>NC_137152.1:96865807-98115182 GCF_951394435.1 Stenella coeruleoalba | reverse complement strand
TCCATAAGGGGCCTTTTTCGTGTCAACTTTGTCTCATTAGTGCTGGAAAAGTCCCATTCCAGTAGGGCCTGCCCAGTGTCACATTAGTGGGTCTATACCTGGAGGTGTCTCCCATTCTCATGAGAAAGTGGAGACATCATTTGCCCTATACCAGTCTTAATGCCTGTGACAACAGTCTTTGCTTTCTTAGACTAACTGGGAGCGAACTTTCTGAATATTGTGAGGCCTGCATCTTTTGCACTCTCCTTTAGGGATGCCCCTTGCATACTTGGTTAAGCCATGAAAAGGCTTATTGGTTTGAGTCACTATTGAGATTAATATAAAATCCTTCTCATTAATGGCCAGATGATGAATCCTTTGAACTGGCTATATTTAAAAGAAAAAACTTTTTCTTAGAGAACTCTCATCCTAAACAACTGTCTCATTAGTACCTATGAAAACATCAAATTAAGAAGAGGACACAAAGAAGTATAACAGTTAGCCTTAGGGACCCCCTTAATAAGAGTAAAAAAACAGAAATTGGATTTAGAACAAAAAATGATGTCTACATCCAACGTAAATTCGCTCTCAAAATACAGCCCCATCACCTCATCAAATTTCTTCAGATCCCAAAACTCCTCCAACCTCCCCAGAAAAATCCCTTAAACACCCAACTGCCTCTTTTGACTTCCCTCTCTTTATAAGATTTACAGACAGCACTTCAGCCTAATCTCAAGGCCCAGAGTATACAGGTTACTCATGTAAATACTGAAAGGCAGGAAATGAATTTAGTAGAAGAACTCAAGATGGGTAGCAGTGGATACATCGCTATCCCTTACAATTCTTCCTACTTTCCAGGGCTCCATAATCAGGCTCTATCAGCTTCAGGCCTTTTTATGTAACGTCCTTTGTGGATATATCCTGAACCCCCACTGTAAAGAGTTCATGTCCCTTGGACAGCATCAGATCTTCAAGAAACCATTGAAACCAAAGGGTATAATGTGAAGGAGTTATTTCATTTTGTAAATCAGAATCATCAGCTTCTTCAGGAACTTTTACTGAAACAGATTATGAAGAGTAACTATTTGGGGGGCTGTGTCTTCGGTTTTGAGTGTTGCAGAGTGGAAGAGCATGTTTGGGTTGATACAGACCCTAGAGTTCACTATCCAGATCATGGTAAATGCTGGGATTAAGGGTCCCCCTTATCCACTGGACACCCCATATAAACTTATTGCTGAAAACTGGATTAAAAAAAGAAGTTCAGGGGGCTTCCCTGGTGGCGCAGTGGTTGAGAGTCCGCCTGCCAATGCAGGGGAAACAGGTTTGTGCCCCGGTACGGGAAGATCCCACATGCCGCGGAGCGGCTGGGTCCGTGAGCCATGGCCGCTGAGCCTGCGCGTCCGGAGCCTGTGCTCCACAACGGGAGAGGCCACAACAGTGAGAGGCACGCATACGGGAAAAAAAAAAAAAAAAACTTCAGGAAGCCTTAACAAATTTTCTGTCTCACCTTCCCCCCATGGGTCTTAAAAATGCCAATAATTACATGATGTTAATTAACAAGAGAATGGGAAGGGGCCTAGGGAAGTGTCAAAGGGACTCTTACCAGCACTATCAAGGGCTGGGTGGGCCAAAAGGGAACCCCCACGTCGGTCCCCCAACATTAAAGGGCTAATTTAACTCTGTTGGATAAATTAAAATAGATATGTCTTTAGAGTTATCAACACTGAATATAATTCAGACATCCAACTTTTATTCTACCTGAATTTATTAGTCAAATAAATTCATGTTATCTCTGTCACAAAATTTGTAACCAAGAGAAATAGCTCGGGATAATACCTGACTTTGTCTAATGTCTCATGCAGTTTTCACAGGTAATCAAAACATAACTGTTAGGAACAAGGGATTTAGATAGATTTAAGTGAGAAAAGAATTTTAGGTGAATTTTAGTAACTTGAGACTTTACAGTTTTGATAAGTTAAATGATGGAAAGTTACTGAATACCTAGATCATCCACAAATAAGATAAAATAACTAAAACATTAATTACTAAATATAGGTTTATCCTCTGTGGCTTCCTCTTACAGAAAAACTAAAGACATTTGGGTATATTGTAAAAGAGAAGAAAAATATCTGACTCCATGTTGAATCTGTTTCTTTTACTTTGACCTTTGCTTTCCATTGCTTTGGTTCTGTCTACAGGTATAAGCATACACAATGGCCTACCTCAGGGAACCCTGTCCCTCTGCCTGAATGTTAAACTAAAGTGCCTTTCTTCAGCTCACAGGGAAACACCCTGACCCTGCCCACCTGTGAATGGCTGCAAAAAAGAAAAAAATAACACAGCCCCTTCCTGAGGCTGGCCAAAACCAGTAGATATTTTGCAAGACTTATGGCCTTTTTGGGACTTCCCCAGTGGCACAGTGGTTAAGAATCTGCCTGCCAGTTCAGCGGACACGGGTTCAATCCCTGGTCCAGCAAGATACCACATGCCGCAGAGCAACTAAGCCCGTGCACCACAACTACTCAGCCTGCGCCCTACAGCCCATACACCACAACTACTGAACCCGCAAGCCACAAGTAATGAAGCCCACGCACCTAGAGCCCATGCTCTGCAACGAGAAGCACACATGCCGCAACAAAGAGTAGCCCCCACTCACCACAATTAGAGAAAGCCCGTGCACAGCAACAAAGACCTACACAGCCATAAATAAATAAATAAATAAAATTTAAAGAAAAAAAAGACTTACGGCCTTTTTACTATACTTCCTCACCTCCACCCCCTCTCTTTTCTATAAAAGAAACTAGTAAACAACCCCAATAAGACGGTACTCTAGGACGTAATCCACCATCTTCTCAGATGCCCAGCTTTCAAAATAAAGTTGCCACATCTTCCTTAGCCATTCATCTCTTGATGGACACTTAGGTTGCTTCCATGTCCTGGCTATTGTAAATAGAGCTGCAATGAACATTTTGGTACATGACTCTTTTTGAATTATGGTTTTCTCAGGGTATATGCCCAGTAGTGGGATTGCTGGGTCGTATGGTAGTTTATTTTTAGTTTTTTAAAAACCCTCCATACTGTTCTCCATAGTGGCTGTATCAATTTACATTTCCACCAACAGTACAAGAGGGTTCCCTTTTCTTCACACCCTCTCCAGCATTTATTGTTTGTAGATTTTTTGATGATGGCCATTCTAACTGGTGTGAGGTGATACTTCACTGTAGTTTTGATTTGCAATTCTCTAATGATTAGTGATGTTGAGCATTCTTTCATGTGTTTGTTGACAACCTGTATATCTTCTTTGGAGAAATGTCTATATAGGTCTTCTGTCCATTTTGGATTGGGTTGTTTGTTTTTTTCATATTGAGCTGCATGAGCTACTTGTAAATTTTGGAGATTAATCCTTTGTCAGTTGCTTCACTTGCAAATATTTTCTCCCATTCTGAGGGCTGTCTTTCCATCTTGCTTATGTTTTTTTTGTTTCGTTTTGTTTTTTTTTTTTGCGGTACGCGGGCCTCTCACCGTTGTGGCCTCTCCTGTTGCGGAGCACAGGCTCCGGACGCACAGGCTCAGCGGCCATGGCTCACGGGCCCAGCCGCTCCGCGGCATGTGGGATCTTCCCGGACAGGGGCACGAACCCATGTCCCCTGCATCAGCAGGCGGACTCTCAACCACTGCGCCACCAGGGAAGCCCCTTGCTTATGTTTTGCTTTGCTATACAAAAGCTTTTAAGATTCATTAGGTCTCATTTGTTTATTTTTGCTTTTATTTCCATTTCACTAGGAGGTGGGTCAAAAAGGATCTTGCTGTGATGCATGTCTTAGAGTGTTCTGCCTATGTTTCCCTCAAAGAGTTTTATGGGGTCTGGCCTTACATTTAGGTCTTTAATCCATTTTGAGCTTAATTTTGTGTGTGGTGTTAGGGTGTGTTCTAATTTCATTCTTTTACATGTAGCTGTCCAGTTTTCCCAGCACCACTTATTGAAGAGACTGTCTTTTCTCCATTGTATATTCTTGCCTCCTTTATGAAAGATAAGGTGACCATAAGTGTGGGTTTATCTCTGGGCTTTCAATCCTGTTCCATTGATTTATATCTCTGTTTTTCTGCCAGTACCATACTGTCTTGATTACTGTAGCTTTGTAGTATAGTCTGAAGTCAGGGAGCCTCATTCCTCCAGCTCCATTTTCCGTTCTCAAGATTGCTTTGGCTGTTCGGGGTCTTTTGTGTTTCCAGACAAATTTTGAAATTTTTTGTTCTAGTTCTGTGAAAAATGCCATTGGTAGTTTGACAGGGATTGCACTGAATCTGTAGATTGCTTTGGGTAGTAGAGTCATTTTCACCATGTTGATTCTTCCAATCCAAGAACATGGTATGTCTCTCCATCTGTTGGTATCATCATTAATTTCTTTCATCAATGTCTCATAGTTGTCTGCATACAGGTATTTTGCCTCCTTAGGTAGTTTTATTCCTAGATATTTTATTCTTTTTGTTGCAATGGTTAATGGGAGTGTTTCCTTAATTTCTCTTTCAGATTTTTCATCATTAGTGTGTAGGAATGCCAGAGATTTCCGTGCATTAATTTTGTATCCTGCTACTTTACCAAATTCATTGATTAGCTCTAGTAGTTTTCTGGTAGCACCTTGGATTCCCTATATATAGTATCATGTCATCTGCAAACAGTGACAGCTTTATTTCTTTTCTGATTTGGATTCCTTTTATTTCTTTTTCTTCTCTGATTGCTGTGGCTAATACTTCCAAAACTATGTTGAATACTAGTGGTGAGAGTGGGCAACCTTGTCTTGCGCCTGATCTTAGTGGAAATGCTTTCATTTTTTCAGCATTCAGAAGGATGTTGGCTGTGGATTTGTCATATGTGGCCTTTATTATATTTAGGTAAGTTCCCTCTATGCCTACTTTCTGGAGGGTTATCATAAATGGGTGTTGAATTTTGTCAAAAGCTTTTTCTGCATCTACTGGGATGATCATATGGTTTTTATCCTTTAGTTTGTTAATATGGTGTATCACATTGATTGATTTGTGTATATTGAAGAATCCTTGCATTCCTGGGATAAAACCCACCTGGATCATGTTGTATGATCCTTTTAATGTGCTGTTGGAGTCTGTTTGCTAGTATTTTGTTGAGAATTTTTGTATATATTCATCAGTGATATTGGTCTGTAATTTTCTTTTTTTGTAGTATCTTTGTCTGCTTTTGGTATCGGAGTGTAGGTGGCCTCACAGAATGAGTCTGAGAGTGTTCCTTCCTCTGCAGCTTTTTGGAAGAGTTACAGAAAGATAGGTGTTAGCGCGTCTCTAAATGTTTGATAGAATTCACCTGTGAAGCCATCTGGTCCTGGGCTTTTGTTTGCTGGAAGATTTTTAATCACAGTCTCAGTGTCACTGCTTGTGATTGGTCTGTTTATATTTTCTGTTTCTTCCTGGTTCAGTCTCAGAAGGTGGTGCTTTTCTAAGAATTTATCCATTTCTTCCAGGTTGTCAACTTTATGGGCATATAATTGCTTGTAGCAATCTCTCATGATCCTTTGTATTTCTGCAGTGTCAGTTGTTACTTCTCCTTTTGCATTTCTAATTGTACTGGTTTGAGTCTTCTCCCTTTTTTTCTTGGTAAGTCTAGCTAATGGTTTATGAATTTTCTCTTCTCAAAGAACCAACTTTTGGTTTTATTGATCTTTGCTACTGTTTCCCTCATTTCTTTTTCTTTTACTTCTGATCTGATCTTCATGATTTCTTCCTTTCTGCTAACTTTGGGGTTTTTTTGTACTGCTTTACCTTTTAAAATAATCTGCCTAAAAAAACAAGGATTCTGTATTTTGTCAAAATAATATCCTGTGTTCAAAAAACTGAAACTTTGCTATTAAAATACCTAAGGTTTTTTGGTTTTTTACAACTTTTCTGTATTTGCCTTTAACATCTTCTATTGTCAATTTGGTTAAATGAATAGCTAAGCATTGTTTCACAGTGACCTAAGATCCTATTTGACCAAGTGTTTTATAACCTTTTTGTTATTTTTGACAAATTTTCCAAAGTCAAAATCTAAATGAAGGAAGGGGAAGATGGTGGAAGTGTAAGACGCGGAGATCACCTTCCTCCCCACAAATACATCAGAAATACATCTACACATGGAAGAAGTCCTACAATTTACCCACTGAACGCTGGCAGAAGACCTCAGACCTCCAAAAAGCCAAGAAACTTGCAACGTACCTGGGTAGGGCAAAAGAAAAAAGAATAAAGAGAAACAAAAAATAGGGACGGGACCTACACCAGTGGGAGGGAGCCGTGAAGGAGGAAACGTTTCCACACGCTAGGAAGCTCCATCGTGGGCAGAGACTGCGGGTAGCGATGGGGAGAAGATTCAGGAGCCACGGAGGAGAGCACAGCCACAGGGGTGCAGAGGGCAAAGCGGAGAGATTCCCGCATGGAGGATCGGTGCCAACCGGCACTCACCAGCCCGAGAGACTTGTCTGCTCACCTGCCGGGGAGGGCGGGGCTGGGAGCTGAGGCTTGAGCTTCAGTCGGATCACAGGGAGAGGACTGGCAGCGTAAACACAGCCTGAAGGGGTTACTGCACCATGGCTAGCCGGGAGGGAGTCCGGGAAAAAGTCTAGACCTGCCCAAGAGGCAAGAGACGTTTTTCTACCTCTTTGTTTCCTGGTGCGCTAGGAGAGGGGATTAAGAGTGCTGCTTAAAGGAGCTTCAGAGACAGGCACGAGCCGCAGCTAACAGCGCCGACCCCAGAGGCGGGCATGGGACGCTAAGGCCAGCGCTGCCGCCACCAAGAAGCCTGGGTGCGAGCACAGGTCACTATCCACACCTGATCTCCCGGGAGCCTGTGCAGCCTGCCACTGCCAGGGTCCCGGGATCCAGGGACAACCACCCCGGTAGAACACACAGCGCGCCTCAGACTGGTGTCCCACTGACCTCTGCCGCCACAGGCTTGCCCCGCATCTGCACCCCTCCCACCCCCCGGCCTCAGTGAGCCAGAGTCCCCGAATCAGCTGATCCTTTAACCACATCCTGTCTCAGTGAAGAACAGATGCACTCTGGAGACCTACACACAGAGGCTGAGCCAAATCCACAGCTGAACCCCGGGAGCTCTGCGAACAAAGAAAAGAAAGGGAAATCTCTCCCAGCAGCCTCAGAAGCAGCAGATTAAATCTCCACAATCAACTTGATGTACCCTGCATCTGTGGAATACCTGAATAGACAACGAATCATCCCAAATTGAGGAGGCTGATTTTGAGAGCAAGATATATTATTTTTTCCCCTTTCCTCTTTTTGTGAGTATGTATGTATATGCTTCTGTGTGAGATTTTGTCTGTATACCTTTGCTTTCACCATTTATCCTAGGGTTCTGTCCGTCCTTTTTTTTTTTTCCTTTAAACAAAATTGTTTTTTCTTAATAATTACTTTTCATTTTTTATTTTAATAACTTTATTTTACTTTATCTTACTTTATTTTATTTTATCCTCATTCTTTCTTTCTACTTTTTCTCCCTTTTATTCTGAGCCACGTGGATGAAAGGCTCTTGGTGCTGCAGCCAGGAGTCAGTGCTGTGCCTCTGAGGTGGGAGAGCCAACTTCAGGACACTGCTCCACAAGAGACCTCCAAGCTCCACGTAATATCAAACGGCGAAAATCTCCCAGAGATCTCTATCTCAACACCAACACCCAGCTTCACTTAACGACCAGCAAGCTACAGTGCTAGACACCCTATGCCAAACAACTACCAAGAGAGGAACACAACCCCACCCATTAGAAGAAAGGCTGCCTAAAATCATAATAAGGCCACAGACAACCCAAAACACACCACCAAATGTGGACCTGCCCACCAGAGAGACAAGATCCAGCCTCATACACCAGTACAAAGGCACTACTCCCCTCCACCAGGAAGCCTACACAACGCACTGAACCAACTTTAGCCACTGGGGACAGACATCAAAAACAACGGGAACTACGAACCTGCAGCCTACAAAAAGGAGACCCCAAATACAATAAGATAAGCAAAATGAGAAGACAAAAAAACACACAGCAGATGAAGGAGCAAGATAAAATCCCACCAGACCTAACATATGAAGAGGAAATAGGCAGTCTTCCTGAGAAAGAATTCAGAATAATGATAGTAAAGATGATCCAAAATCTTGGAAATAGAATAGAGAAAATGCAAGAAACATTTCACAAGGACCTAGAAGAACTAAAGAGGAAACAAGAAACGATGAACAACACAATAAATGAAATGAAAAATAATCTAGAAGGGATCAATAGCAGAGTAACTGAAGCAGAAGAACGGATAAGTGACCTGAAAGATAAAATAGTGGAAATAACTACTGCAGAGCAGAATAAAGAAAAACGAATGGAAAGAACTGAGGACAATCTCAGAGACCTCTGAAACAACATTAAACGCACCAACATTCGAATTATAGGGGTCCCAGAAGAAGAAGAGAAAAAGAAAGGGACTGAGAAAATATTTGAAGAGATTATAGTTGAAAACTTCCCTAACATGGGAAAGGAAACAGATAATCAAGTCCAGGAAACACAGAGAGTCCCATACAGGATAAATCCAAGGAGAAACACACACAGACACATATATATCAAACTATCAAAAATTAAATACAAAGAAAACATATTAAAAGCAGAAAGGGAAAAACAACAAATAACACAAAAGGGAATCTCCATAAGGTTAACAGCTGATCTTTCAGGAGAAACTCTGCAAGCCAGAAGGGAGTGGCAGGACATATTTAAAGTGATGATGGAGAAAAACCTACAACCAAGATTACTCTACCCAGCAAGGATCTCATTCAGATTTGATGAAGAAATTAAAACCTTTACAGACAAGGAAAAGCTGAGAGAGTTCAGCACCACCAAACCAGTGTTACAACAAATGCTAAAGGAACTTCTCTAGGCAGGAAACACAAGAGAAGGAAAAGACTTACTATAACAAACCCAAAACAATTAGGAAAATGGGAATAGGAACATACATATCGATAATTACCTTATATGTAAATAGATTAAATGCTCCCACCAAAAGACACAGACTGGCTCAATGGATACAAAAACAAGACCCATATATATGCTGTCTACAAGAGACCCACTTCAGACCTAGGGACACATACAAGCTGAAAGTGAGGGGATGGAAAAAGATATTCCATGCAAATGGAAATCCAAAGACAGCTGGAGTAGCAATTCTCATATCAGACAAAATGGACTTTAAAATAAAGAGTATTACAAGAGACAAAGAAGGACACTACATAATGATCAAGGGATCGATCCAAGAAGAAGATATAACAATTGTAAATATTTATGAACCCAACATAGGAGCACCTCAATACATAAGGCAAATACTAACAGCCATAAAAGGGGAAATCGACAGTAACACACTCATAGTAGGGGACTTTAACACCGCACTTTCACCAATGGACAGATCATCCAAAATGAAAATAAACAAGGAAACACAAGCTTTAAATGGTATAGTAAACAAGATGGACTTAATTGATATTTATAGGACATTCCATCCAAAAACAGCAGAATACATATTTTTCTCAAGTGCTCATGGAACATTCTCCAGGATACATCATATCTTGGGTCACAAATCAAGCCTTGGTCAATTTAAGAAAATTGAAATAATCTCAAGTATCTTTTCCTACCACAACGCTATGAGACTAGCTATCAATTACAGGAAAAGATCTGTAAAAAATACCAACACATGGAAGCTAAACAATACACTACTTAATAAACAAGTGATCACTGAAGAAATCAAAGAGGAAATCAAAAAACACCTAGAAACAAATGACAATGGAGACACGACAACTGAAAACCTATGGGATGCAGCAAAGGCAGTTCTAAGACAGAAGTTTATAGCAATACAATGCTACCTTAAGAAACAGGAAACATCTCGAATAAACAACCTAACCTTGCACCTAAAGCAATCAGAGAAAGAACAAAAAAAACCACAAAGTTAACAGAAGGAAATAAATCACAAAGATTATATCAGAAATAAATGAAAAAGAAATGAAGGAAATGGTAGCAAAGATCAATAAAACTAAAAGCTGGTTCATTGAGAAGATACTCAAAACTGATAAACCATTAGCCAGACTCATCAAGAAAAAAAGGGAGACAACTCAAATCAACAGAATGAAAAAGGAGAAGTAACAACTGACACTGCAGAAATACAAAAGATCATGAGAGATCACTACAAGCAACTCTATGCCAATAAAATGGACAACCTGGAAGAAATGAACAAATTCTTAGAAATGCACAACCTACCAAGACTGAATCAGGAAGAAATAGAAAATGTGAACAGACCAATCACAAGCACTGAAATTGAAACTGTGATTAAAAATCTTCCAACACAGCTTACCTGGTGGAACAGTGGTTGAGAGTCCGCCTGCCGATGCAGGGAACACGGGTTCGTGCCCCGGTCCGGGAAGATCCCACATGCCGTGGAGTGGCTGCGTCCGTGAGCCGTGGCGGCTGAGCCTGCGTATCCGGAGCCCGTGCTCTGCAACAGGAGAGGCCATAACAGTGAGAGGCCCACGTTCTGCAAAAAAAAAAAAAAAAAAATCTTCCAATAAACAAAAACCCTGGACCAGTTGGCTTCACAGGCGAATTCTATCAAACATTTAGAGAAGAGCTAACACCTATCCTTCTCAAACTCTTCCAAAATATAGCAGAGGGAGGAACACCCTCAAACTCATTCTACGAGGCCACCATCCCCTGATACCAACACCAGAAAAAGATGTCACAAAGAAAGAAAACTACAGGCCAATATCACTGATGAAGATAGATGCAAAAATCCTCAACAAAATACTAGCAAACAGAATCCAACAGCACATTCAAAGGATCATACACGATGATCATGTGGGGTTTATTCCAGGAATGCAAGGATTCTTCAATATACGCAAATCAATCAACAGGATACACCATATTAACAAATTGAAGGAGAAACACCATATGATCATCTCAACAGACGCAGAGAAAGCTTTTGACAAAATTCAACACCCATTTATGATAAAAACCCTGCAGAAAGTAGGCATAGAAGGAACTTTTCTCAACATAATAAAGGCCAGATATGACAAACCCACAGCCAACATCATCCTCAATGGTGAAAAACTGAAAGCATTTCCACTAAGATCAGGAACAAGACAAGGTTGTCCACTCTCACCACTCTTATTCAACATAGTTTTGGATGTTTTAGCCAGAGAAATCGGAGAAGAAAAGAAAATAAAAGGAATCCAAATCGGAAAAGAAGAAGTAAAGCTGTCACTGTTTGCAGTGACATGATACAATACATAGATTTCCTAAAGATGCTACCAGAAAACTACTAGAGCTATTCAATGAATTTGGTAAAGTAGCAGGATACAAAATTAATGCACAGAATACTCTGGCATTCCTATACACTAATGATGAAAAGTCTAAAAGTGAAATTAAGAAAACACTCCCATTTACCACTGCAACAAAAAGAATAAAATATCTAGGAATAAACCTACATAAGGAGACAAAAGAACTGTATGCAGAAAATTGTAAGACACTGATGAAAGAAATTAAAGATGATACAAATAGATGGAGAGATATACCATGTTCTAGGATTGGAAGAATCAACATTGTGAAAATGACTCTACTACCCAAAGCAATCTACAGATTCAATGCAATCCCTATCAAACTACCACTGGCATTTTTCACAGAACTAGAACAAAAAATTTCACAATTTGTATGGAAACACAAAAGACCCCGAATAGCCAAAGCAATCTTGAGAAAGAAAAACGGAGCTGGAGGAATCAGGCTCCCTGACTTCAGACTATACTACAAAGATACAGTAATCAAGACAGCATGGTACTGGCACAAAAGAGAAATATAGATCAATGGAACAGTATAGAAAGCCCAGATATAAACCCACGCAGATATGGTCACCTTATCTTTCATAAAAGAGGCAGGAATGTACAGTGGAGAAAGGACAGCCTCTTCAATAAGTGGTGTTGGGAAAACTGGACAGGTACCTGCAAAAGTATAAGATTAGATCACTCCCTAACACCATACACAAAAATAAGCTCAAAATGGATTAAAGACCTAAATATAAGGCCAGAAACTATAAAACTCTTAGAGGAAAACATAGGTAGAACACTCTATGACATAAATCACAGCAAGATCCTTTTTGACCCACCTCCTAGAGAAATGGAAATAAAAACAAAAATCAACAAATTGGACCTAATGAAAGTTAAAAGCTTTTGCACAGCAAAGGAAACCATAACCAAGAACAAAAAGACAGCCCTCAGAATGGGAGAAAATATTTGCAAATGAAGCAACTGACAAAGGATTAATCTCCAAAATTTACAAGCAGCTCATGCAGCTCAATAACAAAAAAACAAACAACCCAATCCAAAAATGGGCAGAAGACCTAAATAGACATTTCTCCAAAGAAGATATACAGATTGGCAACAAACACATGAAAGGATGCTCAACGTCATTAATCATTAGAGAAATGCTAATCAAAACTACAATGAGATATCATCTCACACCGGTGAGAGTGGCCATCATCAAAAAATCTAGAAACAATAAATGCTGGAGAGGGTGTGGAGAAAAGGGAACACTCTTGCACTGTTGCTGGCAATGTGAATTGGTACAGCTACTATGGAGAACAGTATGGAGGTTCCTTAAAAAACTAAAAATAGAACTACCATATGACCCAGCAATCCCACTACTGGGCATATACCCTGAGAAAACCATAATTCAACAAGAGTCATGTACCAAAAGGTTCATTGCAGCTCTATTTACAATAGCCAGGACATTGAAGCCACCTAAGTGTCCATCATCGGATGCATGGATAAAGAAGATGTGGCACATATATACAATGCAATATTACTCAGCCATAAAAAGAAACGAAATTGAGTTATTTGTAGTGAGGTGGATGGACCTAGAGTCTGTCATACAGAGTGAAGTAAGTCAGAACGAGAAAGACAAATACCATATGCTAAAACATATATATGGAATCTAAAAAAAAAATGTCATGAAGAATCTAGCGGTAAGACGGGAATAAAGACACAGACCTACTAGAGAATGGACTTGAGGATATGGGGAGGCGGAAGGGTAAAATGTGACAAAGTGAGAGAGTGGCATGGACATATATACACTACCAAATGTAAAATAGATAGCTAGTGGGAAGCAGCCGCATAGCACAGGGAGATCAGCTCGGTGCTTTGTGACCACCTAGCGGGTTGGGATAGGGAGGTTGGGATAGGGAGGGTGGGAGGGAAGGAGACTCAAGAGGGAAGAGATATGGGAATATATGTATATGTATAACTGATTCACTTTGTTATAAAGCAGAAACTAACACACCATTGTAAAGCATTTATATTAAAACAAATGTTTTTAAAAATAAATAAATAAATATAAAAAAGAAAAATTTTTTAAAAAATCTAAATGAAGTGTTTTTTTGTTTTGTTTTATTTTTTAACCTCAAACTAACTTTGAAATTCCCCAGTGGGTCCTGGAACATTTCCAAAGGTTTGTTCTCTCTCCTTATAAAAAAGGAAGATGTTACACTAATTAGGCTTATTTGATATGTTAAACTACATGGGAAGCATTGTTAAATAAGAAACAATACTAGGTATTCTTTATGTTGTGTATGTATAAGTAAATAAGTATTCCAGAAATTGTGTGATATACCTAGAAATCTGATATGTCCTAATGTAATATTATCAGTCATAACTCTGGTTATTATCTTAAAATGTTATATGTTACAGAAATAACCATTTCCCTGCAATTTCCATTATAATGAACTCTCATCAGATATTTAACCATCAGCATTTTAGTCTTTTGTCATTTACAGAGTTATTGTTTTACTCTGATGCTTTTACAAAAGCTTCCTGCAAAAGTGCTTCATCCTGAAAGAGACTGAATGAAAAGCCTTTTGACGAGTACAGCTTTCTGATAACTTTAACATCATACAATTGAACTCGGTAAGAATTTCCAGAACTACTGGAAAAATGATACAAGCAGAACAAATATTAATTACATGGGACTAAATGAGCTGAGAAGTTTGATTATACATTTTTATGACTTCTTGTTTGAAATATTGCTGATTTTTTTAAAATATTGCTGATTTTTTAAATGTTTTGTTTTTCCAGATTTAAGGAAACCTTTTTCTCTTAAGCTACCTCTGACTTACAGCACTTTGGTAAAACACATCTTTGTGAAAAAAGATGAAACATTTATCTTTTTCTTCGTACCTGATCCCTCCCAGAATTCACAGACTCTAAGTTAGTATTCTTATTTTCATGGCAATATAGTTATTTGCCTACGTTCACTAAGAATCTGTTCACTTTGTAACAGGACAGAATTGGGAAACACTGGGTATACTACCAAGGCTTTAAGTGGAGTATCATACTTGGGAGAGGTCTGCCTAGACTTGGATATGACCAAACAGCTTTAAGTAACCAAGGTTGACTTTATAGAGCCAATAAAGCCCCTTGGAAAACCAGTCTGGTACCTTGCTAACAGGGTCCCCAGAACCCTTACCAGGTGCGTAAGAGAGGTCAATTCCTGCCAAGTACAGGAACCTTCATATATTTGAGGGACCTCGAGAAGAGACGAATTAAATCTATACGTACTGCAGGCAAAGTCTGATGACAATCCCTTGTTTTGACTTCCTAGCTTTGAGGGTTTTAAAAGTCCAATCTGAGATTCCTTATGAAAAGTTCCAGCAAAGCAGATTTTTAAAAAGCCTGTATGGTCAATGATTGTTCTTGCTTCACTTATGCAAATAATCAGGCAAAGTTTGATGAGACTAGACTTATTTTGCAAACAAATTAGTATTAATCTGGCTATCTTAGGTGAGAATGAGCTTGATTTTAGAGAAAAAAATTATGCTTCAGTAACACTTTTGTGAATATTAGATCTAGTTCTGTTTGTCTTTGAGTGTTTGTTTTCGCCTATAAAGTGGACTGGATCATAAGGTCTAGTTTCCTCCAATGTCCGGTTACAACTCTCCAAATGAATGTTTCCAATTTTCTCCCATCCTTTTGGCTTGGAATCATGGAGAACTAAATCTGCCCTTTTTCCTGAAACCCTGCTAACTGAATGTGAACGACTTGATATAAACTTCAGAGAAAATGCCACAACAGCTCATGTTTAGACATTCTTCTTTGTGCCTTTTCCTGAATGGGCCACTCAAAAAGTTTACAAGCACACCCAATGACATCATGAGAGATATTCAAACTGCAAACCAGGAAAATATGTCAGATTGCCACTGCCTGCCCTCAATCTATCTGAAGATGTTTTGAGCTTGACATCCACCTAGAAATCTTCTCAACTAGCAACATTCAGGACTCATACAATGGGTTTACAATTTTCCCCAAAAATTAACCTTTGTTTTCCTTTTGTTTCCATCAAAATTCCTCTTGTTAAATACCTGACTTCTTGCACAATATAGTCCTAACTTTGGGGACCCAGGTGCATCACTCACCTCCTGAAATGCTGTATCTACGTAACAACCATACCCTTGTTTACTGTGTTTTTCCAGGTAACCTCCCATAACTGACTCCCCATCCCCAACATCTTTTGTCTTTAGCAGAAGATGGTATTTAAAGCAATGCCTATGGCCATTTTGAAGAGTTACTCAGTTTTCCTAGCTCTCACCCATGTATACAGGAAGTATACATGTTACTAAACTTTTGTTTGTTTTTCCTCTTGTTAACCTTTCTTATATCAATTTATTAGACCAGCCAAAGACACTAGAAGAACAGAGGAAAATTTTTTCCTCACCAATATAATACTAACTTATTAAAGATGGACAAAGGAACAATTAATAGGTCAATGGAACACACTAGAGACCCCAGAAATAGGCCTAGGCAAATACAGTCACTTGATACTCTACAAAGGAAGAATAACAGAGGATTAAAGAAAAGAGGATCTCTTCAACAAATGGTGCTGGAACAACCGAGTGTCCATATAGAAAAAAAAAGTGATGACACTGAATCTAATGTATACCAGACACAGAAATCAGTTCCAATAGAAGAAAATCAGTTCCATTATAATAAAACATAAAAGAATATTATTACACTGAAGTTAAGGAAAGATATCTTACAACACAAGCACTAACCATAGGAGAAAAGATTAATACACTGGATATTAAAATTAAGAAATTCTGTTCATTAAAAGACACAAGGAGGGAGTCTGGATCAAGATGGCAGAATAGAAGGACATGGAGCTCACCTCCTCCCACAAATACATCAAAAATACATCTACAGGGCTTCCCTGGTTGAGAGTCCGCCTGCCGATGCAGGGGACATGGGTTCGAGCCCCGGTCTGGGAAGATCCCACATGACGCGAAGCGGCTGGGCCCGTGAGCCATGGCTGCTGAGCCTGTGCGTCTGGAGCCTGTGCTCCGCAACGGGAGAGGCCACAACAGTGAGAGGCCCGCGTACTGCAAAAAAAAAAAAAAAACACAAAAATACATCTACATGTGGAACAATTCTCACAGAATACCTGCTGAGTGCTGGCAGAAGATCTCATAAAAGCAAAATTGTAAGAAAGATCACCATGTAACAAAGTAAGATGAAACAAACAAACAAACAAAATGAATCAGGATGGAACCTGCACCTCTGGAAGGGAGCTATGAAAGGGGAAATGTTCCCTCACCTGGGAAGCCCCTTCACCAGCAGGGAGATCAGCTGGTACAGAAAGGGAGCTTCAGAGGCTCAGAGGAGAGTGCAGCAGTCAGCTTGCAGCAGGCAGAACAGAGAGAGACCAGCACAAAGGGTCCTGGCCACCTCCCTGCACTCCGCACCCCATAACTCACATCTGCTGGTGCACGTGGGGGCTGGGTGCTGAAACATGGGCTTCAAAGGACAGACCCAGGGAGAGGACTGGGGTTGGCTGCACAGAGACAGCCTGAAGGAGTTGGAGTGTGATCCAAGCCGCAACCAGGGGTGTACAAAGTAAGGGGCCCAGGTCCTCCACTGAATCCCCATTGTTAAGGTGTGCACCCAAAGGGAGGGGTGGGGCCCACTATAGTGGCCTCATTCTCAGTGAGTGTTGCTCTGCCTCTATTAGCTTTGGGAGCTAATAAGTAATACTTAGGAAAAAACCTGACCAAGGAGGTGAAAGACTTATATGCTGAGAACTATAAAACATTGATAAAGGAAACTGAAGATAATTCAAAGAAATGGAAAGATAGTCCATGCTCCTGGATTGAAAGAATACTGTTAAAATGGACATACTACCCAAAGCAATCTACGTATTTAATGCAATCCCTATCAAATTACCCCTGACATTTTTCACAGAACAAGAACAAATTATCCTAAAATTTATATGGAACCACAAAGCCCCAGGATTGCCAAGTCAATTCTGAGGTAGAAGAAAAAGGCTGGATGATTCACCCTCCCAGATTTCAAACAATACCACAAAGCTACAGTAATCAAAACAGCTTGGTATTAACACAAAAACATATGGATCAATGGAACAGAATTGAGAGCCCAGAAATAAAGAACTGAGAGCCCATCCACCTACCATAAATTAATCTTTGACAAAGGAGGCAAGAATATACAACAGAGAAGAGACAGTCTCTTCAGCAAGTGGTGTTGGGAAAGCTGGACAACCACATGTAGATCAATGAAATTAGAACACTCCCTCACATCATACACAAAAATAAACTCAAAATGGATTAAAGACTTAACTATAAGAAGTGACACCATAAAACTCCTAGAAGAGAACATAGGCAAAACACTCTTACATAAATTGTAGCAGTGTTTTCTTAGGTCAGTCTCCCAAGGCAACAGAAATAAAAGCAAAAATAAATAAATGGGACCTGATCAAACTTATAAGCTTTTGCACAGCAAAGGAAACCATAAACAAACCAAAAAAACAACCTACAGACTGGAAGAAAATATTTGCAAACGATGCAACCTATAAAGGCTTAATCTCCAAAATATACAAACAGCTCATACAACTCAGTAACAAAAAAATCAAACAACCCAATCAAAAATTGAGAAGATCAAAATAGACATATCTCCAAAGAAGACTTACAAATGGCCAATAAGCACATGAAAAGATGCTCAACATCACTAATTATTAGAGAAATGCAAATCAAACCTACAATGCGGTACCACATCACACTGGTCAGAATGCCTGTCATTAAAAAGTCTACAAATAACAAATACTGGAGAGGGTGTGGAGAAAAGGAAACCCTCCTACACTGTTGGTGGGAATGTAAATTGGTGCAGCCACTATGGAAAACAGTATGGAGGGTTCCTCAAAAAATGAAAAATAGCGTCTTCTTATGATCCAGTGATCCCACTCCTGGGCATATATCCAGAGAAAACTAATTCGAAAAGATACATGCACCCCAGTGTTCATAGCAGCACTATTTACAATAGCCAAGACATGGAAGTAATGTAAAGGTCCATGGACAGATGAATGGATAAAGAAGATGTGGTGTACATATATACAGTGGAATACTCAGCTATAAAAAAAGAATGAAACAATGACATTTGCAGCAACATGGATGGACTTAGAGATTATCATACTAAGTGAAGTCAGAGAGAGAAAGACAAATATCACTTATATGTGGAATCCAACATATGACACAAATGAACATATCTATGAAACAGAAACAGACTCACAGACATAGAGAACAAAGTTATGGCTACCAAAGGGGAAAGGGGATGGAGGAGGGATAAATTCGAAGTTTGGCATTAGCAGATACAAACTACTCTATATAAAATAGATAAACAAGGTCCTACTGTATAGCACAGGGAACTATAATCAATATTCTATAAAAAACCATAATGGAAAAGTAGACGCACACACACCTGAATCACTGCACTGTACACCAGAAACACAACACTGGAAATCAACTATACTTCAATTAAAAAACAGACAAGGAAAGTGAGCCAATGGAAGAATATATGTGCATCTTATATAAAGAAATAATATCCAGAAAATATAAAGAACTCCTACAAATCAATATGAAAGCTCATGAACAGGCATTTCACAGAAACATAAATTTTGAATAAACAGAGGAAAAGATTCTTAACTCCACTGGGAATCAGGGAATTGTAAATTAAAACCCAATGAGATACTATTTTAAACACTCGAAATAAGCACAACTTTACAAGTCTGATAGTTCCACATGTTGGCAATGATGCAGATGAATAGGAACTTTCACCTACTGCAAGGGAAATGTAAACTTGAAGAACCACTTCAGAAAACAATTTAGTATTATCTTTTAAAATTGGAAATTTGCTCACCCTTGACCAACAATTTCACTCTTAGGTATATACTCTAGAGAAACTTTGCAGAGGCATACAGAGAGATATGTTGAAGAATCTTCATGGTAACACTGTAATAGCAGAAAAATGGAAATAACCACAATGTCTAGTGAAAAGAATTGATAAATTATACTTACAATAGAATATTACATATCAATAAAATTGAGTTTGCTACAGATACACAAACAAAAGCATCTTAGAAGCTTTGAATGAAACTGCTAGAATATTTGCAAATAAAACAATGAACTTGTAGAAAATAACACATTTTTAAAATGACAGGATCTCCTCGTATCAGGAACAAGAGAAGGATGCCCACTTTTGCACTTTTACTCAGTACAGTATTGGAAATTCTAGACAGAGCAATTTGGCAAGAGGTAAATAAAAGGCATCCAAATGAGAGAGGAAGAGGTCAAATTATCTCTGTTCACAGAAAACATGATCATATTGTAAAACACCCTAAATATTCCACACAAAAAACATTACAGCTAATAAACAAATTCACCAAAGTTTCTGAACACACAATCAACATGTAAAAATCAGTTGCATTTCTATATCCAAAAAGGAATTAAGGAATACTTCCATTTACAATACCATCAAAAAGAATAAAATACTTAGGAATAAATTTAACCAAGGAGGTGAAAGATTTATACAATGAAAATGACAAAACACTGCTGAAACAAATGAAAGAAGGTATAAACAAAAATACTGCCCATATTCATGGATTGGAAGCACTTAATATTGTTAAAATGACAGTTCTACCCAAAAGTGATCTAAAGATTCAGTGCAATCTCAGTGAGTATCCTAATGGTGTTTTCAGTAGAAATAGAGAAGGCTATCCTAAAATTCACATGGAATTTCATGGGACCCAGAAAAACCAAAACGATCTTGAAAAAGAAGAAAACATTGGAGGATTCACACTTCCTGACTTCAAAACTTACTACACAAAGCGACAGTAATCAAACCAGTGTGGTACTGGCCTAAGGGCAGATGTATAAACAAACAGACTAGAATAGAAAGCGGAGAAATAAACCCTCACATATATCATCAATTGATTTTGTTTTGTTTTTTTTTTTAACAAAGGTACCAAGACCATTTGATGGGGAAGAGTCTTTCAACAAATAAGGATGGGGAAACTTAATATCCACTTGCAAAAGTATGAAATTGGACCCTTACCTTACAGCATATACAAAAATTAACTCAAAATGGACCAAAGACCTAAATTTAAGAGCTAAAATAGTAAAACCCATGAAAAAAGATAGGAGAAAATCTTCATGGCGTTTGATTTGTCAATTATTTCTAGGACATGACAGCCAACAAAAGAAAAAATAGGTAAGTTAGATTTGGTCAAAATTTAAATCTTTTATACATCAAAAAACACTATCAAGAGAGTGAAACAACTGACAGAACAGGAGAATATATTTGCAGATCTTATATCTGATAAGAGATTAATATCCAGAAAGCAAAGAACTCCTGTAATTCAACATAAAGAATAACAACAAGATAAACAATTCAAAAATGGGCAAAGGACTTGAAGAGACATTATTCAAAGAGATATACAAATGGTCAGTAATAAATAAGCACATGAAAAGATACTCAACATCACTAATCATTAGGGAATTGCAGATGACATGATACTATACACAGAATATCCTAAAGACGCTACCAGAAATCTACTAGAGCTCATTAATGAATTCAGTAAAGTTGCAGGATACAAAATTAATACACAGAAATCTCTTGCATTTCTATACACTAACAACTAAATATCAGAAAGAGAAATTAAGGAAATAATCCCATTTACCATCGTATCAAAAAGAATAAAATACCCTAGGAATAAAGCTACCTAAGGAAGCAAAAGACCTGTACTCTGAAAACTATTAAGATGCTGATGAAAGAAACTGAAGATCACACAAACATATACCATGTTCTTGAATTGGAAGAAACATTATTGCTTAAAATGACTATATTACCCAAGGCAATCTACAGATTCAATGCAATCCCTATCAAATTACCAATGGCATTTTTCACAGAACTAGAACAAAAAATTTCAAAATTTGTAAGGAAACACAAAAGACCCTGAATAGCCAAAACAATCTTGAGAAAGAAAAATGGAGCTGGAGGAATCAGGCCCCCTGGCTTCAGATTATACTACAAAGCTACAGTAATCAAAACACTATGGTACTGGCACAAAAACAAACACATAGATCAATGGAACAGGATTGAAAGCCCAGAAATAAACCCATGCACCTATGGTCAATTAATCTATGACAAAGGAGGCAAGAATATACAATGGAAAAAGACAGTCTATTCAATAAATAGTGCTGGGAAAACTGGACAGCTACATGTAAAATAATGAAGTTAGAACATTCTCTAACACCATACACAAAAATAAACTCAAAATGGATTAAAGACCTAAATGTAAGACCAGATATTGTAAAACTCTTAGAGGAAAACACAGGCAGATCACTCTTTGACATAATTGGCAGCAATATCTTTTTGGATCCACCTCCTAGAGTAATGAAAATTACAAGGAAAAAACAAAAATCCAAATGGCACCTAATGAAACTTAAAAGCTTTTGCACAGTAAAGGAAACCATAAACAAAATGAAAAGACAACCCACAGAATGGGAGAAAATATTTGCAAATGATGCCAGCATCAAGAAATTAATCTCCAAAATACACAAACAGTTCATGCAGTTCAATATCAAAAAAACCCCAATCAAAAAATGGGCAGAAAATCTAAATAAACATTTCTCCAAAGAAGATATACAGATGGCCAAAAAGCACATGAAAAGATGCTCAACATTGCTAATTATTAGAGAAATTCAAATCAAAACTACCATGAGGTATCACTTCACACCAGTCAAAATGGCCATCATCAAAAAGTCTACAAACAATAAATGCTGGAGAGGTTGTGGAGAAAAGGGAAACGTCCTACACTGTTGATGGAAATGTAAATTGGCACAGCCATTATGGAGAACAGTATGGAGCTTCCTTAAAAAATTAAAAATAGAGCTACCATATGTTCCTGCAATCCCACTCCTGGGCATATATTCGGAGAAAACCATAATTCAAAAAGATACATGCACCCCAATGTTCATTGCAGCACTATTTACAATAGCGCAGACATGGAAGCAACCTAAATGTCCATCAACAGATGAATGGATAAAGCAGATGTGCTATAGAGATTATCATATTAAGTGAAGTAAGCCAGACAAATATCATATGATATCACTTATATGCAGAATCTAAAAAGAGAATGATGCAAATGAACTCATATACAAAATGGAAATAGTCCCACAAGCATAGAATACAAAATTATGGTTGTCAAAGGGGAAATGGGGAGAGGGATAAGTTAGGAGGTTGGGATTAACATATACACTCTACTATATTATAAAATATATAACCAACAAGGACCTACTATATAGCACGGAGAACTATACTCAATGTTTTGTAATAACATATAAGGGAAAAGGATCTGAAAAGGAATATTATATATATAGGAAAAGAATCTGAAAAGGAATATTATATATATATATATATGTATATATATATATATAAATCACTTTGCTGTATACCTGAAAGTAATACAACACTGTAAATCAACTAAACTTCAATAAAAAATTAAATTAAAAACAAGAAACAGAAAACCCACTTTGAAAACTGTTTTACAAAAAACAAAGGCATAGCTACAGAAGAAATGTTTGCATTAAAAATAATTTAATCCAAAAACTACAGTGAGGGCTTCCCTGGTGGCACAGTGGTTGAGAGTCCGCCTGCCGCTGCAGGGGACACGGGTTCGTGCCCCGGTCCGGGAAGATCCCACATGCCACGGAACGGCTAGGCCCATGAGCCATGGCCACTGAGCCTGCACATCTGGAGCCTGTGCTCCGCAACGGGAGAGGCCACAACAGTGAGAGGCCCGCGTACCACAAACACACAAAAAAAACTACAGTGAGATACTACATCTAATTAGGATAGCTCTAATATAAAAAAAAAAAAGAAAATATCAACTGTTGACAAGGATATGGAGAAAACACTCGTGTGCTGCTGGTGGGAATGTAAAATATTGTAGCCACTGTGGATAACAGTTTGGTAGTTTCTCAAATGGTTAAACAGACACACCACATGACCCAGCAATTCTGCTCTTAAGTATACACCCAAAAGAGTTAAAAAGAAGAACTCAAAGAGATAATCCTTATACACCTATGTTCACAGCAACAGTATTCACAATATCTAAAAGGTGAAAACCACCCACATGCCCATCAACAGATGAATGGATAAACAAAATGTGGTATATACATACAACGAAATATTATTCAGCAATAAAAAGGGAATGAATTCTGATACATGCTACAACATAGATGAACCCTGAAAAAACATTATGGTAAATTAAATAAAAGCCAGACACAAATGGACAAATATTCCATGAGATAGCTAG
Organism: Stenella coeruleoalba; assembly: GCF_951394435.1. NCBI lineage: Eukaryota > Metazoa > Chordata > Mammalia > Artiodactyla > Delphinidae > Stenella > Stenella coeruleoalba. Next base: position 98,091,486 of record NC_137152.1, on the reverse strand, counting down.
AATAGGAAAATTCATTGAGACAGAAAGTAGAATAGAAGTTACCAGGGAATGGATAGAGAAGGGAATGGAGACATTTTCGGAATGATGAAAAAAAGCTCTGGAGATGGATAGCAGTGATGGTTGTAGAACAATGTGAATGTACTTAATGCCACTGAATTGTACACCAGAAAATTATTAAAATGGTAAATTTTATGTTATGTATATTTTGCCACAATAAAAGAAACTAAAACCAGGGGGAAAAAAACAGAAAAGACAAGAAAAAGTAAGTAATATGTTGTGTGGGGAATTCATACATATTCAACAGACATTACTAACAAGAACAGTAAACACAAAATTCAGCATAATCATACCTGGAGTGAAATAAGGAGGGTGGGAAATGGCAGGAACACACAGATAGATGGCAGGAATATGGTAGTGTTCTAGTTGGGTAGTGGCTTTACAGATGTTCATTTTATCAAAATGCAATACTTACATGTGTTATATTTATTCTTAGAATGTATCAAATAGCATATAATAAAAAACTGAAAATAACCTCCCTCCCAAAAAATAAACAGACCAGCATAAGACTTTTCATCAGCATCACAAAATGCTAAAATACAACAGAAGTGAATTTGCGAAGTTTTCAGGGAAAATGGCTTTGTACGCATCATTGTAAACCTTACCAAGTACTGATCACGGATGAGACAAAACAAAAATTGGGGGACACGCAAGAACTCAAAGTTTAATGCCCACTCATAATATATTAAAATACTTCAGATGGTTCATCAATAAAATAAAAATCTAATCCAAGAAGGAGGAAAGCATGGGATACAAGGAACAGTGGCAGATGAGCATAATCCAGAGGAAGTCAAGAAACATAAAAAGAAATGAGTAAACAATACACTTTGACACCTCTAATATTCCTGCTGGAGGCAACGGTTTAATAACATATTTTCTTTTCTTTGGAAAAATCCCTATGATTCCACAATGAATAATATTTCACTAATTCTATAATTATAAATGTGGTCTTATGGTGTTTAACATGGTTTTAGAATTAACATACAGAAAAAAACCAGAAAAATTGTTTATAGGTAGGTACGTAAGAGATTGTAAAGTTTAAAAATTCTGAACAAAGTAAAAATAATAATGGACTTAAAACTTTGGAAATGGAGGAGATAAGTAGATATGCATCACAGCTAAGAAGTCCATATATTGTTTAACATTAAATCAAAAGATGGAGGCAAATATTTTTAGAATTATGGTAATTACCAAAAAGGCATTAAAAAAAAGAAATGGTTTAAAGTAGCCACTATGGGACTAAGACCAGGAGTGATGAATAGATGGGAAATGGGAGAACATTTGGTTTTTATTTACTATCATAAAGGCAAAGAATAGATCTAAAAATAAAAACATGGGAAGGAAGAGTGATCATGTGTTAAATTTTTTATATTTCATTGTGGGGAGTCCACAGTTACTATTTAAAGAAAACAAATCAAGAAACAGGGGTGTATGTATGGTATTTACAGTTATAATCAGTGGTGTACTGGTCAATGTTCCCCAGCCAGCTACCGGGAGGGAAGGTCTAATTTGTAGCATTTACTGATTTCCGTGGCATAATATTCCCACTACAGCCAATTTCAAGCACCAATGTGACACCAATGAGCTTGTAAAATTCCTGAAAAGTTAGTGATGGGTTCTCATAATGATCCTGTTCCAGGGTACCACTGGAAATGGAAGAACTAAAAACAGATAGCTTCTTAATAGTTGTTGCCTCTAGCGAGTGGGGCTTGTAAGAAATTTTACCTAACGTTTTGTATACCCTTTTAATTGTTTACCCTGTTCATGTATTACTTCTATAAATTAAAAAAAAATAGCTCGAGAAATCAAAAGGCATTTCATCTTGCATGTAGAAAGAGCATTATTATCACCTTAACAAGAAAAATCCAGATAAACAACAAAATCATACTTTTTTCTGCTGTCACGAGAGAGCTGACATGGCAGGGAAAACAACTAATCTGAAACCCAAGGAAAGACAGGCACCTCCCAAGGCAGAGATAGGTCACAAACACTGGTTTACCTGTGGTAGAGCACAGGAGGAAGAGACACTGAGTATCATACAACTGAGGAAGAAGAATTTAGCTACAATTTTAATGTACTGTTAAAAACCAAGAATTGGCTAGTAGAACTCCTGGGCACCTCAGACACAAGAGAAATTTACACCTCTTCACAGACTCCTCTCCACAGACTTCTGTCAGGTGCTTACTAGAAAGATTGAGCGGGAGGGAAAATGCAAAGAGCCTCTCTCAGTGGTACAGACCTGGTGAGGCTGCCACTGCAGGCAAGGCACAAACTCCTCCCAGACTCTTATCCCCAAAGAACAACAGTCTTAAGCCACTGGCAGAGGAGCAACAAACCCTGTCACTCCCAGGGCACAGGTGAAGACCCATTATGACAGAGGAGAGTGTGAAAGAAAACTATTCCACCACTAGGGGAGAAGCAGAAAATAGTCCAGGGCTCTGAATCCTATGCTAAATACCATTAGTGGTCTCCTACAACTGGGGGTGGCAGGAAATTCTCCTGCACAAGATCCATCAAAGATACAAGGCAGAGTTTGGCTAGAAATGGCAGGATAACAGAAAGTTCCACCCCATGAGACCCAGACACACAGGTCTAAAAATGAAACCAGACAACAGAGAACCTCCTCTGGCCCCAGCACCAGACTACCAAGCACTAAGTCACAAGCAACAGCAGTCTACTGTTGGCATGGCAGGCAAGAACATGGGAGGAACACCCCACCCCACCACTGCTCCAAGGTACAGGTGCACAGGGAAGCCTGAAAGCCAAGGGTGATGCAGGAACAAAAAAAAAAAAAAAAAGAAAAGAAAAAGAAAAAAAAACCCTCCATAAACCCAACCCTTATCTGATAGAATTTCAAAGAAAACTGGACAGATCCACAATTATAGTTGAATATTTCAATATTCCTCTTTCAATCATTGATAAAACAAGTAGACAATCTCTAAGGATATACAAGACCTAAACAACACTGTCAGCTAACTTGACTTCACTAAAATTTCTAGAACACTCCACTCAACAAATACACATGGAAAATTTCATCAAAATAGGCTACATTCTGGATCAAAAAATAATCCTCAATTTTTTAAATAAAATTGAACTCAGAGTATATTTTCTGATGGAAAAGGTACTAAGGTAGAACTAATAACAAAAAAATCAGGAAAATTCCCAAATATTTGGAAATCAAACTTCTGAATAACAATAAAAACACACATGCCTATATCAAAGCTTGTGGAATGCAGCTAAAGCAATGTTTAGGATGAAATTTATATAGCACTGCATGGCTATAATTAGAGAAGAAAAGTCTTAAATCAATGATGTAAATTTCATCTTAAGACTAGAAAAAGAAATTAAATCCAATGCAATAAGAAAAAATAACGAAAATACAAATGTCAATGAAAACAGAAAAACGATTGAAAAGAATCAATGGAACCAAAGGCGAGTTCTCTCAAAAGATTACTAAACCTGACTTTTTAAAATACGCAAATGAAAGGAAACAAAACCTTAAGTTTTTTTTAAAAGCATGGACTTCCCTGGTGGCGCAGTGGTTACAAATCCGCCTGCCAATGCAGGGGACGTGGGTTGGAGCCCTGGTCCGGGAAGATCCTACATGCCGCGGAGCAATTAAGCCCGTGTGCCACAACTACTGAAGCCCACACCCCTAGCGCCTGTGCTCCACAACAAGAGAAGCCACCGCAATGAGAAGCTCGCGCACCGCAACAAAGAGTAGCCTCCACTCTCTGCAACTAGAGGAAGCCCGCACGCAGCAACGAAGACCCAACGCAGCCAAAAATAAATTAATTAATTTTGTTTTAAAAAATCAGTAGCCTCCTTCTTCCCCTTTCAAAAAAAAACAAAATCAGCCTCCCACTCTTAGAGGTCTCTCCATCCTTGTGGTCACCACTTCTACCCAGGAAAAAAGCAATAAAAACAACCTAATCACATATTCAGGCTAGTCCTCACATCCATTAGTGGCTATTTGTTTAACAGTCAAATCTATGGAAATGTTTGACTTTTACACCATCAATCTCTCAGACTTCCCCTCAGCCCAGTGATTCTGAATTTGTGGTAAGAATGGTAAGAGTAGAATTTGTGGATAAGACAGATATGAAGTGATGACTATGATGTTTATTAAATACTAATTTATGACAAGCAAAGTATAGGGGTAAGAATATTATTAACATTCATGTTATGCAGGAACAACCCACAGGGCCCCGGGAAGAGGATTACTGCCAGGCAAAATTATTAAATCACTGAAATCTTTCATTGGTGTCACTACTCACAATGAATGCTTTCATCCATTTCTCACCTCCTCCCATTAAAATCTGCTCTTCTTAGGAAAGAATCAAGGATATAAAGAAATGAGAACAGCTTTAAATGCTACCTCATTCAAGAAAGGAGAAATGCGGAAGGGAAACAACATTTGCTGGGCCAGGCACTTTATATATATTATCCCATTTCATCCTCACAAAAGCCGTGTGAATTAGAAACTATTATCCCCATTTCACCAAGGGAAAAACTGAGGCCCAAAGACATGAAATGATTTGTCCAAAATCACAGTCACACAGATAAAAAATAGCATAGTTAGGATCTATACTCAAGCTTGTCAGGTTCCAAAGCCCATGTTCTTTCTGTTACAACACACTACCTCTCTCCAAGGTGGTGAAGGTTGTATTACAATAGAGACAAGAGCCTTAAACTAAAAGAACAAACCTAGAGATAAAATTACATAGAACTATACACACACATAGAGAGACATAAATAAGTGTATGTAGAAACTAGTGAAAATTGAATAAGGCTTGTAGTCTAGTTAACCGTATTACACCAATGTCAAATTCCTGGCTTTGAAATTATACTACACTTTATGTAAGATTAGCATTAGAGGAAGCTGAGCAAAGAGTACATGGGACTCTCTGTACTATTTTTATAACTTCCCGTGGCCTTTAATTATTTCAAAATAAAAACTTAAGAAACACCTCTCGGTAGAGATAAATAAAATAAAATTAAGAATGAACCTCTACTAGTGTTGAGGGGAAGGTAGGCCCCCCAGTCCCTTTAATTCACATCACAAAGGTGGTCATCAACTCTGCTTCCACATAAGGTCCACCTTGGCTGCCAGAAATCCACTGTGGTTGTACAAAGTAGACCATTAGATGGAAAACGGGGGCCTAACTTTTTCCCTTAGCATTGATGTGTAGTGGATGGGGAGCTCCAGTTCTGATCAAATTCGTTCCTAGTGAACATGACATGTATTACATGGGGACCTCCTCCCACAACCATCTTCATTCCTGTATCTTGCTGGATGTATATGTCACCATACATGAAGCCCATATGTAGGAAAGAGCAAAAGAGATGGGTCAGTTTCACTGGATTCTTGTTAGAGATGGTGTGATGTTACAGGAAGAGAATTGGCCATGGAATCAGAAAGCCCAGTTCTACAACTTTGTGACATCATGATCTTGAGCAATTTAACACAGCTTAACCTCAATTTTCTCCCTATAAAATAGGGACACAAGTCTACATAATCACATGAGATAATGACTGTCAATCACAATTTAATTACATAGAGGATTGATTTGAACAGAAGGTTTACTGTCCCGGATACTTCACACTGTATGTGGAACTAGCACCGGCCCCTTATGAGGTTATTTCACCAGTGCACATTCACAAATCTTCATGCAGAAATGTGTTCAGGTATTCTCTGCGGTCTGAATTTGCATGTGGATGTATTTTAGCTTCCAACCCAAACTCTGTATGATAAAATTAATCCTTGGAGCTGCTGAATTATAAGGCTGTAGGCTTCCATTGGAGGTCCCAGTGTTAGTCACAGCTCTGGATTTACAAACTCATAAAACATTAACTGCATTTCTCTGTGATTTATGTCTGATTTTGTTTTTCACACATGATTCGTAAGTGAAGTATGCTATCCCCATATGACATCAGTGCCCTGATAAACACAAGAACAAGTTTATAGATTTAACTGTCTTCACACCCTAGAAATATAAAAACTGAATGATATAAAGATGAATTGGAAATCTATAGACTTCATAAGACTATTGGTTGCACTGTCCTATGCTGGAAGAATGTGAGTGGGCCAAAGCCTGACATTAGCTAACTGGGCTCTCTTAGCAGAAGTTCGGGTAAGATGACTAGGCTTTCCTGGTGATCCCCGAGGAACTTTTATTTTCTATGTTTATTCTCTTACATTTCTTTCAGGGACAGTGGTACACATTGTTTTCGGAAAGATTGCTATCAGTATTTGCTGCAGTGAAAGTTAACCATCTCTCAGACCAGGACCATGGTAGCAGGTAGGTAATACCACATTTTACAAAGCCTTGGCTCTAGAGGTATTATGTAACTGATGGGCAAGGTTGACTCCCCAATAGAACAAAGAGGCAATTCTTCTTGTTTGTGCATTTGGTCATCAAATTCAAAAATGGCAAAAAGACAAAAATGAATCAAGCATTAGGGCCATTGCAGCTTGGTACAAAGCCAGGCTCAGGCTACACAATCCCCATGGTCATAAAAGCCACAAACATAAAGAATTTCCCAAGAGCCTAGGATGGGGAAAAGGGAGGAAGACAAGGGAGCAGACAGAAGAGGAACCTAACAGAATGGGAGTAGAGATCTTTGGATGCCTCAGGCAAAGTGAAGTAATTGCCAATTGAAGGGCCAGACAGCAAAGCAGCACAGGAATTCAAAAGGACAAAGCAACCTCCCCCAAGCTCCTTGCCATATAGTTTACCATCTAAATCAGGAGAATTTGGGGGATGAAAAGAGGGTGCTCTTAATAATTATGCCAGAACTACAGGTGCATACTGGGTTTATCTGTGGCAGACTGGGACATATGGTCAAACTTTGTGTAAGCTCCTCTCTGATCAGGCTCCTACCTACCTGCCTCCTCAACCTACTCTGTGAAGCAGAAGCCAGTTCTCAGGTACCTCAGCTATCCTAACAACGACAGTCAACTTCTTTCCCACAAAGACACTCCTGCCCAGGTTGCACGTGCCACACTCACAGTACCTAGTTGATCAGCTCAATTTCCCAGGCCCACCAAACTAACGAGACTAAAGTAAAAACACCAGACCTCACCACCACCTTCTCGTCCACAGAGTTTAGCTGAGCCTTGACTGGTCAGTCACACTCTGTCCCTATACCCTGAACACAACCTCTGGGAAATAAGTGGACTAACAGAGACTCATTTACCTTAGGAACTTGTACATATCTATCAGTTTCTTTGATCAAATTTTATTTATATCAAGATCTCTGAATTACCATCTACACAGCGAAGAGGAAATGTAAAACTAGCGTACCATCCAGTGGGTAAACCCCATAGTCCAGGAATAGGTAATGGACACTACCTCTCTCCTAATGGTTAGAAGGACTGTGGAACCCAGTACTCCAGTGCCTGTCTTTTCCTTTCTTGCCACAGCTTTTGCTTAGCCCTCCCAAATATGATTCTCATCTCCTACATTTCCCTATAACTCCAATATAGGCTGTTTCGGTCTGTCGCTTAGACTAAAGTGCTCCAGCTATCCTTTTACTTAGGCGAAAGTGCTCCAACTATCTTTTTGCTTTGGACTTGATTATCTTTATCAAGACTCTGCTATTTCTTTTACTGTGGCTTCCTAGCACTACTCCTATGGCAAGTTCATGTGCCTGAAGCTTTTTTGCTTTGGAGGTCTTTTCCAAGAGACTCTGTGGTCCTTTATAAGAACTGACTCCTGGCAAATGTGCCTCATAGTCCTTCCAGATGTGCCCAGAGATGCCCAATTAGTAGAGTAATACCAGCTTAGACTCCAACTGGGATCATTCACTACACTTACAATAACCCTATGTATGACAAATCTCTATTTTACAGTTGAGTTAACTGAGACTGAGAGGGTAAGACTTACCCAAAGCCACACTGTTAAGAAAGCAGAGAGGCAGAACTGCAGTCTAAGGGTACCTTGTACTCACCAACAGGGCTGCAGTAGGGCCTTATCTCATGTTAAGCACTTCACAATAGACACTGTGGAGTTTGTCAAACTATATATCTTCCTTTAGCTTCAAACAACTCACATTGAATGTCAGAGATGCATTTCATGATTGAAAATGAACCCAGAAGCAGAGCATTTCAAAGGCTCCATTAGAAACATGCCAGAGCTTGAAACCTCCAGAATAAGGAAAGGAAGCAATGCACATATTCATGCCCCCAAAACAGCCAAAGCTTCACAGCCCAGAGCTAGCAAAAACTGGTTGGACTCTAGGATAATGTGCAGCAGTTATCAGTCCTTTGTTAAGGCTATCAAAGCACCACCTTTTAAAAAAAACAAAAAACAAAAAAACATTAGAAATCCAAGTCTCCACCAGCCTGTACCCATGGAAACGATTCTGCCTGCAGAAATCGCCCAACCAGGGAACAAGCTAGCATAGCTCCAAGTTGCTCCTCCAAGCAAAGAGTGAGGTCGAAATGACTCCTCTAGCCCTACAACTCACTAGTGTCCCATGATTTGACCATTTTCTTCCCACAATCACTCCCTTATCCCCTAAGAAAGGAAAAAATTAAACTTTAGACCCTCAAAGCAAGTGAAATGATGGGTCAGTCTATCCGAACAAACAAGAGGTGATTCATTGGCTGATTTGTCCTCCCAAAGTGGCAGAGGGGAAGAATTTATTGCTTGTCTCAGGCATCCTTCAATCTGACCTGCAAAGCAAGCAGATCTAAAGTAACCTTAGCTTGGTGCTGATGGCTTTTTGGCCCAACTCCAAAGCCACTTCCATTATCTGCATTTTACACACACACACACACACACACACACACACACACACACACACTTGTCTTTGCCATACCAAGGTCACTCAATATCAAGACCATTAAATCCTCTCTAAAATGAAGCCCCATTATCAAGAGGAATTAAATAATGACTAAATATACTAAGCACTGCCTCTGCTTTAGAAATACTTATTCATTGTTCTGGCACTCCTTAGCAAAAAGCTAGTTGTCAATATGGGAAAGTTATTTGCACCATTAGGTTAAAACCTTTCCTCTCCTCCTTCAATGCCACTGTCACTTACACACATCCCCACTACCACCATAAACTTAGGTCTAGACAAGTTTGGGAAATAGGTAGACTTTAAGGTCTAGTATTTGGTTTCTTGCAGCCATTAGCACTTTAGCCTTTAAAATGCTTCTCTCTCATTTTCCAGCATTCTCTCTAACCCAAAGTCAGCTCCCATTCCATAATTCCACAGGCTGCATCATTATGCACGGCTTACAGTGCTTTAGGGAAAAGGTGGAATGTAAACAGTTCCATCCAAGCACACATAATCAAACAGAGCAGGCAGTGTGAGTGGTGATGTACAACCTTGGACATGACATCGGTATTTCAGGTGGAAACTTCTCCCACAAAATATGTAAAGGAAGGAGGAAGAAGACAAAGAATATACCAAATATCTCATAAAGCCAGGGCAGGTTAAATTCTCACTGCTGGTGTCACCCTGCTCGTGTCAGATTTTGACAAGATAAAAGTAACTCCCTTCGGGCTTCCCTGGAGGTGCAGTGGTTGAGAGTCCACCTGCCAATGCAGGGGACACGGGTTCGTGCCCCGGTCCGGGAAGATCCCACATGCCGCGGAAAGGCTAGGCCCGTGAGCCATGGCCACTGAGCCTGCAGGTCCGGAGGCTGTGTTCCGCAACGGGAGAGGCCACAACAGCGAGAGGCCCGCGTACCGCAAAAAAAAAAAAAGGTAACTCCCTTCAAACAAATTTTTGAAGCCCAGGAAGGAGGCTTCTCTATCTACCTGATACCAATACAAGTAAGACTACACAATCCTCCTGCTATGACTTGATGCTCTTAATATTCTATGGCTATAGTCCAAACAGGTTGATCTCAACATATATTGCCTAAAATGGAGAATACCAGTATTTCATTCTATTGCTCAGGTTTTTAATGAGTTCATGTAAAATGAGAGTAACAGGACAAAAAATTAAATCTCAGCCACCAACTCTCTGCTACCCTACTACCCATGCAATTTTAATCTTTCACTATTTTATTAAAGTCACAGTTAGCCAGATACTGCCCAATAAATAACATTCATTCCTACTTCTGTACCTTTATTCATTCTGGTTTATACATCTTCTTTTCAAAAGTCTATACTGCTCCTATATTTAGTTTGTCTCACCTTCTCCATGAAGTCTTCCTTTCCTGAACTTCTGGGGTAGTGGTTTCCAAACCTTAGCATACATCAGAATCCCCTGTAGTGCTTGTTAAAACAAAGATTACTAGGCCCCACTTGCAGAGTTTGAGTCAGAAAATCTGAGGCCTGAAAATTTGCATTTCTATCAAGTTCCCTGGACTAATGCTGATGCTGCTGGTGGTTTATCTTCAGTGTATCTAGCACTTGACTACATACTTTATATACTGTCATTTATTGTTCTTCAGTTGATTTATGAACATACCGGATAAGACTTTATGCTGGAAAGAACAGAAAACCCAATGCAAACTGGCTTAAACAAAAAGTGGATTTATTTTCTCACTTAACTGGATCGTCTAGATATTGGTTGACCCAGTAATTCAGTGATATCTTCAAGGACTCAATTTCCTTACATCTTTCTGCTCTGACATCCTCAGTGGCAGCTTTATCCTAAAACTGGTTCCTCTCTTGGCAATAATACAGTTGCCAACCACAATTAAGGCTACATATTTCTTACTAATATCCAGAGGGACACACAGAACATCTTAGCAGCATTCCAAACAAGAGAACTAAAATTCACCCTGATTAGGTAGCCTGAAGCAAGTGGCCTGTGAAGGACAGGGATGGATATCAGAAGAAAAATCTGAATATTGTTAGGAAGAGAACGTATCCCATAAAGGCACCCAGCAAACGTCTACTACACAACTCAGCCAGAGTATAAAACCAACTAGGGTATCATCTATATCTCTTATACCACACAGGGAACACTCAATAAATGGATGATTTATTGCTTTTTAAAAAATAATTCTATCAATTGATTTGGAAGTATCCTTGTAGACTGGATAATCACTTAACCAAATTTTGTTCTTGATCAACCAATTATTTGAACTTCATGCAAAAAATGTTGGTAAGAGTGTTCTGTAGTTTTCTTATATTGGGTTGGCCAAAAAGTTCGTTCAGGTTTTTCTGTTACGAACTAACCTGAAGAAACTTTTTGCCCAATCTAATAGATCTAAGTTAGCAAGCACCAGTTCAGACTTTTCTGTTACGATGTAAAAAATTATTCTTACTTGTTTAAAGAGAATCAGATATTCTCATGGTATTTTTTATTTTTAAAATTTTACTGAAGTATAGTTGATTTACAATGTTGTGTTAGTTTCTGGTGTACAGCAAAGTGATTCAGTTACATATATGTAAATATATATTAAATATTTATATATATATATTCTTTTGCATATTCTTTTCCATTATGGTTTATTACAAGATACTGAATATAGTTCCCTGTGCTATACAGTAGGACTCTATTGTTTACCCATCCTATATAATAGTTTGCATCTGCTAATCCCAAACTCCCAATCCTTCCCTCCCCCATCTAATTCTCTTTAAAATGAATTTTTTATCCAAAACATTCATGAAAAACTAGTTCCACTACCTCAACCAAATGTCTGGGGTCTGACTATTAGGACAGCTCTTACTGCTATGTACTATTGTAATTGTTAGAAAACTCTATATATTGAACTAAAAATCAGTTTCCTTAGAACTTTTACTCATTGATCTTAATTCTACCATTAGAGGCTATGCCAAACAAGTCTTTTTTAGGGTACTGCCCATACCTTAGGGCATATATTTGAATGTAGGTGTCTTATACACTGGAAATTAACAAGACCATTTTTCATATGCTACTTCGAAGAAAAACCAATTTGGGAAAACATGGTAAGCTATTATATTAGTTTACTGAGCTGCCATAACAAAATTCCACAAACTAGGTGGCTTACAACAACAGGAATGTATTCTCTCACAATTCTGAAGGCTAGACGTGCAAAATCAAGGTGTTAGCAGGGCCATGCTCTTTCTGAAAGCTCTAGGGAAGAATCTTTCCTTTCCTCTTCCTAGCTTCTGGTGGTTGCCAGCAATCCTTGGCATTCCCCAGCTGCATCACTCCACCCTCTGCCTTGGGCATTACATGGCCTTTCTCCCTGTGTTTCTCTTTTGTGTCTCTGTGATGTGATGGAAAAAGAGGCAAGAAAGATTTGAAAGGTAAGAGGGACTCAAACCCACCATTGTTGGCTTTGAAGATCGAAGAAGGGAGCCAAAAGCCAAGGAACGCAGGTGACCTCCACAAGCTGGGACCATCTGTCAGCTAACAGCCAACAAGAAACTGCAAGAAACTGAATTCTGCTAACAATCTGAATGAGCAAGGAAATGGAATCTCCCCTAAAGCTTCCAAAAAGGAACCCTTCTGAAAACTTGACTTTAGTCCACCAAGAGCCTTGTCAGACTTCTGACCTACAGAAGCATAAGATAATAAATTTATGTTGTTTTGAGGCATTACGTTTGTGTTAATTTGTTACAGCAGCAATAGAAAACTAACACAGTAGGTAAATAATAATAACTATAATAGTTATATTATTATTATCATCATAATCACCACCACTACCACCACCATCGGCAGAGCAAAAAGACAATAATAAGTCTCAGAAAAATTAAGTATTATTCCTAAGGTCACATAGGTAGTAGGTAGCAGAGCAGAAATTTAAACAGAAGCATGCCTGATAGCAAAGGCCATGTTTTTTTTAATCACAATGGTATACTGCCCATCCCAAGAAATAGTGAGATCCCAAAGAAATAAGTCTTAGAAGAAATAAAAATTACATTAACCCTGTGCATCTCACAGAGTACTGACAGCAATGCCAGTAAATTTAGGCAGGCAGCTTTTCTGAGCTTTGAAAATATCTGACTTCAAAAGCAGCGTTGACTTTTAGAATAACTGTAGCATGAGCAAATGTTTATTTGTAACCCTTCTTCTCTCCCTTTCTTTTCCTTAACTCCTTCATCCCTCTCTCCAATATCCCACCAACCTAAAATATCTTCACAGAACAAATGGCCAAGAATAAGCAAAATGATCCTGAAAAGTAAGTTGGGGAGATTTGCTCCCTTTTCCAAAATCTTAAAACTTTATAAAGCCACAGCAATTAAGATGCGATAAGAAAATAGGCCAATGGAATGGAATAGAGAATCCAGAAACAGACTTATGCATATATGAAAACCAGATATATGACAGAATTAGCCACTGAAGATAAGAAGAGTAAGAATGAGTTATTTAATAAATGGTTCTGGGATAACTATTTATATGGAGGGAAAAAAATGGATCCCTACATTACACCATACAAAATCAGTTGCAGGTCAATTAAAGAAGACTCCATTTGAAAGACCAAACTTAAAAAAAAATGTAAGGGAAAATATCTTTTATGATCTCAGGTTAGGGAAAACATTTTAAGCATATCAGAGAAACACTAATCATAAAGAAAAAGATTGAGAATTCTAAAGCATCAAAATTGACAAGTTGCGTATCACAAGACACCATAAAGAAATTAAAAGGCAACTTACAAGCTTAGAGGAAACGATTGTTAAGTCATATAACTGGCAAAGAATTAGTTTCAAAAAGATATAAAAAACTCCTACAAACTATTAATGAAAAATACAAATTGTTCAACAGAAAAATGGTCCAATGATATGAACAGGTATTTGACAAAAGAGGAATTATAAATGGCCTATAAAACATGAAAAGCTGTGCAACCTCACTTGTAATCAGAGAAACACAAAACAGAAACATAATGATATGAAGTTTACAACCACCAAATTTGTAATAAATTAGAAGTCTGGGGGCTTCCCTAGTGGCGCAGTGGTTGAGGGTCCGCCTGCCGATGCAGGGGACACGGGTTCGTGCCCCGGTCCGGGAAGATCCCACATGCCGTGGAGCGGCTGGGCCCATGAGCCATGGCCGCTGAGCCCGCGCATCTGGAGCCTGTGCTCCACAACGGGAGAGGCCACAACAGTGAGAGGCCCGCGTACCGCAAAAAAAAAAAAAAAAAAAAAAAAAAAGTCTGTTAATAAGAAGTGTTGGTGAAGATGAGGAGCAACAAAAACTTTTACACTCTGCTGATAAATTGATATGAACTCTTTGGAAAAGTTGATATGCTTATTCTCTATGATCTAGTACTTCCTCTCCTGTATACATACCCTAGAAAAATTCTTGAACATGTACAAGACACATGTACAAGAATGTTTCATAGCAGCACTTATAAATCTGAGAGCAAACCAAGTATTCATCTATAGGAAAAATGTATAATATATTCATACAACAGAATACTGAAAATGAATAAAATACATGCAATAACATGAAATATCTTAGAAATATAATGTTAAGGGAATAAAGTCACAGTATTATTCCATCCCCACAAAGTGAAAGACATGCGAAAGTAAACAATATTTTGTATAAATATATATACATATGTGATTTTTAAAACTGAAAATAGCAAGAGGATGATGAACACGCAACTGAGTATAGTGCTTTCCTTTCATGAGAGTGCAGCAGCTTTCAAGTGGGCTGATAATGCTCTATTTCTTAAGCTAGGTGGTAGACATATGGGTGCTCATCTATTATTCTTTTGGATATACGACATGGTTCATTATAAACATTTTATACGTCAGCTGAGAAAACATGTATTTGAGGAGTGGTATTGAAACTGTGCTTCACTGAACTGCCTAAAAGACAACTATAAGAGGGGGTGAAAGGATGCCAGAGCTGTGGGAGTGTTAAGGAGGTAACACTCTGGGCTCCCCTACTGTGACTTCACTCAGAGCAGCTGCACCCTTCTGAATACAGAAAAAGGTTTGAAAACCACTTCAAGCAGGATTATTTTGCAAAAAGAACGGTGTACACTAAGTCACAAGGTACCCTGGTACACATGTATTTGCTTGTATGGCATTAGCTATTTGGCAGAAAGCCAAAGAAATCAAAAGCCTAAGTAGCAGTATCCACTGTATTTCAATTTTTAAAAAAGCTTAAGCACCAGTAGCCATTGTCCACAGATGACAAATTCAAAATAAAGACAAAACAGTCGTGAAATGATATTATAGGTCAGGATGAGAAAACTGGTGCCTACTTACACGCAACTTTTCAAGAATTCATCAATAATGAAATGGACAAAGTAACTTTTCCCTAAGCCTCTGCCCTTGATTCCTTCTTTTTACCACCTGTAAGCTTCATCATCATTTCCAACATCAAAAGGGGATCTATTATTCTTTTTAACCCTATCTCTGCTGCTCACTCTCTCTGATAAAATGTCCCATGTGGCTATACATTTTTTCTTTTACAAAGTGTATCAGCAAATGTGAAATTTTCCCCAGCATCAATCATGGAGTATTATTGCAAAAATATTCTGATCTAGCTGTATGCTTCGGCAATTCCAATATCTAAACGGAGACCATCAAAAAATGCTTTTATGGCTTTTAATCTTTTTTTCTTTTCTCTGCAGCATTTTCAACCTGGTGCAACATCCCTGCTGACTTTTTTTGTTTGGCAAAGGTCAGCTTTGTGCCTTGGCGTTTCAGCAGAAATGAATAATCTGCTTAATGAGGGCAATTTCCTGCTCTGACCTACCCTTTAATTATTTTTTAATCATGTATTTGGCATATTTGGTCATGATAGTTCATCGCTTCCTTTGCAAAGCTGCTTTGTAAATAAGAATGAGAACACTTATTCTGTACAGTATGAAATGAAGCTATCACAGGGAGGGTGAGCCTCACTTTACAGTAGAGTAGGTTCCCAAAAGGTGGGTACAAATGACATTTCTGTATAACCAGCCTTATCTTTCCATAAACGAATATGATCATTTCTAATATGCTTCATATCCATCTTGGAGTAGTCATCACTACTGATTATTTGCCCCTTAATTTTTGATTTACTAAGGTCTCTCCTCCAAGTTGTTAATACTCTATAAACATATATCAAATATACCAAGAGAATATAACATTTAAAGAACAAAAATGAGAAATTTGGGGATATGGGAAGGCATTTTATAATGTGACTAATCACCTCCCTAATTTGTTGGGGCTTTTAACTTTGAACTTTCATGCACAGATAAATACTCTTATATACAAATACCATTATAAAGGATCCTGTATAAAAAAGGTTTCCAAGTCCTACTGGATGACCTTGTATTGATACTCAGTAAAGGAGCCACTCTTTATCGTGCATCACAAACTAGTGTACCAACACTGAGGGGAAATCCAGCAGTGTGTGACACATATCCTGGCACAACTTCCTGGGATTTCACTATTACTCAAAGACTTAGGGGCAGAGAGAGATTCAAGTAATTTAACTAAGTAATCAAAAGCATTATTTTTTATTAAAACAAACATTCTGAAAAAGGAAGTTATATTCATATAATATTCCTATAACTTAAAGTACAACTATTCAGAGAAATATCTTGCTTTCAGAAGTACTTAGAACTCTGTCCCCCCTTACCCTCACAGTTTTAGTAAAGTTTTCTCTACCATTAGGGGTACTTTGTCAGAAAAGTTTGAGAAGCTAGATCTACAGCATCTCTGACAAGAAGCTTTCCAGTCTCTATTTGAACATTTCAAACGATGGGTGAGCTTTCACCTCCAAAAAGCAAAGCACTGCATTGTTAAAAAAAACAAAAACAAAAAAACCTTTAAGGATGGGCTGGCTGCCTTACCTGCTCAGGCTTCTGCCTTCATGTACTACTGCGCTTGCCCATGCCAGCACACACACACACACACACACACACACACACACACACACACATGCTCTCCCCTCCCCCATTCCGGATTAGTCTCTTTTTCCAGTTTAAGTCTATTTTTTTTCTTGAAGCATAACAAGAGCAGCCTAAGCAACCTCGGCACCAAAACTCTTCAAATATTCACTCTCCTTCTGCCCGACTTTCTCACTGGAAAGGAGGTTGGTAAGACGAGGTCAAAGGTACAGTGACCTGGACGTACTTCCGCTTCCTGAACTCAAGAGAGTACGGCACACGCGCGCCCTGGGTCAGTAAGGTTGACTTCCGCTCCCCTCGTGCTCTGAGAGCTGAATCACGGAGCGCGCCCAAGGATTCGATCATAGTGCAGAGGACCGGTATGACTCCAGTGGGTAAAGCTTTTAGAAATGAACAAGGATGTGTTGAAGATGTTTTTTGGGACTTTCAGATAAACATCTTAGGTGAAAAGGATGATACCCCAGTACATTTCTGTGACAAATGCTAATTGCCAATTAAAATCGATGGGCAGATGATTCCATGCAAGCATGCTTTTTGCTATGCCTGTGCTATTTTACATGGAAAAGAAGGCAGTAAGATGTTCCCAGGCTGTAGTAATCCTGTGGAACGAATTGAGAAGCACACGCAAGATTCTCTCTTTACATGTGGCACTGTTCAAGGATGCAAGAGACCGTGTTTGTCTCACAGAGACTTAAAGGCTCATATCAACCATGGCCACACAAGAGCTGAAAATTCTGTTGCCCATACTCAACTTGAAAATGTTCATTCTGCATGTTGTCCCACCACCGACTGAAATCTGATCTTATAACGCCGCCAGATGAGCATCATATGAACCATATTCCGCCAAAGCAATACCTTATGATACTACTACCTCCTTTGCAAAGTGTTCGCACAAGCCATATAATCTGCCACAAGAAGATATTAGTGCTCCTCCAGCAGAGTTCACTGTCCATGAATTCACCTCTATATTTTTCAGTGAGTCAGGAAGCTGAGTCAGAAAACCTTTACATTTCAACAAGAAAACATAGCAATTTAGTAACTGTCCCTATTCAGAATGACTCAAATTCGGGTACTTGAGAACCACTACCTCTTGCCTCTGCAATTGCTCACCATCATCCTGAATATCAGGGTCAACCAGTGGTTTTGAACTCTCATGGAACTATGCCTCCACAGCAATATTTTACCACGCTACCTCCTCTGCAATCAATAAGTCATCAAAGGCCACATCCTTCCCAGACCACAGGTACTTTTCACTTGATTCATAGCCACGCTTCAGGTGCATCAGTGACTTCTACTCCACCACCCTCTCCATAGACCTATTATTGCTCAGATGCCACCTTATATGAAATATCTTCCACCAGGACCTACCTCACCTCAACAGGGTAATCCACCTGTAAGTACACATACTTCTCACCATTATAATGCTCACTCTTTACCCCAGTTTACTGAAGATCAAGGAACTCTGGGCACTCCATTTATGTAACTAGGGAAAATAAGTCATGTTATATGGCCTGCACCCAGGGGACCACCCATTCCTCCAGGAAAGCAGCATCTTCCTTTCTCAAACCTCACTTCTTGGACTACACTTCCCAGATCAGACAAGATATAAACCATATGACCAGTAGTAATAGTAAATATTTTTAAACAGAAGATATGATGAGGGGAAAAAAAGTATTGTCAACCTTCTCATTAAGCTTTGACCATTTGGGGAAGGAAAAGCACCTCTTACAGAAGTGGCTATAAAACATTTAAAGTCTTGTCTCTTAAAATGGTTTTAAACCTTGATCTTGGGAGTGATTTTAAGTACTTTACTACAGTGCAGATAAGTGGCTCAGTTGAGATTAACTATGCTTTAACAACTTGGTTCCTCTAGTATGGTAAATTGATCCCAGAAGTGACCATTTGCAATATTATATCCTGGGTGGGGACTGTGTTCTGCTTTCAAAAGTGTTGTTTTTATTAAATCTTGTGATACATTTACAAGTTTTTCTTGTGATACATTTTGTTAACCTGGGTAAAAAGAGTAAATTTCAATATGGTTGCAAAAGAACAATAAGGCCTTTGTACACAAATCTGTCTCCCTGTAACTTCCAACGTTCTTGTTTCTAGGCCCAAATTGCTTTTTCTTTACCGTAGCTTAGGCTCTGTGACCCAAACCACCTGCAGGCTGAGCTCTGCCCTGGATTCTAGACACCACACAAACCAGAAGTATTTAAGCAGTTCTAGCCCAAATCTGTCAAATCCAGCATCAAATCCCCCTTACTACTCCAACCCTGATCTTATGCCCCAGTTTTAATGTGCCATTGCCCCTTTCCTGTGTTAAAAGATGAACTGAGGCATATTAAAATTTTTAAGAGTTATGAATTCGAATAAGGCAGCTTCAATCTAGCAGATAGAAAGGAGCTCTGAGGAGCTGTATAAAACGAGCAACTTTTATAGGCAGAAGGGAACAGGAACAAGGAAGTTACCCTAGGCAAAAAAGCAGATTGGTTATTGCAAGGTTACTTTCCTTTAGGGGATGGCAGGGATTAGTTAGGCAGGTTGCCTAACTAGTGCTGATAAGGTGATTTCTGGCTGATTGGGTTAAGATTCCATTTCTGGGAGAGCCAAAGCTATAATTAAGTCAAGTCTCAGTTTGGTGACCTGGGACTTAACATAAATGACTCCATTTTGTTGTCTTGTGTAAATGACTCCATTTTGTTGTCTTGTTTCTAACACCTGAGAGCCAGTGCTCACCTCATACTCAAGTTCCAGTTACTAAGGCTGTTTCTTCTTCCTATGTGTGAGTCCCTATCCAAGTAATATATTAGATAGTATAGGCTGTCTATGACTTTTTCTTGCCAGTGTAAGGGTAAATAAAATCTTAAAAATTAAATTTTCCCTAGTGCCAAAAAGTAGAGAACTTTCCTCCTCCCATTTTCTTTTAACATTTCCTTCAGAAAACTTGAGATTATAAATGCTAGCTCTGCCTCTGAAATATATGTAAATCTTTTTCAAAGCTAAATAAGCCTCTTGCAGTTTTACATCCCAGGAATGTCATTCCTGGGGCCAAGGAGCCATTTCTTTGAAAAATGAACACCAAGAGTGGTACCCTATCTCCCTGTCTGTGGGAATTTTAGTTCCAAGATGTAACTTCTTGCTTGTAAAAAGGATGAGATTTTATTTTTCCTCTGGATACAATTAATGTGTATGTAATAGATTAACATATATATATATGTAAAACATATGTACATGTTAATGGGTTAACAAGTATATAAAAGGGTAAGAGTTCTTTTTTGTCTCTGCTATCTACTGTGGAGGAAGAAATTTTTCTCTACCCTTCTGGCTGGTCTAAGAGTTAAATTGACATGAGACAGATTAACAGGAGAAAAATCACACAAAAGTTTAATTACATGGGAGAGACCCAGGAAAACTAAGTAACTGGCCAACATGGCTAAAGCCCTTACCTTAAATACCATCTTCAGCTAAAGACAGAGGATGGGGGTAGTGGTTTGGGACTTCAAGGGGAGGAAGGCAATTCACATGGAGATAGAAAAGCAAATGTTTGGTAAACAAATGTTTGCTGGGCCAGGCAGGCAGAGACAATGGGACACAGAGTAGACTCTCATCTTTAGGCCCTGCCTAGAGTTCCCCACAGCACACCTAGCCCATATTCTTTGCAGATAGCTCTGGTGATAACTCTATTCTGGAACAAACCCACTATCTACATTCTTTTAGGCAGTACGAGGGAAGGTCAAAGTTTCTTTTAAGGCCCAAAGAGTCTTAATCAGCTTAAATTAATCCTCATGCCAAAGAGACTCATTTTAGGGTGGCAAATTTTGCTCCCCTACAAATCTCTTTAGCAGATTGCCTATGCTGCACATCGCAGTCTGGTTTAATGTTTATCAATTAATAAAGCTATTTCATTCTTCTCCATGTTTTATAGAGAGGTCTTATTGGGTTGGCAGGAAGTTTTATGTTTGCTATTTCCCCAACAATTTGGCAATAAGGATAGGATCCATCCGGCAATTCCTTAATTGGGTGGATCGGCTGAAAGTCTTGTGGCCACACAAGAGTCATGTGAGAGACCCTGAATTATAAAAATTCTTTCTAGCTCTCTGCTCTTTTGGAATACTAGCCAGAGGTGGGTTACACTCTCCAAATTCAAGATAATATTATTGACTAAGTATAGGTGACACCAGTTCTAAAATCCCGTCAGGGTCACCATTGACTTTGCTGGTGGAAAAATATGGGAAGCCAGAAATGTTGCCTGCAGGTCTCCCACTCAAATTGCCAATACCTTTCTGTCACATTTGGAATGAGTATACATACGAGAATCCAGTCTTACAGTGGCCTGAGGACTGTTTCTTTTCATTCGGACAGATTAACATATTTACAGGGGTTCTTAGAAGTACCTCATTCTAAGCATATGAATTACTGGTATTTATCATGATTATCATTCTAAGGAGTGAAAAATTATTTGATAAGTAGGAAGAAAGATTGAGAAAAACTAAGAAATTCAAGAATTAAAGTCTCTTTCTCTTACACAGAACTGCCCTCTCTTCTCTGCTATCCCAGCTTTCTCTCTGAGTGTCTTTATCTTTCCCTATTTCAAATCAACTCCTGGGAAGAAGGCAGGTGATCTTTTAGATGGGCGGTTCCTTCCATTAGACTTCCCTGCAGAGAGAGACAAGGGTACAACTTCTCCAGCTGTTAATGAATTATTTGCCCTGTTTGAAGGCATATGTTTGTATGCCTCATGTCCTAGCCTGACTCCACTTCACATCTCAGCCCTTGAATCCACCTCCAAGAGTCACTTAGCAAACACTCACCACACCACAAAAAAGCAGACAGGATAGAAAGATGTCATGGGGGATAATTGAGAATTTGGGTAAAAGACTGTGTCCCTGTATGAAGGCAACAGGACAGAGTAGCTGCACAGGCCACATGGGGAAAGACAAAGGTGTTAGGCCTGATAAATATTCACATTGGAAAAAGAAACCAAAGTGCCATATAATCCTACATTTTTCTTGTCTCAATATAAGGAAAACTAGACCTTCCTATTCAGATCACCAGTGAAGCCAATACCATCGAGAAGCTATCCAGGCCTCCCAGGTAAGCCATGCGCCTCTCTCACCACTTGATATCAGTCATTTAAAGACTTCTTTTCCTGTGCCTGAAAAGACTCACAAAAGTACTCTGCAACATGTTTCCAGTTTGTAGCCCCATAAATGGGGATGTCCATTGGCTGCTACAGGGAATTCTGCAACCAGCAGACTTCACTCAGGTTGTGGAGCAAACATGTTGGGGACTAGAGGTGGCCCACTACAATGGGTATAGTGGCCAAGGGAACCCACCACTGCTGCGGAAGAACTAAGGGCTTTTAAAACCCATCAAGAAGGGTTGGTAATGGTGAGCTGGGAGACCCTGCCACAGTATACCTAGAAACAGGTGCCTCCCCACTTGATTTCCACTAGCAATGTGTTGCTTTCTCACAATTCACTGGCATGGATACACGGGCAGATCAAAATCACTCTCTAGTCCTGTTCACCTTTGTCTTGGCTCTCTTGCAAACTATCCAAACTCAAGTTAGGGAAAAGGTGATAGGTTGGCAAGGACAGACTATTTCTCAAAACTTAGCAGCAGCTACACAGTTTTGTGGCAATCTAGAGAAAGACAAAAAAGCGAAAAAAATAAAACCCACAGTGTTGGTTTAACTGAGCAGCTATTTACTAAAGGGGATAACCCTACTCTGGTCAATCTATGCAGGGAGCAAAGGAAGAAGGGAAAACTGCATATTATTATGGCAAAAAGCCAGGATACTAGAAGAGAGATTGTAGGAAGAGACTCCAGAGAATGGAAAAATTCCAACAAGGGAATCAAGAAAACCCAGAAGGACAAAATCCTTAGCTGGGAGATAATTGGCAAATGGCTCAAAATTGACAGATTGTGGGAATCTCAGAGGTGAGAACTGGCAAACCATATTCTTCAATAACTTTCCCTCAGGCTAACCTATCCTTGCCTTTTCTGGTAGATACTTATTCTGCAATTAACTTGGAAATTTCTCATTTTGCATCTAGTGATAGATCAATACAGGTTGTTGTTAAAAAAACAAAAAAAGTTTGTTAGTATTTTGTGTCAGCCTTCTAATTGTTCCTTTTCTTCAGTAGTTCCCATACAAATTGTTCCTCTGACTGAGGAACACGCTTTCTTACTTTCTCCTGATTCGCCTGTCAACCTACTGGGGAGAGACCTGCCATGCAAATTAAAGGCTATCATATTCTACACTCCAGCTGGAGTGTTTGCTGAGCTCCCTTGGAAGACGGCACCTGATTTGGTTACTATGTGCCAGAGCTGAAACAAACTGATGCATTGCTTTGGGCCATTACTTGGGAATAATGATACTGGTTTAATTTGAGATAGAGAACCAGGAAAAATAGCTTACAAAAAGGATAAGCCATAGCCATGTGTAAAACAAGATATCCTTTGTGTAGAACTCAATATGTAGGAATAAAACTAGTTATAAAAAACTAGGAGGAAAAAAGGAGGGATAATTTTCAAATGTACTCACCCTGTAATACTCCCATACTTCTAGTAAAGAAGGAAAATAAATTTGATATAGCTGACTACTATACAGATTTGTATAATTTGTTAAATAAATTTTCTGTTCCTTTAATCTATATAGTTCCTAACCCCACAGCCCTTCTGATTTCAGTACCATTGTCTGTAAAGTTTTTCACTGTAATTGATCCATATTCTACTTTTTTTTTCTTTTCTTCTAGTGGATGAGTCTATATTTTTGTTTGCTTTTACTTATGAAGTCTAATGAAGTTAGAGGATTCCAAAAGGGTTTGGGGATTCTTACACTGTTTTCCCTAGTTGCTTATAAGAAAACAAAAATTTGTCCCACCAGGAGGATCTATAATTATTAAACTTATAGATGATTTTCTGATAGTTTCAGAAATTAAAGAGTAATGCAAAACTGATCCTTTGGCTTCACAGGAGCTCAAGGGCTCACTAGAAAATTTGCAATATTGCCAAACTGAAAAAAAAATATTTGAGGCATCTGTTATCAGCTAAAGGACACAAAGTGATAATGAGTCGGCCAATTATGTAGATGAAATGACCTACTACCAAAAAATAATAATAAAATAAATTTTAAAAAATACTACTTAGAGAGTTTTGGAGACTAGTAAGGTAGTAGGGACAGGGAATTCCAGTTTTTGCAGAGCAGGCAAAACCTCTGACAATGCAATTGCATGATAATTCTTCAGATCCTCTGGTTTGGTCCCTAGAATCTCAAGAGGCATTTGAAGAATTGAAATTGGCTACAGTCTCTTCCCCAGATTTGGCGATTCTACATTTTGTAAAACCTTTCCATTTTTTTTTGTCCTGAAAATACAGGTGCTGCTAGTAGAATTTCAACTCTAAAGTTGGGATTAGACTAGACCAATCTAGATGCCATGGCACTGGGAACCACACTTACTGAAAAGGCTCAAGCCCTGGCATTAGTTGATTGATTTATTTGAGTATCCCATATGTGGTGATATTTATCTTACAAGTGCATAAGACCCAGCATTTGTTGGTACATTGTCAGACTGGCTATGAGCAAGCATTATAATCCAATTCTAGTATTGTGCTTGGAAGATGCAATCTCTTAAACCTGCTACTGTTTTACCAGATCCTAATCATATAGATGATGATTGTACAATGGTAACAGAAGAAAACGCTAGGCCCCAATCTGATTTATTTAATAATCCTTTTTTTAAAAAAAACATGGAAGAACTTTTTCTTATAAATTTATTTTATTTATTTATTTTTGGCTGCGTTGGGTCTTGGTTGCTGCATATGGGCTTTCTGTAGTTGCAGCGAGCGTGGGCTACTCCTCGTTACAGTGTGCAGGCTTCTCATTGCAGTGGCTTCTCTTGTTGCAAAGCACGGGCTCTAGGCGCACGGGCTTCAGTAGTTGTGGCTCACGGGCTCTAGAGCACAGGCTCAGTAGTGGTGGCGCACAGACTTAGTTGCTCCGCGGCATGTGGGATCTTCCCAGACCAGGGCTCGAACCCGTGTTGCCTGCATTGGCAGGCAGACTCTTAACCACTGTACCACCAGGGAAGCCTGATAATCCTTTTAAAGGCAGATTTTATAATGCTTACTTATGGGTCATTTACTAGAGACAAAAGTGGCCAATTTAAGGCTTTCTGTGCTGTGGTGACTTATCATGAAGCTTATGTTTTGCCTGCAATTAAGTTGGCACAAGAAGGTAAGTTAATAGCCATTACTAGAGCTGAAATTCTTGGTTCTAGAGTTAAAAGTAAATATATATGCTGTTGGTAAATATGTGTTTGGTGTCTGTCATGCAACAGGGCAAAATTAGAAAAATTGAGGATTCTTGATTTCTATGAGAACTGAAACATGTCATGGAGAATTAAAAGCTGATTTGTTAGAGGCTTTACAAATGCCTACTCAGATTATCGGTAGTCTATTACAGAGCCCACACAGGGCAAAATGACAATTTCTGAAGGCAATGATTTTGCTGAAAGAGCTGCAAAAGCCACTATTAAAATATGACAGACTCCAAATTTGGAAGCCCCACTTCTAATACTAGAAACCTCTGTCCATTTTCAAAAACAAGCTTCATAAAGAGAAATGAACAAATGATCAAAAAAAAAAAAGGGGGGGGGCTAAAGGGCTTCCCTGGTGGCGCAGTGGTTGAGAGTCCGCCTGCCGATGCAGGGGACACGGGTTCGTGCCCCAGTCTGGGAAGATCCCACATGCCGCGGAGCGGCTGGGCCCGTGAGCCATGGCCGCTGAGCCTGCACATCCGGAGCCTGTGCTCCACAACGGGAGAGGCCACAACATTGAGAGGCCCGCGTACCGCAAAAAAAAAAAAAAAGGGGGGGGGGCTAAAAAAAATTCAACTGGACTATAGGAATTACTAACAAAATAATTCCTATATCACAGTTTTTATTTGCTTGATTAGTTTATTGTTCTGTTATCAACAAAATCAAACTGAAAGGGATTTCTTTAAAGCCACTAGACTAATACTATGTCTATCAAAAAGATGAAATTATTCAAAACATATTAAAGAGTTTTGTTATTTGCCAGTAGAATAATTAGGGACCACTTCCAAGGTAGGTGCAGAAAGGTTTCCCTAACCAACTTTACCAGGAACCCAATGGCAGTTAGATTTCATAGAATTCATGCCTATGGAAGGTAAGAGATTTTGTCTAGTTGTGGTATGTATGCTGTCTGAATGGCCTACTCTTTTCCCTTTTCAAAAGCAAATGCTCAGGCAGTGAGGTAAAGACCCTCTCCATGCACATAATCCCCACTTTTGGGACCCCAGAGCTTACTGAATCAGATGGAGAAAATCATATTATGTCTACTGTTGTTCAGGAATTGTGCAAATGTTTGCAGATTCCTAAAAGCTATCATACTCCAAGTAGAATGAAAAACTCAAACTCTAACAAACTCATTGGCTACAATTCAGCAATCTATGGGTAAAATGGCCTAGAGATTTACCAGTAGCTTTGTTAAAAATTAGAGCAACTCTTGCAAGCAATAATGTTCTCTCTTTGAACTTACGTCTGGCAGGTCTGTGAATTTGGGTCTGAAATCACTTCCTCTGCTTTGATTTAACTGAAATCTCTCATAATCATGTTCGATACCTAAATGGCTTTTCTCTTCCCTAGAAGCCCTGAGACAAAGTCAGAAAGGCCTAGAGGGACCTACTGGAAGAAGTCTGTCACTCTTATCAAACTGGGCAATTTAGTTTACATAAAAGTGTTCTGGAGGAATGTGTTTTGTCACCATGTGGAGGGACCACTTCAAGTACTGCTGATCACCCAAATGGCCATCAAAGTGAAAGAAAACCCAAATGGATTCATGCTTCTCACATGAAGCCAACTGTTCAAGAGGACTGGACTGTGGTTCCCACAAAGAACTTGAAACTTAAAGTTTCTAGAATAAATGGTGTTGGTACTGAAATTTTCTAGAATAAATGGTGTTGGTACTGAACTCAACTGAAAGGAGGTATTCTAATGAACTTATTACTATTCTCAGACTGCCTTGTTGTCTTATTCAAAGTATTAGTGAATAGTAGTATAACAGTGAATTAGTTGTTACTTCAGTTACTGTAAGAATCACATTTTACTAGAAAGCAAACAGGTTATTTGTTATACCACTCTCTTTTCTGTACGCCCATAATGGTTCCTACAGTTACACATTTCTCATCAGCTCTAAATTGTATTCCCAGTATGGACATGGCCTGGACTTATGAATCCAACAATCTGATTTATTGACATAAAACATAGAACCATATTCATTACTAACTTTTTAGAATATTAAAGTGAAAGTAACTAATATGCATCCAGAGACTCAAGCCCCAAGTTTGACACAAATAATGTTTTGTTAACTAGCTTGATTGGAAGGGTGGTATACAAGAGCATCTGATTAATAGAAAAACAGAAATTTGGCATTTATGGATAAAGACTACAGAAGACAGGTATAATGTCATTGTTAATCACTTTGGGATACAAGTTTTTTCCAGTCCTAGTGTGGATAAACATGCCTGTTATACTATTATAGTAGTTAATTAAGTACCCATGGATAACTACCGACTTAGACGGAGGTGAAAAATGGCCCATAGGTTGGGTTTGTCCGCAAGACTTAAAATGATTAGAGGCATGTACAATGAACACTGGAAGTTGAAGGGGAGAATTTGCCACCCCAAAATATGCTTCTTTGAGGTAAGGATTATCTTGAGCTGCTTACTTTTAAGAAATAGCAGATATTGGAAAAGCTATTAGTAGAGGGGAAGTTCCCCTTTTGTAAGAGATATTTACATCTATAAGGAAAATCTCCATTCCTAAAGGTGTCTCCCTCTCTGTACCAGGAAAAGGAAGATGATTAAATCTCCAGAAACTTATCAATGGAGAAAGCAGCAACTTAAATTTGCATAACAACTATACCCTCGTTTTCTGTGTTTTGCCTGCTAACCTCCCATAACTGCCCCCCCCCCAACACCTTTTGTCTTAGCTGGAGATGGTATGTAAGGTGAAGACTTGGGCCATTTTGGAGAGTTACTCAGTTTTCCTGGGTCTCTCCCATGTATATGGGTGGTATACATGTTATTCAATTTGTTTATTTTTCTCCTATTAATCTTTTATTACAGGGGGGTTTAAGCCAAGAACCTAGAAGGGTAGAAGGAAAGTTATTTTTCCTCTCCTACGAAGTTTAATCTACACCCTTCAATGGTTGGCTCATACTAGGACTTTGATACTAGGTAATGGCCATAGGTGTCTTTGTGTTTTATATCTGGGAGAAATATTTGGGAAGATAGAATAATTACAGAAGGGTCTAGTTTATTCTGTAATTATAATGTTACTTCTATGACTGATGAGAACTCAGGGGAAATTTATTGGGCCTTAAGAAAAACTCAGTTAAAAATTTAGATTATCAGGCTCCAGAGTTAAACTACTCATTAGACTTAGATTGGATGGAATATTATAAAAAACTACAAAATAATACTCAAGTAGTTGTTCGAAAGCACAAAGATATAACAGTTTGTAAACTTAATGTATGACAAAAGAGAATTTTTGTGCCGTTTTTCAAGAATCTGCTTTAACGATTCACCATTAGTATGATATACTTAAAATTTTTTCCCCAAGGCAAATATTATACTAATTTTTTCAATTCATTCCGTTGTAATTCTGGTAATTGCTTTTGTATTTTACTATGGCCTTACAATGTATACTTAGACTGTTTCTGGAGAAGGATACAAACGGTGTAAGGCCAACTGGTCCGAGGCAGGGGAACACAATCAGATTCACAGGTTTCATCAGACCGAAATTCTCCGGACCACCCAGTTCCAGAAACTGCCCTGGAGACATTCCGGACCACCCAGTTCCAGGAACTGACCTGGGGACTTTGCACCTGGCCCAGCCTTCCCGCCTTTCGAGGGGCGGGACTAACGGTCCCCTAGGATACCCGAAAAGACCACCAAATAAGGAATACCCTGCGCCCTCCCAGATTCACCACACCCCTTTCCCTTCTTCCCCTATAAAATCTTGCCCAACCCTCGCCCGGGTGTGACTTCTCTGGCCCCCTTTCTCTCGGACCAGTGAACCTCGCCCGGACCAGTGAACCTCGCCCGGGAGCGCTCCCTAATAAAGCTCACTTGAAGCGATTCCTCTGTTTTGCGGTGCCGTTTGTTAAGATCCGACCTTACAAACGGCATTGTAGATAATTAGAAACCGTAGTTTTACTAGAAAATACCAACAGAACGAGGAAATTGTAAGGGTAAATAAAAATCTAAAAAAATTTAATTTTTCCTTAGTGCAAAAAAGG
The DNA here is from genome assembly GCF_951394435.1 of Stenella coeruleoalba. NCBI lineage: Eukaryota > Metazoa > Chordata > Mammalia > Artiodactyla > Delphinidae > Stenella > Stenella coeruleoalba. Next base: position 98,062,349 of record NC_137152.1, on the reverse strand, counting down.
AAAGAACTTTACCCTCTCCCTTTTCTTTTAGCATTTCCTTCAGAAAACTTGAGATTACAAATGCTCTCTCTGCCTCTTTGAGATGTATGTATTTTTAAATGGGAAATAAAGTTTCTTGCCAGTTTCACATCCCAGGAATATCATTCTTGGGGGCCAAGGGACCATCTCCTTGAAAAACATCAAGAAGGGTAGTGCCCTATTTCCATGTCTGTGGCAATTTAGCTCCAAGATGCAACTTTCTACTTGTCAAAAAGATGAGAAATTTTTCCTTTGGATAGACAGTTATCATGTATATAATGGATTGTATCTGCTTGGTTATATAAAAAGAGTAAGATTTCTTTTTTGTTTTTACAATCTCTTTAGGGGATTGCCTGTGATATGCATCACAGTCTGGTTTAATGCTTATTGAAGAATAGTATTGTTTTATTATTTTGTACGTTTTGTGGAGAGGTTTCTTCCCCCTAGGGAGGAAACTATATCAATGAAATCTAATTACAACTTCCTTTGCCGTTTTTGGAATACAAATGGATAGATTTCTCCCTAATTTATCTGTGGAGACACACATATATCAGAGTAAGCAAACAAGTAAGCAAGTGAGCAAGCAATGTTTCCAAATTAAGGGGATGTAATGAGGAAACCACCAGATGTTACTCATTTTCCCTTAATGAAGATATGCAATTTTAGGAACAGAGCTCAATGACTTTGGCCTACCTTCTTAAAAAACAATAGTAGTAATTTATCAGTCTCCTCTCTTCTGAGGAAAAGAGCATTTGGATTTCGCATCATACATAATGTGAGCTCATGTCTGTCTGACTCCAGAACCCAGTGAGTCTGGATTGAAGATCTAGCATTGGAAGGAATTGAATAAGCGTGAATAGTGAGGGTAGACTGCTGGGTAATAATTCAACGCAGGTGTTAGATGCCATCCCTTTCCTTCTTCTAATCATGCCTTGCCCTTTCCATTTTTGAGTTACTGCATCCAAGGCAAAATTAGAAATAGTGCCAGGAAGAAATTATTTTTAAATCTAAAAATTTTACCAAAGCAATATGTGCTCATGATTTAAAAAGTCAACTACTAGTACTGCAAGGCACATATATAAAAGCAGCAGTCCTCCTACCTGCCCTCATCACTCCTGATTCCTATTCCCAAGAGTTATTTATTCTGTTATTACCTTCATATTTTAAAATGTTTTATTGGTTTTTCTTGATATTTAACTTTTAGCATTATCTGTTGATTTCATACTATTCAGTATGAAGATTTAGTTATCAAAATCTTTCTCCTCTCAGACACAAACACACACATGGACACGCGCACACTTCTTTTCCTATTATCCCAATATATGGATAAATCAGTAATTACTATTTACATCTATAAATATTGTGCACAGCCAGCTAAACTATGTACTATATTATTATTTTCTTTTTGCTATAGTCTGAATGTTTGCATCTCCCTAAAATTCGTATGTTGAAATCCTAACCCCCAAAGGTGATGGTATTGGTAGGTAGAAGTCTTTGGAAGGTGATAACAACATCGTGAGGGTGGAGCCCTCATGAATGGGATTAGTGTTCTTGTAAAAAGAGATCCCACAGAGCTCCCTAGCCCCTTCTGTCATGTGACAATACGACAAGAAGTCTGCAGTGCAGAAGAGAGCCCTCGCCTGACCATGCTGGCACCCTGATCTTGGACTTCTAACCTCTAGAACTGTGAGAAATAAATGCCTATGGTTTATAAGCTACCCAGTCTGTGATATTTCATTATAGCCTGAATGAACCAAGGCACTTTGTTACAAATTCTGTTTTTCTTTGGAATTAAAAATGTGCTCATATTTGTTTCAGTTGTCTGTGTAACTTTCATAGTCCCTCTATAGAGTTGTAAGCTTTTCTTAATACAGGAAGGCACAGGAATTTGTCTATTCTACTTTTTTTCTTGGAGACATCCCTCCTAAAGTTTCCCATCATGCCATTTCAGTCTAGACCAGTTGCTCTTTAGTTCTGCTGTATAGCTGTTATCCTGGAGCTTCCCTTCACTATCATCAAACAAACAGAAAACAAAAAAACACTTTCTCTTCTGTACTGGTTCTGTATTCTGGATCCCTTGGTGCCATCTTTTTGGTTTACTCCCTTCTTTCTGGTGGAGCTTATCCTTTATTTTTGAGACCTTATGTGTCTCCAGTGTCTTTAGTCTATCTTCATATTCGACTGGTATAAAGTATAGCATACATGGTCAAAAATAATTATCCCTCAGAATTTTGAAGGCATTCATTCCTCTTTTACCTTCTAATGTTGCCGTTGAGAAGTTTAATGGTATTCTCTTCTGTAATTCATTGTATGTTTCACATTCTTTCTCTCTGAAGGCTTTTAAAATCTTCTGTCCATTCTGGGTGTTCCAAAGTTTTGTGCTTTGTTGTGTGTTGCATTAATCATTGTGCTGGGCCTTTAAAAACTGTGAAGACATGACCCTTAAATGTAGAAATTTTCTTCAATTATTTCTTTTAATTTCCTACTCTTTATTTCCTCTCTTCTCTGAAAGCACTATTGAATGACCTGGATTGATCCTATATTTAATTATTTCTCTCCTACTGTCTATCTCTGTCCTTTTGTTCTAAGTTTTAGGAAAAAATTTTTGAACTTTCTTCCAATCCATAACTTATTATTTTATCTTATATATAGATATGAGTGTATGTATATGTGTATATACATAATTACATGTACACATATATGCATATATTTCATTTCTAAAACATCTTCTCTGATTTTTCCTTTTCTTACAGCATCCTTTTTCCTTGTTCATGGATTATATATCTTAACTCTCTAAAGATATCCTAGTTCTAAAAAAATGTTTCCTTCTGTTCTCTGTATTATCTGTTTCCTACCAAATTCTTTTGTTTGCTTGTTTTTATGTTTCATGTTGGAGGCTCTCCTCAAAAATACGGTGGTTTGTGACTATATATTCGTATTTAAGAGTGAGGCATTTAAAGCTAATTGGGAAACACTTCTGACCATGATGGAATAACTGATAACAGACGTGCTCTCCTGCCATAAACAACTAGAAAATTATACAAAACGTATGAAACAACTGTTTTTCAGATTTTGGACTAGAGGCAGTACAGGTCTGTGATCTCTGAGAGAAGGGAAACAAGGTCATCTTTATGATCATCTCAGCTTTCTGCCTAGAGGCACTTTTCAGAACTCAGAATAGGAAGAAGGTACCCAAGCAAAGAAAGGGAACTCTCACTGAGTTGAGGAGCTAGAGAACATAGTTTGGGGAGTCTAAGGCAGCTGGAGTTTGTAGTGCAGAGTATCTTGAAATTGACCATGTTTGGAGAATTTATACCTTGGCAATCAGCAAACGCTACAAATCAGGGTTTTTTGTTTGTTCGTTTGCACCCATGCTCCCAAAGTGCCTGTTGGTAAACATTTACCAGCATGCTCCTGGTAATATCCCTTGTCCTTAAGTATACTGTGACTTAGAGAAGTGAGACAGAACAGAGAGTCCAGAAATAGACCTACAGATATGTTCAATCAATTTCTGATGAAATTGCCAAGGTAATTGACTGGAGAAAGAATAGCCATTGCAGCAAATGGTACCAGAACAACTGGAAAACCAATGGAGATGCGAAATCCAAATGCTCTTTTCCTCAGAAGAGAGGAGACTGATAAATTACTACTATTGTTTTTTAAGAAGGTAGGCCAAAGTCATTGAGCTCTGTTCCTAAAATTGCATATCTTCATTAAGGGAAAATGAGTAACATCTGGTGGTTTCCTCATTACATCCCCTTAATTTGGAAACATTGCTTGCTCACTTGCTTACTTGTTTGCTTACTCTGATATATGTGTGTCTCCACAGATAGGGAGAAATCTATCCCTTTGTATTCCAAAAATGGCAAAGGAAGTTGTAATTAGATTTCACTGATATAGTTTCCTCCCTAGGGGGAAGAAATAAAAAGAGGAGAGAACACTTTCCCTAGCTAGAATTTTTATCTTAAGCTCCCCACAGAAGTCTGGCTCTCAACTGGGGGCAGGAGGGAGTGGGGGAGGCCCTTTCATCAAATGAGTAATTCCAGCTGTGGAGTTCAGTACCATCAAGACAATTTGAAGAGTCCCACCTTCAGACAGAAAACTAGAGGAAGTGTGGCTAATATCAGGATATTTGGGGGTTTTTCATTTGATAGAGAATGATAGTAAAGCTCTTAAATGAGCATTTTAAGTTAAAATGAAATACTTAGATGTGTATCTTTAAGATTCCCTGTTGTGATTGATTTTCTTTTATTAGCTAACCCTAGTCCTGATCATCTCAGATAAGAGGGCCTTTCAATTTCCCATTGCAATGCCTCACCCCATCTCACACAGACACACCTACACACACAATTACTGGCCTAGGCTCTCAACATTCTTTATGTTTCCCATATTTTGAGGTAACCAGTTCTGCCTGTTGCACTGTGAACTTCATCCTACACTCTGCAGCTGAGTCTGTGCCTGCCTCAACCCCCTTATGCCAGTCTAATTGCAGATCTCAGTCTTTCCAAGTCTTCCCCTTCCTGTTTTAAAGATATAACACTAGTTCTGACCTCTGTGGTATTGCAGAATGTATCTACTAGCCCTTCAAGCTCTTAAAGACAATCAACTCCTGTCCACAGATTTTTTTCAACTCTTTTTCATGTGTGAATTCGCTACAGAAAAGCTGCATTTAACTTGGCTTTCTTTCAAGGAATGTAATTACTGGATTCATTTTAACCAAATACCATTATAACAAAAATACTCTAACTTGGATTATCATGGGGTTTGTACTTCCACTGCAGTGATTTTCAGACTTTAGTGTGCATAAGAATCTCCATAGGGGTGGCTAAAATGCATATTCCTGAGCTGCATCCCCCCTCAAGAGATTAAGTCAGTAGGTATAGTGTGAAGTCCAGGAATCTGCAGTTTATCTAAGCACTCAGGTGATTCTAATGTCAGGGGTGCTGTGGACCACAATTTGAAACACCATGCTTACTAGCTTGTCAATAAAGCCCACATGGATCCACTCAAGTAATAGGAACACAAATTCTCCTTTCAAGTACTTTGAAGAATTGTACATAGAAGACTGCTTTTCCCCTCTGATGGCATTAAATGCAAAGAGAAGGAAATCAAGAGCTATACTGCTGGCTCTGTCCCTTTAAAAAGCATCGCTATTCTGAAAATGGAATGTTTGCTTGCTTCCTTCACGAAGAAAAAGTTCTGCTTGCCGTGGGAGTAAAAGGTGTTATGATTGCAAAATGTGTGTTCACCAGACAAATTCTAGTCCTTTCATATGGCTTTAGACAATGCTCTCTTTTAACTGTTTGTACAGCACTTCAAAATCCTGAGGAGGTGGTTTCAGTGTGGGCTAATACCAGTGTTATTTAGAGAACATGCAAACAGAGTCAAGACAGAGCTGTTCAAGAGGACAGAACCGTGGCCTCCCCAGCAATAGGGACTTGCACTTGCTGGAGCCACTGAGTCATCATGGAGCACAGACTGCCCAGCTCTCTTAAAGGTGTGGGAAGTAAATTACTTCTCAGGCTCAAACACCAGAATCTGGCTCAAACACTCCATGGGATGCTCTCCTACTCCGAATTCTAGGCTCTCATAAGATCCCAGGCAATGACAGAAATGAGAATTCATCGAAGCTCTGACACTTTGCTGACTCTACGGCCTTGAGCAAGTCTTTCACTGCTCTGAATTTATAGAATTAGGATGGTAGTGTTTACCTCACAAGATGGTGGCAAAAAGTTTAGTTTATGAAAATATGTAGCATAGTACCTGACAGTAAACCACTGCAACATTTATTTTTTCATTCCTACCGCATAATTTGGCCTGGGGTCAATGCCACACCAATCCCTCAATGGCAGTGAGTATTCCCAGCCACCATTTAGCTCAGGGCAGCACCCTTTTCCAATGGACACTATATGCCATTTAATGTAGTTGATTTTATGGTCTAGCAGTTAAGAACGACAGTTGGGTGTGGTTGTCAGTTACCAGTGTGACAGAGTAGCAAGCAGGTAATAGATTTTAATGCTAATTGAGAATTCTTCTCTTTTCCTTAAAAATTCCATTTTGACTCACTTATTTTCACAGTATATTAATGAAGTTTAAAAATTATATATAGCAAATTCTGTATTTACCAATCAATTAAGGCACGGGCTCTCAACAGTGTAAGGGAGGCTTTGCAATTTTCTGAAAACCTGATGAATGCTATGAATCCTCACTCTTTCCTCTGGGAAAAAATATACATACACATCAAATTTCATAGTTTATGGAGGTTCACAGACTCCCCACAGACCATCAATGAAACCCAGGCTAAGAAGCCCTGATATAAATATCATCACTCACCACTCTTTATCTAGTAAAATAGGAGCCTAAGACCCCCTAATCCTGAGAATAACATGGGAACTTCTCTATGAAGGCTGTTAAAACCCCACAGAAGATTTGTGTGGGCTCCTTTAACAGACACTTGGGTTCTCAAAAGGACTACATACGGCATATGTCTAGGCAATGATGAGGTTGCCATGGTGAAGTGATTAAGAATTCAGTTTCATAGTTTAGCAAAAATGTCTTCCAGCTTCTGTAAATCAGGCAAAGATGGAAGGCAGGGTGGGGAGAATAGTCCAAGGAAAACAAAGTTTTCTCGAAAGGCCTCATCCAACATTTAAGGGTCATGTTATCCACAGTGCTTAAGTCATATTGCAATTATGCTCGAAAAATGCTTCTGCTCCACTATCAGGCACTGCCCACTACCTTCCCGATTCTGCTTTTTCTAATGGGGATTTCAGAATATCAACTTGCCAGTGCTCCGATTCTCAGATATCAAGAGTCAAACAGTAAGAGTTCTATTTTTCGGGTGACAAGCAGCTGGGGGAGGCAAGGATGAAACAGGCAGCATACAGTAAATAACAGGAATTAGACATCAGGCAAAAAGCAAATGTAAACTATGTTCAATTAACTTCTATTATTACATATTTTTTAAACTTTCAGTGTAGGCATGGCATGGTTATTCATAACCCTGCCTCCTACAGAGAGGTATGTTTTAAGGGTCTGAATGCTGTATCATTCAGATATAAAGATAACAATCTTGGCCTTCTCCCAAGGAAACATGAATGAAGAGTTGCTCCTCCATAAGAATCATCTCCACTCCTTCAACCCTTGTGATTAAAGATATGCTTTTAAGAGAACAATGGTTAAGTCAGGAGTACAATTTGTGGCCAAAGAACAAGACATATGTGGCTCACGTATGCTATGTATGTGGTTTATATGCATGCCCTTGACCTCATTAGCACAAGTCTGTCCTCATCAGCCTCATCTGAGGAATCAAATGCAAACATAAGATTTGTTACTTTCGCTAGAGAGGGATGATATCCAGGGAGAAACTTAAAGAGGTCAATGGTAGCTCTGGGGGAAAAAAAAAAAGGTGACTTTTAAATTAATTGGTAAATAATGAATTGAAATAGGCAAGAAAAGGAAAAGTTGAAAGAGAACCTCAGAAATGAAAAAATGGGACTCATCCTGTTCTAATACTCAGCTAACACAGGAAAGTAGCTCTCAGCTTAGTAACTTCAGCAATGAGATCTAATGAAGGTACCCAAATGACAGTTATGTCACCTGTTCATAAGACTTCAAGGATAAATATAAACTTTTCCACCAATAAGTAAGTTAGGCTTTCAAGTTCTCAGGGGTTGGTCCTGCCTTTTCTGCTCTTCTCTGGCTATATTCTCTTCCTAAAAGACCTCACCTAGTCCCACAGCTTTAAACACCATCAACACACCAATTATTCTCAAATTTATTTCTCCAGACCTGACTTCCTCCAGATCTGTATGCTCAACGGCCTACTTAATCACAATTCCCAGGGTAACTAATAAAATAACCAAAATACATACAGAAAAGGAAATGAGGAGGGAATCAAAATGGTACAATAGGAAAGAAATACAAAAGAAGGAAGTATTGGAGTAATTAAGGAACAAAAATAATAGAAGCAATATAGAAAACAAATAGCAAAACGGCAGAAGTTTTCCTTAATAATCTTTCCTTATCAATAATTAGTTTAAATGTAAATGTTAAACTCACCTATTAAAAAACAGATTGGCAGTGTGGATTTTAAAAATGATTCACCTATATGCAGACTCACTTTAGATCCAAGACAGAAATAGGTTGGAAGTAAAAGGATGGAAAAAATATATTCCATGCATACAGTAAACAAAAGAACTTGATTGACTATACCAATAGCAGACAAAATAGATGATGTCAAAAATTGCTATGAGACAAAAAAAGACATTATATATTGGTAAAAGGGTCAATTCATCAAGGAGATATAACAGTTACAGACATATGTGCACAAACAAAAGAGCGCCCAAATATACGAAACAATCACTGACAGAACTGAAGAGAGAAATACTTCTACAATAATAGTTGGAGACTTCAATACTCTACTTTCAATAATGGATAAAACATCTAGACAGAAGATCAATAAGGAAATAGAGGACTTGAGCAACAGTATAAACCAAATACACCTAACAGACATACAGAACACTCCTTCCAACAACAACAGAATACACATTCTTCTCAAGTACACATGGAATATTCTTCAGGACAGACCATATGTTAGGCTACAAAACAAGTTTCAATAAATTTTAAAAGATAGAAGTCATACAAAATATTTTCTCTGACCACAATGGAATTATTCTAGAAATCAATAACAGAAGGAAAACTGGAAAATTCACAAATATGGGTAAATTAAAACAACACACTCTAAAACAACCAATGGGTCAAAGAAAAAAAATCACAAGGAAAATCATAAGATACTTGATACAAAATAAAATGAAATCACAGCATACCACAACTTATAGGAGGCAGTGAAAGCAGTGCTCAGAGGGAAATGTATAGCTTTAAATGCATACATTAAAACAGGAGATCTCTCTCAAACCAATAACCTAACTTTATGCCTTAAGACGTTAAAAAAAGAAAACCAAACCCAAGGCTAGCAAAAGAAAGGGATTAATAGAGCACAGATCAATGAACTACAAAATAGAAAATAAGAGGGGATCAATTAAACCAAAAGTTAGTTTATTGAAAAGATCAACAAAATTGACAAACCTTTACCTAGACTAAGAAAAAAGTAGAGAAAATCCAAATAATGAAAATCAGAAATACAAGAGGTGACATTATTCCAAAACTTACAGAAATAAAAAGGATTATAAATGAATACCATAAACAATTTTATGCCAATAAATTACCAGGCTACAAAGTTAAATGAAATAGAAAATATTAATAGACCTATGACAAGTAAGGAGAATGAGCCAATAATCAAGAACTTCTCAACAAAGAAAGTCCAGAGGGCTTCCCTGGTGGCACAGTGGTTGACAGTCCGCCTGCCGATGCAGGGGACACGGGTTCGTGCCCCGGTCTGGGAAGATCCCACATGCCACGGAGCAGCTGGGCCCATGAGCCATGGCCTCTGAGCCTGTTCTCCGCAATGGGAGAGGCCACAACAGTGAGAGGTCTGCGTACCGCAAAAAAAAAAAAAAAAAGAAAGAAAGAAAGTCCAGGACCAAATGACTTACCAAACATTTAAAGAAGAATTAACATGTATCAGTATCCTCTTCACTCAAGAATTATTGATCTTTCAGTTGTAATAACATACAAAGTTCCCTCCTGTCATGCATTCCAATTCCTAGAATCCTCTTCTCCCACATCTTTAAATAACCAGCTTAATGTTTCTCCTTCATAGAGGCCTTCCCAAATCATGCTAATAGATCCCCTCTACTTATTCTTTGTCACAGTATGCTGTTTATTTCAGCACTTATACTGAAATTAACCTTCCTTATCTGTTTACCTTTTGATCTTATGTCTCTCTTCCCACTAAATTGAAGTGCCATGAGGGCAGAAGCCTTGTTCGTCTTATTTTCAGTTGTATAGCCAGAGCCTAATGAAGTACCTAACAAACAGCAGGCAATCAGCAAATTCTGGTGAATTAATAAAGAAAATACTTTAATATCTAAGGATTGTATAACCAGTGACTGAAAATTTGGCACAAGAAATAACTACGTTTTGAGTTAATATTTCAGCAAACTAAAATATATTCATCTCTCATGTGTTCCATCTTTCTCCAATCTTTTAAACATATAGATTAAATATTCTCCTAAAAATTTAAGATGAAGAATGACTTTTTCTAACTGCAGCTAAATAGTATCCTTTGGCATGACTCTAGATAACCAAATATCATATTCCCTTTAAGAAGGTCAAAAAAGACCAAACTACTAATGCTTTATTTGAACATAAACTTATGATGATAAATAAGTCATTCTATATACTATTAATAAGTAACAGTACACATGTATTAGTATTCCCTGAAGGGAGATACTTAATAGTAAGGCACTGCCTGAATGTTACATATAGGCATATCAGTCCAAGATATAGGTGGATTCTCAGTCTACATTCTCACAGGAGACCCAGACCACATTGAAATGAGAAAAGGGTGACAGCTTCATCAAGTTGGTTTGCCTGATTTTTTAAACACCAATTTAGATCTCTAAAAATTGTTACCCACAATCATCTAATGGCCAGAATTTGGGGACAAATGTCTTACAATCCCACGTCTCATAAAAAAATGACCCCAAAATTGAGTTGAGGTACTTGTACTACTATGAAGTTGCCAAAAGCTAAACAGCAGTTAGGACCCATCCACATAGCTAACATGTATTGAATGCTTACAATGGGCCAGGGTTTTTTAGGCATTTGTAAATTTTACTGCATCTAAATCTCACAATAAGTCTAAGAGGTAGATGCTACCATGATGCTCACTTTACCACTAAAGAAATCAAGACTCTGAAAGGTTAGATAACTTGCCAAAGGCTAACAAGTACTTAATGGAAAAGCCAGAAGTTGAAGCCATGTAGTCTGACTCCAAGGTTTAGAGCTATTAACAGTTAGGCCATAATGCTCAAAGGAAAAAATTATCTAGAGAAAAAGAAATTCTATTGAGAATGCAATCTCAAAAATCACATAATTTCTGAATAAGTTTATCGAACCAACATCCTGACTCTCCTTATTCAATGCCATTTAAATCTGAAAGTTCTCTTCATGGTCCTTAATAGTATTATTTAAAGGGGATATGGGGACTTCCTTGGTGGTCCAGTGTAAAGAATCCGCCTTCCAATGCAGGGGATGCAGGTTCAATCCCTGGTTGGGGAACTAAGATCCCACATGCCACAGGGCAACTAAGCCCACGTCCCACAACTACTGAGCCTGCGCACCTCAACTAGAGAGCCCGTGTGCCACAAACTACAGAGCCCATGCACTCTGGAGCCTGCGCCACAACTAGAGAGAAGCCCGCATGCCGCAACTAAGACCCAACACAGTCAAAAATAATAAATAAATTAAAATTAAATTTTAAAAAATAGAGGGGATATGGATTACGTATCTTAATGTGTCAATGTTCACTCAGCTGGTTTATTTAATATGTACAGACACTAGGGAGTCCTACCCCTACTTTTCGGTCCCTTTTCCAACTGAAAGTCCCAAGCAACAGGCGTTAAGATGCTGATGAAGAAAACCATAATTTCATGTTGAAAGAGACGAGGAGAAAATTCTATGAACAATAAAATAGTGATCACATTTCCAGGAAAGTAGCAAATCATTTACCCTTAGGTTATGGTCATACCCTTGTTGTGGTCATAAAGTCTGCCAGTTAAGACACTATTTCAGTAACTTTTGTAGCCTTGGAATACAGTTTATTATTGATCTCTAAGCTAATCACTGTATGTATCTCCACTCTAATAGAAACCACTCCAGGATAAGTACAAGACTTACGTCTTCATTTGCTGTAAGGATAACTCAGATGCTACAGGCTTCCAACTTCTGTTTCTATTTCCACCTTGGTTAAATGCCGTATCTTTTCTCCTGAGATAATCATATAAGCCATTAATGGGTGCCACCTCAGGAGGAACCAAAGGTTGAAATACAACACAAGGCCTCTTCTGCAATCACCCACTAGCATTAGAGAACCCATTAATCTTAAGCAGTTCTGCTTTTCCTTCAGCAAGATAAAGGACTTCCCACTTCTAAGGAGGTCAGGGATAGGATGAAGTGAGAGGCAGGAATTATTCTTATCTAGTAACAAGAGTATTTATTACCTAGTAAAAAAAATATTCTTGTTTATCATAATTGTTCTAAAGCTACATCTGCATCAAAAATGTATCCAGTATCTAAAATAGCTATATCTAATTGTTCCCTGAACTTCTGGTTCTGTGATAAGATGGAGGAGTAGATGCATTTAGTACAATTAGCAACCCTGGACATTATATATAAAAAACAGGGACTTCAGTGGTTAAGAATCTGCCTACCAATGCAGGGAACACGGGTTCGATCCCTGGTCCGGGAAGATTCCACATGCTGCAGAGCAACTAAGCCCGTGCACCACAACCACTGAGCCTGTGCTCTAGAGCCCACAGGTCACAACTAGTGAGGCTGCATGCCACAACTACTGACGCCCACACACCTAGAGGCCGTGCCCCACAACAAGAGAAGCCACCGCAACAAAGAGTAACCCCTGCTCGCCACAAGTAGAGAAAGCCCATATGCAGCAAAGACCCAATGCAGCAAAAAACAAACAAACAAACAAACAAAAACAACCCACACAGGACGACTCTGGAAGGTGGAGAGGAGAAAGACCGTAGGGACTCTGAGACTCAAGGAATGGCATGGTGTTAAATTCCCTCCCTGAGTTTTATTTTTGCCTAATACACCCTGGATTGAGTGCAGTAGAAGCCTGCAACCAGGACACATCAATGTGTGCAGACAAAAAATGCTCCAAGAAAAACCTACTCTCTCTAGCCAAAGGACCAGGATAAAGGAAGCCTAGTAAGACAGAATACTTTTAGACAATAATCACCCTACTCCAGCCAAATACCATGGGGCAAAAACTGTGCTCTCACCCCAATCCATGACAGCATAGGCTAAGTAGGAGACCTAGACTTCTAGCTTTACAAAGCTATAACTAGGCACCTCTTCCCCTCTGCCAGGGTGGTGACAGAGAAGGCTGAGTAGATAGCCAGGACTTTCATTCTTGCCCAATGGTAAGGAGGCCCCCTTCTATGATGACAGTGGAAGCCATGTCAAGTGCAGTAACGAGGCACCCCTTCCCCTTCCAGCCAGGGTGGTGTCAACAGAAGCCTAGTGGGGACTTGAAATTCTATCCCTGCCCAGAAATAACAAGAGGCTCCCCCGCTTGGAATGCTGAAGGTGGCCAAGTGGAAAACATGGACTTCCATCCCTAACTGGCAGTAATGCGGCAGAATTCTGTATCTGGTAAAAATATCCTTCATGAAAAAGGGAGAAATCAAAACTATTTTTAAGGAAAATTAAGAGAATTTGCCATCAGCAGACCTACCCTAAAAGAATGGCTAAAGGAAATTCATGAAGCAGAAAGGAAATGATAAATCTTGGAACATCAAGAAGTAAGAAAGTGTAATTAGAAAAGCAAAAAGTTCAGTAAATACAACAGACCCTCCTTTTCCTCTCGAGTTTCTATACACTAACAATGAACTATCTGAAAAGGAAAGAAAACAATCCTATTCACAATATCAAAGCAATAAAGTACATAGGGATAAATTTAAACCAAGAAAGGGAAAGATCTATAAAACACTGATTTAAGAAACTGAAGAAAATGCAAATAAATGAAAAGGTATCCCACATTCACAAATCAGAATATTGCTAAAATGTACATACTACCCAAAGCCATTTGTAGATTCAATGCAATCTCTCAAAATTCCAATACTGTTTTTCACAGAAATAGAAAAAGCAATCCTAAAATTTGTATGGGACCACAAAAAACCCAAAGAGCCAAAGTAATCTTGAGAAAGAAGAACGATGCTGGAGGCATCACACTTACCGATTTAAAACTACTTTACAAAGCTGTAGTAATCAAAAATAGTTCAGTACTGGCACAAAAATAGACACAGACCAATGGAACAGACTTGAGAGCTGAGAAATAAACCCACACATACATGGTTAACTAATACATGACAAGAGAGCCAAGAATATACAATGGGAGAAGGACAGCCTCTTCAATGAATGGTACTTGAAACACACCAAAATGCAAAAGAATGAAACAAAATGCAAAAGAATGAAGCCAGACCCCTGTCTTATATCACTCATAAAAATTAACTTGAAATACATTTAAGTACTTAAATGTAAGACCTGAAACCATTAAACTCCTAGAAGAAAACAGAAAAGGCTCCTTGACATGGGCCTTGACAATAATTTTTTAGATATGGTACCAAAAACACAGGAAACAAAAGCAAAAAAATCATCAAGTGGGATTTCAAACTAAAAAGTTTCTGCACTGCAAAAAAATCGATCAACAAAATGAAAGGGCAACCTACAGAATGGGAGAAATATTTGCAAATCATCTATCTGATAATGGGTTAATATCCAAAATATGTAAGGAACTCACAACTCCATAGCAAAAAAGAAAAAGCAATCCAATTTAAAAATAGGCTGGACCAAAAAAGACATACAAATGGACAACAGGTACATGAAGAGATGCTCAACATCACTAATCATCAGGGAAATGCAAATGAAAACCACAATGAGATATTATCTCACATCTGTTAGAATGGCTACCATCAAAAACACGAGAGTTAAGAAGTGTTGGCAAGGATATGGAGAAAAGGGAACCCTTGTGCACTGTTGGTGGGAATGTAAGTTGATACAGCCACAGCAGTATACTATAAACAACAGTATGGAAGTTCCTCAAAAAATTAAAAATAGAACTATCATATGATCCAGTAATTTCACTTCTGGGTATATATCCAAAGGAAATGAAATCAGGATCTCAAAGAGATATCTGGACTCCCATGTTCGTTGCAGCATTATTCACGATAACCAAGATATGGAAACAACCTAAGTGTCTATAGGTGAATAGAATAAGAAGGTGTGATATTTTACACATATACACACAGAAATATTATTTGGCCATGTGAAAGAAGGAAATCCTCCCATTTGCAACAACATGAATGGACCTTGAGGGCATTATGCTAATTAAGTCAGACAAAGAAAGACAAACATATGATCTCACTTATATGTGAAATCTAAAAAGGCCAACCCCATAGAACAGAGAGTAGAATAGTTCCTGCCAAGTCTGAGGAGTGGGGGAAATGGGGAGATATTGGTCAAAGGGTACAAACTTGCAGTTATAAGATCAATAAGTTCTGGGGATCTAATGTGAAGCACGGTAACTATAGGTAACAATACTGTATTATATACTTGAAAGTTGCTAAGGCAGTAAATGTTCTCATCACAAAAAAAAATGGTAATTATGCGAGGTGACAGAAGTGTGAAGTAGCCCTACTGTGGTAATCATTTCACAATATATATGTGTATCAAATCATGTTATGCAACTTAAACTTACACAATGTTGTATGTCAGTTATATCTCAGTAAAGCTGAGGGAAAAAGTATAAGAAGGGAGGGAGGGAGGGAGAAAAGAGAAAAAATTTTAAGAGATGAATCTGTAGGAAACAGTTTAAAAAAAAATCCTAACAAAGGATCTGATTTTAATTGGGTCAGTCTGTGAAGCAATTTATCCTTCAGAGACAAAGAGAGCCCTGCCAGGGCTTCCCTGGTGGCGCAGAGGTTGAGAGTCTGCCTGCCGATGCAGGGGACACGGGTTCGTGCCCCGGTCCAGGAAGATCCCACATGCCGCGGAGCGGCTGGGCCCGTGAGCCACGGCTGCTGAGCCTGTGCGTCCGGAGCCTGTGCTCCGCAACGGGAGAGGCCACAACAGTGAGAGGCCAGCGTACCACACAAAAAACAAAACAAAACAAAACAAAACAAAACAAAAAAAAAGAGAGCCCTGCCAAAACAACTATTATTACAGGGTGCCTGTGCCTGTGCTCAAGGCTGTGTCCTTTAAGGAGTATCAGAGGCTTCATACTATGGGAAGGAAATACATTTCATTCAAATGATCCTGTTAGCCATAAACAAACAACAAATAAGTATAACAAGCTGCCACCCTCAAGGGTGGGGAGGAATGTGGCCCAGTAATCAGAGTTGCTACAATATATTACCTAAAATGTATTTTTTTTCCTTGGGAATGAGACAAGATATGCAAAGAAACAGTAAAGTCTGACCCATATATGGAGAAACAAGCAGGCAACAGAAATTGTCTATGAGAGTGAACCAATGTCAGATTTCATGGATAAAGGTTTCAAAGTAGCTATTAGAAACATACTCAAAGTACTAAAGGATACCATGCTTTAATAAGCAAAGGTATGATGAAAATGTCTCATCAAATAGAGACTCTCAATAAGACAGAAACTATAAGAAAGAACCAAATGAAATTATGAAACTGCAAGTACGATAATTAAAAGGAAAATTTTACTAGAGGGGCTCAACAGTTGATTTGAACTGACAGAAAAAAGAAATAGCAAGTTTGAATATAGATCATTGTTATTTGCAATCCAAATAACAGAGAGGAAAAAGGAAGAAAATGAGAAGAGCTTCAGAGAAATATGGGCCCCCATAAAAGTACACAAACCTGCATGCAACAGAAATGCCAGAAGAGACAAGAAAGAATGGAACAGTATAGCACAGGGAACTCTACTTAATGTACTGTGGTGACCTAAATGGGAAGGAAATCCAAAAAAGAGGGGATATATGTATATGTATAGCTGATTCATTTGGCTGTACAGTAGGAAGTAACACAACATTGTAAAGCAACTATACTCCAATAAAAATTTTAAAGAATGGAACAGAAAAATAATATTCAAAGAAATAATGGCTGAACATTTTCAAATTTGATGAAAAACTAATCTACACATCCAAGAAGCTCAATGAATTTCAAGTATGATTAAAGCAACCAGATTCACAGGAAGACACATCATAGTAAAAATGCTGAAAGCCAAAAAACATGGAGAAAATCAGGAAAGCAGTAAGAGAAAAACGTGTCACTTATAAGGAAACCCCAATAAGATTAATAGCTGACTTGTCATCAGAAACAATGGAGGCCAGAAGGTCAAGGGAAAACATATTCAAAGTGCTCAAGATAACAACAAAAAACTGTCAGTCAAGAATCTTATATCTTTCAAAGCTATCTTTGAATAAATGTGAAATAAAGACATTCCTTGATCAACACAGAGAATCTGTCGCTAGTAGACCTACCATACAAGAAATACTAGGCTGAAAGCAAGTGACCCCAGACAGTATTTCCAATCCACACAAAAAAGCAAAAACCACTTGTAAAGGTAATTATGTTATTATAAAAAGCTGTATAAATGCATATTTCTTTCCTTTCTTCTCTTAACCAGTTTAAAAAGCAATTTTAAAATATATAATTGCACTGTTGGACCTATAACATATAGAAATGTAATATATTTGCCAATAACAACATAAAGGAAGTGGTGGGGAGCAAAGCTGTATTAGATTAAGGAAATTAGATGGCAACATGGATCAACAAGAATAAATGAAATGGGAAATAAGGTTCACATAACAAAAGCTATAAATATATACATGTTCTCCTCACTGTAGTTACTTTAAAAGATTTAAAATTGTATAAAGTAATAATTATAGCACTGTGTTGTGTTTTTAACATGTAATAGGTATAGCAATAATAATTACAAAAAGAGGAAAAAGACAACTGAGCTACACAGGAATAATATTTCTATATCTCATTAGAATTAAGTTAGTATAAACCTCCAGCAGATTCTAAGTTAAGATCTATACATAAGCCTAAGAAACCACTAAGGAACCATGAAGGAAATAATGCAAAAGTATAAAAAATTAAAGAAGTAAAAATTTTACATTAGAAAATATCCACTTAATGCAAAAGAAAGCAGTAAAATGAGGACTAGAGTAACAAAAAAAGCATGGGGCATATAGAAAATAAAAAAGTAAAAATAATTTACATGAAGCAAATTATATCAACAACATAATCAAAAGGCAGTTTGTCAGAATGGATAAAACAAGAAGATCTAACTACATGCTGTCTACAGGAGACACACTTAAAATTCAAAGGTATAAATAGATTGAAAGTAAAAGGATGGAAAAAGATATGCAAAAAGCAACAGTAAGAAAGCTGGAGTGGCTATACTAATATCGGACAAAATAGACTTTAAAATAAAAAGTGTTTGAGATAAAGAGGGTAATTTTATAATGATAAAAGGGACAGTCCATGAGGAATATATGACAATTATAAACATATACACCTAATTACAGAACACCAAATTACATGAAACAAAATCTGACAGAAAAATAAGGGAGAAATACACAATTCTACAATAATACTTGGAGACGTCAATCATCCACATCCGATAATGGATAGAACAAAAAGACATTAACAAGGAAACAGAACTGAACAACGCTATAAAACAGCTAAACCTAAAGGACATATATAGAACACGTCTCCCAACAACAGCAGGGTATACATTCTTCTCAAGTGCACATGGAATACTCTCTACAATAGACCATATGCTGGGCCATAAAACAACTCTGAATACCTTTAAAAGGATGGAAATCACGCAAAGTATTTTTTCTACCACAAGAGAACAAAATTATAAAATCAGTAACAGAAAGAAATTTGGTATGTTCACAAATATGTGAAATTAAACAAAACACACCTAAATAACAAATGGGTCAAATAAGAAATCACAAGGGAAATCTGAGATGAATGTAAAACTTATGGGATCCAGTGAAAGCAATGCTTAGAGAGTACTTTATAGCTGTAAATGCCTAGTTTTAAAAAAGAAGAAAGATCATAAATCAATAAGCTAACCTTCCACTTTAAGTCACTGGAAAAAGAAGAGCAAACTAAACCTAAACAGAGGTATAAATAAATAAATAAATATTAGAACAAAAATAAAGAAAATAGACAGGAAAATGGCAAAAAAATTAATGAAACCAAGATTTGGTTCTCTAACAAGATAACAAAATTGAAAAACATTTAGCCAGGCTGATCAAAAGGAAGAAAGAAAGAAAAAAGAGACAAGACTCAAGGTATTAGAATCAGAAATAAAAAACGTAGCTGCTATAGATTGCATGTTTGTGTCCCCCCGCCCCAAATTCCTATGTTGAAACCTAATCCCCTGTGTGATGATATTTGGTGCTGGGGCCTTTGGGAGGTGATTAGGTTATAAGAGCAGAGCCCTCATGAATGGGATTAGTGCCCTTATAATAAAAGTGACCCCAGAGAGCTCCCTTGCCCCTTTCTGCCATGTGAGGACACAGCAAGAAGATGTCAGTCTACAATCCAGAAGAGGGCCTTGCCAGAACTTGACCGTGTTAGTACCCTGATCTCAGACTTCCAGCCTCCAGAACTGTGAGAAATAAATGTCCACTGTTTATAAAGCCAGCCAGGTACTTTGTTATAGCAGCCCAAACTAAGACAGTGATATTGCAGAAGTAAACAGGATTATGAATAGTATGAACCACTGCATGCCACTAAATAACAGATGAAATGGATAAATTCCTAGGAAACACAAATGACCAAAACTGACTCAAGAAAAAACTAGAAAATATGAATAGACTTTTAACAAGAAATTGAATCTGTAATCAAATCCCTCCCACTAAAGAAAAGCCCAGAACCAGGTGACTTTATAGGTAAATTCTATCACATACTGAAAGAAGAATTCATACCAATTCTTGAAAAACTTTCCCAAAATAGAAGAGGGAACATTTCCCACTTATTCTATGAGACTGTTATTACATTGATACCAAAAATCAGATAATGACATCATGTGAAAAAAAAATCTACAGACCCATATCTCTCATGAATATAGACTCAAAAGTCCCCAACAAAACTACTTGCAAACCAAATCCATCAACATATAGAAAGAATTATACACCATGACTAGCTGGGATTTATCCCAGGAATACAAGGATATATTAACTTCAAAAAAAATGACTATACCATATGAACAGAATTTTTTTAAAAAAGGATCATCTCAATAGATGCAGAAAAAAATTGAAAAAATTCAACACATTTTCATCTCAGAAACACTCAAATAGGAATAGAGGGGAACTTCCTCAATCTGATAAAAGGCATCTACAAAAACCCCGCAGCTAGTATCCTACTTAATCAGAGATAGAGAGGACATTATAAAATGAAAAAATGTCAATCCACCAAGGTGACATAACACAGTGACAATGTTTATGCCCCAAACAACAGAGCTGCAAAATACCTGAAGCAAATACTGACAGAAATGAAATAAGAAATAGACAATTATAATGGAATATTTCAACACACCTGTCTGAAAAACTGACAAAACTAGACAGAAAGTCAACAAGAATATAGAAGAATACAACAACACTATCAACCAGTGCCTAACTGACATTTATAGAACACTCCAGTCAACAATATACATTCTTATCACATGCACGTAGAACATATATCAAGATAGACCACATCCTGTGCCAAAACAAATGTGAACAAAATTTTTTAAATTGAAACCATACAGAGTATGCTGCCCAACCACTCTAGAATCAAACTAGAAATCAGTAACAGAAAGATTAACAGGAAAATTTCCAAACACTTAGAAACTCATCAACATACTGCTAAATAATCCTTAAGTCAAAGAATAAGTCTCAAAGGAATTAAAATACATTGAGTTGAATGAAAATAAACATATCAAACTTTGAGGGATACAGCTAAAGAAGTGCCGAGAGGGAAATTTATAGCACTAGATGCTTATACAGTAGTCCCCCCTTATCTGTGGTGGATGTGTTCCAAGACCCTCAGTGGATGCCTGAAACCATGGATAGTACCAAACTCTATATATGTTTTTCCTATACATACATACCTATGATAAAGTTTAATTTATAAACTAGGCACAGCAAGAGAAGAACAATAATAAAATAGAACAATTATAATATACTGTAATAAAAGTATGAAGGTGGTCTTTCTCTCAAAGTATCTTATTTTACAGATTTAATGCCTTTTCCATCTTAACTAAGCACTTATCATGCACAGTGGCCGTAACTTTTACAGTTTGAGTTGTAACAGCAAAACTAGCACAAATTTTTCTTTCTTCACAATTTCACAGATAGAAGATTCATTCTTACTGTAGATCTTATTAGCAACCTCAGCACATGACTTTTTCCTTTTCTTATCAAATCAAAAACTTACCTTTTCACTTTTCTTTTGAAGTGCTTTCAGAAAAAGCACTTTACAGCTTCTCTTTGGCATATCCAGATTGCCAGGATCCCTACTCTTGCACTTCGGGGCCACTATTAAGTAAAATAAGGGTCACTTGAACACAAGCACTCGGATACCATGACAGTCAGTCTGATAACTGAGGCACCTACTAAGTGACTAATAGGCGTGATGTGCTGGACAAAAGGATGATTCAGGTCCCAAGCGGGAAGGTGTGAAATAATCACACTACTCAGAACAGCTCCCAATTTAAAACTTATGAATTATTTCTGGAATTTTCCATTTAATATTTTTGGACCTCAGTTGAGCACAGGTAACTGAAACCACAGAAAGTGAAACTATGGATAAAGAGGAACTACTGTACTAGAAAAGAGAAAAAGCCTCAAACCAATACCCTAAAGTTCTAACTTAAACTGGAAACAAATCCAAAAAGCAGAAGGAAGGAAGCAAAGAGTGAAGTCAGTGAAATAAAAAACAAAAACAATACAGAAAACAAATGAACCAAATCTGGTTATTTAAGATCAATAAAATTGACTAAACTCTAGCAAAACTGACAAGAAAAAAAAAGATACTTCAAAGAGAATAATATGGATAAATAAACACATGAAAAGATATTCAACATCACTAGGAATTAGTGAAAAGAAAATAAGGACCACAATGAGATATAACTACACACCTATGAGTATACTAAAAACATTTAGCTGTACTCTTTTAATCAGTGAATTTTATGGCAAGTGAATTATCTCAAAGCCTTGAAAATAAACAAAATCAAGCAACATCCC
Source organism: Stenella coeruleoalba (assembly GCF_951394435.1). NCBI lineage: Eukaryota > Metazoa > Chordata > Mammalia > Artiodactyla > Delphinidae > Stenella > Stenella coeruleoalba. The sequence continues at coordinate 98,040,411 of NC_137152.1, read as the reverse complement.
CTTCAAAATTGTGATAATTCCAAATGCTGGTAAGGATAAGTTGAAACTGGTCTCTCATCCTTTGCTGTTGGGAATGTAAAAATGATACAGCTACTTTCCAAAATAGTTGGCAGTTTCTTTAGGAAAAGACAAAAAAACCTAAGCATATGTTTACCATAACACCCAGCAATCACACTCCTCCTCAGCATTTATCTGAGAGAAGTGAAAGCTTAGGTCCACATCAAAACCTATACACGATTGTTCATAGCAGCTTTACTTGTAATTGTCAAAAAGCAGAAAAACAGAGAATTTCCCTCAATAGGTGAATAGTGACAAACAATGGTAAATTCATACCATGGAAGACTAGTCAGCAATAAAAGGAAATGAAATAGATGCATGCAACTTAATAGACTACAAGGAAATTATGCTGCATATAAAAAAGTGAATCTCAAAAGGTCACATATAATTCCATTTATAAGAAATTTTCAAAATGACAAAATTATAGAGATGGGGAACAGATTAGTGGTTTCCAGAGGTTAGAGACATTATGGGAGATGGGAGTGCATGTGACTATAAAGAGGTAGCACAATGGAGATTTTTGTGTTGCTAGAATAGTTCTGTTATCTTGATTGTGTTGTGATCACAAGAATCTACACATGTGAAAAAATAGCAATAACTATGCACACACATAATACCAATTTCCTGGTTTTAATATTTTATTGTAGTCATTTAAGATGTAACCATTGGAGGAAACTGGGTGAAAACAATCAAGACCTTTCTGTACTAATTTTAAATCTTCCTGTGAATCTTTATTTCTGAATAAAACGTAGAAAAAATAAAGTTCCCTGTATCAAATTTGCCTTGTCAAAATGTCCCACTTCATAGCTGGCTTGACCATGAACTAGGATTGTCAACCTCTGTTTCATCTCCTCTTACTTATTTCTTCCCTACCACCACATTATTAGCCTCATTGATTGCCCCATCTCTAGGCTCAGTCTTGCCCTACTTTAGACTTATATGGACTGGAAGCAAGCAGGATTAAACACCTTGGTCCATCTATTCCTTTCCTCTTCTCTCCACTTGTCCACTCATCCCAGTGAGGCTTGAGAATACTCACTCTACAAAGTCTTGAATCTTTCTACCCCATTGCTAATACTACTACTAGCTATACTCTCCTAAAATTCTACTGCCTGCCAGATGCTTTATATACATTAACTCATTTAATTCTCACCACAATATTCTATGAGTGAAGTATTGTTTTTATCCCTGTTTTACAGATGAGGAAACAGAATCATGGAGAACAAGTTCCTTGCACAAGGACATTCAGAAAATTGGTGGCAGAACTGGGATTCAAACCCAGATCCTAAAGCTATGATCTCTATTGTTAGAACCACAAGGTTCTCTAGTGCTGACTGTTACGTTTCCATGTTTCCTCTCAAGTCACAGCTCTCTCCAGCTACTCAGTCCTCAACCTACAACTTCAGTCTCTACCACTCCTCTTGCTCTGGTCAGTCCCTTGACCCCAAGTCTCATCCTGGGGGCCACCCATGGAAAGAATGATATGATGTATGAAAGTGCCTGGCAATAGTAATCCCCTCAACAAATAGTATTTTTTAAATTATAATTTACCTCATTTAATATTTACTGCAATCCTACTAAGTAGGCATTATTATTTCCTATTTTACAGCTGAGGAAACTTAGGTTCAGATCAGTTAAGAAACTTGTCTAAGATCACAGAATCAACAAATGATAAAGTCAATATTCTCATCTGAATTTTTGGCTTTGGGCTCATGCTCTTTGCAAAACTGAGTCTTAACCAAGGCCTTGCACTGGAATTATCTGAGGAAACTTTTTCACAGTATGTTTTCCTGGGCTCACCACCAGAGACTGAGTCAGTATGTTTGGACTGAGACAGTACTTTGAACAAGCTCCCCAAGTAATGCTGATGTGAAGAACCATTGCATTAAACTTTCATAATTCCTGGTATTTTAATCACTAACCAAGTGTCCAAATGTATATCATCTAATCTATAATTGTCCACCTTCTCCACAGAAAGAAAGGTCATGAAAGACTGTCAGATTCTCTACTGAGATCTGGGTACATCACAGATAAATCATATATACAGTAACATTTCCAGAACCCTCAAAATTGTCATTTAAAAATAAAAAGTTCCATGACTAAGTAATATTCCCCTTTGGGAGTTTCACAATCTATGGTAGCCTATCAAAGTCTCTGAAAAGTACTCCAGTTAAAGAAAAAAAGACAACTTTGTTTAGCACAGTATTTTATAACTTATTGGACCATAAAACTCCTTTATTATGTGGAATGCCAATTCATGGAACATAGAAATGCTGGCTTACAGAGTTCCACTTATCTAATACCTGAGTCTAGAAACCTTATCACAGAAGTAAAAGATACTGTTGTGAGTTATTTCATGACTACTTGAATTCTCCCTAAACATGCTCCTCTCTCATCTTCCCTTTCTCGATAATTGATATCACCTTCCATCTGACTGATCAAGGCAAAAAGCTTAGGCATCCTTAAGTTATCATCTTTTTCCTTCTTCACACACAAATAATCAAAAAGACATAGATTCTACCTACACATTATATGCTGAATTTTTCTACTTCTATCTCTTCTTCTGTAACAACCCTAGACTAAATAAAACACAATTCACTTCAAAATCCTCCTAATTGGTCTCCCTGCCTCCACTCTTTCCCCACTACAATCTACAGTTGAGCCTTGAACAACATGAGGTTTAAACTGCGTGGGTCCACTTATTCACGGATTTTTTCAATGCATACATACTACAGTACTACAAGATCTGTGGTTGGTTGAACCTATGGATGCGGAACCATAGATATGGGGGGCCAACTATAAAGTATATGCAGATTTGACTGCATAGGAATCAGCACCCCTGACCCCCATGTTGTTCAAGGGGCAACTGTATTTTCCACTCAGCAACCATATCATGTCACTCCACTGCTAAAAACCAAACAGTGGCTTTCTATTACTTTTTCCAAACTACTTTCAATGACTTTTTATGGCCACAAGGTCCTGCATACCTCTCACCCCTTACTCATTCTGCTCTGGTTACACTAGCTTTGGTTCTATTAAGTTAAACCATATGAAACTGCCTTTTTTGTAGTTAACTCTGTCCCACATGTCTGTAAATAGTTCTTTCATTAAACTCTCTCCCCTAATCCCTTTGAATGTTTCATCCATTTCCTGTTGGAACCCTGACTGATAACTGTCTTCTTAGTCAAACCAAGCAGGACCCTGTGGGGCCCTCCTGGTTACAAGAGCCTTTCCGTGTTCTCCATTTCTTGTTTGTAAGAAAGGGACTTTCAGCCTCCTACACCTTCCCTGAGTTCCAAAGGGCAGTTTCAAAAAGTTACTAATTAGCAGAGTGAGGAAATGCAGAAAGAAACAGTGGTACAGCAGCGATAGAGCAGAGTCCTACTTCCTCCTCAAGGGCTATACATAACAATCTGGTACACGTCTCTGAGTTGTTCTACAGGAACTAAGGCCCCATCCAGGTAGAGGATGGTAACTTCAGGCTGAGCACAAGCACTGGACCCCAAAATGGTCAGAACCAGAAGGCTGATGATTGAGATTCCTGGAACATCACCCTGTTACCTCACCACCAACCAATCAGAGGAAGGTCACACACCCTGCAGCCCTCCCCACAAATTTTGCCTATAAAAACTCTTTCCCGAAAACAATTGGGGAGTTCAGGTCTTTTGAGCATGATCTGCCTGTTCTCCTTGCTTGGACCTTGCAATAAACCTTGCTCTGCTCCAAACTCCAACGTTTCAATTTGTTTGGCTTCACTGTGTGGCAGGCACACAAACTTGGGTTCAAAAACATTAGTAATGTTCTAAAATATTACTTGCTCTAGAATTTGAGCTTATGAGCCTATAGTTCAGACTCTACCTTCTCTCTTTTGAAAATCAGGTCAGTATATGCTCCTCTCCCAGTTTCTTTATGGGCCTAGTCCACTTTCATGATTCCTTAAAGAACTCTAACAGCAGTGCTATAATCCCATCCGTTGTTCAGTCTCCTGGGATATAAACTGTCTGGGCCAAGAAACTTAAGGTCACAAGCTCATCTTACTGTTCTATTTCTTTTTTTTAATTTTTATTGCAGTATAGTTGATTTACGATATTGTGTTAGTCTCAGATGTACAGCAAAGTGAATCTGTTATATATATGCATATATCCACTCTTATCTTGACATTGGATTCCTTCTTACCATGGTTAGCTCTACCGTTTGTGATGCAGACAGAAGCCAAATGAAACTTAAATACTTCTCTCTCTCACAACAATATCAGCCCTAACCACCAGACCCTTGCCCTCAGTGGCCCTCAGAGCAACTTTTTAGAACATTAAGACTCTAAAAAACAGTTTGAAAATCAGTGTACTGAACTATGCTGCCTCTTCTATAGAAATAGAAAAACCAAGGCTCCATAAGCTCTACTTCCAGCAATATTACAACCTCACTGCCTGACCATGGTTTATTAACCTGTGCCTAAGGTTTGCCCTCCTTTAAAAAATGTAGATATTACAGTTGGCCCTCCATATCCACGGGTCCTTCATCTGTGGATTCAACCAACCATAGATCAAAAATGTTTTTTAAAAAAATTCCAGAAAGTTACAAATAGCAAAATTTGAATTTGCCACATGCTGGCAACTACTTACATAGCATTTACATTATATTTATATTATATTGGGTACTGTAAGTAATCTAGAGATGATTTAAAGTATATGGGAGGATGTGCATAGGTATATGCAAATATTATGCCATTTTATATAAGGGACTTGGGCATCCATGGATTTTGGTATCTATGGTGGGGGATGCGGGGTCCTGGAACCAATCCCTCTAGGATACTTAAGGGATGACCATATACTCATTTGCCTGAACATCTTAATGAGAATGACTCTAGAACCATCACCTTACCTTAAACACTAATAAATGTGATGTCAACCTTTAGCAGATCCCAGTGCAATCTCTAGGTATACTTTGGTGGTGGTGTTCCTTTTTCCAAATAGCCTAGGACTGAACTATTTCAGCATGCAGATCAACACCTTTAAGAGCAACAAATCATGAAATACAACCTTGGATAAAAATGTAAAAATAATAGCACTGAATAAGTTGATTTCTGAAATATTTACTAAAACAGCAGCCAGTATCCAGTAGTATATCACCCAGTATCTTCCTGTAATGAGAGAATGTGAGTGAAAGAAGTTTTCATCCTCAATGTATTTTTGGAACCTGTATTTATGAACCAAATCTGTGTTGTTCATCAAAAAGTAGTTGTTTGGGAATTTGTTATGCTCTACTAAATGGGAATATAAAGACAAAAATATGGTCCATTATGAACATAAACACTCTTTCTTGCCTCCTCTTGTTTTTCTGCTTACTCAGTACTGGGTAAGGCCCTTGGGAGATACAAAAAGGTAAAGGAACAGACCCTACCCTGAGGGAGCTTACGGTCTGGTTAAGGTAAAAGACATGTCTGAGAAGTAAAACAACGCAATAAATACGACAAGGTTGCTGATGAGTACTCTGGGAGCTTGGAGGATGTGAATTCTTGGGTCAGAGAAGACACCAAGAAAGACTAGATATGAACTAGCACTCAAGGAATGGCTAAGGTTTGGAGAGGCAGCGAGGCGATAAAGGCATTCCGGCCAGATGGGACAAAGTGATCAAAGGCTCTATAGAGTCGAGAGTGTGTAAAGCATGTTTGGGGGACAATAGCTAGAATGCGGGGGTCTATGTTAAGAATAGGAAAGATGCAGCTGGGTCAAGATCATGGATGATATTCCATATTAAGGAGCTTTGGCCTTAGCCCATTAACTATAAAGTATAGCCATCTGCATCATAATCACCTGGGGAAGACTGTTTAAAATGAATTATAGGCCCCAACTTTCGTAACCCTCATTCAGTAGGTTTAGGGCTGGGGCCAGGAAATCTGCATTTTGAACAAGTACCCCCACCCACCCACCCGGCAAACCGATTCTGATGCCTGATAGAATGTAAAAACTCCTTCAGGCAATGGAAAACCAAAATGGAAAGACAATTAGAGGCTTTTTAAAAGGGGAGTATATAGTGATGAAGAAGTGATTCAGGAAAATAAATCTTCTAGTTGTATGCTGGGCAGATTGAAGGAGAAGGAGATAAGGAAAGCCAGATAGATGGCTTTACAACAGTCCAGGTGTTAAGTCTAAATCACTGATTTATCCATCCCTTTGTTTCCAGGGCCTAGCAGAGAGTCTGGTACATAGTAATTCACTTACAGGCAGAGTTACTTGTGAAGCTAATGAAGCTTATGCTTCAGAGTCCCTTACTTACACAGACCCTTTCCCAGTCCCTCTCTCTTTTTAATTGAAAAAGCTCACATTCACACCTATTTTTGAATTCTTTCACTTAAAGAAGGCTCACAAAGTTGTATAAAACCTCACACCCCACAAAACACTGGATCCAGTCCTACATTCAGTGTTTATTAAACTCAAAGTTTAGACAAATTACTTAGTTATTTCCTCCTTACTAGAACCCCTTTCCTCAGTTTATTCTCAATATAACAGATACGGCTTTTTTTTTTTTAAAACAGGATCAGCCTATCATAACATATCACTCCTCTGCCCAAACCCTCCAGTCTCAGAGTAAAAGCCAAAACCTTACAATGGCTCTAAGGATCTATACAGCCCAGATCCTGTTACCGCTCTGATCTCACCTCCTACTCTCCCTTCTGCTCACTGTGCTCCAGTTACACTGGCCTCTTTGTTGTTCCTTGACCATTCCATGAATATTCCTGCATAAAGGCCTTTGATATTCTGTTCCCTTTGCCTAGAATGCTCTTCCCTACAGATATCTTCATGGCTCACTCTCTCACCTCCTCCAAAGCTCTACTCAAATATCACCTTCTCAATGACATCTTTTCTGACCACCTTCTCTAAACTGCAATCCTACACACACATTCCCTGTACCCCTTTCTCTGCTTTATATTTCTCCTCAACATTTATTACTATACAGTTGAACCTTGACAACATAGGGATTGGAGCACTGACTCTCCGCACGCTTGAAAATCCACATATAGGGACTACCCTGGTTGCCCAGTGGCTAAGACTCCGTGCTCCCAATTCAGGGGCCCAGGTTCAATCCCTGGTTGGGGAACTAGATCCCGCATGCCACAACTAAGAGTTCGCATGCCACAACTAAAGATTCAGCATGCCACAACTAAAGATCCTGCATGCCACAACAAAGACCCAGTGCAGCCAAATAATTTTAAAAAAAAAGAAAGAAAATCTACTTTATAACTTTACAGTTGGCCCTCCACATCTGTGGTCCCATATCCACAGATTAAACCAACCATGGATCATGTAGTACTGTAGCACATATTTTTTTAAAACAAATCCACATATAAGTGGACCCATGCAGTTCAAACCTGTGTTGTTCAAGGGTCATCTGTATAAGATTTCAATTTTTATTTGTCTTTTACCATTAGAAGTGTAAGCTCCATGAGGGCAGCGATATTTGTCTTTTGTTTTGTTATTTCTCTACCACTTGGAAGAGCACCGTGTACATAAGAGATGCTCAAAAAAGTCAGTGAATGAAGGCTACTTTTTAGCTGTGTGACCTTGGATAAATAACCTGACATGAGCCTCAGTTTTCCCATCTATAAAAGTGGATAACAGAACCTACTTGATTTAGTAATAAAAACCAGATCTCTGTAGCGAGTTGTACTTTTAAGCAAACAATTTGTTCTCAGGGAGAAGTTTTAAAGCCTTTCCAACTCATGAATAAAAAGAGAAATAAAACATCTTTAAAAAGAAAAGCAAAACAAAAATAATAGCACCTACTTCATAGTAGTCTTCTGAGGTTTAAAATTAGATAATTTGTTTACATGTAGTGTAGAATGTTGCACAGATGAAGTAGTCAATAAATGTTAACAGGAGTCCTTAATAACTTAATCCAAAAAAATCACCTACTCTACCTCCATGGAAAACCAGCCTAATCCAGGCATAGTCTACTTAGCCAGGCTCGGCCAAAGTCATCCACAGAGCTGCAACTGCAGAAGCTCCTTTCATTTCTGCTCTTCCTTCCACTGATGAATGTTGCTGACAAGTACAGAGACAGACAGACACACACAGAAAGGCAGATGTGACATACCAGAAGCTCAGCCAGGACGTGGTCCCAAGCAAGAAGAATGGGAATCTGTCTTGTTTCAGAGAGACATGAAAGGGAGCCAAGCAACATGCACATTTTGTTGTAGTTGTGAAGAGTCAATCACAGCAGGAGCCCAGCTAAAAGATACTCACCACCACCGCAACACATATACACATCCTGGTATGCATATCAAATAAGCCCTCTCTTATTCCCGAGAAATCAGGGGAATCTGTATCAAGAGCAAGCCTACTCATGCAGAGAGCAGTAGGAGTCATAGCTATTGGTATCATATGATCAGTACTCAATCACTATCACCCTTTAAGTGAGAGCCAGCCCCTCTCACTTGCACATAAACACACCGAGCTAAGTCAGGACCTAACAGGACCAGTGCTGCTTCCAACATCTGCCCTTGGACTCCATCCTGACTCTACACTGTCCAATTATAGGCTATAGATGTGGGTCTTCCTGAAAGGAAAGGGGCTAAGGGAAAGTCTTTCACACTGCCATGTTACAATCTGCTCCTGACAAATGTGTGGGTCCAGCTTCGAGATCAAAACTCTTGCTTCCTCGTTTTCTCTGCATCTACTTAAAGAGTAATTTTCTGTGCACACTGAACAATAACAACAATAATTACTAGCTACCATTTACTTAGCAATTACTATGTATGAAGCACCATATTATGGCTTTTATACTCATTGTTCTTAATCCTTCAATAACAAGTTACGTAGGTAGTACTGTTCCCATTTTACAAAGGGGGAAACTGAACTGACTCAGACTAATTTATTTATATAAGGTCATATAGCTAGTAAATAATGAAGCCAGGACTCAAATAGATCTGCTTGGCTCCAAACTTATATTTGCCATTCTATAAAATTCCCATTCTAGAAAAAGGTATTTAACCACATGCATGAAACTAACTTTAAGATATAAAGTCCATATCAGTTAGGCAATGTGAAAGGTATCAAGGAAAGACTGCGAGCAGTTTCATCCAACTCAGAAAATAAGAACAACAGCACCTGGTTCTGGATTATAAACCCACTCCTGATTTAGCCCTTCTGTATCTGTCAGAAAGGTCAACGTTCACTTTCCCATTTTCATTTGCTCGCTCTTGGTTACCTAAGAAGAATGTCTCCTGGTCCTTAGACATCCTAAGCAGCCATATTCAGTATGCTGGTGTATCAGCCTGGGTCCACAAAGGAGAAATAAATGACATAGTAATGTTAACAAGTTTAATATAAAGAATTATAATTATAATAGGAGATTGGAGTAACTAGGGATTCGCTAGGAAGAAGTAAAGACAATTCTAAGTATAGAAATAGCACATATAAGAAGCAATCACTATCCCGAGGGTAAGACAGAATGCCCAAGGAAGAGTTCCTCCTTACCCCCATAACCCACCTCTAACAGGTCTGAGATCCAGACATTGATGGAGAGGAGCTAACTATGGCTAACCAAATGACAGAGAGGTTGCTGTGGTGCCACATCAGTAAAACTTGTTAGAAATCTGCTCTTTGGAACTTGTCAGAAACTCACTCTCATGCGGGTTCATGGGAAGTATCTCATCATAGACACTTCACTACGAAACCACCTAAGAGGGGGTTACCAAAGGAAGCTTTCAGCAGCTCGGAGCTGCTGAATCCCACGTACTGCAGAAGCCACCCCACACTACAGGAGCTGGACGCTGGGGAAGCTACTGGTCCTGCAGGAGCCTATTGTGTGCGTTATACATGAACCAGAAAGTAAAAAATTTCTTCTAATGTCTCTCAGTGCCTGCTGAAAAAGAAACTTGATATCATGATAAGTAGAAAAAGAAAACCATTTTAAAGGCCCTTATTCATTTTCACAGATCAGACAGTAAGGATATATATGGAGCTGAAAATCAAAAACTCATACTGTCAGATCTGTTAAACCTTGGTAGGTTCCTGAGCAGCCTATTTCTCCTGGTTCTAGCTTCTACCCAATGCTATGCCTTCTCTGCTTTTCTCCTCTGCCTCCTGCCCAGGAAAAAAAACTTGATAAATGTATTTTTGTAACTTTAATTTGATCTGATTCCAGTTAGTAATAAATATGCATTATAGAAAACTTGGGAAAGTCACTTTTATAGAAGAAAATTCAGAACATTACCCAACTCAATCCAAGAGATAACCACAATTAACATTTTAATGGATGTCCTTCTACACATATAAAAATATAGAAAGTGTGTATATATATTGTGTGTATATCTATATATATCCCAAACACACGCACACATATGCACACACACCCCTGCATGCACCCGCACATCTACGTATATGTGCACCTTCCACATCTATGTATATACATTTATATAGATAGATGTATATGCAGATATAAATATGGAAATATTTTTATAAACCAAAGAATACAAATGCTAAGTATCCTTCTGGTTTTTTATTCTACAAAACTAAGAGCACTGTATATCTCCATAAAAGAACAAGGAAAATACCTTGGTTACTCATGACTTATTAATCCTTAATAATGTGACAGTATTTCATAGTGGTTAAAGGGCAGAATTCAACAAGCAATACAACAAACAGCTCACAGTCTACATCCTGCTATCCACCTGTTTTTATAAATAAAGTTTTATTGGAGCACAGCTATACCCATTAATTTATATATTGTTTATGGCTGCTTTTGTGCTACAACAGCATAGTTGAGTAGTTCCAACACAGACCATATGGCCTGCAAAGCCTAAAACATTTACCATCTGACCTTTAAAGAAAAATTTGCCAATCCCCGGTTAAGAGCATGGAATCTATAGTTAGACTGCCTGTGCTAAAATTCCAGCTCCAACATTGTGTGACTTGGACAATTCACTTCCACTCTGAGGCTCAGTTTCCCCATCTTTACAAAATGAAAATAAAAGTATTTACTTTACAGGGCTATTGGAAAGATTAAATGAAATGTAAGGTGCTTACAACTGTTACAAAATTAAAACCTAATGAAAGCTTGCTATTGTTTTTTTATAAGCACACCAAGTATCAACAAAAACAATCACACACAGTGTATCTTTGGCTCTGTACCATATGCTAGAGGGATGGACCTCATCGGCTGTATCCTTTTGTTTTTCTTTCAGTACACAAAATGGAGGCTTAGAGAAACAGAAAGTCAGCCTATTTATATCAAAATGGAAGTGTGCCATCTCTTTTCCTTAGGAGAAGCCCTAGCATGGGAGACTGAATCCCTCACCCATTCAGTTGGCAGAGCCAAAGAGAGAACAGCAAAAGAGGTTTGAAACAAACTTAGATCTGGACATAAATATATAATGTGCTTCAATACATAAAGCTGCAGGAATTCCCCTAATCTCATATCATAGCTCCATTTCGGCATCGATGAGGAGGTTTTGTTTGCATCAAGGTGACACCTTCCCAGCAATATCACTACACCAAGGTGTGTGACCCACTCTCTTCACCTACCAACTAATTTAAAAGCATTAAAACAAAAATGGTAATAATGCCAGGTGATAAAGAAGTAGTTTGATTTGGATTACAACCATAATTTATTTTCTCAAGCCTACTTCTTATAAGCTTTAAACAACAAATATTTTCTTAAAACTTAGCATTTTTTCCTGATGGTATAATCAACTACCACAGGAGTATAAGGAAGGTTAATCTGGATAAATTGCTTTGGATAAACAAAATAAATCCAGGAAACATAGATAATGAATTATTTCCATCTTCTGAAGTTTTGTTTTGTTTTTGAGCAGCTGAGGAGAAATGAACAAGAGTTTTGTTCTCTTCACCTTAGTAGAGTTTTCATTCCCCCTTCACTGTTCTTACCAATAGACATAGATGGGCAGATGGGTGGAGGTGACATAGAAAAGAATGGGACACAATATGGTACTGCAGTGATTAGCCTCTACACAAATTGATGCTCATAATTTTTCTTGGGTTTTGGTTTCTAGTTCAGATTTAAATGGGTACAATATTTTACACTGTAACAAAAAAACAGGACAATGACTGGTGTTTCACAATCTATGCAACTGAATTCATGTTCTCTTATGAATATTTTTCCCAGAATTATTCCTCTCTGGAATATGGGGCTATTCCTTTGGGGCACTGCAGGCAGATGAAAATGAGAAAGAGTATGATATGATAGGCTCATATACCCAAACACTACACTTAGATAAATAGTATGGTCTGTTTCACCAGCATTGGAAACAAATATGGCCCCAAGTCTCACAAAACAGTTACATTTATGCATCAGGGAATTCTGTGATCATCTAGATGATACCCTCAAACATCACTACAATCCTAGAGGGGCACACCATACCTCTTCCAATGCTGACTATATTTTGCTCTCAGTTATGGCTCTTTCTGGAATTCGCTGTCTACTCATTTCTGCCTATAGAAACCTTGGCCACCTTTTAGATCCCAGCTCAAGTAAAACTACCTCCATGAAGCCTTCTTGGATTCAAGAACATACTTCTAAAAAGATGTAACTACTCCTGTTGCTATGAGACAGAGAATATGAGAAGACAAAAGAACTAGAGTTCGTGTGAATGTGGGGAACACTGAGATGCAGTTTCCAGGATAAAGATGGAAGGAGAGCTTTGAATTTTAATCGAGATTTCTCCCCTGAGCTTGCAGATTTGAGTTGAAGTTGTTATAAAAGCTGTAAACTGGTAAACTAACAGGGTCTTCTTAAGACTAGACTGGATCAGAACAACAGAGAACTACCCCCAAACACAATTAGCAGAGCACAAGCAATAAAAAACAGTAGTTTACCACTGTGGGACAGGAAAGAGAATGGAGAGAGACCCTCCCGCCTTTGGTGAAGGCATCCAGGGATGACTGAAACACTGAGAAAAAACTATCTGGTAATCCAGCCACTACTGTAAGTACAAGATAATAACAGCCCACTGCTAGAAGAATTTGAAGACTGTGATGCCCTGAAGGTAAAAATAAACGAGAAAACCTAAATCCACCTTACTCCTTACTACATTGACTCAACCATACATTAATGGCTTAAAAGAAGAAGAGGAAGCCCATTCCTCTTCTTCCTAAAAAGTTATACTTTTTCTACATTATCTCCACCATTTAATCAAAAACTAGTAAACAGAAGTAAAATCAGGCCACTGTCAACAGATTAAGCAATCAGAGATGGCTCAGATGTTGAAGCTATCAGAGAGGTACTTATAATAACTATGATTATTTTATGTGATGTTAAAGAACTCATTAAATCATTTATGATATATATGAAAGGAACAAGTGAAAAAGACAATAAGCACGAAGAGATGAAAAATTTCAATAGAGATATGGAAACAAAGGAGTCAAGTGAAGTTCAAAAAAACTGTTTTTCAAAAAAACCTAAGAAGGACATCAAACACATTAGAATAAGGCCCACCCATCAGACACATTGGAATAATGTCCCATTTTAACTTGATTACCTCTGTAAAGGTTCTATTTCAGACTTCTGGTTTCACATGCAAGGAGCATGGAAGTTGCCACTCCATCCTAACAACAAGTAAAAACTGAACAGACTAAAAGAGCAATGACTCTTCTTGGATCCATGAGAGAGGGGAGGACACAGGGAAAACTTCAGCCCCCAAGACTGGAAAGACATACAGGCAAATACAGGGAGTTGTAGCTTACTAGAGCAGAGACTCATGAGCAGAAACCACCCTCCCTGGGAACCAGTGCCAGGGTAGGAAAATCTGAACTACAATTAATGAACTGCTGAAGTCTCAGTGTGGGAAACTTTGAGTTAAAAATTCCAAGAGGTCCCAGTCATAGGTGGGCCCACAATATGGTGAGGTTTATCTCCAGCAGCTCAACCAGGTTCCCACAGTAAATATCAGGGGAAAAAAATCCACTCAGGCTCTGAGAAGGGAAGGGGAAAAGGAACCATCTTGAAATACCCAGAGAACTCTTCTTCTTGGAAAGACCTGCCCTCAGGGGAAACTAGCAAGAGTCTAACCTGCTGGGCTATTATCAGAGCCTAACTGACCTAGAGAAGGGAAATACCCAACTCCAGCCCACTCTAGTCATTTAGTCCCACCTAAGGCAGGAGAAAAAAACCATGAGAATTTCACAGTCCAGAGGCATAGGCTCATTGAAAGACTGAGACCTAATGATAGGATTATAGAATGCATCCCCTCCCCCAACACCTCAACCACCACATTACTAAAGGTCTATGTACAGTAGCTTCTTTTACCTAGTACATTGTGTCTGATTATCATGGAAAAGTTACAAAGCATAACAAAAGGCAAAAAACATAATTTGAAGAGACAGAGCAAGTATCAGAATCAGACATGGCAGGGATGTTGGAATTATCAGACTAAGAATTTTAAAACAATTATGATTAATATACTAAGGGCTCTAATGGATAAAGTAGACAACATGCAAGAACAGATGGGCAATGTAAGCAGAGAGATGGAAATACTAAGAACCAAAAAGGAAATCCTAGAGATCAAAAACACTAACAGAAATGAAGACTGCCTTGATGGGCTTATTAGTAGACTGGACACAGCCAAGGAAAGAATCTGACCTAGAGGATACATCAATAGAATCCTCAAAAACTGAAAAGAAAAATGAACAAAGACTGAAAAACAAAAAAAATACAGAATAACCAAGGACTGTGGGACAATTACAAAAGATAACGTATCCATCGTGGGAATACTAAAAGGAGAAGACAGAGAATAGAAGAAATAGTTGAAAAAATAATGACCAAGAAGTTCCCAAAATTTATGTCAGACACCAAACCACAGATCCAGGAAATTCAGAGATCATCAAGCAGGATAAATTTCAAAAAAAATCCCTACACCTTGGTTTTCTGTAGTTTGAAGATGTTACACCTAAGACAAAAAAATCATGAAAGAAGCCAGAGGAAAAAACACATTACCCAGAAAGAGGGGGGAAAAAAAGTTTACATCTTATTTTTCCTCAGAAACATGCAAGCAAGAAGAGAATGGAGACAATATTTGAAGAATAAAGACTCTCTCATATAAACAAAAAATGAGGGAAGTTGTTGCCAGTAGACCTGCCTTGGAAGAAATGTTAAAAGAGGTTCTTTAGAGAGAAGGAAAATAATAGAGGTCAAAAACTCAGATCTACATAAAGAAAGGAAGAGCATCAAAGAAGGAATAAATGAAGGTAAAATACTTTCTTATTCTCAGATAACAGTTTGCTCAAAATAACAGTACAAGCATTGCATTTATAGATACAGACATACCTGAGATATCACGTTTGGTTCCAGACCACCACAATAAGGTGAAAATTGCAACGAAGCAAGTCACACAGATGTTTTGGTTTCTCAGTGCATATGAAAGTTATGTTCACAC
Source organism: Stenella coeruleoalba (assembly GCF_951394435.1). Classification (NCBI taxonomy): domain Eukaryota; kingdom Metazoa; phylum Chordata; class Mammalia; order Artiodactyla; family Delphinidae; genus Stenella; species Stenella coeruleoalba. The sequence goes on along the minus strand of NC_137152.1, from coordinate 98,024,963 downwards.
TACACTGTGATGTATTAACTGTGTAACAGTATTATGTCTAAAAAACAATGTATATACCTTAATTTAAAAATATTTTATTATTAAAAAATGCTAACCATCATCTGAGCCTCAGTAAGTGGTAATCTTTTGCTGGTGGAGGGTCTTGCCTCAATGTTAATGGCTGCTGACTGATCAGGGTGGTGGTTGCTGAAGGTTGGGATGGCTATGACAATTTCTTAAAATAAGAATGAAGTTTGCTGCATTGTTTGACTCTTCCTTTCATGAAGGATTTCTCTGTAGCATGCAACGCTGTTTGATAGCATTTACGCACAGTAGAACTTCTTTCAAAATTGGAGTGAATCCTCTCAAACCCTGCTACTGCTTCATCAATCAAGTTTATGTAATATTCTAAATCCTTTGTTCTTGTTTCAGTAATTGCAAAAATAACCAGAAAACAATTTTTAAATGGCAAAACGCACATACTTATCGATAATTACTTTAAATGTAAACGGACTAAATGATCCAATTAAAAGACAATGAGTGTATGAATGTAAGAAAAAACAAGACCCATCTATACGCTCCCTAGAAGAGACTCATTTCAGATCCAAAGATAGGTACAGAGTGAGGGGATGGAAAAAGGTATCCAATGCAAATGGAAAAAAAAAGAAAGCTGGAGTAGCAATACTTATATCAGGCACAATAGATTTTACAAAGACTGTAACAAGAGACAAAGGACATTGCATAATGATAAAAACATCAATACAACAAAAAGATATAACAACTGTAAATATATATGCACCCAAAACAGGAGCACCTAAATACTCAAAGCAAGTATTAACAGACACAAATGAAGAAACTGACAATAACACAATAATAATAGAGGACTTTAACACCCCACTTACATCAATGGACAGATCACCCAGACAGAAAATAAGGCAGCACTGGTTTTAAACAACACATTAGACCAAATGGACTTAATAGATCTATATGTATGTGTGTATATATATAAAACATTCCATCCAAAACCAGCCAAATACACATTTTTTCAAGTGAACATGGAACATTCTCCAGGACAGATCACATGATAGACCACAAAACAAGTCTCAGTAAATTTAAGAAGACTGAAATCATCACAAGAATCTTTTCCAACACAACACTATGAGACTAGAAATCAACTACAAGAAAAACCCTGCAAAACCCACAAAACACACGGAGGCTAAACAATATGCCACTGAACAACCAGTGGGTCACTGAAGAAGCCAAAGAGGAAGTTGAAAAATACCTAGAGACAAAGGAAAACAATGATCCAAAAATCTATGGGATGCAGCAAAAGCAGTTCTAACAGGGAAGTTTATAGCAATACAAACCTACCTCAGGAAACAAGAAAAATCTCAAACAACCTAATCTTACACCTAAAGGAACTAAAAAAATGAACAAACCATAACCAAGATGAGTAGAAGGAAAGAAATCATAAAGATCAGAGCAAAAATGGATACCAAAAAAAAATAGAAAAGATCAATGAAACTAAAAACTGGTACTTTGAAAAGATAAACAAAATAGATGAAACTTTAGCCAGACTCATGAAGAAAAAGAGAGGGCCCAAATCAATAAAATCACAAAAGAAGAGAGGTTAAAATGAGTCCACAGAAATACAAAGGATCATAAGAGATTATTATGAACAATTAATATGCCAATAAAATGGGCAACCTAGAAGAAATGGATAAATTCCTAGGAATGTACAGTCTCCCAAGTCAACACCTATCCTTCTCAAACTATTCCAAAATATTGAAGAGGAAGGAATGCTGACTAACTCATTTGATGAAGCCAACATCACCAAAACCAGACAAACACACCAGAAAAAACAAGAAAAGAAAATTACAGGCCATTATCACTGATGAACATAAATGTAAAAATGGCGACAAAATATTAGCAAATCAAATTCAACAATACAGTAAAATAATCAGGAGGGATTTATCCCAGGGACGCAAGGATGGTTCAATATCTATTAAAAAAAAATCATTGTGAAAAACCACATTAACAAGTTGAATAAAAATCATATGAGCATCTCAATAAATGCAGAAAAAGCTCTTGGTAAAATTCAACAGCCATTTATGGTAAAAACTCTCCACAAAGTACATATAGAGGGAACATACCTCAATATAATACAGGCAAAATGACAAACCCACAGCCAACATCATACTCAACGGTTAAAAGCTGAAAGCATTTCCTCTAAGATCAGGAACAAGACAATGAAGGACACTCTACCACTTTTACTCACCACAGTATTAGAAGTCCTAGTCCTAGCCAGAGAAAACAGAGAAAAAGAAAAAAGAAATAAGATGAATCTAAATTGGAAAGGAATAAGTAAAACTGGCACTGTTTGCAGGTGACATGATACTATATATAAAAAATCCTAAAGACACTACCAAAAAACTATTAGCATAAATGAATTCAGTAAAGTTGCAGGTTACAAAACATACAGAAATCTGTCACATTGCTATACACTAACGACAAACTATCAGAAAGAAAACTTAACAATCTCATTTACAACTGCATCAAAAAGAATAAAATATCTAGAAACAAATCTAACCAAAGAGGTAAAAGACCCATACTCTAAAAACTTTCAGACACTGATGAAAGAAATTGAAGATGACATAAATAAATGGAAAGATATACTGTGCTCATGGTTGGAAGAATTAATATTGTTAAAATGACCATACTACCCAAAGCTATCTACATATTTAATGCATTCCCTATCAAAACACCAAAGGCATTTTTCACAGAATTACAACAAAATATTCTAAAATTTGTATAGAAACACAAAAGACTCCCAATAACCCAAGCAATCCTGAAAAAGAACAAAGCTGAAGGTAACACACTCCCTGATTTCAACCTATACTACAAAGCTACAGTCATCAAAAGAATATGGTACGATAAAGCCCTTCAAGATGATGGAGGAGTACGACGTGGAGATCAACTTCCTCCCCACAAATACATCAGAAATACATCTACATGTGGAACAACTCCTACAGAACACCTACAGAACGCTGGCAGAAGACCTCAGACTTCCCAAAAGCCAGGGGGCAGACAGGGTCTTGGTGCTCCATCCAGGTGTCAGGTCTGTGCCTCTGATGTGGGAGATCCGAGTTCAGGACACTGCTCCACCAGAAACCTCCCAGCTCAAGATAACATCAAATGGCAAAAACTCTCCCAGAGATCTCCAGCTCAATGCTAAGACCCAGCTCCACTCAACGACCAGCAAGCTACAGTGCTGGACAACCTATGCCAAACAACTAGCAAGACAGGAACACAACCCCACAAATCAGCAAAGAGGCTGCCTAAAATCATAATAAGGTCACAGGCACCCCAAAACACACCACCAGACGTGGTCCTGCCCAACAGAAAGACAAGATCCAGCCTCATCCAACAGAACACAGGCACCAGTCCCCTCCATCAGGAAACCTACAAAACCCACTGAACCAACCTTAGCCACTGGAGGTAGACCAAAAACAACGTGAATTACAGACCTGCAGCCTGCAAAAAGGAGACACAAACCCAGCAAGTTACGCAAAATGAGAAGACAGAAAAACACACAGCAGATGAAGGAGCAAGGTAAAAACTAATCAGACCAAACAAAAGAAGAGGAAATAGGCAGTTTACCTGAAAAAGAACACAGAGTAATGACAGTAAAGATGATCCAAAATCTTGGAAATAGAATGGAAAAAATACAAGAAACGCTTAAGAAGGACCTAGAAGAACTAAAGAGCAAACAAACAATGATGAACAACACAATAAACGAAATTTAAAATTCTCTACGAGGAATCAATAGCAGAATAACTGAGGCAGAAGAACAGATAAGTGACCTGGAAGATAAAATAGTGGAAATAACTGCCACAGAGCAGAATACAGAAAAAAGAATGAAAAGAATTGAGGAGTCTCAGAGACATCTAGGACAATATTAAACGCACCAAAATTCGAATTATAGGGGTCCCAGAAGAAGACTAAAAGAAAGGGACTGAGAAAATATTTGAAGAGATTATAGTTGAAAACTTCCCTAATATGGGAAAGAAATTAGTCAATCAAGTCCAGGAAGCACAGAAAGCCCCATACAGGATAAATGCAAGGAGAAACATGCCAAGACACATATTAATCAAACTATCAAAAATTAAATACAAAGAAAAAATACTAAAAACAGCAAGGGAAAAACAAACAACATACAGGGGAATTCCCATAAGGTTAATAGCTGATCTTTCAGCAGAAACTACCCAAGCCAGAAAGGAGTGGCAGGACATAGTAAAGTGATGAAAGGGAAATACCTACAAACAAGATTACTCTACCCAGCAACTATCTCATTCAGATTCAACAGAGAAATTAAAATCTTCACAGACAAGCAAAAGCTAAGAGATTTCAGCAGCACCAAACCAGCTCTACAACAAACGCTAAAGGAACTTCTCTAGGCAGGAAACACAAGAGGAGGAAAACACCTACAATAACAAACCCAAAACAATTAAGAAAATAGTAATAGGAACATAAATATCAATAACTACCTTAAATGTAAATAGATTAAATGCTCCAAGCAAAACACATAGACTGGCTGAATGGATACAAAAACAAGACCCATATATATGCTGTCTACAGGAGACCCACTTCAGACCTAGGGACACATACACACTGAAAGTGAGGGGATGGAAACAGATATTCCATGCAAATGGAAATCAAAAGAAAGCTGGAGTAGCAATTCCCATGTCAGACAAAAGAGACTTTAAAATTAAGATTATTACAAGAGACAATGAAGGACACTACATAATGATCAAGGGATCAATTCATGAAGAAAATATAACAATTGTAAATATTTATGCACCCAAACAAAGAAGCACCTCAATACATAAGGCAAATGCTAACAGCCATGAAGGGGAAATCGACAGTAACATAATCATAGTACTGGACTTTAACACCCCACTTTCACCAATGGACAGATCATCCAAAATGAACATAAATAAGGAAACACAAGCTTTAAAGGATACATTAAACAAGATTGACTTAATTGATATTTATAGGACATTCCATCCAAAAACAGCACATTACACTTTCTTCTCAAGTGCTCATGGAACATTCACCAGAAGAGATATCTTGGGTCACAAATCAAGCCTTGGTAAATTTAAGAAAACTGAAATCACATCAAGCATCTTTTCCGACCACAATGGTATGATTTAGAAATCAATTACAGAGAAAAAAACATAAAAAACACAAACACAAGGAGGCTAAACAATATGTTACTAAATAACCAAGAGATCGCTGAAGAAATCAAAGAGGAAATCAAAAAATACCTAGAGACAAATGGCAATGAAAACATGACGATCCAAAACCTATGGGAGGCAGCAAAAGCAGTTCTAAGAGCGAAGTTTATAGCAATACAAGCCTACTTCAAGAAACAAGAAAAATCTCAAATAAACAATTTAACTTTACACCTAAAGGAAAGAGACAAAGAAGAACAAAACCCAAAGTCAGTAGAAGGAAAGAAATCATAAAGATCAGAGCAGAAATAAATGAAATAGAAACAAAGAAAACAATAGCAAAGATCAATAAAACTAAAAGCTGGTTCTTGGAGAAGATAAACAAAATTGATAAACCATTAGCCAGACTCATCAAGAGGGAGAGGATGCAAATCAATAGAATTAGAAATGAAAAAGGAGAAGTAAAAACTGACACTGCAGAAATACAAACGATCATGAGAGACTACTAAAAGCACCTCTTTTTTTTTTTTTTTTTTTTTTGTGGTACACGGGCCTCTCCCGTTGCGGAGCACAGGCTCTGGAGGCGCAGGCTCAGCAGCCATGGCTCACGGGCCCAGCCGCTCCGCGGCACGTGGGATCTTCCCAGACCGGGGCACGAACCCGCGTCCCCTGCATCAGCAGTCGGACTCCCAACCACTGCGCCACCAGGGAAGCCCTAAAAGCACCTCTTTGCCAATAAAATGGACAACCTAGAAGAAATGGACAAATTCTTAGAAAGGTATAACCTTCCAAGACTGAACCAGGAAGAAATAGAAAACATGAACAAACACAAGTAATGAAATTGAAATTGTGATTAAAAATCTTCCAACAAACAAAAGTCCAGGACCAGATGGCTTCAAGGGGAATTCTATCAAACATTTAGAGAAGAGCTAACACCCATCCTTCTCAAACTCTTCCAAAAAATTGTAGAGGAAGGAACACTCCCAAACTCATTCTATGAGGCCACCATCACCTTGATACCAAAACCAGACAAAGATAGTACAAAAAAAAAAGAAAATTACAGACCAATATCACTGATGAATATCAATGCAAAAACCCTCAACAAAATACTAGCAAACAGAATCCAACAACACATTAAAAGGGTCATACACCATGCTAAGTGGGATTTATCCCAGGGATGCAAGGATTCTTCAATATACACAAATCAATCAATGTGATATACCATATTAACAAACTGAAGAAGAAAAACCATATGATCATCTCAATAGATGCAGAAAAAGCTTCTGACAAAATTCAACACACATTTATGATAAAAACTCTGCAGAAAGTGGATATAGAGGGACCTACCTCAACATACTAAAGGCCAGATACAGCAAACCCACAGCAAACATCATTCTCAATGGTGAGAAACTGAAAGCATTTCCTCTAAGAACAGGAACAAGACAAGGATGTCCACTCTCACCACTAGTATTCAACATAGTTTTGGAAGTCCTAGCCACGGCAATCAGAGAAGAAAAAGTAATAAAAGGAATACAAATTGGAAAAGAAGAAGTAAAACATCACTGTTTGCAATGACATGATACTATACATAGAGAATCCTAAAGATGCCACCAGAAAACTACTAGAGCTAATTAATGAATTTGGTAAAGTTGCAGGATACAAAATTAATGCACGGAAATCCCTTGCATTCCTACACACTAACAACAAAAGATCAGAAAGAGAAATTAAGGAAACAATGCCATTCACCACTGCAACAAAAAGAATAAAATACCTAGGAATAAATCTACCTAAGCAGGTAAAAGACCTGTACTCAGAAAACTATAAGACACTTATGGAAGAAATCAAAGATGACACAAAAACAGATGGAGAGATATATCATGTTCTTGGATTGGAAGAATCAATATTGTGAAAAAGACTATACTTCCCAAAGCAATCCACAGATTTGATGAAATCCCTATCAAATTACCAGTAGCATTTTTTTTTTACACAAGTAGAACAAAAAACCTTAAAATCTGTATGGAGACAAAACAGACCCGGAATAGCCAAAACAATCTTGAGGGAAAAAAGTGGAGCTGAAAGAATCAGACTCCCTGACTTCAGACTATACTACAAAGCTACGATAATCAAGAAAATATGGTACTGGCACAAAAACAGAAATATAGATCAATGGAACAGGATAGAAAGCCCAGAGATAAACCCACGTACCTATGGTCAAGTAATCTATGACAAAGGAGGCAAAGATATACAATGGAGAAAAGACAGTCTCTTCAATAAGTGGTGCTGGGAAAACTGGACAGCTACATGTAAAACAATGAAATCAGAACACTCCTTAACCCCATACACAAAAATAAAGTAAAAATGGATTAAAGGCCTAAATGTAAGACCGGACAGTATAAAACTCTTAGGGGAAAACATAGGAAGAACACTTTGACATAAATCACAGCAAGATCTTTTTTGACCCACCTTCTACAGTAATGGAAATAAAAACAAAAATAAACAAATGGGACCAAATGAAACTTAAAAGCTTTTGCACAGCAAAGGAAACTACAAACAAGATGAAAAGACAACCCTCAGAATGGGAGAAAATATTTGCAAACAAATCAGTGGACAAAGGATTAATCTCCAAAATATATAAACAGCTCATGCAGCTCAATATTAAAAAAACAAACAACCCAATCCAAAAATGGGCAGAAGACCTCAACAGACATTTCTCCAAAGAGGACATACAGATGGCCAAGAAGCACATGAAAAGCTGCTCAACATCACTAATTATTAGAGAAATGCAAATCAAAACTACAATGAGGTATCACCTCACACCAGTTAGAATGGGCATCATCAGAAAATCTACAAACAAAATGCTGGAGAGGGTGTGGAGAAAAGGGAACCCTCTTGCACTGTTGGTGGGAATGTAAATGGATACAGCCACTATGGAGAACAGGATGGAGGTTCCTTAAAAAACTAAAAACAGAATTACCATATGACCCAGCAATCCCACTACTGAGCATAAACCCAGAGAAAACCGTAATTCAAAAAGACACGTGCACCCCAATGTTCATTGCAGCACTATTTACAACAGCCAGGTCATGGAAGCAATCTAAATGCCCATCGACAGACGAATGGATAAAGAAGCTGTGGTACATATATACAGTGGAATACTACTCAGCCATAAAAAGGAATGAAATTGGGTCATTTGTTGAGATGTGGATGGACCTAGAGACTGTCATACACACTGAAGCAAGTCAGAAAGAGAAAAACAAATATCGTATATTAACGCATATGTGTAGAATCTAGAAAAATGGTACAGATCAACTGGCTTACAAGGCAGAAATAGAGACACAGATACAGAGAACAAACGTACGGACACTAAGGAGGGAATGTGGGGGGGATGAATTGGGAGATTGGGATTGACATATATACATTAATATGTATAAAATAGGTAACTAATAAGAAACTGCTGTATAAAAAAAATTTTTTTTAAACTGCATGCTTAGAAAGTGAGGAGACCCTGAAAAACCTCACTAATAAACCTTAATTCTGATAATGTTCACTGTATATTATCATATTAAATACTCACAAAAATCCTGTGGGGTGGTAACTATTCTCTTTTTTAAGATGAAATTGAGGACCATACAGAAAGTTTACCCTAAGCCGCACAGCTGTTAATAACAGAGGGACAGAAAGCTTTCTTAACATGATAAAGTATATTTATTTGCAATCAACAGCCAACTTCCTATTTAAGGGTTGGACACTGGGAAACTCTAATCAAAGAGGGGAATTAAGAATTACAGTTTCTGGGACTTCCCTGGTGGTGCAGTGGATAAGACTCCCCGCTCCCAGTGCAGGGGGCCTGGGTTTGATCCCTGGTCAGGGATCTAGAGCCCACATGCATGCCACAACCAAGAGTTTGCATGCCACAACCAAGAGTTTGCATGCCACAACTAAGGAGCTGGTGAGCCACAGCTAAGGAGCCCACCTGCCACAACTAAGACTTGGTGCAACCAAATAAATAAATAAATAAATATTAACAACAAAACAAAACTAAAATGGCCCTAAATTAACACTTAAAAAAAAAAAGAATTACAGTTTCTTACCAACCTGGAAAAATGAAACTGAACTATATACTAAGTAGCAGAGTGATCATTTCTGGTTAGTGAAATTAAGGGTGATTTTTATTTTCTTAATTCAGGCTGTGCTCCTTACTGGCTGTGTAGCCTTGGGAATGTTGCTAAACCTCTCCATGTTTTGGTTTACTAACTTGCAAAAGATGGATAATTAATAGTGCTCACATCATAAAGTTGTTACAAGGAGTAAATAAACTAATCTATGTCAATGTTTAAAATAGTGCCCAACCTATAAGTATTTAATAAATGCTAATGATTAATATAATTTTAACTTACATTGAGTTTGAGCATATGTCCATATGTTCAAAAGCCATTTGTCCATATGTTTAAAAACCATTTGTAGTTGTCTGTGATTTATGTATCCATGTCCTTAGCTTATTTTCCTATTGACTTATTATCTTATTCATTTGTATGGGCAAGATATGTATGATTTTTGATTCCCTGTTTAGGCTTATCTGTTTTATTAATCTGTTCTACAAAAAATATGTAGTATTTCTATAAAGAGGAAAAGTGTGGACACTAAAACTTGCTGGAAAGACCTTGGAGGGCCTTAGCAGACCTTTTCTTGACTCTACTCATTCCTACATGCACCACAAACTCTTCTGCTAACTCTACCACCATCTCAATGGTTGTTTGTTTGGGAGGTCGACCTACTTTTCAGGACAAAGGGTAAACTCCTTACCAAAGCATTCATGGCCCTTTCTACTTTAAAGGCCCTTCTGCCACTCTAACCAGTGCTCCTGCCATTTTATTCCCTGGACAGGTACACACTCACACACCTCTGCCACTGTTCATGCTGCTTCCTTTGCCTGTAGTAACCTCCCTGCCACCCCTTTTTACTGCCATTTGAACTTCTAGCTTCAGGACCTCCTGAAATGCCCCCTCTTGAGCACTTTCCCAGGCACCAGCCCACCTCCTTCACCTCTCCTCCCCGCCACCCACCAGCCCCAGCTAATCATTCACTCTCCCATGCTTCCTTAGCACTTTGTGCTTACCCCTGTTATAGCACTTGACAGCTTGTGTCATCATTGTCCAAGTGTCTGTCAAACCCTCTAGATCATGAACCAGAACAGGCCATGGTTCTTAGATACCTGTGAGCCCCCAAGCCCTAACATAATTCCAGGCAGATAGTAGGTGCTTAATATGTTCTCTGTGAATGCTTATAAGTAGGGTCTGGAGTGTCTGTCCTATAGCTTCAAGTGGACAGCCCAGTTTTTCATGACCTGGAAAGATACTTGTATGATTTGTTTTGTTTTCATTTTTTGTTTGTTTTGTAACATGCTAGCTCCTCTAAAGTGAATAGTGATGGTCCTGTGGAGAGTTCTGAAAAAAGAATGTACAGAGATAGGAGGAGGTGAAGAAAGCAGAAATACTCTGCTTTCATAGGTGGAAAAAACCCATCTACCCAGGAGCATGTGCTTCTGCTAAGGAAGAGTCGAGGCAGCCCTGTCACAGCATGCAGTAGGAAATGGGGGTGCCCTATTAGGCACCTTCCTCACCACAGGAACCTCCATCACATCACCCAGGTCTGCCCTCTGGCCAGAAGCAACATCTGCTTCCTTAGCCTACCCCAAGGCTCAGGCTTTTTTATAGCCAGGGACCCACTGGGGTTATGAGCCCATTTTAACAAGGCCCACATGGAGACAACATCCTGCATCTACTGTCCTCAGTCAGGACATGTTGCCCAGCTTTTGAGTCCAAGTCCTCCCTCCTCTGAGAAGCCTTTTCTGAGAAGAGCCTACAAATTGCAATGCCTCCTGACTCACTTGGTTGAGTCAATATATTACAATGTAAAAATGGGAATATTTTACATTGTCAGTGTCCTCCAGCCAAAGATCACAAGAACATGCCTGCAGTTGAGCGAGTTGGGTTTATTATTCATTGCAGTGAGGGAGAACACACACCACGGGGGAACCATGTGATGTCTCGATAACAACTGTCAGAAAGAACCTGTTATAGGAGTTGGGGTTTGGTTGAGTTATTTTGGGACGTTTTCAAGGAAACGGGTTTGCTCTAGATTAGATGCCTTTAGATAGCAGGGGCAATTCTGTGATTGGTATTTGAATAAATCTTATCTATAGGGAGAGGAGACTAGAACCAGGATAAGGATGTAATTGGTAAAGAAGTGGTAGACACTCATTTTAGCCAAGAGAGGGGGATTTTTAGTAATGTGTGACCTTCTTTTTGTCCCTGCTTAAACAAAATTAAAGTTGCCTTGTTTTGTCTCCTTTCAACATGGTCTTGGAATGATCGTGTCTGATGTTGGTGTCCTATGATATTGTTTATGTCCAGTAGGAAATAAGATGGCCAAAGTTGCATATATAAGGTCTGTTTCAACTTCAGATTAAAGGTCAGGAGATTGGTCCTAGTCCTGGCTCCTCCATTAAGTGGCATGGCCTTGGGGAAGCCAGTTAGCAGCTCTAGGCCTTAGTTTCCCAGTTTAAAAAAGAGTGGAGGGCTTCCCTGGTGGCACAGTGGTTGAGAGTCCGCCTGCCGATGCAGGGGACGCGGGTTCGTGCCCCGGTCCAGGAAGATCCCACATGCCGCAGAGCGGCTAGGCCCGTGAGCCATGGCCGCTGAGCCTGTGCGTCCGGAGCCTGTGCTCCGCAACGGGAGAGGCCACAACAGTGAGAGGCCCACGTACCGCAAAAAAAAAAAAAAAAAGAGTGGAAAGAGTGGTCTTAAATGTAAAATAGATGGCTAGTGGGAAGCAGCTGTAGAGCACAGGGAGATCAGCTTGGTGCTTTGTGACCACCTAGAGGGGTGGGATAGGGAGGGTGGGAGGGGGACGCAAGAGGGAGGAGATATGGGGATATATGTACATGTATAGCTGATTCACTTTGTTATAAAGCAGAAACTAACACACCACTGTAAAGCAATTATACTCCAATAAAGATGTTAAAAAAATAAAATTAAATAATAAAATTTTTAAAATAAAAAATAGTCTTAGATTCAATATCTAAAGGCATTTCCAGCTCTGAAATTATGGGAGAATATGCGTTTCTCTTGCATCTCTTCTACCTTTATAGAAAGCGTTAAAGGGTACATAGCCACACATCCTTATAGAGCGGAATAATTACATAACATATGGTGTTATAGGTGACCTGTTTAAAAATCAACTAAGATTTTAATCTTAACACCATGTGTCACTATTAATTCCAAATGGATTAAGGAGTAAGTATAATGTAAACATTCAGGAGACTTCCAAAAAGAAGAAAGTATAAAATTTATCTCTGGATGAGAAAAGATTTGTAAACTTATGATGTTAAAATGAAGAAAAAGAAATATTACATTTTACAACATGAAAATGAAAAACTACATACTTAGAAATATTAACCAACTTAGAAAGCAAAATCAAACTAAGAAAACATTTTCAACAAATGGTTAATATCCTAAATATTATATAATCCCATCTCATTCCGTCTATCTAACAAACCTTGACTAAAGGTAGGGGATGAACTCTAACTATACAGATGATAAAACCGAGGCCTAGAAATGATAAGTAACTGTTCCAAGATCACATCGGGGGGCAAATGTTAAAACCAACTCTAGACCTCAGATTGGGATTCTGCCTCATTTTTGCTGTCTTTATAGTGAGGATTTTGGACTACAGATTTTTGACATTGCCTTCCAAATTTAAACCAATGATTTATGGCAACACCATGCTCCATTCTTGTGGTGAGACAGAGGGAAAAAAACATTTCAAATTTGGTTTTCCTTTTGGTGAAAGGAAAAAAATCCCTCTTTACCATTATGAGATTAGTATTATTTTCCATAAATATAACATCCAGATATTATTTGCGATGTTTTTTTCCAAAAAATATTTTTAGTGTTACAAATTTTTCTTTTTACAGAATGAGTATAAAATAGCAGTTAATTTCTCCATAACTTTCAGAATTACTTACACTTGACGTCTTGATTACGTGGATCCTGAAATCAATAAAAAGTCTTGGACTGTTGCCTCAGAACCATCCTAGGGAGCCTGTCCTTTTAATGATTGTCATGCTTAGCTCTTAGGAGATGACCTAGTCCTTTAAAAGAAGCATCCTTTTTTTTATTCAGTCTTTAGAGGCTTTAAGTGAATTTGTCTGGGTTCACTACACACCTTCCAGCTCCTTACGTTTACCATTTCTTCAATACTCAGTTCTGACTGCATCCATTTCAATTTTGACTACTCTTTTCCAAGTATCTTTACGTTAAATCGTCCAAATTCTTCTCTTTCTCTTCTTGGGAGGTTTCTACTACTGCTAACGTCTGAGCTATACAACATTTTTATGACCCTGTCCCTACTCACAGGAGCCATTACCAGGTGGAAATTCCCAGGTGGGAACTCCTCACAGTTCACGTGGCCAAGGGTGCCTCCATAAATAATTTTTTGGACAATCATAAAATTAAAAGGACAGGAGCCTTGTGAACCTGAACATAGGGTAAAACCTGAGGCGCCAAAGAACAGGGAGGCGACTGTGAGCAATCCTACAACCGAAGGGCCTTGGTCGTTCACTGGGCACAGGGCACGTCAATCCTCGCTTGTCAGCAAATAAGCTTGGAGCTCGAGACGAGGGGGCACGGCCCACTGTCTACTCTTCCGGCCCCGCCCCCCGCCTGTGGCCTAGAAGAATCTTTCCCTCACGGCCTGGCCTACTGCTATCTGAGGCCCGGCCTCAGTGGGCCACTCCCGGTGTCGGCCCCCTGCCCGCCCTGTCGTGGGGCCTCCTCTGTTGTCCCCTCAGCGGCCTCCCCGTCCGGCAGCCACAGCCCTCAGCCTCCCGTCAGGGCAGCCACCTCAGCGGCCACCGCCTGCGCAATCGACGCCCGCCTGGTAGAGGTAACTGCTCGGTGCCATGTCGGCCACGGGGGATGGAGACCCGGCCCCGGGAGGCCCAGAGGGCCCCGCAGGCGCAGCTGGGGCCCAGACCGAGGCGGCCAGAGCCGGCGACCAGGTGGACCGCGACTCGGAGATTCGCGGGGGCGACACGGCGCCGGGTGCTTGGGGAGGCGCTGGGGAGGCGGCCCTGGAAGGCGGGGGCGCTGAGGAGGACTCGGACATCAGGCCGGCAGAGGAGGAGGAGGAGGAGGAGGAAGAGGAGGAGGAGGAGGAGGAGGCGGCGGCAGGGGGCCAGAACCTCGTGTTAGAAGTGCACCAGTTCCCCGCGGCGAGCTTTCACTTCGTGCTCCTGGAGCTGGCGTACTTACTGCTGCCCCGCGTCCCCTACAACAACCACGTGTTCGTCCCGCCCCCGCCGAGCGAGCGCGAAGCCTTGGCCAGGCTCCCCGAACCCCAGGCGCCCGATGGGCGGGCCCCGCAGCCCAGGAACCCGAGGAGCTCAGCACCCCTGAGGGTGAGCGGCTGGCGGGCGGGTCGGTCGGGAGACACGGGTAGCGAGGGACCCAGGCTCAGAGGGGAGCCTCGGGAGGTGAAGCCGGGAGTCGGGGCCTCCAGGAGCTGAAGGCCATAGGGGCCCAGTAGAAGCCCACCTCCATAACGACCGCTCCAGTTTTGGAGGGGGGAAATAAGCTGCCCTCTGCCAACCCCTGGTAAGAGGTCTGAGATGATCGGTGCCATTTATGAGGCCACAGGTGAAGGTCAGTGGAGGCAGGTGTTCGGGAGGGAGCTTGGGAGGAGATGGAAGAGAAAAGAACAAGCAAACGGCTTTTGGATCCTGGCTTTTAAAAATGTCAAGATTCTTAGAAAGTTGATCCCAATACATTATGAGCTGATACGGGAGCACTTGGTCACGGTGAAATATTCAGGGGGGTGAGGAACCAATGAGCTTCACCACAGATTTTTTGTCATCGAGGCAAAACACATTTTTGCAACAGAGTTCTGACCGAAACATACAGAATGCATCAGACCCCGACGATTCTGATCCATTCCCTAAAGAGCCATAAGTAATAAGTAGCACAGGGTGACAGATTTACTGGAAAAAGAGAAATAATGTCACTGTGAAAATGATCAAGCAGGAGAAAAGTGAGGGCCATGGAAGTGTTACAGCAACCAGAAGGAAGGTACCCAGCTACTGTTTTCTTAGTTGCTCCTATCCTTCTGCGTCTCCTAAGGGTAGAGTAGTCTTTTAAATTGGGATTTTTTTTTCTGTGAATGTCTTGTCCCAAAGTCTGTATTATTCACTAAAGAAACAATTTAATACCAGGATGAAAACGCCAGTGAAGAGGCCCGAGGTGCTGAAAGTGAGGGGGAAAGAGAAGTGTAACAAAAAGAACCTGAACCCAGCGGGACAGACCCAGAAAGTCCAGGTAGCTGTGTATAGCTTTGAAAATAACCCAGCGGCTCCCAGGCACTTACCAATTTTGTTTTCGTTTTTTAATTCTCCCAGTGAATTGAGAAAAAATGTGTTTAAAATTAGTTTAACAATTCAAATTTACCTACTCAGAATGTTAATAGAACATTCATGCACCTAGTAATATAAATCAGCAGCAGCAAAAGTAGCTGGGCTGGGCACTAGTGGGGCCTTCATTACTTGGCCACAGAAGTGCAGTCTCCTGTACTAAGAGATGACGACTTTTAGAATCTGACTACTTACAAATAGCAAAACGTTCAGAATTTCAGGTAGGACCACATTTAGTGATTAATACCTAACGATTTGTTCGGTTGTAGATTTTTGTATTTTATGTGACAGTCAAAAGAAGAGCAATTTAGTCACAGTATGACTCTTGTTTATCACTGAATTGGTAATGAAGTCTTAAGGTGTATCTTGTCTTTGAGTATATTTAAGTGATTAACATTTTTTCTGCATTTTCACAGCTGTGTATTTCATGGTAATAGCCTCTTTCTCATATGGTAGATATAGAAACTGAAGGTCTGGGAGAGTAAGGGAGTATCATTTGTGGAATGAGCATAGGCTTTTAAGGTGGAGAGAGTGATTTAAATCCCAGAATCACCTCTCAAGGGGGAAAAAAGCGTTTATGGTGTTGGGCAAGAGGGAGACAAGGTTGGTATGATCACATGATTGAAGCCATCGGTTGTACAAGCACCCTGTATCCAAGGTGCAGGTTACAAGAGGAAAACGTGTTGTTCTTCTCTACTTGTTTAGATAGAGCCCTCAAATGCAGCACATACACAAAGGGCTGACCATTTTCTTAGATTTAGAAAGTCTCTGGTGCTGGTTAGTGCTGTATAATTGTTAATTTTCTCTCATTTCATCCTGCAGTTGGGAGGAATGGAAAGAAGATGAAGAAAGAATAAAGGATCTGTTTTTCACGATTTTTAGGTTTTTCATTTTTTCGAAGCCCATGGGAATGTTATTAACACTGATTCCATTCCAAAATTCATCACCCAAAAAGTGATATCCAATAACATATATGAGTTTTTTCTCTTACAGTTATTTTTAACTAGAACAAATGCTGTCAGATATGTTTGTTTTAAGTTAATAAACTGAAATGTAGGCAGATTTTATTTACATAAATAATCCTGATTCGAATCTCTTTTACCTTTGACCAATTTTACCTTCATTGAAAGGCATCACTTTCTACCATTTGGTAAGCCTGTTTGAAATTCTTTTATTGCAGCCCAAAATAAATTAAAATTTCAAGTTTAAAACAATTTTTGTGAAGACGGAAATGGAGGTCGAGCCTTTAGAGTTGTGCTATTTACTACATTAGTCACTAGCCACATGTGGCTGCTGAGCATTCAAAATGTGGCTAGTCTGAGTTGAGATGTGCTGTAAGTGTAAAAAATACTGTAAAGTCTCATTAATAACTACACATTGAAATGATAATATAGTGTTAAACAAATATAACATTAAAATTACTTCCTCCGGTTTCTTTTTACTTTTTTAATGTGGCTACTAGAACATTTAAAATTACACATGACTTGTGTTATATGTGTATTTCATAGTACTGCTGTGAGCTTTTGAAGGAAACCTGATGCATGGCCCAGATTGCCTGGAGGCCAGATGGTGCTGCAGAGCCTGAGCCCAGACACTAATTTGGAAAACTGGTTCTCAAAGTTTGGTCCTTAAAATAGCATTATCGGCATCACCCAGGAATCCTTAGGCTCCACCCAAGACCTGCGAATCAGAAACTCTGGGAGTGGGGCCCAGCAGCCTGTATTGTAACAAGCCCTCCAGGGGACTCTGATGCAGCTACGGTTTGAGAAGCACTGGTTTAGAGCCACACGGGGAGAAGCTGAGACCCACCCGTGGTGGGACCAGCCTTCATTCACTGGCTTGGGACTGTTATAGGTAAACTAAACAGGATGGCAAGGGCTGGACTGGAGAGGAGATTAGAACTCACAGGGGCTGAGACACAGAGAGGCTAAGAATGGGTGATGGCAGGAAAAAAATGCATAAGGGAAAAAGCTGGTTCCAGAAGGATGCAAACATGATATGAAGTCTAAGAAAACATTCAATCACCATATACTGATTGTGGATACATACAGAGAGTAAAAGGCAATGCATGTGAAAGATGTATACAAATGTAGCATACAGAAGGGCATGCAATGGAAAGATAAACACCACATTTAGGATATTGGTTACCTCTTGAGAAAAGAAAGGGAGGGGAATTCTGTTGGGAAGGGCTTCGCAGGGGGCTTCAACTATATTTGTAATGTTACATTTCTTAAGCTGGGTTGTGGGTAAATAGACATTTACAGTAGTATTCTTTATAATTTTGTGTAGATCTGAAGTATTTCAATAAATAATGAGTAAAAATAAAAAGAGGAAAGGGAGAAAATGGACTTAATCTCTGAACTCTGTTTAAGGAAATAGAAAGATAAAGTTGTAGATGACCAGAGTAGAGGATCAGAGAAGGGGAAGGGCCTGGGGATTTGAGACCAGACAGCCTCATTTCTGCAGTTAGTTAAGGCTTCCTAGGTACCTGAAATATGGTCTGCCTGGGGTACACTTTGTTCCCATGGGCTTGTCTCCTGGCCTCCTTATAGATAGCTGATAACCTCATATTCTGTGGTGGCATGTCTTATATTCTAACTACACACACACACACACACACACACACACCATTCCACCAACACCAGCCCCTGGACTGAACCTCTAAATGGTTGGGACCTTAAAGGGTTTTATTTATCTTTCTTTCCCAAAGCCCTGGGCAATGAGTTTTCCTCTTAGTAGGTACTTAATGTCTATTAAAGTAAAGTAAACTTAACATCCCCACAATCTTTTTTTGGTCGCCAGTGTTGACATTTTAAAATGTATTATCACATATTATTCCTTAGGGCTAGAACCCCATGGTGAGACAAAAGGCAAAGCACTCCCTGTCACCATTATTTAAACTGAAAGGGCAGGCCAAGTAGTATGATTTGAGGACCTTCAAACTGGCTCTGATTTGTTAGTGTTTATGCCGTGCTAGTTGTAATTACAGTATTGCTTCTAGGCCCAGGCAAGAGGGACCTCTGTCCTGAGCTCTGTTTTTTAGAGATCCCACTTTGGCCTTCTTCCAACCATACCCCTTCTTATAGGGCCAGGAACCCAGCCCATGGGAACAAGGGGTGTGTCCCTGCTAGCCCATGCTCCAGGTACCTGGCACCCCTGAACCGTCACAAGCCTGCTTCCAGAGCCTGTGTGCTCCTCTTAGAGCTCTCCTGGGGAGGACTGACTGCACTGCCTGGGTATGTGCTCCCAGGCCCTAGGGGAGGGGGGATTGTATGCCCAGAACAGGGGATGGGGCCTGGCCTAGGAGCCAGGGCACAGGCAGGGGGAGGGGAGAGGGGGCAGCTGTTCCCACAGCATTGGAGCAGAACTTAGAGAAGTTGGAGAATTTGAAATCCCAACCTGGCCTTTCAGGTCATTATGAAAGTACATTTGTCTTGGAAGGAGATCCAGCATGTTTTATTTAATGGTTTATTAGGTGATTTAAACATTTCAAATATTTAGATAGATCTTATGTGGATTCCCAACGGAACTCTTCTTCTGAACCCTGCAAATATTACAAATGTTACAGGCAGGCCAGATTAAATATCTGGTCGATCACCCCTTTCCCTTCTTCACTCTGTGTTACACTTTGTTACCTGAGCATAGTGGGCCCCTTGCTTCTGAAGCTGCCTTATTCTAATAGCCCATCTTGCTATAATACTTGGATCTAGCCCCTGGTCCAGGCTGGAGTACAAATACGAAACATCTTGCCCCCTCTACTCACCCCCCACTGTACTACGCTCCCACTGGTCTCTTTCTTTGCTCCGCAGGTGTTTATATACACAACTTCTCTTCAGTACTACCTCTCCCCCATACAAATACCCACTGCATGCCATGAGCTTGGTCAGGCACAGCTGAGTAGAGGCCCTTTATGCCCCGCACTACCTCTTAACATTTTGCTTCTCTGACAACCTTCAGGTCTGAATTGTCAATATCCTATTTGATTTCCCTCCCTGCTGTGACAAAAACTACAGAACAGGTTCTGTTGTATTTGTTTTCATATAGCAAAGATCAAAGAAGCTGAATATTTTTAAGAATGTGCCTCTGGGCATTAAAAAAATAACCTCTATTTAAAAACACAGTTGTTAACTGTGGGGGGAAAAATCAATAATGGGGAGTTCTCAGAATAAGAATAACCTGATAGAAGTCCACACTGAGAAGAGAGAGAAGAAAGGTATAACTGCTAATCTACCAGAATTACCTGGGTAAAGGGCATCCACCTAAATGAATTTTCATTATGGGAATACAAAGGAAATAAAATCCAATCAATCAAAAACCTAGCATCAAAAAGGTAAAGATACAGAATCAGGGACAGTAGATGTTTTATAGAGAAAATGCAAAATCCAGCATGTGGTTGTATGGTATCACATTATTCCGGCATCAGCAAAACCAAGCAGCCATTGGTTTTTCTCAGCCATTACACTCAGAACTGAAAAGGCACAGTTATGTCTAGGTCTGCATTTCTATTTAAGCAAAGTAGCCCCAAGGTGACAGAGGCACCCACAGTGAAAGGTATAGTACTGAAAAGACACCTCTGGGTCCCCTAAGAAAATGAGCTCTCCAGGCATCCAAAGGGAGCTCATGGTGTTTGATGTGTTTGGGGAATGGAATAAAGGGGAAGGACTATGGAGAGGAAATTTTAACCAACTTCCGGTGAACCTAGATGAAAATCTAGGGTGGTTGGTGCCTTGGAGAGCCAGCCTATTAACCAACTAACTCTTATGGCAAGTGAGCTTATATCTTTACTCCTCTGCCTAGAAGTTCTTAATGGAGGCGATGCTACAAAAGAAAAAGACTGTGTGGCAAGATGGGAAGGGAGGAGTCAAAAATTGCTGGGCTACTTGTCCCCGCCCCTCACAGTTAACCATCCCTCTCATCCTGACTCCTCCTTTCCCACTTCCCCTTTTGACCTTCCCTCTTCCCTGTGACTCGGGGGGAGTGGTTCACTGGGGAGGTGGGGGCTGTCCAGCCTAGTGATTGTTGAGGTGTGTGTGCCTCTAGGAATGAGGGCAGGGAAAGGCTGCTTCAGTCACTTCAGGCTTCCCGTTAGCAGAAAGTCAGTTCTGTGGCTTTGGGATTGCAGCCTTGCTTTGGGCTAAAACCTGTGAAGCAGAAGTTACTGAGGGGAAGGAACTAGAAGTTTGGCTACATGGAGTTCTCCACCTCAAGGCAGGAGTGAGGGGATAAGACAGCTCTCCAGTGGCCCCAGACTTTCTTCAGTGTGGTGAGCTTGCTGTCTGCCTGATTGGAAGTACAGCTTTTGGCTTCTGTAGAATTTTGAATTTTAAGAGTCTTAAGCGCTCCAACAATAGGATATGTATGATGTGCAGTACGTTTCTGGGCAACTGGAGAGGGTCACAGTGGAATTGGGGCAAGATGCCAAACACTAATGGACTAACCATCCAGAGGAGTACAATAATCCCCAAGAAATGTTCTGTCTCATAGGGAGGTGCTTACTGTTGTCAGATCTGAAACAGATTGACATGGGGCATGTGTAAAGAAAAAGCTCTGTATAAGTATTCTATACGTTACTATTACCCAGTTTGCACGAATTGGGGTGCCCCAGGGACACAGGGAAGGTGTTTCAAGGGGTGGTGGGCTGATTGGGGAACTAGTCTTTGCAAAGCATGGAGTAGCAACCAAAAAGTGAAACATATAACTAAGCTCATAAAGCCTAAGACAATCCTTGGACTAAATCATCTGGACTTTTTCCATTAGAAATACTTTTTTTTTCTTTGTCAAGGAAAATGACAACCTCTTAGTAACCCCAAGAAAACATTTTTGCATCCTCCCTTCTAAAGCACATCATCCAAAGATAACCATTTTATAAGTAAATCTACAACAGTGCATCCAGCATCATGGCCCTTTCCTGAGAGCAGAAATCTCATAGGCCATGGTGAGGATTCAAATTAAAAAGAGGACGTGAAGGCCGTATGTAGACAGTCAAGACCTAGGCGGGTTAAAATAACAACAAAAACTGTTAATGGTGATAGTTATTGCAAATAGACGAAACAAGTCTTACCAAATTCAAGAAAAATGAAATTTTATCAAGCATCTTTTCTGACTGCAATGTTATAAAACTAGGAATCAGTAACAGGAGGAAAATTTTAAAATTCACAAATACATGGAAATTAAACAATTTCCTGAACACCTAATGGATCAAAGAAATCAAAGGGAAATGAAATAATATCTTGAGACAAATAAAAATGGAAACAAGATATCATAACTTACAGGATGTACCAAAAGCAGTTTTAAGAGGAAAGTTTATAGTAATAAGTACCCACATTAATTATAAAAAAAATCTCAAACAACCTTATATTACACCTCAAGGAACTAGAAAAAGGAGAACTAAGCCCAAAGTTAGCAGAAGGATGGGAATAAAGATTTGAGAATGAATGAAATAGAGAATATGAAAACAGTAGAAAAAAGATCAATGAAACTAAAAGTTGGTTTCTTGAAAAGATAAGCAAAATTGAAAAACCTTTAGCTAAACCATGAAAAATAAGATTCAAATAAAATTATAAATGAAAGAGGAACCATTATAACTCATACCACACAAATACAAAGGATTTTAAGGGACAACTATGAACAATTATACACCAACAAACTGGATAACCTAGAAGAAATGGATAAATCACTGGAACCATACAAGCTACCAAGACTGAATCATGAAGATATTGAAAATCTGAACAAAACAACAAATAAGGAGATTGAATCAGTAATCAAAAAACTCCCAACACAGAAAATTCCAAGACCAGATGGTTTCCCTGGTGAATTCTACCAAATATTTAAAAAATTAATGCCAATCCTTCTTAAACAATTACCAAAAAATTGAAGAGGAGAGAACACTCCCAACCTTATGAGGCCAGCATTACCCTGAAACCAAAACCAGATAAGGACACTATAAGAAAATAAATTACAGACCAATATTCCTGATGAAGATAGATGCAAAATTCCTCAACAAAATACTAGCAAATGGAATTCAACAGCACATGATCAAATGGGATTTACCCCTAGGATGCAAGGAAGGTTCAAAACATACAAATCAATAAATGTCATTCACCACATTAATAGAATGAAAGATAAAAATCATATGATCATCTCAACAGATGGGGAAAAAAAGCATTTGATAAAATTCAACATCCTTTCATGATAAAAATTTCAACAAATTAGGTATAGAAGGACTGTACCTCAACATAATAAAGGCCATTTGCAATTAGCCCACTGCTAACATCATACTCAATGGTGAACAGGAACAAGATAAGGGTGCCCACTCTCACCACTCCTATTCAGGATTGAACCGAAAGTCCCAGCCAGAGAAAGTACACAAGAAAAATAAAAGACATCAAAATCAGAAAGTAAGAAGTAAAATTGTCTTTGTTTGCAGATGACATGATCTTATATATAGAAAACCCTAAAGACTCCACCAAAAAATGTTAGAATGTTAGATCAATGAATTCAGTAAATTTGCAAGATACAGAATCAATATACAAAAATCAGTTGCATTTCTATACAGTAAGAACACAGTATCTGAAAAACAAATAATAAAAACAATCTCATTTACAATACATCAAAAGCAATAAAGTACTTAGGAATACATTTAACCCAGGAGGTAAAAGATCTATATACCAAAAACTATAAGACACTGAGGACAAAAATTGAAGAAGACACAAAGGGAAAAATATCCCAATTTTGTAGATAGAATATTGTTAAAATGTCCATACTACACAAAGCCACCTACACATTCAGTACAATTCCTAGCAAAATTCTAATGACATTTTTCACAGAATAGAAAAAATAATCCTAAAATCTGTATGGAACCACAAAAGACTCCAAATAGCCAAAACAATCCTGAGAAAGAACAACAAAGCTGGAGGCATCACACTTCCTGATTTCAAACTATATTACAAAGGTATAGTATTCAAAACAGTATGATACTGGCATAAAAACAGACACACAGAACAATGAAAAAGAATCAAGAGCTCAGAAATAAGCCTTGCATAATTGGTCAACTAATATTTGACAAGGGAGCCAAAAATACTCAATGGGGAAAGGGTAGACTCTTCAATAAATGGTGTTGGGGAAAATGGTTGTCGACTTGCAGAATGAAATTGGACTCCCATCTTATACCACTCACAAAAGTTAACTTGAAATGGATTAAAGACTTAAATGTAAGACCTGAAACCATAAAACTCCTGGAAGAAAACATAGTTTCCCTATGACAAGCTCCCTGACATGGGTTTTGGCAATACTTTTTGGATTTTATACTAAAAGCACAGGCAACAAAAGCCAAAATAGACAGGTGGGACTATATCAAACAAAAAAGCTCCCACACAGCCAAGGAAACAATCAACAAAATGAAAAGGCAACCGACAGAGGGAGAGAAAATACTTGCAAATCTCTATCTGATAAGGGGTTAATATCCAAAATATATGAGGAACTCATACAATACCAAAAATACAGATAACCCATTTCTAAAATGGGCAAAGGACCTAAATAGGCAAATGACCAATAGGTAGAGGGAAAGGTGCTTAACATCTTTAATGATCGGGGAAATGCAAATTGAAACCACCTTGAGGTATCTCCTCACACCTGTTCGGATGACTATTATCAAAAAAACAAGTGCTGGTGAGGATATAAAGAAAAGGAAACACTTTACACTGTTGGGAGTGTAAATTGGTACAGCCACTATGTAAGATGGCATGAAGTTTCCTCAAAAAAATTAAACGTAAAATTACCATATGATCCAGAAATCCCACTTCTGGATATATAGCCAAAGGAAATGAAATAACTACCTTGAGGAAATATCTGCACCCCCTTGTTCACTGCAACATTATTCACAATAGCCAAGACATGGAAACAATCTAAGTGCCTGTGCATGAATGAATGGAAGAAAATGTGATGTGTATATACACATATACACACACATATACACACACACACATATATAATGAAATATTATTCAGTCATAAAAAGGATGAAATCCTGAATTTTATGACATGGGTAGACCATGAAGGCGTTATGTTAAGTGAAATAAGTCAAACAGAGAAAGACAAATACTGTATGATCTCACTTATATGTGGAATTTAAAAAAACCCAAACTCATAGAAACAGAGTAGAATGGTGGTTGCCGGGGCTGCAGGGTAGGGGAAATGGGAAGATGTTGGTCAAAGGGTACAAAGTTCCAATTATAAGATGAACCAGTTCGGGGGACCTAATGTACTATAGTTAACAATACTATATTGTATCCTTCAAAGTTACTAAGGGAGTAGGTCTTAAAAGTTCTCACAACAACCACCACCACCAGAAAAGGTAACTATGTGAGGTAATGGATGTGTTAACTAACTTTAATGTGGTAATCACTTCACAATATATATGGCTATCAAGTCATCCCGTTGTGCACCTTAAACTTACACAGTGTTATACACCAAATATATCTCAGTAAAGGTAGGGAAAAAAGAGAACTGAGGTATCAAGCCATGAAAACACATGGAAGAAACTTAAGTCATATTACTAAGTGAAAGAAGCCAATTTCAAAAGGCTATATATTGTAGGATTCTAAGTACATGACATTCTGAAAAAGGCAAACTATGGAGACTAGATAAGTGGTTGCCAGGAGTTGGGGGAAGGAATGGATGAATATGCTGAGCATGGGATTATTAGGACAGTGAAACGACTCTGTATGATATGTAATGGTGGATACATGTCATTATACATTTCTCAGAACCTAAAGAATGTACATCAAGAGTAAACCCTAAAGCAGTTATACTCCAATAAAGATGTTAAAAAAAATGAAAAAGTAAATCCTAATGTAAACTATGGACTCTGAGTGATAATGACTTGTCAATGTAGGGTTGGTTAATTGTAACAAATGTGCCCCTCTGGTGTACAATGTTGATAGTCGGGGAGGCTGTGCATGTGTGGGAGCAGGAGGTACGTGAGAAATCTGTGTACCTCCTGCTCAACTCTGCTGTGAACCTAAAACTGCTCTAAAGAATGAAGTCTATTTAAAAAAAAATCCGGGGGCTTCCCTGGTGGCACAGCGGTTGAGAATCTGCCTGCCAATGCAGGGGACACGGGTTCGAGCCCTGGTCTGGGAAGATTCCACATGCCGCGGAGCAACTAGGCCCGTGAGCCACAACTACTGAGCCTGCGCGTCTGGAGCCTGTGCTCCACAACAAGAGAGGCCGCGACAGTGAGAGGCCCGCGCACCGCGATGAAGAGTGGCCCCCACTTTCCGTAACTAGAGAAAGCCCTCGCACAGAAATGAAGACCCAACACAGCCATAAATAAATTAATTAAATTTAAAAAAAATCCGTGGACTCCCATATGCCTATGTAATAATCCACGAGCTCATTCTATTTTTCCCTTCCCTCTCTTCCATTTTTAGTTGTGCTATTTATACATTATCAATATGTATTTCAGTTATGAATTGTTTATCACCTTTATCCCAAACTTTTAGTCTTTGGTCTATAATTAGATTCAATGCAAAAAAAATGGACAGAGACAGGAAGCAGGTAAAAAAAATGAGTGCACTCTTTTGTATTAAAAAAAAATCTAGGAGTATTGGTTTCTGCTACAGAAAAGTAGCGAGTAGAGACAGCCCTGGTCATAGCACGTGGTAGGAAATGGGGGTGCCCTATTAGGCACCTTCCTCACCACAGGAACCTCCAGCACATCACCCAGGTCTATCCTCCGGCCAGAAGCAATATGCTGTTCCTTCCCCCACTCCTTGAGTCAGGCTTTACTTACACCTTAGGACCCTCTCAGGCCTTGTGTGAATTTTAACACAGATACTGTGTAGACAATTTCTTGCCTTTACTGCCCTACCCAGGTAGGGGATACTGTCATCTTTTGAGTTCAAGTCTTCTCTCCTCTGTGAAACATTTCCTGGGAAAAGCCCACACACTGTCTGACGTCCTGACTCTGTTGCAGAGGTGAGTGAGTCAATGCATGAGACTGTGAAGATGGAAATATTTCACATGCAATCTTTCTCCCAACTAGACTTGAGCCTCTGTCACTAGAGATAGTGACACCTGCTTTTCTGTCCCCAGCAATGTCTCATATGAGTCATTGAACATAGGTGTGCAGTAAATATTTACTGGTTTCTGTGGGATGGGTAAGGAAGGCTGGTCTGTATCTTTCAGAGACCCTGGGTCATGCTCATTTACTTTTTGGCTTAATAACCTTCTCCTGTCAAATGTCCCTAGAGCTCTATAGAAAAGAAGCAGACCTATCTCAAATTCAGATTAGAAGTCAGAGATGTTGGTTTTAATCACAGCTTCTCCATTAACTAACATGACCCTAGGAAAATCAGTTAGCTGCTTGGGCCTTAGCATCCCCACCTGGAAAAAAAATGGGCTTGGACACAAATCTCACTCCCACCTATTCTACATTCCTAGGATGCACAGCCACACATCAAAAGAGAGGAAAGGGGGCTTCCCTGGTGGCACAGTGGTTGAGAGTCCACCTGCGGATGCAGGGGAAACGGGTTCGTGCCCCGGTCCGGGAAGATCCCACATGCCGTGCAGCAGCTAGGCCCGTGAGCCATGGCCGCTGAGCCCGCGCGTCCGGAGCCTGTGCTCCGCAATGGGAGAAGCCACAACAGTGAGAGGCCCACGTACCGAAAAAAAAAAAAAGAGAGAGAGAGGAAAGGGATTACCCAACAAATGATGCCAGAGGTTAGCTGTTTAGAAAAAAGGAAAGTCAGCCAAGATCCGAACTTCAGAACATGTGCCAATATAACTCCAGAGGGATATGGGTATATAAGGTAAAAATTCACGAGGAAAATAAGAAGAAAATATATCCTTGAATAGTCTTATCAGACGGTAAAGAATTTTTAAAGAACATGAAAGAAACAGAAAAGGAAAACATTGGGAAACTTTCTACACAAAAAAGGAAAACCAATATACTTAGAAATATTAACAAACATAAGAGGAACATGCAGGATGAGAGAAACACAACAAAAAGAACAAATGCTTTATGTCCTACCCCCAATTTGACAGCCTCTTCCTCTCTCAGTCCTCAGTGAAAGGGAAGGCAGAGAGTAAACTGACCCACTAACCAGAGGGGAGCTGTTTAAGCTCGTAGACCTGATAACCACGTGACTGCTCCACACCAAACCAGAGGGTTGTTGCTAAAAGCCTGAGTAACTACCCAATAGCAGCCACCTGTAAATTAAACTCCCTGGGATAGGCAGGCCAGCGCTTATTACCTAATTTTGTAGATAAGAAAACTGAGACCCAGAAAAGCTAAATGAGATTGCAAAGTCATAACAACTGGTAAGCGTTAAAACCAATCATGGAACCCAGCTGGGGTTCTGCCTCAGTTGACCCATCTATGAAATGAGGAAGTTGGATTAGACCCGTGGTTCTCCAAGTGCAAGTGCAGTGCCCTGACCAGCAGCATCAGCCTCCCACAGGAAGCTGTTGGAAATGCAAATTCTCAGGTCACCCCAGACCCTGGCATCCTGACCTCTGGGGTGGGGCCCAGCAATCTGTGGTCCAACAAGCCCTCCAGGTGCTTCCTATGCGCACCAAAGTTTGGAGAACCACTGGATTCCATGATTCCTAAGGCCGCTTCCAGACCTAAAACATTTTCATTAATATCTGAGCATTGACCTCCAGGGCATTTGGCACAAAACCATGGTGTCTTCTTGACCTGGGACCAAAGGGTAAAAAAAGGAAAAGTTTGATTGGAGTTTGTATTAGTGGGAGGAAACACTCCTGCCCCTTGGTGGAATTGTGTTCGTGAAAAGCTACCAGTCTTAAGTCATTTGCACATGGCATGTTGGCACTCAAACCAGCCTTTCTTTCTGGGGTCTGCGGTGGAGAGAGGAGCAATGAGCCCCTCCTTACAAAAGCAATGTGGAGGCGGGTGGCGGGGTGGGAGGCGAGGAAGAAATGTGTCAATCACCTTTTCCCAGCAAATTCTCTTAGACCTAGAGGCCTCCAGGACCCACTGGAGAAACTTGCTGGAGGGAATAGCAGGGGCCAACTGTTGACCTTCCCTGATGCTGGCTGCTCCCCTTCGACTTGCCCTGACCTTGGCCAGATTTAAATGCCAGCTCAAGGCTGGCTGACACGGAGAGAACCCGCTAGTCTGACACTGAGGTCCTGCCCTGTTTTGAGGCCACCCAGACTTTCTGTCGCGGGCACAGTCTCTGCTCCTCAGCCAGCCTTGCCTAATCCTGGTCACCCAGCAGTAGCAGCTGTCGCCTCGGCCACAGCCCAGCACCCTCACCCCAGCAGCACCCCTGCGGCACTTTCGTTGTTTGCTTTCACCTGTGCCCCCACTTCCCAGCCAGAGCTACTGAGGAGGTCTTATGTCTGATGAAAGCGACATAAAACCAGCTCCACTGGCCCGACCAGAAGTGGCTGCCATGAAGGATGGAGGCGGAGGAGGGGAGGGCTGGCGACATTAACCTTGATGCGGAGAAGGCAGCTCATGAAGGCCAAGAGGAGGGAATCCCACAACAAGACGCCAGAAAGATAGACTATGGTGCTGAGGGCTGCCCATCATCTTTCACCATCCACACCTTCCTGGGCTGCCTGTCTTAATTAGGGGATGGAGGACACTTGAGCAACTTGGCCTCACAGCTAATGAGGAGGAAGATAAAGGCCCTCAGGTGGGAAAGCAAAAGACCCTCAAGCTCTGCCCAGGAGGCTCTGTTTTCTATTGTTGAGGAAGGAAAAAACTTGAGGGGAGGCAAATTCCTCAAGCTTCCCAAGAAAGATTTGCGAAAGAACACCCATAGCCCATGTAGAATACGGTTAGGATGCCCAGCAGTTATCTAACTCCCTCAAAAATGTTCAGTTTAAAATTGCTCAAACGAAAGCTAAATTTCATAGAGAAGTTCATGATATTTTAAAAAATGCTTCTATCAACCTCTATTTGATAAGAGATTCAAAATCATCAGTGCAATTTATGAGCTTACAGAAAATATGTGCAAATGCAAACAGATGTTAAGGAGGCACTTAAAGAAATGGAGAAGACAGCTCCAGGAAGCAACAAACTCTGAAGTAAAAGCTACCCTAAAGGAATTCCTCATTTTTGGTGAATGTTTAAGAATATACAGATGTTTGAAGACATAGTTCAGAAACGTGATGAGCCATTCTAGAGCATCTGAAAGATACTAGACTCAAGTTTTCAGAGACTGGTGAGACTGAGTTTCACAAAATATTTCTTTGAACCCAATGAGTATTTCTAGTCATTGGATCCTGATATTGCACTCAATGAGCTATTTCTTTGGGTTAAGACACGGTGTGTTGATGTAACAAGTGATTCTAAACAGCATCTGCACAAGGTAAAAACTATGTAAATATTAGTGATTGTTTATTAAAACTACTTACTGGGGTTAGAAACACTAATGATGGAGACAGGAAAAGAAGATGGTGCTACATGGTTGCAGATTTTGCTGAGAACCTTACCTTCCTCACCATTTTGCTGAAAAACACCTTGGCAAAAGAAAGTGTAAATTCCTCTTCTCTTCCATGGTGGTAACAACTGATGACCTTATTTTC
Organism: Stenella coeruleoalba; assembly: GCF_951394435.1. Lineage (NCBI taxonomy): Eukaryota > Metazoa > Chordata > Mammalia > Artiodactyla > Delphinidae > Stenella > Stenella coeruleoalba. The sequence goes on along the minus strand of NC_137152.1, from coordinate 97,994,724 downwards.
CCTCACAATCTCATCAGTCATCCTAAACAAACCTATAGATATTGGGTGCTTCTTGCAAACAGTCACACAAATTAAAACCAAATCACCCTCCTCAAGCTCCTTCTATTAAAAAAAAATCTGGAGCCCTTTCTTTTGCCTCTCTTCAGCCACTTTCATCTCTTCTTATTTGAGGCTAAATCTGATGAAGAGATGCCGTCCAAGTAAGAACAAAGCCCATGATCTCAAGGAAGACCCACCCTTTTCTAATACTTAGGAATACTTGGAGATTCATTTACTAAATAATGTCAGATCTTCAAAGGCTTCCTTGTCCTTGACTCTTCAGTAGAGCCTTCAGAGGAAGATGATGACTTCTGTATAGATAAGCTAAACCAGTGGTTCCCAAATTTTGTTGCACATTGCACTCACCAGGGGATCTTTAAAAAAAACGAAAAGCCTGGTTCCCACCCCCGCCCAAGACATTCTGATTTAATTGGTATGGGGTGCAACTTGAGTATCAGCAGTTTTTAAATCTCCCCAGGTGAGAAATCCCAAAGTTTGGGAACCCCTGGGGTAAATCCTCAAGATTATCAGGGTTTTTTCTGTGTATTTTCTGAAATTGTCCTGCTTTGGCTTTAGTAATCATATGCAGTTAAGGTGTGTGTGTGTGTGTGTGAGTTCATATTTTTTGATAGGAATATATAGTTTTTCATTCTTTGCACTATGATTAGCCTTATTCTTTAGCATTTATTTTCATTATCAATGTTAATAAGATCACACACACACACCCCCAAAAAAACTAGATACACCCGTGAGCAAATTATCTGTCCAAAACCAGACATTTGCAAGCCACAGGAGCTCTCACATAACCTGAGAAGACCAATTTGAATTTACTTTCCAGTGCCCTGCTCCTTCTTGAGGATATAAACATCAGGGAAAACCGCTGGGATAGGATGGGCTGCAATGAAGCCCTCTTTTAAGTCAGTAATCTTAAAGAGCCACTCTGCTCAGAGCCTTTGGCTGCCAGGAATACTCAATTATTCTCAGATAAAAGTAAGTCAGGCAGCTACTTATGCTTTTATCTCCTCATTAGTGTTAGCCCTAATACGGGTTTACAGAAGGACTGCTGTGGGAAGTGGGGTGGTTAATGAATATATCTATTGATGTAATCCAATGACCTTGGACTAATTCAATGTATAGAATCCTAGAATTTGGAGGGGAAAGGGATTTTACAACTCATTTAGACCAGCTCCTCCCTCTCAGCTCTGCTACTTGTAGCTGTGTGATCTTGGACAAATTACCTAACCTCTCTATACCTCAGTTTCTTCATTTATAAAATGGAGATTATAGTACCTACTTCACAGGATGTTTGTGAGCATGTTTAAATGAGGCAATATTTGTATAGCACTTAGAATAGTTCCTAACTCACAAATTGATTAGCTATCCTTATTATATCAGACCCTGTGGTAAAAGCTTTATATGCATTTATCTAATTTACTTATTGTAAGGACCCTGCAAGGAAGTTGTCATTGTACCATTGCACGGATGAGGAAACAACTGAAGCTCAAAGTTAACAACATACAAGGTCATCCAGCCAGTAATGTGTGGAGTTGTGAGAGGAACCCAAGTCTGTAGGTCCGATTCTACAGCTCACATAATATTTGAGAGCAGCATGGTCCCTCGTGTGCACGTGTGTGTCCTAGTGAAAAGGAAAGGAGTTTTTTCACTGAACTCAAACATCAGTGGCCCCAGCAACACTATTTAGGGCTCCTCTGAATGAGGATAACATGATACAGAAAGATCCCCCCACCACATACACACATCCTTAACTTTATCATAGGCCACTTTGGTAACGTAAGGGAACCTATCAGAGCAATGGCATCCATCAACAGGGTACTTCTCTACTCAGTAAAGCAGCAGCAAGACCCACTATGCCCATCAGTGCACTAAAGAGGCTACGGTGCCTGATGGAGCAGGGCTTTGATATAAGGTGACACTACCATACCAGCAGAGCAGCGACAGTATCCAGTGAGCCAGTTGATCTGTGAAAAATACAATACTCAGAGAGAACGGCTGTATCTAGTGAATCGATAGTGCCATCAGGTACAGAATAAAAGGTATATGACACATTTCTTGGGTGTCCCAAACACATAGCAGATAGTAGATTCTTGTCAAGCCCCCATGCCTGCCCCAATATAAAATACACAAGTTAGACCTCAGGGAAATATATTTATTTATTCATTCATTCGATAAATGCTGATCTTGTATCTTCTGTAAAGATACCAAGTGCTCTGGCTGCCAAGGATATAATGGTGACGAAGCTTCCAATTTTGCATGACAGAGTATGTTATTCAAATAATTATACAAATACACAATTGCACTTATGACAAATGCTATGATAGAGATGGATATAGTGCTATAAACCTCCATAATAGGAGGATTTTTACCTAGTCAGTGAAAATGAACAATAAAATGAGATCCAAGGGATGAATAGGCATTAATGAAACAAGAGGGGAGGGAAGAGCATTCCAGACAGAGGAAATAGCATGTTCCAAGGCCCTGTGGCAAGATGAAGATTGATAAGTACAAAGACTTGAAGACATAATACAATATGAGGCTGAAGACTCAGGTGGAGCACAACCATACAGGGCCTTATAGATCACAGTAAATAATTTGATCTTTATCCTAAAATCCATGGAAAGCTTTTGAAAGCTTTCAAGTAGGAGAGAGAATGTCGTATGATTAATATTATGGAAAATCACTCAGTCATGCCACTCCTCTGCTGTAAATCTTCCTAAGGCTTTCAATTACACTTGGGAGAGAAACCCAAGTCCTTGCACCATGATCTGCAGAGCTCTGGCCCCTGACTACCTCCCCTACTCTACCTTTGTTACCTCTGCTCCAATCACATTGGCTTCCTTGCTATTCCTAGAAAATGCCAACCTTGTTCCCACCCAAAAGCCATTGGGCTTGCTGTTTATTCTACCTGGAATGTTCTTTCCCCAGACATTTGTGTGGATCACCCCCTCTCCTGGTTCAGGCCTGTGCTCCAATGCCATCTACTCAGAGAAGGCTTCTCTGCCAAGCCCATCTAAAATCGCACCCCCTGACACTATTCCCTTTGCCTGTTTAATTTTTCTTCATGGCATTATCACAACCTAACATTTGATTAAATATTTGCTTATTGCCCATCTCTCCCAATATTATGTAACTTTATGAGTTCAGGGGCTTTGTTTTGTTTACTGCTATATTACCAACACGTAGAATGGTGCCTGGCACATGGTGGGTAGTTGATAAATATATTTGGATTGAATGAATGAATGAACTATAAAGAATGTATTGAAAGGGGGCCAGAGTGGAAGTAAGGAGGCTAGTTAGGAGACAGTTATAGTATTCCAGATGACAGCTGAAGAGAGCTTCAACTGGGATGGTAATGGAGGAAGTACTGAGAATAAATAAGTTCTTAGAAAGATACTGGGGGGAGGGGGTAAAATTGATAAGACGATGATGGATTAGATGTAGCAGGTGATAAAGGGGGAAGAATGTTAAGGATGACTCCCAGGTTACATACCAGAATCTTCTTGTACAGTATTTCCCAACAAATTTCTAGCAAGCATACTATTTCAAATATGCTTTGTTAAGGACCCTAAAATAGCATTTCCGTGTAATAGAATCATACATATAGAGGTTACTACAGAGCCACCATCAGAAAGACTAGACTTGACCCTGTTCTACTGGGGAAGACTGATCTAAAATGACTGTGTCACCTGGCAGGGGGCCACATTCCCCTCCTCCTTCTAACACCACCCACCATAGCTAACCATATACACCTCCTAAAACTACATTAGCCATTAAAAAAGAAAAACTACAAATTGAGGGAGATTTTACAAAATTTTGGACTTTACTCCTTAAAACTGTCAAGTTGAAAGGGAGCAGAATGTGCCACTCCAAAATGCCTCTTTGGCATAAGGATTATCTTGAGCTGGTTATTTTTAAGAAACAGCAGACATAGAAGAAGCTCTGAAAACTGAGTAGGAGGTACCCTTTTGTAAGAGACATTTACATCTATAAGGGAAACCTCCATTTGTAAGGGTGTCTCCTTCTCTGTACCAGGAAGAGGAGGATGACCAAAGCTCTAGAAACTCTTGTCAATGGAGAAGGCAAGGACTTAAATCTGCAAACAACCATGCCCTCATTTACTGTGCTTTGCATGAAAACCTCCCATAACTGGCTTTGTCCACCTTCCCCCTCGACCAAACCTTGTCTTTAGCTGGAGATGGTATTTAAGGTGGTGGTTTGGGCCATTTCAGGGAGTTACTCAGTTTTCCTGGATCTCTCCCATATATACAGGAGGAATACATATTATTAAACTTCTGTTTGTTTTTCTTCTGTTAATCTGTCTTTTATTATGGGGGGGTGCGGGAGTCTCAGCCACGACCCTAGAAGGGTAGAGGGAAAATTATTTTTCCTCCCCTACAACACCATCAAAAACAAGGAAAGTCTGAGAAACTCTCAAACCATAAGGAACCTAAGGAGATACGGTGACTAAGTATAATGTGGTGTCCTGGATGGGATCCTGGAATAGAGAAAGGATATTAGATAAAAACTAAGGACATCTGAATACAGTATTTTTATGTGATACTAGTGTGTCAGGATTGGTTAATGAGTTGTGCCCAATGTGCCATGCTAATGAAAGATGTTAATAACTGGGGAAACTAGGTGTGGAACACATAGGAACTCTTCATACTATCTTTGCAATTTTTCTGTAAATCTAAAACTTCTAAAATAAAAAGATGTTTAAACTACACAAACACACACACACAATGCATGATCTCACTCCATTACTACCTTGCTCCCCATGTGTAAACAGATCAGAATTCTCTCTTTCAAGTGATTTCCTACAGGTGCTGGTTTTTATAAACACTTAATCTTTTCAGACACAGTACTTTCAAATCTTGAAAATGTTAAAGAAAAAGCTGACCTCTCTCCATTGGTAGGAGAAGAAAATTAGAGGTAAAAAAAGAATACAAAACAAGTCCTACTTATCCATTAGGAATTACTAGAGCACTGAGCAGGATCAGGGTTATATATGGCTCTGCTTTGCTTTGGGGAGATGGCTTGTAAATTACTGCTTGCCTAATATTTGTTCACAATTACCACATCTGTCCTCCAGGAAATAGCCTTCTCAATAAAAGAGTCATTCAGAATTCTTAGAAGTCTTTCTGTTAAATTGTGACATACCTAGTTAAGCAACACAGAAGAGTAATTTCATTAAATTATTCCCCTATTCCCTACATACCCTACAAACACACACACACACACACACACACACACACACACACAATTTAATGGAAGGGGAAGATTATGCAGCAAGGGAGAAGAATTTAAAAGTTTAGAGGAAAATCTCAAGGCAGCACAAAATTTCAAAGCTAGACTAAACCCCAAAGATCATCTGGTCCCAAATCCTCATTGTGCAGATGGGAGCCTAAGACCCAGAGAGATTAACTGATTCACCTAGGATCACAAACCTTAAATGCTCTTTCAACAACATCAGGCAGGTTCACTCCATTCATACTCTTTAGTTTTGTCTACACACAGATCCAAAAAATTACTTACAAGGTCAATAAAAAAGCTCATAGAGGTAATTTGACTTGTGTTTATTAAACAAATTAGGAATAACATTGTGTATAGTAGAAGGGTCCATAAAACTACTTTTTTTTACCCTGGTTATGACCAGCTGTGGTATTTGGTTCTTTTAATAAAACCTGACCTCACCATAAGAATCAGAAATGAATGCATGAAGGAAATACGAGAGTCAAGTTCTAACTCAGACTTTGCATTTTATTCTATGTCTTGGACCTCAATGCAACTGAGAAAACTGAGCCTCAGTTTCCTCCTTAAACAGGAACAACAATTTCCTATCTTACTCAGGGGCCATGAGAAGTATTACAGCTTGACACCCTATGTCATCTTTCTTATCTGAAGAGTGATGGGATTCTCCTCAATGTTGCGAAGTCCTAAGCCTAGGCCACTATCTGCTCTTGCTACTGACTGATCACCCATCACTCCAGAGGTCACACACTCTTACAGCACTTGGTTTCACCTTAAGGTCTTTGGAAAGTGTAATAGAAAGAGCAAAGGACATACAGGAGGTCAGAAGAAAGTGTTTTATGCTCAGAGCTGCCACTGCCTTTCATATGACCTTCAACAGGTCACTTCTTCCATTCGTATAATAAAGGGATGGGACCCCAATCTAAGGTTCTCTGTGGATCTGAGGATCCCTATGAGCCCTTTCAGCTTGGACAAATGACTCTAGAATTCTATATTCAGGCAACACCAGGCAGGCTGAAAGTGTAGATGGCATACGGCCTTTTGTGTCCATATCAAGTTTTCAAATCAGCTACAAAGTTCATCTCAGCATGGGGGCTTCTAGTGCCTTTGGCCACTCCATGACCCACACAGGGGGTTGCTGAGATGACTCAAGGGGAGGAAGGTGGCAGGTCCCCTTGTTCAGAGGCAATTAATTAGCTTTGAATTTATTGTTATCTCTACCCCAAAGTCTGTATTCCCCTGATTAGAAGGGTGGGAAATCCAATAATGACACTGTTTCTGCAATGGAGGTTGATAATTACAAAATGGAATTTCTCAGTTATGTGAGAGGGGACATTGACCCTATTCATATTTATAAGTCTGGTATTTTTGAATCTCATTATGTCTATTTCACAGGTAAGGGAGAAATGTACTTTCCCATTTTTCTTACATCAGCTACCCAATACACACTCTGTAGAGAATATGGAACCCCTTTTAGTCTAATCTCAACACAGGTTTAAAAGCTGCTTTCAACAAATATCCCAACTAGAGGCTCTCTGCTCACTTCCCTGAGCAAACTAGCCAGGCCATGTGACCCACAAGGGTAGAGGCACTTCAAAATCAGCTTTTTGAGGACTGGAAAAGAATGTGGGAACCAGATTATTAAGAGTCCCAAAGGCAGTGAACAGGTTCCAGGTCTGGGTAAGATGGAGTAAGCACATTCCAACCTGCTTTTTCTACTAAATGCAGCTATAAAACCTGAACAGAAAGCATGAAACAGCTATTTGAAGAAAAAGTAAAAAGTAACAGGCAGTTGGAGAAGAAGACCACGATCAAAAGTACCACTGACCCAGTGCTGGGTTTCCCATTTTTCCACTAGTACCCTCTGACCTAAACCCAAAATCCAGAATTGGGCACCAGGTCAGGACAGAGAGAATTCCAAGAAGCCCTCTAATTCGGGTTCAAGGCATGGGAAATGAGTCTCCTAACACCTGGACAGAATGGAAGAAATTCCCTTTTCCTATTCTGTTTTTTTTTCTTTCTCTCTTCCCTTTTCTTTTCTGTGTTCTCTCACGGCCAAGCCCCCAGGCAATTCCATAAAGAAGGCAGCAGTGGGGGCCCAAAGGCAGCTAAACACAGAGGGAAGTTCAGCGAAGCAGTGGTCCCCAGAGAGTGGGGAAAACCCCACTGTTCTTTTTTTCTCTGTCCTCCCATCACCTGGCCCCAGATGTGAGCACAACTATGGGAAGTGCACAGAAGACTGGAGTAACAAAGGCCAATTTTCTGGCCAGAGGACCAAGAGGGAAGTCTCAAAGAACCAGAAAGTACCAGGGATACAGCAGAGAAAGAGGAGCTTGGCAAAATGGCCTGGCCCCAAAACCTGTTGTTTATAAATTTCTGGGCTCACCACTAAGGTGTCCATATTGGATCTGACCCAAAAGTGCATAGCAAAGATTCTGAAAACTGAACTCCAGGATAGACCACTGCCCAAGTCCCATACTGGCCACTGGGCAGGATAGATATAAACAGCATTGCAAAGGCTTTGAAAAATGGATCTAACACTGAAAGCAAAATCCACAGAAATCTGGTCAGAACTTGCAGCCCAAACCCAACTGAGTAGATTGCCTGCTAAAACAAAGACATCAACTTTCTCCATGGATTTAAACAAGACCCAGAGGCTCATAATATTCAAAATGCGCAAGATAGAATCCAAAAATACTCAGCATATGAAGAATTAGGAAAATCTCAACTTGCATGAGAAAAGACAAATTTTGAAATGAATGGAACTATAGAGCATCTCGAAAAAAACAGAAAATGTAAAGAAAAAATAGAAATTATAGAACTGAAAAATACAAAAGTAAAAAAGTTTTTAAAACTCACTAGATGGACTCAATAGTACAGTATGGTGCAGAACAAATGTCTAAAGAAATAATGGCTGAAAACTTCCAAAATTTAGCAAAAGATATAAACCTACAGATTCAAGAAGCTCAGCAAATCATAAACAAGATAAATCCAAAGAAATCTATGCCCAGGCACACCATAATCAAACTGCTGAGAACTGCTCATAGTAAATCTTAAAACTGAGTAGTATGATTTATCCAACTTTGTTCTTTATCTTGAAAATTGGTTACGTTTCCTTTGCTTTCTATATAAGTTTAGAATCAGCTTGTATATATACACAAAAATACTGCTGGGTTTGGGTAGAATTGACAAATTAACTATGTTTAGTCTTCTAATACATGAGAATGGTTAATCTCTCCATTTATTTAGGTCTTCTTTTATTTCTTTAATCAGGAGTTTGTAGACTGTAGCATATAGACCCTATACATGTTTTATTAGATTTATATAAAATTATTTCATTTTGGAGCTATTAGAAATGGTATTATATTTTTAAAATTTTGGTTTCTAATTATTCAATGCTGATATACACAAATACAATTGATTTTTGTGTGTCAACATTGTATCCTGTGACTTTTCTAAAGTCTGTTACTAGTCTAGAAGGTTTATTGTCAACTTGTTAACGTTTTTCTACATAGAAAATCATGTTTGCAAATAGGAAAATTTTTATTGCCTCCTTTTTAATCTGAATGCCTTCTACATCTTTTTCTTTTCTTACTGTACTAGCTAGAACTTCCAGTATAGTATAGGGATGAATAGGAGTGGTGAGAGTAGAAATCCATGCTTTGTTCTCACTCTTAGGAGGAAAGCATTTGATCTTTTACCATTAAGTATGATGTTAGCTGTAGGGTTTTTGTAGATACCTTTTATCAAATTGAGGGAGTTCCCTGTATTCCTAATCGGCTGAGAGTTTTTATCATGAATGGATGCTGGATTTTGTTAAGAAAAAAAGAAGATCAATTGATAAGTTTATGTGGGTTCTCTTCTTTAGACTGTAGATATGGTGGATTATATTGATTGATTTTTGAATATTGAACCAGTCCTGCATTCCTGGAATAACCCCACTTGGTCATGCTGTATTACTCTTTTTATATTGCTAAATTTAATTTGCTAATATTTTGTTGAGGATTTTTACATCTATGTTCATGGGGAATACTAATCAGTAGTTTTCTTATAATATCTATATCTGGTTTGGGTATCAGGATAATACTTGCCTCATAAAATATGTTGGGAGGTATTTCCTCTTCTATTTTCTGGAGGAGATTGTGTAGAGATTGGTGTCATTTCTTTGTTAAGTGGTTGGTAGAAACCTCCAGTGAAACTATCCAGATCTTGAGTTTTCTTTTTCAAAAGGCTTTTAATTACAGATTCAATTTATTTAATATCTATAGATCTATTCGAGTTATCTGTTTCTTCTTGGGTTAATTTGGTGATTTGTGATTTTTGAGAAATTGGTCCATATCATCTAAATTGTTGAATTTAGAATAACATAGTTATTTATATTATGCACCTTTTGTCCTTTTACTGTCTATGTGGTCTGTAGTGAAACCCCCTCTTTCATTCCTAATGTTAAGTCATTTGTGTTTCTCTCCTTTTATCATTCATGCTAGAGGTTAATCAATTTTATGAATCTTAAAAGAAACAGCTTTGGGTTTTATTGATTTTTCTCTGTTGACTTTCTGTTTTCAATTTTATCAGTTTGTGCACCCTATTCTTTCCTCTGCTTTCTTTGGGTTTAATTTGCTCTTCTTTTTCAAGTTTCTTAAGGTAGAAGCTTAGATTACTGATTTGAGATATTTTCTCTTTTCTATTTTAAGCATTTAGTGCTGTAAATTTCCATCTAAGCACTGCTTTAGATACATGCCACAAATTTTAATATGTTGTATTTTCATTTTCATTCAGTTGAAAATATTTTCTAAATTTCCATGATGTTTCTGCTTTGACCTATGGATTATTTAGGAATATGTTACTTAATTTCTGAGTGTGGATTTTCCTGCTATCTTTCTGTTATTGATCTCTAGTTTAATTTCATTATAGTCAGATAGTATACTTTGTGTAATTTAAATTAATTTGCCAAGATGTGTTTTTATGACCCTGCATATGGCTTATCTTTGTGAATGTTGATCTCAAAGTGCTTTTCAGTTTATGGATTCAAGAGTCTTGCAGAGACTGCAAAGTTGTAGCTCTACTAAGATAGGGTCAGGAGAGGGGAAATTTGAGAATTTGCACAAAATGCAAGCAAGGAGAGAACCTCTGCTTTAACACAAAAGTAAAGTCATTGGAGCCATTCTGTGAAAACTTATCAGACACACCTCAAAAATCCCTTTAGGAGACAACTGAGACATTTCATATGAACCCTATACAACCTGTGTTACCACACTTAAGCACTGTTGTACTCTCTTTTTTCATATAGATGGTTGCATATATATGGTTTCATAGGGCCTTGTGGAACTTTTAGTCAAAAGTCCTAATCACCAAGGTCCAATGAAAATTGATTCCAAAGAGGTAGCAAAAGAAAATCTGACAATTTATGCCAACCTCACATAAACCTGGTTTACCTTTTGCCCATGTTGGTAAACAGAAAGACATGTTTAATTCTGTCTCCTGTGTGTGTGTCTCTACCTTTAGAATGAAACAGTTATACCTTCTATCCAAAGCTCTCTAGGGAGACAGTAGAGCATAGTGACTAAAAGCAAAGACTCAAATATAAGACCTAAGTTCAAATTCTGGCTCTAACCCTTACTGACTGAGTGAAATAGAGCAAGTTCCTTGGCCATGCCAAGTCTCCACTTCTCCTTCTATAAAATGGGATAACAGCAGTACCTATATCATACAATTTTTGTGAGGAGTAAATAGGATTAAACATAAAGGTCCTGTCAGCTACATGTAAAAGAATGAAACTGGACCACTTTCTTACATCATATACAAAAATAAACTCAAAATGGATTAAAGGCTTAAATATAAGACCCAAAACCACAAAACTCCTAGAAGAAAACCTAGGTAGTATGCTCTTTGACATTGGACTTAGCAATGTTTTTTAGGATCTGTCTCCTCAGATAAGAGCTACAAATGCAAAATAAACAAGTGGGACTATATCAAACTAAAAAGCTTTTGCACAGTGAAGGAAACCATCAACAGAACTAAAAGGCAACCTACTGAATGAGAGAATATATTTGCAAATGATATATCCAATAAAGGATTGATAGCCAAAATATATAACGAATACATACAACTCAATGTCAGAAAAACAAACAATCCAACTTAAAAATGGACAGAGGATCTGAATAGACATTTTTCCACAGGATACATACAGATGACCAACCAGCACGTAGAAATATGCTCAACATCACTAATCATCAGGGAATTGCAAATCAAAAGCACAGAAAGATATCACCTCACACCTGTCAGAATGGCTATCATCAAAAAGACAAGAAACAGCAAGAGTTGGCGAGGATGCAGAGAAAAAGAGAACCCTCATGCACTGTTGGTGGGAATGTAAATTGGTCCAGCCACTATAAAAAACAATACGGAGATTCCTCAAAAAATTAAGAATATAACTACCATATGATTCAGCTATTCCACTTCTGGGTATTTATCCAAAGAATATGAAAAACTAATTTGAAAAAAATATATATGCAACCCCTATGTTCATTGCATAGCATTATTTACAATAGTCAAGATATGGAAACAACCTAAGTGTCCATCAATAAATGAATAAAGAAGATATGGTATGTGTGTATATACATATACACACACATACACACACAATGGAATATTAGTCATAAAAAAGAATGAAATCTTGCCATTTGCAACAACATGGGTGGACCTATACAATATTATACTAAATGAAGTAAGCCAGAGAAATACAAATACCAAATTATTTCACTTATATGTGGAATCTAAAAAACACAACAAACGGAAAACAGAAACAGACTCACAGATATAGAGAGTAAACTGGCAGTCACCAGAAGGGAAGGGGTTGGGGGTTGGGTGAAATAGGTGAAGGGGATCAAGAGGTACAAACTTCCAGTTATAAAATAAGTAAGTCATAAGGATGTAATGTACAGCATAGGAAATATAGTCAATAATATTGCAATAATTTTGTATGGTGACAGATGGTTACTAGAGTATTGTGGTAATCAATTTGTAATGTCTATAAGTAAATCACTATGTTGTACACCTGGAAACTAATATAACATTGTATGTCAACTATACTTCAATTTAAAAAATTAAAAATAAATAAATAAATAAACATAAAGGTCCTGGAACAGTGCCTGACACATAATAAGTGCTCAGTAAATGTTGGTGATGATGATATTCATGATCTTATCCATACCATATAAGACCTGAAGCTGTAACAAGGGCTCCCAGACTTTGGTATGTGGATTCATACAAGTCTAAATCATGCCTCAAGGGTTCAAAGGGCAGGAACAGGACTGGAAAAAGAAGTGAAAGATGAAGGTCAGGAACCAAAAGAATAGAAACCTGAGAGATTGCTGAGGTGTCTACAGCTCATAATGCATGGGAATCTCAGAGCAATTTCAACGTTCAAGGCATACAATACTCATACATGCATCATTGTCTGGGAGATAAAAGGGAAGGCCACCATTAATTCTCTTTTTGTAAGAAAACTCATGGTTGGGCATGAGGAAGAACATCTTGACTGTGGAGAAAAAATGTGACTAAACTATCAAAATAGTCTTGAAGAAGAGATGAGATAACTACTTATTCAAGTAGATTAAATATTTACCTGCCTGAATGCAGGGGCTGTGTCAGAAGATATCTTTAGGTCCTACCACCTTCATGACTCCATAAGTTTTTATTGAGGTACAATTGACATATATCATTATATTAGTTTTAGGTGTACAACATAATGATTCAATATTTTATATATTGCAAAATGATGACCACAATATGTCTAGTTAACAGCCATCACCATACATAGTTGCAAAAAAATTTGTTTTCTTTTGATGAGGACTTTTACGATCTACTCTCTTAGTAACTTCCAAAATGCAATACAGTATGATTAACTTTGGTCACCATGCTGTGCATTACATCCCCAAGACTTAATTATTTTATAACAGGAAGTTTGTAATGACTACATTTTTAATGCCCATACTAATGTTTCTTCCTAATCCACATAGAATATGTCTACAATGAAGAAAATCTGTTAAAGAAGGAAAGAAAAAGTAAAGAAGTTGACTCCAGGGACTTCCTTGGTGGTCCGGTGGCTAAGACTCTGCACTCCCAATGCAGAAAGCCCGTGTTCGATCCCTGGTCAGCCAACTAGATCTCACATGTCACAACTAAGAGTTTGCATGCCGCAACAAAAAGATCTTGCATGCCGCAACCAAAGATCCCACGTGCCACAACGAAGACCTGACACAGCCAAATAAATTAATAAACAAATATTAAAAAAAAAGAAGTTGACTCCAAAGGGGAGGAGAAACACACACAAAAATACATGAGTTGTTTGGATCTTTTACTTCAAGTCACATGGATGTTATACAAACGGAGCTTATGAACACATTTTGGTCTGAAAAGGACACAACTTACAAAAGACTGGAAAGCGTGAAGAGATATAATCTCAGTAGCAGGAGGAAGATATTATTTTGACAAAGGAACGATTAAAAGGATCTTGGGGGTTGGGGGGACTTCCTCTGTGGTGCAGTGGTTAAGAATTCACTTGCCAATGCAGGGGACATGGGTTCAATCCCTGGTCCAGGAAGATCTCACATACCACGCAGCAACTAAGCCCGTGTGCCACACTACTGAGCCTGCGCTCTAGAGCCCATGTGCCAAAACTGCTGAAGCCCATGAGCCACAACTACTGAGCCCGCATGCCACAACTACTGAAGCCCGCACGCCTAGAGCCCATGCTCCTCAACAAGAGAAGCCACTGCAATGAGAAGCCTGCACACCACAACGAAGAGTAGCCCCCGCTTGCCACAAGAGAAAGCCCATGCGCAGCAACAAAGACCCAACGCAGCCAAAAAAATTAATTTTTTAAAAAAAGCACTAAAAACTACATAAAAAACAAACAAACACAAAAAATAAATTGCAGTGGCTTCTCTTGTTGTGGAGCACGGGCTCTAGGAGCACGGGCTTCAGTAGTTGTGGCATGCAGGCTCAGTAGTTGTGGCTCGTGGGCTTCAGCAGTTGTGGCACACGGGCTCTAGAGCGCAGGCTCAGTAGTTGTGGTGCACGGGCTTAGTTGCTCCACGGCATGTGGGATCTTCCTGGACCAGGGATCGAACCCATGTCCCCTGCATTAGCAGGTGGATTTTTTTTTTTACATCTTTATTAGAGTATAATTGCTTTACAATGTTGTGTTAGTTGCTGCTGTATAACAAAGTGAATCAGCTGTATGTATACATATATCCCCATATCTCCTCCCTCTTGCGTCTCCCTCCCACCCTCCCTATCCCACCCCTCTAGGTGGTCACAAAGCACCGAGCTGATTTCCCTGTGCTATGCGGCTGCTTCCCACTAGCTATCTATTTTACATTTGGTAGTGTATATATGTCCATGCCCCTCTCTCACTTCGTCCCATCTTACCCTTCTCCCTCCCCGTGTCCTCAAGTCCATTCTCTATGTCTGCATCTTTATTCCTGTCCTGCCCCTAGGTTCTTCAGAACCTTTTTTTTTTTTAGATTCCATATATATATGTGTTAGCATACAGTATTTGTTTTTCTCTTCCTGACTTACTTCACTCTGTATGACAGTCTCTAGATCCATCCACCTCACTAAAAATAACTCAATTTTGTTTCTTTTTATGGCTGAGTAATATTCCATTGCATATATGTAGCAGTTGGATTCTTAACCACTGCACCACCAGGGAAGTCCCAGTTTTTATGTATTATTTGTGTGAAAAGAATTATAAACCTATTACAGTACAGTACTATATAGCTGATTGTGTTAGTTGGGTACCTAGGCTAACTTTGTTGGACTTACGAACAAATTGAACTTACAAATGCACTCTCAGAACAGAACTCATTTGTATGTAGGGGACTTACTGTAAAATTCAAAACTGATGACTTACGTACGATTTATTGCTCTTACTTATGGTCATACTAAGCCTAATCAACTGACCACCCAGCAGGGTTTATACTAAGCATACACCAAGTGCTCAGCTCTGGATCTAATGAGTTCTAGGAGCTGGAAGACTTCAGGTGAGAAACTAAAGGCCCCTGGTTCACTCTATGGTTTTTGAAGGTGGGCTTTTATCATTTATGTCAGTGACTGGTTATCTAAGTGAAACAGAGTCCCAAGGTAATAAGGCCAATTCTTGTAATGAGCAGTTAGAGCTTTGCCTTGCCCCTAGGTGGCTATGCTTAAAATGGACACCAGTGGTCCAACATTCTCAAGGAAGAAAAGCAATAGTGTGGGGATTATTCAAAGTGTGATCCCAGGCTCACCTACATCAGAATCACCTGGAGATGAATATTAAACCTACAGATTTCTGGGTTCCACCCCAGATCTCTTAAATCAGAATCTATAGGTTGGAGTCCAGGATCCTATATGTTATTAAGCTCCCTCAGGTGACTTTGATGCTTACCAACATTTGGGAATCACTAGCTTTTTGCAAACTCATCCCCATAACTAGATCTCAAGTAATCCATCAAAAAAGTATTTTGCTGCCCAGATAACAGACCTGACCCTCTCAGTAAGTCTTCTGTTTTCTTTCTCTAAAATAGAAGTAATAATAGTACCTACCTTATGTAACTATATTACCTCATCTCCAACCACACCCCCCGCCCCACCGGACAATTTGTACTCAAGACAAACAAAACCAATTGGAGTTTCCTCATACACTATGCTACTTTTTATCTCCACTCCATTGCTTATACTCTTTCCTTGGCCTGGAAAGTCACAGGATGCAGCTTCTTGACTTAGAAAGCTCATGCTTGATCTTCAAGGCTTAAATCATTGGCTTCTTCTCACGGATTCTTTCATTAGACGCCTAGATGTAAGTTAGGAGCCTCTCCTCTTTGTTCTCTCACCGCCCTGAACTCTACCCGTTTATGTGTTTGTTTATCTGTCTGTCTTCTCCCATTCGAGAGCAACCTCTTTGAAGTCATGGACAGTGGGATTTTGTGGTTGTTTCTCTAGTTGTTGGTGGTAATTTTAAAACATCCAGAGAAGTACAAAAATAATACAACAATCATCTATGTTTCTAACATCCACAAGTAACCGTTATTGACATTTTGGCACTTTTGCTTCCAATATTTTTCTATCTATTTCCTTTAAAAAATAATTTATGAGAATATGGTCCACTGTTTCAGAATAAAATATTATAGGTAAAGCCAAATGTCCACTTGACCTCCACTTCCAGAGCTCTATTCCCTCTCTTCCTTTCCAAAGGCAACCAAATATTAACATGAGTTTGATATGTATCCTTCCAGTCTTTTTTATACATTTAGAGGCATACCTGTATCCATATAAAATATACAGTATTGGCTTGAACATCGTATTCCAAATATCATGTGGCTGTGTGCATCATTCTGTCATTTCCTTCTTTCATTCCAAAATGGTTTTGAAATATATCCATGTTGATGCATATATCTGGATAATTCGTTTTAACTGCTGTATAATAATCCACTATATAGATGTACCCCCATTTTATTTAACCATTCCCCTGTTGATGAACAGTTACGTTGTCTCCAAGACTTTGCTAGTACAAAAAGTCACAACAAATATGTTTTATTACATATCTCTTGGTGTATATGTGTAAGTGTTACTTTAATAAAGAGACCTAGAAGTAGAACTGCTGGATTGTAGGGTATGGGAATTTGTAGCTGTACCAATGTTGATGCCCATCAGCATTGTTCAAGAGTTGTCATTTCCCTATATCCTTACCAACACTTGCTGCTGTCAGCCTTTTAAATTTTGCAAATTCTATCAGAGAAAAAGGATATCTCATTGCTGTTTCTGACCATTTTATTCATCTCTATAGAGCTGGTACCCAGCTACCAGCAAGTAGTTGGCACATGTTAATCGCTTGGTAAACATTTCTGATTATGCCACCTATAGGTCCTGGCTCTGCCTTGCTGATCATTACGAACACATCTAGGTGTCTCCTTTCAGCAAGAACCAGAGAGGGATCCCAGTTTCCTCACCTCTAGGCAAACCTGTGAGGAAAAGGTAAAGGGAAAACTGCAGGTGGCATAATTTCATTTAGAGATTTATCATTCCCTAAGATGGCATTCAGTGAATGATTCTTGACTTCTGGATCAATAATCTTTTACAATCAATCAGGTTAGGGTCTAGCTGCTTGCACCTGAGAGCTAAGGGCACATCTCAAAAGATGACAGAAGTGGGAAACAAAGTATCTGTTCCCCAGGGGCTCTGTTGCACCAGTAGAGTAAGACAGGTATAGAAGGAATGGTTTAGCTTTCTAGTGGTCTCCCTGGAGGTACTTGTTACAAATATTATGTGCTCATGAAAATACGTTTCCTTTTCTTCCTGGGCATACATCTAGACCATATTTACTATATCCCCTATACTTAGCTGTATTCATATGATTGATTTTGGTCCAATGGATATGAACCAAAGTGATATATAATATCTCCTCAAGGTAGTGGAGCAGAGATGCAAGTCAGTTCAGTTGGCACCTAGAATACAGTGTGATCAGTATTCTCACAGATGAAAGGCAGGGCAGGGTGCTGTGGGAGCCATGGGATGCCAGCTTGCCAAATCAGAGTAAGTGTTTCAGAAGAGACTCATTGAACACCCACCGTGTGCCAGGTCCTGTGTGGGATACTGGAGTTACAGAGGTGCCTGCGACACTCACTCACGTTCTAGGAACTCTAGGAGCTCATGAGGGACTCAAGGGAGACATATCCACCCAATAACACCAAGGAAAAAGGTTGAACATAAAGTTTGCTGTGGAAGCACAAAGGAAGGTGCCGCTCACTCAATGTTTCCTAGCCTGTCTTTCCCAACGCAATTCCACTTACTCCACAGCTACTACGGCAGAACAATGGTTTCACGGGGTAACACGCTGATGTGCCCAGGATGAGGACTCCCTCTTCCCAGGACTTCCTGGAGGTAAAGCCATTCAGTCCCAGAAGGAAAGCACAGTGATTTCTGAGCTGCTGTTCATTTCAGTGCTGGGTTTAGACATTTCCCTTGGGATGCCATTCCCCAAGGAATCAGATTCACACTATTAGGCCCCAGTGCTTTTCCCCTTTTCCTCCAAAACTTGGTTGTTTGTTCTTCATTTAGGAAACTAAGTTTACAGTTAGGGACCTGAAATAATTAGTTCTGCTTATTATATCTTAAAACCCCAAAATAGAGAAAACAAGCTCAAAAGGCCTTACTGTTTGCATGAATGATACAGAATACCTGTTGCACCAGTCTCTGGGGACTCAGCGATGCCCTCCATGGGACATAATCAGAAGACTCATGAATTTAGAACCAGAGAGCCAGAGCCAGAAAGCTTGGAGGAATCTTAGAGATCTGGAATCTATGTCAACCCCTTAATTTTACAGATTGCTCATCTGAGGAAAAGGAAGCTACCCAAGGCCTAATGGGTAGTTAATGAGAGCACTGAAACTGCAATCCAGGCTTCTGAACCACTTTTGAGAACCTAAGATTCAGGTCAATGTAGGAACAAGAGAGATCCTAAGAGAGTAAAAGCTCTCCTAAGAGAAAGAAAATTGAGGGTGCTAAGACCCAGGTGGCCCACCCCACATGGAAATCCTCCCTCCAGTGCTAACCCTGGAAAATAAATGGGATGGATTTCATTAAAGGAACTTCCAGATTTCCTTACATTCCTCCCTCATCCCACACCCCCAACATAAACAAATACCAATACCTACCTCCAGCTTGGAGGAAAAACAAGACAACTGTGTTGGATTGCTCTCTTTGGAAACAACCCTATTCATTTATACTGAAGCACAATATGTAAAGAATGAGAGAGTCCCTGATGCTAAAAGAAACATCCCTTCCTTTAGGGGTATTCCTCCACCACCACCAATAGACCATACATCAGCTAATGTACACTGATGCACTGAGGCTGTTACAGAATATAAATTTACAAGTGCAATTCCCAAGACTCTCTCTCACTTCAGAGGGGCTGTGTCATGTGATGGGATGGATGGGGAAATGTTGATTCATCCTGTACAGCAGCGGAGGAGAAGTAGAAGGCACCCTGTGGGCCACAGACAGCACTTGACATGGGCAAACAAAGAAGTACAGGAATGAGGCCTGGCCTGATCCTCCTCCTGTGGGTCCCAGCCACCCTTTGGAGGTTGTCAGAAAATGGAGAGAAGGAAGTAGAAGAGAATCTCAGACCTGAAAAATAAAAGCTCAGGACCATCACATTCCCAATATGTTTTCCCCCTCCCTTTCCAGTCCCTGAAATAAGAAGTGTCTGGGCCTAGGTACCTAAAAATATCTTTTGAAGATGGGGAACAATTGCCACATCAAAATGATGAAGCCCATCAAGAAATCTGAACATACAACAGTTCCACATCAAGATGATGGCCATGCAAGGATTCCAGCCCATACCAACTTGAAACAAGGAGCTGTCATGCCCCAGGGGCCCCTAGATCAGGCATCCACATATTTTTGCTCCCTGACAAGCAGGGTCTATGCCCCTACTCAGCCTGGAAGCAGTTACAGAAGATGGACTTTCACCCTTCTGCCTCCCATAAGAATATGGGAGTAAAATCTCTGAGGGGGGAATGAAACAGGAGGGAAGGGGGCAGGGCACAACCTTTAAAAGAATGACAGCCATAGGACACGACAAAAACTGGTTAGAACCAACTAGGTCCAAGATGGCAGAAGATTCGACTTCCAGTAGACCTGGAGCCTCATTATATGCTCGTTGTAATACATTAGCATGTGCTAAATGACACACCCACAGGTGCCATGACAGTTCAGAGGCTAACCATAAAAGGTCAAAAAGTGGGCAGTGGTCCAATTCCTGGAAATTCCTACCCCTTCCCTGAAATAGTTGGAATAATCCTCCCACTCATTAGCGTATGGAATTACCCAGCCCATAAAAACTTACCACGCCACATTTCTGGGCCTCTCGCCTTCTGAGAGGGCCCACACTCTGTCTGTGGAGTGTGTTTCTGTCTAAATAAGTCCACTTCTTACTTATCAAAAGAAAAAAAGAAATCTGAACAGAGAGATGCTGTAAAACATGGCTTTGAATCCAACAGTCATTACTAGTCAAACTCTTTCAAAGAAAAAAAAATGAAAGAAAGAAACCTGCAAGCATTCCAGTTGAGTATTGCTCTTATCTCAAGACTTACACATTCAAACAGAAGGGAATTACATGTCTCTGATTGATAGCCTTGTCTTATTTCCACATTCAGCCAGTACCAAACAAGGGAAAGGATGAGAGGGTAGGGAGCAATGACAGAATAATTTATCTCCACAAAATAATGGTCTTAGAGGACCCTCCAAGACCCAATTTACACAGATGTTTTTTCCTTCAAAGTCACATCACACTTGGGATTCTTTTTCACCTGCATGAGAGAAAATGGTTTTGAAAGTGTTGAGCTTAATTGATTTGCAGCTGCACTAACTCAGACCCCAGAGGCACCAATTATATATCCCATCATACCCAGGGCCCATGGGCAGCAGACTTTCCCCCTGAGATTTGTAGATGGGTTTCACAGTCAAGTATTATGATTAACCCAAAGTTCCTCCTTCAAGAGGGACAGGGGAACACCACAGTTCTCTCATCGTTTATGCAGGCTTAGGGAAACTGACTCTATTAGAAATGTGATACAGCAGCCTATGATAGCCAGAGAGAGTGGAACTCTGGAAAAGTCAAATGAATTGATAAAATGCTTTGTTTGCCTAGTTTATTTCTGCCACGTTGCTAATGAAGCAAAAGATGGGAGGTGACATTTTCTCTTCTATAGCCAGAGTTAATAGCTCTCAGATAGACCAAGCACTTATATCAGGTTGTGTATGCATTTTTAGGAGCTTGGAAAGCTTCAAGCACTTTCAAGTGCTTTCAAGCATAATAGTCTTGCTTCACACAAAGCATAATAAGCCTGGCTGATGGCAGAGAAATAATAATGTTGTTCATCTAAGCAGCTTGGAAGTGAATCATCCACTCCAACAAACCCAGATTGATTTTATGCCCTTTGGACAGCCTGACTCAGTCCTTTCTCGGAGGGCTAATGGACAATCACTATCTCATTTAGGTCCCATTCATAATCCTCTTTGTTTATTCATGGACAAACAAGCCAATGGCCTCCTGTGATCCAGCCTGAAATGCTGGCCTTAAGTGATTTTGTGCCTCCACAGGAAGAGCTCAGCTATTACACAAAACTCAGGGCTGCAAACACCTTCTTCCTTAAATTTATCAGCCCTCTTTGGTAATTGCTATTACCTAGGGAAGACGGTAAGGATAAGGTCAGTGTGAACCAGGGGAAAATCCAAATAGAAACATTTAAAAGAAACGCAGTTTTATTACTCTCAAAGAAAAACAACTTGAGCTGGACTCAAAATGCTTTAAGGAAGTGTTGTTCCAGAATGACCCCAAGAGACCTATCTAATGAACGATTAGGAATTACTTGTAATTGATAGATCAGTTACTGCTATGTAAATACTACAGTATTTACAGTTTCTTAAGATAGTTTAAAGTCTTAAGGGCATTAAACAGTCCTATATGAAACCAAGATGAAACTCTGCATGAAGAAACATTTTGCTAATATGGGCAAAATGGTAATAAATGTTGAAGCTGGGTGATGGGTACATGGAGGTTCTATTCTATTCTCACTATTTTTGCACATATTTAACAGTTTCCATAATAAAGTTTTTTTGAATACATTGCTGAACAAAGGTAACTTTCAAGCCAGTCCTCTGAGTTATTACAAATTTGAAATTACTGGGATTAATATTAGAGCTTTGACTCTATTAAAAATTTTTACCAAAGCTCCCAGACCCTTGAACTTCACTCTCCCAAACTCAGCCTGCCTATATTCAAGCTCAAGGCAAGGGGAACTGGGATCCGACAGAGCCATACTTGTTCTGCTTCTTGTGAAAATATGAAGGGAAGCCTGGGAGAAGGGAAAGAGAAGGTATTGGGCCAGGAGATGAAGGGCTACCTTTGAAAGCCAAAGGCTGTTTTGATGGCATCACCTGCTGTCAGCTTCCCACTTTCAGAGGGATTTGTCATAGAGAGAAATTGTCCTACATTCTCTCTCTTGCTTTGGTGCTGTCAACCACCATCATAAGTAGGCCACTTTCTCGTGGACAGAATAAGCTCAGCTAGATGGAGAACCCATGGGGCACTATGGCTTTGGTCCATTGCTTTACTCTAATGAGGGAAAGACTTTCCAGGCTCCAGAGTAGCTTGCATACTGGGGCAATTCTTAGTCAAGCACATTTCTCATTTGCCTTTGTTCTGCTGAACATCTTCTTGGAGGAGCTTGGAGGGGCAGTGAAGCTTAGAAATCCTCCTATATGCAAATAGTTTCATTTTACCAAGAGAGTATTTCCAGGCAAGAAGCTATAATTCCTATAAACAAATTGCACTCTCCCTAAGGCAAAGTAAACTAAATTCAGGAAGGAAGATATTTTACAAAGTGAATTCCATACAAGTCATGCAGTCCAGTAGGCTTTTTCAAGACTTCTGAACTGCAAAAAAAAAAAAAAAGAGAGAGAGAGAGAAAATGTTGGCTAAACTGTCTGCTGTGGTTAGTCACTTGGAACGACCAGCACACTCACAAATCTACCCTTGTCTCCATGGAGACAGCGGGGTCTAGCAACTATCTAAACATTATACTACAAGGTATTGCAGATAAGCATCAGGGGCCACAGGGGAATACTATAAAGTAAAAAGAAAAACATGTCCAGCCATCTCAAACTATAGTCCTACCATAACACCATGGGATTCTATGATCTTGCCTTGTTGTGCTTTTATTATTATTCCCACTGAATAAATTTCCTCCCCTTTAAGCAAAGAGGACTCTAAAGCTGAAGGATCCAGGGTGATTGAATTGACCTTAATGTTCTTGAGGGAAATTACCTTAAAGACAGCCTTAGGTGTACACTGTGTTGAATTACCTTTGGCATGAACATTTTGGCAAAAATGTTTGGCAAACATTTTTGAGACTTCTTATATGCTACTCATATAAGTAGCATAAGTACCTGCTACTACGTGGCAGGTACTATGCTAGGCACTGGGGAAATGACACTTTAAATTTTTAAAAGGTGCTTTCACAACTGTAACTACATTTGACCTCCTGGATAATATAGGAATTGTCATTGACTGTTTTATACAAAATAAGGAAATTAAGACTCTGAGAAGTGAAAAAGACTTGCCCAAGGTCACAAAGCAACATTGTAGTGGGTCCAGAATCTGGACCCTGGTTTCCTGACACCAAATCCCACTTTATTTATTTATTTATTTATTTTTACTGAGTATCTATTACATGGCAGAAAAATTTCTAAGCAGTGAATGAAACAAGTTCTTGGTCTCACAGAGTAGGGGGGCAAATACACACATAAATCAATTCCTACTTAGATACCAAATCCCACTTTAGTTTCAACTGTGTAACACCTTAACACTCAAAGACCAGCCATAGAACTCCACAGTGGGGGATGCTAGGGTGAATTAAGTCACTTGACTCAGCATGGTTCCCAAAGAGCACTCTATGAATCCAAAACAGTAACTCTTCTTGCTGGTTTTCAGTTTGTGAAAGTTTATCAAGCTGTGTACTTATGACATGTACACTCTCTCTGTGCATATATTATACTTCAATAAAAGTTTTTCAAAAAACCCTTCTCCCCTCACTGTCCTGAAAGTGTGCTTTCCTGTGTAGACTGATCCTCAGAATTTGCAGGCCCCATGCATTCAGCCTTTATGCCCTAGGGTCAAACAGGTATGGTTTTTCACCTGCAAACCCTTTTGGAGTTCTCCTTCCTAAACCACCATCTACTGCCTTACATTTGTCTCTCTCTCATGAGGACACTATGGGGTCAGCAAATCCCTAACACCTTTGCTGCCCTGTCTTACTCTGAGCCAAAGGGTAAGAAGTGCTCTGACTGGTTCTCTATAGACTGGATCCCGTGCCCTCCCCACCAAAAAAAACACTGTAGTTCATTTTTCTAACAACCCTTTTGAGAGTCTTTCCTATTGACCAGAGGAAGCTATGCAGTCAAAACTAGCTTTTTCACACAGCACCTGACTCTTGAGGGCAAAATGCTGAGTGGTGATTAAACTGAACTGCAATTTGTGAAGGAGAGGATAAAGGGGACCAGGCTAAGTACCCTTTGCCTTTGGGCTTCTAGACCCCCTGAAGCTTACTTCCTCACTTCCAATAATTTACCTGTTCTACTACAGGCACAGGAGCTGTGCTCAGCCACTTCCCACCCTATCCCCACAGCAGTTACTCTTTCCAACTGAGCCCAGAGAACCAAGGGGCACAGGAATTGAAATCCATTTACCATTCCTGTTTTCAACTCTCATTTCTTCATCATATGATCTCTTTCAACATCAAAACCTTGTCAGGGTAACAAAGAGCAGACATGTATCACTATCTTTCTTATACAGATAAGATAAACCAAGACCCAAAGACGAAAGCAACTGTCTCAAAAGCACCTGGGTAATTAGGGTTTGGCACCATTTTTGTCCTCGAGACAACAGGAATAAAGTTGTCTGGAACTGGAAAAGTGGCACCAAGTCTTTGCCTACAAGTAGCCAGGGGATAGCTCGTACTGTTTCAGCTTTCTTTACCCTTCTACTGGCCGGAGCAGCTGATTGGAGGGAGCACAGGGATCTAGGCCAATCCACAGATTTCTTCTTAACAACCTCCTCGTCTTTAATAGTAAGTCAATACGAAAAAGGCAGCAGGTTGAATCTGGAGATAGAAATTGGGATTAAGAATTGAAAACCAGGAGAGGACTTCTATATCAGAGTGATGGAATACCTCAACTCTGAACTGCCATCACCCAAATCACTGGATGTTTTGGTCATTTCAGTAAAACAACAGGGCTATTTCCTTGGATGGATGATTTGGTGGGTGAATATTTGTCTAGCAAGTTATTTAGCATTACATCACACAGATCACAGAATGAATCATAGAGACAGAAATAAACCAAATATTAAGGCTTGATTATTATATTAGAGATGGGAATATTAAGGCTCAGATTGGTTAAGTGACCTCCTAAACTCAAGCAGCTATTTAGTGAAAGAACTAGGATTAGACTTTATGTCCCCTGACTCCCAAGCCACTGCTCTTTCCACTTCATTGGCTGAATCTATCACGATTTAATTGTATGTTTGGTCATCAGGCAGATGTGGCTAAAATAGGAAACATGAAAAATGGCCCTATTCCTGAAAGAAAAGAATAACAGAAAAGACCAAATAACATAGGCATTTCCCATTTCACGCCTATAAATTGAGATGTAGGTCTACGACCTTAAGAAAAATAAGTTTCCCTCATAACCCTAGAAAAGGCAGCTCTTCTAGGAAAGAAGTAGGTCTATTGAAGGCCCTAATATCCTGACAGTTATTAATCCTGACTTGACTTAGACGAATTATAAAATCCCCATGCCTCAGTTTCTCCATCTTCACATTGATATCTACATACAATAGTACTATAGCTCTCAAGCATCTCTGAAAAGGAACCATAAAGACATCTTGACTCTTAATTCTCATTACCCCCCACCCCGTCATTTACATAGTTACTAGTGTTGTTAACTGGATTTCTCAAATATCCCTTAAATTCAAACCTCCTTTCCCTCTTTAATGTTCCTGTTTTAGTTCAGACCCTCCTTATCACTTGCTTAGATTACTTCATCAAGCTCCTGACCACTCTCCTTGCCCCCAATCTCTCCCCACTCCAGCCCATCCTCCACATTGCCACCAAGGTAATCTATAAAACACCCAACCTAGCTATGTCATGCTTCCATTAACTCTTTATTCCCTGAAAAAGTCCAAAACCTCTTAGTATGACAAATAAGACTCTACTCTGTCTGGCCATCACCTACTTCTTTTTTTTTTAATTTTTGTTTTATATTGGAGTATAGTTGATTTACAATGTTGTGTTAGTTTCAGGTGTACAGCAAAGTGGTTCAGTTATACATATACATGTATCTATTCTTTTTCAGATTCTTTTCCCATATAGGTTATTGCAGAATATTGAGTACAGTTCCCTGTGCTATACAGTAGGTCCTTGATTATCTATTTTATATACAGTAGTGTGTATATGTTAATCCCATACTCCCAATCAACATCTACTTCTTATGCAGCTTAACAGCTCCCATCACTCCTCCTGATAGCCTATCTCCTATGCAGACAATGCTTCAGTCACCTTGAATTTCTTACCATTCTATAAACACAGTATAATGTTTAATGTCTTTTTACCTCTACCTGACATATATGTCTCCTCCTTTCCTCTTTCCAAAATTCCTACTTATCCTATAAGACTCGGATCAAATGTTACCTCTTCTGTGAAACATCACTAAGCTTTCCATGAAGAATCCCTCCTATATGCTCTCATAGCATCCTGGACATAAAATCATCATAGTATTTGTGTTCCTTATGATAACCATACTGTATTGTCAGTTTATCTCCTGAGTTTCTTGAAGGGAGGGCTGTAATTTTTTTCATCTTTGTATCACAAATATATAGCACAGTGCCTGGCCCCAAATGTTGCTCAATAAATATTGTTAAATAAATGAATGGATGGCTTATGATAAGAACTACTATTTATGGTCAACATACAGCCTATATGGTCAATAAATAAGGCATGATTAGGCTTCCTTGATGCCCCCACTCTTTATTTGAAGCTTTTATCTAAGGATTTAGGGAATTTAGAACTGCCAGCTGGAAGAAAGAAAAGTTTGTCCTAACTATATCTTCCTTTGAGAACTGTTGATTGTTTTGTGGATATGAGGGAAAGGGATTGACCATCAGTCTATATTTCAGTCTTTCAGCAGCAACAAACCTCTCATTGTACCACTCCACTTCTAATTTTGATTTCAATTCCCTCCCATTATATCACATCTCCTAAAAGTTAGAATTTATTTTCCCTTTTCCTCTTTAATATCCCCCAACTTTATCCTCCCACACACATTGATTTTCACTGCATGTATTTAAGTAAACTGTCAACCCATTATGCAATTTACATCAGAAGGACCTTCTTCAAGGTCATTTGTGTACTCTGATATCTGGGAAACTGCCGAGAGAAAAACAGGTAGATAACTCAATCCATCATGTGGATCTAAGGAGACTGTACAAATACCTCATTTCCATAACAACATTGTACTTGGTGTCCCAACATAATGAATGAATATGCTATGACTGAAGACTAAACAGAGGCTAATGGTAAGTGCATTAATTAGCGACCTGTTTACACTTCTCCTGGGAAGGATGGCCATTTGTTACAGCTGCTGTCATGCAAGAATACTGACTGGGTTTGGGTCTCCACTCTGGGAATGCATATAAATTTGTGAGAATCTCCCACATTATCATTTGCTGACATGCATTAATGACACTAATGAAGGCAGAAGACCTTGATTCAAACACACAAATGATTAGAGTTGATACTAGATTTCTGAACAGGGCCCTCATTAATGAAGTTATTAATGATGCAGAGATGGAAGTTAAAAAAGGGATGTCTAGACATGTATTTATAGCCCCTCCACCTCCTTCAATCAAAGGTAATTCTTCTATCTCTTCGATTTATCTGTTTTTCACTTATATACCTAAGAAAGCAGAATAATCATGTTCTGGTAAGAGAAATCCAGAGAAAAGAGGATAGGTCCAGCTCTATTCAATTAATGACAATTATGAATGAGAATATTTCATGAAATCAAAAGATCACCAGCTCTTGTCTTAGGAAATATGTGGTGATGGATGCAAACTGGAGGGTTCATTCAGAGCAAAAGGAGCATTTACCAATCATGCCCAAACCTAGCTGAAGTCTTCTAGTTCAGAAAAAGATGAATATATTATTACTAATTTGCCTCCCACATCATTGATTTCTTAGGTAACTAGACTCTTGACAAATAGTCACATTTTAGTGAGGGAAGTGGTATGTGTTGACAACATTTCTGTTAACAACTTACACTGCCATTATCTTTTTTTAGCATGGTTGAATGGCCAAATCTTTCTATTTCTGAGCAAGAGAGAAGAACAGAATGCCAGTGTTTGCACAGGGTCATGCCTGTAGTCATTCAACTGTTTACACTTCTTTGACCAACTCGTAGACAGCTTTTATCAAAGACAAAATTCAATACAGAATGCCAAAACAACTGATTGGGGCAAACAATTCGAAAAAGGCAACTGGTTTGTCCAGTGTAGGAAGAAATTAACAAAGCCAGCTGCATTATTAAATTAGCCTTTTACTAATTACTTTACTGAAGAGACCCATCACTTCAAGTGAAGTGCTCAGACCAGGGGTCCTGAGTAGGTATAATTGTATACATGTATTGATACATTAGTTCTATCAAGTTGCATTATCAACCCGAGAATTCCAAAGATTAAACTGTAGATGTAGCCCTGTATTCTGAGGCATAAGACAGACAAGCCGGTCTCTGCCATCTTTTAAGTGAAAATTTATTCTCTTAAAACTTTAAAAATTGTTTAATGCCACATAAGGGCCCCAGAGTGAAGGCAGAGAGATTGCATTTTTAAGAGAGTGATTACCCATTTAGGCTGTTAGGCATTTTTAGGAGTCTGTTTTAATAGGAATCTGGTTTGAATTAAGAATAAAATGGAGCTATAACACACAAGAGGCCTAATACTAGTCCTGAGTTTGGTCTCAGAGCTGAGAGACAGATGGTTTCTCATTGCCTCTCAGATGCTTTTATGTTATAAGCATGTTGATTATTTCATTCTGCTAAGAATCCGTATGCTCTGTGATCACATGATCAGGCAGTTCTCCAGAGAACATGCACGATATGGATAGTTTCCAGCTGCTTCTTGTTGCCTTTGTGTTACAGATCCGTATCTGTATGGATAATCATACAGATTTTTAAAATCATAATTGGGATTCTCTCCACCTAGGGTCCTGCTGCCTCTGAGCCCAAACAGTCACAAGTCAGCAGGTGGCATCTAGGGTTCAGCTACAATTTAGAGCTGGGACTCAGAACCAGGGGATCCACTTTAGCAGATCAACAAAGCCAGGTAAAGCTGATGTTGTGAGCAAAGGTATTAAAGTACAACTCTAATTGCCAGGATTCTTGGCATCACACGAAACAAACTGGTCCTATGTTCAAGAAATTTCACCATTAGTAATTAGCTAGCTGGTAATGGGACAGTTCAGTCCATACAGCCACACTGGATATACATTGCAAACCAATGTTTATTCACTTATTTATTCCTGTATTAATGTAATGAATATTTATTGAGTATCTATTGTCTGCCAGTCATTTTACTGGGTGATAGGGATTCAGCAGTGAACAAGAGAGAGACAGTTCCTGACTTATTTTTTGTTTATTTATTTTGTTGAGCTACACTGTGTAGAGGTTTAGGACTCTGCAGCCAGACAATGTAGCATGTAAGTCCTGGCTCTTCTACTTACTAGCCTTATGACCTTGGCAAATCACTTCCCCTGTGAGCCTTACTTTCCTCATCCCAAAAACTGTGATAAAACTAGTACCTGACTCATTGAGTTGGTATGAGAAATGAACAGGTTAATATATGCTAAAAACTTAGAAAAACGTCTGTCACATGGTAAGCACTATGTAATCCAGATGTTCTTGTTAACTATCTTGTGTAGTGTCTGTTGATCATACTGGAAACAACAGTACAAAATTCATGATTTGTTGTTTGCAAGGAACAGCATGGTTCCTCTTACCACTCACAACGAGGATTCTCTGACTTCTGAGGTAAAGGGGCCAGTGTAACTTCAAAACCTACTACCATTAAACTCCCAAGGCAAATCTCTGCCATATCTTGACCTCCATTACCTCATCTGTAAATGAGAGCTTGTGAATAAACGATCTGGTAATAGTGATTGAAAACACTCGATTTGAATACTGACTTCACCACTTACTAGCTCTATGATCTTGAGCAAGTTAATCTTAAGAGGTTTTGTCTTTGGTGTTCTGCAATTTCACCATGGTGTGTCTAGAAAGCAAATTTCTTTTCATTCATTCTACTCAGGATTCATGCCTCCTGAATCTAAAGGCTCATGTCATTCATCAATTCTGGAAAATTTTCAATCATTCTCTTTAAAAATTGCCTCTCCCCCCATTCTCTCTAGTCTTTCCTTTTAGAACTCATTTTAGACGTAATTTGGACCTTTTATTTATTTAAAATTTTAAATTTTTTAAAAGTTTTTTTATTAAAGTATAGTTGATTTACAAGGTTGAGTTAGTTTTAGGTGTACAGCAAAGAGATTCAGTCATACATACACATATTTTTTTCAGATTCTTTTCTCTTATGGGTTATTACAAAATATTGAGTATAGTTCACTGTGCTATATAGTAGGTCCTTGTTGGTTATCTGTTTTATATATAGTACTGTATAATGTTAATCCCAACCTCCTAATTCATCCCTCCTCCCCCATTCCCCTTTGGTAACCATAAGTTTATTTTCTAAGTCTGTGAGTCTGTTTCTGTTTTGTAAATAAGTTCATTTGTATCATTTTTTTAGATTCCACCTATTAGTGATATCATATATTTGTCTTTCTCTGTCTGACTTACTTCACTTAGTATGATAATCTCTAGGTCCATCCATGTTGCTGCAAACGATATTATTTCATTCTTTTTTATGGCTGAGTAATATTCCACTGTATATATGTACAATATCTTCTTTATTCATTCATCTGTCTATGGACATTTAGGTTGCTTCCATGTCTTAGCTATTATAAATAGTGCTGCAATGAACATTGGGGTGCATGTATCTTTTCAAACTATGTTTCTTCTCCTGATATATTCCCAGGAGTGGGATTGCAGGATCATATGGTAGCTCTATTTTTAGTTTTTTGAGGAACCTCCATACTGTTCTCCATAGTAGCTGTACCAATTTACGTTCCCATCAACAGTGTAGGAGGGTTCCTTTTTTCCTACACTCTGTCCAGCATTTATTTTTTGTAGACTTTTTGATGATGGCCATTCTGACCAGTGTTAGGTGATACCTCATTGTAGTTTTGATTTGCATTTCTCTAATAATTAGCGATGTTGAGCATCTTTTCATGTGCCTTTTGGCCATTTGCATGTCTTTTTTGGAGAAATGTCTATTTACATCTTCTGCCCATTTTTTGATTGGGTTGTTTGGTTTTTTTTTTTATTTTGAACTGTATGAGTTGTTTGTATATTTTGCAGATTAACCCCTTGTTGGTCACATCATTTGCAAATATTTTCTCCCATTCTGTAGTCTGTCGCTTCGTTTTGTTTATGGTTTCCTTAAATCTATCCTCCATGTCTCCTAACCTCTCTTTAAAGATCTCATATTACTGATATAAACACAAGACGCTAAAATATCAAGATGTATGCCCTCAGTAACTAATTAAACACTCTGTGAATTAACCTAGTGAAAGAGACAATTCACTCAGACAAATACATTGGCTACTTTTTTTTTTTAAGAGAATTCAGGGGTATTTTTATTGAAGAGAAAAAGTTCAACAGTCTTTCAAATGTTTAACAAAATGAAACAACAAGCAAACAAAACAAAGCAGTCAATCCTTATAACTATTTTCTCTCAAGGATTCCTTTCTTTTGAAAACTCTATTTCAAGGGAAACTTAATCTGTGTGTTCCTGATTCATTTATACACCTTAGACTCATTTCAAACACCAACACATCTTATGAACCCTTTAATGAGCCTTTTCAAAGATATTTATATTTGAAATATAAAGTCATGTTTTGTTGGCACAAAATGGAGCTTGGGGTGCGGGAGAGAAAGAATGGAGCCCAAGGGTGCAAGGTGTCTCTAAACAAGGTCAAAGTCACTCTTCCAGTCTCAAATGAGATCGAAGTAAAGAACAGAATGTTCACTGTGTGATAGCATTTGTGAGCCAAAGATTTTTTAAAAAATTAAAGTTCTCCTGAAACCATTAAATATCTAAAGCCCCAAACAAATTCTACATAAGGTAAAATTATTACATGTACTTATCACATGAGTAATGATAGCTAACATTTATTTTTCTTTTTTTTCATGATAAGAGCTATGCAGTTTATATGTTTTTTTTTGTTTCTTTGTTTTGTTACGTCTTTATTGGAGTATAATTTCTTTAAAATGGTGTGTTAGTTTCTGCTATATAACAAAGTGAATCACTTATACATATACATATGTTCCCATATCTCTTCCCTCTTGCATCTCCCTCCATCCCACCCTACCCATCCCACCTCTCTAGGTGGGCACAAAGCACCGAGCTGATCTCCCTGTGCTATGCGGCTGCTTCCCACTAGGTAGCTATTTTACGTTTGGTAGTCTATACATGTCCATGCCACTCTCTCACCCCGTCACAGCTCATCCCTCCCCCTCCACATATCCGCAAGTCCATTCTCTAGTAGGTCTGTGTCTTTATTCCTGTCTTACCCCTAGGTTCTTCATGACATATTTTTTCTTAGATTCCATATATATGTGTTAGCATATGGTATTTATCTTTCGCTTTCCAACTTACCTCACTCTGTATGACACACTCTAGGTCCATCCACCTCACTACACATAACTCAATTTCGTTTCTTTTTATGGCTGAGTAATATTCCATTGTATATATGTGCCACATCTTCTTTATCCATTCATCCGATGATGGACACTTAGGTGGCTTCAATGTCCTGGCTATTGTAAATCGAGTTGCAATGAACATTTTGGTACATGACTCTTTTTTAATTATGGTTTTCTCAGGGTATATGCTCACTAGTGAGATTGCTGGGTCATATGGTAGTTTTATTTGTAGTTGTTTAAGGAACCTCCATACTGTTCTCCATAGTGGCTGTACCAATTCACATTCCCTCCAGCAGTGCAAGAGTGTTCGCTTTTCTCCACACCCTCTCCAGCATTTATTGTTTCTAGATTTTTTGATGATGGCCATTCTGACTGGTGTGAGATGATATCTCATTGTAGTTTTGATTTGCATTTCTCTAATGATTAATGACGTTGAGCATTCTTTCATGTGTTTGTTGGCAGTCTGTATATCTTCTTTGGAGAAATGTCTATTTAAGTCTTCCGCCCATTTTTGGATTGGGTTGTTTGCTTATTTGTTATTCAGCTGCATGAGCTGCTTGTAAATTTTGGAGATTAATCCTTTGTCAGTTGCTTCATTTGCAAGTATTTTCTCCCATTCTGAGGGTTGTCTTTTGGTCCTGTTTATGGTTTCCTTTGCTGTGCAAAAGCTTTTAAGTTTCATTAGGTCCCATTTGTTTATTTTTGTTTTTATTTCCATTTCTCTAGGAGGTGGGTCAAAAAGGATCTTGCTGTGATATATGTCATAGAGTGTTCTGCCTATGTTTTCCTCTAAGAGTTTGATAGTTTCTGGCCTTACATTTAGGTCTTTAATCCATTTTGAGCTTATTTTTGTGTATGGTGTTAGGGAGTGATCTAATCTCATACTTTTACATGTACCTGTCCAGTTTTCCCAGCACCACTTATTGAAGAGGCTGTCCTTTCTCCACTGTACATTCCTGCCTCCTTTATCAAAGATAAGGTGACCATATGTATGTGGGTTTATCTCTCGGCTTTCTATCCTGTTCCATTGATCTATATTTCTGTTTTTGTGCCAGTACCATACTGTCTTGATTACTGTACCTTTGTAGTATAGTCTGAAGTCAGGGAGCCTGATTCCTCCAGCTCCGTTTTTCATTCTCAATATTGCTTTGGCTATTCGGGGACTTTTGTGTTTCCATACAAATTGTGAAATTTTTTGTTCTAGTTCTGTGAAAAATGTCAGTGGTAGTTTGATAGGGATTGCATTGAATCTGTAGATTGCTTTGGGTAGTAGAGT
The DNA here is from genome assembly GCF_951394435.1 of Stenella coeruleoalba. Taxonomy (NCBI): domain Eukaryota; kingdom Metazoa; phylum Chordata; class Mammalia; order Artiodactyla; family Delphinidae; genus Stenella; species Stenella coeruleoalba. Next base: position 97,960,667 of record NC_137152.1, on the reverse strand, counting down.
CATTTTCACAATGTTGATTCTTCCAATCCAAGAACAGGGTATATCTCTCCATCTCTTTGTACCATCTTTAATTTCTTTCATCAGTCTCTTAAAATTTTCTGCATACAGATCTTTTGTCTCCTTAGGTAGGTATATTACTAGATATTTTAGTCTTTTTGTTTGTAAATGGGAGTGTTTTTTTGATTTCACTTTCAGATTTTTCATCATTAGTGTATAGGAATGCCAGAGATTTCTGTGCATTAATTTTGTATCTGCTACTTTACCAAATTCATTGATTAGCTCTAGTAGTTTTCTGGTAGCATCTTTAGGATTCTCTATGTATAGTATCATGTCATCTGCAAACAGTGACAGCATTACTTCTTCTTTTCCAATTTCGATTCCTTTTATTTCCTTTTCTTCTCTGATTGCTGTGGCTAAAAATTCCAAAACTATGTTGAATAAGAGTGGTGAGAGTGGGCAACCTTGTCTTGTTCCTGATCTTAGTGGAAATGCTTTCAGTTTTTCACCACTGAGGATGATGTTGGCTGTGGGTTTGTCATATATGGCCTTTATTATGTTGAGGAAAGTTCTCTCAATGCCTACTTTCTGCAGGGTTTTTATCATAAATGGGTGTTGAATTTTGTTGAAAGCTTTCTCTGCATCTATTGAGATGATCATATGGATTTTCTCCTTCAAGTGGTTAAAATGGTGTATCACGTTGATCGATTTGCGTATATTGAAGAATCCTTGCATTCCTGGAATAAAACCCACTTGATCATCATGTATGATCCTTTTAATGTTGGATTCTGTTTGCTAGTATTTTGTTGAGGATTTTTGCATCTATGTTCATCAGTGATATTGGCCTGTAATTTTCTTTCTTTGTGATATCCTTGTCTGGTTGTGGTATCAGGGTGATGGTGGCCTCGTAGAATGAGTTTGGGAGTGTTCCTCCCTCTGCTGTATTTTGGAAGAGTTTAAGAAGGATAGGTATTACCTCTTCTCTAAATATTTGATAGAATTCGCCTGTGAAGCCATCTGGTCCTGGGCTTTTGTTTGTTGGAAGATTTTTAATCACAGTTTCAATTTCAGTGCTTGTGATTGGTCTGTTCATATTTTCTATTTCTTCCTGATTCAGTCTTGGCAATTTGTGCATTTCTAAGAATTTGTCCATTTCTTCCAGGTTGTCCATTCTATTGGCATAGAGTTGCTTGTAGTAATCTCTCATGATCTTTTGTATTTCTGCAGTGTCAGTTGTTACTTCTCCTTTTTCATTTCTAATTCTATTGATTTGAGTCTTCTCCCTTTTTTTCTTGATGAGTCTGGCTAATGGTTTATCAATTTTGTTTATCTTCTCAAAGAACCAGCTTTTAGTTTTATTGATCTTTACTATCGTTTCCTTCATTTCTTTTTCATTTACTTCTGATCTGATCTTTATGATTTCTTTCCTTCTGCTAACTTTGGGATTTTTTTGTTCTTCTTTCTCTAATTGCTTTAGGTGCAAGGTTAGGTTGTTTATTTGAGATGTTTCCTGTTTCTTAAGGTAGGATTGTATTGCTATAAACTTCCCTCTTAGAACTGCTTTTGCTGCATCCCATAGGTTTTGGGTCGTCGTGTCTCCATTGTCACTTGTTTCTAGGTATTTTTTGATTTCCTCTCTGATTTCTTCAGTGATCTCTTCGTTATTAAATAGTGTATTGTTTAACCCCCATGTGTTTGTATTTTTTACAGATCTTTTCCTGTTATTGATAGCTAGTCTTATAGCATTGTGGTCGGAAAAGATACTTGATACAATTTCAATTTTCTTAAATTTACCAAGGCTTGATTTGTGACCCAAGATATGATCTATCCTGGAGAATGTTCCATGAGCATTTGAGAAAAATGTGTATTCTGTTGTTTTTGGATGGAATGTCCTATAAATATCAATTAAGTCCATCTTGTTTAATGTATCATTTAAAGCTTGTGAGAGTGGCATGGACATATATACACTACCAAATGTAAGGTAGATAGCTAGTGGGAAGCAGCTGCATAGCACAGGGAGATCAGCTGGGTGCTTTGTGACCACCTAGAGGGGTGGGATAGGGAGGGCGGGAGGGAGGCACAAGAGGGAGGGGATATGGGGATATATGTATATATATAGCTGATTCACTTTGTTATACAGCAGAAACAATTTTGACATTGTAAACAACATTGTAAAGCGATTATACTCAAATCAAGATGTTAAAAAAATTGAAATCAGAAAAAAATATATGATATGCAGAATCTAAAAAAAGCTGATACAAATGAACTTATTTACAAAACAGAAACAGACTCACAGACTTAGAGAATGAATTCATGGTTACTGGGGGTAAGGATGGGGGAAAAGAATAGACTGGGAGTTTGCGATTTACATGTACACACTGCTATAGTTAAAATAGATAACCAACACAACATTGTAAAGCAACTATACTCCAATAGAAATTAATTTTAAAAAAAGTATTACAAGATAAGAATGCCCAATCTCACCACTTTTATTCAACTTAGTATTGGAAGTCCTAATCACAGCAATTAGTCAAGAAAAACAAACATAAGCCATCCAAATTGGAAAGAAAGACGTAAAATTTCACTTTTTGCAGATGACATGATACTATATATAGAAAACCCCAAAGGACCCACCAAGAAATATATATATATATATATTAGAACTAATAAATGAATTCAGTAAAGTGGCAGGATATAAGGTTAACATACAGAAATTGGTTGCATTTCTATACACTAATAACAAACTATCAGAAAGAGAAATGAAGGAAGCAATCCCATTTACAATTGTATCAAAAAGAATAAAATAACTAGGAATAAATTTAACCAAGGAGGTGAAAGATCTATACACTGAAAACTAAAAGACACTGATGGAGGAAACTGAAGATGACAGAAATAAATGGAAAGATATATTGTGCTCATAGATTGGAAGAATCAGTATCATTAAAATGTCCATACTATCCAAAGCAATCTACAGATTCAATGCAATCCCTATCAAAACACTAATGGTATTTTTCACAGAACTAGAACAAATGATCCTAAAATTTGTACGGAACTACAAAAAGACCCTGAATTGCGAAAGTAACATTTCAGAAAGAAGAACAAAACTGGAGGTATCATGCTCCCAGACTTGAAACTATACTACAAATCTATAGTAAGCAAAACAGTATGGTACTGACACAAAAACAGACACATAAATCAATGGAACAGAATAGAGAGCCCAGAAATATACCCATGCTCATATGGTCAATTAATCTATTACAAAAGAGGCAAGAATATATGATAGGGAAAAAACAGTCCCTTCAATAAATGGTGCTGGGAAAACTAGACAGCTACATGCAAAAGAATGAAACTGGACCACTTTCTTAAACCATACACAAAAATAAACTCAAAATATATGAAACACTTAAGTGTAAGACCTGAAACCATAAAACTCCTAGAAGAAAACATAGGCAATACACTATTTATTTGACATCAGTCTTATCAATATATTTTTTTGAATCTCTCTCCTCAGGCAAGGACAGCAAAAGCAAAACTAAAAAGTGTTTACACAGGAAAGGAAACCATCAACAAAATGGAAAGGCAACCTACTGAATGGGAGAATATATTTGCAAATGATATATCTGATAAGCAGTTGATATCCAAAATATATAAAGAACACATACAACTCCATATCAAAAAACAAACAACCCAATTTTTTAAATGCTCAGAGAATCTGAATAGACATTTTTCCAAAGAAGACATACAGATGGCCAACAGGCACATGAAAAGGTATTCAACATTGCTAATCAGCAGGGAAATACAAATCAGAACCACAATGTGATGCCACCTCACACCTGTCAGGGTGGCTATTAACAAAAAGGCAAGAAACAACAAGTGTTGGTGAGGATGTGGAGAAAAGGGAACCCTTTTGGTGGGGATGTAAACTGATGCAGCCACTATGGTAAACAATATGGAGATTCTTTAAAAATTAAAAGCAGAACTACCATACAATTCAGCAATTTAACTTCTGGGTATTTACCTGAAGAAAACAGAAACACTAATTCAAAAATATATATGCACCCTTATGTTCATTGGAGCACTGTTTACAATAGCCAAGATATGGAAGCAACCTAAGTGTCCATTGATAAATAAATGGATAAAGAAGATGTGGCATATATATACAATGGAATATTACTCAGCCATAAAAAATAATGAAATCTTGCCATCTGCGGCAATATGGATGGACCTGGAGGGTATTATACTAAGTGAAATAAATGAGACAGAGGAAAAACAAATACCATATGATTTCATTATACATAGAATCTAAAAATCAAAACAAATGAACTAACAAAACAAAATAGAAGCAGACTCGAATATAGAGAACACACTGGTGGTTGCCAGAGAGGAAGAGAGAACAAAATAGGTGAAGGGAATTAAGGGGTACAAACTTCCAGCTATGAAATAAATAAGTTATAGGGATGTAATGTACACATAGGGAATGTAGTCAGTAATACTGTAACAACTTTGTATGGTGACAGATGGTAACTGGTCTTATTGTGGTAACTATTTCATAATGTGTAAAAATATCAAATCACTATGTTGTACACCTGAAACTAATACAATATTTTATATAATTCATTTTTTAAAGTATTACATAAATACAAAAAGTGTTAATACAAAAAATTATTAATTGACTTCCTATAGTGTGCCTAGCACTGTATATGATACTGAGTCTATACAAGACACAAAAGACATGGCCTCTGTCCTGAAGGTATTTGGAGTCTCATTGGAAAAACACAAGCTAGCCACGTGAGAGAAGGAAGAACAGATGGAGAAAACTTTCATCTAGTATCTGCTATGTGCTGGGCATGTTCACATCTAATCCTCACCACTCTGCTGCAAGATATGTTGTTTATTCATTCATTCATTCACCCATTTATTTAAATGATGTAGGTGTGCCCGAGGTCAAACCACTAGCAAGAGAACAAGTTCAGATTCAAATTCAGGTCTGATGCCAGAGCCATTGTTTCCACTATATCACACTGCCAAATGACTAATTAAATCATACAGATTAAGAAAGGAATACTAACAATAGAGGCATTACAGCATATGGTTAAAATCATGGAATTTGGAGTCAGACTGACCTGAGTTCAAATACCAGCTGTGTGACTTTGGGCAAGCTACTTAGCCTTCCTGAGCTTCTTTCCTTATCGGCAAAGTAGGTACAGTAATAATATCTACCCATGGTGCTGAGATGATGAAACAAAATAATATACATAAAGGATTTCACGTAGTGTTTTCCATAGCAAACAAGAAATAGCAAGCATTCTTAATATAACACTGATTTTATGTTACCTTTTTAAATGCAAAATTAATTTTTCTGTTTCTGCATTCTAAAGAAGGAGGCATATTTCATACCAGTAACGATATGTTCCCTTCCCCTCGGAGGCTGGTGGAAACGGAGAAGAAAAATACATTTCATAGACTCTGCCAGTTCTTTTGAGCTACTAAAGTAAGGGACTCCAGAAAAGATGGGCTACGAAACATAAAAGATATTTTGGATATGGGAAAGGAGGCCCTAGGCAATAAGAAGTGGAAAGCCAAATTGTTCTCAGTTAACATGGCAATATAATACTTCTCCATCAAACCAAATCTTGAGTTGACATCTGGATACCATACATAAGAAGGGCAGCTAATGTCACTGTTTTCAGATGACATGATACTATACATAGAGAATCCTAAAGATGCTACCAGAAACTACCAGAGCTAATCAATGAATTTCGTAAAGTAGCAGGATACAAAATTAATGCACAGAAATCTCTGGCATTCCTATACACTAATGATGAAAAATCTGAAAGTGAAATCAAGAAAACAGTCCCATTTACCATTGCAACAAAAAGAATAAAATATCTAGGAATAAACCTACCTAAGGAGACAAAAGATCTGTGTGCAGAAAATTATAAGACACTGATGAAAGAAATTAAAGATGATACAAATAGATGGAGAGATATACCCTGTTCTTGGATTGGAAGAATCAACATCATGAAAATGGCTCTACTACCCAAAGTAATCTACAGATTCAATGCAATCCCTATCAAACTACCACTGGCATTTTTCACAGAACTAGAACAAAAAATTTCACAATTTGTATGGAAACACAAAACACCCCGAATAGCCAAAGCAAACTTGAGAATGAAAAATGGAGCTGGAGAAACCAGGCTCCCTGACTTCAGACTATACTACAAAGGTACAGTAATCAAGACAGTATGGTACTGGCACAAAAACAGAAATACAGATCAATGGAACAGGATAGAAAGCTGAGAGATAAACCCACATACATATGGTCACCTTATCTTTGATAAAGGAGGCAGGAATGTACAGTGGAGAAAGGACAGCCTCTTCAATAAGTGGTGCTGGGAAAACTGGACAGGTACATGTAAAAGTATGAGATTAGATCACTCCCTAACACCATACACAAAAATAAGCTCAAAATGGATTAAAGACCTAAATGTAAGGCCAGAAACTATCAAACTCTTAGAGGAAAACATAGGCAGAACACTCTATGACATATATCACAGCAAGATCCTTTTTGACCCACCTCCTAGAGAAATGGAAATAAAAACAAAAATAAATAAATGGGACCTAATGAAACTTAAAAGCTTTTGCACAGCAAAGGAAACCATAAACAGGACCAAAAGACAACCCTCAGCATGGGAGAAAATGTTTGTAAATGAAGCAACTGACAAAGGATTAATCTCCAAAATTTACAAGCAGCTCATGCAGCTCAATAACAAAAAAACAAACAACCCAATCCAAAAATGGGCAGAAGACCTAAATAGACATTTCTCCAAAGAAGATATATAGATTGCCAACAAACACATGAAAGAATGCTCAACGTCATTAATCATTAGAGAAATGCAAATCAAAACTACAATGAGATATCATCTCACACCAGTCAGAATGGCCATCATCAAAAAATCTAGAAACAATAAATGCTGGAGAGGGTGTGGAGAAAAGGGAACACTCTTGCACTGCTGGTGGGAATATGAATTGGTACAGCCACTATAGAGAATAGTATGGAGGTTCCTAAAAAACTACAAATAGAACTACCATATGATCCAGCAATCCCACTAGTGGGCATATACCCTGAGAAAACCATAATTCAAAAAGAGTCATGTACCAAAATGTTCATTGCAGCTCTATTTACAATAGCCCGGAGATGGAAACAACCTAAGTGTCCATCATCGGATGAATAGATAAAGAAGATGTGGCACATATATACAATGGAATATTACTCAGCCATAAAAAGAAACGAAATTGAGTTATTTGTAGTGAGGTGGATGGACCTAGAGTCTGTCATACAGAGTGAAGTAAGTCAGAAAGAGAAAGAGAAATACCGTATGCTAACACATATATATGGAATTTAAGAAAAAAAATGTCATGAAGAACCTAGCGGTAAGGCAGGAATAAAGACACAGACCTACTAGAGAATGGACTTGAGGATATGGGGAGGGGGAAGGGTAAGCTGGGACAAAGCGAGAGAGTGGCATGGACATATATACACTACCAAACGTAAAATAGATAGCTAGTGAGAAGCAGCCGCATAGCACAGGGAGATCAGCTCGGTGCTTTGTGACCACCTAGAGGGGTGGGATAGGGAGGGAGATGCAAGAGGGAAGAGATATGGGAACATCTGTATATGTATAACTGATTCACTTTGTTATAAAGCAGAAACTAACAACAACAACAAAAAAGAAGGGCAGCTAAGATGGGAGGTGGTCTGTGGCACATCACTCCACTCATCATCATGTTTCATTCAGCTAATTTGGCTGCATAGGAGAGACCCCTTCTTTCTTCATTGCTTCACAGATGTTGGTTTCAAACCTTCCCAGGTAATGAAGGCTCATGTTTCCTTCCATCAGGGAGCAGCAAGAAGCTGGATCTCCCTGCTAGAACCACAGAATAAGCTGTTTAAAAAGAGCTAGAATAATCAGAGAGGGTTGTCTGAAGGACATGGAATTGGAGGTTGGACCTGACAAGGTCAATTAGAGTCAATGTGTAGTGGGAAATGGGAAAGAAAGATTCCAGGAAGAAAGATGGAACTAGAAATGGTTAATGAGTCTAGAAAATAACTCTGCCTTGGAAAACAAAGGGCGCTAACTTCCTCTTCAATACAATTATCAATGTGGTCCCAGTCTTCTTATGACTTCCACACAGAAGGAAAAGGGAGCTAATGACCCAGCAGCTCTGCTTGGGTTAGAGGAAGAAGGTGAGGACAGGACTGGGATAAAAAGGGACACCTCTCCCCAAAAGCAGGCCTGGCAAATTTCCCTCATACCAGGTCACAAGCTGGACTACATAAGGGTTAGTTAACCACTGCCTTCTGCTCAATCCAGTATTCTGACTCTTACTGGGGAACTTTACTGTATATAATCTCTCAACAGTAAAAAGAGGGTAGTACCTCCTGTCACACTTACAGAATCAGTATTAAGTTTGCCTGCTTATAACAACAAAAAATAACAACAACAGTACCTTAAACAAGTAGAAGTTTCTCTCTCATGAAGAGAAGTCTGGAGAAAGGCAGTCCAGGACTGTTGCAGTACCTTCACATCCATCAGGGCCCCAGGCTCTGTCTTGTTATTCCATGATCCTTAGCTTGTTACCTCCCGTTCCAAAGATCGCTGTTCAAGCTCCAACCACATTCCAGCTGTGAGGAAGCAGGAAGGAGCACCACTTCCTAGATATCTCACACAACACTTCCACCTACATCTTGTTGGCCAAAATAACAATACAAATAATAGAGTGTTTACTATTGTGCTAGGCACTGTTCTAAAGGTATTACCAATACAAACTCGTTTATTCATCATAGAAACTCAATATAGTAGGTACTGTTATCATATCATTTTACAGATGCAGAAACTGAGGCACAGAGAAGTAAATCAGCAGTTAGTAAGAAATGAGGCGGAGATCTGAAACCTACATAGCCTGATGCCAGAATCTGTGTGCCTAACCACAGTGCTTCATACACTGCTAAAACAAGCTAGGCCTCAGCTGGCTCGAAGGAGGACTAGTAGTCTTTTAACTGGGTAGCAATTAACTCAGCAATATATTGAGGGGTTTTACTAGGGAAGAAAGGGGGAACTGGTATTAGAACACAAATAGCAGCCTCTGCCACACCTACGTCAAAAGTTCAAGATGACGTCTGTGACAGCACTTTGAAATACAGTAAAAAGCAGTATATATATAATGCAGGTAGAGCAAGTTGCCCTGTCAGTCCCCAGAGAAATATTAGATAACCCTCTGGGAATTCTGGGACATTTTCTCCTGAATTGGGGTAGGAAAACTCTATCTGACAAACCATTGTTTTCTCTTTCCCAAATAAGAATGTGTAGGTGAAGTAGTGTTTGGTAGGGGTCCCTGGGAAAATCCCCTTTAAGGGGAATGTAGGCCTTTCCAAACAAAACTCATGTCATAAGGAAAATTTCTCTCATCACCAGACTGTTCCCTAGAGTAGTTAAAGCCTATAGGCCTCAGACAGAAAGCCTGCTGATACAAACTGACTGCATGACAGCAGCTTGACTTTAGATACTGTATCAATAAAGGTTCTCCAAAGAAACAGGATAGGATATACATGTATATGGATATTAAGAGATTTATTTAAAGGAATTGTCTCACATGACTGTGGAGGCTGGCAAGTCCAAAACTTATAGGGCAGAATATCCTCAGGCAGAATTTCTATATTATAGTCTTGAGGCAGAATTTTCTCCTCCCCGGGAAACCTCAGTTTTTGCTCTTAAAGCTTTCAGCTGATTGGATGAGGCTCACCCACATTATGGAGGGAAATCCCATCCCTTATATCTACCATGCTTGGGCAGATACTTAAGCTCTTTAGCCCTCTAAAATGGAATGATAATACCTTCCTCAAATAAATGTTGATAGGATTATATGTAATAATGAATTTTTTTCAAGTTCTACCAAAGTTAGGTATTATTTACTACAAGGATGCTTTGGAAATCAAGGCCGTGTCTGAGTATAATGTGATATCCCTCAAGCTGGCCCCAATGGTTAAGGAAGATTCTGTAGTTATAGCATCCGAGCTCATAAACCTTGTAAGAGGGAGAGCTGCCCAGGTTAGCCACTGCCTCCTGATCTGTATGTCTGAAGTGAAACACTGAGCTCAATAAACCTATCTGGGTTAGTTGATCCTCTGGCACATTTTGCTTCCATTTGAAGAAGCTGGTCAACTGAAAGAGGCTAATTAAATTTAGGAAAAAAACAGATTACACAAAGTTAAACATGACTTTATGTTAAAAAGTTAAAAATTTTAAAAGTTAAAACTTAAAAAAAATTTAAGTTAAAAATGACTTTATGGCAGGACTTATCAGAGCCTTAAAATGAATCATAAATCTCTAAACGGGCCTTCTAGTATGCAGCATCGCAAACTTCTCTAAAAACAGAACGCTTTTTGTTAGCAGAACCACTGTTTCCATTTTGTACAACACCTTACGTAACATCATTTGAGAAACAGTGCTTCACAGAGATACACAGTACAGGGTTATTTTTTTTAATCACTATTTATTAGAATGTGCTATCGTTTCTACCTACTGCTTGTCCTTAATCCTGAGAGATCATGGGAGATCCCCAGAATGTTTCAAAGAGCATCATTAGAGAGCTTCACAAAGCGCTCCATGATCTTTCCCTAACTAAATTTAAAATGCCAGCTATGAAAAAAATGGGACCTACTGAAACTTAAAAGCTTTTGCAAAGCAAAGGAAACTACAAACAAGATGAAAAGACAACCCTCAGAATGGGAGAAAATATTTGCAAATGAATCAACGAACAAAGGATTAATCTCCAAAATATATAAACAGCTCATGCAGTTCAATATTAAAAAAGAAAACAACCCAATCCAAAAATGGGCAGAAGACCTAAATAGACATTTCTCCAAAGAAGACATACAGATGGCCAAGAAGCACATGAAAAGCTGCTCAACATCACTAATTATTAGAGAAACGCAAATCAAAACTACAATGAGGTATCACCTCACACCTGTTATAATGGGCATTATCAGAAAATCTACCAACAATAAATGCTGGAGAGGGTGTGGAGAAAAGGGAACCCTCTTGCACTGTTGGTGGGAATGTAAATTGTTACAGTCACTATGGAAAACAGTATGGAGGTTCCTTAAAAAACTAAAAATAGAACTACCATATGACCCAGCAATCCCACTACTGGGCCTATACCCTGAGAAAACCATAATTCAAAAAGACACATGCACCCCAATGTTCATTGCAGCACTATTTACAAGAGCCAAGACGTGGAAGCGACCTAAATGCCCATCGACAGACGAATAGATAAAGAAGATGTGGTATATATATACAATGGAATATTACTCGGCCATAAAAAGGAATGAAATTGGGTCATTTGTAGAGACGTGGATGAATCTAGAGACTGTCATACAGAGTGAAGTGAGTCAGAAAGAGAAAAACAAATATCATATATTAACGCATATATGTGGAACCTAGAAAAATGGTACAGATGAACCAGTTTGCAGGGCAGAAATAGAGACACAAATGTAGAGAACAAACATATGGACACCAAGGGGGGAAAGGGGTGGGGTAGGGGGGGTGCTGGGATGAACTGGGAGACTGGGATTGACATATACACACTAATATGTATAAAATGGATAACTAATAAGAACCTGCTGTATAAAAAAATAAAATTAAATTTAAAAATTCAAAAAAATGCCAGCTATGATTGTACTAGACTTGAAATTAAAGCTGAAATGTTTCCGTTAGAAATCTAACACACAAACGGAAATTCAAAAATCAAGAAGGAACCAAGAGGCTTCGTGACAAAAGGTACCTTCTAGAATGATGGCCTTATGCTTCTCTTCGACAGTAGCTCCTCAGCCTGGAATGGGCCTAGTCATGGAGCTTTTCTGGAAACAATGCCTGTGTCTACACATGCCATCTAGCTTTCTACAGAATGCTTAATGTCAGCCAAACAATCAGGGGGGTTCCCCTGGCCATTTTAGTGGGGGTGCAGAACTAACCTTTTCTTTTCAAATTCTTTTTTTTTTTTTTTTTGAGGTACGCAGTCCTCTCACTGTTGTGGCCTCTCCCGTTGCAGAGCACAGGCTCCGGACGTGCAGGCCCAGCGGCCATGGCCCACGGGCCCAGCCGCTCCACGGCATGTGGAATCTTTCCGAACCGGGGCACGAACCCGTGTCCCCTGCATCAGCAGGCGGACTCTCAACCACTGCGCCACAAGGGAAGCCCTCTTTTCAAATTCTTTTGCACATTTAGACACACCCCTTGACATAGGTAACCTCACTTCTACCTGGCACCCCAGTGCCATATCTTACTCATGCAGGACTGAACAAACCCTATGAGGGCATGATCGAGACCACCAAGACAGCCAAATCTGCAGCACTCACCTGAAGGACTTGCTGCACACAGATTGCTGGACCATCTCCAGAGTCTCACAGGCAGTGTCCCCATGGCATTCGTATCAGCATGGCAATCAGCTTCTCCCCACCCCTGATGTAGATGGTCTGTGTCCCGCACTTCAATATATTGTCATCTTGGACACATCAGTCAACTGCCACCACATAAAAACTGGTGCTTAAGCTAACTTAGACCCAACACGTGAGCTTTCTTCAGATGTAGAAAACTAAAATAAGGGTTGTAACACAATTCACCTGCAGGTTCACTTTCTAATAGTAGTGATATAATTGTTTTATTGGGAAAATGTATTATTAACTTGTTAATTTAGCAAGAAAATTAAAATATTTAGTTTAACCCTTACTTTTAATTATAAGAAATCATTACTTAGCGAAAGCAAAAGCTAAAAGAATTAGAAACTCCTAAGTACCTTTGCCTTTACTGAAATGCTGTAATAAACTTTATTCACCTAAAGGCTTTCTTTTTTCCTTCCTTTCTTTTCTTTATTTCAGAAGAGACATCTTCAAAAAGGCCATTCTCCTTCTTAGTTGCTTCTGGACTGTTCTGGTATCCTTTCAGGGTACTCGGCCCTGCCACTTGAGCCTGGAAACTGGAGTCATTCTTTCCTTATTTCATGCAGTAAATGTTCACTGAGCATCAACAGCACATCTGAGAACATCACTAGCAGTAGAGGTAGAGTAGTGATTGAGAAAGACAATGCCTCACCCACGTGGAGCTTACAGTCTAGTGGGAGAGACAGACAAGTAACAGAGCAATTACAAAATACAGGAAGTCGTGCAGGGTGCAACGAGATCACATACAAGAAGCACCCAATCCAGATTTGAAGATGGGGGTAGACAGCCAAGTTTTCCCAAAGAAAGTATCACCCAAAATGAATCCCGAAAGATGAAGTAAAGCTGCAGGAACAACAGAAAGAACACAGTGGTTTTAAGGAATTGACATAATTTGAGTATAACTGGAGCATAGCATGTGCTGGTGGCGTGGGACCACCAATGGAAGGGAAGGCAAGTGACGATACTGAAAAAATGTACGTTACTTCCTTAATACCTTCATTTCTGTGTGAGCCTTCTTACCTTATAACTTTGTTTCATTATCATCAGGTTACTAAATGGAGAAATACAAATTGCAATGGAAAAACACAAATTGGGGTGACTAGCTGGTTCACAAAGATGCCCCCGTGGCCCTGTCTGTGCTGCTTCTCTCCTCACTTCTTTTGGAGAAACACTCCTCCTCCCCTCCAGCTCTAGGCATGTGGCCCAAACTGTAGCTGCCATTCTTTTTACATGATTCAATATCCCTGGCCATAGTAACTGGCTGAGAAGTGAACTTGGCTTGCTCCAAAACTGGTCATGGATAGGGTCCCATACTCTTGGCCATGGGGATTAATCTGGTATTAGGCACGTAACTCAAGACAAATCCATCAGAGCACTTCCCCGAGTCTTGCTGGACTAGAGCTGGCAAGGAAGGATCCCTTCCTCTCTGGTCAAAGAGCTGTGAGTATGTGAGCTCAGAGCTAGCGTGGCCATGTCTTCCACCACAGAGGGAATCCTGTCTTCAGTATAATAATGGAGCCAACACAGAGAGCGAAGCAGAGACAAGAAGCCGAGAGAATCCTGACAGCTTTTGAGCCTCTAGTTTTCAGTCCTGAAGGCCAACACCAAGGCTGCCCTATTTCCTTCCCTTCCCAAGGCCTGGCTGCTCAGCATTTTCTCCAAACCTGTGAGCCACCGGGTACCCTTCCTAACTAATTTCAGCTCGTTCCACTTGGGTCTCTGTCACATGCTTGTGTGCTCTCTACTTGGCATTTTCCTCTCAACTGCTTTGCTCGAAATGGGTATGGGACAGCCATGAATATGTAGCTTGTTTCCAACTTGCTCAAGGCTTTCTCCATTTCTTCACCTCATTTCTCTACATCTTTACACATTTTATCTCTTCTGAAGACTTAGAAAACAGCAACTGGAACCGAATCATGTTTCACACAGGACTGGAAAGGTCTCCTCACATCTGCCTTCCTTTCTGCCCTCCTAGCAAAAACCATTGCTCCATGGGACCAATTAGCTACTTAAGGGTGAAGGAGAAAATGAGTAAAGTAGACCTTTTCAGAGAAGCTCTCCACACATCTTCTAGCCCCTGGCTTAAGTCACCTGAGCCACTCAGGACTCTACCCTAACTGGGTGTCCAAGTTAGGGAGGAAAGGAGGTCACCAAGCACAGGACACAACACAGGTCACCGAGTTGGCAAATAGAGTCCACTGTTGACTCATACTCAACATGGCAAAAACAGAACTCACTGTCTTCCCCCTAAACTAACTCCTTGGCCCAGCTCACTTATTCCTTGCTTTATCATTCTCCTAGTCACCCAGACCCTGAAATCATGGGATTTATCATTAATTTCCCTCTCTCTACCTACCCCGCAGTCAGTGAGATACTGATTCCTACCGATTTTTTTTGAAATATCTTTTCTAGTCATTCTTTCCTCTTCATTCTCACTGCCAGAACCCATATCCAGGATCCATCACCTCCTGCTTGACCAATCTCTTATATGGTTTCTCTGATATCACCTCCCCTCCCCAAGCCTGGACTGAAAGGACCAAGGATAGGCCCCTGGTCCAAGGGCTGCTGACAGAGCCTGGTACAAACATATGAACTAGGACAGTCATATTCTCTCTCAGAAATTTGACCTAACAAGAATTTTTGAAGTAGCATGTAATCCTAACAATGTTGACCTCTAACCTTGCTCCACATTCCTTTTCAAAGGATTATGCAATCATATGTGAATAAAATCTCTGGATATTTCCCTTAAAAATAAAAAAGAAACTTGGCCTAAAAATACTAGAGGGAGAGGGAGAGAGGGAGGGGGGTGAGGGAGAGAGAGTGATGAGTGAGGGGGAAGGGAAGGGGAGGGGGTGGGGAGAGAAGCAAGAGTTGAGGCTGAAAGGATGCCTGGAGAGAAGGCATGAGGAAGAGTCAGAACTTTAAGGGGAAAAGTAGAAAGCTGGAGCCTTGGTGGGCTATACAAACCAAAATTATAAGGAAGCAGAGATGATGAGTAAAATAAAACTGGGAACTATAGAAAGGATAATAACCTGAGCTGAGGGGGAAAGGAAGGCAGTCGGGAGTGAGGGGCATCAGGCTGAGTGGTGTTACTAGTACAGCACTCCAGTGACAAGTCTCAAATCCTGCTGCTGAGGTCGCCGAAGCTGCCATGGATCCAAGTACAGTTCCCATGAGGTTCCACTGCACTCTGCTTCCTGATCTTTGAGTCCCCTAAAGTCTCTTTCTCCTTACAGTTCTTTTACAATATCCCCTACCTCTTTACTTCAGATCATTTGAAAGAGTCCCTATCCCTTGCAGACAAAAGGACCTAATGAACACAGTTCAAATCAAAGCTTCTCTGGCTTCTGAGATGCTCATCATCTGGCCACACCTATGCGTATCCAGTCCCACAACTCCTCAATGAGGACACTCCACTTCAGAAACATCAACCCCGCTGGACCGCCACGGACTGCCCCCATGCATATATACACCATGGCCAGTCCTCCGTGCCTTTGCTGGCCCTTCTGCCTCACATGCACTCACTTCTCTTCACCCGACCAGATTCTATTCCTGCTTTAAGGCCTGCATCCTCTGGAAAGACCTGCCTAGCCTCGCCAGCCCATATCACTTCTCCCTCCTCTTCCCTACTAAGCCCTATAGTCTGACTCATGTGATCTAGCCCCCCATTTTATGCTGACCTGCATTTTTCTCTATTTATTCCACGTTTTTTAATCTCCCCAACAGGCTCTTGAACTCATGAGGAGCAGGAACAGATTTCGTATGGTTTTCAACTAGCCCACTGTATCATGAACACGGTGGGTATTCATAAGTATCTGTTGTTCAAAGGGGATCTAGGCGGAGCACTAAATAGCGCAAGAGGCACATCATAGAACCTCATTACTACAAAACCACTGCTCATGAGAAGGTTGCACTAAGGGGGCCTCTGCTGAGAGTGTGGCCATTGAGATAATATCCAAAGAGAGGGGCTCAGCTCAAGGCAAGGCTGCCCTCAGACCCATGGGCCTAGTGAGAGGACCACACTTTTTATTTCCTCCAACAGGAGAGAGAGAATAGCAAAGGCCTGAGCCCTGGAAATGTAGCCTGACAGCTTGATGTCATGAGGTCTCTCCATCTACTCTAGGGAAATCATAAAACCCTGACCCTATGCTCCTTTGGGAACAAGCACCTCAAGACACAGGCCAGGGAAATGCCAATCTTTTCCTCCTTGCATCCTGGAGCTGCCCCCTACCCACCCCCCAGAGAAATGCCCTGCTCCCCTCCTCTGAGGACAGCTGCCTTTCCAGGCTAAACCCAAGTCACCTTTGAAAAAGGCCACCATTCCATGTGGGACTTTTAAATATCAAGAGATGCTGAACGTTCTTCTTAGAACTTTTCTCAATCATGGCATTTTAATACAAGAGGAGACTGTGGCTCTACCCAGTGTCATTTCCAAAATTGACAAAGGACCCATACATCAGCAATAGCTATTTTGACACTCCATTATGAGTCTTAAAATCTCTATTCAACACCCACTCCCTGAGCTGAGGGTATTATTTATTCCGAGGGTTCCATTAAGAGGTCTCCACTAAGTACAGCATAATCTGCTTCTGAAAACCATAGTTAAGAAAAGGGCAAGTTTCTTGTCATCCTCGGAAACTGATATGCAAAAAATAAATCTGACTAAGAACATGTGGGTGGGAAGGTACATGGGAAGAGGATTTAAGAAAAACTTCTCCCATGTTACCCACTCAGAAGCTATTGCTGAGCTGTGCCTTTATTTCTTGGTTTCCTGTTTTTGCTTAGAGCAGATAAAAACTTGATGGCAATGATCTTAATTTTCTCTGTCAGCTTTCCAAGCTCATGGGGAGAGGGGAGAAACTGTTCCTTTCTTCAGGCAGGAAACCAAGGTTCAAGAAAAGGGGCTCAGGCTTCCCTGGTGGCACAGTGGTTAAGAATTCGAGCTCTGGTCGGGGAAGATCCCACATGCCGTGGAGCAACTAAGCCCGTGCACCACAACTACTGAGCCTGCGCTCTAGAGCCCATGTGCCACAACTACTAAAGCCCGTGCGCCTAGCGGCCATGCTCCGCGACAAGAGAAGCCATCGCAATGAGAAGCCCGCGCACCGCAACAAAGAGTAGCCCCTGCTCGCCGCAACTAGAGAAAGCCCGTGCACAGCAACGAAGACCCAACACAGCCAAAAATAAATAAATAAAATTTTTTTTAAAAAGGGTTCCAGCAGCAGATGGAAAATGTGGATGATCCACAGAGGCTGCTATGCACACATCTAGAACCACCTCCCGATCTAGGACAGGGACAGCATGTTAGCAAGGAGTCTAGATGGAGGTACAGACATGAGACATCTTGAATCTGGAAAATGTACATGAGAGATGTTAATAGATTTAAAGGGGATTTCTCCTTTACCTAGGCAACCCAGGGTTTGAAATTCCAACATACCTTGTTTTGAGAAAATGACAGTCATTTCATTCATTCATTCCTGTATTTGTTGCCTTTTCCCCAGGAGTCTTCTTTAAAAAAGGCAAATACCCACAGGAGGAATCACATACAACCACTAACATTTTAGCGTGAATTAGTCTGTCAAATTCTGTCACTAAATGTATATAGAGAGAAGAGAGAAGAGGGAAGGGAGGAGTGAGAGAGAAAGAGAGATGGAGGAAAGGAATAAAAGTTATGCTTTCCTAACTCCTAAAAGTGGATTCACAATCATCTCTGCCAACTCCTGAACATCAGAATGGATGTCGGAAACTGAAAGCCTCACTTTCAGTTTCCTCTGTGTCTGGGCAAGGGGCCTGCCAGCTATTTGAGTCCTTATACGTTTGGAGGGATGTTGATGAAAGGAAGTCTATTTGAGATGCCCTCACAGTGCCATCTCCTCCCCTTCCCAAACCCACAACCACAGCCTTCTGTGAAGACTGAGACGCCATGGCTTTATTTATATTCTGCGTAGAATGCTGAGTCCCAGCTCATTGCCTCAATACTAGCTATTCCCTCTGCCTAGAATGCTATTCCTCCTGAAATTTACATAAATCCTATAACCCCTTCTCAGACAGGCCTTTCCTATGTAGCATGTGTCTACTCTAGCACATCGCCAATTTATTTTCTTTATAACACTTGTCAGTACCTGATTTCATCTGATTTATTTCTGTTTACTTGTTTAATGCTTTCTTCCCTCCATATCACCAACTAGAATTTCATGAGAATTTCAAATAGTGTCTGTTTCATTCACTTATGGGCCTAGAACAGTGCCTGGTCCATAGAAAATACTCAGTAAATATTTGCTGAATAAATGAATGGATGGATAGATGAATAATGAGTCACTGCTCTCAACCCCAACCATAACTGGATGCCCCCAAGATTGTTTTTAAATAATTTGCTCAGTGTATGAAAAGATGTTCCACATCATATGTCATCAGACAGATGAAAATTAAAACAACAAGATACCACTACACACCTATTAGAAGGGCCAAAATCTGGAACACTGCCAACACCAAATGCTGGTGAGGATGTTGAGCAGCAGAAACTCTCAGTCACTGCTGGTGGGAATACTAAATGCTACAGTCACTTTGAAAGACAGTTTGGTAGTTTCTTACAAAACAAAACATACTCTTACCATGCAATGCAGCAGTTGTGCTCCTTGGTATTTGCCTAAAGGAGTTGAAAACTTATGTCTACACAAAAACCTCCACACAGATGTTTATAGGAGGTTTATTCATAACTGCCTAAACTTGGAAGCAACCAAGATGTCCTTCAGTAGATGAATGGATAAATAAACTGTGGTACATCCAGACAAGGAAGTACTATTCAGGGCCAAAAATAAATAAGCTACCAAGCCATTAAAAGACATGGAGGAACCTTAGATGCATGTTACTAAGTGAAAGAAGCTAATCTGAAAAGGCTACATACTGTATGATTCCAACTATATGACATTCTGGACAAGCCAAACTATAGACACAGTAAAATGATCAGTGGTTTCCAGGGGTTGGAGGGAGACAAGGAGGGAGGGATGAATAGGTGGAGCACAAAGGAGTTTTAGGGCAGTGAAAATACTCTGTTTGATACTCTAATGATGGATACATGTCACTATACACTTGTCCAAACACACAGAATGAACAACACTGACGGTGAACTCTAAGGTAAACTATGGACTTTGGGTGATTGTGATGTGTCAGTGTAGGTTCATCAGTGGTAACAAATGTACCCCTCTGGTAGGGGATGCTGACGGGGGGGGAAAGCTGTGCATGTGTGGGGGCACAGGGGTCTATGGGAAGGGAAGTCTCTGCACTTTCCTCTGAATTTTCCTGTGAACTTAAAACTGCTCTAAAGAAATTAAGTCTTTAAAAAAAGATAGCCATCCCTGGAAAGAATCACCACTAATCCATTCATTCATAGTAGAGGGAGTGAAAAGCTGGTGACTCTTCATACCAAACTCCCCTGTCCTAACTAAGTACCGTCTGCCAGGGTATGACCTCCAAGGGAGTAGAGCTAGAATATACCCTACTTATTTTAAGCAGCCCTAACTGCAGTATCTAACAGAAAGAGGAAGTCCTACATCATAGGACTGATGCTGAAGCAATAATACAAATACAGTGGTGTCTTATCAGAGCACAGATTTTGGCCAGGACTTACACATGGTTCATAGCCTCACTGTACTAGATTAGACTCTTTCAACACGTCATTTTATGAAAGCTGCTAATCTAAGAACACATGCAGGAAGACCCAGGGAAGAAAGCCAAGATCCAGAGAACCATCAATACATCAAAATGAGTCTCTAGACAAGGCAATAGGTTGGCATCTGGGTGGGGATCAAGAAGTACATGTGATAAACAGCTCATGAAGCTCAATATTAAAGAAACAAACAACCCAATCCAAAAATGGGCAGAAGACCTAAATAGACATTTCTCCAAAGAAGACATACAGATGGCCAAGAAGCACATGAAAAGCTGCTCAACATCACTAATTATTAGAGAAATGCAAATCAAAACTACAATGAGGTATCACCTCACACCAGTTAGAATGGGCATCATCAGAACATCTACAAACAACAAATGCTGGAGAGGGTGTGGAGAAAAGGGAACCCTCTTGGACTCTTGGTGGGAATGTAAACTGATACAGCCACTATGGAGAACAGTATGGAGGTTCCTTAAAAATAGAACTACCATACAACCCAGCAATCCCACTACTGGGCCTATACCCTGAGAAAACCATAATTCAAAAAGACACATGCACCCCAATGTTCATTGCAGCACTATTTACAATAGCCAGGTCATGGAAGCAACCTAAATGCCCATCAACAGACAAATGGATAAAGAAGTTGTAGTACATATATACAATAGAATATTACTCGACCATGAAAAGGAACGAAATTGGGTCATTTGTAGAGACATGGATGGATCTAGAGACTGTCATACAGAGTGAAGTAAGTCAGAAAGAGAAAAACAAATATCGTATATTAATGCATGTATGTGGAATCTAGAAAAATGGTACAGATGAACTGGTTTGCAGGGCAGAAGTTGATACACAGATGTAGAGAACAAACGTATGGACACCAAGCGGGGTAAAGTGGTGGGGGGTGCGAATGGTGGTGGGATGAATTGGGGGATTGGGATTGACATGTATACACTGATGTGTATAAAATTGATGACTATTAAGAACCTGCTGTATAAAAAAACAAATAAAATAAAATAAAATAAAATTTAAAAAGAAGCACATGTGAACCCAAGGTCAAGGTAGAACAATGGAACAGTAACCAGGCAGGAGGGTGAAAAGCTGTAGGATCTCAGTTTGACAGCCCAGTCAAGCTGGGGCTCCAAGGCTGGGCAAAGCAGTCAGGAACAGCAAGGACATGTGTGACAAAGTGTAGGGAAAGGCCTCTGGTCAAAAGCCACATGTGTGTTCAGAATCCTGAAGACCTGTGGAAAGCAAATGTTCAGGATAAAGTGAGCAAGAGAGCAAACCGGAGAGGCCAGGCTCAAGGAGACCCGGATTCAGAGGCCAATCCCTGTCCTGATTAGGAAGATTCTTAGATGTTTCTTATGATGAAAGAACCCTGGATGAGGAAGCAAGGAAGTGAATCAGCCTAACTTGAGTAGGGAGCATAATGGTCAGGATGAAAAATAAGGATGAGGGCATAATGTATAGATAGGTTTGTTGGCAACTACCTAAACTCTGAATCTAGAAAAGGGGTGTGTGTGTGTGTGTGTGTGTGTGTGTGTGTGTGTGCGCGCACGCACGTGTGTGTGTGTGTGTGTGTATGTGTCGGCTGCAGTGGGAGGTGGGTGGGTGCTCTTCGGAACTTTTATATATGCAGAAACCAAAGTTACTATCAGCCAACGTGTGACTGGGCTCCAGAGAAGGCACCAATGAGCCGTGTTGGGGAGCAGCTCTGCCACGGCACCCTGGCGGCCTTGGGCACATCCACAAACATCATGCAGGCAAAGGGTGGAACTGCAGCCTGAGTCTTGTGCAATGTTTTGTGATCCTCCTGGTACACGAGAGGATGGGAGGAGGCCTGTAAGGAGCTACTATGAGGCCGTCTCCCACTGGTGTACCTTCCCCCTCACCCCTCACCCCCACACTCCCCTCCCACCCTACCCCCTGCCCTGGAGGCTATTATGAGACAATTTCTTTTTGCCTCCCGGGCCCCAGTGAGGTATGGAGTTTTCTGCCTTGCCTTCTCAGAATATCTAACTGCTTTAATATATAATATATAAACATAAATTTATAAAATATAAATTTTATATAAATATAAAATGTAATTTCTAAAATCTTCTTTTTTTTTTGGCTATGCCATGCGGCACGTGGGATCTTAGTTCCCTGACCAGGGATTGAACCCACGTCCCCTACAGTGGAAGCTCAGAGTGTTAACCACTGGACCGCAGGGGAAGTCCCAAAATATAATTTCTAATATAAATGTATATAAATATATATTATGCAGAATATAAAACTACTTTGTGGCAGCCTAGATCAGGCTTCTCAGCAATGGGGTGTCCCAACTTGCACTGCAGTCATCCGGCCCCCTTTTGTTTCCAGGTCATCCTTTTTAGCGTGTGGAGCGATGACCATAGAAAGCTGGCACTTTCAGCTTATTCTTCTTTTCACTGCCCATGTAAGTACTAAACCGTCTAAATGTAAAAGTGGCTCACTGTATTCTTAGCAGTCAAATCAGTCAGGTCTTGGCCTTGGCCTTGCCTTGTGTTGTATGTATGAGACTGACAGGCCTCAGACAGAAAAAAAAGGCAAGCTTGTCATTTGTACTATGATGTCTGTTGTGAAGGATTTCCCTGCGGGGTAGTTTGGGTGAAAACATTCAGATACGTGTTAATCCCCTCTGAAGAAAACCTGATGTGGTCCAAACCCACTGCTGAGACCTTAGTCAGCCAGGTCCCTGCTGACACATGTACTTTGAAGCTATTGGCCATTTGCTACAGGGGGGCAGGGCATCCCAGCAATGCAGGCTCAGGACCCACAGACATTATCCTCAGAGAATCGCTACAGTTCATTTGTGACAAGTCTCCACTTCACTCATCTCAGTCCAATGAGGACACAGCCACTTGTAAAGATTTCTAGAAAAGATCTACCACCTTCTCCATCAACCACTGCAATCCTTGATCTACCAGGACATTCTTACTTCATTCTTATATGATTCTCACACTGCGGTGGTGACCAGTACAGTCCCCCGCTGCCCCATAAAGGCAAGGAGCCCCATACAAAATACCCCCAGGGAGGCTAGCGTGTATAGTACGGTCCTTAACCTCCAGGGATTTATACTCCAAGAAGAAAGTCAAACTGAGCCACAAAAAACAAGCACTTAGGTATACAATATATGGTGCTATGTAATAAAAGGATTCAAACCAAGGGTTATAGAAATGAAGGAGGGAAGGAAAATTTGCTTCTAATTTGGGGGATTAAGGATGACATTATGGAGGATGTGGCATTTGAGGTGGGCCTAGAAAAAAACAGATAAAATTTCACTAAGCACAGAAGGGATAATAATTGAGCAAACAAGAAAAACTAAAAGACCTTGGAATACAGATAATTCTGGAAACAAAAGAGAATTTTTTAAATTTAATTGTTTTCTTTAGAGTGATTAGAGATGACCTTTGCATCTATAAAATATGGACAGGTTACTACAAGCAAGAAACCGAGAACAAGAAAAAGCTTGGGAATTTAAAATATAATTGCCAAAACAAGAGGCAATGAACAGTGAGTAAATGTAAATGAGCAAAGGTAAGGAGAACCCAGTCATTAGAAATACTGAACAGTTAAAGGGAGAAGAGAGAAAAGAGAGCAGGCAGACAATTAGTGGCATAGTCAGAAACAAGAAAATTAACAGCAGCAGCTATGGATCCCCTAACTCCAACAAAGTGCTAGTTGCTTTACATACATACTTTACCTCATTTAATCCTCACGAAACACAGCAAGGTAAGTACTGTTATTAAAAAACCAGAGCTCAGAGAAACGAAGGAACTTGCCTCATGTCAGACAGGTAGCAAGTGGCTGAGGTATGTCTGACCTCAAAACTATTGCTCTTAACTCCCTCATTTGCAGGAAGGCAGAGGGGAAGCAGCAAGAAGAGGAAGAGGTTGAAAGTGCCAGGCTGGAAGCTGAGGTGTACAGGAACAAGGTCCTTCAGGAGCTGGGAAGGGACAAGGCCTCAGGCACAAGCAGGGAGGTGGCAAAGTGATGGAAAATGAGCCTGCCAGAGGGTAAGGGGCCTTTCTTCCTCCAAGACTCCAAACACCGCTGAGGAGACCCAGGGATGCTGAGACGCAGTGAAGTGGGAGCAGACAGGCACCAGATCCAAGAGGACCTTGAAACCAACGCCAGGCCTGCCTCCAAGAGCAAGGCTATGCCTGATGACTCATTCCCCAGGACAAGGTCAGCTCCTGGCCAGCAGCCACTCAGGATGCTGCAGCAGGGCAGTACTCTGCACCGGGAGGTGCTGTCACATCCAGCCCCCCTCCACTGGTCTCCAGTAAGTGTGGCCAAAAAAGAAATCCACCTTTGACTTTGTGTCACCAAACCATTTTCTTCCTGTTGGCCAACTGGAGGGCAAAAGGGACAAAAGTAAACCAAGGAAGGGATGTTGCAATTCCAAATTCCTCCACAAAATGCTTTCTAAATGCGTCTGAGCCAGCCTCCTATAAAGGGCAAGAGGGGCACAAAAAACTGACTACCCACCCTTGAAAATTGTTCAAGAGGAGTAGCCCCGCAAGTGTGAATTCTAAAACCCCAGAGCAGGTGGCCTTTTCAAAGAGCTAAGTTGATTTTATCACTAGCTTTAGTCTGAATTCGCTGCACATTTCCTCCATAATCCAGGATGTGATAAGAAACCAACATAATAGGAATTCATCTTCCCCCAAGGAAAGGTGAGCATCTCTGAGCTCAACAGAGACAACTGGAACCTAATTACATCGCCTCTTTTCAAGACTTCCAGTAAAAGTGTAAAATGAAAGAGGACTGAAAGAGGCTGTTTAGCACAGCTACAATGCGACCACGTTTTCTTGAAACGTTTTCTTGGTGTGACACACCAAGTAGCTGCCATTTTTAGAGAGCGATCTGAAATCACAGCAAGTGTCATTCTGCAGCAAAAAAATAAAGACCCTGATTCGAGAGCTTTGGAACCTGGGTGCCCCAGAGCAGTATTTCCTTGTTAGATGTGATTAATTTTACACAAAGGGTAGGCCAGGAAGGCTGGTCTGGAAAAAGAAAAGCACCTTTGTGAAGAAAAATAAGTATGTGGCCTTCAGGGAGCTAAGTACATGTTTAATTTTGTGTTTTAAACTTCTCAGCAGACTGCAAATCTATAAAGGGAATCACTGAAAGTGAAGATAACGGCGACTTACCCAGAGCATCAGGCTGTTTTCCGCAAGACGGGGTGAGAAGTGAGAAAGCAAAATTTTTGCTTCAGTTACACAAACTCCCTCTCCTTTGCAGAGAAACTTGATAGCTGAAATGGAGCCAGACGCTAATGCAGGAGTCTCTGCCAAGAACTCTGTGCTTGTCCAACACTGACATCTAGTGGTCAGTTCTGAAACGTATTTTTTATTTCTGAAAATGTTCCATTGGAAGCACCAAGTAGATAAATCCTCTCTATGCTTTTTATTGTGAAAGATGTTTCTTCTTTTTCCCTTTGGAAAATATTGAACTATAATTTAATTTTTATTTCTGTAAAAATACAGTTATTCAATTTATATTTTTAGTTTAAAAAAGTTATAAGCGTTGTCATTCTCATTAAATAAGACTTGGCAGGGCTTCCCTAGTGGCACAGTGGTTAAGAATCTGCCTGCCAATGCACGGGACACGGGTTCAAGCCCTGGTCTGGGAAGATCCACATGCCGTGGAGTGGCTAAGCCCGTGTGCCACAACTACTGAGCCTGCCTCTAGAGCCCGTGAGCCACAGCTACTGAGCCCTAGTGCCACAACTACTGAAGCCTGCATAACTAGAGCCCATGCTCCACAACAAGAGAAGCCACCACAATGAGAAGCCCGCGCATCATAACGAAGAGCAGCCCCCGCTCGCCACAACTAGAGAAAGCCTGCGCGCAGCAACGAAGACCCAATGCAGCCAAAAATAAAATAAATTTTTAAAAAAAAGACTTGGCCTGTGTGTGAAAAAAGCACAGGATCTCTAATCCGAATTTGTTGGGTGTCATAATTATCTCTTATATCCATAAAGCACTAATCACTTTCCAAAGCATGACCAGTTATATTACCTATTTAGATATTCAACAGCTCTGAGAGGGGGGAATCAGGATCATTCTATTTTGCAGAAAAGGACACAAAGGCCCAGAAAATCTACCTAATACATCCAAGGTCATAGAGCAAGTCAGAGGTGATGCTAGTTCTAGAATCAAGGTTTTCCAATTTACAGGCCAGAATTCTTATCCTTAAGGCATATTTCCCTTTGTGGAAAGAAATAAATTACTCTCAGCTGGTGAGGGAAAAGGCAAATGGGGACACACAAACACACACACCCTTCCTTTTGCTCTGCACTGTTAAAGCCCTGACATTAACTAATGAGCAGAGGGAGAAAGCCACAGTGGATGATAGCCGCACTCCATTTTAGTCCATCGAGAAAGACTTGGCTGAAGCTAATAGGCATTATTAACCTTCCCCTCCAGCCTACCAGAATCAGCCACCACAGTGAAGTGCAGGGGTTGATCTTTACAAACACCTTGGACCATCATCCAAAGAGCTTGAGAGTTGGTTACCTTATGCCCAGATTTATGCACCTTCCCCCAACCAGGGCACAGAGCTGCATCCTGATGACGCTAACAAGCTTCCTAATTATCATCAAAACTAGAGGTATACAGGGGAGGCACACTTGAGGGCATGATGAATGGGTTATAAACTTATACATTTCTTCTGTGGGCAACTTACCAAAGGCTTCAGAATTTTAAACTGGGACTTTTTTTTAAAACAGGATAATTAGCTGGGACTCTAAAAAAGAGAGATCAAACCATGAAGGTTTGAACACAAGTGAGCACTTCATAAATGTTCTCTGGTATGAAAATATTGCCATGAGATTCCCAAAGAGGCATGGAGCATCTGCCTTAGAGGCCTGTGGCCAAACTTGTACTGTTACCGCTTTGCTAGGAGAGGAACTGAAGCATTTTGTGGGGTGAAGATAGGAAGTAAGAGAGACCAGTCACCCAGACAACCGGGAGTGCAAGTCAACCCTTGGGGTTTAGATCACTCTGACCTGAAGCAGCTCCATCTCTAGAAAACCAAGGTGTCAAATCCTACCGTTAATGTCCGTTTAAAATGGCAAATTAAAAGGGAGTGATACAGCTTGCCATGTCAATGCTCTTATCCCACTTCTACGGATCCTGTGCCAACTCAGTGGCCTGACCTCTTAATAACAATAATAACAACAATAGTAACAACTAACACTAATACAGTAAGCACTATTCTAAGGGCTTTATGTATATTAACTCATTAATCCTCACAACCCCATGAGGTAGGTGCTATGATCCCCAATTTACAGATGGGTAAGCTGAGGCACACAAGTAAGTAACTTAACCAAGATTCCACATCTTTTAAGTGGTGGGACTAGAAATTAAACCCAGGTCTGTCCAATTTCCGTGCCCATTCCCTTACCCTCTATATTAGTGGTTTTCAAAGTGTGGTCCTGGACCAGCAGTATTAGCATTACGTGGGAACAAAATCCTCAGCCTTCTCTCTCCACACCTGCCCCCGACCAGACCTACCGAAACAACAACTCTGAGGTTGGGGCCCAGCCCTCTGTACTTTAACAAGCCACACAGGTGATTCTGATACACATGATAGCTTGAGAACTACTCTTCTATATGATAGCACCTGTCGCTAAAAGTTAGTTGCAGGTGTAGAACATCAGCTCACAGAGAACACTCTGCCCAGTCAGGGTGCAGCTTGATTTCTTGCCACTTGCCATTTTCTGATGAAACTGAACTGTGAGAAGGTAATTCAATTTGACTGTGGGCTTGGATTAATCTTGGATGTTTTGCTATCATTCCTTAGTCCTACCAAAATTCCAAGACACAGTTCAGTAACAGTAGATCCATTTTTTAGATGCAGAAATCAAAGCCATTCAAGTCATTGGATAATTGACAAAACCTCTGTCATTTAGTCCATCCTCCTTCCTCCAGAAATATACACATAACCAATTTGAGGCTGGTAAGCGATTATCTCTTAAAAAAGAAAAAAAATATCTGGAGATGGGGGGAAGGAAATAATCTTTGAGATTTGGACTTCAGAGCTGTAGTCCTTCAGCTCAGGCTTGATTTGACCTCCTTTACTTGCTTTCTTCCCTCATGCCATCCCCCTATAGTCTTTATATCAGAAGAACCCAGCTCAGGTTTGCAGGAAAAGTTACAGAGTCAAATCATATTAGCTTGTATTTATTCAGCATCTCCTAAGAGCCAAGAACTCTTTTAAGCACTTTATATATTACAACCACCCTGTGACATAAGTATCATCATTATCATCCCCATTCAACAGACAAAAACAATCGGGGCACAAAAAGGTGAAATAAACTTTTCCAAGGTCCCATAAGTAGGGAGTGACAGATCCTAGCTGGGTTCTAAACCCAGAACGTCTGCTGCCAGAGCCCCACACACTTAACACCATGTTTTGCTGCCTCTCTTTGGGAAATTCTTCATATATCACCTATTATTTCCCCCTCCCAGTCTCCATACATTAGCCCACCGGGAAGTCCTATAGTACAGAAACTGTATAACCCAATTGCATTGTATAATCCATCGTATAACCCAGTGTCTCCCCAACTTACTTGATCAGGGAACCCTTTTTTGTCTACCACGTACTAAAGTTCCCTGGAATAACTGGTCTTAGAAACACACTTTGGGAAAACCTAGTTTGGTCAGGAAGACAATTCTCTCACCCAATCTTTAAGCCACTGTGAGAAGGCAGATGGACTAATGGGGGAAAAAAGTGTGTGTGTGTGTGTGTGTGTGTGTGTGTGTGTGTGTGTGTGTGTGTGTGTGTGTGTGTGTGTGTGTGTGTGTGTACACCGTAGAACATGTACGTTTACTTTTGTTGCTGGTGGTGGTGATGTCATTCTTGACACGTACCTAATGCCTTTACCACATCTTTGGCTAACCTTGAAGGACAAGAAAGACAATTAGGTCATCATGAGGGAAAGAAGCTTGTTTTATTTCTCTTAGAGTAGGCAGATGTAATTTGTATCACTGACAGCAAAGGCATGATGCCACCATCTCAGCCCTTTGCAAGGGCAACACTTTGTAAGAGGGAAGCACAGCTATGCCACCCACTGCAAGACAAATGGCTAGCAGTCTCTGTGCACATTGTTAATGATGGGCAGTTTCCCCACCCACCCACCTCAGAAGTTCCAGAGCGCTTACCACCTTCATCCAAATCATCCTGGAAGTTTTAGCCTATTAGCTTGAGTTACTCCAAATAGTCAGATGGAGATTTGAAGCGACATTCAGAAACCTCTCTTTCAAATATCTGTGCTCCCAGGAATTCTGCTTGATAGCATAGAGTATTGAACTTGTAGGGTGTTGAAGCAGGAGGAGGGAGGGAGGATTCTACCTTTGACAATTAGCACCTCTCACACTGGGGAACAGGAGCAGGAAGGGCTCCAGATTACAGGGTAAATTGTTATCCATCTGACTTTTGGTGTCTAATCTGGAATTCCCCAAATCATACCAAGCTACAGGTTAAAATAAAATTAATCGTCATAAATAGCATTTCTCTGGTTTTCACCCAAACCCATTATTATGATACCTCTAGGTCCTCCACTATTTCTCATACTCCCCAGTGGTTGTCTCAAGTCTATTCATAAGGAAGCCTTCTCAACCTTATGGACTTCTTAGGCTTCCGCTACCTATAGAAGCCACATCACAGGCATCTCATCACTGCTACCAGTGTTCACCATGAATAACAAGGGCATTAATGCTTGTACCAAGGATACTGCTTGCGCCTGTTCCCAAAGCCTCCAGAGCTACATCAAGCCACTGATGCTGCCGTGCACTACTCTTAAAACAAAATTGCCGGGACTTCCCTTGTGGCTCAGTGGTTAAGAATCCACTTGCCAATGCAGGAGACACGGGTTCGAACCCTGGTCCGGGAAGATCCCACATACTGCGGAGCAACTAAGCCTGTGCACCACAACTACTGAGCCTGTGCTCTAGAGCCCAAGAGCCACACCTACTGAGTCCACGTGCCCCAGAGCCCATGCGCTGCAACTTCTGAGCCCGCATGTTGCAACTACTGAAGCCCGTGCGTCTAGAGCCCATGCTCTGCAACAAGAGAAGCCACCACAATCAGAAGTCCGTGCACAGCAACGAAGACCCAATGCAGCCAAAAATAAATTAAACAAAAAAAAAAGGCCCCAGGTGCTACTGCTGTGCCAATGACTGGAAGCCAGGTAGCATCTACTGCTCTGTGCTGCCCCTGGTGTCTCTGATGTACCACAGCCCTCCAAGTGCCAAAGCTGAGTTCTGTTCCCTGGAAACCCCATGTGCCAGGGTTGGCTATGTTCTGAGCCAACTCTCAATTAGGTCGGCGTAAAAGCTGTGCTGCCTTATCTCCTTTCCATCATCTCACAAAGCTCTTTAGAGAAACTACTTTTTTCCTGCTTGTATCTTGTTTTTACTTTCACTATCCTCAACCCTTTGTGTCTATTTAGACACAAATCCTTGGGGAACTAGGCCAATGGGTAAATCTGAATGGTAGGCAATAGACTATACTCAGATTTGCCCAAACCTTCTAACAACTAAGGCACTATTGTTGGACCTAGCATGTGAACATGACTCTCAGAAGTCTCCTTGGTAACCCATGGAGGAGTGGGATGGGAGGCTCTCTACACCATGCCCAAAGAGATCTGAATCCTAGTGCAGAACCCAGCATAGGCTCTCTGTAGGCTCTCTTCTACAAGAGATTTTATTCCCAGTACATCATTCTTGCAAACCAATCCAAAAGACCATAGGAAGATGCATTGGACTAGGCAGAAAATGACCAGAATTCGAATTCCGGTGCTATCATTTATCAGCCACGTGAGCCCTGGGAAGGCCATTTAACCTCCACCTACTAGGATAACAATAACTTTCCTGACTACCCCCAGGCTTGTCCATTCAAGAAGTATGCATTGAGCTTCTTTCTAAAAGACAGAAGACACAGTGCCAGGCCTGTTGCAGATGTAAAGAACAGTCACAGATTTTGCTAGGTATCAGCATGCAAACTAACATTTTTTTTGAGAAAATATTTGTTGAGTCCTTATTAATCGTCCTTCACTTTACATGTTATCTTATTCCTCACAATAGCCCTATGAGCATGACTAAGCACATTTTATAAATGAGGAAAACAGAAGCTCAGGGAAGATCATAAATTTATTCAAGCCACACATCTAGTAAGTGGTGGAACTGGGATTCAAATCCAGGTCTATCTGATGCCAGAATCTGTGATTTTTCCACCAGACCATACTGCCTCATGTATATAAATAGCTATAATACAAGATAGAAAGTCATTCATCTCATAAGGCATAGATGAAGTGCCATGGAGTCAAATGAGATGCATATGAGAGTGTTTTATAAACAGTCAAGCTGACACAATTGTAAGGTGTTTCTCTTATTATCACTAGGGTAAGTGCTCTATAAAATATGCTACCTGTAAAATTCCATCTGTAAATAGGAGTTAACCAAGCCTTGTAGAGGTATAAAGGAAAGGAGTATTTAATTTCAGCTGCAACAGACCATTGGAAGGCAACTGGTGCCTCAAATTCTGTCACTATTCTAAATAGCCCAGCATGTGTATATGGGCGTGGGTAACCCATGTGAACAGATCGAGAGCCCCCAGAGCTCAACGGCAGCATCCAAGCAGAATGAAAATCAGTTCAGCACGTTGCAACGTGCTGGATGAGCCTCCTGAGAGGACATATTGGCATGGGTTATTAAGATCACTTGGTGAAGCGGGAACTTGTTCAGGATGTGTGGACCACTGTGACCACTATGGGCAAGACCGTGTACCCCAGCAGGGTGTGAGGAGCTGGTTTTTGAATGCAGACTGACACAGCGGCTCTTTATTGTGAGTTCAAGGTGTAATAATTATAGCTTACCTATACTGAGCACCTCCTATGTGCCAAGCACTGAGCTAAGCACAGAGTACATCTTAAGTCATCATACTGTGATGAAGCCAACTGTATTTATCTGATTAAGAGCACGTGTTTTGAAGTAACACAAGCCACTATTTGTTTTACATCGGATAAGTTGATTCAGCGCTTTGAGACTCAGTTTCCTAATCTGTAAAATGGAGATCATAATGCCTACCTCAGAGAGTTGTCATGAGAATTAAATAAGTTAATGAATTTAGTACAGTAAAGCAATTAATACTATACCCAGCACATATGAAATATTCAATAAATGATACTATTGCTATATTTCTCTATTGAAAGTTCAGCGTGGATCATTCTTTTGACTTCTAGGAAATAGTACTAGAAAGTCCATTCTAGGCATATTGGTTACCTACTGCATAACAAGTTACCCTAAAATTTAGCAGCTTACAATAACGCATTTACTATCTCACAGTTTTTGTGGGTCAAGAATCTGGGCATGGCTAAATGGGGTCCTCTGTGCTAAGGTTTCTCACAGGCTATAATTAAGGTGTTGGCCAGGGCTGGGGTCACATCTCAAGACTTGACTGAGGGAGGATCCTCTTCCAGGCACATTTGTGTGCTTGCTGGCAGGACTCAGGTCTTGTACAGGCTGTCAGCCCGAGGTTCCTTACTGGCTATTGGCTGGAAGCCACCCTTGGTTCCTTGCCAAATGGGCCTCTCCAACATGGCATCTTGCAAAGCCAGCAAAAGAGAGAGTCAGCTAGCAAGATGGAAATCACAGTCTTATAACCTAGTCACAGAAGTGATATTCCACCATTTTTGCTGTATTCTATTCCTTAGAAGTAAGTCACTGGATCCAGCCCAAAGAGGATTACACAAGGTCATGACTACCGGGAGGTGGGGATCACTGAGAGTCACCTTAGAAGTTTGCCTTCCACACTGAGAAAGGTAAAAAAATCAAGAGTCAAAATGTATAAAACATGGTTCTTCACACTTAGATGTACTCGTTTTGCTACTTCAGGTTTGTGCATTCATACTAGGAATTCTAATAAATTTCATGGTCTCTTTAAAATATTTTTAAAAAAAGAGTCAAGGAGAAACTCTTAAAGGGCTTTGGTGTATAAAATTAAG
Organism: Stenella coeruleoalba; assembly: GCF_951394435.1. Lineage (NCBI taxonomy): Eukaryota > Metazoa > Chordata > Mammalia > Artiodactyla > Delphinidae > Stenella > Stenella coeruleoalba. Next base: position 97,927,466 of record NC_137152.1, on the reverse strand, counting down.
ATTCAAAGTGAATTGTGAAAATAAGTATAGGCTATTAAGGGAACAATTAATAAGGAAAAATATTACTAGGTGTTTTGGAGGTTTTGTTTCCCTCAATGATAATAAAAGGATTGTTTTTTTTCTTTGATTAATGTTTAGCTTGCTTAAGTTCATTTTATAATAAGAAGATTCTCACAGGGAACTGTATTCAATATCTTATAATAACCTATAATGGAAAAGAATCTAAAAAAGAATACATACATAAATATATGTGTGTACATATATATACATGTATATGTATAACTGAATCATTTTGCTGTACACCTGAAATTAAAATAACATTGTAAATCAACTATACTTCAATTTTTAAAATGTATTAAAAAAGGAAGATTTTAATCATGATCATACCCATTTTATAGATGAGGAAACTGGCTCTGAGAGAACTTGCTCAGGGTCCTTAAGAGCAAAGTTGGATTGAAATCCAAGTCTGTTCAATTCCAAAATCTCTTTTTCTGCTATAACCATTTGCCCCCCATATTTAGCTAATTAGTGTGATTTGTTCCAGTTTAGTGTTCGTGTTTTAGTTTTGCTCAACGCCTTACTTTTGATTATGCACATATATATCCTACCTTTATCTCCCACACCCATAATTCTTACCATAAACTTTATCCCCTCCCAAACTGACAGTAGTTGTTGTTTAGAAATTTAACACCAGTTCTTTATAACTTAGAGCAAAACATCTTTTTTTCAAATAAATAGGTGATATTTTATTTGTGTGCCTGTGGTCCTCAGGTGCTAGGTAATATTTTGTCAATGCTTTTCTGAAAGTAAAAATACTAGTCAGGATTTCTTTTTTGTACAATTCTGGTCCATACCAGCAATTCTTTGCCAGTGTGTAGGAAACAAGATTTTCAGCATGATTCAAAATTTGTACACATTAAGAGTGCAGAGCACCTTGCTACTGAAAAGCAAATGTGGAGAATAAAAGGAGTTATCATACGAGTAACCCACACTCCATTGCAAGGATATTTTTTTAAGCAAACAAAACAAATTTTGCAGGCATACATATAGCCATCATTGACTGAGCACCCAGTGTATACACACAAGGAATTAAGCTCATTAGATACTGAGCAGGATATAACCCTCTATAACACATAGGAGATCCCTGCACCCAGGGAGCAATGCCATCCAGCATGAACCCAAGTGAGCATAAGCTCCTCAAAACAGACATTTCCAGATGGAGTCACTTCCTATCCAGATTAACTGCTTGAAACTACAGGATGAATTCTTTACATCACCAGGTTTTTTTTCATGGGTATATAAAACATCATATCCATCCTGTCCTCACCTGTGTTTGGCTAGTAGACTTTCTTGGATCTTGGAGACGGTGTTATTTGCCAAGGCAGGATTTCTCAGTTAGACTGGAAACATCAGTATGTATCATATGCTTCCACTTATCTTTTAAGGTATATACGGAGTAGTATATGCTCAGATTATTTCTGGAAGGACATGTAAAAAAATAACATTTGCCTCTAGAGAGGGGAAGATTGAGAACTGTGGAACTGGGGTAGGTGGGAGAGGAACACTCACTTTTCACTATATGATCTTTTGTATAACTTGAACTTGTTACTGTGTTTATGTATTACTTTTTTACTAAAATACTTCAAATAATTTTTAAAGATTCAAAAAATAAATCGAGTTCTTAACTAGGCATTTCTTATGGAGCTTATGGCAAAATACACATCGAGGCAGTTTAACCTTAATAGTTGGGGTTCTGGAGCCAGATTACATGGGTTTGAATATCTCCACCACTGGGCAAGATACGGGAAAAATAACTTGACCTCTCTAAGCCTCAGTTTCCTCCTCTGTAAATGGTGGCTCTGTTGTAAAGACTGCTTTTCTGAGAACTAGGAAAAAAGGAGGCTTTGGCAAGAGGTGATCCTTCCTGGAACTTGAGTCAATGGGTAAAGTAAAGGAAAAGATGGCTCTGATCCATCATCTCACATTTCCAGATGGGAGTACGGGTAAATAATCATGTTGTGTCTATGGATTTGAAATTAACAAATGGTAATAATGAGACTTGTTTCACTGAAGCCTCAGTTGCTTCCACAACCGTCTCTATTGCCTTTACTTTGCTTCAAAATGGGGCCATTCAAGAGAAGCTGTCTTTCTAGTCCTTCTAGGACTTTGGGGGTGATGAATAACTGTAAAACACTATTTGCCCTTAATTCCTTGAGTATCAAAAGGCCTGCTTGGCTGCCTAATGTCAGAGCGGAAGAAGGGTATGGAATGAATTGAGAATTGGGCAAACCTCCACACAGCTGGCCAGAAAAGTCCCAAGTGCCAGGCTGCCCTTTCTACCCTTCTCTTGCCTTCATGCTCTAAATCCAGGGTGCCAAAACTAATCCACCTGCCTTGCCATTCTAAATGAACTTCCACTCTCTTTAGTAGTCTACAACGTACAAAAACACTTTGGTCTAAGCGTAAAGAAAAGAGAGGCCAGTGAAAAGAAAGCACTGATTGGATACTTCCAGAAAAAAAAAGTTAGTCTGCTATCAAGAGAAAATAATCTCATTAAGGGATTTGTTTTCAATTTTGGTCCAAGTAGATGCCTATTGTTGGTAAGCAAATAGAAAACATTCTTCTTAAGCTAGAATGGCGCAAATTTCCAGAGATGTAACATAGCTTCCAGGACATGGCTATGTTACTCCAGTATGCAGTTCTCTGGTACAGACTACCCCGTTAAGAGTCACTACTGAAGTATTGGGCATTACCCTGCAGTAGGGTGACTAGAGTGCCTTGTGGAAGTAGAGGAGACATGATCACATGTCACAGCAGGGACATGTGACAACATGCTTCCATTTAAGGCCTAGGAATCAACTGCAGAAAATTTCACAAAAAGAAGATCCCTAGGTCCCTCTTCAAATCTACTGAGTCAGAATCTCCAAGGAGTGGTAACAGAGCTTGTATGATATTAATAAGTATTATAGCTAATATCTGTTGAGAATTTGCTATGTGTACCAGACACCATGCTAAGCATTTTACGTGTATTATCTCATTTAATCCTCACAACAACCTTCATAAGGGTTCAATACTACTATTATCAACATTTATCAATACAAAGGTCCATGACTGTTTTCACTGTGCTCCTTGTTAAGCATCTTTCTTCAGTATCCTCCCTTAATCCGCTTGAAAACAAATGCTCTTCTTTTTTTATTTTAATATTTATTTATCTATTTATTTGGTTGTGCCGGGTCTTAGTTGCAGCAGGCAGGCTCCTTTAGTTGCAGCTTGTGAGCTCCTTAGCTGTAGCATGGGAACTCTTAGTTGTGGCATGCACGTGGGATCTATTTCCCTGACCAGGGATCAAACCTGGGCCCCCAGCACTGGGAGCACGGAGTGTGAACCACTGCACCACCAGGGAGGTCCCACAAATGCTCTTGTGCATGGCCCAAATTGTTGGGGTTTTTTTTTTTTCTCCTAAGCTTACCCATTTTATGATACTGCTTCCTTGGTGGAAATAAAAGCCTTTTCTCAGCCCAAGATCCAAGATCCAAGCCCACAGCCCTGCGTGCCTTATACTGCTTCCCTATCTTGCTTAATGTCCTATAGAACTCACAGTGAGACTGCTTGGAAAATTAGATCTGGAAAGAAATTCTCTCTTTTCATGGGCAAAGCACTCAATAGGGGAAAGGCAGAGGCCGTGAGACTGTCTTTTGAAGGCAAAGGGGTCTTCTTGTTCTTAAAGTAGCAATACACATCAACTTCCTCAACAGGTTGCTTGTAATAACAATAACAGCTAACATTTATTGAACACTTTACTATGTTCCAAGCACTGTACTACATACTTTAAATTCATTATCTCATTTAATATTCAATATAACCTTGTAAGGCAATTATTATTCTTATCTCCCATTTTATGGATGAAAAGACTGAGGCCAGAAAGACAAATTGCCAGGGATCACTTAGCTATTAATTGACAGACAGGACAATAAAATTGTCCTGACTCCAAAGTTGATATACTTAACCACTCAGTCTCTAATGTCAAGACCAAAAGAAGAGGTATAATTCGACTTGTATTTAATTGTGTTTGTGTTATGTGTGGGTTTGGGGGATTTTTTGTTTGTTTGTCTATAAAAAAGAAGAGGGTTTTATTTTCCAGTCTACTTGGCCTCAGGAAGCAAATATTGTGAATTAGAGGCATGGTAGATTTCTGGCCTGGCTAACTGATGTGTGTCAAAATCACAAATCAGTGTGTTAGAACTATTGTCTTTTTATCAACTAGTATAAAGAAGTAATTTCTCCCTCTAAAGTGAACATCTGAAGAGATTACCCAGCACCCATTTCCTTCTCAGAGGTGGAATCTCACTCTTGGTATCATCTCCAAAGCCCACATTTCTATCTTTTAGCCCCAATAATGACAGAGAGATCAGCAATGCTGATAGTCTGTGCCCTACTCAGAGATCCTTCAGTCCTCTCCCCTCCTTTTCAGTATACATCTTGAAAACACTCCCCCAAATACATTTTAGTCCCCCCAAATACAAAGCCTTCTTCCCAACCACCCATGATCAAATTGCTGTCAGTGACAAACAGCCCTCATCAGTACATGTTACTACTTTTGGAAGGGAATGCAAGAGCCTAAAATCTGTTCCCTTGCAGCCAATGATTCTCTTCGTAGTGGGAAACCAGATATGGCCTCTCTGAGAGATAGGAAAGAGGCAGAGAGTTCTCAGCAGCATAGAAACACCTCCCTCTCAAGCTACTCTCCTTCAAGTGGCTGAGCTATCAGAGCTGAGAAGGGGAGGCAGAAGATGGGCTAGGTATGAAAAAACTAGCTTTCCCATCAGAGTCAAGCAAAGGAGAATTCATGCCCATTGCAACCAGATACTTAAGTGCTCTCTCCATTTTGGTCTCTCACTCTACAATTTTTCTTCTCACTGTTTTTAGTCATTTTCTGTGCCCCTACCACACACAGGCTCACATACACGTCCTGCTCCACAGCTTCTGTCCCTGGTTCCACTATGTCAATATGACTTCCAATGTGCCAGTGCAACTACAAAGAAATACCATAGATATGGTTTACATTTGCATACATTTGCATTTGTTGTACATGTGCACACTCAGACACACACACACACACACACACACACACATACACCTACACCTACACCTCCTACAGGGACATCTCACTTTTCACAAAAGTGTAGTCCTGAAAATTCAGTAAATATGAAAATTTTTATAGATGAAAATCAATTTAAACTCAATTTAAATGACTTTTCTGGGACTTCCCTGGTGGTCCAGTGGGTAAGACTCTGTGCTCCCAATACAGGGGCCTGGGTTCGATCCCTGGTCAGGGAACTAGATCCCGCATGCATGCCACAACTAAGAAGCCCGCATGCTGCAATGAAGATCCCGCGTGCCGTAACTAAGACCCAGAGCAGCCTAAATAAATAAATAAAAGAATGGTTTTAAAAAATAAACAAATAAAAACAAATGACTTTCCTAAATCATTTTCACACATACAAGCATTTACTACAATAAATATAATTTTCACTGACAGTGGACACAAAAGCATGGATGGAAATACTTTGCAAACTGTAAAACATTAACAAATACTACTTATCATCATTATTCACTAAGCAGGTAGGGGTGATAATGGGTACAATTTAAAGGGTTCTGCTGTAAACCATTATTATAACATGATTAATCCTTCCTTAATGTAAACATTTATACAAATGGATTAGAATGCATTGAATACAATGTAAGTCTTCCTACATTGAAGCAAATCTACTTACATTAGACTGTGATTGCTCTTCATTTCTATTATATCCAAATTGGATTATACATTTTTTTTTAACGCAATGATGGGTATGGCATTAAAAGACAAAGCACTGAATGAGAAAGAGTTTTAATTCCTTCTCTATCATCAACTGACTGCTTTTCATTGCTCCAACTTCCTCATATGTATTTTTTTAAGTGGTCATAATACCATCCTGCCAGTTTAATATGGTTGTTGAAAAAATGAAATAATAAATAAAAAATGAAATAATACATGTGAAGACAAGATTTCACACATAAAGCATAATGCAGTGTACTAGGTGGAATTCTGAGATGACCCCCTGGTGTACATACATCTTCTCTCAGTTATTCAAACACAAACCTAGGTGCTGCTGTAAAGAGATTTTGCAGATATAATTAAGGCTCCAAATCAGTTGATCTTAAAATAAGGAGATTATCTGAGTGGGCCTGACCTATGACATGAGACTTTAAGTCTGAGATTCTGAAATACACGGACTTGATGTGCTGTTGCTGGCCATTCCGCCATTCACCCAACTCAGTTCTGTTCTTCAAGTCTGATTCTTTCTGTCATGTGACCAGTGGCAGACTCTTTCTTTGTGGAAACAGGATGATACTGACATATTCATCATAGTGGTTCCCACCCCATTATTTCCTGTTATTCTTTTGTTTTTCTCATCCCTCCCACCCATACTAGAGGACTCCTTGGGCCACAGAGAGGATGAATCAGATGAGAAGCAAGAGAATTATATGCTAATGGGAATCCCTGTGCCCTACCAGCCTGAACCAATTTCTTGGTGACAACCATAGAACCCAACAGATAGATTTGGGGGCTCAAAAGTAAACAAGGCCTGTGCCAAACTTCCTGGGAGGAGCCCAGAGAAGTGGCAAGCCCTGCAGAGTTATTCCTCACCAACATGTAAAAGGAGGAATAGAGATGGCTGTGTGATGAATCTACACAAACAACCTTGGGATAGCCTTGTGGGACTTCCTCAGAGTGCTGTGAGATGCAGCCAGATGTTTCCCATGTATCCAGAGGAGCAAAGAAGTAGCTGAGAGAGAGCTGAACTTGGAGAGACTTAGTGATGAGGACAAGAAGAATTCAACAGTGATGGATACCACAGTGGAAAGAAGAAACACCTCAAACATAGATGTCATCTGCAGCTGGGGTGGAGGGAGTTGGTACTCTGAATTCACTCAGGAAACCCTGAATTGACTGAAATTGCTTAAAGAAAAAAAGACTGAATGGAAGCTGAAAACAAATACAGGAAAAAATCTTACATTTCCAGCACATGTAAGTAATATGGACTTGTAACCAAGCAGGACCCCATGGGGCCTTTGGGCGGGAGGGGGGGAGACAGGCGCCTCCCCCATATCCTCTGCTTTAGCTCCCCTCTGAAGTACCTAGATAACAGTATCTGATGCACATTTCCTGAGTTGTTTTACTGATTTGAAAGACCTCCACTGAATGGAAGATGTTAACTACTTGATGACCCTGACCACATAGCCCCCAGGCCTACTGGAGCCTGAGGATTGATAATGTTAACCCCTGTGTGACAGCGCCCTGTTACCTCACCATCAACCAATAACAGAATTGTGCACCAGCTGATCACATACCCTGCGATTCTTCTCCCTCACCTGGCCTTTAAAAATGCTTCCCTGAATTATGGCTTTCTCAGGGTATATGCCCAGTAGTGGGATTGCTGGGTCGTGTGCCAAAATGTTCATTGCAGCTCTATTTACAGTAGTCAGGACATGGAAGCAACCTAAGTGTCCAACAACAGATGAATGGATAAAGATGTGGCACATATATACAATGGAATATTACTCAGGCACAAAAAAAATGAAATTGAGTTATTTGTAGTGAGGTGGATGGACCTAGAGTCTGTCATACAGAGTGAAGTAAGTCAGAAAGAGAAAAACAAATACCATATGCTAACACATATATATGGAATCTAAGAAAAAAAAAGGTCATGAAGAACCTAGGGGTAAGACAGGAATAAAGACACAGACCTACTAGAGAATGGACTTGAGGATACGGGGAGGGGGAAGGGTAAGTTGGGACAAAGTGAGAGAGTGGCATGGACATATATACACTACCAAATGTAAAATAGATAGCTAGTGGGAAGCAGCCGCATAGCACAGGGAGATCAGCTCGGTGCTTTGTGACCACCTAGAGGGGTGGGATAGGGAGGTTGGGATAGGGAGGGTGGGAGGGAGGGAGACGCCAGAGGGAGGAGATGTGGGGATATATGTATATGTATAGCTGATTTACTTTATTATAAAGTAGAAACACACCATTGTAAAGCAATTATACTCCAATAAAGATGTTTTAAAAAATGCTTTCCTGAAACCCATTGGGGAGTTTGGGTGTTTTGAGCATTAGCTGCCCTGAACTCCTTGCTTGGTGCCCTGTGATAAACCCTACACTTTCCTTCACCACAACCTGGTGTCAGTAGATTGGCTTTACTGCGCATGGGCAAGCAGACCCAAGTTTGGTTCTATAACAGACTGAGATTCATACCTACTATATTTGCTTCCAGTTGAGGGTCTTCATAAAGGAAGGAATCTGATGACCCCAGTTACATGCTAGGCCGTAGGGTCATGAGCCAGTGAGGGTATTGCTGTGCCTGAAGGGTCAGGTACTCATCCCTGCCCCAATAAGGAGAAGCGGGTCTGAAGTTTATTAGTAAACGTAGGTTGACTACTTTAAAAGAAATCTCTGTGGCTTAACATAAAAGGGTTTAATGGTTTCTTTCAATGGTGAGAAATAAACATGAGTGACATGGATTGTGGGGTCTGATATGGATGGTGGGGTGGGGTGGGAGGAGGGCTCTGCTCCAGGCAGTTATTCAGATATCCAGCCTCCTTCTACTATGTGGCATCTTTCAGGGCCTCTGAGTCCTCCACTAGATCCTATTCATCCAGCAGGCAGATTTTGAAAAGAGAGTGAATGGAAGGTTATGAGGGAGGGTTCGGCGGGCCAGGGTTAGAAGTGGCACTCATCATTTCAGGTCACATTCCATTGGTGAGAACTGTGATGCAGCCCCATCTAGAGCAGGAGGGCAGGGAAGGGCAGTGTGGTGCTGTGCTCAGGAAGAAGAGACACAGACATTAGTGATCCCTGGTAGTCTCAACCAGGCCGTGAGGACAGAAGAAGGGCCAAGTCAGGTGGTGGTAGTTACTGTCTTTGCTCCCTCTCCAAAAGGCTGTGTACAAGGCTTTTCACGAAGTAGATGCTTAAGGAGCAAAATCTATAGTAATACGAATTCCCTGAAATAGCATCTGTTTTTAGAGCAGAAGTTGCCTGAAAAGATAACTAACGCTCTGGAGAAGACAGGAAGAAGTGAAGTTCCTCACGCTAAAAGCTGCCTGACTGAAGGTTTCAGACTAGAGCAAAAAAGCATGAGCAAGTCACTTTGAAAGCTGTAATGACATATCTTGATTACAGCCATAATGAGCCATAAAGCTTGGAATTTCATCCTGTGTCAAAGCCTCCAGGTATGGAGCATTCTTGAATCTCATTTTTATTCTAACCAAAATGTGAGAAGCCAACCACCAACAAGGCAGCCAAAAAAGCCAGAATCCCCTTGACACATTTTACTCTTAAGGGAACACAGACCAAAAGCACTCAAAAAGAACCATCGAGATGCAAACCCCAACCTTCCAAAGTGCAAAATATCGACAAATCATATCTACAATACAAATTGTGGTGTTTTCTTTTGTAAATTAAATCCCGTTTTAAAAAATAAATATTTCCAGAAAAATATGAAAATATTTAAGACATGTATGTATAGGAGTTGCAAGCTGAGGAATTCCTGCAATTGTTACTTTTTTTCCTATTTGCCATGGATTTTTAAAAACTTAAGGTTTCTCTGAGAAGGGAGAAAAATATTGGCAATACCAATTTGTAGCTTAAAAAGATCATTTTTAAATGTACAAACATCCTTTTCCTTAAGGCTTTTAAGGTTCTAATCTGAAAATCAGCTGTAACAGTTGCATTTTCACGGTTACAGGTATACATGGTCAGCCTGCAGTTAGCCAGAAAATTCCATTCTGTGAGCATTTTGTTTAAAAGAGGCTTTGCTAGAAATGCGTATTAAATGAATAAATAATGAAATTGAACCAACTTGACTGCACATGTCCCTGGCTGATCTATAGATCTAAATGTCTTCTGAAGCATGAATTGCCTGACATTTTATCTTTGGATGAATATTGCTGCCAATCATTCACTTACCCTTTCAAAAGTTTCATTCATTTCCCCACAGGAAACTCTGAACCCCAAAACGCTAAAAGAAAACTGGGAGGATTTGTATTCACAGGCTTCTAGGGGCTGTCTGAGGGTCACCATGGAAGTTATCTTCATGTTGAATGGCTTTTCGGCCAAAGCCCACTGGCCACCCAGCCCAAGTCCATCTAAGGCAAGAGGCTAGTCTCCTCCTGATGAGGAAAAGCATCCTCTCTCCCAGGGAGTGACCTTGTCAAATTTGAAGGTCACAGCTTATCCCCTTCCTGTCTGTTAGAGTATTTGCTCAACAACTGAGATAAGTTATCTTTACTAGCTTAAGAGCAGACCTTCCTTAGAGCCTACAGAGCAAGGGCCCCACAATAATGTCCCTACTGAGCATTCTGAAAATTCTCTCTTCTTCCATCTAAACCTTTTATTCAGTCAGCATCTACATTGATTTGACCTAAACTGCAATGGAGTACCTGTTGCTGCTATTTTGGAAGAAGGATTTATTGAGCAAATAAATAGTAAGTTTATTACACAAGTAAGTTGGGTGTGGGGCTTCATGAGCTCCAGTTTAAAAAGCTCCCTCAACACACACCTCATTTTATCCTCATAATCATCCTATGAAACAGGTTTTATTGTCCCTGTGTTATAGACAAGGGAACTGGGGCTCAGAAAGTAAGGTGACAAGCTCCAGGTTACACAGATTGGGTTGTAAATAAGGACACAGACATCATCGTCATCATTATCATTATAAACAATAATAGCATTTAGTATGTATTGACCAGTAATTATGTAACAGGTATTTTATTAACTGTTTTACATGCGTTACTGAATTCAATGTATATAATCAGCCTGTAGATTAGGTATTATTATCGCTCCCATTTTACAGATGAAAAACAGTGTCTCAGAGAAATAAAGCAACTTGCCCAAGGCCATACAGTTAATAAGTCTTGGGATATGTTTAACCTGTCTAAGAAAATAAACTGCATTTTAGAAATTTGGCAAATTCATTTTTTTTTTTTTTTTTTTTTTTTTTTGCGGTACACAGGCCTCTCACTGTTGTGGCCTCTCCCGCTGCGGAGCACAGGCTCTGGACACGCAGGCTCAGCGGCCATGGCTCATGGGCCCAGCCGCTCTGCGGCATGTGGGATCCTCCCGGACCGGGGCATGAACCCGTGTCCCCTGCATCGGCAGGCGGACTCTCAACCACTGCGCCACCAGGGAAGCCCTGGCAAATTCATTTTTTAAACACAGTTATCAATTAAAAATAATTCTTACCTACTCATAAAAATTGGGGAGTGCTCTAGATGAAATATTATTGGTAGTCTGAGTTCCCATGAGATATAAAACTGAATTTTTGTATTAATCAATTTAGATTTTTCACTCCTCCAAAATCCCCACATTTTGACTGAATTAGTGATACTTTATTATAGTTCTGGCATTTTGGAGGGATGAGAAACATCCAAATTATAATTTGAAAAAGCATATTCTTGTAATTGCTTTGATTTGCTTTAAGTCATGATATTTATTTATTTATTTATTTACTTTTATTTTTGGTTGCCTTGGGTCTTCGTTGCTGCTCACGGGCTTTCTCTAGTTGTGTCAAACAGAGGCTACTCTTCGTGGTGGTGCATGGGCTTCTCATTGCAGTGGCTTCTCTTGTTGCTGAGCACGGGCTCTAGGCACGCAAGATTCAGTAGTTGTGATACGTGGGCTCAGTAGTTGTGGCTCGCGGGCTCTAGAGCTCAGGCTCAGTAGTTATATTTTGAAATTTCAAACTGCATGGAAAAGTTGTGAGATTCTATACATATCAAAAGGCAGTCAAAAGTTATCATTGCTATAGTTGATTCTCCTCTCCAATGCATACACACATATACACACACACACACATTCCCTCATCTCTGGTCTTAGAGATTCCCACCAGGGCTTACGGGATAGTGCACACACACACAAACAGACACACAAACAGTAAACCCATAGCAAACTAAGCCCGTACTATGTGCCCACAAGCTCATGACATTAGAACACATAATACTCCTCCTGGAGCAAACAATCTGACTGGAGAAATAAAACTCACACAAGAAGAGCTGAGGGAACACTTAAAGCAACAAGTGCTATCCAATGGTCAATTCTTTTGGCTGTTCATCAGAATCATCTTGGGAACTTGTTCAAATGCAGGTACCCCAGCCACATCTCTGGAGATCTGGCTGCTCCAAGGAGTCTGACTAGTGAGAAAGGGAATATTTCCTGCCAAATCAGTAAACAAAGGATGTCACAGTCATCAGCAATTGCAGCCACCACCAGACAGTGAGCTGGTGAGCCCTAAGGTAACTCAGGAAGGAAAGAATACCTGCCATCTAGCAGCCATCAGACTGCAGCCACTCCCTATGGTGAGCCCTGAGTACACTCAGAATGTGAAAATACAGGACACTGGCCCCAGATAGCTGAGGTGCATATCAAAGGAATGATTTCGGTGAGCCCAGACTCTTGCATCTTCCCACACATAGAAAAGCGCTAAATTCCTTAACTTGACATATCTGGTTTTCTTTAATTAACAAAAATCTTTTGATGCTCCCAATTACATGCCCTTTGTTGCAAAACTCCTATATATCCTAGCTCCCCCCTCGCCTCCTCGGAGCAGTTCTCTCAGGGTTACTTGAGATGCTGCCTCCCGGGCTTTAAGTCCTAAAAATTTCCACCAAATAAAACATAACTCTCAACTTTTAGGGCTTATTAATGCTGTGGACAGAACCTGAGATTATGGTTTCCGAACACCTCGTTTTCAAAGCAAGGCCAAATGGCAAACATGGTAGATCACGAGCCAATAAAGAGGGCATATTCACCCAATTTGCAGAGGAAACAAACCTGGAAGGACTAGTGTGTGACAGAAACTAACCCTAATAATCTATCTGCAATCCTATGAAGAATTGATCAAGTAGAATTCCTTGAGTGCCACCACATGCCTCACACAGGCGGTAGAAGTTAATACCCACGTTTACTCCCACACATGCACAAATGGAGAGTCATCCACACACGTCACACAGGTAGGTACCCTGCTGCCAAGCCGAGTCCCTAGTCTAGTGTCTGTGTCCCAGTAGAGAACTGCTTGCCACTCTGCCTGGCCACCCTTACATTACATGGCAGCAAGCCCTTTCTGCTTGCAAACCTCCAAAATCCTATCTGGACCTCGCATATAAAATCCCTGAGGCTGCCAGGCCTCCAGAGGAGCCTGCTATGTGCATTGTAGGAGACGGGAGACCAGATGTGCTGGTCACAGAGATGGACTTCCCAGCTCCTGCCTCAAAGAAGGACCTACTGCCCAGTTCCCAAGAAGGAGGTCAGCAGAAAACCTCCAGCTGTCAGCGCCTTTCGGTTGTGCCTCAGCTGCAGAATGGCCTCACCTGAGATCACATCTGTCCAGGGACAACCTGCATCCAATGACTGAGCAAGGCAGTGGTGGAAAAAGGCCAAGCCACTGCAGGTCTACATAGGACAGCTCTGACGGACAATCCTTATTACAGAACTTCCCCACCAAGTTGGCCAATGCTTTGACCAGCCTATCTCCCAGTTCAACTTCTGCCTCTGCCCAATCCTGCTTCTCTCCTTTCACTTCATGGGTATTAAATCCCTAACAAATAGCTTGCACCTCAAACTGTTTCAGCATCTGCCTCCAGAGAATCCACCCTGTGACACCAGGCCAGGCCAGTTCAGTGACAAGGCCAACTGCACTTGGAAGAGAAAAAAGCAAGGGACTTCTGGGGCCCTTGGTCAGGGCTGCCACTACCTTGGTGGTCCCCAAGATGCAGGAGTTTGCTTTGCTCTGGCTTCAAGTCAATCTCTGGCACTCAGAACTATGTACATAGATTTGTCCAGGTCCCTGTTACTGAGGATAAATCTGATGACAGAAAGGCAGGGGGAGGAAGCCTTATCCTTGGGGAGAATTAGCCATCAATATAGAGGACTGGTTAAATGCATTAGGATACACTGCTATCCTGGAATGATCCACAGCCCTTAAAAAGAAAGGGTGGAGGGAACCTTCAAGATGGCGGAGGAGTGGCATGGACATATATACACTACCAAAAATAAAATAGATAGCTAGTGGGAAGCAGTCGCATAGCACAGGGAGATCAGCTCGGTGCTTTGTGACCACCTAGAGGGGTAGGATAGGGAGGGTGGGAGGGAGACGCAAGAGGGAGGGAATATGGGGATGTATGTATACGTGTAGCTGATTCACTTTGTTATACAGCAGCAACTAACACACCATTGTAAAGCAGTTATACTCCAATAAAGATGATAAAAAAGAGGTAAAAAGTATATTTGCTGCATGAGTGTCCAAAATACATTGTTATTTGAACTTTAAAAAGCAAGTTTTAGAACAGCTTTTGTAATACAATGCCATTTTAAAGTTAACACAGTGTAGTCCCATTTTAAATAAATTTAGACTATAAGAATTTGAAATACAGTAAGTCCCCTACATACGAACGAGTTCCATTCCGAGAGCATGTTCGTAAGTCCAATTTGTTCGCAAGTCCAACAAAGTTAGCCTAGGTACCCAACTAACACAATCAGCTATATGGTACTGTACTGTAATAGGTTTAGAATACTTTTCACACAAATATTACATAAAAACAAACACAGAAAACAAAGAAAACATTTTAAATCTTACAGTACGGCATCTTGAAAAGTACAGTAGTACGGTACAACAGCTGGCATACAGGGGCTGGCATCGAGTGAACAGGCAAGAAGAGTTACTGACTGGAGGAGGGAGAGGAGGTGAGAGATGGTAGAGCTGAAGGATCGTCAGCAATAGGAGACCCAGCTCAAGCTGCAGTTTCACTCACGCCTGACGTTGATGGCACAGGTTCTGGTTCCTTGCTGGATTCAATTCTATCTACCCTCTTGAAAAAACAATCCATGATGTCTAGGTAGTACTGTACCAGCTACATCACCGCTGCTTTTACACTTCTTCCAGCCATCCTGGGCTTGAAATAAAGATACTGTACTACTGTACTCTATACAGTACTGTACACTAAAGTACACAAAAGCACAACAACTTGCAGAGGATGCACGCACGTGACAATGTATGCCAGACACATGAACTAACTTACGTGATTGGACATGTGAATGCACGTTCGCATCTTTGAAAGTTTGCAACTTGAAGGTTCATATGTACGGGACTTACTGTATTTTGATATAAAAATATTTCAGTCCCAGTTTATGCACATTTGAAATAATGCAAATCTCCCCAAATTAAAACGTCATCAAGAATCACATAATTTCAAAACCTGAAGGCCAAGTGAATTGTAAGGCATATTTCCACTGTTGCCACATGGTGGCGCCACTTTAGCTGATAAACAGAAATTCTGGTCTCCCTTTGTCAAGACTGGTCTTGAATTATGCAAATTTCTAATTATGTTGGGCCCTTGGGAACACATTCCTTGCATAAAACACAGATGCCCTGAATACTGGTAGGCAGAACACTTGGAGGACTATATACCAAACTTAACTGGAGTTATCTCTGGAAAGTGGAAATGGGGAGGGTGGATGTTACCTATGTTGTACACTTCTAATTTTATTATTTTTTTATTCAGTAAGAACGGAGGTATAACAGGAAACAATTTCTGATGAAAATAAATACCTTCTTCGGATTCTTAAGTAAAATCCCAAGTGTATTTCAAATGCCAGGCAGATGGCAGATGGCATACACAGGCAGAGCAGGACGCAAGTCATCCTCTGGCCAGGCATCTGGTGTTGCATATGAAAGAGTCAAAGCCAGAGGAATGCGAATGCCTCAGCCCCTCTGGCCCTAGCAATGTCTTTGCCTTGCTGCAGGTTTCCTCCCAGGCTCCCTCAGCCCTGCAGCCTCTAGACCAGAGCCATTGCACAACACGACGACTTGCCCTTGTCCTGATTCTGAGCATGGAGTTTCCATCAACCTTAGAGGGAACACCTGGAGAGGAAAACTCCTGCCAGAATTGACCAGAAGCCCCAGTGAAGCTCTAGGTCACCGTGCCACTCTGACCCTCAGAGGAGGGCTCAGGGGTTAGGCTGCCCAAAATACTAATAGCAGCAGCTCTCATTTGAGAGCTTACCCCATACCAGGTATTGTACTAAGTGCTTTATATACATGATCTCATTTAATCCTCATAACTACCCTGAGGTGGGTACAATTATTACCCCATTTACAGATATGGAAAATGAAACAGACCACAAAAGTTAAAGACACCTACCCAAGGTCGTACAATAAGTGACAGATTTGAATCCAGATCTATCTGACTGGGGTGCCAATGCTCAAGGTTTGCTGCTATTGCTTCTCCGTCCACACTTGAGCCCTGAAGCAAAGCAGAGCTGAATCCTCCATAGCTTGCCTAAATTTCAATGGATGAATATTAATTCTATGGCTTGGAGCCTTTGAACCAAAATCATAATAATCATAATGAATTTCTGAGCCAGAGATGGACCAGATACCTAGAAATACTGCCTCTCCATCTGTTCATTCATTCATGCATTCACTCAAATCTCTATGCAGATGACGGGCTGCTTTGTTTTCTGGTCACATATTAGGTCAAGGATGTGTGGATGAGTCCAAGGCCAGAGCTCCAGGCCCTTGCTAATTAGGAGATCCTTGGCAATATTTACACCTCAGAGAGTGAAAAACATGACATAGAAGATCATCTATAGTCAGGAGGTAGAGCCAAAAGACAAGAAAATGGGAGTCAAGAAGGAACTCTGACACTGGCAGTGCTAGGAGACTGAGTACATAGTTAGCCTTGAACCCTGAACCAAAGACCTGCTATGTATAAAGCACATAGCATAATAGAACCTAGTGCTGTGAGATTTCCAGCCCATGTATATGTCAATGCCACGGACAGCTAGAGAACATGTATTTCTGTTGCTCTCCCTGTGTTCTCTGATTTGCTAGACCAAGAGCTCTTTGAGGACAGGAACAAGTAGCACATCCCCAATCTCTAGCACAGGGCCTGGCACAGAACTAGGGCTCAATGAATGTTGGCTGAACCAACCTCTACCTATTCTATCACAAGGAGGCACTTGATTTTGTTTTCTGCTTAGGTTTATTGTTGTCCATTCAGGAAAGATTTCAGATATATTTGCTACATGCTAGAGACAGAGGGTAATTCAAAAGGAATTGACAGGGCTTCCCTGGTGGCACAGTGGTTGAGAGTCCGCCTGCTGATGCAGGGGACATGGGTTCATGTCCCGGTCTGGGAAGATCCCACACGCCGCGGAGCGGCTGGGCCCTTGAGCCATGGCCGCTGAGCCTGTGCGTCCAGAGCCTGTGCTCCGCAACGGGAGAGGCCACAACAGTGAGAGGCTCGCGTACCACAAAAAAAAAAAAAAAAAGAAATTGACACTATTGTTCGTGCTCTCCAGGGGCTTACATCCATATTGGGAGATAAGATGAACCACAGGCACACAACACAGTTACATAGAAATACTGAGAAGTACCAGTTATCCTCAGCTCCCAAATGCAAGTCTTAGGACCAACTCATCCATTCAGATAGTTCTGTTATGGCTGCCCAGCTCACAGGGACTGTAAGCAATTCAGGATTATTCAAAGATATCATAACACAGAAAGTGGAGATTGGGGAACTTCCCTGGTGGCGCAGGGGATAGGACTCCGCGCTCCCAAAGCAGGAGGCCTGGGTTCAATCCCTGGAGAGGGAACCCAGAGGGATCCCACATGCATGCCGCAACTAAGAGTTCGCATGCCACAACTAAGAAGCCCACCTGCCTCAACTAAGGAGCCCGTGTACCGCAACTAAGGAGACCACCTGCCGCAACTAAGGAGCCCAAATACTGCAACTAAGGAGCCAGCGAGCTGCAACTAAGGAGCCTGCCTGCCGCAACTAAGACCCGGTGCAACCAAATAAATTTTTTTTTTTAAAGTGGAGATTGGTGAATCTGAGTTAAACCCCATGCATGTCATTTACTAACTTTGAAACCAGATGATTCTCCTGCTTAACCCTCAATGTACCAGGAAAAATAGTTATAACCACTTACCATCTAGATCTAATGGACCTTTTATAGTTTTATATTTTAAGTCATTTTACAAATAAGTAACAGAAGTAAGGATAAAGGGGTAATGAAAAACAATTTGATTAGCAAGCTTAATAAGAATTTAGGCAAGTAAATCAAATTTTATTCCATATTTTCCTGGTTTTGAAGGTATATCTACCCCAAATGGGCAATATTCTTTTAATGTAACTCACTGCTCAACAACTGTCACGCACAAACCTGGAACATATCACCTTATAAATACTGACTCCAGATTTCAAACACATCTCTAAGAAGTTCTGGTTTGTTGTTGCTTCTGGTTCTTCATACACTTAAAATGTCAAAATGTAATACTTTTGAAAACTTTGATGGCTCTTAACATTTTCATTTTTAGAATTCTAGACACTGATTAGAATGACCAATTCAATGATGTTTTATTTTTCATTTCTACATTATCTTTTTCCATCCATTCACCTTTGGATATACATTACATCTGCTTTCAGCATGTCTCCACTTATGAACTATATCAAGTAAATTTTCATGCAGAAATATTATAAAAGATAAAAAGAATAGTGCCACATGTCCTTTTAGCAAAACAGGGTAGTCCAGATTCATGTCACAAAATATTGCCTGATGAAGTCCTTCCTATTGAATGACTAGCTGGGTAAGAATATCATGTTTCCTTTTTGTCCTTGGAAATACACTGCTTCCTCATAGATGCTTGAGTTTGAAAAATTGTATCTAGGATATCCAGGATATCTACATCTGTAGACTCACAGTCTGAGATTTCACTTACATAATCAATTTCGCCATCACCATTAGTCTAGAGTGCTGCTGTCTCTTTCGATTCATCTTCTGATTTATCTAATAATTGGGAAACATCATCCTCTGTCAATTTTCTTCTCTTAGTAGAAAATTAAAATTTCTGCATTTTCATCTCTGTTTAATAAAAGCCTATAAAAACCTACAAAGATGTGTTTTCAGACTTCTTTATACATTTTTGCAGGACGATGCACGACTTTGGGCAACACAATAAAAAAAACTGAAAGTGGTGTAATGGTGATGATTTATTCCAGAATTGCATTATCCTTCTGGGCTATTCCAGAATTCTATTATATTCTTATTATTTTATAGTTTTTTTCCACCATAGTTGAGAATAACTGACGAGTAATAATGAAATAATTCCTGGGACACTGAAATAGCAAAGTATTTCAAGATACAGATCTTCCTCAACTTATGATGGGGTTATGTCCCAATAAACCCAACGAAGCTGAAAATATTAAGTAAAAAATGCATTTTATATACCTAACCTACAAAACACCATAGCTTAGCCTAGCCTACCTTAAAGGTGCTCAGAACACTTACATTAGCCTACAGTTGGACAAAATCATCTAACACAAAGCCTATTTTATAGTAAAGTGTGGAATAGCTCATGTAGTTTATTGAATACAGTGCTGAAAGTGAAAAACAGACCAGTTGTGTGGGTATAGAAGGGTTGTAAGTGTGTCAGTGGTTTACTCTTGTTATTGCGTGGCTGACTGGGAGCTGCGGCTCGCTGCACTGCCCGGCATCACAACAGAGTATCTACAGCATATCCTTAACCCAGGAAAAGATCAAAATTTGAAGTACAGTTTATACTGAATGCATATCACTTTCACACCATCGTAAAGTCGAACCATCGTAAGTCAAGGACCGTCCGTCTGTATAAGAAAAATAAGATCAGTAGGATACCATAATGTATCTTAACTTTATAAAAGGGTTCAATGGACTCACATAGTAATTGCAAGACAGAATAAGTTGTATTCTGTTCTTAAAAAAATAATTCTTACAAGTTAGAACTGTTCAAAATAGACACTTAAAAAATAAAATTGCGTCCAGTAGGCCCTGATGATACACCTAGGGTTAAACCTTCCAAAGGTTCCCAATTGCCTTCAGGGTAAAGTCCTTGACAAGAAGGACCCTTCTAATTTGACCCTTGCTTACTGCTCTAGCTGCATCACTGGACACTTTCCACTCTACTCCAACCACCCACACTCCATGCTCCAGCTCTGCCAAACCAGCTGTGGTTCCCCTGAATACATGGAGCTGTTTCACACCTCTGTGCCTCTGCTCATACTGTTTCTTCTGCTTGTAATGCCTTCCCTCCCCAGTCTGCTTGGTGAACTCCTACTTTTCTTTAATTCTTAGCTCAGCTATCACCTCCTCCAAGAAGCCTTCCCAGATCCATTCCTCAGCTCAGCTTCCCTGAGCTAGCTACGCTCAGCAGCACCTTCAGCTTACCTTTCTCGTTGTGTACTAACACACCCTCTTGTCATTGTTTGCTTGTCTGCCTCCCTTCCCAGTCAGTATACTCCTATAATTCAGGAATTGTTTCTAATTCATACCCATAAATTCAGTGTCTGGCCACTCAGTAAATGTTTATTGAATGAACGAATGAATGAATGCTCCAGCAGGTATGGGGCAGAAAGTTTCTATTGGAGTACAATGGGAAATAAGACTTGAAAAGCTGAGTAGGGCCAAACTATAGAGAGCCTTGAGCAAGGACCCTTACATTTATTAGAGTGTCCTACAGTTTAATAGGCCTTCAAATACTGATCTCATTTGATCTTCCAACAACCCTATAAAGTTGGTAGGGCAGGCAGATGAGGAAGTGGATTCTCTGATCCATCAAGTAACTAGCTTAAGGACACACTGCTAATTAGAAACTGACATGTTCTGGCCCCTGGTTCAATGCTCTATTACACCAGAGTATCTCCAGGCTGAGGCATTTGGGCTTTAAACTGTGGTGTGGACAGTGGGAGAACCATGGAAATCAGTGAATAGGGGAGCAACTAGATAAAGTTAAGGTTTTCAGAATCTTAAGCTAGGAGATGGCTATTATTATTCTATACTAAGAATAAAATCTGGGTATAGTGACAATATTTGCAAACTAAAAGACAAATACAAGACTACAACTTAATCTGATCATTTTACCCTCTAAAATTCACCTTCCAGAGTGGAAAGGGGGTTCAAGGCAGCTTAAAGTGCATCTTTATGTGGTGTCTTGGATCTGCTTCAAAATAATCTGGGGCTGGGTGAGGTATGGATGAAGTAAGATTGGCCCTGAGTTGATCATTGTTGAGCTGAGTGATGGGTACATGAGGATTCATGATACATTTCCATCTACTTCTGCATATTTCTTAGTTTAGGTCCCCTAAAAGCAAGGCCTGAGACAAAGACGTGTGTGCTGGTAGTCTATTTGGGAATCAATTCCAGGGTGCAGGATTAAGGGAGTTGGAAGAATAAAATAGAGAAGGTAGAAACTCCAATATAAGAATATTATTCAGGTCACCACTATGGGTATTGGGAGCTCAAATCTGCCAGGATGACCTGAGATGCATATAGAATGCCTCCCAAAATTGACTGCCTAAAATATGGTAGAAAAACACATTCATTCATCCATCCTCAACTTTCCCCATCCAGAGGATGGGAAAAGTTCCTGAGGCAAAAAGTAGAAAGACAAAAGGAACACATTAAAGGTAGGATACTTTCACTGTGAGCTGAGTCTCAGCTTGCATGGAACTGTCCATTAGAGCTGTGGCTAAGATCAGAAATGGACCAAAGATATACTATGGGAGTATCATCTGCTACAGTATACATTTGATATTTTCCATGATAACAACTTAAACAAAAAATAAAGTATATCTTTTTTTTTTTTAAAGAAGATGTTGGGGGTAGGAGTTTATTAATTAATTTATTTATTTTGGCTGCGTTGGGTCTTCGTTTCTGTGCAAGGGCTTTCTCTAGTTGTGGCAAGCGGGGGCCACTCTTCATCGCGGTGCACGGGCCTCTCACTATCGCGGCCTCTCTTTTTGCGGAGCACAGGCTCCAGACGCACAGGCTCAGTAGTTGTGGCTTACAGGCCTAGTTGCTCCGCGGCATGTGGGATCCTCCCAGACCAGGGCTCGAACCCGTGTCCCCTGCATTAGCAGGCAGATTCTCAACCACTGAGCCACCAGGGAAGCCCAATAAAGTATATCTTCCTCCATCTTTATCCCATCCAGGAAGGGTAGCCAGAGGGAAGAAGGCCTTCCTCAGTTTGGCCTTGGGTTTGACTACAAGAGCATGAAGGTCTCTGGGGCTTTGGGAATGCCAAGTTCACTTCCTTAGGACTGAGCTATAAAGAGATACAAATGCATTGTGATTGTGCTGAGAAGTGAGATTACTGCATCTGAGTAGACTGAGAGAGCAGTCAACTGGATGGAGTCTTTTTTTCCCCTTTGAACTCACCCAGTGATCTACAGCTGATGTAATTTACAAACGACGGTTTCACTGACATCTCTTTTGTCTGCATCCTTAGCAAGGCTTCCTGAGCACTGCACACCCTCAGTGGCCCCAGCTGCTCCACACAGCATGAGACCGAGGGACCTGCCAGTCTAGTCCACTAACTCTTGGGCCCCAGGACTCTTCCTAAGGATAGACACAGTAGATGGCCACCCTTATGGTACAGTTAAACCTACCATACAATTACTCCTAAGGGCTCACTCAGCCAAGTGGGCACTGGGTGCCCAAGATGCACATTGGCCCTGGAATGCAGAGCTGATGCTTTCTTCAACCCAGAATGACTCTTTAACTGTCTTGTTCCCCCAGCCTTAAAAAGTGTCTCAGGAATATTCAACCTAGCCTTTCACCTGGAATAGAGGGACATATAAAGGAAAGAGATGGTGTCAAGTGTCCCGAACAGGACTCTGGAATAGGATTCTGGCAACAGAAAGGAGCCAAAATTTGCTTTGGCTAGATATTGCCTAGTACAGTAAAAAGAACACAGGCTTGGAACTAAAAGGTCCAAGTTCTTATTCTTTTTGTTCTATTTAGAGCTGGGATACTACAAGGTACAGTCTTACTGGGTCTTGGTTTTCCCTTCTGTCAAATGGGGCTAATTATCTCTGCCTTGCCCAACTCACAGGATTTTGTGAATATTTAATCAAATTATAAACATGAGCACTTGGGTTCCATAAATTACCCTAAACACAAAGAATAATTATTAGAATGATAATGTTAGCAAATATGTACTCCATACAAGGTCTGATTTCTTTGTTTTATTGTGTTTGTCTCTTAAAACAGTCTAAACTTACCTCAAATGCATGAAGAGGAAGAGTGATATTCATTGCTCTCATTCAAGATTCAAGAATCTGAATTCAGTATAATGGAAGAAAATGAGGGACAAGGAATAGCTGGGGATCACTTTCATCTGAACCATTCCCTCAAAGATGGGCACTAATAATGATAATGCTAATAGCTAACACTTAATGAGTAGTAACTATGTCAGGCTCTGTTCTATGTGTACTACATATATTAACCCATTTAATCCTCACAAAAATCTTATAAGACAGGTACTATTATTGGCCCCATTTTACAGATGAAGAAACACAGGAACAAAATGGTTAAGTGTCTCGCCCAAGATCACATAGCCAGTAAGCGGCAGAGGTGGGATTTGAACACAGTCTAACTCCAGAGCTTACAATCTTAATCTTCACCCTATACTATCAAAATATCTACTGGAAACTCCTCATCTCCCCCACCCCTCTCACCCCCTACTCCACCCAAAAATATGACTGTCACTAGTTATTAATTGATCCTGGAATTAGTATCATTGAATCACTTCTTAAGGTTAACTAACAACTGCAAGTCATTGCCTCCAAGGACCTGCTTCCATGGGTAGGTGTCATCTGGTATACAAGTGGTACTTATCACACATTTGGCAATTGAGGGAGGGAGTGGAAAGTGGGAATGGGTGCCTGACATGAGAGAGGTGGTTGGACTTCTACCATGAGGATGGATTTATTTGTCAAATTTATTGAGTTCTCACCATGGAAAACAGAGTCAGCTGCTAGGGACTGGGACCTGCCTGGTTCTGAGTCCTTGCAGCTCCTCTCTCCTCACAAATGGCTCATTTGCCCCCATCACCAGGCTAAGCCCCACTTAGGTTCTAACTCTCATGCAGACCAGTGGCAGGAAGTCCAAAGGGGCCTCTAACAGTGCTCGGGGGTTCACCACCACATCCTGTTGGTCTACTAAGGATCTTGGGTCCCAGCACTTCTTCAGGCTTCTGCCTTGTCCCTTAATTTAAGTCCCCACTTGCTGCCCAATTCTGGGAATGGGTTCCTTCAACTGAAACCCAGGTCCTCCAAACTTGGGGCCTTTAAATAATAAAAGTAACAAAAAAACAAATAATGACAGGCAGCTCCTTCTCAACCTTCAGTCACTTCCCATTTGGGTCAATATAAAGCCAAATTCTTTACAATGGCCTTGGAAGCCCTCACAGTCTGCCACCTCCTACCTGTCTGACCTTTTCTCCTACTGGCCTCACCCTCATCCACTCCACTGCTGCCACACTGTTTCCATGCTGTTTTGCCAACACTCCAGGTATATTCTTGATTCGGGGCTCTGTACTTTCTATGCCCTGCACATGGAACACTATTCCCATGGATTCCTTATGATTTGCAAGGGAAATAACATACAGTAGTAAGCATACGGTAGAAAAATGGATAACACCTGGTCAAGGTGATCAGGATTGGCACTAT
Source organism: Stenella coeruleoalba (assembly GCF_951394435.1). Classification (NCBI taxonomy): domain Eukaryota; kingdom Metazoa; phylum Chordata; class Mammalia; order Artiodactyla; family Delphinidae; genus Stenella; species Stenella coeruleoalba. The sequence continues at coordinate 97,902,878 of NC_137152.1, read as the reverse complement.
CAATGAAGGGCAGATAGCTATCATGTGCTTCTGTGACACCCTGAGAAGGACCCAGCATCGCTCAGGTAGTTTTCCAGCTAAAGATGCATCACCTGAATCTCACCATGGGGAAACATCAGACAAACCCAAACAGAGGAATGTTATGTTTTTTAAAAAGGACTTTATTCACCAAAAATGTCAGTGTCATAAAAGACAAAGGCTTTGGAAATATTCCAGATTAAAAGAAGCTAAAGAGACATGACAATGAAAAGCAATATCTGACTCTAGGTTGGATCCTGTACTGGAGGGTCAAATAATGCTGTGAAAACACTATTTAATCAACTGAAAAAATTGGCATAGAGTCAGTGGGTTAGATAAAATGTTGTACCTGTATTAAATTTCCTGAAGTTGATAATTATACTGTGGTTATGTAAGAGAATATTCTTATCCTTAGGAAGTATCCACTGAAGTATTAAGAGGCCATGATCATGATGATATATATAACTTACTCTCATATGGTTCAGGGCCCCATTAAGAAAATGAAAACTCAAGGCACAGAATGAGAGAAAATATTTGCAATAACCAAACCTGACAGAGGACATTTACCCAAAGTATAAAAAGAGTAAGAAAAAATTCAGTTAAGACATGGCCATAACATTTGAACAGACACTTCACAAAAGGAGATATATGAATGGCCAACAAGTGCATGAAAAGATTCTCAACAAAGAAATGCAGATTAAAACCATAATGAGGGACTTCCCTGGTGGCGCAGTGGTTAAGAATCCGCCTGCCTCACAAAGGATTAATCTCCAAAATTTACAAGCAGCCCATGCAGCTCAATATCAAAAAAACAAACAACCCAATCCAAAAATGGGCAGAAGACCTACATAGACATTTCTCCAAAGAAGATATACAGATTGCCAACAAACACATGAAAGGATGTTCAACATCATTAATCATTAGAGAAATGCAAATCAAAACTACAATGAGATATCATCTCACACTGGTCAGAAGGGTCATCATCAAAAAATCTACAAACAATAAATGCTGGAGAGGGTGTGGAGAAAAGGGAACCCTCTTGCACTGTTGGTGGGAATGTACATTGATACAGCCACTATGGAGAACAGTATGGAGGTTCCTTAAAAAACTAAAAATAGAACTACCATATGACCCAGCAATCCCACTACTGGGCATATACCCTGAGAAAACCATAATTCAAAGAGTCATGTACCAAAATGTTCATTGCAGCTCTATGTACAATAGCCAGGACATGGAAGCAATCTAAGTGTCCATCAACAGATGAATGGATAAAGAAGATGTGTCACATATATACAATGGAATATTACTCAGCCATAAAACAAAACAAAATTGAGTTATTTGTAGTGAGGTGGATGGACCTAGAGTCTGTCATACAGAGTGAAGTAAGTCAGAAAGAGAAAAACAAATACCGTATGCTAACACATATATTAACACATATATATGGAATCTAAGAAAAAAAAAGTTCATGAAGAACCTAGGGGCAAGACGAGAATAAAGACGCAGACCTACTAGAGAATGGACTTGAGGACATGGGGAGGGGGAAGGGTAAGCTGGGACAAAGTGAGAGAGTGGTAGTGTGTATATGGACATATATACACTACCAAATGTAAAATAGATAGCTAGTGGGAAGTAGTCGCATAGCACAGGGAGATCAGCTTGGTGCTTTGTGACCAGCTAGAAGGGTGGGATAGGGAGGGTGGGAGGGAGGGAGATGCAAGAGGGAAGAGATATGGGAACATATGTTTATGTGTAACTGATTCACTTTGTTATAAAGCAGAAACTAACACACCATTCATTGTAAAGCAATTATACTCCAATAAAGATGTTAAAAAAAAAAGAGAGAGAGAGAATCCGCCTGCCAATGCAGGGGACGTGGGTTCAAGCCCTGGTCCAGGAAGATCCCACATGCCACGCAGCAACTAAGCCCACGCTCCACAACTACTGAGCCTGCATTCTAGAGCCCACGAGCCACAACTACTGAGCCTGCATGCCACAACTACTGAAGCCCATGCACCTAGAGCCTGTGCTCCACAACAAGAGAAGCCACCACAATGAGAAGCGCACACACAGCAACGAAGAGTAGCCCCCGCTCGCCGCAACTAGAGAAAGCCCACATGCAACAACGAAGACCTGACGCAAAAATTAATTAACTAATTAATTTGGGGAAAAAACCATAATGAGATATCACTCCATACCCACTAGAATGGCTAAAATTCAGAAGACTGATGATACCAAATGTTGGCAAGTGAAACTCTCATACATCACTAGTGGGAATGTGAAAAGATATAACCATTTTAGAAAATCGTTTGGCAGTTTCTTACAAAGTTAATATACAATTATCCTTTGAACCCAGAATTTCATCCATAGGTACTGCATTAATCTTTCTATGCTGCATAATAAATTACTACAAACTTAGTGGCTGAAAACAACACAAATTTATAATCTCACATTTCTCATGGTTCAGGAGTCTGGATGTGGCTTAACTGTCCTCTCTTCAGGGTCTCAGAGGGTTGCAATCAAAGTGTTAACCAGGGTTGCAGTCTCATCTGAGGTTTGGGGTTCTCTTCCAAGATTATATGGTTGTCTACAAAATTCATATCTTTGCAGTTGCCTCTCTATTATAGACTCTCTTTTAAGGGCTCACCTGATTAGGTCAGGCCCACCCAGGATAATCTCCATTTGCTTAACTGAAAGTCAACCAGAGAACTTAATTACATCTGAAAAATCCCTTCACCTTTGCCATATAATGTGATCTAATCATAGGAGTGATCTCTCATCATATTCCCAGTTCTCACCCACATTCAATGGAGGGAATTATACAGGACATATAGACCACAGAGTAGGAATCTTGAGGGCCATCTTAGAATTCTGCCTACCACAGGTACTTACCTAAGAGAAATGTTACACCTTTTGATATTGTACCACAGTTCCTGAATGTTCTGTTCTAGTAATAGTACTACTAGTAGTACTAGTAGTAGTGCTAGTAGTACTACTACTAGTAGTAATTATTTTCTCTTTGCATTTGTTTGGTAAGTTTCTACTGACCTGTATTCACAGTCACTGATTCTCTCCTCAGCTGTGTTGACTTTGCCAACAAGGCCAATGAAAGCATTCTTCATTTGTTACTGTTTTTTACTTCTAGCACTTCCTTTTGACTCTTATAATCTTCATCTCTCTGCTTGTATTACCCATCTGTTCCTGCATGATGTCTACTTTTTCCATTAGAGCCCTTCACATATCAATCATAGTTATTTAAAATTCTCTGTCTGATGATTCTAATACCTGTGTCATATCTGAGTCTGGTTCTGATGGTTGATCTGTCTCTTCAGACTTTTTTTTCTTGCCTTTTGGCATACTTTGTAATTTTTTGTTGACCACCGGACATGTTGTGTCAATAGAAACTAAAGTAAATAGATTATTAGTGTATTTATGGGGCTTCAAATTCCTCTAGTGTCCTTGTTTTTGTTTCCTTTTGACCTTGGTCTTCCCCAAGTATGCCTCCTTAGAGAATGTCTGTGTCTCACAGCTCTTTCAGCTATAACCCACTGATAGCATGCCGGAGACTGGTCGGTGTGGTGATAGTTTGTGGGGGAAGGGAGCATTCTATAATCTCCTGATTAAGTCTCAGTCTTTTAGTGGGCCTGCATCTCTAGGATGTGGCCTTCACAAGTATTTCTGTCCTTCCTCCAGGGGCATAGCACTCTTTCTACCCTGTGCCCAACTCCCTTCCCTAGCTGCAGCATTCCCAATCTATTTCCTTAAAACCCTGTCCCTTCTTGGCTATTTTGTTCTTTTCGGGTTTTGTTTTGTTTTGTTTTAAAGTGTGATAGGAATGCTGGAGCTGGCTGGAATGGGGGTAGAAAGTAACCCCCTTCTCCCAAGTGGGATAAAGTTTCAGTATCACCCAATGGTAGATGTTTTCCCCAAAAGAGGAGGCCTTTGTCATGGATCAAGCTTCAGGTGTGTGTTGCAATGGCTCCTCCTCCCCTTCCCCAGTCAGGGCCAGGAGAGCATCTTTCTCAGATCCTCACTTTGAGAGCCTGGTGGAGCTCCTGAGGGAAAAACCTGTAGACGTGGGGGGGGGGCCCACTTGGACTGTGGCCCCCAGGAGTTTCTCACTCTCATGCTAGCCCACATACAGCCTCTAGTAATTTGTCCAAATTACTAGCCAAGTAAGTGATTCTACTGCTTGTGGAGTCCAGTGACTTCTGCTCCATGTCAGCAAATCTCAAATGCTATATCTCTGCAGATTTTTTTCCTTGCCTTTTGGCATACTTTGTAATTTTTTGTTGACCACCAGACATGTTGTGTCAATGTTGTATACATGTTGTGTACCTGTCTCATGTTGTACACGTTGTGTACCTGTCTCTGCAGATTTGTGGATGGCAGTTTGCCTGACGGGAGTGGTGATTTCCAATCTCTTTATATGTCAGAGCTGAAATCAAAAGTCACTTCCCTAAGAGAATGAAAATATGTGTCTGCACAAAGACTTGTACACAAATAGTCACAGAGCTTTATTCATGACAACCAAAAACTAAAAAAAAAAAGTCCATCAACAAGTGAATGAATTAAAAATGTGATATATCCCTACAATGAAATACTACTCAGCAATAAAAAGGAATGAACTACTAATCCATGCAACAGTATGGATGAATCTCAGACTGCTGAGTGAAGGAAGACAGATGATACATTACTACGTAATGCAAGATTCCATTTATATAAAAGTCTAGGAAATGCAAACTAATCTGGAGCAACAGAAAGCAGATCAGTGGTTGCCTGAGGATGGGCAGGCGGCAAAGATTGACAGCAAAAGGGAAGGAGGAAGCTTTTGGAGGTGATGGATATGTTCTATATCGTGGTCATGGTATTGGTTTCATAAGTATATTCATATGTCAAAACTCATTGAATTGCACTCTTTCAACGGGTGCAGTTTATTGTATGCAAATTGTTACTAAATAAAGTTGATTTCCTAAGTGCTATCTTTGGTATTAGGTAGGCAGAGGTTTTAATCTCAACTCTGCTACTTATCGGCTGTGTGACCATGAGCAAGCCACTTGACCTCTCTGAATCTGTTTCCTCATAAGTAAAAGTCAATAATACTTTGTATATTTTTCATGAATATTATATGTAATGACTCACATGAAGCATATAGTATAGTATGATATCTGCCACGTATTGAATTTTCAATAAATAAAAGAGGGTAAAGACAGCAATGATGACAAATTTTAACTTTGAAACAGTTCTGTCACGGGTAGTCCCTGTATCCCATTGCCATACAGGGCAGTAAAGTCCCCGCCCTCTGTAGCTCCTATGGTCACTCCCTGTGGCCTCTGTGTTTTCTTGTCTCCTAGAGCTTTTCATACTGTATGGCAATTGTTAGTTTCCTTTGCCAATGCCTAGCAGCATTTATATTCTCCTAATATGCACTGCTTCAAAGATTATCTGGTTTAAAAAGGTTGGTTTTTATCACTATTCAAGGTCTTAGGTACCCACTGTCCTCATGCTAGTCAGAGCCCCCACTATGATACCTTATCTAGGCAGACCTTCTCCAAGAAGCAAGCCTTGCTACAGCCCTTGTCTTACCTATGCAAAACCTGTCTATCCTATATCCCAGGCCTCCAGGATCTGCTGAACAATAGGAGTGGATTCAGGAAACTAATAACTGTTGACAGTATATGCCTTGTCTTCCCAGGGAGCATATTTATATTCTAACAGGGACCTTAAGCCAACCAAGAGACTTGTGGTAAAGATTTCAGGCATGTGGTACACTAGGAAAGGAACTCATTTACTGTGCCCCTTGGGTCACACACTGGATGCTACCTCTAACTCTGGCTAAAATAGTGGCCCAGAGCTGGGCTTCCATTTCCTGACTATTCCCCACCATGCTCCACACTCCACACAGTCACACAATCGCAACGTTTCAGAAAGAGACCATCTTGGTGAGATCATCTAATCCAGTGATTCTCAAAGTGTTGTCCCCAGACCAGCCACATCAGCATCACCTGGGAGTTTATGGAAATGCAAATTCTTAGGCTCCACCATCTGAATCAGAAACTCTGAGGCTTATGGTTACCAAAGGGGAAAGGGGGTGGGGGAGGGATAAATTAGGAGTTTGGGACTAGCAGATACAAACTACTATATACAAAATAAACAACAAGGTCCTACTGTATAGCACAGGGAACTATATTCAATATCCTGTGATAAACCATAATGGAAAAGAAAAAAAGATCTGCGATTTGACAAGCCCTCCAGGTGATTCCAATGCATGTGAAAGTTTGAGAAACTGCACTAGACCAACAATGCCATTTTACAGATGAGAACATTAAGACCCAGGTGTCCAAGTTCACCAAGTTGATACCTGATAGAACCAGTGCTCCGACCCTCAATCCAGTGCTCCTTCTAATATACCACGTAGCTCCAGACACATGCTTGTTGACTACCAATGGAAAGGGCAGTAACCTCTTCTTTCTACTAAGAAAGAGCTTAAAATGTTATTAAGTGTTCCAGTAAACTCAGGATGGTTACCAAACATGTGGGATTAATCAAGTACAGCCACGTGCATTCCCAAGGCCAAGGAGAGACTCTTCCTGCTTTTAGCATTAATTTTGCTTCCCTTGACATCAGAGATTCTAAATAACAACCACCTCAGACAAGTATTTGTGGTGTTTGGCTTTTTCAGCCTGCTGCAAGCAGTCAGCCAGAAGCAACACGCAAAGCACAGAGCACAGACGTATCCAATCCTTTCTGAAACAGTAAATAGAGCCACTGACGCCTGGCTCCCTGGGGCACTGCAAGAAGCAGCTAGCACATCTGGCAAGAGAAGCCAACCACACCTCCCCACCTTGGAGAACAGGGTAACTGAGTAGCCAGACCTTTTAAAATGATCCTGATTAGTGGAGCAGCTGGGGACCCACACATACAGGCGGGGCCAGGCTGGTTGGGCAGCCCACTGCCTTTGATCATGTTGAAACGGATTAATGTATGTGAAAGGATGAGGCTTCAGAAATCATTCACTTGATGTCTTCAGCACTCCAGTACCATCACCACTACAACCACGATCCAGAAAAGTCCTAGATGCCGCACATGGGATGGATCTGAGAAATAGTTAGCGTTTTTAGAACAATTACAACTAGAGTATGCCATCTACCATCATTGAGGCAAAAGAAATTACTCAGGGTCAAATTAGCAGAGAATCCATAAAACCATTCTGCTCATAAATCATCACTCGAGAGTAAGACTCTTGTTCAGAACTTGATAATAGGCTCAAAGTGGGAGAGATGCAGAAGGAGGGACTCTTGTTCTTTCCTTCTCTTGCCATAAGGATCCTTCCGTTTCTCCAACTTCCTAAATCTGTGACTCTACAACTTCTGCTTATACCTTGTTTTTTTTTCCTTCTTCCAGCCTTTCTCCTCTCTGCCCCACCCACCCTTGTTTCTTAGGCTCCCTCTCCTCCAACTGCAGTCCTCATGCTGTCCCAGGCCCAGGCAAGAGCCTGAGATTTGGGTGAAGTCAGCAGGCTGTGCCTCCCTCTCCTGGCAAAAGAGGGGAAAGCAGGGCCAGTGCTGTTTAGGTGCGGCCCACACAGCTGCCAGGATGTTGGGAATCACTCAGCCTGTCTGGGGCCAGAGCAAGGCCTCTTTGCAGCCCTTCAGCAGGAAGGCCTCCTAAACAGCACAGACAGCTGTGCCACTGGCCTCTCCACGTCTACCCAGGCCCTGTGGGCGCTGGCAGCTTCTGTCCCCACTAGGCCCCAACCTATACGATGCTAATCTTGGGGCTACAGTGGGCCCTGTTCTGAGGAACTCCTAGGCAGGCAGGTATAGAAGTGGCCATTGTCACCATCTCTGCCATGCACCCCACAATTGCACTCCTGTCATCCTTTCCATAAGTACAGAGCCCCACAGCCTCCGTGCAATGAAAGCTGCTCCCTTCTTGTTGGGACTTGGTATTTGGACTGTCAGTCCCCCCACCCCACATACACTCCTGGATTTTATGCCGTTTTCCCTTCCTCCTAATCTAGGTTTTATTCCTCAGCTCCCCAGCGCTTGCTCCCAGCATGCCCTTGTGGCTCTAACAGCACCTGCTGGGGTTGAATTATAACCCCCTCCCCCACCTCCCCTTTCTTTTCTCCTCACTTTTTTCCACCCCCTCCCTCTTTTACTTTCATCCCTGCTCTCTAAACTCTTCTCCCTCCCTCCCTGCCTTCTGTACCTTCCTTTTCCTTTTCTGAATCCCTTCCCCCACCATAATTATGGCACATTTAGTGTCTACATGAACGAGACAGAACCATCAGTCTGTGAACAGCATCTGGGGACAGAAGTGTCTCCTTATGACATTGACCATTTTACACAACCAATTTTCAAAGATTTGAACCTGCTGCCCCATCAGTCTCTGAAGCTGATCTTCCCATCTCAACAATTTTCCATTTTAACAGAGGCTGTCAGGGATGAGGATGTTAAGACAGTCAAGTGCTCTTTGCTTCCCTCCAGCCACCAAAAAGCAATTTTCACTAATACTGGTGAGGATTACATTAAAATTGTGTAAAAGAAAGGCATGACCTCATTTTTTTCTTTTGTCTGCTGGTGCTCAGCAGGGCTGTGAAGGTGCTCTCCCCCACAAGCTCCAGGTGCCTAGGCTGACCTGAAATGTTAAAAGCTCAGGGGTTGAGTGGAAAGGAGGACATTCACTCTGGATCACCATAATCCATTACCATTAGTTGAGCCTAAAACTTCACTGACCCAACTTCTCCCACACCATTGTTCATGCTTTTCTTGTAATTCAGGCTAACCTCCCATTTCAGATCTTTGGAAGGGGAAAGCCTGGTTCAAAATGATACAAAGTGTAAACTGGTGATTCCCAACTGACTGTCATCAACATGGGATGGGGAGGTACAGGTGTCTGTAAATTTGAAAACGCTCCCCAGATGAATGATCTGATATATCCCAAACACCCAGCCTTCCAGAGCTGTAACTTGTCTTCTTAATTGAAAGCACAGAGTTTGACTTTAATTGCCCTCCTCCCCATCAATCATTGCCAGGTAGAAGTCCTCGGGAGGCCTGTCTAGGGAGAAATGATAAAGCAAAGCTCCCCTAAATACATACAGACTCACTTTTAAAACCTAAAACATTCCACTTGCACATTGTACTCTTAAGTAAAACTATTAGCCCTGACAGCGGAAGTGTCAACAGAACTATAATGCACTGATTTGCCACTAGATCTTTTATGTGACCTTGTGTTCTTCGACAAGAATGCCTGAAAAAGGCATTCCCCATGTTTCTAGTAAAAGAGACCTTACGGGCACATTTTGTTTTCAGTAGAAAAAAATCTCCCTGCATTTTCAACTAGCTACTTAAGCTCCAAGAAAATCTTTGTCAAATCAGATCCCCATTTTCACAAAATCTTCTCTATTTAAAACTAGCAGTGGGCATGCTATATTTAAAATGGATAACCAGGGACTTCCCTGGTGGTCCAGTGGCTAAAACTCTGCACTCGCAATGCAGGGGGCCCAGGTTCAATCCCTGGTCAGGGAACTAGATCCCACATGCTGCAACTAAAAGATCCCACATGCCGCAACTAAGACCCGGCACAGCCAAATAAATAAATATTTAAAAATAAAATAAAGTGGATAACCAACAAGGACCTACTGTATAACATAGGGAACTCTGCTCAGTATTATGTAACAACCTAAATGGGAAAAGAATTTGAAAAAGAATAGATACATGTATATGTATAACTGAATCACTTTGCTGTACACCTGAAACTAACAAAACATTGTCAATCAACTATACTCCAATATAAAATAAAAAGTTAAAAAAAAAACTTGCAGTGGGCATACTGATCATGGGTTCTGGTCCTTGGCTTTGGTAGGCTAATTTGCCCAAAGGATTGTGTGCAGTGCGTGGCTGAGGCTCTTATAGCCAAGGAAGGTAAGTTACAGCTCTCATTTCCAAACATTGACCTCCCTACTTGGGATAGGATTCTCCCTAAGGTAACCCCCTAACTTCTTTGTGCATTGGTCAGCATATTCTTTCATCATCTTGTATTCAATCATTCACTCAAATATTTATAGAATGCCTACTATTTGCCAGTCTATTGGCTGGGTGCTCATGAGAGTACAGCAGTGAGCAAGGTAGTCACACAATGTCTTCCCTCAAAGAGTTCACGAACTAGTGTTTTCCTGGGTCACACTGTCTGATTCTTGACTCAAACTCCTTTCCTAAGTCCCTTACTTGAACCAGGTGTTCCTATCCTGCTCCTTGGACCAACTGTGGGCATTGAATCCAGTCCACAGGGGTCTCCTGCCTTAACCCCATGCCTGAGACCCAAGGCCTAGCCGGAGAGATCTTGATAGGGAAGCAAAGAGGCCAGACAGGTTAGCATCACCCCTTGATCTGGAACTATCTTTTGCCCAGTCATGATCTATCCATACCCAGATTCCTGAAACCCACATCACAGGAACCTGATGGCCAGGTGATGATTGTTCCTTTGTCCCTGTGCTCCCCGACACTACCCAATCATTGGAGTTGTATGGAGCTTTGAACATTCAAATTAGTAGTGTGGTCGTAACACCTTGAAATTGATGTCTCAGACCTGTAGGTGGAATAAAGATAGAGACATCACTCAAAACCTGTATCAGTCAGGGTCCCAGCAGGGAGTAGGTGGCACACTCAAAATGGGTATTTTGGAGAGTAAAGGTTAATAAATGGACAATTTATAAAGGTGGGGGCAGGGTACCCAGGGCTAGTAACAGGAGTGGGGGATGGTCAGGCCTTTGATGTCATCCCTACAGGTCAGCCTCCCCTCCCGAAGCAGAGTGCAGGGTGGAGAAGGATGGAGAGAGGGTCTGAAGGGGCACATGGAAGCTATCCAGAACAGAAATTCTCATTCAGATTTTGCAGAAATTCAGACCAGAGCTGAGATCAGCGTCTTATGCTTTGATCTGTGAAAACTGGCTTTGGTACGCAAAGGAGTAGGATAAACTAAATGGCAAGGAGAGCTTTTATTCTTCTGAAAAAAGTAAACATTTTCAGACATTTTTAAACTAGGGAAGAATCCATTTTCATAGAACAATGAATGATTTTTCTTATCTATTTATTAAAATAGGTTCTCACTTTGATAACATTAGCTCCTGTTACCAACTGTGACTGAAAGGAATGAAACTGTGTATTGAAAAGAGCCTGGATTTCAGATTTACAGCTAATTCAGGTTGGTTTCCTTGCACCACTGCCTACCACCCTACCACTACCCACCCCCTGCAAAAAATAAAAGTTAGGTATACCAAATTAAGGAGCTTTACCACTTATAGTAACATTTTAACACTGTTATCAATGAACTAAACATTGCTTTTCCACAGTCCACTAGAAGAGCCTAATAACAAGAAAACAAGCTGATGTTGGGGCTTTTATTTTTTAAAAATAATAATAATAAATGGACCTTGTTCCCAGGCCTTCCTCTGCACAGCCCGTGCCCCTGAGCTCCCTCCCTGCCTGCATCACTGACCCTGAGCATCTCCCAGGTGGCTGGCACGGTAGCACTGAGACCCTGCCTGGAGCCCAGGAAGAGTCCATGAGGGACAAACACTGATAGGCTGATCTTCAGTATCAGATGGGCTCAGCTATTTACCAGATGCGCCACCTTGGGTGACTAATTTCTCTGAGCCTCAATTTCCTCAACTTTAAAATGGGGATAATGATAACGTCTATATCATCAGTTGTTGCTGGGATTAAATAAGACAATGGTCTGTAAAACACCTAGCACAGTGCCTGGCACCTGATAAGCACATGGTAAAACCCATTATTTTTAGACTCAGAAACAAGAACTAATGCGGAAAAAAAAGGGAGGAAAAAAGGCAGGGGTGAGGAGTGGGTTACGTTTCAATCAACTAGAATGTTACATTGCCCAGAGTCCCCTTCCCCAAGGGGTCCCATTAAGTCAACATTTATTGTATTGATTTTTCCCAGTGCAACGAACATTTTACAGGTTAAGCATCTCTACTGCCCGTTGCTGTTTCACAGGTGGTGCTATAGTAAGATCTCCACTCACATCAATGCAGAAGCCTTTATCTCTCTGTCAAAAGCGGGAGGTAAAGCAGGATAAGAGACCTAGGTCACTGCAGGGAAAAAAATGTGTCTAGGAATCCTCAAGGAATAGGTTGGGAGGGGAATCTGAGGCGGAATAAGAGACAAAAGAGGAAGAGAAATTGTCATGATGTGTTTGTTTGGCTCTTAATCCAGAGAAGCCACATCTGCAAATGTTAGGCACACTTTCATATCTGATTTATTTCTCCCTTTAACCTTGTGGCACAAAGTCCACGGTTACGAACTCCCCCAACAACTGCCATTCCACCAAGGGGAGACAATAAGAGGGGACAAGAACACCCAGACAAATCCGAACACTCCCCTAACACCCCACACAGCCTCCCTCTTTCCATCCTTGCTCCTCATAGTCTAGCCTCCCCACAGCAGCCAGAGTGACCTTCATAAGTCAGATCATGCCACTCCTCTGCTCAAAACCATCCAACGTCTTTTCATCTCACTCAAAGTAAAAATCTATCTTACAAGGGCCTACATGGCCCTGAGCAACTTGTCCAGCTGCTACCACTGCCACCATGAGCTCTCTATCTACTACTCTCCCCCTTACTTCCCTCCGGCCACACCAGGCTCCTTGTTTTTCCTAGAACACCAAGCACACTCCTGACTTGAGCTCTTTGCACTGGCTATTCACTCTGCCAAGAAGACTCTTCCTCCAGAAATCTGCATGGCTCAACCCAGGAACTTCTTTCAGGTCTTCCTTAATTGTCCCTTTCTCCATGAAGTTTTCCTTGACCACTGTTGTGGTCAAGGAAATGTTTGTGTCCCCCCAAAATTCATATGTTGAAATTCTAACTCCCAATGTGATGATAGTGAGGTGGGGCCTTTGGGAGGTGATTAGGTCCTAAGAGTGGAGCCCTCATGAATGGGATTAGTGCCCTTATAAGAGAGACCCCCGAGAGCTCTCTCACCCCTTCTGCTGTGTGAGGTCACAGGGAGAAGACAGCCATCTCTAAACTAGGAAGCAGGCTCTCAACAGGCACCAAATCTGCTGGCACCTTGATCCTGGACTTTGCAGACCCCAGAACTGTGAGAAATAAGTGTTTGTTGCTTAAGCCACCCAGTCTATGGTATTTCTGTTATAGTAGCCCAAGCAGACTAAAACAACCACCCTAATTCAAAGTGCCTCACAAATCACTCCTGCCATTCCCTCCTAACTTTCTTTATTTTTCTCCATTGTACTTACCATCATTTAACATTATATATATATAATATATATAATTATCTTATTTATTATCTGTCTTTCCCATTAAAACATAAACTCCATGAGGGTAAGGATTTTTGTCACTTTTATTCATGGCTGTATTCCCAGGGCCTATAAGAGAGCCTGGTACATGATAAGCACTCAATACAGGCATACCTAGGAGATACTGTGGGTTCAGTTCCAGACCACTGCAATAAAGCAAATATAGCAATAAAGTCACTCACATTAATTTTCTGGTTTCCCACTGCATATAGAAGCTATGTTTACAGTATACTGTCGTCTATTAAGTATGCAATAGCATTATGTCTACAAAACAATGTACATATCTTCATTTAAAAACACTTTATTGCTAAAAAATGCTAACCATCATCTGAGCCTTCAGCAAGTTGTAATGTTTTTGCAACAGTAACAAAGATCACTGATCACATATCACCGTAACAAATATAATAATAATGGGAAAGTTTGAAATATTGTGAGAACTACCAAAATGTGACACAGAGACATGAAGTGAGCAAATGCTGTTGGAAAAATAGCACCAATGGACTTGCTTGATGCAGGATTGCCATAAATCTTCAATTTGTTTTAAAAAAAAAACCCACAATATCTGCAGAGCACAATAAAATGAGGTATGCCCATATTTGTGGAATGTGCAAATTCACATAGTTTAAAGCAGTGGTTCCCAGCCCTGACTCTACTTTAGAATTGCCTGGGTGGGGTGCTTTTAAAACCTGCTGATACCAGTTAAATCAGAATCTCTGTGAGCAGGGCCCAGGAATCTGTTTTAAAACTAACCAGGTGATCCTAATGTGCAGCCACCATTACCCCCGCTTCTAAAAGTCAAATAACTCTTCATGTCTTATGAGTAACAGCAATGTCTGGGACAACACCACAGCAGAGGGAACCACTTGCAACCCTCTTACCTTGAAAGAAAGAATCTGGATGAAATCGTGTTCAAATGATCATCGAAGACAGGACCTGTTCCTCCGTGGGGTCAACTTGGGTCTGGGAGCTGGCTTTCTGTTTCAGAAATTAACAAACTGTATTTTGTCAGCCCACACAGGGGGGAATATTCTTGAGGAATTAACTCCCATTCACCAAACTCACAAGAGATCGATAACACAGGCTGCAACATTATGCAGCCACAAGACTAACTCAGGGTCCATAGCCTTGACAGAGAGGAGGGCCACACAGAGACGCAACGCTGGATGCCTAAGTTCTAACTGTGGGGAGGGATGAGAAGGCAATCTGAAAGGGGGCACTGCCAGGTAGGCACTTCTCAAGAGAAGCATGCCACGTGGTAGCCATCTGTAGCCACTATACACGGAGCCTCTGCTTTGCCAAGGTTTTTAACTGTTTTTAACAAGTGTTTAGAGGGGCCAAACACCTGTCAGTGAGAAGAAAAGGAGTGCATCAAATAGAGAAAAATAAGTTTGCATTTCCCACTGAAAAGAAGAAGCAGAAAAAAAATGCATGGCAGGGGGACAAGAAGTTTAATAAAAACTACCATGTTGAATGAGACATAAAAAATCTCATTTAATCCTCCCAATAGTGTTGTGAAGGAGGTACTATTTTTATTCCACTCTATAAGGAAGAAACTAAGGCTCAGAGAGTTAAATAGCTTACCCAAGATCACACAGCCAGTATGTAGTAGAGATAAGGCTAAAGCCCTCTAGAACCCATGTGTGACTCACCTGGAGAGCCTGTTCAAAATGCTAACTGTGGGGACCCAGCCCCAGAGATTCTGATGTGGAGGGTCTGAGAGGGGGCCCACTAATCTGCATGTTAAAAGCCCCACTCCTGTGCCCGGGGAACGATGGTGCAAGTGGTCCTTTTTGAGGCCTCACAGCTCTTCTCTCTGTACGAAGCCCTTGGGCAAGGAAGCTGCCTCTTCCCTCTTCACAGCACATCCAGCTAGACTTTCAAAGACCCTTAAATGACGATTCTCTTGTGTTCTTTGATCCTCTTCCACTTCCTGGAGTTGCTTGATGAGTTCACAGACCCTTCGCAGGGAGCTCAGATCAGGGACAAAATGCACAGGTGTCTTTGAGTGAAGCATCTGTCCCAGCTGGCTCATATCCCAAGAGAAGGGGATGAACTCTCCCCAACAGGAGGCCTCCAAATTAGGGAGGGGTGACAAGCAGCTCTGTTGCAGATTAAGTCACCCTGAGCACCTTTAAGAAGAGAGCATCTGTTTGGCCTTAAATTGGTTTTATTTGGTCTCTGATGGTTTCTTGCTCTACAGCCTTCTCTGCATAAATCCCAGGAGAAAGGAAAGCAAACACTGGATCCGGGAGACCTGCTTGCTGCGGTGAGTGCAGGAGCCTTCCCAGCTGCTGGGAGCCTGGGCCCCACTGCCTCTGGTGGGAGGGGTTTCCATTCTCTGGCCAGAAAGCTGTTATTTTCCCAACCACAGTGAAATCACCTGCATTTGGATTTAATTCTGCTTTGGTCCTCCTTCAACACACTGTTCTCACCCTCAGCTCCTCAAAAAGCCAGCCCCAACCCCAGCTCTCCCCTTCAGCTTCTCCCCGCTCCACTCCCTCAGGCCAGGTTTCTGGGGAAAGTCGAGGTAAGATTCTCGGTGGCTTGGTGGCTGTGAGGGTCTCCAAGCATTTCATTTAAAAGTGGTGTCGCCAGAAATTGAGTTATTTGTAGTGAGGTGGATGGACCTAGAGTCTGTCATACAGAGTGAAGTAAGTCAGAAAGAGAAAAACAAATACCGTATGCTAACACATATATAGGGAATCTAAAAAAAAAAATGGTCATGAAGAACCTAGGGGCAAGATGGGAATAAAGACGCAGACCTACTAGAGAATGGACTTGAGGACACGGGGAGCGGGAAGGGTAAGCTGGGACAAAGTGAGAGAGTGGTAGTGCGTATATGGACATTTATACACTACCAAATGTAAAATAGATAGCTAGTGGGAAGCAGCCGCATAGCACAGGGAGATCAGCTCGGTGCTGTGTGACCACCTAGAGGGGTGGGATAGGGAGGGTGGGAGGGAGGGAGACACGAGAGGGAAGAGATATGGGGATATATGTATATGTATAACTGATTCACTTTGTTATAAAGCAGAAACTAACACACCATTGTAAAGCAATTATACTCCAATAAAGATGTTAAAAAAAAAAGTGGTGTCGCCAATTCCACTCCTTCAGAAAGGATGAAACCATTCAGAAATAGCACAGAGTACTCAAAACTCCACTCTGCCACTTTGTGTAAAAGTTACTTTAATCTTTCTGAACCTGTTTCCTGTTGTACAAAAAAGGGATAATGACATCTATTATGCTCAAATAAGATGAGGATTATATTTTTTAACTGATTATTAAAGTGCCTGGCACATAGGGGCTCAGTAATAATAATTGCAATAATAAATAGGTAACATTTATTGAATATTTATTACATGCCTTTTCTATTTGCCACATTTTCTATTTGCCACATTTGGATTAATTTACTTAAATTACAAGAACCCTCTGAAATAAATACCTTGTCTTGTGCCCATTTTACGACGAGTAAACAGGTTTAGAGGGGTCAAGCAAATTGCCCAAGGTCACAACACGAGTTAGAATCAGAGCTGACATTCACACCCAGGTCTGTGACTTCAAAGCCTGCTGCTGCTGTCATTGTCATTGTCTTTGTTGTTTACTAAGCAGCTGCTGTGTGCATCAAACTTGGACAGTTATGAGGACCACAAATTATGCAGGAGGGATTGTCCCCATTAAGTACATAGTCTAGATCAGATAAGGAGGCAAGGCCTATGCATTAAAGAGAAACTAATACAAAGTAGCCCTGCCAAGTACCCAGGTGCAGTTCAAAAGTGCAGAAAGGGGAGGATATTGGGAGACATTCCTCCATGGGTCTCTTGTGCACCTGTATTTGTTGCTGGCCATGCTAAGAATGCAAGACCATGAGTGCTCTTTATCTGGGACATTTCTCAGGGTTACGTTTGCAGCAAGGAATCTTGAGGGATGAATTAATGTCACCTCTGGGACAAAGAGTAGGCACACTTACTGCCTGCTACAAAATGCTGGGTTCCCCAAGCTCAGTGTCCCTCAGCCGTGATGTAAACTCAGTATGTATAAAGCACGCATCTGCATCCCTCTGTGTTGCCCTGTGGGACTTGGGGATATGGGGAACTGAGGCAAACATGTTGATGTTCATACTACTTGCCGTGCTGTGAGTCATACAGTTTGTTGTTTCTGATCCGGGAGTCTTGTGTTTCCTTCCAGCACCCACAAAACAATAACAGGCTAAATTATGAGCTTGTAAGTAGGGTAAAATCAAATCCCAGACCTGACGAAAGATACAACCTATTGAGAAGCTGTGATATGCCACACATACTTTTAGGCCCTGGACATTACACAGTGAACAAACAGGCAGAAGTCCTCTCTCGTAGAGTATGTGCTCTATGTGGGCAGGCAGACAGAGGTACAAATAAACCAGATGAATAGAGGTGGTGATCCATGTTGTGAAGGAAATAAGCAGGGGTGAATGAACCTCAGTGTCCTCATCTGTAAAATGGGGCCAGTATTAACAGCTACACCTCAGGATCATTGTGAATGCCTGGCTCATGTAAAGTCTTCAACAAATATGGACTTTCATTATTATTCCTCCTTCTTTCTCCCATGGAAAGGAGGCAAGAAAGTGACTTCCTGGCATGCTTTGTAAGAGCTGAGGGAAGAGAGAGCTGCAGGAGAAGAGAAGAGGCTCTTGGCAGCTCCTGTGAGGGCGGAGGCCAGCAAAAACCTCCTTTCCTAAGCAGATATGAGGTAAACAGTTCCTTGCCACCTGATTGCTTTGGTAATCAGTACCTGGGAACCAGGAATTTGAAATATTACAAACAAAAAAGAACTTGGCATTACACCAGTCTATGACCTTGGTGCACCCCTCACACATGAAGGTATCCACTGCAAAGCCAGTCTCAGATGAGTGGTTCTGACCCCAGGAGCTCCCTCCCACCTCCCTTCCCCCAGTTGCTGCCCAGGGCACTGATCCAGGGCCCTAAGGGCAGACAGAGCTGGGCTGGATGCTCGAAACTCAGCAAGCCTCCTCCCACCTCCACCACCCAAATGCAGCTGCTTCCCCTGCAGCCGCTCCCCACCCCAGTGCTGATCCCCACAGCAACGTTTCCAGCCTGTTTTCTCCTCTCCAACGTCTCCCCAGCACCTGTGTCAACATGAAGCTCACGGACAGACCCCACTCCCTGCCTAGATGCAGCAGACATTAGCAAATGGGGCTGGAGTCCCATTTTTCTTTCTGAGCCATCGCACAAGAAACTATTTCGAGGACCCATTTTGCGCTATGAGTGCCTCCCTCCCCTTCAATAACTCACCCAGACATCGCCCTAATAGCTCTGTCTCTCTAGAGGACAAATAGCTGGCCTCCAATCACCCAGACCCATTTGCTGCTGCGGTGCCTGTATGTTCAAGCGATGGTCAGTGATCAAGTGGCTAATTCACAATAATGATGGGGCAGGACACCTCCTGTTTCTGTTGCAGACTTTGCTTCCATGTATTATATTTTAAAGGCCTTTCTGAGAGTTTTGAAAAAGACCTTCTTTAGAAGGGCATGTACCCCTTATTCTGTGATGGCTGGAACTGGTTTCATCAGAGTTTTCCTCTGAGCTGATTGTTACCTGAGCTCCCCCAGGCCTTGCCAGGCCACACTACCAGTCCTCTCCCAAATTTTACCAGCTCTTGCCTTTATCTCTCACACGGAACTCAGCCTCGAACAAAAGACCCCTGAATAATAACTGAATGCATAAGGAGTAGCTGCTTCCTGCCAGGGGCTGCTGCCACTGCACCCCTGTTTATTCTTTGGTACCTGTGCTAAGGAACTCTGTCTGCTGCGCACTCCTATCTGCAGCTACCACTGAGGCACGGAGGCCCTTGGGATGCCAAGTCACCGTGCCATGTATTGTTATGGATGGAGATAACGTCTCTTCCCTTTGTGATACCCTTTCTTAGAGGAACAGCCAAGCAGGCTTAAGTGCTGATGTCCTACCAAGGCTTTTTTTTTTTATTTAGAGACACCCCCCCCACTCCTGCTTCTCTTCCACCTTCTTTTTCTGAAAAGATTCCAAGATGATTTGAAAGGCAGCTGGACCAGGAGATGCACACATCTGCATTCAGTACTTTCCCCTTCCCTCCCAAGACTAAGGATTTCTTACTGGAACCAGCTCACTGTGTTTGGTTTTTGTTTCCCTCAGAGTAATGCACATAAATCAAACCTCAACCCTCTGTATTCTCTCCAACACACCAGCATCACCTATGTGCTCCTTGGTTCTCCTCCTTACAAGGGCTAAGTTAAAAGAGAAGAGAGAAAGAGGGAGAGCGCAAAGGTGGGGACACCCAAGTGGCCTTATGTCAGGTTTCCACTAGCAGTAAAAGTCCTTCAAAGGCTATATACTTATGTCAACATCAGAGGGCAAAGAAGAATGTGCAATGGCAGTTTGTGGTCAGAAGCAAAAGGTTTCCCATGTCCTCATAAGAGAAATTCAAGAGAATTCCCTGGCGGTGCAGTGGTTAGGACTTCGCGCTTTCACTGCCAGGGCCTGGGTTCAGTCCCGGTCAGGGAACTAAGATCCTGCAAGCCATGCAGTGTGGCCAAAAAAAAAAAGAGTTCAAGCTGAAGCAGGAGGCTATCAGACAAAAGACTGTGTAGACTATCTCAGGATGAGATGGGGGAGAGAGGATCATTAGATGGCCTTCAAGGCCCGTTGTAGTCCTGAGGATGGAGAAATTGCTTAGAACAATACAGTTTTGCCCGAAGTGTGTGAGGCAAACCACCAGTGAGATGCGAGATGATTGTTAGTCATGCCCAGATAAACATTTCTAATTAACAGTTACAGGCTAGTTATTACACTTTTATTTAGGGTATTGATACTGGATTTCAATGTACGATAGTGCTATAAAGTTTCCTTTTAATGAAAATTTGTTTAAATATAAAAAAAGTTGACTCAAAAATATTAACGAGAGGACTTACCTGGTGGCGCAGTGGTTAAGACTTCACGCTCTCAACGCAGGGGGCCCGGGTTCAATCCCTGGTCAGGGAACTAGACCCCACATGCATGCCACAACTAAGAGTTCACATGCCGCAACTAAGGAGCCTGCGTACTGCAACTAAGGAGCCAGAAAGCCACAACTAAAGAGCTGGCGAGCCGCAACTAAGACACAGCATGGCAAAATAAATAAATAAATATTTTAAAAATATTAAGGAGGGGCTTCCCTGGTGGTGCAGTGGTTAAGAATCCGCCTGCCAACGCAGGGGACACAGGTTCGAGCCCTGGTCTGGGAAGATCCACATGCCGCGGAGCAACTAAGCCCATGCTCCACAACTACTGAGCCTGCGCTCTAGAGCCCATGAGCCACAACTACTGAGCCCGCATGCTGCAACTACTGAAGCCTGGGTGCCTAGAGCCCGTGCTCTGCAACAAGAGAAGCCACTGCAATGAGGAGCCCGCACACCACAGTGAAGAGTAGCCCCCACTCACCTCAACTAGAGAAAGCCCGTGAGCAGCAACGAAGACCCAACACAGCCAAAAACAAATAAATTTATAAAATATATATATATTAAGGAAATACTAGTATAGACAGTACAGTCTCAAGAGGGCCAAGTTGCCCTTCTGTGCTGTCAACAGGCTATAGCGTGGGTCACTTAGCAATAAACCCTCCCAGTCCCTACTCCCCGAAACACTTGGGAACATCTCTTTCCTTACAGGTGCCTGCAAGACATCTGCAGGGAAACAAACTCCTTACAGCTCACTGTCCAAAAGCCACTCAGCCAAACACCAATGCTGCTTCCATTTCAAGTTGTCTTTCACTTGAATCTGCATCATTTCTCTCACTTAAATATCTGAGGAAGGCCCTGGTGGTCCTCTCAGATCCCCAGATTTGGATTCTTTTTCCCATGTGAATAGGCATGGGGCTTCTAAGCAAGTCTCCTTTTTGGTTTTTCTCCTATTGAATATTCCACAAGCAGTGGCTTCCTTTGGAATCCTATAGTTTCTGTTTATGAGGATAAATTGACTTTAGGCTAAAAGTGTCAAGAGCCTTAACTGATATGGGTTCCCTGTTGGGAAAAGAGGTTTAAAGTAGACTGAAGTACAGTCGTCCCTCAGTATCCATGGAGGATTAATCCTGGAACCCTCCAGATACCAAAATCCAGAGATGTTCAAGTCCCTTATGTAAAATGGTATAGTATTTGCATATAACCTACACACATCCTCCCACATACTTTAAATAAGCTCTAGATTACTTATAATACCTAATACACTGTATAGTTGTAAATACAATGTGAATGCTATGTAAATAGTTACTGGCACAACAAATTCAAATTTTGCTTTTTTTTTTTTTTTTTTGCGGTACGCGGGCCTCTCACTGTTGTGGCCTCTCCCGTTGCGGAGCACAGGCTCCAGAGGCGCAGGCTCAGCGGCCATGGCTCACGGGCCCAGCCGCTCCGCAGCATGTGGGATCTTCCCGGACCGGGGCACGAACCCGCATCCCCTGCATCAGCAGGTGGACTCTCAACCACTGTGCCACCAGGGAAGCCCACAAATTTTGCTTTTTGTTACTTTCTAGAATTTTTTTTTTAACAAAACAGTTTTGATCCATGGTTGGTTGAATCCACAGATGTGGAAACTGCCAATTTGGAAGGCCAACTATAGCAGGGTTTTTCAAGGCATACACCAAGGAGAAAATTTAGCAGATTTAGCAAAACCCTACCCTGGAACCCCACAGACAGCAATGTGACTCTAAATTGCCCTTTGATAATGGGGCAAGAAATCAGGGTCTCCGAAGCTTAAATGTGCTTTTTTCCAAATTATCTAAAGGGGGCCAAACTCTCCAGTCCTAACCCCAGTGCCCCAAACCTGCCATCAGTACACATGGCTAGTTTGCCCATGTTGAGAGCAGCTGGCAGCTACCTCCCTGGCTCCAATTCTCACTTGCTCTCACTTGTTACCTGTCTACTTTTCTCACACAAAATGAACTCTCCCCAGGTGAACTCTACCACCTGCAAGTTTTCGAGAAATGTGTAGAATTTCTCTACAAGTGTCTAGGCAGTTCTGATGGTCACATAGAGGTCCCTGAGAATGTTCTGTGATTGCTCCCCAGGAAAGTGGCAGAGCTCAGGAGGAGGAAGGAGGGGCCCATTGTCCAGCCTGTCCCCTGCAACTTCTAAGCCCATCTCTTCAGGCCCCCGCAGCCTTTAAACCCCTGTCCTGGCTCCAGCAGCTCTGCTGGTGGAGGCTATCATTTTCCTCACAAAGACAGACTGAGAGATCTATTAAAAGAAAATAAATTTAAGAGTTTATGAACACTTGGAAAAGCAGCATCTTAATGATGTAAGACAGATTCATATGCCACAAGCAGGAGCACACATACTGTACTTCCCAGAATGCTTTGAATGGTATTAGACTATTTTTTGTTTACCAGCCTTGAGGCATCATTACACAAACCAGATTGGGAAAGATGGTGGCTGCCAAAGCAGCTTGGATGATGTGTAGGGACGCCCCTCAAATTGAAAGCTGTTCCTCTCCACGCCCCTGTGGCCCATACAACACACAGGAAGCAGGTAAGGGGGATGGGGCCAGGTGGGTTTCACTGCCACCTCCTGAGTGGGACTTCATCTGAAAGGGACCTCAGGCCTTGGGGCTCTGGCTCTACATTGTTCAGCTGCCAGTAGATTAAGCTTTAACAGAGAAATTCTGTCTGGCTATGGCTCCCCAAAGGATCTAAGCCTGGAGTCTCTCACCATTTATTCATTTAATCAACAAACATTTA
This sequence comes from Stenella coeruleoalba, assembly GCF_951394435.1. Lineage (NCBI taxonomy): Eukaryota > Metazoa > Chordata > Mammalia > Artiodactyla > Delphinidae > Stenella > Stenella coeruleoalba. The sequence continues at coordinate 97,879,784 of NC_137152.1, read as the reverse complement.
ATGAATTTCTACCATGTGTCAGCACTGCTGAGACAGCAATGGAAAAAAAAAACAAAAAACGATGTAATCTAAAAACTCATGGAGCCGAGGGTCTGATGGGAGATACAGACAAGGAAATGAGCAATTACAATGCATGATGTGAAAGAGCAAGTGCTGTGAGAGAATGAAGGAGAGCATCTCACCCATTCCAAGAGGGTCTGGGAAGGGACCCTGTGAGATAATAGAAATATATACATTGGTCTCTGCGTGCCACTCCCCCTCCCCCAGGTTCCTGGCACAGAGCTCCTAAAACCCTTGTAATTTCTAAGTGATAAGAGCAGTAGGAGCATCTTTGGTTCTAACATTTGATCTTTGACCCTGGTTCCCGATGCAGAGCTCCTAAATCCCTTAGAATTTCCTGGGTGATAGCAGTGTCTCTTGATCTAATGAGGCGACTCTGGGTGAGCTCCTGGATAATTTCCAGATGGGGGCTGATCACCAGAAAAACCAAGCCATGATTAGAAGCTCATAACTTTCAGTCATGCCCCTCATCCTCTGGAAAGGGGAGAGGGGCTCGAGGTTGAGTTCATGATCAATCATGCCTATGTGATGAAGCTTCTATAAAAACCCCAAAAGTATAGGGTTTAGAGAGCTTCCAGGTTGATGAACACATCTGCATGCCAGGAGGGTGGTGCACCCCAACTCCATGGGGACAAAGGCTTCTGTGCTCAGGACCATCCCAGATCTTGCCCTATGTACCTCTTCATCTGGCTGTTCATCTCTATCTTTTATCATATCCTTTATTACATGATAAACCAATAAACGTGTTTCCCTGAGTTCTGTGAGCTGCTCCGGCATATGATCAAACCTGAGGAGTGGGTCATGGGAACCTCCAATTTACAGACAGTCGGTGAGAAGCACAGGTGACAACCTGGACTTTCAACTGGCATCTCAGTGGGTGGCAGTCTTGTGGGACTGAGCCCTTAACCTGTGAGGTCTGCGATAACTCCGGTTAGTGTTGGAAAAGAATTGACTTGTAGGACACCCAGCTGATGTCAGAGAATTGTTAGGTGTGGAAAATCCACATACCTGATGTCAAAAGTATTGTTAGTGTGAGAACAAAAGAAAACACAGTGCATTTTTCTCATAGAAATTCACACAGAAAGTGATTTCTGAACTGAGGCCTGAAAGATGAAAAGGAATTAACCAAAAAAGGGTGTTCCAAGCAGAGGGAACATGTACCGATGACCATAGGTCAGTTTGAGGAGCAGTGGGATGGAAGCATGGAGTTTGAGGGTGTGAGAGGGTTTCAGTTTAAAATGGAACCGGAAGATAGGAAGTGGAGAATCTCATGCATGCACCCTCAGAAGAACGGAACTTAACCGAGAGACGGATTTCCATTAAATGCCTGATTTACAGAGGACGGAGACTTATCTCCTAATCAATGAACATCCCTCCCCATCCTCAAGCCAGTGAACTTACTGCTTGGACTCTGGCTGGACTTCCCCCTCTTTGCGCTCCTTGCTTATAAATACAGCCCGCCCCAAACACTCAAGGGACTCACCTGTAGCTTGCTATTGTACTTTCCCCTGCTATTCCTGAATAAACAAACCCAAATTTTGGGTAAGTTGAGCTTGCCTCAGTTTACCTCCTTATTTAGGTTGACAAAAGTTAATCATAATAGGGACTTCCCTGGTGGCACAGTGGTTAGAATCCACCTGCCAATGCAGGGAACATGGGTTCAATCCCTGGTACGGGAAGATCTCACATGCCTCAGAGCAACTAAGCCCGTGCGTCACAACTACTGAGCCTGCTACGCTCTAGAGCCTGCGAGCCACAACTACTGAGCTGGCGTGCCACAACTACTGAAGCCTGCGCGCCTAGAGCCCATGCTCTGCAACAAGAGAAGCCACCGCAATGAGAAGCCCGCGCACCACAACGAACAGCAGCCCCTGCTTGCGACGATTAGAGAAAGCCGGCATGCAGCAACAAAGACCAACGCAGCCAAAAATAAATTTTAAAAAATAGCTTTAAAAAAAAAAGTTAATCATAATAACACACAGCATTTATCTAGGTTGTCTGAGTGCCGGTACTGTGCTAAGTGTTTGCTGTGCGTTGTCTCAGTTGATGCTCACAGCGTCCCTCAGATGAGACAATGGAGAACGGAGGCACAAGAAAATTAAGTGCCTTATCCAAAGATACACCGCTGGTGAGTGGTGAAGCCAGGAATTAAACTCTAGTCGTCTGGATCCAGAACCCACATTCTTAACCCCCACTCTATAATGCCCAAGTCTCTAACACAGATGAATAAAGCAAATGGTGGGACTTTAGCACAGGACTTGAACCTTTGCTCCTAAAGCCACCAACCCCACTTAGAGGTCCAAATCTCTCCCAGCTTCTGGCCCTTTGTGACCTCAGGACCTCTGTCCAGTCCCTGGTTTCTTGCCAATAACTTGTGCCCAGTCATGACTCTCTCTGTTCCCTGGATCCTTGGTCAGCATGTCAGGTTCCCAGATCTGAGGCCAACTCCCTAATTCTTCTGAAAACTGGAGCCTTTCTTGACTCTGAATCCCAGTCCCCAGTCCCCTCTTATCAGACCCACAGGTACCATACTATGCCTACTTCTCTGTGCTCCTTCCTATTCTGGTTTCCTAGGCCTCCCCAGGTTGCTTTAGTGTCTCTGTGTCTCTGACTGGTCTCTGGGGTACAGCCATCCCCAGTCTAGCCTCACCCATAGCCCAACAAAGACCAGACTGGGAGGGGTGGGGTGGGGCAGGAAGGGCAACTGTGTGAGAGGCTGGCCAAGTGGAGAGACTAAGGAATATGGGTAGGGCTGGGGTCAAGAGCCTACAAAGAGAGCTGTCCTTATTCTAAGAAGGCATGTATGACCCAGCCTCTCCCCCAATACCCTAGTCCAATAGCTAGCTGAGGACTGATATCCCTTTAAAAAGGGGGTTCAGAAAGAAGAAGGCAACTGAGAAAGCAACAAGCCCAGGGGAAGAGAAACATGTACTTAATTTCACACTAGATCAGGGGTCCCCAACGCCTGGTCCGCGGACCGGTACCGGTCCGCAGCCTGTTAGGAACCAGGCCGCACAGCAGAGTACATGCCTTCTTTCCCAGGTGTTCACTTTGGTTGGTGGGGGGAGGCACACCTAGAACCTGAAAGGAAAAGGGAGAGGGCCTCATAGGTGAGGAAATGGAGCCAGAAGGGGAGCCAAGAGTACTCACAGGCATAGATGTCACAACCAGGCAGAGATGACAGCCTGACCCAGGTCAAGGCTTGCCTAGACATGGTGCTCTCATCATACTGTGGATGTGGTTTCTGACTTCATTTTAGCACATGGCCCAGACAGAAAACTCAACGTTACCTGCTATTTATGCAGCCCTGCCCTACAACACCACTGAATCTGCTACAGTCCCTATGATGCAGGAGCCAATGGAAAGTTCCCATTTTAGGCAACCCTCCTCCCCTTTCCCTATTCCAGAGTTTAGGGACAGCTGTGGAGCAGATGTGGGAGGAAATTAGCAGCTAGCCCAGGGCTTCTCAAGTTTTAACATACAATTTATCACCTGGGGACCTTGTTAAAATGCAAATTTGGATTCAATAGGTTTGCGGTGGGGCGTAGAGTTTGCATTTCTAACCAGCTCCCAGGTAATCCTGGAGCAGCCAGTGGAGAGACACGCTTTAGATAGCAAGGCTATTCCTGCTGCTATAGTGCATTCCATTCCATTCCATTGCCCTGCCTCTACATAACCTGTGAAGTACTAAACAAATATGGAGGAATCTTATTGTACTTTTATTTGATAAATCTAGCAACCCTAAATAGAATGGATGAATGAACTTCCTACAGGAGAAAGATGTGGTGGCAGCCCATTAATAACAACAAGGTAAGTAAAATTACACACGCTAAGAGGGAGAGTTATATTTTCCTTGAGTTTTGTATAGTTGTTTGTTGGTCATCAGACACGTAAAACACCTTATGACCTTTCACCAACAAAGAAAAGTCTCTTCAGGCTGAGCTAGAAGTGAGGTATTAACATAGATATTAATACATCTTCACAGTTCAGCTCAATTACCACATTGTTTATCGCATTGCTTTACAACATGGTAGACCAATAAAGCTCTTTCTTCATTTTATAGGGTAGGGAACTAAGGCTGGCCAGAGAGGTGGTTCACCTTGCTCAAAGTCACGTGGCTATTAATAACAAAACTGGACTAGAACTAGAACTAGGCAATGAGCCTAGTGCTATTTTCACTACAAGAATTTGTTAAAATACTGTTTGAACAGGGGAAAGACTTTAAGTTGATTGGTCCCACGTGGTCCCCATACCCTACCATGGGGAGCTTGTTGGAGGTTTCCTACGTGGAATTTAACATTGTTTTGGACTGGAGAAGAAGTTTTCCAGACTCTCAGTCACTCAAACAAATAGACGTCTTTTTGAGCATGGCTTACCCATTTGATTATGCAGCAAGAGGGAGGGAGGGATCTCTACAGAGGTCATGAAAGGCTTTTTGGAGAGTTAAGGCTAGAGCTGAGCCTTCAAGCATGTATAAGAATTATATAACCAGAGCGGATGCTTCAGATGGGAAACAGCATGAGCAAAAGGTATTGATACAAGAAAATACATTGTATATTTGAGTATAGCCCTTTGCATATCAAGTTTAAAACTTGTTAAATCACCCTTCGCCTTTTGGTTCTGTAACCGAGCAGGACCCTGTGTGGCCTTCCCCGGGCAGGCCCTTCCCCCACGTCCTCTGCTTTAGCTCCTCTCTGAAGTACCTAGATAACAGTATCTGATGCACATTTCCTGAGTTGTTTTACAGATATGAAAGCCCACCACTGAATGGAAGATGTTAACTACTTGATGAATCTGAGTATAGCCCCCAGGCCTGCTGGAGCCTGAGGACTGATAATGTTGACCCCTGTGACACTGCCCTGTTACCTCACCATCAACCAATCACAGAATTGTGCATGAGCTGATCACATATCCTGTGACTCCCCTCCCTCTCCTGGCCTTTAAAAATGCTTTCCTGAAACCCTTCGGGCAGTTTGGGGGGTCATGAGCCACCCGTCTCCTTGCTTGGCCCTGCAATAAATCTTTCTCTGCTCCAAACTCCAACGTTTTGGTATTGTTTGGCCTCACTGTGCATTGGGCACACAAACTTACATTCACTTGGTAGCACTTTTCCAAAATAGTTTCCTTTTGCATTTCCAAGTCAGTGGGTCACATTTGAATTGGTCCTTCATTCTCCAATTTCACTCTTCACTCTCATTGTACTTCTGGTAGTCTGCAAGGCCGTTATGTACAGTTGTGCATGTTGTTCACTGCACAAAGATGCCCAGTCATGGAGGCAAATGGGAGCTGAAATCCAAAATGTACTGGACTCACCAAGCCATGCTTTCTTTCCTAACTTGGTACATTGTGTGTTTGCCAGGCCATGTGCCCAGAAAAGAGGGCACTTTTTCTAGTTTACACAAAAGTGCCCTAGCTGTAGCCAATGCACTATATCAGCTGTAGGTCAAATTGTGAGGTAAATGAGATTTTGCTCTGATTTCTCCTAGCTCCAAATCTTTAGAGCTGAAGCCACAGACGAAGCCACACCTGTAGGCTAAGATCTGCAGCAGTTCTTATAATAACCATGACTGAAGTAAATCAAGATTCCCAGTCACCCTTTGGGGAGTTTAGAACTGCCCCTCTCCTGGATCTAGCATCACATGGCCCAGGGATGACCTAGGCCTAACACGGCTCCCTTGGTTTCATTTCCTTCTAATCCTAAACGGGGTGACTCTGAGTGCCACCAGTTCCCGAGTCAGTTAATCTTTACTATAGGAACACTACTACATTTCTGCATGACTCATGACCAAGCTTATTCCTTCCTTCTCATCTCTCCAACCTGGCAGTACCATCAGAATTGGAATTAGAAATCAGGGGGGCACTCACCTGCCAATACCCACCTACCATAGTGACTAGTCTTGTGCCAAGTCCTGGCTCTCATGTTCTCCTACCTGCCCTGTACCACCAAGAGCCACTCTTCTCCACAACCTACCAACTAGGGCTTTCAGACCGCCAGGGTTTCCCCTTCTTTATCAGGGTTAAAGGGCTAAGCTGCTATAACATAAAGACCCAACAATGCAGCGAAAAAAGAACAATGAAGTTTCTCTCCACATGACAGTCCAAGGCACATAAGTGAGCTACTTGGCTCCATTCAGTCATTCGTGGACTTGGGTTCATTCCATCCCATCATGTTTCTCCACCCTCCTCTAGGGCAACAGTGTCATCTGCCCAATTGAAGCTGTGTTCCAATAACAACCATGTTTCTGCTCACAGAAACAGGAAGAAAGCATAGAGGAGAACATGTGTAAAGGGCTGGTCTGAGAATAAGCACACATCACTTCTGCTCACATTCCATTGCTCACACAGACACACCTGACCACAAGGGAGGCTGGGAAATGTAGTTCCCAGCTGGACGGCCTCATCCCAGCTACAATTCCATTATTATAGAAGATGCCATACCTTCTTTCCTGTCAGGAAAAAGCATCTGTTTTGTCACAATTTCCTACCCAGAGTAGAAACTTGACAATTCAGTTCAATCAAGTTCAACCAACTTAAATAGAATTAAAACTTAATGTATTAATAAATGTGTTTAATATGTATCATACACCTTTCCCTTAGGCATGGTTTCTTAAAGTATGGTGCATAGACTCTGGGTGGTCCAAGGTCACTAATTTCCCCAGAAATCTAGCAAGTGGCAGAGGAAAAAGCAATGAGATTATTTCTTCACATACCTTCCACTTATTTGAGATGTAAGGCTAATTATGATTTTTCACAGCAATCACATTACATTCTTAACAATCTTTATGTTCTTCAAGATTGGGCATGAATAAGAGCTGTATTTGTCAACACTCATTTGTCAGGGTACAATTCATCTCTGTTAACATATATTTGTGCCTTTTGCATGTTATTGCTTATGCTTGTTAAATTTGCATTTTATGTTATAGCTCTTGTGTACCATTACATCCCCAACCTAATCAACCACTCAAAAGAGGTTCACTGAATATTAAAGTAGCAATAAAAATAGTAAATTAAATGCTACAACTCAGTTAACATCATGAACATAAATAGTGAACAGGACTCCAGTATGAATACAAAATATGAATCTGTATGTGCTGGGACAAATAAATCTGTGCATGTGACAATAGCACACAAGCAGCCAAAAATGCAAATGTGAAGTAAGAAGATAAATATCTGAATATCTGATTTTGTTACCTTTGCCCCTAGTTTCCAGCATGTTGTTTGTAATAAAATCTATCAAATTGAAGAATGAAGTCATCAAAGCTTTTACATAATTATTAAACAAAGTACAGTGAACCCTGTGATAAACCAACTGAATTTTTTGAGAACAAGCATGAAGTAATTCCTTGTTGTATGAAATTGATGAATATTGTGACTAAGGCAGAGAAGATACTGAAGTGATAGGAGTATCTTTCAAAGTTGTTAGGCCTCTTGGCAAAACAAGTACAAGTCACTTTATTGTCAAGAAGCTTGTAAAACCAGGCACAACTTTAATGACAAATGACTTAGAGAAAGCAGAATGAGCTATTGGCAAAATTCCTGTAACAAACAACATCAGCGGACATCCATAATAGCTATAGCACACAATGGAGAAGGGCAATTACTAACACATGTGGGTGCTAGCAGATTTTTTTTTTTTTTTTTTTTTTTTTTTTTTTTACTATGGAGTCCGACAAAACCACTGATATGCAGACTCTTGGCATAGCAGTGGTATATATACAGGGAGAAGTGCTCCACGACGCTTTTGCATTTTTGACCCTGAAATCCCACACCATAAGGGGAAAGGAGTTTTTGAAATTAAGCTTGTAATTTTGAGATAATTGTAGATTTACATGCAGTTTAAGAATAATACAGAGAAAGAGCTTCCCTGGTGGTGCAGTGGTTAAGAATCCACCTGCCAATGCAGAGGACACAGGTTCGAGCCCTGGTCCGGGAAGATCCCACATGCCGTGGAGCAACTAAGCCTGTGGGCCACAACTACTGAGCTTGCGCTCTAGAGCCCATGAGCCACAACTACTGAAGCCTGCTCACCTAGAGCCCGTGCTGCGCAACAAGAGAAGCCACTGCAATGAGAAGCCTACGCACTGCAATGAAGAGTAGCCCCCGCTCACTGCAACTAGAGAAAGCCCGCGCGCAGCAACAAAGACCCAAGGCAGCCAAAAATAAATAAATGAAATAGATAATTTTTTTAAAAAAATTCTATAAAAGAAGAATAATACAGAGAGAAACCCAGGTATCCTTTACCCAGTTTCCCCAATAAGATTATCTGTAAAACTGTAGTACCATATCACAACCAGGATACTGACATTGATAGAGTCACAACACAGAACATTTCCATCGCCTCAGGGATCCCTCATGTGCTCCTTTAATAGCCACACCCACTACCCCCACCTTAATCCTGGCAACTACTAATCTGTTTTCCATTTCTGTAAGTCTGTCATTTCAAGGATGTTATACATTTGGAATCATACAGTATGTAGCCTTTAGGCATTGTTTTTCTTCATTCAGTGTAATTCTTTATAGATCTACCCAAGATGTATGTGTGAAGCAATAATTTGTTCCTTTTTACTGCTGAATACTATTCCATGACATGGATATACCACAGTTTGTTTAACCATTCACCTGTTGAAGGACATCTGGATTGTTTCCATTTTGGGGCTATCACAAATAATGCTGCTGTGAACATTTGTGTAGAGGTTTTTGTGTGAACATAAGTTTTCACTTCTTTGGGATAAACACCCATGAGTACAATTGCTGGCTTGTAGAGTAGTTGCATATTTAGTTTTATAAGAAACTGTCCAACTCTCTTCCAGAATCTGTACCATTTTACATTTCCGCCAGCAATGTAAGAGTGATCCAGTTTCTCCACATAAGAGGAAAGGTTTTCAAAACAATACAAAACCACACTCGTAGATACAGAGAACAGATGGGTGGTTACCAGAGGGGAGGGAGTTTGGGGGTAGATGAAATGGGTGAAGGGGGTCAAGAGGTTCAAACTTCCAGTTATCAAATAAATAAGTCATGGGGATGTAATGTACAGCATGGTGACTATAGTCAATAATATTGTATTGCATATTTGAAAGTTGTTGAGAATAAATCTTAAAAATTTCTCATCACAAGAAAAAATGTTTTAACTTTGTATGGTGACAGATGTTAACTAAACTCATAGTGGTGATCATTTTGCAGTGTATACAAATTTTGAATCATTATGCTGTACACCTGAAACTAGTATAATGTTAAATGTCAATTATACAGCATTTTTTTTAAGAAGAAAGATTTTTAATTCAGTTATCAAGTGTTTTTTGTGAATCACAAAGTAGACTGGAAAAAGGACACTGGGATCAATTCTGAAGAGCATTAGCCATAAGCACAGTCCAGAAATATGTTGCTAAACAAATAAAAGAGGTGGCACCCAAATGCCAAGCCACTCACTGCTTGATACGCTGATAACAGTTAGCAATCAGTAACATGTCCCTTGATCACATTCAGTATTGAAAAAAACCATAAAAATTGTGAATATAATCAAATTGTGGCCCCTAAGGGTATGTCTTCCCAGCATGCTGTACAAAGAAATGCAGCAAATACCAACTCCACTTTTCTACTCTAAGCATGCCAGCTGTTGAGAGAAATTACTTTCCTGCAAGTTATTAAAACAAGGGATGGTGGCAGGGGGGAAGACTCTGACATTGATAATGACACTAAGGATAATTTCTCAGATTTTAAATGCCTTGCTCAAGAGGTATTTCATAGCCATATATTCAGAATCTCGAAGAGGCTGCAAGTAATTACTTCAGTGATGAAATATCACTGTGCTTAATGTTAAAGATGAAATGAGCAGGATTTCTTTAAAAAGACGAAACTATGGGGCAGTTTTATCACTAAGAATTTGACTCTGCCCCAACATGTGGAGATTTCTTCACTTCTCACAGAAAGAAATAGACTACATATTGTTGGGGACATTTAAACATCACATCCAAGTCTTTCAGTAGAACTTGCTACCACACTTTATAGAACAGAATCAAAGAAGTGATCAGTGAATCCACACCCATCTACTTCCTGGTTTAACTATTCAGCCTTCCGGCCTTTGAGTATGATTTGTTCAAGGACTTTAGCATCTGATGGAGTGCTTCAAAGTGTCAGCAGGGAGCTTTCATTGTAATTTCTGGGCCCATGTTTGTTCCAAACACCCAAAACTATACAAGGAAGCCACTAAATACTTAAGGCAGTTCCCAATGACCTATGATTCTGAGTTAGGATTTCTAACTTTTTATTATGAAAATTCTCGAACATATACAAAAGTAGGGTGGATAGGACTATGAGCTTCCATGTACCCACTACTCAGCTTCAGTATTAGTGCAAATGCCTCTGGGGCCCTACATCACAGTCCCTCCATCCACCTCTGATTTCAGCCAGAGCTGTGATGGACAGTTCTGTGCAAGCTCAGACTCATATCACCCCAAGAGCATCACACCTCAAGATCAAGCTTCTCTCTTTCTGCTTCTGCCCCAGTGCCTTCTCCAAAGCCAGTCCACATCAAAGCACAGCCTGGAAGAGTGGGAATGCTAATCCCTTTGGGGATAACCTTGAATGGGGGGAGGGGCGGGGATAGGAACAAGTGGATGAGAACTACCACCGCTCATCCATCAGGGGGACAGTTCTGGGAGATGTTTGGTATCCTTCTCAGGAAGCCCAACCAGAATCAAGCCCTTGTGGCGCAATGTAGCAACCTCACAATGCACCCTCACGTTGACTTTTCCTCCTTCTCTAATTCTCCCAAATACCTCACTCCTGCTTCCTGGGACAACACCCCAAATATACCCAACTACTCCCAAGTCCTTGCCTCAGACTCTGCTTTGGGGAAACCTAACTAAGACAAATAAGTTATCAAATTATACGATTTTTATTTCATCTATCCTGGGGTATTTTAAAGCATTTAAAGTATTTTAAAGTTTGGATTTTTTTTTTAATTTAGTAGAAATAGGAAGGAAAGAAACCAGTTCAATATAGAAGTTGATCTGTGGTCAAGCTGTGCATCACCAAGGTAGACCTATACACCTTGGTGAAATATTGCCCCTAAATCTCATCCCTCTCCCTTATATTAAGTTATTATTAAATATATTATTCTAAATAATATTTTAATATAATGGTGATAAAAATGCGATAGGGTTTCTTTTCAATTTACCTCAACAGTGGTCTATGTGTAGGGGGGCTGCCCATTACGTGGCTCTTGAAAATCAACAATGAGAAACACTGACCATCCAAAGACTCCCCACAGTAGTTCACAGGAGTCTGTGAACGCCTATAAAAATGTAGGCTGACATGTGCACACACGTGTGCGTTTCTGCAGGGAAAGGTCTTTCACCAGATCCTAAAGCAAGTCCTTGACCAAAAAAGGGCTAAGAATCACTGATGAAAGGCTATCAGGCATTATGAACCTGACTAGGGATGATTTTTATGGGAGTGGGAGCCTTTCTGGAACTCTTTAAATCATTCTACATGGCTGATCATCATCTTTGCCAAACTGCATGGCTAACCTCATTATGTGAAACTAACTAGAATTGATATGATTACAATGAAAACATTTTCCCCTCCTCAAGGTCTAGTTTATAAAGAAGAGATTTTTTTTTCCCTCAAGGCCTAGTTTATAATAAAAGGTTTCTTCCCTCCTCAAGGCCTGGTTTTCCACATCTGGATTAGATGATCTGGTCCCAATTTTCTTCTCAAAGCTATCTCTCCTAGCCTCAAAGAACTTTTGGGATTTTGCCAATGAACAGGAAAAGGATTTAGATTACAGTACGTGCTTTTTGCAGACTAGCCCTAGTTCTCCCAGATAGCTCTGTACCCTGAACTGGTGCACTTCCAGGAATGTGAGAGATTCAGGGCCAGCTGTCAGTGAAGAAATTCCTTCCACCTGCATCTTGTCCAGCCCTGAAATTACTAACTCAGAAAGGAAGTTGGAAAGTTAAAGAGGCACACTTTCTCTAAAGAGACTTAATTAGGTTTAGCATTTGGGTTTGGGTTTTTCTTTTTTTCTTTCCCTATTAACAAAGAACTATTTGTACATCATAAACACAAGTAGAGGAAGAAAATTACATCTTAAAATCATTTCCACTTAAAAACCAAGACAAAAATGGTACAGGTGGCTTTTTAAAAGGCGGGGGGAAAAACTCCTCCACATAAGCCCTTTTCTTGAATAGGCCTCTAACTAGCCCTCATGCAGCTGCAAGGACGCATTTAATGTTCCTGTGATTTATTACTCTAAAGAGGATATTCTCAGTCATCATCTGCAGAAGAGGGCCTAGCAGGATGTAGAATGGGAGACTAAGAACACATTGGAAGGAGCTGAATTTTCCATGTGGTTTTCATTTTCTTTTTGATTGTACACTGAAAATCTCTTTTTTAAAGAGTTTTTTAGACACCACAAATATCACAAAGGCACCCTGCTCCTAGGGCGGCTTGCAGCAGGCCTGAGCAAGGAACTGAGCCCACTACGAAGGGGAGGAGCCCAAAACAAGCTCCATATTGAAAGGTAAAGCTTCCTAAAGCCTCCTCTTGGCACAAAATGTCCTCCCTGACTCAAAGACTTATAACTGCTATGGTGTGTCTCCCGACCAAGTCACCATTGGTAGGTAGTAAAGAGCAGCTAACTACATGACAGGGAATGTTCTGGGCCATTTGCTTGGGTTATTTCATTTAACCTCAATTTATCATACCCATTTTACAGATAAGGAAACTTTAGCCAAGGGAAGTTTAATCACTTTACCCAAGGTCACAGAGCCTGTGAAAAGAGAGCCAGGATTTGATCCATGGTTTGTATGATTCCAACAGTAGTGCTTTTAATGACTACATAGTTTTCACCCCCTCCTTTTCTTCTAGGGTCCGTCCCTGACCACAAGTGCCAGGCTTTATACTAGCTCCTGGCTACCTAGGAGCTCTAGCTACCGTAGCTATCTGGCCTGCCTTCAGGACTAATGCCTCATGCATGAAATTTCCCATTTATCCAAATATATCTAACCCCATTGAACTCTGGGTTTCCCATCAAATCTTTAAGAAAAACTATGGCACTTTATATAATGAAAAGCACTTCGGATTCTCTTGGTATTATCTCTAAAATTGCTCTTGTGTATACCCCCCCACACACACACATCTTCTCATTGTACTAGTTCACATATATTGAGCATTCACTTTGTGCCAGACATCATGTTAATTACTTCACATGAATTTTCTCATTCAATTCCCCACAGTAACCTTATGAGGTAGCTACTATTATTACTCCTGCTTTACATATAAGAAAACTGAGGCCTAGAAAAATTCCGTCACTTACTCAGGCAACTGGAGGAGCCAGAATTTGAATTCAGTTGTGTTTGACTTGAGAGCCCAAACCTCGAAAGCACTACACTCTACTTACACTCTTCTTACCAGTAATAAGTCACTCTGATAGTATATACCTGTGATATAATGTGGTGAGACCTGCACTCTACTGCTGTGTTGTTTCTCCCAAAATCCATAGCCCCAGCAAATCTTGAGCAGAAACATCAGACAGATATCATTGGAGGGGCGTTTGAAAAAATACCTGACCAGTATTCCTCAGAACAGTCAAGGCCATCAAAAACAAGGAAGAATCCAGGTGACATCTGTGAAAATGGTAGAGTAGGGAACTCCAAAAGTTCATCCCTCCACAAAAGCTATGAATAAACTGCCAAAAACCATCAGAATTAACTTTTTCAGAACTCTGGATACTAATCAAAAGCTTGCAGAAACAGGGGTATATTCAATCAAGAGAAAGCAGCTGGATCTTGCTAAGAGAGATTTGTGGCATTTTAATTTACCTTGGACCCATTCCTTGCTCCCCAGCTCGGCAGTGACCGTGAAGACAACAGCAGCCCACATTCCTGGTATAAGTACCCAGTACCCAGGACAGCAGAACAGATTTTATTCTCAAAGAATTGTGTCTGTTTATTTTAATGTGCCTGGAGACTTCCTGAAAGACCAACTCAAAGGGCCTACCTTTATTTAGACTAACTCAGAACTCTCCCAGGGCTGAAGTGACTACCCAGGGGGGCAATTGTTAAAATCATCTGAAGGCAAACATTAGTAGCTGCCACCTGGGGTAACGCATAACAGTTGGGGAAACAATAGACTAAGCAAAAATCTGGGGAGGAAAGGCTGGGCAATGAGATGCTTTGGGGAATAAGGGCTTTGAAAAGCTTCCACATATTCCTGGGAATCTAGAAGGCCACACGCATGCCCAGGACCGGGCGCATACTCAGAAGACAGCTGAGAAGGCCCTAAGTGCTATATCTGATTGACAGTGTATACTTTTCTTCTTTTTTTTTAATCTTTTGGCCGCACCATGTGGCCTGTGGGATCTCTGTTCCCCGACCAGGGATCGAACCCACACCCCCTGCATTGGAAGTGCAGAGTCTTAACCACAGAACCACTAGAGAAGTCCCCCAATGTATACATTTTCTTATATAACGTAAAGAAAATTAAACAACATGTATTGTTTGTGACATGAGAAAACATAGAAATGTATTTTCATATCACATTCAGTATACATTTTGGCCACTCACCTCCCCTATTTTTAGTATCTACTCAGGCTCACAACTGTGCACTCTTACCTTCCATCATGATATGTACAACTGGAAGACAAAACCAAAATTGTCTTCTAGAATGAGTTCCAAAGTCACCTTGTAACCGAGCAGGACTGTATGGGGCCTTCTGGAGACAGGACCCCCCATCACCACCACCACCAAGTCCTCTGCCTGCCTCTTGTTTGTAGAAAAGCTGAAGTCTCCCAGGCCTCTCCTGAGTCACAAAAGCCTGGATCGAGAATTAATGATTGAAAGGATGTGAACATGTAGTGACAAAAGTAGCAGTTGGGCCAGGAGAATGGATAAGAATTTAAATGGTAAATCAGACATACGGCAGTCACAGAATCTTAAGTTCCTCCCTGAAATACCTAGATAACAGTATCTGATGCACATTTCCTAAGTTGTTTTACAGATGCTAAAATCCTCACCAAATGGAAGAAGTTAACTACATGATGACCATGAGCACAAGCCCCCAGACCTACTGGAGCCTAAGGATTGATAATGTTAACCCCTGTGACACCAACCTGTTACCTCACCATCAACCAATCAGAGAATTGTACACAAGCTGGTCATACACCCTGCGACTCCCCTCCCTCACCTGGCCTTTAAAAATGCTTCCCTGAAACCCGCCGGGGAGTTTGGGCGTTTTGAGCATGAGCCACCCATTCTCCTTGCTTTGCCCTGCAATAAACCTTTCTCTGCTCCAAACTCTGATGTTCCAGTTTGTTTGGCCTCACTGTGCATTAGGCACATGAAAACTGTTCCATAAACAGATTTTTTATTTTTTTAACATCTTTATTGGAGTATAATTGCTTTACAATGTTGTGTTAGTTGCTGCTGTATAACAAAGTGAATCAGCTATATGTATACATATATCCCCATATCCCCTCCCTCTTGCGTCTCCCTCCCACCCTCCCTAGCCCACCCCTCTAGATGGTCACAAAGCACCGGGCTGATCTCCCTGTGCTATGCAGCAGCTTCCCACTAGCTATCTATTTTACATTTGGTAGTCATAAACAGACTTTTAAATTACCTCCAAGTTCTCAACCCTGTACTCACTGTCAAAGTTACATGGTTCCTCCAATTCCCAAGCCTATCTGAAATTTTGAAGGGAGAATCAACTTACTTTTCATTGGTCTTCTTTTGTGAGCACTTGGGATGAGACCTTCCTCCATTCTGTTCAGTCATTTACCAGTCATTCATATGCTTTTCCTCCTCATATACTGAGGTTAGGAGTTACTGATGAAGCCTGGTTTCATCAAACATGGAGAAGAAAGAGATAAAAAAATAAAATCAATGCACCAGTCCATGATATCCAATATCTGACTATTAGGTGTACTAGAAAGAGACAACAGTATAAAGGAGAGAAGGAAATATTAAAGAAAGAATACAAGATTATTCCCCAGAACTAAAGGACATGAGACTCCAGATGAGTCTCCAGCTAGAAAAGCCCACTGAGTGTCCAGCACGATGAATGAAAAAAATAGCCCCAGTAAGGCTTATCATCATTACATTTTGGAAAAATCAGTGCTAAAGATAAGTTATTCTAAGCTTCCAGAGGGGGAATAATCATAACAGGACACAAACAGAGATCAAGAATACTGATTGGGAATCAGAATCACATTCAATTCCTCAATAGCAACACTGGAAATTAAACACTGGGGATTTTTTTTCCAACTTAGAAATACACACCCAGCCAAACAACAAGAAGTTCTAGAAAAGAATAAAGACATTTTCAGATATTCAAATTCTCAATTTACTTCCGATGCATCTTTTCTTAGGAAACATCTTGAGAGGAACGTATGAAATCCAGGAAACAGTGAACGGAACGTAGAAGAGATGCAGAGAGAGATCCCAGAATGCAATTGTGCATGAGGCCAGAGCAGGGCTACTTGAAACGTGGAAATAAAACCAATATATCATTTGCAGAAAAGTGTTGCAGATAGCTCACTGAAAGATCCTTTCCTATTGAACACCAGAAATAAAATGCAGAAATGAAAAAGAAAAAGATCAGTGGTTATTTTAAGGGAATTTCTGGAGAAAATGTATTTAAAGGAACTTTAGAATATAGTTAAATGTAGTTAACTATATATAGTTTAAATACAGTTCACATGATTATATGAACACATTCGTAGGGCCACACTCAGAGCTTCAGAAGGGGCTGGTGGAAATACAGGACCCTGTAGCTCAAGCTTCATTGGTGTCAAGGCAAATCTATCTTTAGCACAGGCATTGGCACTTTTCTGAGGGTACCATCAAAGAAGCTCCTTCAAGTAGCTTTTGGGACAGTTCCACCTCATTGTTTTTAGAGTCATACCATGTCTGTCTTAAAATGAGAAGTATGTTCTTTGCACACATAATTTTATTGAACACTTCATCTTTGCCAGACACTGTTCTAGGAATTTTACAAATACTACTACAAGCATGAATTAATTCTCACCATAACTCTGTGGGCAGATACTATTATTATCTCTTTTACAGATATAGGAAGTGAGGTTCAGAAGATAAAACTATTTGCCCAAGGTCATGTAGATAAGTTGTAGAGGCAGGATTTAAAGTTAGGTCTCTATGATCCCAGAACTCTAACTTGTTTCACCACAGCCAAAACTCCAAAATTCTTTTCATTTACCTGATTTTTCCACTTTCCTTATCTGTCATTGAGCTTTTCCAGCTGCTTCTGACCATGGCATTCTTTGTTTAAAACCCTTGGTTTTCTTTGGCAGTAGCTATGGCTGCCATCAGCACAAACAATGCTATCACCGCTGTTATGCCAGCAAGGTGAGAAGGAGACTCTCACCTCTTGCAGTATTTACAGGATTTTTTCCAAGCATCCTGACTCAGATTCCTGGATCTGTGTATTCTAACTATAAGGGATGTAGTACTCTATATCAATCAGAGTATCAAGGCATATACTACATCCATATAATATACAGCAGCCAACCCTCTTTCTGGACCCTTAGCAGAGCCTTCAACAGCCCGTTCTATTGTTCTATCAGCTATTCTGTAAGCCCTCAGACAGTGGTGCCAGTGTGGGCAATGTGGGCAGAGAAGGTGAGTCTAGAGTAAAAAACCATTCAGCTGAGGAAGGATCACTGCCCTCTTCAGGACAGACGAGATCCAAGTAATTGATCTGACACCAGGTAGCTGGCTGGTCTCCCTGAAGAACGGTGCTGTATGAGGGCTGCCACACGTTTGGGCACCTCGCTGTGGCAGATGCTAGATCAGCTTTAGTGAAAGGAAGTCTACCCACTGGGTGTATTTCCTTCTCCACTGTCCTTCAGAGCCCCTGCTGATTGGAGCTAGAATGGGACAGCAATCCATTTCCACACGGTGCCAACATATTGCCCTGACCCATCTGCTAATCAGGCCAGAATCCGTTCCTCCTCTGTCAGTTAATAGCAGCAGACAGCACACCACCACCACCACCAACAACAACATCAGGCAACACAGGTGTGGCTTGAAAGAGGGGTGGTGCCACAGAAACAGGTGACACCTGTCTGGGCCATCTGCTCTGATGCTTTGTTCATGCCTGCTGGACCTGCTTGAGCCCAGTCCCAACTGTATCACTTCCATCCACAATAGACTGTTGCTGTTCATGCCCAACCTTACAACTCGGTATGTCAGTTAACACCCATTTTACTATGAGGAGCTCGTTTTCACAGTCGGTGTCTGTGGTGGACATACCTAAGGTGACTCCCAATGAGTCACATGCTTATATAATGCTTTCCCCTTATGTGTAGGCAGAACCTGTGACTTGCTTCTAGCCAACAGAAGATGGCCAAGGTGACAGGACAATCACTGCAGTGATTATGTTACATTATATAAACTCCACCTTGGCAGACTGGAGTGCTTCTCCTCCTGGCCTCTAAGAACTAAACTGCATGGCAACTACAGTTAATAATATGGTATTGTATACTTGAAATTTGCGGAGAGTAGATCTTAAACATTCTCACCAAAAAAAAGAAAAAAAGTTAACTATGTAAGGTAATGGATGTGTTAATTATCTTGATCTTGGCAATCATTCTACAATGTATATGAAGAAGAAGGAGAAAGAGAGGGAGAGGGAGGAGGAGAAGAAGAAGAAGAGAAAGAGGAAGAAGAGGAAGGACGAAACGGCAATGTTGTAGGAGGACCTGTGTGAGGGCCATGTGACAAGAAACCACGGGCAGTCCCTGAGACTAAGAGAGGTGCCTGGTCAACAACCAGCAAGCAAACAGAGACCTCAGTCCTACAGCTGAAAGGAGCTTAATTCTGTCAACAACCACATGAGCTTGAAAGAGGACCCTGAGCTCCAGAAAGGAATGCAGCCTGGCCAATACCTTGATTGCAGCCTTGTGAGACCCTGAGCAGAGGATTCAGCTAAGCCAAGACCAGACTCCCAACACATGGAAACTACCAGATAATAAATGTGTGGTGTTTTAAGTTGCTAAGTTTTTGACAATTGTGTAACTCAGCAAGAGATAACTAATACAGTGCCCCATGATGAGCTGCTCAGTCTTACTAGCACACTAGATGATGTTTTTAAAAGAACAGTTTTCTGGTGGGAATGCAAATTGGTAGAGCCACTATGGAAAACAGTATGGAGGGTACTCAAAAAATTAAAAATTAGAATTACCACACAATATAGCAGTTCCACTCCTGGGTATTTATCCAAAGAAAATGAAAACACTAATTCAAAAAGATATATGTACCCCAATGTTCATTGCAGCATTATTTACAATAGCCAAGATATGGAAACAACCTAAATGTCCATTGGTAGATAAATGGATAAAGGAGATGTGGCATACACACACACACACACACACACACACACACACAGAGGAATATTACTTAGCCATAAAAAATGAAATCTTACCATTTGTGACAACATGGATGGGTCTAGAGGGTATTATGCTAAGCAAAATAAGACACAAAGAAAAATATCGTATGATCTCACTTATATGTGGAATCTGAAAAACAAAGCAAACAAAAACAAAATGAAAACAGACTCATAGATACAGAGAACAAACAAGTGGTTGCCAGAGGTGAGGCGGTGGGAGTGGGGCAAAATAGGTGAAGGGGTTAAAAGGTATAAACCTCCAGTTATAAAATAAATAAACCATGGGGCTATAATATACAGCATAAGGAATATGGTCAATTACATTGTAATAATTTTATATGGGGACAGATGGATACTACTATTATCATGGTGATTATTTCATAATGCATGCAAATGTCAAATCACCATGTAGTATACCTGAAACTAACATAATACTGTACGCCAACCACCAAGGGCATGACCCTGCTCCAGAACCTTAGAGATCTGCACTGTGACTTTCCTAGGGTTTGCCAAAGGCTTAATCTAGCACCACTGGATCTGATACATCATAAGGCCCAGAAGGCAGATCAGCTTGTCAGGTGGTCTAGTCCTCCTGCAGAGCCCTCTCTTGCTCTGGGCCTCACGTGAACCCAGCAGCCTTCTAGATTACCAAATAAATGAGTCAGAGGTGTGTTCCATGTGTTGTATCCAAAATCCCAAAAGATCTATCAGTGCTGTGCCTCTTTCTTAGTGGTAGGAGGTATAAAGTACAGGGTTCTGTCCTTTGCCTTTGAGAGTATATTCTGCCCCAGACCCTCAAACCTGCAGAAATTCATGATGTAAATATATTCATCAATATAGTGGGCTAGTGTGATATTCTTCAGTGTCAAGATGTATAAGCCCTGAATACAATATTATTATAGAAAGTATGAGAGCTAAAATAGGCCTGAGGTAAGACAGTGAGCATGTCCTTGCCATATAAAGGTGAACTGATTGTTAATTCTTTATTGATGTATGATTTACATACAAAAACTATACAGTTCTTAGTTTTGACAGCTGTATATGCTGATGTAACCACCACTCAAAATAAGATATGCAACATTTCCGTCACCTTGGAAAGTTCCCTCCTGCCCTTTCCAGTTAATCCCGACACCCATCCAGAGGCAACCACTTTCTGATTTTCTTTCTCCATAGATTTGTATTGTCTGTTCTTGGAAGTCGTTTAAATGGAATCATGCAGTATGTATTTTGGGGTATATCTGACTTCTTGCATGCAAATAATGTTTTTGAGATTGTGAACTGCTTTCAATTCTCCCTATGAATGAGCATAAAAAATTTCTAGAGCAGGGTGTGTACTTTTCTTTCAAAGCTGTGCCAAGATGTAATTCTGGTTATTAACTAGTAGTGGTAGTGAGGATGGTGAGATGCATCTTGAGAAAAAAGGTCATCTCACAAGGCAGCTGCTTCAGGTGAAATCATTACATAATCTCCATGAAAAGGAAACTTACTCTCCTCTGGCAAGGGAAAAGCAGCTGCTTCTGCCAGCAAGAAAAGCTCGGGGAAACTGGAGGGTCATAATACTTGGATTCATCTATCCAAATAACCACTCCAGATCTCCATGTTCCAATTTTTCCCTATCTGATCTTGAAAAAATGCCCTGACAAGGTTGTACATTTAGTCTTTTTTGCACCTCTGCTACCCTTATTATCGGATCCTGAGCCTGATTTTTAGTATAGTCTGTCCTGCAGCTGCAGGAGATAAGGATCTCCTTTAAATCTTCCACAGAGGCAGAGTTCCTCCTGCAGTCAAAAGCAACAATTCTACTCCAAGATCCTTATAAATAACATTGTCCATATATCGATTAAGTGCCACAGTCACTTGACCTCCGCATATCTTGCCTTGTGCCTACATATCATACCAATAAAATACCACATAGCACAGGTGAAAGCCCGAGAGATTGCAATGCCATTTCATGGCAGGGGTTATCTTCACACACTTAACACCAGCAATAGGGTCCCTACTGCTTTTATTTTTTTTTTAATTTATCCTTTGGGGGTTTTTTTTTGATAATTTATCCTTTGTTTTTATTTATTTTTTTAATTTTTATTTTATATTAGAGCATAATTGATTAACAATGTGTGTTAGTTTCAGGTGTACAGCAAGGTGATTCAGTTATACATATAGATGCATCAATTCTTTTTCAAATTCTTTTGTCATTTAGATTATTACAGAATATTGAGCAGCGTTCCCTGTGCTATACAGTAGGTCCTTGTTGGTTATCTATTTTAAATATAGAAGTGTGTACATGTCGATCCCAAACTCCCAGTCTACCCCTCCCCCCAACCGTTCCCCCTGGTAACCATAAGTTCCTTCTCTAAATCTGTAAGTCTGTTTCTGTTTTGTAAATAAGTTCATTTGTATCATTTTTACAGCTCATGTGACTCAATAACCCCAAAACAAACAACCCAGTCAAAAAAGTGGGCAGAAGACTTAAATAGACATTTCTCCAAAGAAGACATACAGATAGCCAAGAGGCATGTGAAAAGATGCTCAACATCGCTAATTATTAGAGAAATGCAAATCAAAATTACAATGATGTACCAATTCACACTGGGCAGAATGGCCATCATTAAAAAGTCTATAAATAACAAATGCTGGAGAGGGTGTGGAGAAAAGGGAACCCTCCTACACTGTTGGTGGGAATGTAAATTGGTACAACCACTATGAAGAACAGTATAGAGGTTCCTTAAAAAACTAAAGCTAGTGGGAAACAGCCGCATAGCACAGGGAAATCAGCTCGGTGCTTTGTGACCACTTAGAGGGGGTGCGATAGGGAGGGTGGGAGGGAGGGAGACACAAGAGGGAAGAGATATGGGAACATATGTATATGTATAACTGACTCACTTTGTTATAAAGCAGAAACTAACACACCATTGCAAAGCAATTATACTCCAATAAAGATGTTAAAAAAAAAAACTAAAAATAGAGCTACCACATGATCCAGAGATCCCACTCCTGGGCATATATGGGGAGGAAAACATGGTTCGAAAGGATACATGTACCACAATATTCGTTGCAGCATTGTTTACAATAGTCAAGACATGGAAGCAACCTAAATGCCCATTAACAGATAAAGAAGATGTGGTACATATATACAATGGAATATTACTCAGCCATTAAAAAGAATTAGGTGGGCCTTCCCCTGGCACGAGCGTCCCGATGGGGGAAAAAAAAAAAAAAAAGAATTAAATAATGCCATTTGCAGTAACATGGATTGGACATGGAGATTATCATACTAAGTGAAGTAGGTCAGACAGAAAACGACAAATATCATATGATATCACTTATATGCAGAATCTAAAAAAAAGAAATGATACCTACTGCTTTTAGACAGGAGAACAACACAGCTCCCAAACCCCATCCTGATAGTCTGTTTTCTAGAACCATTTCTAATATCAAATGTCTTAGCCAGGGTCTTATAAAACAGAACCTGAGGGCTTCCCTGGTGGCGCAGTGGTTAAGAATCCACGTGCCTACTCAGCCATAAAAAGAAACGAAATTGAATTATTTGTAGTGAGGTGGATGGACCTAGAGTCTGTGATACAGAGTGAAGTAAGTCAGAAAGAGAAAGACAAATACCGTATGCTAACACATATATTAACACATATATATGGAATCTAAGAAAAAAAAAGTTCATGAAGAACCTAGGGGCAAGACGGGAATAAAGACGCAGACCTACTAGAGAATGGACTTGAGGGCACAGGGAGGGGGAAGGGTAAGCTGGGACAAAGTGACAGAGTGGCATGGACATATATACACCACCAAATGTAAAACCGATAGCTAGTGGGAAGCAGCCACATAGCACAGGGAGATCAGCCCGGTGCTTTGTGACCACCTAGAGGGGTGGGATGGGGGGGTGGGAGGGAGGGAGATGCAAGAGGGAAGAGATATGGGGATATATGTATATGTATAGCTGATTCACTTTGTTATAAAGCAGAAACTAACACACCATTGTAAAGCAATTATACTCCAATAAAGATGTTAAAAAAAAAAAACAGAATCCGCCTGCCAATGCAGGGGACACGGATTCGAGCCCTGGTCTGGGAAGATCCCACATGCCGCGGAGCACCTAAGCCCACGAGCCACAACTACTGAAGCCCGCACGCCTAGAGCCCAAGTGCCGCAACTACTGAAGGGTGCATGCCTAGAGCCCGTGCTCCGCAACAAGAGAAGCCACCACAGTGAGAAGCCCGCGCACTGCAACGAAGAGTAGCCCCTGTTCGCCACAACTAGAGAAAGCCCGTGCGCAGCAACAAAGACCCAACTCAGCCAAAAATAAATAAATAAATTTATTATTTTTTTTAAAAGAAAAAACAGAGCCTCAGTCAGAAAATCAAGTACTAACCATATGGGAGTTGTGCAAGCCTAAGGCAACAAGGATGAGGAAAAAAGGCAAGTGAGGCAAGGAAAGATGTAAAACAATGTGACACAATGCATTACTTCACTGGCCATCATGTCAGAAACTGCAGGTCACTTGCCAGGTGTGTTTGCTCACAATGGTTGAAAGGAAAACACGCATACACGTTTCAGAGTTGTACACAACGGGAGAAATTAGGAGAAATTGATCTGCCTGGCTCCCTCCTGCCTCCTCATTTCCACTAGTCAGTCCCCTACCCCAGGGTACTCATTCCCCTTCACTTCCAGTTGCATCATCTGGTCCCTTGGCAGTTTCTCACGAAGCCAGATCCCATTCCCATGGTATGGCATTTTCCCCAGGTATGGAAGTGGAGTGATAACTTGGCACTCACAGGTAAATGGGTAGAACATGAGGGTCATGCAGGTGTAGGGCATCAACTTAGACTACCTTGTAGCTCTGAAAGTTCAGGAGGGATGCTCCCAAAATGGAATGACGGCAGCACAATTTGGAAAGTGGGCAGCATCTCAGAAAAGAATCCAAGAAGGCACATAAGCTTGTGTCCAATACAGGTTAGCCCAAGTAAGACTAAAGGATAGTCTGGACTAGAGTAGTGACATTGGGGATGGAGAAAAGAGGACAGATTTAGGGTACATTTTGAAGATAGAGTCAACAGTACTTTCTAATGAACTGGATGTGAAGGGTCAGGGAAAGGAAGGATTCATGGATGACGCTTACATGTTTTACTTGAATAACTGGATAGTACAAGATATCATCTCTGAGATATGGAATATGGAGGAGTAGATTTGTCAGGGAGGGGAGTGATATTTAGTGTAATACTGTCGACATTTTGATCAAAAACATTTTGTGTTTATTTTTTAAAACTGAAGCATTAGACTTAACAACCACATCCCAGGACAATTCCATTCCATAATTCAAAGGCCAGCCCTACACATGGATAGGACCAGTCACAACTTGCATGATGTAGTTGGGAATACATGGACCCACCTGCCCCAGAAGATCTCCCCCACCTATTGGCCAGCTGCCCGCAATATATGTTCTGATTATCTATCGCTGTGTGACAAATCATCTCAAACTTAGTGGCTTAAAACGACAACATTTATGCTGGTCACAACAATGGACAAGGTTTGGCAAAGCGGGCTGATCTTTGCTTCATGTGACATCAGCTGGGGTGGATCAATGGGGAGCTAGAGGAACTACATCCCAGATGGCTCACTCACACTGATTGGCAAGTTCATGCTGGCTGTCAACTGAGAGCTCAACCAGGGCTGAGGGCCAGGAGCCTCATTTCCTCTCCACAAGGACCTTTAAATGGGCTGGTTGGCTTTTGTCACAGAATGTGTCCGAGTTCCAAGAGTGAACACCCCCAGAGATAGGAAGTGGAAGCTGCCAGTTTCTTGAGGCATAGGCCCAGAAACTGGTACAGTGCCACTTCTGCCATATTCTATTGGTCAATCATTCACAGAATGCAGATTCAAGGGGAGGGGATTAGACATCACTTCTCAATGGGAGGAGTGTCAAAAATTTGGGGGCCATGTTTTAAAACGACACAGCTTAGAACCCATAAGCTGCCACTAGGTAATGGTGTCTTTGGTTTCATGGTGGTGGAGTAGGGGACACTTAAGCCATTAAGTGTCCACTTATATGATTTTGTCAGGTGAACTCTTGATACCCCTCAGGTTCCTGAGAGAATGGTAGCCAGGATGGAGAGAACAATATAGATAATAATAGAGCTACCACTTTTTGAGCACTTACCATGTGTCAGACATTGTTCTGAGCACTATACATATATCAGCTCATTGAATCCTCCCAGCAATCTCATGAGATAACAATATTATTATTGCTATTTTATAGATAAGGAAAGCGTGTGTGGCACAGAAGGGTTAAATGATTTGTCCAAAGTTGTACAGTCAGGGAGTAGTTGAGCTGTAGATTCCAGCACAGATCTGTCCACACTCCAGAGCCCACACTCAAAACCATTATACCACATTGGAAAGGGTAAGAGGTGGGCTTGTCAAAGACAGAGGGGCTGCCAGGCCACAGCCCTGAGCAGAGACCAAGGGTTTATCAAGCCTTCACTGGTAGCTGCCTTACAGGAAGAAGTATGTGTAAAATAACAGAGCTCTTGGGATTTTCGACCACAAAAGATTTGTGGTCTGGAAAAGCATGAAAGGAAACAAATATTCATTGTTGAGTACCTTTTTTTCAGGCATTACACTAAGTGCTTTATGTGCATTAATTTCATATAATTCTCTGAACAATCATGTGGTATTATTATTACTGCCATTTTGTAGCTGAGGAAACAGAAGGAGATTAAGTAACTCAATCAAGGTCACATAGGTGATAAGGGGCCATGATGGGATTCTAGATCAGATCCAACTCCAAACCCAAACTCTTAATCATTACATGTGAAACCTTGGGGTTCTGTCTATAGTGGCATAGACCCAGGGTTGGGACTGCTGTGTACAGCCTTGGGGAAAAGATTGCTGAAAAAGTTGGAAGAAGGTGCAGGATACTCTGAATCCATCTAGTCCGTCATATTGCTCTTAGCCAAGCATCACCTCTAGCTGGTTGCCTCCCTTTGTGCCGACTTCATTTTATCCAAGATCTCATTAACAGCCAAGAATATTGACTCTACAAGGCACAAGCTAGTCTGAGCAAATCCATCTCCAATTACTCTCCTCTTTATTCCCAGTTAATAGCTAACTATTGAAGAAAGATTAAAATAATTGACTTCCCGATGACACTGAACAATTAAGTTCTCAGCTCTCTTCAGAAATCTAATCACTACCTAAGTGGAGGTTAATAGAGATGGATCCTCTCTCCATCTAATTCCCATTTTGCAACCAACTACCCATTGCAGGCTTCTGACCCTTCCAAGATAGTTTCCCTGAAGCAAGTTTAAATCTTAGCTCAGTCAAGTAAACATTTCCAATCATCAATTAACCTGTTGTTAATTGCAAAATAACTAGTCCAGAAAAGTGGGGAGAGATGGTAACAGAAGGGGGTCTAGATTTCAGGATACCAGTTGGGCCACTTAAATGCTTCTTGAAGCATGCCCAAAGAGATTAGGTTCAAGCCTACCTGGCTTCCTCCCTATAGATTTCTAAATCCTGGTAGCCTGGTCCCTTGACCTTCAGCTCTGACCCCTCTCTAGTCTGAGGCAACACAAAGTCTCTAGTCTAGAGAGCAATGAAGACCTAAGACTAGAAGACCATCACTCTGAGGCCTGTAATGGAGTCCTAACCTAAGTTTGCAGACTGATATCCCAGGGTTAACTTTAGATCCCCATCTCACTAACACTTTGAACATCTCTCATCCCAGCCTGACCTGGAGTTCAATGTGCTTCTACTCAGATGCTTCCTTCCAAAATGGTTCTCCTACCCAGCCTACCCAACTTTCACTGGCCAGACCTAGACATCAGTCTATGAGCCACTTGTCCTAGAGACACCTCCTGGAAGAGTTCACAGCAACTGTATCATTCTTAATCCTAGTTATCACAGGAGCTGAGGGAGGAAGCTACCACTTTCTGGTTGATGGCAGCAGCCTGTTAAGTAGTTGGCAATGAACTTGGCAATGAACATTAACTAATGAACTTTAGTTAATAATATGTATCAATATCGGTTAGTTAATTGTAATAAATGTACTGGAGTAATGCAAGATGATAATAAAAGGGGAAACTCTGAAAGACGGGGAGAGGAGACATATGGGAACTCTGTACCTTGGACTCAGTTTTTCCGTAAACCCCAAAGTTCCCTACAAAATAGTCTGTTTAAAAAACAAAAAAAAATTACTTATGCTGATTGCATTTCTCATTAAAAAGGATCCATGGGGGCTTCCCTGGTGGCGCAGTGGTTAAGAATCCGCCTGCCAATGCAGGGGACACAGGTTCAAGCCCTGGTCCAGGAAGATCCCACATGCTGTGGAGCAACTAAGCCCGTGTGCCACAACTACTGAGCCTGCACTCTAGAGCCCGCGAGCCACAACTACTGAAGCCCATGTGCCTAGAGCCCATGCTCTGCAACAAGAGAAGCCACCGCAACGAGAAGCTCATGCACCACAACAAAGAGTAGCCCCCACTCGCCACAACTAAAGAAAGCCCGCGCTCAGCAACAAAGCCCCAATGCAGCCAAAAATAAATAAATAAAATAAGTAAATTTTAAAAAAAAAGGATCCATGGCTCCCTGGAGAAATGGCTGTTTCCAGATCTAAAGTAGAAAATGTTCAAGATGAGACTGGGGCATCTTGTCATACCAGAAAGCAAGGACGCTATCAAAGACTGCTGAAGACATGTCAAAAAGATAGAGGAGCCAACTTGAAAGGCCTTCTACCGACCAAAGATTGTCAAATTAATTGAGCATTAAAAAAATGACTGAGGTTGATTCAAGCACATCAAATATATAAAATTCTACAACTTCATTATTATACTTAAGAAAAAAACCCATTGATTATCATTGGAGGTTTCTAGAGCAACAACTCATTAGCTAAAAATTAATAAAGGTAAAGAATTAAGCATTGATTCTGCATTTCCTGGTCAAACAGTATTTCAGGGTCACTAAAATAGTTGAGAAGGAAAGTTCTTCATCATGGAGAATGCCACTAATCAATGCAAAAGGAATGATAGGATGATAAAATCACCATTTCACAACTTCAAACGAAATAATGGATTTAGACAAAGATCATCAATGAATTCTAAACCTATTAGGTGAAAGCTTAACAAGGAACAGGCCAAACACACCTCATAATGAAATCAATCTCATGGCTAAAACTGGGACAGACACAATGTGCCTTCTGACTGATGCAATTAAATGTACACAGAATTACCTACAAAGTATTTTGCCAAAAGAAATGAACCTGAAACAAATCAATCCTCTAGTCTAGATCTAAATACCAGTATATAGGAAATAAAAGAGATAGAGTAACAAGTTAAATGGTACCAGGAGGTAATCAGCCAAATGCAGAAAGTAGAGCATTTTAAGGAACAAATGACCCAATTTCTCCAATTGTATAGTGTCTTAGCCGATTCAGGCTGCTGTAACAGAATATGTAACAGACTGGATGGCTTATAAACAACAGATACTTGTTTCTCACATTTCTGGGGCCTGGACATTCAAGATCAGGGTGAAAGCATGGTTGGGTTCTTGGTGAAGGCCTGCTCCCTGGTTGCAGACAGTTGTCTTCTTGCTGTGCCCTCGCATGGTGGGAGGGGTAAGAGAGCTCTGTGGGGCTTCTATAAAAGTGCTTCTATAAAAGCACTACTCCTATTCATGAGGGCTCCACCCTCATGACCTAATCACCTCCCAAAGGCCCAACCTGCAAAGACCATCACATTGGGGATTATATTTCAATGTATGAATTATGAATTTTGGGGGGACACAAGCATTCAATCTATAGAAACTTGGCAATTCTATTCCTTTAAAATATATATTTATTGAGGGACTTCCCTGGTGGTCCAGTGGTTAAGACTCCATGCTCCCAATTCAGAGGGCACAGGTTTGATCCCTGGTCAGGGAACTAGATCCTGCATGCCGCAACTAAAGATCCTGCATGCTGCAACTAAAGATCCTGCATGCTGCAACTAAGACCCAGCGCAGCCAAATAAATAAATATTTAAAAATACATTTATTGAGGGATAATTTACCTTCTTTTATTGTGCAGGTCTATGAGTTTTGAAAAGAACTCATACAGTTGTATAAGCATCACTGTGATCAAGATATAGGACATTTGCATCATATGAATTTGGGGAGGGTGGGGACACAAACATTCAGCACATAACACATGGGAAGAAAATGAGGAGGGGAAATTGTTACAGAATAAAAAAGACTCAAGAAACACAGCCACAAAATGTAATGTGTGGCCCTTGTTTGGATCCTGATTCAAATTAACCATTTCTTAAGATAAACAGGGAAATTCGAATATGAGCTGGGTATTAATAAATTACTGTTAATTTTGTTAGAAGTAATAATATCATTGTGGTTATATATTAAATAAGTCCTTAGTTTTTAAAAAGTGGGGTAAATTATATATGTATCTGTGTGTATACATACACACACATACACACACATGTGTGTGTGTATACATATATATATGTAACTTTTTAAAAAGACTTTGACTCTAAGAGTAGAAAGGTTAAGTATTGGTTGAAAGAGCAGCTTTTTTTTTTCTTCGCTTGATTGCTAGAGCACATTAGTGTCATAACAGCAGAGACAGACACAGAAGCAACTAAAGACTTTGATATTGGGTTAAAGGAAATGGGTGACACAAAGCACTCTGCTTGCAAACCCACTGACTGGAAGGCCCCCACGAAATTAGCTGGCTACTAAGGCTGCCAATGGCTTAAAAGTCTTGTCTTACCAGCTGGAAATCAATTGAGCTCCTGAACCAAAAGCTTTCTTTCCAGAAGGTGGTAAGGGAAATTGTCCAGGACGTCGAAATAGGTTTGAGTTTCCAGAATACAGCCTTAGTGTACTTCGGAAAGCCAGTGAAGCATACAGGGTGGTTTTATTTGAAGATTTTAACCTGTGAGTCATCTGTGATAAGAGAGTCTCTGTCAGGCCCTAAGATGCCCTGTTAGCCTGCTGGATAGAGTGAGAAAGACCTTAAGTTAAGGCAGTTTTTATGTGTTTAATAGTAAATTATGCAAGATATTTTGTTTTCAACGTATGACTTTTCTTACAAAGAAATGTTTATACGTTTTATTTGAGCTTACATCATCCCATCATTCACTCAAGATGAGTGTGAAGAGTGACTATCCAGATTAATGAAGGGAGCACTATGGCTCAATGGTGGCAAACTGCTAATCTATAGAATGGATGCGTGGTAGTTCTTTCTCCTAATGATGAATGTTTCTGTATATTAATGAGTTGTTGGGTAGCAATTACAATACTAGAACATGTAGTGGGCTCTTTTGCAATAATATTGCTTATGATTTGATCCAAGTAGTTAATAGTTGAAACTGTTTTTTAAAAATTGAACTTGAATTCTGAGCATCATAAATGATTATGACTACAGACTTATTTACACAAGGTAAAGTTTATAAATCTTTGACTGGGAGTCAAATTTCTAACAAGGAGTCAATGACTGCTAATTTTTTATTTTGTACAACAACGGATGTCCAAAACCTAGTATTTCTGCTCTTGCTATGTCTCAATTCTATTAACTCCCTTCTGGGGAAAAAAAAAAAAGACAATTCTACAGGAACTCAGAACAACTCCATGTAATAGCTTAAAGTCATATTAATTCAAATTAATATTATTGGAGGAATGTATGACATTACTACCATAAAATAATAATGTGTAAATTATTAATATACTAAAATAAAATAATTTTCTTATTCCTAAAAAAAAAGAAATTGAACTTGAACCTGAGTAAGCATCTAGATCCAACTACTAAGTTATAGGAAATACAGAAGACAGAGGAACATGTTAAACACCGTGGGATAGCTTTCAGCAAAATCCAGGCTGTGGAAAATTCTACTGAACAAACAACCCAGTTTCTTCAATAACTAAATTGCAAAGAATAAAAAGGTATGAGAGGAACCTATAAATTAAAAGAAATGTAAAAGACATATCAACCAATTACAGTGTATGGCCCTTATTTGCATCCTGATTCAAATAAACAGGAAAAACAAGACATTTATGAGACAACTGAAAATTTATACATGAACGAATATTTTATTATAATTAAAGACATTAATTTAGATGTATTATGAATATTTTGTGGGTTTTTATCCTTTTTCTTTTACAAATATACACAGTCATAGTTACAGATGAAATTATACAATATCTTTTATTTGACTCAAAACAATACAGGAATGGATCTGCTCTCACCACTCCTATTCAACATTGTGTTGATAGTGCTAAATTAAAGAGAAGCTAAATAAATGGAGAAAGATACCATGTTAATATGTTGAAATACTTAATTCGTGGGAATTCCCTGGTGGTTCAGTGGTAAAGCATCCACCTTCCAATGCAGGGGACATGGGTTCGATCCCTGGTCAGGGAACTAGGATCCCACATGTCGCAGGGCAACTAAGCCCATGCACCACAACTACTGAGCTCATGCGCCTAAACTAGAGAGGCTGCATGCACCACAACTAGAGAAGAGAAAAAATCCCGTGCACCACAACTAGAGAAGAGAAAAAATCTGCGTGCCACAACTAGAGAGAAGCCTGTGTGCCACAACGAAGAGACCTCATGCCGCAATGAAAGATCCTGTGTGCTGCAACTAAGACCTGATGCAGCCATAAATAAATAAATAATTTGTTAATATGTCAATTCTCTCCAAATCGATCTACACTTTAAACATAATTCCAATCAAAAGCCCAGCAGGATATTTTGTAGAGCTCAACAAGCTAATTCAAAAACTTATATGAAAAAGCACAAGAAATAGAAGAGCCAAAACAATTTTGAAAAAGAACAAAGTCATAGGACTCATGATACATGCTCTCAGGGCTTTCTATAAAGCAACAGTAATCAAGAGAAGTGTCAAGATAAACAGACAGATGAATGGGACAGAATATAGCCTAGAAGTAGACCAACACATAAGTGCTCAATTGATTTTTGACAAAGGTGCAGAGGCAATCCAAAGGAGAAAGTATAGTTGTCTCAACAAATGAAATTGGATCAAATAAACATCCATATG
The DNA here is from genome assembly GCF_951394435.1 of Stenella coeruleoalba. Taxonomy (NCBI): domain Eukaryota; kingdom Metazoa; phylum Chordata; class Mammalia; order Artiodactyla; family Delphinidae; genus Stenella; species Stenella coeruleoalba. The sequence goes on along the minus strand of NC_137152.1, from coordinate 97,847,257 downwards.
CAAAGAAAAACAAAACAAAATATTGACCTAAATCTCACACACTATACAAAATTAACTCAAAATGAATCTTAGAAAACATAGAAGAAAATCTTCTTGATCTGGTACTCAGTAAAGAATTCTTAGACATGACATAAAAAATATGATTCATAAAAGAAAAAAATGATTAATTAGAACATCAAAAATTTTAAATTCTGCTCTTGAAAAGACACTGTATTGAAATGAAAACACAATCCATAGACTGGGAGAAAATATTTGCAAACTGTATATCTGATAAAGGATTTGTATTCTACCTATCTGTCTATACCTCAAAACTCAACAGTAAGAAAAAAAACATTCCAGTGAAAAAAAATGGGCAAAAGGTATGAACAGACATTTCACCAAAGAGGAAATTGAAATTCGTTTCCACAGAAACCTGTACACAAATGTTCATATCAGCTTTTTTCATAACAGTCAAATTTGGCAACAACCCCAAAGTCCTTCAATGGGTGAATGGACAAATTGTGGTACATCCATACCATGTGATACTATATACTATAAAGTGTCATAAAGGAACATTTTAGGGTGATGCAAACGTCCTATATCTTGATCACAGTGATGCTTATACAACTGTATGAGTTTTTCAAAGCTCATAGACCTGCACAATAAAAGAAGGTAAATTATCCCTCAATAAATGTATTTTTAAATATTTATTTATTTGGCTGCGCTGGGTCTTAGTTGCAGCATGCAGGATCTTTAGTTGCAGCATGCAGGATCTTTAGTTGTGGCATGCAGGATCTAGTTCCCTGACCAGGGATCAAACCTGTGCCCTCTGAATTGGGAGCATGGAGTCTTAACCACTGGACCACCAGGGAAGTCCCTCAATAAATATATATTTTAAAGGAATAGAATTGCCAAGTTTCTATAGATTGAATGCTTGTGTCCCCCCAAAATTCATAATTCATATATTGAAATATAATCCCCAATGTGATGGTATTTGGAGGTGGGGCCTTTGGGAGGTGATTAGGCCATGAGGAAGGAGCCTTCGTGAACGGGATTAGTGCCCTTATAAAAGAACTCAAAGTGTTCCCTCGGCCCTTCTGCCACGTGAGGCCACAGTGAGAAGATGGCCATCTATGAACCAGGAAGCAGCCAGCTCTCACCAGACACAGAATCTATTAGCAACACCTTGATCTTGGACTCCCCAGCCTCTAGAACTGTGAGGAACAAATATTTCTTGTTCAAGCCACTCAGTCTATATGGTATTTGTGTTATAGCAGCCCAAACAGACTAAGACACAAGTATAGAGGGAGTAATGGGGATATAGATGTTACAAAATTGACCATGGGTTATTAATTATTTAAAATGTCTGATGGAAACATAGGGGTTATTTATACTGTTCTGTCTACTACTGTATCAAAATCTATAATATACCGACCCCAAAAAATGGAATCTGAGAAATCTGGCCATACACATTTGTGATAGAATATGGGCTTTTCCATAGGTGAAATTTACAGTTTCCTTAGATAGATAGATGATGATGATGATGATGATGATGATAGATAGATTGATAGATAAAATATTTTTAAGCAAAGGAAATCTGGTAGCTGAAGAAAACATTATAGGTGTTTATATAAGAGCTATTTTTAATATATTGTAGAGTAGCATTTTTAAATTAAATGTTTTGCAGTTTATAAAATATAAGTATGCTCTGTCCACACCTCAGAACAATTAAATCAGAATCCCTGGGGTTTGGGGCCTGGACATGGGCATATTTTTAAAGCTTCTCAGGTGATTCTAGTATATAGCCAGGGTTGACAACCATTGCTTTGGGAGAATTGTAATAAGAAAGACAAGGCTCACACTTTAGTGTGAACAGCACTCAAAGTCCACTTGTTCCTTGAAGCAAGTACCACCACTATAATCACTCACCCAGCACAACAGCTTCATTCACACCCTGCCCTATCCTCACATACATCTAAATCTCCCTGTCTTAAAGCCTCTGGAGATCTTGATTTATACACCCCCTTGTCCTCTTTCATGTGTCTCCTTCTCTCCAGGATACTAAATGGACATGGAGGTATCTAAGCAACTCTGTGTGAGCATGTGTGTATGTGTGTTTCACAGATCGAAAGGTCACAGAGAATAGATTTCCCAGGGACATAGAAAACTGTAACAGAGAACAAGAGAACAAATGGTCACTGAATCAATTCCAGAAGTGGTATCAGTAAGTCAATAAGCAGAAGCAAAGTACAATTTGGTTGATGCCACACGGCTAGCTTTTAAATTGGGGCTGCTTTGGAGAAATAAAGAAGAAAAACACACATAAGAGATCAGCCTGGGTAGCATCTCTGTTGTTTGGAAAGTTCTCTGTCTATCTCTATCTCTCCTCTTAAACATTAGATAAGATGGTTTCAGTAAACTTAGGCCCATGGATTTCAGAGTCTATGAAACCCCTAAAATTCTATGCAAAATTCTTTGTGTGTGTGCATTTTTCTAAGAAGTCTCATAACTTCCATCAGATTCTCAAAGAATACTAACAATCACTATCTTAAACAAAGGTGTGCACGTGTGCACGTATGCACACACACACACACACACACACACACACACATTCACACACACATCCTGTCTTTAGGGATGTTTTAGTTTTTGATCCCATGCCGGCAGACCCCATAGCTATTTCTGCATATGAAAAATAGCTGACCTGATCTCACCACTGCTTCCTTTCTTTTCTTTCTTTCTTTTTTCTTTTTTTTTTGGCACTACTTTTAGAATCTGCCCTGTCCTGGTGTTCATTTCTCTGGCTATCAGGCCTTGCACTGCATGCTCAGGGTTATATCTCAAGTTGTAAGCCATTTTCAGCCATTAGTATCCCACACATACTCATCCTGAACTCTACCTCCACTTCATCCTGCTTGAGTTGCCCCACTCCCAGGTTCCTGCTGTTGGGCCTTCCCTGCTCACAAATGATCACTATCTGAAGCCTCAGATCTTGGTCCCCACCCATTCTTGGCCTACTTCCTCCCTTGGTCCTTAATAGCTGAGGAGCACAGAATGATGAGCAGAGCAATCTATTGTTAGGGGGAATATAGTTAGGGGGAAATGGGCCACGTAGAGAAGCAGTGGAAAATGAAATCAGGCTCAGTTAACTTAGGACCAGGTTGCAAAGGTCCTTGAAAGAAGGCTGGCAAGGTGGACATCCCTCCCCAAGGAGAAAATGGGGAACCACTGGAGATTTCTAAACTGGGAAAACGGCATGATCAAAGCAATGCTTCAGGGCAACATTTCTGAAGAAGTTTTGTATGTAATATTAACTGATGTTTCATGAAAAAGAAGTTTTGTGGTCAACTAAGCATGGGAAATGCTGGGTTAAAGAAAGTTAAAAATGTTTATCACAGAACTTCTCAGACCCTTTAACATGCTAATCATGTACATCGTGAATTTTCAAATTTGAACATTCCCTGGTTTCTAAACTTGCGTTAGCACAAAATCCTCTTTTTAATGGGGGCTAACGTTCCTCAAAGCACAATTTGGGAAACACGACTTTAGGAAGTCCTGTTAATCTGGCAACGGTGTACAGGTGAGGCGGAAGTGAGATGAAAGTGGGCTGGGAGACTATGGGCAGCAAAGCAGGTCTAGTGGAATAGCAGCCCACACTACCACCTGGACAGTGAGAATTAAGTGGAACTGGCGAATCAAGAGACTATGTGAAGAAGAACAGGGGGGATTGGGGTTAAGCTTCTGGAGGAAGGCAGAAACTGTGTCTTATTCCTGTTTTATCGCCTACACTTTAGCAAATAGCAAAGAGCTTTGCATATGAGGGAAATATACATACTTGCTGACCATTACTATATTCCAAACACTAGAGATTTAATAAAATTACTTTTTTCTGTTCCACTTTAAAAGTAGTTTACCTGGTGTTTTTAAACATAATTAGCACAATTTGCAAAACTAATTTACTGTTCACATTGCAACTGAAGAGGGGATTGGGGTTATCTAAACAGAGTTTCTTTTTATCTACTTGCAAGACAGATTGTATATTTTGGTGAGAGTGTTGGACTGAGAGCTTTTGTATGAAAGAGAAGAGGGAGGAAGAAGATAAAGAAAGAATACTCTATCCCAGGGATCTTTTGATTTGTTACTCAGCCCACCTCCCCAAAGCTTTCATGGTATCTATATAGTTTACAGTGTTATGGTTACACGAAAAAGACACAACATTAACAGTTAACAAGTTCACTAGCCAGAGAAATCTGACTGAGGTAAGAAATTCCAAAGCACAATTAGGGGAAATTTTGCTTGGTTAATCAAAGTTTACAGAGTTAGTCCCCATAATTTATTTTTCCTTTGGCCACACAGCTTGTGGGATCTTAGTTCTCCGACCAGGGATTGAACCTGCGCCCTCGGCAGTGAAAGCGTGGAGACCTAACCACTGGACCGCCAGGGAATTCAGTCCCCATGATTTTAAAATCCTCATGTCATGCAAATGTGAAATAGATAGCTAGTGGGAAGCTGCTGCAAAGCACAGGGAGATCAGCTCGGTGCTTTGTGACCACCTAGAGGAGTGGGATAGGGAGGGTGGGAGGGAGGCTCAAGAGAGAGGGAATATGGAGATATATGTATACATATAGCTGATTCACTTTGTTGTACAGCAGAAACTAACACAACACTGTAAAGCAATTATACTCCAATAAAGATGTATAAAAAAATCCTCATGTCATGGATCTCTCAGTTGATGTTAAGTCAGTTACAACAAGTTGTGGAGTTCAGATTGTTCTCCCAAGATTTGACATTAACATCACCTTTTTGGTCACATTTTAAAATTAACCAACATGTTTCTGACTTTTCATAGCCCCTTTTAGCAGAAGCAGTCCCTGGTGATGGCAGAAGAACGTGGTTTCCCAAGAGGGTTCCAGCAGCCTTCAGGACATCATCCATGCCAACAGTATCAACATGGTAGCCAGAGATTCTTAGGCAATAAATACAGCCCCAATTCCGGTGGAGCTTGACTGTACTGCCACCCCCTTGAAAGGAAACAGCTATCCCCAAGGCTGCTGCACTTTCTATATAAACCTATACACAGGGGTGGGGGGGGACCTTCAAGATGGCAGAGGAGTAAGACGTGGAGATCACCTTCCTCCCCACAAATACATCAAAAATACATCTACATGTGGAACAACTCCTACAGAACACCTATTGAACGCTGGCTGAAGACCTCAGACTTCCCCAAAGGCAAGAAACTCCCCACGTACCTGGGTAGGGCAAAAGAAAAAAGAATAAACAGAGACAAAAGAATAGGGACAGGACCTGCACCAGTGGGAGGGAGCTGTGAAGGAGGAAAGGTTCCCACACACCAGGAAGCCCCTTCGCGGGCGGAGACTGCGGGTGGCGGAGTTGGGGAGCTTCGGGGCCGCAGAGGAGAGCACAGCAACAGGGGTGCAGAGAGCAAAGCGGAGAGATTCCCGCACAGAGGATCAGTGCCGACCGGCATTCACCAGCCCGAGAGGTTTGTTTACTCACCCGACAGGGAGAGCGGGGCTGGGAGCTGAGGCTCGGGCTTCGGTCGGAGCGCAGGGAGAGGACTGGGGTTGGCGGCGTGAACACAGCCTGCAGGGGGTTAGTGCGCCACGGCTGGCCGGGAGGGAGTCCGGGGAAAAGTCTGGACCTGCCAAAGAGGAAAGAGACCATTGTTTCGGGGTGCACGAGGAGAGGGGATTTAGAGCACCACCTAAACGAGCTCCAGAGACAGGCGCCAGCCATAGCTATCAGCTCAGACACTAGAGACGGGCATGAAACGCTAACACTGCTGCTGCAGCCACCAAGAAGCCTGTGTGCAAGCACAGGTCACTCTCCACACACCCCTGGGAGCCTGTGCAGCCCGCCACTGCCAGAATGCCGTGATCCAGGGGCAACTTCCCCAGGAGAACACACAACGCACCTCATGCTGGTGGACCGCCACGCCGGCCTCTGCCGCCGCAAGCTCGCCCGGCATTCCAATTATAACTACCATACCCCTCCCTGCCCCTGGCCTGAGTGAGCCAGAGCCCCCTAATCAGCCGCTGCTTTAACGCCATCCTGTCTGGGTGGGAACAGAAGTCTGAGGGCAACCTACATGCAGAGGTGGGGCCAAAACCAAAGCTGAACCCAAGGAGCTGGGTGAACAAAGAAGAGAAAGGGAAATTTCTCCCAGCAGCCTCAGGAGCAGCGGATTAAATCCCCACAATCAACTTGATGTACCCTGCACCTATGGAATACCTGAATAGACAATGAATCAACCCAAAATTGAGGCAGTGGACTCTGGGAACAACTGTAGGGGGGTTTGCCATCTGAGAGTGACTTCTTTCTGATTTTTATGTTTATCTTAGTATAGTTTTTAGCACTTGTTGTCACTGGTGGATTTCTTGATTGGTTTGGTTGCTCTCTTCTTTTTTTCTTATTACTTTTTTTAAAATAATTTTTTTATTTTTATTATTATTTTTAAATTTTATTTTCTTTCTTATTTTTCTCCCTTTTCTTCTGAGCCATGTGGCTGACAGGGTCTTGGTGCTCCTGCCTCGTGTCAGGCCTGAGCCTCTGAGGTGAGAGAGCTGAGCTCAGGACATTGGACCACCAGAGACCTCCCGGCTCCACATAATATCAATCAGCAAGAGCTCTCCCAAAGATCTCTGTCTCAACACTAAGACCCAGCTCCACTCAATGGCCAGCAAGCTCCAGGGCTGGACGCCCCATGCTAAACAACTAGCAAGACAGGAACACAACCACACCCATTAGCAGAGAGGCTGCCCCAAATCATAATAAGTTCACAGACACCCCAAAATGCACCACTGGACACAGCCCTGCACACCAGAAAGACAAGATCCAGCCTCACCCACCAGAACACAGGCACCAGTCCCCTCCACCAGGAAGCCTACACAAGCCACTGAACCAAACTCACCCACTGGGGGCAGACACCAAAAACAATGGGAACTACGAACCTGCAGCCTGCAAAAAGAACCTCAAACACAGTAAGTTAAACAAAACGAGAAGGCAGAGAAATATGCAGTAAATGAAGGAGCAACATAAAAACCCACCAGACCGGGCTTCCCTGGTGGCACAGTGGTTGAGAGTCCGCCTGCCGATGCAGGGGACATGGGTTTGTGCCCCAGTACGGGAAGATCCCACATGTTGCGGGGCAGCTGGACCTGTGAGCCATGGCTGCTGGGCCTGCGCGTCTGGAGCCTGTGCTCCGCAACGGGAGAGGCCACAACAGCAAGAGGCCCGCATAACGCAAAAAAAAAAAAAAACCCACCAGACCAAACATATGAAATGGAAATAGGCAATCTACCTGAAAAAGAATTCAGAGTAATAATAGTAAAGATGATCCAAAATCTTGGAAATAGAATGGAGAAAATACAAGAAATGTTTAATAAGGACCTATAAGAACTAAAGAGCAAACAAACAATGATGAACAACACAATAAATGAAATTAAAAATTCTCTAGAATGAATGAATAGCAGAATAACTGAGGCAGAAGAACAGATAAGTGACCTGGAAGATAAAATAGTGGAAATAACTACCACAGCAGAATAAAGAAAAAAGAATGAAAAGAATTGAGGACAGTCTCAGAGACCTCTGGGACAACATTAAACGCACCAACATTCTAATTATAGGGGTCCCAGAAGAAGAAGAGAAAAAGAAATGGTCTGAAAAAATATTTGAAGAGATTATAGTTGAAAACTTCCCTAACATGGGAAAGGAAATAGTCAATCAAGTCCAGGAAGTGCAGAGAGTCCCATACAGGATAAATCCAAGGAGAAACACGCCAAGACACATATTAATCAAACTATCAATAATTAAATACAAAGAAAAAATATTAAAAGCAGCAAGGGAAAAAAACAAATAACACACAAGGGAATCCCCATAAGGTTAACAGCTGATCTTTCAGCAGAAACTCTGCAAGCCAGAAGGGAGTGGCAGGACATATTTAAAGTGATGAAAGGAAAAAACCTACAACCAAGATTACTCTACCCAGCAAGGATCTCATTCAGGTTTGATGGAGAAATTAAAACCGTTACAGACAAGCAAAAGTTAAGAGAAGTCAGTACCAGCAAACCAGCTTTACAACAAATGCTAAATGAACTTCTCTAAGCAGGAAACACAAGAGAAGGAAAAGGCCTACAAAAACAACCCAAAACAATTAAGACAATGGTAATAGGAACATACATATTGATAATTACCTTAAATGTAAATGGATTAAATGCTCCCACCAAAAGACACAGACTGGCTGAAAGGATACAAAAACAAGACCCATATATATGCTGTCTATAAGAGACCGACTTCAGACCTAGGGACACATACAGAAAGAAAGTGAGGCGATGCAAAAAGATATTCCATGCAAATGGAAATCAAAAGAAGGCTGGAGTAGCAATTCTCATATCAGACAAAATAGACATTAAAATAAAGAGTATTACAAGAGACAGAGAAGGACACTACATAATGATCAAGGGATAAATCTGAGAAGAAGATATAACAATTGTAAATATTTATGCACCCAACATAGGAGCACCTCAATACATAAGGCAAATGCTAACAGCCATAAAAGGAGAAATCGACAGTAACATAATAATAGTATGGAACTTTAACACCCCACTTTCACCAATGGACAGATCATCCAAAATGAAAATAAATAAGGAAACACAAGCTTTAAATGACACATTAAACAAGATGGACTTAATTGATATTTATAGGATATTCCATCCAAAAACAGCAGATTACACTTTCTTATCAAGTGCTCATGGAACATTCTCCAGGATACATCATATCTTGGGTCACAAATCAAGCCTTGGTAAATTTAAGAAAATTGAAACCATATCAAGTATCTTTTCCAACCACAATGCTATGAGACTAGATTTCAATTATAGGAAAAGATCTGTAAAAAATACAAACACATGGAGGCTAAACAGTACACTACTAAATAAACAAGAGATCACTGAAGAATTCAAAACGGAAATCAAATAATACCTAGAAACAAATGACAATGAAAACAAGACAACCCCAAACCTGTGGGATGCAGCAAAGGCAGTTCTAAGAGGGAAGTTAATGGCAATACAATCCTACCTCAAGAAACAAGAAACAGTTCAAATAAAAAACCTAACCTTACATCTAAAGCAATTAGAGAAAGAAGAACAGAAGAACCCCAAAGTTAGCAGAAGGAAAGAAATCATCAAGATCAGATCAGAAATAAATGAAGAAGAAATAAAGGAAATGATAGGAAAGATCAATAATACTAAAAGCTGGTTCTTTGAGAAGAGAAACACAATTGATAAACCATCAGCCAGACTCATCAAGAAACAAAGGTAGAAGACTCAAATCATTAGAATTAGAAATGAAAAAGGAGAAGTAACAACTGACACTGCAGAAATATGAAATATCATGAGAGATTACTACAAGAAACTATATGCCAATAAAATGGACAACCTGGAAGAAATGGACAAATTCCTGGAAAAGCACAACTTACCGAGACTAAATCAGGAAGAAATAGAAAATATAAACAGACCAATCACAAGCACTGAAATTGAAACTGTGATTTAAAATCTTCCAACAAACAAAAGCCCAGGACCAGATGGCTTCACAGGCAAATTCTATCAAACATTTAGAGAAGAGCTAACACCTCTTCCAAAATATAGCAAAGGGAGGAACACTCCCAAACTCATTCTACGAGGCCACCATCACCCTGATACCACAACCAGACAAAGATGTCACCAAGAAAAGAAAACTACAGATCAATAGCGCTGATGAACATAGATGTAAAAGTCCTCAACAAAACGCTAGCAAACAGAATCCAACAGCACATAAAAGGATCATACACCGTGATCAAGTGGGGTTTATCCCAGGAATACAAGGATTCTTCAATATACACAAATCAATATGATCCACCATATTAACAAACTGAAAGATAAAAACAATATGATAATCTCAATAGATGAAGAAAAAGCTTTTGACAAAATTCAACACCCATTTATGATAAAAACTCTCCAGAAAGTGGGCATAGAGGGAACTTACCTCAACATAATAAAGGCCATATATGACAAACACAGAGCCAACATCATTTCAATGGTGGAAAATTGAAACCATTTCCTCTAAAATCAGGAACAAGACAAGGATGTCCACTCTCACCACTATTATTCAACATAGTTTTGGAAGTTTTAGCCACAGCAATCAGAGAAGAAAAGGAAATAAAAGGAATCCAAATTGGAAAAGAAGAAGCAAAGCTATCACTGTTTGCAGATGACATGATACTATACATAGAGAATCCTAAAGATGCTACCAGAAAACTACTAGAGCTAATCGATGAATTTGGTAAAGTAGCAGGATATAAAATTAATGCACAGAAATCTCTTGGATTCCTATACACTAATGATGAAAAATCTGAAAGATAAATTAAGGAAACACTCCCAATTACCACTGCAACAAACAGAATAAAATACCTAGGAATAAACCTACCTAAGGAGACAAAAGACCTGTATGCAGAAAACTATAAGACACTGATGAAAGAAATTAAAGATGATACAAACAGATGGAGAGATATACCATGTTCTTGGATTGGAAGAATCAGCTTTGTGAAAATGACTCTACTACCCAAAGCAATCTACAGATTCAATGAAATCCATATCAAACTACCAATGGCATTTTTCACAGAACTAGAACAAAAAGTTTCACAATTTGTATGGAAACACAAAAGACCCTGAATAGCCAAAGCAATCTTGAGAAAGAAAAACGGAGCTGGAGGAATCAGGCTCCCTGACATCAGACTATACTACAAAGCTATAGGAATCAAGACAGTATGGTACTGGCACAAAAACAGAAATATAGGTCAATGGAACAGGATAGAAAGCCCAGAGTTAAACCTATGCACATATGGTCACCTGATCTTTGAAAAGGAGGCAAGAATATACAATGGAGAAAAGACAGCCTCTTCAATAAGTGGTGCTGGGAAAACTGGACAGCTACATGTAAAAGAATGAAAGCAGAACACTTCCTAACACAATACACAAAAATAAACTCAAAATGGATTAAAGACCTAAATGTAAGGTCAGACACTACCAAACTCTTAGAGGAAAACATAGGCAGAACACTCTATGACATAAATCACAGTAAGATCCTTTCTGACCCACCTCCTAGAGAAATGGAAAGAAAAACAAAAATAAACAAATGGGACCTAATGAAACTTCAAAGCTTTGGCACAGCAAAGGAAACCATAAACAAGATGAATAAACCCTCAGAATGGGAGAAAATATTTGTAAATGAAGCAACTGACAAAGGATTAATCTCCAAAATTTACAAGTAGCTCATGCAGCTCAACATCAAAAAAACAAACAACCCAATCCAAACATGGGCAGAAGACCTAAATAGACATTTCTCCAAAGAAGATATACAGATTGCCAACAAATACATGAAAGGATGCTCAACATCAGTAATCATTAGAGAAATGCAGATCAAAACTACAGTGAGGTATCACCTCACACCAGTCAGAATGGCCATCATCAAAAAATCTAGAAACAATAAATGCTGGAGAGGGTGTGGAGAAAAGGGAACCCTCTTGCACTGTTGGTGGGAGTGTTAACTGATACAGCTACTATGGAGAACAGTATGGAGGTTCCTTAAAAAACTAAAAATAGAACTACCATACGACCCAGCAATCCCACTACTGGGCATATACCCTGAGAAAACCATAATTCAAAAAGAGTCATGGGGCTTCCCTGGTGGCACAGTGGTTGAAAGTCCGCCTGCCAATGCAGGGTACATGGGTTCGTGCCCTGGTCCGGGAAGATCCCTCATGCCGCGGAGCAGCTAGGCCCATGAGCCATGGCCACTGAGCCTGCGCATCCGGAGCCTGTGCTCCACAACGGGAGAGGCCACAACAGTGAGAGGCCCCCGTACCGCAAAAAAAAAAAAAAAAAAAATGAGTCATGTACCACAATGTTCACTGCAGCAGTATTTACAATAGCCAGGACATGGAAGCAACCTAAGTGTCCTTCGACAGATGAATGGATGAAGAAGATGTGGCACATATATACAATGGAATATTACTCGCCATAAAAAGAAACGAAATTAAAAAAAAAAAAGAAACGAAATTGAGTTATTTGTGGCGAGGTGGATGGACCTAGAGAGCATCATACAGAGTGAAGGAAGTCAGAAAGAGAAAAACAAATACCGTATGTTAACACATATATATGGAATCTAAAAAAAAAAAAGGTTCTGATGAACCTAGGGGCAGGACAGGAATAAAGATGCAGACGTAGAGAATGGACTTGAGGACATGGGGAGGGAAAAGGGTAAGCTGGGACGAAGTGAGAGAGCAGCATTGACGTATGTACACTGCCAAACGGAAAATAGATAGCTAGTGGGAAGCAGCTGCCTAGCACAGGGAGATCAGATCGGTGCTTTGTGACCACCTAGAGGGGCGGGATAGGGAGAGTGGGAGGGAGACATGAGAGGGATGGGATATGGGGATATATGTATACATATAGCTGATTCACTTTGTTATACAGCAGAAACTAACACAGCATTGCAAAGCAATTATACTCCAATAAAGATGTTAAAAATTAATTCATTAATTTTTTTAAAAACCTATACACAGCAAAACCAGCATATCAGTCTGTGCCTCTGTTTCTTCATCTATAAAATGGCAATAATAACAGCACCTACTTCATGTGATTGAGGCAAAGATTTAATGAGTTCATATATGTAAAATGCTTAGTACAATGCCTGACAACAGTAAGTGCTCACTGTTGACTATTTTTACCATTATTATTGTTGTTTTTGTTGTTAATGGAATATATTATCAAAGCCCAACAATCTATCAAGATCCAACCACACAGTGGTTGGCAGATGGAAGATTTTCTTATAGGAGCATGCCCTATTTCCTTCATTCAAATCTATACCTTTCTCACATGCATCCTCAAAGCCCATTTCCTCTGTGGAAACCTGAGTGTGAAATCTTGAGTTTCTTTGCCATGTAGGCCCCTTCAAATGTCCTTATTTACCAATATAGACCAAAGCACTCAAGTTTCCATAAAGTAATATGGCAAGGCAGCAATGAAACACGACTGTGATGAGAATGCTCCCAAGAATAAGAACCAAGTCTTTTTCATCTGTCAATCCTCAGTCCAGTGCAGAGCCTGGTCCGGAGTAGATGCTCAGTGAAATTTCATTGAATTGCACGAGAAGAGAAGGAAGAAGCAGTTCTCAACCTTCCCTAGCAGGTATCACAGCATTAGGCAGTAGACGAACTGAGAGGGAGATACTGTCACCCACAGCACGAGTGGGGACATGGCAAGACCTTCATTCCAGAGTCACTTTCTTTTACATTAGATGCAAATTCATTACTCTTTCGAGATGGCCTTAGCCTCCTGTGTTGTCACCATCAACCACTAGCAGCATGGTGTTGTGAACAGAAAGTGCAGCTCTGAAAGTGCTTCCTAACCAAAGTGACCCGCACACTGGCCTGTCATGCTGCCTTATCTTCTCAGTACAGTCTTCACTCTTTAAAGGGTTAAGATGTATACTTTATACTATCTTTTCTCCTATACTGTAGGGTATATACTTTATACTATCAAGGATTAACATGCAGCAGAGGGACTTCCCTGGAGGTCCAGTGGTTAAGAATCCGCCTGCCAATGAAGGGGACACGGGTTCGATCCCTGGTCTGGGAAGATCCCACATGCCGCGGAGCACATGTGGCCCCAACTACTGAGCCTGCACTCTAGAGCCCCCGAGCCACAACTACTGAAGCCCAGGTGCCTAGAGCCATGCTCCGCAACAAGAGAAGCCACAGCAATGAGAAGCCCACGCACTGCAACAAAGAGCAGCCCCCGCTCGTCGCAACTAGAGAAAGCCCATGCACAGAAACGAAGACCCAATGCAGCCAATAAATAAATAAATAATAAAATAAAATAAAATTCTAAAAAAAAAAAAAAAAAGACTCTGAGCTTCCACTGCAGGGGGCATGGGTCTATCCCTGGTCAGGGAACTAAGATCTCACATGCCACACGGCCAAATAAATAAATAATGTTTTTCTAAAAAACGCAGCAGAGATTGGGTCATCTGATTAACATGGAGAGAGCCAGATCTCAGCTCTTATAGCTCTTTTGCGGGCAACCTATGATTCTTCAAGCCTTCTGAATTCTGTATTATAATATCCTTCTATACTTTTAATAAATGATATTATTACACAATTATATATATTATACTCCTTATACTTTTATTCTTTTATATTTGATTAGGCATGTGGTAGGTACATGGTTCTCCTGCATAATAATGTAAGAAAGCATCCTTCTCCTAGAGTTGGTGACCAGTCTTCTGGTACTCTATGTTTATATCTGATATCTTTCTCTGACACAGTGGCATAGAGCACATAGGTTAAGTGACTCTTACTTGCAGAGACTTGACGGGGCCAATGTCCTAGCTGCGTAACCAATCCAACAGTGCAGATTTTTTTAAAATTTATTTACTTTTGGCTGTGTTGGGTCTTCGTTTCTGTGCAAGGGCTTTCTCTAGTTGCGGTAAGTGGAGGCCACTCTTCATTGTGATGTGCAGGCCTCTTCGCGGCCTCTCCTGTTGCGGAGCACAGGCTCCAGACGCGCAGGCTCAGTAGTTGTGGCTCACGGGCCTAGTTGCTCCGCGGCATGTGGGATCTTCCCAGACCAGGGCTCAAACTCGTGTCCCCTGCATTGGCAGGCAGATTCTCAACCACTGTGCCACCAGGGAAGCCCCAGATTTTTTTAAATGGTAGGAACAATGGTATGAAGCCAAATTTGGAGAAGGAGCCAAAAGAGTTTATGAATCAAGACTGTCAAAAGCAGTAGAGACCTTAATATATACCATATACAAAAATTAACTCAAAATGGATCAAAGCCCTAAATTCATAGAAGAAAACATAAGGGCAAATCTTCATTACCATGGTTTGAAGCATGTTTCCTTAAATACCACACCAAAAGCACAGGTAACAAAAGAAAAAAATTAATTAAATGCACTTCATTAAAACTGAAAGCTTTTGTGCATCAAAGGACACCAAGAGAGTGAAAAGACAAGCCACAGAATGGGAGAAAACTACTCGCAAATCATATATCTGATAAGGGTTTAATATCCAAAATATATAAAGAACTCCTACAACTCAATAACAGAAAGACAAACAACCCAATTTAAAAATGGGCAAAGGATTTGAAAAGACATTTGCCAAAGAAGATATACAAATGGCCAATAAGCACAAGATGCATCGTTAGTCATTAGGGAGATGTAAAGCAAAACCAAAAAACGATACTACTTCACTCCTACTAGAACAGCTATCATCTTTTAAAAATCAGAAAATAACAAGTACTGATGAGAAGTTGGGGAAACTGGAGCCCTCATGCATTGCTTATGGGAATGTAAAATGGTGAGGTCACGGTGGAAAACAGTGTGGCAGTTCTTCAAAAAGTTAAACATAGAATTACTATATGATCCAGCAATTCCACTTCTAAATTGAAAGTAGGGTCTCAAAAAACAGATATCTGAATACCAATTTTCATAGCAACCTTATTCACAATAGCCAAGAGGTGGAAACAACCCAAGTGTCCATCAACAGATGAATGGATAAATAAAATGTGGTATACCCATACAATGGGATATTATTCAGCCACAAAAAGGAATTAAATACTGATACATGCTACAACGTGGATGAACCTAGAAAATATTATTCTGAGCAAAATACGCCAGGCACAAAGAACAAATTTTACATAATTCCATTTATATGAAATATCTTGAATAGGAAAATTCATAGGGACAGAAAATAGATTAGAGGTTACCAGGGGCGAGGAATGGGAGGGATGAAAAGAGTGGGGAGTTATTGTTTAATGGGTACAGAATTTTTTGGGGGGTGACAAAACTTTTTAGAAATAGTGGTGATGGTTGCACGACATTGTGAATGTAATTAATGCCACTAAATTGTACGCTTAAAACAGTTTAGGGCTTCCCTGGTGGTGCAGTGGTTGAGAATCTGCCTGCCAATGCAGGGGACACGGGTTTGAGTCCTGGTCTGGGAAGATCCCACATGCCGTGGAGCAACTAGGCCCGTGAGCCACAACTACTGAGCCTGCGCGTCTGGAGCCTGTGCTCCGCAACAACAGAGGCCGCGATAGTGAGAGGCCCGCGTACCACGATGAAGAGTGGCCCCCGCTTGCCGCAACTAGAGAACGCCCTCGCACAGAAACGAAGACCCAACACAGCCAAAAATGAATAAATAAATAAATATTTTTTTTAAAAAGGTAAAAAATCTTAAAAAAAGTTTAAATGGCAATGTTTATATCATATATATTTTACGACAATTTTAAAAAAGCAATTGCTTTATTCATGTCACTGTTTATATTTGAAATGAGAAGCCATAACAGAAGCAGAAGCAGCTCAAGGGCACCTTGACAGGGGGCCTGAGAGGACCGTGCCAGCAATTCCAACCTTGCTTTTGCACAAGGATGATGGTAGTTCAGTGTGCTGGTTCAACCATCCCCATTCTCATCAGATGCTGCTTTGCTGAGCTTCAGGTAGGATGCATGATCCATGACTCTATACAAGAGATCTCTGGAGGCCCTGGAAATTGAATGATCTCAACACTTGTGTTACGCAGGGATGGGGTGGGGTGCTCCAACAACTGTGGGTGAAGCTAACATGTTTGCTGCCCAGGGTTACATGGCACAGAACCAAGGAGAAGATTCCAAAGGTAGAGTCCTGAGGATGCCACGATGAAAGTTGATATAGAGCCCAAAACATAGATCACCCAGTCTGAGGGCCTAGCAGAAATGTAGAATCATGATATGAAAGCAAAAATGGGACAGATGCCAGGAAGCTAACCCAGGAAGTGAGTTAGGGTGGGCCTAAATTAATCCTGAGCTGTCTGCCTCAGATTTTTTAGAGGATTCTCATGCCTGATTTTGCATTTAAAGGCCTTAAAAGAACAGGAAGTTGAAGGTATTTTGACATTATAAACCACAATTATTAGATTCTTTTAAGAACATTCCCTTTTAAAAAGAGAAGTTACCTGGGAAACTGACAGAAGCTGTTAGCCTGAGAAGAGAAGAATCAGGGTATGTAAATCTTTTCTCCTCTGCAAATGATCTATAGAAATAGCGGCATCCTTCAGATGCAATAAAAGAACGTAGAGGACATTTCATTGTAGGCACAGGGACTTTAAAAATGGAAGAGATAACAATTGCCTATTGCATGACAATTGGATATTGGATATTGGAAAGTGGATACTACATGAAACAGATGTTCCTGGGATGTTAGTACCTGCTATGGAAGCCCTACCCCAGAGTGACCAAACCCACAAGCTAGTTGTCCAAGTCAGATTAGTGTGCTAAAGGCTAAGAGTGGTAAGAGGTAGAGAAAATGAGGACAGCTGAGTGGAGCTGAGGCAAAGAGGGAGACAAAACCTCTGGTAGAGGAGACTTATTACACAACTGGGAAGGCTGCCCCTTTCAACCTCAGCAGTGCTCCTACAGCCCATGCTTATCAATTCAGTGCAGGGACTATCAAATCATGAGGCTCACTAGATTCTTCTATTGCCACCTAGCAGAGATCTGGGCCCAGAAGGAATGAAAACGTCTTTGAATGTAGAGAGGAGGCAGAGAAGGTATAGAAAAGTGAGGGGAAGCATTGATAAAATAAACTGTGGTGGGGTATAGAACCCAGCCTGCTTCTTCCATTACAATTTCAAGGGCTGGGTTGGGGCTGGGGGCTGGGGGTGGGGGTGGCTTGCCAGAATCCCAGAAGAGTCAAGGATTAAATATTTACCCATCAGTCAGAGGCTAAAATAGATTATAATGTGAAACTAGCTGATTTATGAGAATTACTTGAGCAGTAGAAAACTGAAATATATTAAAGTCATCCATCAGGCCCTGCTATTGCTAGTAAATGATAATTGGCTGAATCCATTTTCTGGGCTTGCCAGCCAAGGTTGCTCAAGCTCCTCTTCTGACAGAGAGTAAAAGGAGCAGGCCCTAGGCAGTTAGCCCTGAGGGCAGGATTTGAAAGAGAGGTTCTTCTTTCCTGTATTAGGCGTAAAACAATAAATAAACAGTATGGTGGCAAGGGGAGAGGGATGGGGTGGGGAGGAAGACAGCAAGTCAAAGTTAAATAGGGAGTTCAAATATGCTGTCAGTCAAAGTATTTAGACCTGAGGTTCTTAACCTTTTTTGACCCATAGACACCTGTGACAGTTTGGTGAAACCTATGGATTTCTTTTCAGAATAATATTTTTAAATGCGTGAAATAAAACATAATGAATTACAAAGGAAACCAAATATGCCGCTATACAATTGTAGAATATTTTATACATGATATAGTAATATGTGCATTTTCTTATTAACACATTAAATAATAAGATCTAGTGGTGGGTGTAATCACTACCATAATTTCAAAAGCAGTGATGGGCATAAAAGGTATTTGGAAATCTCTACAACTTCTGTCATATGATATAAAAGGATTCCTACTGGTTTCAAAGTTGCAGGTACTGTGAATATACTACTGTGGTTCATTGCTTACATTCATGACAGAAGAAAACGTTAAATATCAGTCAGAGGGACTTCCCTGGTGGTCCACTGGTTAAGCCTCCGTGCTTCCAACACAGGGTGTGGTGCGGGTCCGATCTCTGGTCGGGGAACTAAGATCCTCCCACATGCCGCGAGGTGCGGCCAAAAGATTTAAAAAAAAAATCAGTTAGAGGTTAGTGAAAACAAAACTGTATTCTTTTTCCCCATGCAAATTTAATGACCCCTTGATTTTCATCCATGGACTCCCTGGGAACTTGTGCACCCACATTAAGAACCCTTAGGAGGGGCTTCCCTGGTG
The DNA here is from genome assembly GCF_951394435.1 of Stenella coeruleoalba. NCBI lineage: Eukaryota > Metazoa > Chordata > Mammalia > Artiodactyla > Delphinidae > Stenella > Stenella coeruleoalba. The sequence goes on along the minus strand of NC_137152.1, from coordinate 97,828,420 downwards.
GCACAGTGGTTGAGAGTCCGCCTGTCGATGCAGGGGACACAGGTTCGTGCCCCGGTCCGGGAGGATCCCACATGCCGCGGAGCGGCTGGGCCCGTGAGCCATGGCCGCTGAGCCTGCGTGTCCAGAGCCTGTGCTCCGCAACGGGAGAGGCCACAGCAGTGAGAGGCCCGCGGACCGCAAAAAAAAAAAAAAAAAAAAAAAAAGAACCCTTAGGAGAAGTGAAAAATAGGAGACCAAAGAAGAAATGGTGAAAAGTTAAGAACAAAGAGTCACAGAAGGGGCGAGAAGGAGTTCTAAATGAATTCAGATGATGAAGAGCAGATACCTATAGTGGCTTTTTAAGTGTTCCCATCTTGCACTTGTTTGGCTGAACTGCATTCAGTTAAAGGGCCTGGCAAAAGGTAGGTGGGGTGAAAATGAAAGAAGAGTGGCTATGTGTTGAAAACTACAGAAACTGGGTGATGAGTACATCAGAGTTCTTTATACTACTCCCTCCACTTTTCTGTATATTTGAAATTTTTCATACTAAAATGATTTCAAAGTAATAAATAAAATAGAGGATCTCACATGCTGTTTGGTATCATAATTCCTGAAATTCACTCATTTACCTATTCAGTCAATAAATACTTATTGTTACCTCTGGCACAGTGTAGAGTCTACAGAGGCTAAAACCAGACTCACGTAGGGGTCAGACCAGGAGAAACAGTTAAGGAGGCATCAGTTCCATTCCAGAATAAAAGCCAGAGAATGGTAGGATGAAGCCAAGGGATGGAGTAAGAGGTCTTGAGGGAGGACATCTGGATGAGATTTAAGTTCTTAAAAGAGAGAGGGAGAAGAGGGTGGACACACTACAATGGAGGTGGGGCTGAACAGTATCTGGGCACAAGCTGGCTGAGGCAGGAATGGAGGGAGCGGAGAAAAATGGCTGAAGAAGGTGGGGAGCCACCAACAGCAGCTTTTGCCTCCTCCTTCACAACTCTGCCTAGCCCTGCATGGAGGGATCTACATGGTAGCTATTTTCTGCCCCCAAAAACAAATTCAAGAATATACCACTTGGGTAAATCCAAAAAGGCAGGTCACATGAAAGCTCTCTCCTAGAAACATGAGTTTTAAAGTTTATTATCAATCTCAAAAGAAAAACATATATATTTAATTTTGTAAAACAGAGCTTTAAAAGGAACACAGTATAACTTGGAACTAATGCAAATCAAATGTCAGAGAGAAGAAATTAATTTCTGTGTATATTTCATTTCCTCTAACATTTGCCTAACTTGGAAAACAGCAACTGGGTTTTAATAACATTGGAGGAGTAAAAATTCCCAGGATATAACCCTTTAAATGTTTTCTTCCAAAGCCTATTCCAATAACAGCTTAGTAATTATTGCGCTCACAGGAGAGCTCTGACTGATACCTTCCAATAGGGGCCTGAAGGACTCTGCTGGCAGCCAGGTGCCCGCATTCTAAACTTCTGACTCATTCAAGAAAAGAAGCAAAGTCCAGACAAGTTACATCAGGAATCCCTTTGGTAAGAAGCTTGGCAAATGAGAGGAACTCTGCTTCAATGTGTGCTTCTCCTTCACTCGCTACTAACTGTGCCTCCTTTAGCACTTCCAGTGGCTCTGTTGACTATGACACAGTGACTTGAACTTACCCAACAACAACTCCAATTCCCTTCAGATGCCCTAGTTACATCTGCCACGACATCTGAACAGTAGGTGGTCCAGCCCCTGTCCACAAAGGTACACGATTCGCAGGGGACAATAATACCTTTTATAAACCTTCTTACGCCCACAGTCAGCAGCAAAACAAAAAAAAAAAGTCCTATTTGCTAGTAGCAGCGTTCAAATAGTTTACTGATTTAAAATCAAATTAACCTAACCTATCCTGGTCAAGAACACAGGCTCTGGAGACAAACGTGAGTTTTAATTTAAGACACCTCTTCTTACTCAGTAGCTGTGGGACCTTGGACAAGTTACTTAACTCCTCTGAGACTGTTTCATGATCGGGATAACGATAGTTATGTATCTCCTAGAGTTGTTGTAAGAATTAAATGAGAGATTTTGGTGCAGCTCCTCCCCTGGCATGCCACTCCCCCAGAATGCAGGCCCACCACTCCACTAGCAATGGACTCCCTCCGGGGCATGAGCCTCAGTATGAGCACCCAGAGCTCTTAGGTGCCCTAGGGCAATGTGAACACTTACTCTACCCCCACCCCACTACCAAGGCCAAAGGACAAGAGAATGGCCACCTGAAAAGCAATAAAGATTAACATCTATAGGCAAAGGGGAGTCTCCTCACTCTGAATAGGACAGAGGAGGCAGCCCAGACCACCAGAGGTGCCACTGAGTCAGTATCTCCCAGTCTTGAGTCCAGCAGAGAGCCCATAAGAGACTCAGAAGAAGGAAAGGAAGAGGATGAGGGGAAGAAGAAGGGAAGAGAGATGGAAAGGAGGAGGAAGAGAAGAAGAAATAATTTCCCTTACAGGAGCCTTTCAAATAGAGGCCCATCCTTCAAAAGAAACCAGAAAGGGGTTGAAGATGTTGTGTCTCCTGCCTCACTCACCAAGGGGATTAAGAGAAGGAGGAGGTCAGGCTGGTAGTATTAAGCAGTCTTCCAGGAAGAAAAGCCCACCACCACCACTCCCATCCCAGGAATCCCAGGCAGAGGTGACCTCTGCCAGTAGTGGCAGAGACACAAAAAAAGAGACAGTGATCTAGGTCAAGAGCTGTCCAGGCCGGAGACCAACACCGGCACCAAGAGCCAGGGAGCTGGGTGGGGGCACACAGTTGATTTCTAAGCTGCAACAATTTGTCCTATAGTTGTACAGTCGCTGGCCAAACCTGGTGCTCTGGCTTTCTCCTCATGCTAAAAAAGGAACAGACTGCTGACCCCTCCCAGCCACGTTTACCCCCTTCTCCTTCCTGAGGCATCTCCCATTATCCATCTGGCCTTCCTTCCTCAAGGACAGTTGAAAATGGTCTCTCCCAGTTTCCCAACTGAGTTTAGGGAGGTAAAATTCTCCTGTCTGTGTCCCCACCTCCTTCTCTGGCTCTACACCTGCAGAGGTCAATTTCTGATTCTCCTCCCTACTTCTATTCCTGCTAAGTTTTGTTTACCCTGCCCACTAAGCCCCTGAGCCAGTAGAGTGCCTAGACTCTGAGCATCCACACGCTCCACACCATGTTGAGTTTTTAGCCTCTTGTGCTATTCCCAGGGTCTGAGTTAGAGCACTGGCCATCACTAAGTTTATGCCTCCAGACTGTGAAAATCAACTCTGTGTTCCTTTTAGACATGATAGGGACATGGTTAGGCTTTGGGGAAGGGGCAAGAAAGTATCTAATGTAAAACAACTTCTTGTTATCTCTTTCCCCCGCTTGTTGCAATTAACATATAATGGCAAACCCTGGATAGATACAGAAATAGATGGTACAGATATAGCTAGAAAGATGTAGATGTACAGATAGAAATGGATACAGAGATAGATATTTAATTGCTAAAACCATTCTATCCCACTTGACTTTACTGTAACTTTTTTTTTTTTTTTTTTGGTGGTACGCGGGCCTCTCTCTGTTGTGGCCTCTCCCGTTGCGGAGCACAGGCTCCGGACGCGCAGGCTCAGCGGCCATGGCTCACGGGCCCAGCCGCTCCGCGACATGTGGGATCTTCCCGGACCAGGACAGGAACCCGCGTCCCCTGCATCGGCAGGCGGACTCTCAACCACTGCGCCACCAGGGAAGCCCTACTGTAACATTTTTAAAAGAAATAAATGCTGATCCCTTTAGGAATCAAATAATTAAATAAATAAATAAATAAGTAAGTAGATAAATAACCAAGCTCATAGATACAGAGAACAGATTGGTGGTGGGGGGTGGGGGCAGGCAAAGTGGGTGAAGGGAGTTAAAAGGTACAAACTTCCAGTTATAAGATAAATAAGTCAGAGGATGTAATGTACAGTATGGTGATTATAACTAATAATACTGTATTGTATATTCAAAAGTTGCTAAGAGAATATTAAAAGTTCTCATTACAATAAAAAAATTTTTGTAACTTTGTATGGTGATGGATGTTAACTAGATCTATTGTGTGATCATTTCAAAATGTATCCAAGAGGGATGGACTAGGAGTTTGGGGTTGGTAGATGCAAACTATTACATTTAGAATGGATAAATGACAAGGTCCTACTGTATAGCACAGGGAACAATATTCAATATCCTGTGATAAACCATATGGAAAAGAATATAAAAAAAGAATGTCTGTATGTGTATAACTGAGTCACTTTACTGTACAGCAGAGACTGCCACAACATTGTAAATCAACTACAATAAAAAAATAAAAATAAATAAAAACAAAATGTATACAAATATAAAATCATTATGTTGTACACCTGAAACTAATATTATGTTGTATGTCAATTATACTTCAATAAAAAAGAAAGAAATGCTGATCCCTCTAAAAAAGAGAGAGAAATTCAATAAGATAGTCTATGTATGGTCCTTAGCAAAAACCTGGCACAGAGTAAGTGTTCAATAAATGTTGGCTTTTGTTATTATTCATTTTAAAGATTTCAGAGTGCTCTTTTATTTCTCCATTCATTTGCTCATTCAAAAAAATTATTGTTTGGGGGCTTACTTTACCATGAGCATAACAAAATACTAGATACTGGAGTTGGAGTACAAAGAAAGATAAGAACACCTCTAAAAAGTTTCTACTCGCCAGGAGTTTACATTGTAATTGTGGAGACAAGCTGTATGCATGAGCAATACTGTCAGGAACCCTGGCAAGGCATTAAGTCCCTAAGTGAATGATTCAGATTAAAAGGGTACACTTGATGGAGTTGAAGGCAAAGATGGCTGCGAGCAACTTGTGTTGACCTTTGAAGGATGGCCAAAAGTTGTGGTGGCAAAGGACACTGCAGAAAGTGGCAATAGCATGGGCATAGACTTGAAATTCCAAATGAGTAAAACATATTCCAAAGTCAGTGAGAAGCAGGACAGTGGCCATGGAAGTCGGAATCCGCTAAGGAGTGTGTAACAACTCACATGCCAAATCAACTAGCCCTGAAAATGGACGGTGCTGGAGCATTGGGCCCATACCCGGCCACTGCCAGCAGCCGGAGCATGCAGCTCAACATCAAAAAACAAACAACCCAATCAAAAAATGTGTGGAAGATCTAAACAGACATTTCTCCAAAGAAGATATACAGATTGCCAACAAATACATGAAAGGATGCTCAACATCAGTAATCATTAGAGAAATGCAAATCAAAACTTCAATGAGGTATCACCTCACACCAGTAAGAATGGCCATCATCAAAAAATCTAGAAACAATAAATGCTGGAGAGGGTGTGGAGAAAAGGGAACCCTCTTGCACTGTTGGTGGGAGTGTTAATTGATACAGCCACTATGGAGAACAGTATGGAGGTTCCTTAAAAAACTAAAAATAGAACTACCATATGACCCAGCAATCCCACTACTGGGCATATACCCTGAGAACACCATAATTCAAAAAGAGTCATGGGCTTCCCTGGTGGCGCAGCGGTTGAGAGTCCGCCTGCCGATGCAGGGGACACGGGTTCGTGCCCTGGTCCGGGAAGATCCCACATGCCGTGGAGCGGCTAGGCTGTGAGCCATGGCCGCTGAGCCTGTGCGTCCGGAGCCTGTGCTCCACAACAGGAGAGGCCACAACAGTGAGAGGCCCATGTACCGCAAAAAAAAAAAAAAAAAAAAAAAAAAAAAAAGAGTCATGTACCACAATGTTCATTGCAGCTCTATTTACAATACCCAGGATATGGAAGCAACCTAAGTGTCCATAGACAGATGAATGGATGAAGAAGATGTGGCACATATATACAATGGAATATTACTCAGCCATAAAAAGAAACAAAATTGGGTCATTTGTAGAGAGGTGGATGGACCTAGAGAGAGTCCTACAGAGTGAAGTAAGTCCAAAAGAGAAAAGCAAATATCGTATATTAATGCACATATGTGGAATCTAGAAAAATGGGATAGATGACCTTAACTCCCAAGCAGAAACTGAGACAGAGACATAGAAAACAAATGTATGGATACCAAGGGGAAAAGGGGTGGGGTGGGAGGAATTGGGAGATTGGGATTGACACATATATACTATTGATACTATGTATAAAATAGACAACTGATGGGAGCATCCTGTATAGCACAGGGAACTCTACTTAATGCACTGTAGTGTCCTAGATGGAGGGAATATGTGTATATGTATGGCTGATTCATTTTGCTATGCAGTAGAAGCTAACACAACATTGTAAAGCAACTATATTCCAATAAAAATTAATTAAAAAAAAGAAACTCAGTGAGAAAACCAGCCTGTAGAGGGACCATGGCAGAGGGCAGCATAAAGTACAGCTAGGGTTATATTAAGATTAATGCCTAACAGGAGTTGGGGATACATAGCTCAGCTTCTGACATGTTGGGGCCAGGAAAAAGTTGGTGTTTGTAGGGAAGGGGCACTGATGGTGAGGAAGAACAGTAGAGGGTAGGAAGCAACTGTATGTGGAGATGATAAACTAGGTAATAAATGTCAAGTACAGGAAAAGCCTGTACTAACTGGAAAGTTTGAAGCAATTCTTTTGGGCAATAGAATATTCTAGCAACTAAGTGTTAAGCAGAAACCCCTTTGGATTATTCTCCACAACCAAGCACACACCCCTTAGAAAGGCTTTTTATAAAACTGAGCTCATCCTTTCTTAGTAAGCAGACTCTGGGTGAGACACAGTATTTTTCTACTGGCCAAGAGCCTAAGGGTCATTGCTATCAATTATGAAAAATTAGGGACATCTAGGGCATATAGTTCTCAGATCAGCTGAGTGTGGACTGAGCCTAGGACATGCTGTACAAATTAATTTTTAAAATAAATTTCGGATACAGCCTATTTTTGTATTCTTTGCTTTGTTCTCCTAAAAGCTAAGCATAGCAAGGTAAGAAAAACAAAAGTTAAAATTGAGTTAATTAAATTCTGCTTCCAGCCAAGATGGATTAACAGGAACTGGATACCCTTCCACCTTAAAAACTACGAAATTGTATAAACACATGAAAGAATGTTTTTCGGACATTGGGCAACAAGCAGTGAAAGACTGCAAGTCCCAAGCGTGTAGAAACAAAGTGAGCCCTACAACTGCACCAGTTGACTGCACTGAGGCAGTTTCCAGGATGCAGTGCAAGGAGAAGGAACCCAAACAGAGCCCAGCAGTCTCACTGAGTTGAGTAGACAGAGAGACTGGTGTTCAGGGGGGCCAAGGCAGCTATAATTTTTAGGGTAGACTATCAGAAAAGAAGGAGCTACACAGAGAAAGAGCTCTAGAGATATGCAGAAGGGTCCCCTTAAGTCTTCGGCTGAGTATTGATCTGCACAGATGTGAGAGAAAAATACCCAGGGCCAGGGAAAGAAACCCACAGAAAAGAGTAATTAGAATAATTCCTGGAGCTCACATAAGGCTGGTAACACTCCATGTCCTAACCAGCCAGAATAGAAAGATCTCCTAATACACAGATCATCCAGTGGAATCCTCAGAAGGATGGTACCTTAGTAGGGGGACAAAATTAACCCTAGTCTAAAGGATGTTCTGAACCTGTCCTGACAAAGTTTAAAAGCAAGACTTGAAAGGATCAAACTAATTCTGAGTAGCTTAACTGTGTGTCAGAAAAATAAATCCAACACTATTTAAGGGAATGCAACAAAATCCAGCAACCAACAGCTAAAGTCTAACAATGTCTGGCGTTCAATATAAAGTTACTAGGCATATAAAGAAGCAAGAAAATATGACCGCTAATGAGGAAAAAAGTCAATAGAAAGAGGTCAAGATATGACCAAGATGATGGAAACAGCAGACAAGGACATTAAAACAGCGTTATAAATATGCTGCATATGTTTAAGAAGGTAGAGAAAAACACGAGCACAATAAGAAGAGGAATAGAAGATATAAAAAAGACTCAAAAGGAGCTTCTAGAGATGAAAAATTACAGCATCTGAAATGAAAAGTACACTTGACAGATTAAAAGCAAATAAGACATTGCAGAAGAGGAGTAAATTTGAAGAAATAGCAATAGATTTTTTTCAAAACTGTATGCTGAGAGAAAACAGATGGAAAATTTAACTAGGGTTACTAAATAATAAAACAATGAAAATGAAAGTAAAACATCAAAATTCTGCTAAAGCAATCCTTAGAGGGAAATTTATAGCATTGAATGCTTATATTAGAAAAGAGGAAAAGTCTCAAATCAATAATATGAGCTCCCAAGAAACTAGAAAAAATAAAATGAAACTAGAAAAAGAAACTAGAAAAAAAGAAGAATGAAATAAATCCAAAGCAAAAAGAAGGAAGAAGAAACTAGAAAAAGAAGAATGAAATAAATCCAAAGCAAACAGAAGGAAGGAAATAATAAAGATAAGAGGAAAAACTAATGAAATTAAAAACAGAAAATAATAGAGAAGATAAATGAAAAAGCTAATTAATTTAAAATATTAATAGAAGTAATAACCTGACAAAGACTGATAAAGGAAGGAAGATAAGACAAATTACCAATACTAGAAATCAGAGAATGACTATCAGTAGAAATGCCTCACACATTAAAAGGAAAATAAGGGAGTACTACAAACAGCTCTATGTACATAAATTTGACAACTTAGATATAACAGGCAAATTCCACAAAAAACAGAAACTATGGAAATTCATCCAAGATGAAATAACCTGAATATTTCTATAACTATTAAAGACATTAAAGTTATATTTTTAAAACCTTCCAAAAAAGAAATCTCTAGGCCCAGATGGTTGCACTGCTAAACATTTAAAGAATAAATAACATCAATTCTACACAATCTCTATCAGAAAGATAGTAGAGGAACAAACAATTGCCAGTGCATTTTATGAGGCCAGCATTACCTTGGTACCAAAACCAGACTAAAACAGTATGAAAAAAGAAAATGACAGACCAATATTTCTCATGAACGTAGAGGCAAAAATCTCCATCATGGTAATAGAAAAACATGGACTTTAGAGGTACACAGGCCTGGGTTAGAGTCCAGAGTCTGCCATTTACTAGCTACACCATCTTCACCAACTTAACCTCTCTGATCTTGTTTCTCATCCATAAAATGGAGATGACTGTAACTAATTCCATAGCTTTGTTGTAAAGATTAAATGAGATAATATAAAATTTTAACATAATTCCTGAAACATAGTAGCATTCAATAAATGTTGGATAGTAGTCCTATTCCTATTATTATTGATGTTCCCACACATGTAAAAATTTGAGTTCCATTTAAAGCAACTGAAACAGAGTGGACAGTAGTACATGCCTCTGATCTTGTGGAAGTTGGACAAGATGATACATCCAGGGTTATAAAGCAGAGGTAGTGTGCATACCAGGAGCAAAGACCTGGGCCAAGTGGTTAATAGAAGTGGAATGAGAGAGTGGAATTCCTCCGTCCAAGGATTGATAGGAACAAAGGAGGAAGCATGACTTCCCCTCAGACACAAGTACTTCGGTGAGGAGAGAATGTGAAGTCCTGCCAAACTGAGGGCTTCTGGAGTCAAACAACCCATGTGACCTCAGACTCATGATAAGTAGATTCTGAATCAGTGGATCTGGGATGGAGCACAGGATTCTTAACATTCTCAACAAGCACTACAGATGTTTCTAGTGCACATGGCTCATTGTTAGGGGCTGAATAATGGCCCCCCCAAAACCATATGCTGAAACCCTAACACCCAGTACCTCAGAATGTAACTGTTATTTAGAGGTAGGGCCTTTAAAGAAGTGATTAAGATAAAATAAGGCTGCTAGAGTGGGCCCTAATCCAATCTGACTAGTGTCATATAAGAAGAGGAAATCTGGACACACAAAAAAGATACCAGGAATATGCACACACAGAGGAAAGGCCATATGAGGACGGCCATTTGCAAGCCAAGGAGCCAGGCCTCAGCAGAAACCAAACCTGCTGATACCTTGAACTTGGACTTCTAGCCTCTAGAACTATGAGAAAACAAATTTCTATTGTTTAAGCCATTCAATCTGTGGTATTTTGTTATAGCAGCCCTAGCAAACTAATACACTCCTGAATCATACTTCTTAATTCAAAAAAATACTAAAAATCACAGGTTTCAAAATTCAAAAACTATAAAGAATTATACAAAGAGAAGTCTCCTTCCCACCATGCCCCCAGCAACTCATTCTCTTCCCTGAAGGCAATCAATGTTATCAGTTCCTTACATTTCCTTCCAGAGATGTTTTGTGCAAATGAAAGTAAATACATATATTTGAGCAGAGTCATGAGCCACACTTTAGAAACCCTGCTGTAGACAGTGGGAGAGCTGTTAGGGTTTTCTGAGCTGCAGGGTGACATGGTGATGGGATTGGCAGGCCTGCCAGCAGGGGAAAAATGACTGATGGGTCCCAGCTCAAGCACGTAATGGTTGGAAAATGGGTAGGGAGCATAGTGAGGGGACCATGATTCACACGTAGGTAGTAACGGCCTAAACAAGGCCAGTAGCTGTGAGACTAGAATGGCAGAGACATGTAGGAAAAACACATCCAAGGGCAAATGAGCAGGACTTAATTAATAAAATGATTTTGTTTGTACTCCTCTAAATTTTAAAATTAATTGGCATGATTGAAAAATACACCTCTCCTCACTCCCATTGGTTTCAATATGGCCAGTGAGCCAGAGAAGAGTGGAGTTTTTTCCTAGACTTATTTTAGATCTCCTGAAAGACATATTGTCCACAGTTGTCAGAGATTTGTGATGAAATTATTATTTCTGATGAAAAAAATTTTTAAATCCTCTGTGGGAAAAACCTTTAGCTGCTTCAACCATAGAAAACAGTGAGAATGATAAGCTTTCTGTGGACAAGGACTCACTGCTGGGTGGCTGAAGCTAGTGTTAAAACAAAATTTGTATCATGGCACATTTTGCTTAAAACCTGTTGGTGACTCTTGCTGCTCTGAAGACAAGATCCAGACTCCTTCCCACAGCGTCCAAGGCTGTGCAGTGGCCTCGTGGATACTTCCAGCCTCATTGCCAGCCACTCTCCTCTCTGAAACAAGACCTTCTGTCAGGTCTTCAGTGGTGCCAAACTCCTGCCTGTTTTGTGGTATTTGCACATGCTGTTTCCTCTGTCTATAAAGCTCTATCCCCTCCTATTTGCCTAACTCCTGTTTACTTCAGGCCCCAATTTAAGTGTCACTTACACAGGGAAACTTTCCCCTAGATTAGGAAAATTTTCCTTTTTTTAATTGAAATATATTTGACATACAACATTGTGTAAATTTAAGGTGTACAACATGTTAATTTAATACATTTATATATTGTAGTATGATTGCCATTGCAGCAAAAATTAGTACCTCTATCATGTCACATAATTATCCTTTCTTTTTAGTGGTTGGAATAATTAAGTTCGAGTCTCTTAGCATGTTTAATGATTATAATACAGTCTTGTTGTCTATATTCACTGTACTATGCATTAGATCTCCAGGCCTTATTTACTACTAGTTGCAAGTTTGTATCCTTAAACATCTTTCCTGTCCTACCACCCTGACCCCAGCCCCTGGTAACCACCATTTTACTCTCTGTTTTTAAGAGTTTGGCTTTTTTAAAAACACAAACACTAATTCGAAACAATACGTGCACCCCAGTGTTCATAGCAGCATTATTTACAATTGCCAAGGTATGGAAACAACCTAAGTTTCCATTAACAGAGGAACAGATAAAGAAGATGTGGCATATACATACAATGGAATACTACTCAGACATTAAAAAGAATGTAATTTTGCCATTTACAACAACATGGATGCACCTAGAGATTATCATACTAAATGAAGTAAGTCAGACAGAGAAAGACAAATACCATATGTTATCACTTATATGTGGAATCTAAAAAATACAACAAACTCGTAAATATAACAAAAAAGAAGCAGACTCACAAATATAGAGAACAAACTACTGGTTACCAGTGGGGAGAGGAAGAGGAGAGGGGCAATATAGGGGTGGCGGAGTAAGAGGTGCAAACAATTAGGTATAAAATAAGCTACAAGGATATATCGTACAACACTATACTTCAATTAAAAAAGAACATCCACACCCTTGTGGTCGGCCATACAATTGATTAGTTGAATCAAAAAAAAAAAAGAGAGAAGGGCTTCCCTGGTGGTCTAGTGGTTAAGACTCTGAGCTCCCAATGCAGGGGGCCCGGGTTTGATCCCTGGTCAGGGAACTAAGATCCCATATGCCTCACAGCGTGGCCAAAAAAAAAAAAAGAGTTTGACTTTTTTAGATTCCACATATAAGTGAGATCATACAGTATTTGTCTACAATATTTGTCTATCTCTGTCTGAATTCTCTCACTTAGCATAATGTCCTCAAGGATAAAGAAGATGTGCTATATATACACAAAAACACACATGCACATATGTGTGTATATATACATATACATACATATATACATACATACAATGGAGTGTATATATATATATATATATATATATATATATACACACTCACACACACACACATATATACACATACATACAACAGTGTGTGCATACATACACACACACACACACACACACACACACACACACACTGGAGTATTATTCATCCATGAAAAAGAAGGACATTTGTAACAACATGGATGGACCTTGAGGAAAAGTTTCTTTAGTGTTTGTTTTCTTAGCACCCTCTTATTTTCCCTCATAATAGTTATTAACATCTGGCTCCCCAAGTCGACGGTGAGCTCCAGGAGAGCAGGAGCTATGTGTCCTTTATTCATTACCATATCCCCAGTGCCTGGTAGCATGCAGGCACTCAATGAAAATTTCAGTTGAAGGCAGAGAAACAGTAAAATATGCCCTAGGAGTGGTTTCCCCATGAGAAGCCTGGTAAGAGAAGTGACTCAACTACCTTCTTCACTTTCTCCCTCTGCCATCTCAGCAGTTTTGTCCAAGTTCTCCATTCCTAGCCTAACCTAGTCTTCAGCCCACTTCTGTCCTTTATTTCTTGAATCAACAGTCCTCTCCCCTCTCAGTCTAGCTATTGTTTTCCCAATTTTTATAGAAACTGGATACAGAAAAAGATTTCACTTTCTTAATGTTGCTAGAAGAAAAACAATGCCAGTTCTGTTCTATAAAAAACAGTAACAGACTTTCAGATTCAATGTCAAGTTGATAATAAGGGCAGCCACTGCTCAGTTCCAGTCAGTTGTTGTCATGAGGAAATGGGGGCTCTATGTGCCAGATTCTGTTTTTGCAGAAGTAAGGAATCCATGTTTTTGTATGAACCCTCCTATTTTTGAAATATTGGCAACTATCTTTTTAAATGTGAACACATGTTAGCTTGATACAGCACATCTATGGGTCAAAGGTGTCCCATATGCCACCACTTCGTGACCTCAGAATAGTAAATAATTTAACTATAATGCAAATCAGAATGAAAACAGTGATATTATGGGAGTAAAAGCAGCATGTCATAGGAACACCATGACGTGGAACGACCACAAAATGGACATTGTCATATTAATGGATCCAGTTTTTAAAAAATAGGCCAGGTGACCCATTTGTGTGAGAGCATAGCCAAGGCAGGGTTTCTGTACTCCAACCTTTGTTTGGAGTCACACAGCTTGTCCTATGATCCATGACATGCTCTCTTGCCTATCTTTGCCTCCTGGATCTTGGCAATGACGGCAGGAAGTAAGGGAGGAACGATGATCAAAACAAAGAAAAACTAAGCTTAGAAAAGAGCATGGTGTTCTTTCAGAAAAGCACTACAGGAAATAAGTTCAAGAAAAACGATTCTTAGGCATTTGTATTCATTAATAGTTCATTCCTAGGTACACCTGTTCAGTTTAGCCATTTTGGTTGTAATTTCCAATACTGCACTTTAAGATCCTCACTTTAGTCCCTTGCCTCATCTCTTCAGTCTCCTAATTAACCAGAACATTCAACCATGTGTTTGCCACTTAATATTACCTAACCTCAATATTCTAATTTTCCTTTAGTAAGAGTACTCCTAAATGTTACTTAAATCTAACCACTTCCTCAAAGCTTATCTGGACTATTCTCACTAACTCAACTTATTTCTCCAGCCATCCTTCTTCCTTTTCATTTCCTTAATCTGTGATGCTTTGCGAATACCTTTGTGTAGCTCCATAATTCATGGACTCTTTTATGATTTACCTTAGGTAATTAGTTTCCTGGAATATAGCCATAGTCCACAAAACTAATGTTCATAGCTCTCTTGGGACTACCTGAAATCCTAGATGAGCATTTCTGAAGACAAGTTACATAAAGAGGTTTGAGAACATGTGGGACATATAGAGTCAAACGCAAGAATGTTCAGTGAAGAACTGTTTGTAATAGAAAAAGACTAGATAAATCCATCACTTGGAAAATGGTTAAATGTATCAGGGCACAACCCTCCTGTGGATTACTATGAATCTTTCCTGTATGAATGGACACAGTTTGTCTTAAGTTGGGTTTGCTAGAAGCAGGGCCTGAGACAAGGATTCTTGTGCACGTGATTCATTGGAGAGGTGCTCTCAGAAGGGAGTAAGGCAGTCAAGAGAGAACCAGGGGGGAAAGCTAGGCAAGAATTTGGTCTTAGCTGGAGACTAGCTTCAACATGACCCCACAGAGATCCTCTGGAGTATACATTGCACTACAGAGCACCCCTCCCCTAACTCGAGGAAAGGGCCTTTTGTACCCCCATGCCCATCAGTCCAACAGTTCTCAAAATGTTTGAGTTCCCTTTTTCCAGTGTACCAAATAAATGGCCATGGGTCCCTTTGGGAAAGGACGGAAGGAATCATTACTACATATACTTGCAGTTTATGTATACCTTGCACTGGTATTGCAGGGTCCTTTCTACCTGGAAACTTGGACCCCCATTTAGTACATGGGTTCCAGGTCTGAAAACTGTCTCATATCCAGAAACTCAGCACGAGGGCATGACTTTGTATTGGAGCAACTGCTCTCAGCATCCTGATTATTCAAGCTTGATGGCTTTTGATTTTGCAGATTGAGCAGTGTCCTTGTTGCCTGCCCATCTATTTTGCCCCTAGGGATATCATATGATATGCACCACCTCCTCAACTCCCACTGGGTCAGGCCCCCTTGGCTGCCACTCTGACCTAGTTCCTTATTATGATTGTTGCATCCACCTAGCTTCTGGCAGTTGAGCATAACCACCTGGCCTCTATTACTTCAGTTTCCCCACCACCCCCTTTGCTAGTTATGAGCCTAACTCTGTGATTGCCTCTCCTGCTATCCACCCTGGCCTGCATGTGGCCTGCACATGAACTTCTTAGTGATGTTGGTGCCCTCTCACCAGCACATTCCTCATGGCCTTGGTGAACAGTGTGTTTGTTCCCTGAGCCCTCCTGTGCAACATAATCCTCCAGTGGATCTTCTGGCCTCACATAACATATCCACTCTCAGGGTCCACTGAGCCTTCTAAGCCACTGTCTGTCATGGCAGTTCAGGCATTTCTACCCAAAGTTAATATCAACCAACATGTTTTCCATGCTTCTAGGATCCAACCTTCTAAGTGTGTTAGTATCGTTATACAGGGTCCTTGCCAGGGTGTTATATCCTGTATCACAGGAGAATATTCCTATATTTATAAACTATCTTTTATCCAAACTTGTGTTCTACCCCTCCATGGTTTAGCAAAATCTTTGCACATACCTACTGTCCCAGCTCCCACTGATACATTTTGACAGATGCTGCAGTTTTATCAGGGTATTGTCCCTTTCCTATCTTAGCAGCATAGCACATCCCCAGTTGGATTACATGGTGATTTAACCCTTGTTATTGGAGGAGCAAGGTGGAGAGGTGGGGAGGCAAACCCTGAGGGGGGAAGGCACATATTGTCTTGTAATGGAGAGGCCTCTGTACTGTGTTCAAGCAAATGAGGAATGCTAGCTCTTAATAAGGAGGAATGGGCCACTTCTACAGGCTCAGAGGGTCAAGGCAATCTGGAAATTCAAGGTTTTCAAGACCCAGAAGTCCCTTTCTCATATGTCAGTCTCATTCTTTCCCCACCAGAGCCCTGACCTTGGCATTGCAGACCTGCCTTAGTTGGGATTTTAACTACCTTTGGAGATTGACTACCCTTATGACTAAGTCTTGGGCCTGATCCTTCCCTTTCTCTCTCATCCTGCTGCAGGAGTGACAGCCTCTTTATATGCTACCAAAGAGGTTCTATGGCTTTCACACTTAACTTTAAATTGCCAACTAATCGCTTTCAGCTTTTTGTAATCTTTTTCCAGAGTGTCAATCAAACTTAGAATAACCACCAAATTCTATTATTTTACAGATTACTAGTCTCCCCATATTTCTAAAATATATATAAGCCAATAGCTAATATATTCCCTTGCACCAACGAAAGTTTTAACTGCACTGTGACCTTGTGTCAGGGAATATCCATGCTCCATCTCTCACCAGTATGGCATCTTCAGTGCCAGCCAGGCAGTGGGTAATCCAGGTCCAAAATCCTGTAACATGTGCTTCCACAGACCACTCTGGGCACCAACTATCACAGAGTCTGGGTTCCCCAGGCAACAGACTCTGAGATAGGGACTAGTGCGTGAGATGTTAATTTGGGAGTGCCCTTCGGATCAACACCTGTGGAAAGGCAGTGGAGGAAACAGCATTGGTCAGTGAAGCTATAATGCAGTCCTAACAAAGGCCTCAGCCAACCCCATGGTAAGCTCTGGAAATAGAATAACTGGTTGTCCCAAACTGGGTTAAGAGGCCTGGGCCTCTGTACCCCTGCATTGATTAGTCATCGGATGTAGGCTTCCCTTGGGTGAGGCACTTTTCTTTAGCTGAGGTGATCCCTAAGGAAAGCTGACGCCTGAGGGCCATCTTCTAGATGCGCTCCCAGCAGCTGAGGGAATAACATCTTCATTGCTGAAAGGAGATCTAGGCAGCACATTAGAGCATTCAGCACATGTGCTGATAGCCATACCATGTGAATGCAAACTTTCTGATCTGCTTTCTAATGGGTATAGAAAATAACACATTCATTAGATCAATAGCCACATATGTTAATCTGCTCTAGTGATGATACCACATTTGACACAGCAGTTGGTACTACTACTTAGTAAAATTTTTGGTACTTCATTTTGTCACCTGCCGTGATTCATCTGGTTTTTTTTCAGGGGCCACACAGTGAGTTAAATAGGAACCTGATGGGAACTGCACTGTATAAGTTGTTGAGAGCACTAAATTCTGCAATTCTCCCTGGGATGCAGTATGGTTTTTAAATTTTATTTACCTACTTAACTTACTATCTTGATATGCGGGAGTGAGGAATTTCTGAGGCTTCTATTTGGCTTTTCCTACCACAATAGTTCTTACTCTACTGGTCAGGGAACCAATGTGAGAGTTCTGCCAACTGTTGAACTTCTCCAGTCTAGTTATACAGTCTGGAACTAGGGAAATGACCATCAGGTAGGTCCATACACCCAGCAGACCCATGATGAACCATTCCTGGGCCAGGACTCCATTAGTTATCTGACCCCCAAATGTTCCCTCTCGAACGAACTAAGGGCGCTGGGTTTCTCCACTGTAAAGTTACTATTTTTCCCCTTGCAATCAGTAAGTATCTTGGGGGAGGTACTTTGAGACTACACAAATATCCTATTTCTTCTCAAACTTTTGCCCACTGATGTTAGCATCTATCTTATCCACAACAATTATTATTATGATATTTGTCTAATGGTGATTTTGTATTTTTCTCATTTTTTCTACATTTCTTACTTGGAATTCATCTGTAAGGTTTGTCCCTTCTCCCCAATATTTAGGTGATTTCTAAGCTCACTTAGGAGTCATTGTATTCATCACAACTTGTAACTTTGTTTTTCTGTGTAATTGGTATGGGTCTGTCCCTACAATCAAGTAGTCAAGCAGTCCCTAAGCAGCAATGCATTGGCAGCTGCTAGGTTGACTTACTACACTTTCATGGATTCAGCCAATTGGAAGACAACGAGCCTAAATGGATACAGACAGTTTATTACTTACACAGGCAGCAAAAACAAGATCATCATGGTGTCGGCACCCCATGTCCCTAGTCCCACAGGATGACATTGAATTGGAGGGGCCACATGACAGATGACATGAGCAGTGGGTCACTGTTGCAGAGGAGCCAAATCTAAACTACAGCCAAGCAGCTTATACTGCAGCTATACTGAAAGGGATTGTGTCCGTGATGGTGGAAAGCTCTATGCCTTACCAGAACCAGAGAGACAGATGAGAAACTGTTTCATGGTAGCCTCTCACAGGATAGGGAGGTGGATAAGAAATGGTCTTGTAACAGTTCCTCACAATGTTGCTTATCTTGCCATGTTCCAGAGAGGATTACAGGGCATTCCTCTAAGACTTGAGTCAGACCATTGTTGAGCCTTGGCTATGTGGCCTGTGTGGAGACATTCATGGTCACCAAGGCACCGTGGAGGAACTATTCTCCTGCACCCACAACTAGGGTGAAAGTTCCATGATTCTAAATTCTATATCTGGCTTGTTCACTGCTATAACCCCACTACCCAGAATAGTGCCTGACATATAGGAGGTGCTCAGTAAACACTTGATTTATGAATTAATTAATTACTAGGGACATAATGTCTGCTCTTCTGAAGTGAGGAGATGTCTGCCATCCCTCTCTCTACCTCAAAGTGGGATCCATGTCCTTCTCTTTCCTGGTTCTTCTTTAGCTCTAATGATTTACCTCTGTCACTGCTATTCAGTTTGCTTGCACTACTAAAATCAGACTCAACAAATGACATTTCTAAGATGTTTTTTTACTCCCCTTCCCTCTTCCCCATTGAATGCCCTGAGACCAGTCTCTGAGAAAGTTGGACTGACTCTTAGAATGTTGAGTCACTGACTTTCTGTTAGAGCAGTGTGGTTCTCAACCCAGGCTGCACCTTAGAATTAGCTTTAAAAGAGAAGAAAAAGGAAACTTTTTCCCAGGTTTCACCCTTAGACTCTGATGTATAATAATTACTCTGCTGTGGGGCCAGGACATGGGTAATTGCTTTAACTCTCCAGGTAGTGTTAATGTACAACCAGGGTGGAGCACCACTGCCTGAAGTAGAGGACAGTAACCCACACCAAGTGCTTTTGGGTGCACCTGCTTTTGAGACCTTAAATATTTTTAACAGGAAACAAAATGTTTCATTCCACAAAAGAGAGAGAACAATGAAATGCAAATGGCACCAGAGATGAATTAGACTGGACCGAAAGACAGTAGTGCTTGAGCGCTGGGTTCTGAAGTCAGATGACCTGGGTTGGAGCACAGACTCAGCCACTAACCAGCCAGGTGATCTTGGGCAATTCACTTAACTTCTCTAACTGAAGTTGGAAAGCACCGATCACCATGCCTGGCATGTAACAGGTCCTCAATATGTGTTTATTTACTCTGAACATGAATCTCTGAACTTCATCTTAAATTGAGGGCAATAATGCCCACCTGCCTGCCTACCTCCTAGACTGAAAATAAATAATGGCTGTAAAGGCACTTTACAGATGTTTAGGTGTTATACAAATGTAAAGTATAAACATTATTTTTCTTTTATGGAAATGTTAAACATATATATCACTTTTTGGAAACTTTTCTAAGAATTTTTCTGCCTGTAGTCTCACAGAGCCTCACAACAGCCCTAGGATTAAACTGGGCAGTAAATTAACTAATAAGAAAACTGAGACAAGAGAAGTTGTTGCTCAGCAGAACTAAGAACTGGATCCTAGAACGGTTAACTCCAAGGCAGAGACTCTCTTCACCAGATGACTGTTATGAAAGGTCTATTCATAGATCCCCTAAATAAGTAGGTTGGTCATCTGATCAGTGCTCTGGACTGTTGAACATGTTGGGACAGTTTCTATTACTTGTCCCTTTCAAAGCAGGGAGGAAATCCAATCACTATTCCCTGGGTCTGTGTTCAGTCCTTAGGTACACAGTTTATTTAGTTTTTGGTTTCCCTCCATCTCTGTTTTCTCATATAAAACATTTCCGTGACCATGCTGCTGATACATCCAGAAAAAAAAAAAGACACCTTCCCCACTTCGCCACCATCACCTTAGTTTCTTGCTATGTGCCACTTTTCTAATTTCAACACTGAAAAACACTGTGACAATGGCAACACTAAAGACCAATAGCCACAAGATGGCAGAGTTTACCATTTCATTTTTTTCTTGCTTACATCATTCATTCATTCATTCATTCAAGAATTATTCTTCGAATGTCCACTATGTGTCTAGTGCTTTTCTAGGAATCAAAAGGATTACAAAAGAGGCACACTATGTGATATGGTTCCTGTCCTTGATGAGCTTGGGGGAGGGCAGTCTGTGGGGAAGAAAAAACACACCTGAGAACATTTAAATGAAAATACACATTAATGTGTGATTACAGGCCAAATGAATGATACAGGCTGCTGTATGACTTTACAATGAGCCAGAATGGGCAGGAAAGTCTGCATGGAGGGGGTGAAAAATGAGCTGGGGCTTGAAGGATTAATAAAATAGATAGGTTGGAAAGAAAGAATAAATCCTAGGCAAAGGGACCAGTGTGGGTCATGCTACTGAGGTAGAAATGAGCAAAACATGTGCTCAGGTCAGTGATGAGACTAACCTGGTTATAACAAATGGATATTGGGTAAACAAGATTGAAATAAATTAGATCTCCATTGATTTTGCTAGAATGATGCTCACCATAAAGCTAAAATTGTCTATTAAGTCTGCCAATAACCATAGCCTTTGGGCAGGCAATTTGGTCTAGCTTCAGTTCTGTCGTTTGTGAAATGTGCAGGTTGGACAAGATGACCTCTAACAGCCCTTCCAAATATCCTACCACCTTTTTTCAGAGCCCCTATGTATTTAGATCTATTATTATTATGTAACTATAGTTACCACAGGCAGAGTTATGAGACTCTGAAGTCAGACTAGAACTAAGTCCTCATTCTGCTACTATCTTTGTGACTTTGAACAAGTTGGCCTTTTCTGGGACAGTGTTTGTTCTCAGACTCATGAGACTTTAATGAGATCACACATGGAAAGTGCTTAGTACAGTGTCTGGAATATAACATGCACTCAACAATATTACTGTTACATCTTACAGATGATTGATTAGTCTGAGCAAGTACCTATTAAAATGTACAGCAAAACCAGAATATCAAAGGGCCTGTGACAGTATGCTGTCTCAGCCTGCCGGGGAAAAAACTCCCTCATGATATACAAACATGATTGAATCTTCCTGTAACCTTGAGAAATAAAGGGAACTTTGAAGGAGGCAAGAAAAGCTACAGAAGGTTGAATTGGGGCCTCCGAGAATTAAAATGTATTGTTTACTTTATATGCTAATAACATCATCTGGAATGCAGAAACAATGGAGTAGGCCCCAAAGGATTGACTTTCGAAATGGTAGCAAACCTCTGAGGGTACCAATATAAAATTTATACTTGATCTAATCTATCCTACTTTGGATCTTTGTGTCCCTGATTCTCCAAAACTCCCTGATTACCTTGAGAAAACTGAATTAATTTCCCACGTCCTTTGTTTGGGGGAATTAGCTAACAGACCATTTTCCTCCACTCCAGTGTTATCTGATGTGCTTAAGCCACAGCTGCTCCTTTGAATAGATATCATTCTAAAAGGGATCTTTGGGTAGGAAAAGCCTTCATGAGGCAAGGGATTGAATCTCCAAAGGTGGAATCTAAGAAAATAAGACATGCAATGGAGGAAATAGATTCAGGAAGAGCACATCACTCTGTGTGCTTCAAATCAGGCAGTGGCCAGGAGCAGGTGTTTAGAATCAGACAGATGGGATTTCAAATCCAATTTCAAGTCCTAGATCTACAACATACTAGCTGGGTGATCCAGGTAAATAAATTAAGTCCATTTCCGGAACTGTAAAATGAGGATAATAAGGATCTATCTTACCAGGTTAGAAAGATTAAATAAGATGACATAAAGTTATCCAAGAAGAATCTGGGTTTTTTTTGTTTTTTTGTGTGTTTTTTTTGTTTTTTTTGCGGTACGCAGGCCCCTCACTTTTGCGGCCTCTCCCGCTGCGGAGCACAGGCTCCGGACGCACAGGCTCAGCGGCCATGGCCAACGGGCCCAGCCGCTCCGCGGCATGTGGGATCTTCCCGGACCGGGGCACGAACCCGTGTCCCCTGCATCGGCAGGCGGACTCTCAACCACTGCGCCACCAGGGAAGTCCCAGGTATAATTTTTTGAATGCTTACATATTGTTATTATTTAATCACATCTGGTGATTAAATAGAACTGACCGTGTCCTAGTCTTTTCTGAAACCATGGTGGGCTCCTCCCAGAGAGCCCTGGGGCCTGTGAGGTGGTCTACCCTCTTTGTATTTCAGGCAGAGGGTGGAAGGAGCAGCAATGATGGGAAGCCCAGACCTCTCTCTGGCCACCGGTCCCACTGCATGGGTAATAGCCACATGCAAGACACAAAGAGGGAAACTTAGACAGATGAAACCCATACCTTCCTCACTACAAGTGAAAAATAAAAGCACAATTCAGAATAAATTATGCCCAGACTTCTGCTGGGAGAAGTTTGCCCACTGTTTTACATAAAGGCCACCAGGTCTATTAACACCCTGAGTGCTTAAAGGAGTGGAGTTGGGGGAAGCAGGTAACAGGCAAGAGCTTTCCTCTCCTCTACCCTCCCAACAACTACCCTTCCCAGCAAACCTCAAACCTCAGTTTTTCAGACCCCTTCAGTCTGCTCCCAGAAACCTCAGATGGTTTCTGCTTCCCACTTTGGAGACTCCAGGCTTTTCCCAAGTCGTTCCCCTCTATCAAAATGTACCTATTTGTTCCCTCAAGTCCTTACTCTTTACCAGATGTCAGGGATATAATTCGGGGTTAAAGCACACTAATATTTTGATGATTTTGTTTCCACTAACTGCAGATAAGAGTTTCAAAGAATGCATTATGAAGGATATTAAATCAACAAATATTTCTGAGGGCTTAGTGTGCACCCAGCATTGTGCTAGATCCTTTAACACTGTACCAAGGAACAGAAGATTTGCCACAGTGGGTCTACCCAGGCTACTACCCAGCTGCTAACATTAGCAACAAAGAATATGCTCAGGAAAAAACAGAGATGGAACGTTCATAAAACCTTTCTGGCTGGCAATTTAGCCAAACAAAGCAAAAGCTTTAAATTTTTATATAATCCTTGACCCAGTAATTTTGCTCCTAAGAATTTTTACTAAGGAAGTAACCAGAGATATATACAAAGATGCAAGCACAATGATGTGTATTGCAGGATTATTATTTATAATACCAAAAACTTGAAAACAATCTATCCAGAATAGAGGACTGGGTAAATAATTCATTCTGCATCCACACGATAGAATACTGTATATACATTAAGGTCATATTAATACAAAACTCTTTAAAAAGAGAAAAAAATTATTTATTGCTGAGTGTGAAATTTTTTCTTTTAATTTTATGCATAGAAAAAAGATTGAAAAGATATATACCCTAAATGTTGAAAAAAATGATTATCCCAAAATGATAGGATTACTAAAGACCTTTTTTTCAACTACATGTTTTAAATTTTCCTGAAGAAACATTCTTTTTTAATTGGAAAAAACAATAAAACTTATCTATTTTTTAAATTTAATATTCCCTGAGGACTGTTTGTCTTCCTTATAACATCAAAGAGTAGCTAAAATCCCAGCTTCTCCTAATGTAGCCATTTATGGTTTTGCATTTATAAGTGTGTCTAACACTTTTAATCCTTTTGATTTCTGGTTAGTAACTTCTTATTATTTTTTAATCACTATACATTCAAAGAAAGTTGCAAGAAATGTATAGGGAAGTCCCATGCAATGTTTCCTTGGTATCCCCAATATTAGCATCTTATACAACTATAATGCAACATCAAAACCAAAAATTGACATTGGTACAATTCACAGTGCTTATTCAGATTTCACTAGTTATACATGTATTCATTTGTGTCTGAGTATGTGTATGGGTGGGTGTTTAGCTCTATATAATTTTATCACATGTATAGCCTTGTGTAACCACCACAACAATGAAGATACAGAATATTTTCATTACCACAAGGATCTTTCATGTTGCCACACTTACCCACCTCCCTCTCCAATTCCCTAACCCCTAGGAACCACTAAACATTCTTCCATCTCTATAATTTTGTTGCTTCAAAAATGTTGTATAAATGGAATCACACAAGATGCAACCTTTTGGGAGTAGCCTTTCTCACTAAGCATAATTTGGTGATTCATCCAGGTTGTCGTATGTATTCATAGTTTGTTACTCTTTCTTGCTAAGTAGTATTCCAAGGTATGGATGTGCCAGTTTGTGCAACCATTCATCCACTGAAGGACAGTGGGCTGTTTCCAGTTTTTGGCTATTACAAATAAAATTTCTATGGGCATTCGTGTACATTTTAGTATTTTTTAATTCTCAATTTATGTCACCCAAGAACCCAAGAAAGCCTCCTTCTCCTGTATACTAGGACTTGTTGAAAAAATCCATGTTTACCTTACCCATACTGGCACAATTTTATGAGAAACAAGTTAGACTAAGAAAAGAACATGGAGTTACACTGTATTTTCTCACTGAATTTTTTAATTTATCTGTCTCTGTCCCTCAACTATGAACTATATGGAGGCAGGGATCATGACTGAATTGCTTCTACTCCTAAGGCAGGGCACAGGACCTAGCATAGAGTAGGTGTTTAGAAAATGTTAGGATCTCTAGGGTGGGTGGAGCCCAGGGATAGATGTTCTATGAGAAACTCCACGGATTATAATAGGCAGTCAAGGTTGAGAACTACTATTCAGCTGAATAAATTAATATATAAAGGAGAAGAAGGAAAGCTCATGATAGGAGAGGGCAGACTCAGGACAGAGGTGTGGATAATGATGTTCTATTATCCTTCTCCACCTTAAAGAGAGAGTTCTGTGTCCAGATTAACCTCTAGACTGCATGGTAGAGACCAGTAATTTCCAGTGCTGTGTTTGAGAAGTGCTATTGTTGAATTCCTACCTCTGACTAGGGCAAAGAAAAGCCAGCTTTTGTCTTCCCTGTGGTGTTTTCCCTATTTGAAAGGCTGCCCCACTCATCTCTGGAGGCCCAGACACCTTGAGGAGTTTGATGGAAAAAGCAACTGGTGATATGAATTACCTGGAGGCGCTTATTTGTTTAGATGGCATAATTACATTTGGCAGAGCTTTGGAGGAGAGGAACAATGGCTCCTTATATTACTGGATCGCCTGGAAAACACAGCCTAAAATTGTCCCTTGACAAATGCCAGTCCTGCCAGACCTCAATAAAATACATTGGACATATAAAATCACAACAGGGGCTGGGCACAGACTGGGGAAAGATGACTGAATGTCCAGGGCCCAACATTTAAAAACACTGGGGGGATTCTGTAGACACTACAGGACCTGATTGAAGGACTGTTCAAAGATTGCAAAACACCTCAGTGAGTTGGTTCCTGAGATCAGAAACAGAAGACAGAGCTGAAGAAGGAGGGGAAGGCTTGTAAAAATACCAGGGCCTGTCAGTCAGGAAGACTTGTTCTTGGGGCTCAACTGTGTTGCATATCAGAGTAAAGCTGCTGGGGGAGGCCTTCAAGATGGCGGAGGAGTAACACGTGGAGATCACCTTCCTCCCCACAAATACATGAAAAATACATCTTCATGTGGAACAACTCCTACAGAACACCTACTGAACGCTGGCAGAAGACCTCAGACTTCCCAAAAGGCAAATAAATCTACACGTACCTGGGTAGGGCAAAAGAAAAAACAGACAAAAGAATAGGGACGGGTCCTGCACCTCTGGGAGGGAGCTGTGAAGGAGGAAAAGTTTCCACACACTAGGAAGCCCCTTCACTGGCAGAGGCAGGGGGTGGGCACGGGGGAAGCTTCAGAGCCATGGAGGAGAGCGCAGCAACAGGGCTGCAGAGGGCAAAGCAGAGAGATTCCCGCACAGAGGATCAGGGCGACCACCACTCACCAGTCCAAGAGGCTTGTCTGCTCACCTGCGGGGGCGGGTCGGGGTGGGAGCTGAGGCTCAGACATCGGAGGTCAGATCCCAGGGAGAGGACTGGGGTTGCCTGCGTGAACACAGCCTGAAGGGGGCTAGTGCGCCACAGCTAGCCGGGAGGGAGTCCGGGAAAAAGCCTGGACCTGCCTAAGAAGCAAGAGACCATTGTTTCAGGGTGTGCGAGGAGAGGGGATTCCTTCCCTGTCTGCCCAAAGAAGGCAGAGCACCACATAAAAGAGCTACAGAGATGGGCGCAAGCCGTGGCTATCAGCTTGGAACCCAGAGACAGGCATGAAAGGCTAACGCTCCTGCTGCAGCCACCAAGAAGCCTGTGTGCAAGCACAGGTCACTATCCACACCTCCCCTCCCGGGAGCCTGTGCAGCCTGCCACTGCACTGTACCATTTTTCTAGGTTCCCATAAATGCATTAATACACAATATTTGTTTTTCTTTCTGACTTACTTCACTCTATATGACAGTCTCTAGATCCATCCACGTCTCTATAAATGACCCAATTTCGTTCCTTTTTATGGTTGAGTAATATCCCATTGTGTATATACACCACATCTTCTTTATCCATTCCTCTGTCAATGGCATTTAGGTTGCTTCCATGACCTGGCTATTGTAAATAGTGCTGCAACAAACATTGGGGTGCATGTGTCTGGCTTTCTCTGGGTATATGCCCAGTAGTGGGATTGCTGGGTCACATGGTAATTCTATTTCTAGTTTTGTAAGGAACCTCCATACTGTTCTCCATACCGGCTGTATCAATTTACATTCCCACCAACAGTGCAAGAGGGGTCCCTTTTCTCCACACCCTCTCCAGCATTTGTTGTTTGTAGATGTTCTGATGATGCCCATTCTAAATGGTGTGAGGTGATACCTCATTGTAGTTTTGATTTGCATTTCTCTAATAATTAGTGATATTGAGCAGCTTTTCATGTGCTTCTTGGCCATCTGTATGTGTTCTTTGGAGAAATGTCTATTTAGGTCTTCTGCCCATTTTTGGATTGGGTTGTTTGTTTTTTTAATATTGAGCTGCATGAGCTGTTTATATATTTTGGAGATTAATCCTTTGTTTGTTGATACATTTGCAAATATTTTCTCCCATTCTGAGGGTCGTCTTTTCTTCTTGTTTGTAGTTTCCTTTGCTTTGCAAAAGCTTTTAAGCTTCATTAGGTCCCATTTGTTTACTTTTGTTTTTATTTCCATTACTCTAGGAAGTGGATCAAAAAAGATCTTGCTGTGATTTATGTCAAAGAGTGTTCTTCCTATGTTTTCCTCTAAGAGTTTTATAGTGTCTGGTCTTACATTTAGGTCTCTAATCCATTTTGAGTTTATTTTTGTGTATGGTGTTAGGGAGTGTTCTGATTTCATTCTTTTACATGTAGCTGTCCAGTTTTCCCAGCACCACTTATTGAAGAGACTGTCTTTTCTCCATGGTATACCCTTGCCTCTTTTGTCGTACATTAGTCGACCATAGGTGCGTGGGTTTATCTCTGGGCTTTCTATCCTGTTCCATTGATCTATATTTCTGTTTTTGTGCCAGTACCATATTGTCTTGATTACTGTAGCTTTGTAGTATAGTCTGAAGTCAGGCAGTCTGCTTCCTCCAGCTGTTTTTTTCCCTCAAGACTGCTTTGGCTATTCGGGGTCTTTTGTGTCTCCATACAAATTTTAAGAGTTTTTGTTCTAGCTCTGTAAAAAATGTCATTGGTAATTTGATAGGGATTGCATTGAATCTGTAGATTGCTTTGGGTAGTATAGTCATTTTCACAATATTGATTCTTTCAATCCAAGAACATGGTATATCTCTCCATCTGTTGGTATCATCTTTAATTTCTTTCATCAGTGTGTTACAGTTTTCTGCATACAGGTCTTCTGTCTCCCTAGGTAGGTTTATACCTAGGTATTTTATTCTTTTTGTTGCAATGGTAAATGGGAGTGTTTCCTTAATTTCTCTTTCAGATTTTTCAACATTAGTGTATAGGAACGCAAGAGATTTCTGTGCATTAATTTTGTATCCTGCAACTTTACCAAATTCATTTATTTGTTCTAGTAGTTTTCTGGTGGCATCTTTAGGATTCTCTATGTATAGTATCATGTCACCTGCAAACAGTGACAGTTTTACTTCTTCTTTTCCAATTTGTATTCCTTTTATTTCTTTTTCTTCTCTGATTGACGTGGCTAGGACTTCCAAAACTATGCTGAATAATAGTGGTGAGAGTGGACATCCTTGTCTCGTTCCTGATCTTAGAGGAAATGCTTTCAGTTTTTCACTGTTGAGAATGATGTTTGCTGTGGGTTTGTTGTATATGGCCTTTATTATGTTGAGGTAAGTTCCCTCAATGCCCACTTTCTGGAGAGTTTTTATCATAAACGGGTGTTGAATTTTGTCAAAGGCTTTTTCTGCATCTATTGAGATGATCATATGGTTTTTCTTCTTCAATTTGTTAATATGGTGTATCACATTGATTGATTTGCATATATTGAAGAATCCTTGCATCCCTGGGATAAATCCCACTTGATCATGGTGTCTGATCCTTTTAATGTGTTGTTGGATTCTGTTTGCTAGTATTTTGTTGAGGATTTTTGCATCTGTATTCATCAGTGATATTGGTCTGTAATTTTCTTTTTTTGTAGTATCTTTGTCTGGTTTTGGTATCAGGGTGATGGTGGCCTCATAGAATGAGTTTGGGAGTGTTCTTTCCTCTGCAATTTTTTGGAAGAGTTTGAGAAGGATGGGTGTTAGCTCCTCTCTAAATTCTGATAGAATTCACCTGTGAAGCCATCTGGTCCTGGACTTTTGTTTGTTGAAAGATTTTTAATCACAGTTTCAATTTCATTACTTGTGATTGGTCTGTTCATATTTTCTATTTCTTCCTGGTTCAGTATTGGAAGGTTATACCTTTCTAAGAATTTGTCCATTTCTTCCAGGTTGTCCATTTTATTGGCATAGAGTTGCTTGTAGTAGTCTCTTAGGATGCTTTGTATTTCTGCGGTGTCTTTTGTAACTTCTCCTTTTTCGTCTCTAATTTTATCGATTTAAGTCCTCTCCCTCTTTTTCTTGATGAGTCTGGCTAATGGTTTATCAATTTTGTTTATCTTCTCAAAGAAGCAGCTTTTAGTTTTATTGATCTTTGCTATTGTCTTCTTTGTTTCTATTTCATTTATTTCTGCTCTGATCTTTATGATTTCTTTCCTTCTCCTAAGTTTGGGTTTTGTTTGTTCTTCTTTCCCTAGTTCCTTTAGGTGTAAGGTTAGATAGTTCATTTGAGATTTTTCTTGTTTCTTGAGGTAGGCTTGTATAGCTATAAACTTCCCTCTTAGAACTACTTTTGCTGCATCCCATAGGTTTTGGATTGTCGTCTTTTCATTGTCATTTGTCTCTAGGTATTTTTGATTTCCTCTTTGATTTCTTCAGTGATCTCTTGGTTATTTAGTAACGTATTGTTTAGCCTGCATGTGTTCGTGTTTTTTACGTTTTTTTCCCTGTAATTGATTTCTAATCCCATAGTGTTGTGGCCAGAAAAGATGCTTGATATCATTTCAATTTTCTTAAATTTACTGAGGTTTGATTTGTGGCCATAGATGTGATCTGTCCTGGAGAATGTTCCATGCTCAGTTGAGAAGAAAGTGTAATCTGCTGTTTTTGGATGCAATGTCCTACAAATATCAATTAAATCTATCTGGTCTATTGTGTCATTTAAAGCTTGTGTTTCCATATTAATTTTCTGTTTGGATGATCTGTCCATTGGTGTGAGGTATTAAAGTCCCCCACTATTTTTTGTTGCTGTCGATTTCCTCTTTTAGAGCTGTTAGCAGTTGCCTTATGTATTGAGGTGCTCCTATGTTGGGTGCATATATATTTATAATTGTTATATCTTCTTCTTGGATTGATCCCTTGAACATTATGTAGTGTCGTTCCTTGCCTCTTGTAACATTCTTTATTTTAAAGTCTATTTTATCTGATATGAGTATTGCTACTCCAGCTTTGATTTCCATTTGCATCGAATATCTTTTTCCATCCCCTCACTTTCAGTCTGTATGTGTCCCTAGGTCTGAAGTGGGTCTCTTGTAGACAGCATATATATAGGTCTTGTTTCTCTATCCATTCAGCAAGCCTGTGTCTTTTGGTTGGGGCATTTAATCTATTCACGTTTAAGGTAATTATTGATAGGTATGTTCCTATGACCATTTTCTTAATTGTTTTGGGTTTGTTTTTGTAGGTCCTTTTCTTCTCTTGTGTTTCCCACTTAGAGAAGTTCCTTTAGCATTTGTTGTAGAACTGGTTTGGTGGTGCTGAGTTCTCTTATCTTTTGCTTGTCTGTAAAGCTTTTGATTTCTCCATCAAATCTGAATGAGATCCTTGCCAGGTAGTGTAATCTTGGTTGTAGGTTCTTCCCTTTCATCACTTTAAATATATACTTTTTTCCTATATTTTTTGGTTACATGTCTTTTGATCACCTCTTCATCCAATACAC
Source organism: Stenella coeruleoalba (assembly GCF_951394435.1). Lineage (NCBI taxonomy): Eukaryota > Metazoa > Chordata > Mammalia > Artiodactyla > Delphinidae > Stenella > Stenella coeruleoalba. Next base: position 97,797,863 of record NC_137152.1, on the reverse strand, counting down.
CTTTTGTAGTACAATTTCTATAGAGAGAACAGAAAAACAACTCGGTTTTTTTCTGAGAGTTTGAAAAGTATTTTGCAGCTTCACAAGTCACCACCACTGGTCAATGTCATGTAAATTTTTTGGATTGTTATAAAATTTGGGAAATCCTCCGTCATTTCTTTTATACGTAAGCTGTAAGATTTTACGATGTGTCACGGTTTTTAAGTAATAACTAATCTTAAATAAGCTTTAGATTTACCACTTCAGAAATGTTTCCACAAGTCATTCCTACACTTGTACAGCCAGCAATAACTTAACTATATGCAGAAGTGATAGCAAACCACATAAGTATATCCCACTAACTCCAAATAAATGTATATGCAATTCAATTTCTCTTTGGTTTGATCCCCAAAAGAATAGCTCTGATGAAGACAGAACTCTCCCTAGAAAACAAAGCAAGGTAGGGAATTCCCTGGTGGTCCAATGGTTAGGACTCCATGCTTTCACTGCCGAGGGCCCAAGTTCAATCCCTGGTCAGGGAACTAAGATCCCACAAGCCACTCAGTGCAGCCAAAAAAAAAAGAGAAGCAAAGCAAGGCAGAAAATATGAAAAGGCAGAAGTGTTTTCTGGGTAGGAAGAAGGTAGAAGACACTCATTCTTAATATACCTTGTATCATTCAAAGTTAATAAAAGTATTCCCTTCCCATGTACGTTTGAAAGTATTCTAGCGTTGTGAATTCTGTTGTAGAATTTGGAACACCACACCCCAGAAGAATGAAGCCTCAGAGGAAAGCTGGTGGACCTAACTTAAGGTAGGAGAGGTTTCACCCCCATTGAACTTCAAACCTATGCTGTGGCAAAAGATTTTCTAAAGGAAGACAACAAGGGAATTCCCTGGAGCTCCAATGGTTTGGACTCTGTGCTTCCACTGCAGGGGGCGCAGGTTCAATCCCTGGGCGGGGAACTAAGATCCCACAAGCTTCACAGCGTGGCCCCCCCCCAAAAAAAAGAAGAAGAAGAAGACAGCAAAGACCAAAATCCTAAAGGAAAAGATGGACAGATTTAACTGTATTAAACTTTAAAACATCTGTGTGGTTAAAGTAAACAAAATCAAACATCAAACAAAAAAACTAGAAGAAAAAGTACCTGTCATTCATATTACAAAGGCTTAATAGCCCCAGTACAGAAACCCATTAAAAATTTTAAAGCATGAGGAATCTAACAGGAGAACCATCAAAGAACATGAACAGGCCATTTACAGAGGAAGAAATACAAAAGGCAAAAGTTGAAAGAACTGGCCAAGATTTAGGGAAACTAAGCCCTCTCACCCTGTTATCAGGAATGTAAATTAGTTCGCCTTTATATGGGGCAATTTGACAATATAAAAATAACACTAACATTTATAAAGAGCTTACTACTTACCAAGTACTCTGTGAAGTGCTTTATACTGATTGAGCTATTCAATCCCCACTCAACTTGTATGGACATTCAATGTGCATCATGTGTAATAACGAAAAACTCGAGATTCCTCAGACACTGAACAATAGGGTTTGGTTAAATAGAACATGGAATCTCTATACAATGGATTGAAATAATTTATATTTACCAACATGGAAAACCCTGTAAAATGTAGTAAGTTTTTAAAAAGGCGACAAAAGAGAATGTACAATATACCTGTTAAGTAACAAAATTCAACTAAGTTGTTTTTTAAAGATTTATTTATTATTTATTTATTTATTTATTTTTGGCTGTGTCAGGTCTTAGTTGTGGCACACAGGATCTTTGTTGAGGCATGCAGGATCCTTCGTTGCAGTGTGCAGGCTCTTCGTTGTGGTGCGTGGGCTTCTCTCTAGTTGTGGCATGTGGGTTTTCTCTTCTCTAGTTGTGGTGCACAGGCTCCAGGGCACGTGGGCTCTGTAGTTTGCAGCACATGGGCTCTAGTTGAGGCACGCAAGCTCAGTAGTTGTGACATGCGGGCTTAGTTGCCCCTCGGCACATGGGATCTTAGTTCCCTCACCAGGGATCAAACCCACGTCCTCTACATTGCAAGGTGGGTTCTTTACCACTGGACCACCAGGGAAGTCCCTCAACTGAGTAAGCTTTAAAGATTTTATTGGCTTTATTCAACAATTCATGAATTGGGCAGCATCTCATCTAGCAAATAGAAAGGAACTCTGAAGAGCAGTACAAAATAGAAGACTTTTACAAGCAGAAGGTGGAGGGACAAGGAAATTACTAGCAACGAGTGGATTGTTTCAAGCAAGGTCACCTTCCTTTGGGGGACAGCAGGGGTCTATGAGGTGGATTACCTCACTACAGCTGACCAGACAATTCCAGACTGACTGGAATTACATTCCTGGGAGAGGCTGAAACTGCAATTAGGTTAGGTATTAAGTCTCAGTTTGGTGATGTGGGCTTAGCACAAGTGACTCCATTTGGGGCCTATTGTCTCTTTTTTAACAATTCCCCCCTTCTGATGAGACTCTCAGCTTAACTGGGAGATGTGATCAAAATTTAAGCATTAGTGGCACTTTCAGCTACCACTCTGAAGTTCCCACAGTTTTTGCTGATCCTCTGTGTAGTATTCACAGGTCATGACTTTTTAGCTGAACCTCTGTGTCATTCACGGGTCATAACTTCAGGTTCAGTTTTTTAGCTGGTCGTTCTCTTCGTTCTTTCCTGACATTCCAGTCTTAGAACATTTGCTTGGTGGTGAGCAGCTGCAACCATGCATTTAAAGCTTTTGAGAGAACACAGCACACCAGGGAGACTACTATGACTGTGGTAAGCAGGATAATTCCCAAAGTCTGGAGTGCACTTTGGAGTCATGGTCCCCAAGACCCAAATCAATCAACTACATCAAAGAAAGAACCCGTTGAAGGAGTTACTTTCTTAAGCCAGTGACTTATTCAGTGATCTTATACAGCTGAGTTTCAACTTCAGCAGTACTAATCCAGGTGCAGCAAATGGTGCTGGCCACAGCACAAACAACTCCTTGCTCAGCTAAAAGATAATCAAGGGTTATCTTTTTATCAAGAGCAATCTTGATCAGAGAGTGTAAGGATTTTTGTTGGGCAGCTATGGCTTTTGCAGTAGATTCTGTAGTATTTTCGAGGGTTAAGGAGAGGTTCCTGATCATAGCCTTACTTGTATTCACTCCTAACCAGGGAAGTAGGGACCTGCCAAAGGAAGTGAATCCTGAATCATGAACACCTCCTGGGAGGTCTTTTCTAACTGGACGATGTAAATTCAGGGGAGTTGACCAACGAGGTGTCTCAGTTTGATTGTGGACAGCTAGGGGCACAGTTAGATAACCTAAGAGGCATTGATTGCTCAGTTATGCACCAGCCATCTAGGCATTCATGGGCTCAAGGAGAATGACAAACACCACAGACAAAGATAAATCCTGTCAGGGCACAAACCATTCCCACCAAGGTGGTATTGTTAATGGATTGTTGCATTTGTCCATTCAAGCCAGGGGTCAGTTAGGTTTTCAGCACAATTGGAAAGTAAACCTCTAAGCCTGAAATGAAAAGTTGTTCTAATTCCTTGCAAAGATGAGTGCTGCTGGTGAGAGCTTTTCATGATTGGGGGAAGATCTGATTTAGATAATCATAAGAACATGGGGGTGCATATGTACTATGATTTATACAGGTATTTGTATCTAACTGGGCAAGTACAGTTATAATTGAAGAAAAGTCAAAGAAGGCACAGGATGTTCTGGCCATGAAAGTCAGACTCTAAGTGACTCCTGGTGGGGGCGGGGGGGGCGTCAATTGGGAATAGAAGAGAAATTGGTCACAGAGAGGACCAGGGGGTCTTCTGGCAACACAGATAGGCATTTTTGATGACAAATCCAGCAGTCTGAAAGGTTAACTCTATTAGCAATGGCCTGGAAGAGTAAAGGAAAGAAAGAGAAAGAGAGAGAGTTTCATGTTTCGCTAAAGTATGAAGTCTTGATCTGGCATCTTGGCAGTCTACATCAATGTTAGCTACTTCTCTTCCTCTGATTTGGAGTCTCCAGTGTCTACACAGGACCAGTTGTCGGGTGCAGCCTTCTTTAGCTGTGAGATGTGTACCCAAGGTTCAAGTCCCTGAAGTTTGGCTGCCATCTGGATAAATGAGGAAGACCTGGTATAGTCCCTTCCAAGAAAATTTAACAGCAGCCTTTATTCTTAGTGATTCCAAATCAGAAGGGTGGGAGAAAATTGGAAACGTTAGTTTGGAGAGTTATAGCCAGATATTTGAGGAAACTAAAAGAATTGAGGATCCAGTCCAGTTTACAGGTATATAACAAAATTTCAAAGACAGTTAACAGGACTAAAATCTAGTATCTACAAAGGTGCAAATATAATTTTTCTCTCTACAATCACCCCCATTTTTTTACCAAGATAATCACAGTAAAACTAATTTGTTTGCATTAAAACTGGCCTTGTTATTTACATAAGTGCAGCAAGAATAGTGATTGACCATATAAGTTCTTTTTAAGACAGCTTTGCTGGAACTTTTCATAAGAAATCTCAGCTTGAACTCTTAAAAGCCTCTGAGGACAGGAAGCCTAGCCAAGATTTTGCCTATAGTTGTGTGAATTCCTCTCTTCTTCAGATCCCCAAAATATCCTGAGCTTTCTAAGCCTGCCAGGAAGTGACCTTCCTTACTTACCTGGTAAGGCTGCCGGGAATCCAGTAAGCAAAGTACCAGGTCGATGTTTCTGAGAGGCTTTATTGGCTCCATGAAGTCAACCTTAGTATCTTAATGCTGTCTGGTCATATCTGAGTCTATGCATGTCTCTCTCAAATATGACTTTCCTGTCAAAGCCTTGGTATTGTAATATAGCCAGTGTTTCTAATTGTGTTCTGTTACAAGGAGAACAAACAAATCCTTATTGAACTTATTCAAATAACTAATTAGGGCTTCCCTGGTGGTGCAGTGGTTGAGGGTCCGCCTGCTGATGCAGGGGGCGCAGGTTCGTGCCCCGGTCCGGGAAGATCCCACATGCCGCGGAGTGGCTGGGCCCGTGGCCCATGGTTGCTGAGCCTGCACGTCCGGAGCCTGTGCTCCGCAACGGGAGAGGCCACAACAGTGGGAGGCCCACGTACCGCAAAAAAAAAAAAAAAAAAAAAAAAACTAACTATATTGCCATGAAAAGAATACTCAAGAGTTTCTAAATTATGGAGGGATTGGGTAGGGAGAAAAAGTACATGTTTCATCTTTGCTTACAAAGGTATACTTTACCAAATTGCTGCATGTCATAGCTAGCTTAAGAGAAAAAGTTTCCTTAAATCTGAAAAAACAAAACATTAAGGAACCAGCAATGTTTCAACCAAAAAGTCATTAAAAATTATAATCATCCTCCTCAGTTCATTCAGACCCATGTAATTAATACTTGTTCTGCTTGAATCCAATTTTTCCATTAGCTCTGGAAATTCTCACTGAGTTCAGCTTTATGATATTAAAGTTATCAGAAACCTGTACTTGTCAAAGTTCATTCCATGAATCTCCTTGAAGATGGAAGTACTTTGCAGGAACATTTTTACAAAAGTATCAGAGTAAAAGAGTAACTGTCTGTAAAAAGACTTAAAAAATGCTCATTGTTAAAGATCTGATGAGAATTAATTACAATGGAATTGATGAAGAAATTTGGTTATTTCTGTGACATACAACATTTTAAGATAATAACTGGAATTATTACTGATAACATACCAGGACACTTCAAATTCCCAGGAATTTCATACAATTTCTGGATCACATATATCTATACAAATACAACATAAAGAAGGCTTAGTACTACTTATTTGACAATGCTTCCCATGTAATTTAGCATATCAAATATGCCTAATAAGTTTAACATCTCTCTTTTTCTAAGGAGAGTAGTTCTGTTGTGATTTTCCAGGGGCTTCTGGAAAAATCTCAAAGTTACTTCCAGGTCAAAAAGACTTCATTTAGAATTTGATTTTTTTTTGGTGGGGGGGGTAGTTTTCAAAAATATCAAAAGGCTTTAAAAATATTTGGTCAAATAGGATCATAGGTCACTGAAACAATACTTAATTATCTATTTAGCCATAGTGACAATTAGACTTCACAGGCAAATACAGAAAATTAAATACTTGTAAACAAACAAACAAACAAAATACCTTAGCTCTTTTAATAGAGAAGACTCAATTTTCTTAAGTAATCAAAGACTTGATAAAGACAATGTGAAACAGGAAATTATTATTATTATTTTTTGCGGTACGCGGGCCTCTCACTGTTGTGGCCTCTCCAGTTGCGGAGCACAGGCTCTGGATGCGCAGGCTCAGCGGCCATGGCCCACGGGCCCAGCCGCTCCACAGCATGTGGGATCCTCCCGGACTGGGGTACGAACCCACGTCCCCTGCATCGGCAGGCGGACCCTCAACCACTGTGCCACCAGGGAAGCCCGAAACAGGAAATTATTTTGATAAGACACAAAATCTTTATCTTCTAGGCAAATTACTTAAAAGAAAGAAAAACCATTTACAATCTCTTACAAGAGCAGATCAATAGTGCACAAAATCTTTGTCCTTTTAACAGAGAGAAAACCAAATTCTAGTATTGCACCAGCTACTTTTGATATTAAAACTCATTTTTCACTCAAATAAGTTCATTTTAATATTAGCCAGCTTAACCATGCATAAAATTATTTCCCAAGATTCCTTTCCCATAAACCTTTTAAAACTTTCTTTTTTTACATTTAGATTTTGTCCTATGTTTTCCTTCTTTTCCATTCTGAAATAACCAGCCTTAGGACAAAATTACTTCCCTTTCCCTCAACAAAAATGCATTTCCATTCCTCATACCTTCTTTTACTGAAAACATACATCCTACTTTCCTTGCATACGGAAACTTTCCCTTATTATTTCTAGTAGTTTTAATTACATATAACTTTTAACCCTTAAAAACTTTAATTTCTACTGAAAATAAATAAGTAAACAATTGTGAACTATTTTATACATTAGCATTTTGTGGCAAATTTATAAACATTTTATATTTTCTAGAAACATATGCTTTTTCATAGTGATTTTTTTTCAGTGTGGCACAAAACATGTTTACTAATAAACCCAAATATCTTTAGCTGCTCTGTAAAACAAAACCAAAAGTGGATAAACCTACATTCAGTAATTAGTGTTTCAGTATTTCAGCTTATTTGGAAATTATCTAGATATTTAATGACTATCATTTAATTTAACTTAGCAAAACTTTAAGGTTTCAGGTTACCAAAAAGATTTGGGGAAACTGCTTAAGCAGATATACTGTAAGATATAATTATTGCTAAAAAGTTCACCTAAAAACTCTTATCTCACTTACATCTATTTAATTCACTTGTTTTCCACAATTATGCTTAGATTACTTCATCATACCAAGTTATGTTTCTTACTGACAAGTTTTATAACAGAGATATCATGAACTTATTTGACTAATAAACCTAGGTAGAATAAAAGTTGTATGTCTGCATTATATTCAATGTTGATAACTCTAAAGACATGTCTATTTTAATTAAACCAACAGATTTAAATTAGCTTTAATACCAAATATTTTCCTAGATCACACGAACCTGAAAAGCATTTGGGTTAGTTTCTATTATATTTTTTGAGAATTTTATAAATACTTAATTCATATAGGCATTCATTTTCTTTAAGCCAATTAAACAGAACTCTTTTACAAATTAATTTTGGCAATACCATCTGGAGGTAAAAAAAAAATACCACACATCTACAACATATATAGAGACACACATAAACATACAGATGCAAACTTTATAGTTGAGACTTTATAGTTCTTGTCCTAAAATTTTAACCATGAGACAGATATGATAATATAAAACTCACTAGCTTATAAAAGAACAGTTGAAATAAGTATACCTGCTCCAATGGCTATGGCTAAAGCTTCTTCTAATATTTGTGGAGAAGACACTGAAGATTTGTATTTGTCCTTAACAAGTAACCTTATAGAAGCTGTAGACCAGATTTGGGGCAAGAGAGCTTTTATAGCAGTTTGTATTTTTTAAAAGCCTTCCCCCCACTTTTTTCTTTCATTCTCAGGAACTGGCAATGGTCTAGATAAGAGTTCCCAGAGAAAGACTAGGTAAAACATTTACTTCTCAAAGGCTCAGGGAAAGAATGCAAGTTCCTCCAAGAAGGACTTTTGTTCTTTAAAGACCAGAATTTTTACAATACTTACAAGCTTTCTGAGATAAGTAGGGGAGGTTTTGGGATAGGTAAAAAAGATAGGTGGACTTTGCATTTTTTCTGGAGCTACATTTCTGGTTTTGCAAAGATCTGTAAGATAAGGACAGTTGCTTTTAATTTCTCAAGAAATTGGGTTGCAACTTAAATGGCATCATAGGTTGTTCCACTCATCCAACCACATTATCTTCAATCTGCTTTTCTGTATCAGGGAGAAGATTCCCAACTAAGATGAAAACCAAAATATTTCTATGTTCTGGATTTAGAAATATTTGTCTTTGGAATGTTTTAGTAAATCCTTCCACAAAGGCTTCAGAAGGTTTTTCTTTCCCTCTGGGTGTATAGTTTTCATTTTAGCTTGGGGGAGAAGGCCTTTAAAAAAGTTCCCAGGGCTTCCCTGGTGGCGCAGTGGTTGAGAGTCCGCCTGCCAATGCAGGGGACACGTGTTCGTGCCCCGGTCCGGAAAGATCCCACGTGCCGTGGAGTGGCTGGGCCCGTGAGCCATGGCTGCTGAGCCTGCGCGTCCGGAGCCTGTGCTCCGCAGCGGGAGAGGCCACAACAGTGAGAGGCCCGCGTACCACAAAAAAAAAAAAAAAAAAAAGTTCCCAATAGGCTTTGAATATCAGCTTCAATTTGGCCAACTTCTGACCACAGAGCTACTTTAAAAAAAAAAAAATCCTTTCAAATATCTTGTCAGGTTTCATCCGGGAAAAACAGTAAATATTTCTGGCAGTATTGAACAATTCCTTGGACTAAAGAGGCGCCCCCAAAGAGGGTGCAAACGTATTTTATTTTCCTTTCTCTACAGGATACAACAGACAGAGATCTGGGAGAGCCAACTGTAGCAAGAATTATTACCCTTAGCCAGCTTCTGCCAGTTTTCCCAGGATCCCATCTGCAAGCTCTGAGTGGGGTTTAAAGTAGAGAGTGTAAGCTCTGGTATCTACCAGAATTTGGTAAAGTTTTTGATTGATTTTAACTTTAGTTTCCCCTTGGCTGCTTAAGGGAATAAAGTAGCAGTTTACTAGAAAAATCCCTCAGAGTCTCATCAACTCTGGCCCCTCCTTAGAAGGTAGATTTGGGGGCATTCAAGCTGATGTGAAGAATTTGCATAGGACCTTTGAGGATCTCTTTTCCAGTATCCTAGTTGATTACAATAGATATCAATCTCTAGGACAGCATTTTGATGATGGACCCCTAGGAGGGTGTAATTCAGGAGGCCTTGGTGTTGTTTTAGATACCTTTTGTGTCTTTGATTTTCCATTAGCCTTTTACAACAAAATTTTCACTGAAGCTATTTTGGAATCTAGAAGCCTTTTGGAAGCTTCTACATATCAATTAAAATAGGTATCCCATTCTGTTTGTTTGATTTGGGAACCTTTGCTTTTTAGTGAACCTCTTAACTGAACGATCTTGTCTAGTTGGAACATTCCCCATAATGGCCATTGTAATTCTAGGATTTTTTTTAGCAAGATTCTGCCATTTTTGTAGATATTTATAGCTTCCGGGACCATAGTTCTTACACATAAAATAAGCAGGTGTGCCAAAAGGTGGTGCATTCAACTCTTTGGAATTTAAGGATCCCATTTCTTTTAGCTAAGCCTTTTTGGTCTCTTGGAGCCAAACTACAGTAGTCTGTCCTTAATCACAGGGGAAACATTCCAAGAAAGACCCCTAGTGGATGCCTGAAACTAAGGATAGTACCAAACCCTATATATATTTTTTCCTATACGAACATACATACATATTGTAAAGTTTAATTTATAAATTAGGCACAGTAAGAGAGTTACAATAATAACTAATAACAAAATAGAACAATTATAACAATATACTGTAATAAAAATTATGTGAATGTGGTCTCTGTCACAAAATATTTTATTGTACTATACTCACCCTTCTTGTGATGATGTGAAATGATAAATGCCTATGTGATGACATGAAATGAGGTGAATGACGTAGGCATTGTGATGTAGCATTAGGCTACTGTTGACTTTCTTATGATATGTCAGAAGGATCATCTGCTTTGGGTGATCCTAGATCATCGAGCCATGATGATGTTGATGGTTGGATGTCAGGAGCGGACAATGTCACTGGTTGGGGATGGAGCTGGAGGGCTCAAGGTTTCATCAAGCTACTCAGAATTGTGTGCAATTTAAAATTTATGAATTGTTTAATTCTAGAATTTTCCATTTGGTACTTTCAGACGGGCTTCCCTGGTGGTGCAGTGGTTGGGAGTCCGCCTGCCGATGCGGGGGACACGGGTTCGTGCCCCGGTCCGGGAGGATCCCACATGCCGCGGAGCGGCTGGGCCCGTGAGCCACGGCCGCTGAGCCTGCGCGTCCGGAGCCTGTGCTCCGCAACGGGGGAGGCCGCGGCAGTGAGAGGCCCGCGTACCACAAAAAAAAAAAAAAAAAAAAAAAAAAATACTTTCAGACCATGGTTGACTAGGGGTAACAGAAACTATGGAAGGTGAAACTGCAGATATGGTGGGACTACTGTAATACCTAAGAGGGTTGTGCTGCTGCATTGGGGATTGTGTGGTGTTTTACAGCATACCTCATTGCATGGAAATTTTCTTGAGGTTGGTGATCAACTTATCCTAACACAGGAATCTTAGAGTTAGGTGGTGAGTGCTCCATCAGTTTTTAAGTACTTGACCCATGCCCACCAATTTTGCGACTTTTGGCTTCCAAGAATCCCATTAGCAATAGCCCTTATCTACACAAAACAAGACAAACATGTGCACCTTAACACACCAGCAGTAACCAAGAGATGTTACTGTGGCCTGGACAAGAGAAGGCCCTGTACACACCACCAGCAATTCCCAATGTGGAACCTGGGACTCGGGAAAGGACTGAACCAGCAGACCCAGCAAGTGGGGACTACAGACTGGGATTCTAAACAAATGGGGAACTATTGACAGAATCGCCAGCAGTTCCCAACGTGGAATCTGGGGACTAAACTAAGGGCTGGGGTTTTCCAGTCAAATAGGGGATTGTGGTCTAACTACCAGAAGGTCCCAATGTGGAACTGCAGAAAGCCAATTAGATTGGAAGCTCAAGGCAAAGAGAGTGGAGCTCAGAACCAAGAGGAACTTACCCACGGCCCTCGGAAATGGCAAGAAAGAGAACTCAAGGGGTTCACAAGGTATCACTCCTGTGTTTCTCATTGTCCCTGAAGCCATCAGAAGTCTCCTTCAGTCCCACTGCTGCCACCAAATCTGTTAAAGAACAAAGTTCAACTGAGTAAATTTTAAATATCTTATTGGCTTTATTAAACAATTCATGAATTGGGCAGCATACCGTCTACCAAATAGGAAAATGCTCTGAGGAGCTGTACAAAATGGAAGACTTTTACAGGTAGAAGGAGGCAGAACAAGGAACTTATTCTAACAAAGAGCTGGTTGTTTCAAGCAAGGTTACCTTCCTCTGGGGGACAGCAGGGGTCCATCAAGGAGATTACCTCTTTAGTGCTAACCAGGAAATTCCAGACTGACTGGTTAAGATTACATTCCTAGGAGAGGCTGAAACTGTAATTCGATTTCCTATGTATTAAGTCTCCATTTGGTGACATGGGCTTAGCACAAGTGACTCCATTTTGGGCCTTATCTCCTTTTTTTAAAAATAAATTTATTAATTTATTTGTTTATTTTTGGCTGTGTTGGGTCTTCGTTGCTGCACATGGGCTTTCTCTGGTTGCAGCGAGTGGGGGCTACTCTTCGTTGAGGTGCGTGGGTTTCTCATTCCGGTGGCTTCTCTTGTTACGGAGCACAGGCTCTAGGAGTGTGGGCTTCAGTAGTTGTGGCACGTGGGCTCAGTAGTTGTGGCTCGCGGGCTCTAGAGCACAGGCTCAGTAGTTGTGGCGCATGGGCTTAGTTGCTCCACGGCATATGGGATCTTCCTGGACCGGAGCTCGAACCCATGTCTCCTGCATTGGCAGGCGGATTCTTAACCACTGTGCCACCAGGGAAGCCCCCTTATCTCCTTTTTAACATACAATTTCTATAGCATAAAAAACTGTATGAATATGTGTCTATATATGTATATGTATACAGAAACATCTCTTGGATATGTACACCAAAATAACAAGGGTTGTTTCTACGTGGTGGGAGTTTTAGATGATCTTGATTTTCTGCTTTATACCTTTCTATTATGTCTTTGTTATCACTATTCCTGCTGCCCAGGAGTAAGGTCAGCTTGATGAGCATACAACCTGTGCTATCACACAGGGTCCCATGCTTAGAAGAGCCCATGTTTGGTTTAATATTCTGCTGTCACTATTTTGAAATTCTGAGTAATTCATGAACAAGGGGCCCCACATTTTCATTTTGCACCGAGCCCTACAAATTACATTGCTGGTCCTGTCAGGAGTATAGCTTGCCTCTTCAACTCTCATCCGGAAATGTGCTGTTCTACAACCACCACGTGAGAACTTGCTACTCTCATTTTTGTTCCTTCAAGTAGAAGGGTGATACCTCTCAACAAGGAGGCTTTTCACCTATTTTTTCCACTGTCAGCAAGACCATCAATCCTCTCCCTGAAGGGAATGGAAAGCCTCTGAGGGCAGATTATTTTTTCTTCCCTACTAGATTTTAGTTTTACGCTCTCTCCCAGCCCCTGACAGGATGGATTGCAGGTGTCCATAATAGAGTACCTACGTTCCAACATGCCAATTCTAGGAGGAGAAAAATCTGTTCTCCTGTGATCCACAATCAATCCCAGCCACTACTCTAGCATCAAATGCATATGTGTACATTTACATATGTGAATTATTGTTAAGTCATTCTATAATGAGCCTTCGTGCCTAGAGCCTTGCCAAGCAAGGTTTTCATAATATCCCTAAGTAGTTTAGCAACAACTCAGAGCAACAACTAAAGCCAATCTTCATAGCTATCAGTGAATATACCCACGCCCATATTCATGAGATTTCCTTATAGTTTATTCCCATCAACTAAGCTTTTTATTGTCAGGAAGTTTTATGTAATTCTCCACCTGGAGATTTCACTGTGCATTCCTTCCTTTGGATCTTTTATAAAGATTTTTTTTTAAACTAGCCTCCCCACCAATCCCTAAGAAATCGTATTTTCAAAATGTCAAAATAATGTCCTTAACCTCCTTTAACTCTACGTCTGTTTCTTATTTCTAAGGTGATATCTACTGAGAGGAAAGAGGGTCAAGGTCCTATAGTGACTCAATTCCCTTACAAACAGTGGTCATGGGAATTCCCTGGTGGTCCAGTGGTTAGGACTCTGCACTTTCACTACTGTGGGCCCGGGTTCAATCCCTGGTTGGGGAACTAAGATCCTGCAAGTGTGGCATGGCCCCAAAACAAACAAACAAAAACCTAAAAAACAGTGGTCGTAAGATCTTGTCAAAAACTTTTGGAGGTCAATTTATATTATATCCATCAAATGTCATATCTGCATGCTGTTTAATCCTTCAAATAAACCCACTTAGCGAGATTAGAATTATAGAAATCACCACATTTCCTCTAAGGAGTTCTTTTGGTTCAAATATCCTCTACTAGCTTTACTGACATGACATCAAACTCCCCAGTTTTTGAGTGACCTCCATTGTTCCATAACTGTCACATAAACAAAAAACTTCTAATTATGGATATTTTCAAACACACACAAAAGTATAGAAAATAGTGCATTGAAGTTCCAGGTAGCTACTACTCAGCTTCAGCAATTACATTTGCCTATCTCAATCATCACTTTTAAATTTTGTTTCTCGATTTAGAGGAAATTTTGAGCATTAGATTCTAACTAGGAATACAGCCAAATTCATATTCTCACTTGAAATAAAGCTGTCACCTAAGTAGCAGTTATCTAGTTAAAATCAAAGAGCATCCCCATTTCCATCTCTAACCAACCTGCTTTCTAACTCCCTCTCCTCCTGCCCCTGAGCTGCAACTGGCACTTGTCCCAGCTAACTGGTCTAATCCTTTCAACTACTTAAATGTAGGACAGGAGGACTTTGAGAATAGATTTGCTTAGCATACTGCAGAAGAGGCAAAATTGCCCTCTGACCACTGCATCCCAGGGCAATTCCATTTCAATTCTTTAACTTTTGTAGAAGTGAACAAATAACAGCATTGGAATAAAGCTTATTTTTCAGAACTTTTGTTCAAAGCTCAGTGTAAAAGTATGCCCACGTCTATCCATGTGAAAGTGGATATTACACAAAGTAGGCAAGAAGAGCAAGGCTCAGAGGGAATAAGATGGAAGATTAAGTTATGGATCAAGGGAAAGGAAGTAATGTTTCTAGGCTCCCTCTGGGAGACTTTATCTCCTTTATCTTCCCAGCAACTTCAGGTATAATCTAATTCCCATTTTACATATGAGGAAACTGAGGAAACTCAAACCTCAGAAGTCCTATGGCTCAAGACACCAGTTTGTTAATGTTGCAGGAGGAACTGAATCTGATCTATTTGACTCCAGAGCCATGCCTTTCTAAGTCAGGAGCACTGGAAATTGGTTGGGATCCCCAGGACAATCCTTTCTGAGGCTTGAGCATGCAAACAAATACCACTTTGTAATAAGACTTTCTCTCTTTCTCACCAGATGGTCCCCTAAATTAGTTGAAGCCTGTGGGCCTTAAATATAAAATAGGCAGATGCATCTTGATTATAATACAGCAGTTTGGTTTTAGTTGCAAGTGTTATGCTTAAAATGCAAGAATGTGATTGATTTACAGAATTTTTTTTAAAGGATAGGGGTTTTTTTGTGCTTGGCCAGCCCAGCTCCTGAATGCCTGGCTGCTCTCCAAAACAGACAGAACTACACCTAGGCAGGCCACCAAAAGTAAGGGTTCTATTTCTCTGGGACAGCCCTGAGCAACAGGACCTTCGCCCAATCCATACTGCTGATGCTGCCTCTATGAGACCCACCGGAGGCAGTTCTTGCTCTTCCTCCCTTAACCAGACTAGGCAAGAGGTATTTCGTCAAGAAGTCCCCAGCTTGCTGGAATAATATCCATCCAGCTCCTTCTTTGCCATTGGCATTTACCCTAGCCTGCCTGGATCTAGAAGCTGATCCCTCTGGACTAAAGATCGTGCCTCTTCTTCTCCAATGAGTTGAGGGGACAAGAGGCAGCTTTAAAACTTGCTTCTCTTTTACTCACACTTAGTATGCCTGTTTCGTCTGTATATAAAGACTCCACTCACCTACAGCTATGAAAAACCCCGCTCTAACTTTGGAACTGAGAAATCATTCTTTATTCAGACACGTGCTTCCTCCACAAAGCATAGCAGCTGGGTGCATTGGAGGCAGCAGTGAGGGTGCAGGATCCAGGAGGGATGGGGAAGAAAGCAATTCTGAAAGGGAGTGAGGAGCAGTCTCAGGGAAGGGAGATGTCATCAGAGGGTTAAGCAGGCAGCAGGAAGGAAGAGGAATTCACTATTGAGGAGAAATGGAGAAGGGACTAAGTACCAAGCACTATGCTAGATGCTTCACATATACCAAGTGAGGAGGGACTGGAAATGGAGAGAAATTTATGAATGCTATTAAACTAGTGCAGGCAAGAAGTAATTAGGGACTTAAGAGAGTGGTGGCAGTTTGAATGGGAAAGAGAGGACAGAAGCAGGATTCACTGTGAAGTGAGGCTCGGCCCGACTTAGCAATTGATTGGGTGTAGAGGTCAGGGAGAAGGAAGAAACCAAGAGCTTTGGTTTTCATAATAAGTGACTGGGAAGATAAGAGGAAATGATTGTCAGGAGATGGATTTAGACAAGGTTAATCAATTCAGTTTGGGGCCTATTTAAGCTTTTAAAATTTTTTTTATGCAAATTTCAAAACATAGACGAAAAGAGAGAATAGGATATTGAAGTCCCATATACCCACTACCTAACTCAACAATTATCAACTCACAGCCAATCAATACCCTTACCTATTCCTTCTCTCCCCAACGGGATTATTTTGAAGTAAATCCCGGACATCATATGATATTATCCATAAACACTTCAGTATGTATTTCTGAAAGATATTCCTAACATAGCCACATATAATTATCTCACCTAAAAAGGTAACATTAAGCCTTTAATGTCATCAAATACTTAATGTCATCAGTAATTATTCAAACTTCCTCAATCGGCCCCTTGTTTGTTTGATTTATATAGTTGATTGGTTAAAACCAGGATCCAGATAAACAGTCCCATTGAATGTAAGATTCTGTCTGAAACAGCCATATGGAGATATCAAGCAGGCAACTGAAATTTTGGGTCCAAAATTCAAGAGGTAGAGGCCAGAAATATAGATGTGGAAATCATCTTCCCAAAGAGAATCGTTGAAGCTATTTGAATAGATGAAGCTATTGAGTATGTATTAAAGGGGAAGAATATAACAATAAAAATGGCCCAAGGATAGAACCCTGGGGAAAAACTACATTTTGAAGAGAAGAAAGAGACTGAGGATGGGGACGAGGAGGGATTAGTCTGGGGAAGAAACAAGAAGCTGAAAAGTTGAAAAAGAAAACAAGATAGTGTTGTCCCCGGAACCAAGAAATGAAAGTGTTGCACAGAGGGAGGACCACACAATTTTCCTCACTCAATGTTTTCCCTAAAAAGAGCCTTGTACTAGGACTCAGTCCCTACTCTACTGTGTGACTTTCTAGCTGTGTTACAAGTTGAGCAAGTCACCTCCCTAAGTCCAAGATTCTTCAGATTTAAAAACAGATAAGACCAGTCCTGATTAACAGGCTGCTATGAGGATCAAATGAGAATGGAATCATGTGAAGAAGGCCTTTGTTAACTGCAAAGCACTGGACAAATAGGAGAGGCTGTTCGTTCAATACATCCTTATTGTTATTTTTATTAATTATGTGAAAATATAACTGCTGAGTGGAGGATTTAAAGTTTTTAATATTAGGAAATCCTGAATTTGAAAGGCCATGATTCTTCAAGAGTCTCATTAGATATAATAGCCGGCTTTTAGGAGCATCTATTGTGTGCTAGACACCGTTCTAAATCCTCCACATACCTTAACTCATTTGATCCTCAAAAGAAAATCTTATGAGATAGGTACTACTATTAACCTTGTTTTACAGATGAGGAAGCTAAGGCTGAGAGAAGTGACCTAACTTGCCCTAGGTCACACAACTAGGAAAGTAGCTGAGCCAGAGCTTAAGCCAAGTCTTTCCTATGCCAGAGCCTGACTTCTTAATCACTACACCAAACTTCCTCTTAAAAATATGCCTTGGAAAATTAGAAGACCACCATATTGCAACCCTAATGAATTATGGATCTAGGCATCAATGGCAGCTACCATCACAAAGACAACCAGACAGGGCTTCCCTGGTGGCACAGTGGTTAAGACTCCACCTGCCAATGCAGGGGACACGGGTTCGAGCCCTGGTCCAGAAGATCCCACATGCCGCGGAGCAACTAAGCCCATGTGCCACAACTACTGAGCCTGTGCTCTAGAGCCCATGAGCCACAACTACTGAGCCTGCGTGCCACAACTACTGAAGCCTGCGCACCTACAGCCCATGCACTAAAACGAAGAGCAGCCCCTACTCGCCGCAACTAGAAGCCCGTGCACAGCAACAAAGACCCAATGCAGCCAAAAATAAACAAAACAAAATAAATAAAACATAAAAAAAAGACAACCAGACATAATGTTCCTGAAGGAAGCACATGCCACCACCTATGAGGTAATTTTGCACCCCCTCCCTCCCCCGCAAAAAATTGAACCTGAATCAAACAAAGCTTTTAGATTAGGGTTATGGTTGCCAGATGAATTTCAGGATGCCCAGTTAAAACTGAATTTCAGATAAACAACAAATAATATTTTTAGTGTAAGCATGTCCCATGCAATATTTAGTATGTCCCATACACTAAATTTGGGACACAGTTATACTAAAAAAGTATTCATTGTTTATCTGAAATTCAATTTTAACTGGGAACTCTGTATTTCTATTTGCTAAATCTGGCAACCCTACTTTAGATCCAACTACCCATTTATAAGGAACACAAACGGCAGAGAAACACATTAAAGGAACCAGAATAAGGCTATCTGCACCAGACTGGGTAAATGTACAAGACAAACAACCAGACTTCTTTAACAAAGAAATGTCAAGAGCGAGAGAGAAAGAGAAACCTATAGACTAAAGAGACTTAAAAGACACAAAACTCCATCACTATGTGTAGACTATTTAGATTCTGCTTCAGATTATTAAAATACCACGACACTTGTGATATTATTGGTAATTTGATCACTGTCAAGTAATTCCATAAGTATATTAAGGAATTATTCATTTTTTAATTTTCTAGTGGTATTGTGGGTTTTTTTAAGAAGCCCTTATCTCTTATACATTTTGAAATGTTTATGGATGAAATGACATGTGCCAGAAGTGCTTCACAATAATATGGAAAGGAGGGAAGTGGAAAGAGTATAGATGTAATAAGATTGGCTTTGAATTGAGGATGTTGAAGCTTCCTTAAAAAGTACACGTGATTTCATTATACTTTTCTATTTCGGTATATGTTTGAAGTTCCCCATAATAAAAAAAGGCTTTTGAAAAAAACAATACCTAAAACAGAGCCTGACCTACTGTAAACACTTAATACATATTTGTTGGCAGGCAAATGGGTTTAATTTTTAAAAAGGAAAGCTTCCAGATGGTCATCAAATGGAAAAACATTTTAAAATGAGATTGCAAGCATGAATATGCCTGAAAACACAAATGAGATTCATTTAGGGACCAAACTATACTCAAATGGAACCAATAATGAATTTGCTCAGACAAGGGAATTTGTTTATTAAGATGAACAGTTGTGAAATTCTGGGCAGAAGAGGTTCATATATTATAGCTATTAATTTTGGTAAACACAGAAGACATTTTTAACCCTTCAAAAAGATGTTATGCAGAAAACAATCCATCTTAGATTTTCTTCAATATTTATTATTCCACTGAACTGTTGTAAAAAGTCATGTTAATTTCCCAAAGGCCTTTGGACAGATTTCGAAAATTTGAATGTTCAAATGCAAGTGATCGCCAATTACTAAAAATTAATGACTTCTCATGCTGAATAATGCATGCACTTGGCAGGAGGACTTTACCAAAAATGCAGTGTTGTCAGTTTTTAATGCAATCTTGCCTTAGCTGCTGGGTACATGAAGGCAACCAAATTCAAAAGCAACCCTCAGCCCCCCCCACACAAGGAGCAGGTTAGTGTGTTTACTGAAGTGTTTAGTGCAGGTGAGATAAGCTGTTTATTTTATGCTTAATGTTACACTATATGGATGCACCGTAATTAATTCAACCATTCTCTTATTGATGGATATTTCCCACTATTATCAACAACAATGCATTTGACCTTATACATTTAGCCTTACATTCTGGTGCTTTAATTTCTGGGGGAGAGATTACAAGAAATGGGTTAGCTGGGCCAAAGAATATTTATAAATATTTTTAATTTTAGCAGAAACTAATTGCATGTATTTTTAAAATTAGGGCTACGATGTGGAATGGCATTTAAAAAATGAATCACCTAACTACAAATCAACCATCTCACTAACCTCACTTCAAATGCAAAGTATGTTTAAGCTCTGATTTAAGTAGAGAACTGGGTTCTTAGACAATCTCTCATTGACAGCACTTTTGGTGTTGAAAATTCCATGGTTTATTCTGTTTCAGAGCATCTTGTATCAGTACTTCCAGTTTGGTATTCCTTCCTGTACTAGAAGGAAGCAGCATCTTAAACTGACTCCTTGCCACTGTCTCTGAATTCTGAGTGCCATTTCTGTCTTTCCTTGGTCCCTTTTTGCAAGGAGAGACTGGCTGTCCGCACTCTTTAAAAGGTATTTTTATTGGTATCTTTTCCTCTTATTCTTTTTGTCCCTCTAATTTTAAAGATCTTTTTATTTGCTGTTCTTCAAATTCAAAAATAACAAATGCTTGTTATAACCAGTGAAACAAGGCAATAGGAGGATGTATAAACACAAAGCTAATCATCACACGTCGACCTCCTGATGTGATCAATATTAATAGCCTGCTGAGCAGCCTTCCACAACTCCCCTTGCTCATACAAACAGATCAAACATATGTAAAATTCTGTTTGTTTTCACCAAAGTATAATCATACTATACACATTATTCTGCAACTTGTTTCACTTAACTCTCTCTCTCTCTCTATATATATATACACACATATATTTATATATATGTGACAATAGACAATATATGTTATTTAAGAAAATATAGTGGAGATACTCTGCAGTCATAAGTTCTTTTCCAGTTCTAGAATTCATTTTTGTATTCCTTTGGAGAACATACAACCATGTATTTGTAATGAATTGTTTAATGTCTTTCTTCCCTGCTAGACTGAGAGCTCCTTGAAGGCAGGGGGCTAATTTTGTTCACCACTATATCTCCAGAATTTAGGGTAGTGCTGCCAGGACAGTAATTGCCTTTATAAAATCTATTTGTTCATTGTTTCAGTGCTTCTTGAAACCTTCAGTCTACTTAAACTGGGTCATTGCCAATACTCAAATGTACGTGTCTTTAGGAACTCAGGCCTGAGTAAATCACCACTCAAAGTTATTTAGATGGAAACTGGTGACAGTACATTTTAAAAATTTGTAAGACTTCGTGCTTTTTAGCAAAAAACCCTTTCTGCCACAAAAAAAAAATGAATTTTAAAGGACAGAGCACATGTTTAGCAGAAAGAGAGCTCTACACTTATAATTAGAGCTGAATTCTAGTCCCACCTCTGCCATTAATTACTGTGTGGCCTTTAGAAAGTTCCTTATCCTTTCTGGTCCTGGTTCATCTGTTGCTCTAACATTCATTAATTCCAAAACTATGTACTGTCCCCTGCGTGCGGCACTAGGTTAAGTGCTAGTGATACAGGGGTGAGTGATATAACAGCTAACAGTTAACGAATGCTTACTGCATGCTTGGCCTTTTGCTAATGGAGTCAAAGGCACTATCTCATTTAATCTTCCATGATAGCACTACCGTGATACTTTCTGTACTTTACAAAGGAGGAAACTGAGGCATAGCGAGGTAAAGTAACTTTCCCAGCATACCAAAGGACGCGGTGAAGACAGGATTGGAAGCCGGACAGTGAGGCTTCAGATGCCGTTCCAACAACCTTAGTGATCCTTGCCCTCATAATTCAACGACTATTGGCCTGCATTTAATCCCAGCCCAGTACTGGGTGGAGCGCCCTCTTGTCAATGGGAGGGTGCAGTGCCTCAGGTGCTTGTCAGAGAAACCATTGAGAGACCTGACACGATCTCAGTCAGGTGAAACACTACCTCGCTCTCGCAGTTTCCACAACCGGAAAATGAAGCGGTGGGACGTGTCAGCAGGTCGTACGCACGCACGCCTCTCTGGGCGTCCCATTGGGTACGGGTGAGCGTGCGGGTCACGCCAGCAGGACGCGCTTCTCTGAACTCGGCACGGGGCGGGGAGAAAGGGCGCGCTGCGTGCGCGCGGGCCCTTCCGACGTCGGCGCGGGCGGGCGGCTCCGCCTGGCCTAGGGCTCCTTTGCCCCGCCCCGCTGCCCGCGCCGTTGTGGCGTCTACTTCCGGGTCCTCACCACCTTTAGCGAAACCAACGAGAAGAAACCGCCTGCATGTAGAGCAGCCCGACCAGGAACGTATCCGAGTGGCGCGCGAACGTGAGAGGAAAGCCGTGCGCGGCTGCGCTTTACCGCCCCTGAGCCGCTCTAGACGCGGGTGAGTGCTGGGGCATCGGCTCGCACCTGGAGCTGCTCGCGGAGCAGCCCCCGGAGCGGCCTGACCCCGCCCCTCTCCGGGGAAGGCTTGGGCCCTGGCCCACTCCCAGCGTACTCCACGCGGTGTGTCCGGGCAGGTGCAGTGTGAGGAACAGTGAGGGGGCTAGTTAGAGCGCCTGCTTCCTAGAGGCGCTCCCTCGGCCCCTCCTTGGGGTGTTGAGATGACCATGTCTCTCCCTCACTTTTGTTCTCCATTTCATTCTCTTCCTTTTTCCATACTCCGCCCCAACCGCCTTCATCTAAAAGGATTCATCTCAAAAACCACTCCGGTCGTTTCTGCCTCGCTTGTGCTTCTGTGCGGTTTTAAGTTTCCCTTGCCTCTGCACCAAATATCCTATCATGTGCATCTCTAGATGCTACTCCTTAGAAAAATTTGTGCAAATGATTCATAAGTAGTATCCCCATCAGGAAGAATTCTGACATACATATACCATTGTCAATCTAAGAGACACTAGTGAATTATTATATAATGGCCAGACATATTGAAAATTGTGTAATATGAAATGCCAAAATCCTATATAAAATAATTCATTTTGGAGTGCATCTGACAATTCTAAAACAAGCAGAGCTTGTTTCCTGTGAATTTTCTTTTCCTTATTAGAGCTGTGTTTGTTGACCAAGTTCTGTGAGTGACACAGGAAACCTGTCCTGCCTCTTTCCCACCCGACTTCCCACCCCTCCTTAGGAATTACATCTGTCAAGTTGTTCCACACGTTGTCCTTCTAAGGTAATGGAGGTCAAAGTCCATTTCCTCTAGAAGAAAACCAAGGGATGGTTTCCTTGTAGCAGTACGGTGATGCTGGATGCAAAATATCAATTATGGTTAACAGATCCTACATGTTTTTACATTTGTAGGAAAACAAGGTTATTCAGTAACTTTTTATTAAATTCTCAATAATATGGGTGGAAGCACTGTTGAAATCTTTATTCTGTAATAGAAAAACCATTAAACTGATGCCAGGATATCTGATTTCTAGTTCAGTTCTATTGCTGACTGTGACTTTGGGTCAGTTACCTAACCTCTGTGGACCCTCTGTTTCCCTATCTGTAAAATGAGAAAAGTGACATTAGATAGCTTCTAAGGCCACTTTCAACTTTAAGAAACAAAGGGAAAATCTAAGTAGCTCAGTAGAACATTCCTTGTGGAGATAGAAGGGAGATTGGGAAAATCTCAACAGTTGTATTTAATGTTGGGTTTTCTTTTAATTTCTAATTGAAATAAAAGTGTAGACTTTTCCCTTTTTACTTCCCCAAAGAATAAGAAAATGCCTTTGGAGGAAATAAAAATGTTCATTAATAGTCCCCAGATATGCCTATATTGACTCAGTTCTCATCCAAATAATTTAGCTATTTTCATTATGGGCTTTTATTATTATACATCAGTTAGTTGAGATACTGTATTGGAAACCATTTAGTCTTAGGAACAAAAGGGTAAATATTAACATATATGGTATCAATTCCAAGATGTACTCAAAACACCTAAGGACAGCAGCCATCAGTTAAATAAAGCACTAGGTTGAGAACAGAGGCCAGCACAGATACCATTGGTGATTTACCAATTGTATGTGGTTTTATCTGTTCAATTTAAGGTTTTGTTGTAAAAGTCCATTTATATCCACAGAGGTATTTAAATAATATAATGCAAGCTTGTGAAATGAAATTCCTTTAAAGAGAATGATGGACAGACAACCTCTGTAATATCAGTTTCTGGGGTTAGTGCTTTGGTTTAGTACTTGGTTAATTAAATCCCTATAGATGAAGTGCAAAAATAGCCTCCCAGAAAATTCTATGGCAGCAAGGTGTTGCTGCAAAGTTCCACTTTGTTCTGAACAGTAATCAGGTATCATTGGAAGCAAAAAATTCTTAAGACTCTCTTGTGCTACTTGCACTGACTCGATTTCAAGCTTGGGAGCCTTTTTTTTTTTAACATTAAGAGCAAAATGTAAGTATAGGGGGAATATCAAATCAAATCACTAGACTCCTTTTCTATTAAGTATCCTAAGGATCTTTTTCTTCTTTATAGGAAAAATGCTTTCTGAAAGCAGTTCATTTTTGAAGGGTGTAATGCTTGGAAGCATTTTCTGTGCCTTGATCACTATGCTAGGACACATTAGGATTGGTCATGGAAATAGAATGCACCACCATGAGCATCATCACCTACAAGCTCCTAATAAAGAAGATATCTTGAAAATTTCAGAGGATGAACGCATGGAGCTCAGTAAGAGCTTTCGAGTATACTGTATCATCCTTGTCAAACCCAAAGATGTGAGTCTCTGGGCTGCAGTGAAGGAGACTTGGACCAAACACTGTGACAAAGCAGAGTTCTTCAGTTCTGAAAATGTTAAAGTGTTTGAGTCAATTAACATGGAAACAAATGACATGTGGTTAATGATGAGAAAAGCTTACAAATACGCCTTTGATAAATATAGAGACCAATACAACTGGTTCTTCCTTGCACGCCCCACTACGTTTGCTATTATTGAAAACTTAAAGTACTTTTTGTTAAAAAAGGATCCATCACAACCTTTCTATCTAGGCCACACTATAAAATCTGGAGACCTCGAGTATGTGAGTATGGAAGGAGGAATTGTCTTAAGTGTAGAATCAATGAAAAGACTTAACAGCCTTCTCAGTATTCCTGAAAAGTGTCCTGAACAGGGAGGGATGATTTGGAAGATATCTGAAGATAAGCAGCTAGCAGTCTGCCTGAAATACGCTGGAGTATTTGCAGAAAATGCAGAAGATGCTGAAGGAAAAGATGTATTTAACACCAAGTCTGTTGGGCTTTTTATTAAAGAGGCAATGACTAATCACCCCAACCAGGTAGTAGAAGGATGTTGTTCAGATATGGCTGTTACTTTTAATGGACTGACGCCTAATCAGATGCATGTAATGATGTACGGGGTATACCGTCTTAGGGCATTTGGGCATATTTTCAATGATGCATTGGTTTTCCTACCTCCAAATGGTTCTGATAATGACTGAGAAGAAATAAGAGCATGTATATGATCACCGTGTAGGACATGTGGTGTTATTTGTAGTAACAACTGCATATCCAACACAGCAGTATGTTTCTTTTCTTTTTTTTTTCGTTTTCAGTTTGGTGGCACTGGTTTATTCACACATTGAAGTTTAGTAATAGGGTTTTTTTAAAATAGGGTAGGGTTTTTTTCCTTAAAACACACATGAGAATTTCAACTGTGTTGGAAAGAAATGTTTTAATAATAATAATTTTACAAATAAAGAATATATTTATAAATAATATATTATGTGATAAATTCTAAATTATGAACATTAAAAATCTGTGTGGCACATGTTTTTGCTGATTGGTTAAAAAATTTAACATGTCTTTTTAGCTTTCTAAGATACGCAAATGAAATCTCTAGTTGTGAATTTGTGATTAAAGTAAAACTTTTAGCTGTGTGTTTCTGTTACTTCTAACGTTGGTTTATGTTCTAAGCCTTCGCAAGTGCCATGGATTTGCTTTCTCAAAATGCACAACCAAGCAATAAAGGGAATGTTCCCAACCACTGTTAAAGTGAAAGTTGAAATCTATCCCTGAGAGAAAAAGTGAAAATTAATTATAAAGGTTAATAATTTTCCTGGGAGCTAATTTAGTGGCCTCCCTCAGCATACACAATTTCAGTGTAACCCTCTGTACTTCTCTATGCAGATATTGAAGTTGGAGTGGTGACTGTAAAGAATGTAATGTCATTTAACTGTATTGTTTCCCAGTTAATCAAGCTCTCAGCTGTGGCTTGGATAAAAATATATCAGTTGAGATTTATTTACTCCTGCAGAGCAAACGAGTTCTGTGGAAGTCTTCTTTGAAGAACTCCTTTTGGAAGTCTGGCAGTTTCACTTACTTGAATTGAGTCTGTCCTGGCTTTTGTTTACCTGTTCAAATTTTTAGATTTTTCCCATGTTCATGATTGCACCATATCCAACAGTTTTTGGTGTGGAGGTCTTAACCTCACCATTCACCTTGGATTACTCTGCCATTTGCCTGATTTCGGTGGCTACCCAAAAGCTTTATGGATGGTGGATACAACAGCTTCTGTGTTTATAAATGTGTGAAACACTTGGAGCTGACTTGTCCTAAAATCAGGCCTGCACATGCCATATTAAGTCAGATCCATAAGCCCCCATAGGGTGTGAAACCATGACATTTTAGAGGTTAATTTTTCTTATAACTGGCTTCATGATGTTAATGGTCTCCTACAGCTTTTGCAAGCCAGAAGGAATTTCCTCAAGAGGGCCTCGGGCTTCAAATTATTGATCATCAGAGTAGTGTGTAAAACCCTTTGTTTTAATTTATAGATTTTCCTCACTGGGGCTCTTGATTAAAATGAAAGGTTATTAATTTTGAAAAATAATAAAACCCTTTTATCAAGCACCAAAATATGTGGTCTCAGATGTAATTACTACAAACCAAATCATATTCAGTGTGAGTGCAATGATAAACAGTATCTCACTGAGTGTGACACCCAGTTTACAAGTGTCACATTGCCCCCAACACCAGTATCTTAAAACTTTTTCTACTATATTTATCGCCTTCAATTACATTAGTGTATCAAGGTATAGTTGTAATAAATATATCAGAAAATGCATTCCATTGTTTGATTTCCTAGTGGGTACTAAAGTAACAATTGCTTTTTAAACCAAATTGATGCTCTTGATTGTATTTTTTTTTTTTTTTTTTTTTGCGGTACACGGGCCTCTCACTGTTGTGGCCTCTCCCGCTGCAGAGCACAGGCTCCGGACGCGCAGGCTCAGTGGCCATGGCTCACGGGCCCAGCCGTTCCGCGGCATGTGGGATCTTCCCGGAGCGGGGCACGAACCCGTGTCCCCTGCATCGGCAGGCGGACTCTCAACCACTGCGCCACCAGGGAAGCCCTTGATTGTATTTTTATACATGAGTATTCCTTTATAAAATGTTAGTTGTCTTAAATAATATGCTGTCTCCTTGAACTTATTTGTACCTAGTCTTGTAGATAAATTTGGAATCAGTAACACAGAAAATTGTGCTACAGAAGTCATGGTTACAGATTTGATCATCATGCATTCAACAGCCAAAAACTATAACCCTAACTCCACTCTGTTATTGGGAAGAGAGTCGGGAAGAGTGGAGGTCTAATGGGAATTGATCATGATTGTAAATATATTTTACATATGGCTGGGTAATGCCTACTATATTGGACAACACAGGTCTAACCAGTTCTGGAAGTGTGAGGCCCACTGGCTGAGATGTGAATGAGAGAAAACTTCAAGTTTCTTCTAAAAGTTATATTTATCTTTCTGGTTTTCTTGAATGCAGGGAAACTGCAACCTGACTTTCAGCAGGCCCCAGGCCATCTCCTTGCACAAGTTCAATCGCTAGACCTTCTTTCTCAAAACATTGGATTTGGAGCAAAATATAGATTAGACCCCTTGGCTTTTTTTTTAATGTAGCTAAAATACTGCTTGTGTATCAAATCTGATTTATAATGCCCAGATTCAGGGAACACCTGTATTAGAAAAGTTACTGAAAGCACAGAGTTTAGTAATGGTGTACCACTAATTTTCCACTCAGTTAAAGTATTGTGTTCCTTTTAGTGCTAGCTGACTTGGATTGATGCATTCAATGCATGTCTGAGTGTTTATGTGAAGAGCCTGTTTGTAAAAGTTTAACTTTCTTTTGGCATTCAAAGAAATTCAGGGAAGGTTTTGCCAACCTTCCCACCAAGGAGTCCCCCAAAGTCTAATGAAAAAATAATCACTCAATTCCAGTATCATCAAAGATAAAATACTATAAAGTATTCAAAGGGTAATGGGGGAAATGACTTATTTAGAAAGTATGAAATAATGGTGTATGTCTGGGGTCTCTAGCATAATAGAAAGGAAAGTCCACTTTTATTAGTGTGGAATCTATATACTATACTACTCCTTGTATATATTGGGTATCTATGAGCTTAACACTAGACCTGGTATTTTGTGGAAAGCAAAAAGAGCCCAAACACATGATTCATACAGGGAGTCAAATAATCATTTCATGTAAGCTTTGCACGAGCAATAAAACAAGCCATTGTTTACTATTAGAATATGGTGGTCCTCTTTGCCTTAAAAGTCCTCAATTTGATAAGTGTTATTTCTCTTAACCCACATAATTCCCATTTCTTTGATAGTTTTCACTGATTCCATGCAAGAATGGCCACATTGGTTTTGCCATTGCTTTGGCAATTTAGTGAAAGCCCTGGCAGGAAGAGCAGGGCCTAAAAATAAGCCTCAGATTTTCAATGAATGGATGGATGGATGGGAGTGAGGACGGATGCCATTAATTATGGGACAGGCTTGTGTTTGGAAAAAAGTAAGAAATGCTTCTAATGAGTGACTGATAAGAGACATCCACAAAGGTACTCAAAGTGCTGAATAAATGGGGATGTTCTAACAGTCAAAACACCAACCCCATACCATCTGAGGGGAAAAGGGGAAAAGTGGTCCTAACTTGATGAAGACTTTATTTTTTAATTAATTTTTACTGGAGTGTAGTTGATTACAATGTTGTGTTTCAGGTGTACGGCGAAGCGAATCACTTATACATATACATATATCCACTCTTTTTAAGATTCTTTTCCCATATAGGCCATTACAGAGTATTGAGTAGAGTTTCCTGTGCTATACAGTAGATCTTTATTAGTTATCTATTTTATATATAGTAGTGTGTATATGTCCATCCCAATCTCCCAACTTATCCCACCCCCCAATGGAAGACTTTAAATACTGGCACTGAGAATCTTCTTTTCCATATTTGCCACTCTAAGGTATTCACCTCCGGAAGGAAGCTTCAGGGAATACTGCCTGTTCTCCATCCCAATGCCATCCAACAGAAATATAATGGGAGCCGCATGTGTAGTTTAAAATTTTCTAGTAGCCACATTAAAAAAGACAGAGGTGAAATTACTTTTAGTATTATATTTTACTTAACCCAATATATCCAAAATATTGTCATTTCAACATGTAATCAACAGAAAAAATGAGATAGTTTACATTCTTTTTTTTATTAAGTCTTCAAAATCCAGT
Source organism: Stenella coeruleoalba (assembly GCF_951394435.1). Taxonomy (NCBI): domain Eukaryota; kingdom Metazoa; phylum Chordata; class Mammalia; order Artiodactyla; family Delphinidae; genus Stenella; species Stenella coeruleoalba. The sequence continues at coordinate 97,768,878 of NC_137152.1, read as the reverse complement.
GTGTATTTTACAGTAACAGCACAGATCTAACCAATTCCAGAAGTATGAGACAACACCCCACCCCGGGGCTGTCATGTGAATGGGAGAAAACTTGAAGTTTCTTCTAAAAGGCCTGTTTATTTTTCTGGTTGTCTTGAAGGCTACGGAAATTGCAACCTGACTTTTAGCAGGCCCCAGGCCATCTCTTTGCATGAGTTCCATCACTGGATCTTCCTTCTCAAAATTAAGTCATTGGATCCTCCTTCTCAAAATTAACTCATTAGATCTGGAGTAAAATATTGATTAGACCCCTCAGCCTTTTTCCTTAGATTATAATTGAACCAAATTGCTCCTGTCAATTTTAATATTCACTAATCCTTTTCCCAACCTATCTTTTGGATGTATTGATAGTCACAAAGCAGCTGCTAGTTCTGCCTTTGCACTTACACTCTACCCTCATCTCCCCCACTTAACCAACCCTCCCCCTTGTATCCTTTTCTTTAAAAATCCAGGAAAGGCTTCTAAATGGTATAACCTTTAAATGGTCACAAATCACCTAGCCTGAAGGTGACAGAAAAAGTTCCGACCTCAGGACTAAGTTCAATTTCAAAAGATTCTCCCAGAATACCCTGCTAATGAAGAGGGAAACAGAACATTCCTCAGAAGCACACTGCAAGCAACCCAGTCTTACTGCATTCTAATCCTACCCATATTTTCCCACTGTGGAATAGAGGCTTGGCTAACTTACACTTCTCTCCAATAGCCCATAAACAAAGATGGTGATGCAACTGTGGGCCAAGATTAACATTTTATGAAACGTGAGGGGAGATTTTCTGCAAAATAGGCATTGCGGGAGGGAGGTAGGGAGGTTTAAGCAAATTCTGAGTGTAAATTCTTTATACGTGAAGTATGAATGGAAGGTAGAAAATGTCTCTTCTAGCATGTAATCTCTTTGTCAAAGAATATTTCTCTTGACTGTTTTAACACTTTACCACTCAAGTATTTTTACAAGTTCTGAATTAATTCCAAGTGTTTTATGTATTTTTTCATATTTACATACCATCTTGCCTGAAGTTCTTGCTATTTTTTTTTACATCTTTATTGGAGTATAATTGCTTTACAATGGTGTGTTAGTTTCTGCTTTATAACAAAGTGAATCAGTTATACATATACATATGTTCCCATATCTCTTCCATCTTGCGTCTCCCTCCCTCCCACCCTCCCTATCCCACCCCTCTAGGTGGTCACAAAGCACCGAGCTGATCTCCCTGAGCTGATCTCCCTGTGCTACGCGGCTGCTTCCCACAGCTATCTATTTTACATTTGGTAGTGTATATATGTCCATGCCACTCTCTCACTTTGTCACAGCTTACCCTTCCCCCTCCCCATATCCTCAAGTCCATGCTCTAGTAGGTCTGTGTCTTTATTCGTGTCTTACCCCTAGGTTCTTCATGACATTTTTTTTTTTAGTTCTTGCTATTTTATTCAACCATGGTTAAATTTTAGAAAAATTCCAGCTTGTTCTAAAAACTGTTTACTTGCATATCAGTGATACTTAGCTTTATTATCAATAAATTAAAAGCTTAATTTTGAAATTTTGGTGCATTTTCAGGTGGCCTCTCATCTTCCTGAAGGTTGATACTTATTTGCTAAAGGCCTTACAGATGTTGAGATACTTAGCTTTTAATGCATTTGTATAAGCACATTTATAGATTTCAGAAAAATTGTCTAGAATTATCCTACTTTTAATGGTGAGAAAAGGATGCTGTGTTTAAATTTTATTTTAATATTAAAATATTAGATTTTTTAAAATAAAAAATATATGATAATGTAAAAATAAAAAAAACCAGGCTTTGCAATCAGGGACACTTAGGTTCAAATCCCAACTCTGCCATTTATTAGCAGTGTATCTTCAGGAAAGTTATATAACCCTTCTGGAGCCTTAGCTTCCTCACTTATCAAATGAGAATTAAAATCTACCTCATGGAATAGTCATAAAGATTAAGCAAGATATATAAGTAGAGCTTGTGCGTATAGGAATGTTATTTGTTTCCCTTTCCCTCTGACCCATTTGAACAAGTTTAACTAGCACTTTACACAGTTAAATATGTATCAATCCTTTTATTAAGTATCTTTCTGGTAAAATATTAAAATATTGATGTGAATAACAGCTGGTATTGAATATTCAAAGTCACAAGGGAACTCCTTAATTAATAGTTCTAAGATAACATCTGTACATTGAATCTGTGCCATGCAATAAAACAGCTCTTCCTCAAGCAGCTTTTTAATAAAGTAAATATTTTTTAAGGAGAAATTTGGAAGTTGCTTTTAAGAACATTAACTTAGAACATATTCCCCCTTCACAGTAAATTAGACATTATTGGAGCCAAAATGGCCCAAATCAGTATGGTTTCTATCTCCTAACACTTTAATCAAGATGCTTCTATTTATATTGACAAAAACCACTGCTTAAGTGACACTCTTGCATCCCCAGTAAATGCATCTGGGCATTCGGTACTTGAGAGAGAATTGGATTTGACAACACCCAGAAGCTCACGAGGCCATGTGCCTTCTTTCAGACCTCTGCATTTGGGAGCAAGAAAGCAGAATTACTTTGTGGACTCCTTTCAAAACATTTTACAAAATATAAAATTTTTATCTTGTAAAGCACAAAATAAGTGCAGTGTAAGTTTCCAAGTTTTTACTGTATTTTAACCCCTACTTTTTTAAAAACAATAAAGGATTGCCAGTGAAAAATATCTTCCAGTCATGTGCATTTTTGAAAGCGATTTAGGAGATAGAGATTAATTTGATGGGTTAGAGACTGCTGTTATCCCACCAAATGAAGCTGTTTCTACTCTATATTCAGATACAATTCAGGTCGAACTTTTTGCAGGATCTTAGTTCTCCGACCAGGGATCGAACCCGTGCCCCCTGCAATGGAAGCACGGAGTCCTAACCACTGGACCACCAAGGAATTCCCAGGTTGAACTTTCTTAAATCCAAAATGTTTACACAAGCAAACTTTAGAAAGATCTCAGTCTCACAAAAGCATTCTTTTTCCTAATCCTGGATAAGTTAGCTCTCTAAGAAAGCTGTCCAGAGCCTACAGGGCAAAAAGGACTCTCCTCCCATCCTCCTCACCCTGCCCAATTTAATCCAGATGTTTAAGTGAACAGTGAATTTTGGCTTTAAAAAATGAATTCTGAATGGGGCAGCATTAGAACTGATGAGAACAGTGTCCAGACTAACAAGTACAAACCAAATCTTTCAGATCATGAAAAACTAAAAATTTGTTAAAACATTGGTATGAAGGGACTTCCCTGGTGGCGCAGTGGTTAAGAATCCGCCTGCCAATGCTGGGGACACAGGTTCAATTCCTTGTCCGGGAAGATCTCACATGCCACGGAGCAGCTAAGCCCGTGCGCCACAACTACTGAGCCTGCACTCTAGAGCCCGTGCTCCGCAACAAGAGAAGCCACCGCAATGAGAAGCCCACGCACTGCAATGAAGAGTAGCCCCTGCTCGCCGCAACTAGAGAAAACCCACGCACAGCAACGAAGACCCAACGTAGCCAAAATAAATAAATAAATTTAAAAATAAATTAGGGAACCTAGATAAACAAAGTTAAATATTTACTACATTTTGTTTGGGCATACATTCATTTCATATTCCCATTAATATATAATTGCTACATTATTAATATTCTCATGAACAAAAGAGTGAAATATTTACTATAATGAAATACATCTATAAATTTAGTCATTTGCCATTCTTGTATCTTCTGAAGTACTATGCTTAGAAATATTGTATCCTCGGTAGTGGATTTCTACATGCAGGGGGAACTTGGCTGGATATAATCATTATTTGACAAATGCCATATGACTTTATGTTTGGGGATTATCAAATCCCTCAAATTAGAAATGTTCATAGCTGTCCTTTGGATAAATCCAGCTGCTTGTTTTGGGTCCAGAACATTAAAAAAAGGAAAAATGCAGCTGCCAACAGAACACCACCAAACCACTATAATAGTCTGCTAGAAGAGGGTTTATCAGGCCTTTATATTACCACACAATGGGACAACAATCTGAGTTGGAATGCTGAATTGTTGCAACTCCAAGACATCTGGATTTTTTTTAACCTCACATTGGATATAATCTAGGAATATTTTTATATCTGGTTCATGTATAATTTGCAAATTTTAATGACTGAAATTGGAAATGTATTAGTAACTTCCTACTGGCTTTATAAGTTGCTATTGGGCTGTCACCATTACCCAGATTTTTTTAAACGTAAATTTACTCACTAGACTGGAAGCTCCTTAAGGATAAGGGCCACTTGTCTATTATTCATCTTTGTGCCACATGCCTAGAACCTAGTGGATATTCAATAAATGTCCATTGAGTTGAACTGACCTCGGCTGAGGAAAAGTGTGTCAGATGCACAAAAATGACTAGGTTGTAGGTTGGCTTGACACAAAATGTGTCAAGCTTGACACCCTAACTAAAAATGAACTGAAGACACATTGCCTGTGAGAAAAACAGGCTCTCCCTGTATTCCTACTCTCAGGAATATGGGAAAACTAAGTTGCCTTTAAGCATAGTGCATAAAGAGGCTGATAGTTAAACCTCTTTGAATTGGCTTCCTTGCATGACCTAATGTTTAGAAACAGACTGGGCTCCAACCTATGGAGTGACACCCCGGATTAACTCTATAACCTGAGGCCTCAGACACAGGGGGAGCAGGAAATATACATATTTAGTCCATATTACCAAGGCAACAAAGTCAATGTACCTGAACATAGTAGGAAAACAAGCACAGATGATGTTGAATATTTTAAAAGTGTTCCCCACACCCACCATAACAGTGGTTAGAAACATGGATAAATTATTTCTGAAACCACACAATTAAAACTTCTCTAATATATGTGTGTGCTTTGTTTTTCATTGCTAACACTCCATAGGCAATCTTGGTCAATTAACATTATCTTAGTACCAAAAATAAGGTTCAAAGTTTGGTTTTGACATAAATGACTTATTTTCTTTTTAAGCATATAAGGAGCTATAGACCTCGAATAGGCTGCCTCTCCCCCAAATGGGGAAACATCTGAATTTGAAACTAGTAAATCAGCATAAAATGAGACTATCTGTTGAAGAAACCTACCCTGAAAGATCATTTATAATTGTGCTACTGATGAGATTATTTACACTTTTATCCACCAGGAATAAATAATAAAATATAAAAATATAGTAAGCTGTAGAATATAACTGTCATAACAAAGAAAAATATTCTACATAGAACTAAAAAAGGTTATAGGAAGAAAAGTTATCAGGGCACCTCTACAGGCTAGGAAAGAAAGATTTTGGCAGACATAAGCATTCTAATTAATGATGAAGCAGGAAAAATTCTCCAAGCCTTACCCTGGCCCAGATGAAATACTCCCCCAAATTATCAACCTTCCTTTACTCTTATCCATCTTCACCAAGAAACTTCCTGTTTACTAATTGTTTACCCTAAGCAGACTTACCACTATAAATTAATACATTTACATTCTAACGTGGGAATCTCCAAGTCTTATAGGTTTTGTTACTGGAAAATAGTTTCTCAATCTGAGTCAGACCCTGGATCTATACCCTTCACCCATGTTATATCTTGGGAGGCCCAGCTGCAACAGCCAGCCAAATGGTGTCTCTCTTTTTACTATCCACCCTCACCTTTCTCACCAACTTATAACCGTAACACAGGTCACCACAATCTTGTAAATGTCTGTATCCATCTGAAAAATAAAATCACATGTCATATATTTGTAAACAACCAAATGAAGATGGCTGAAACACAGTATTGGGTTGGCCAAAAAGTTCGTTCGGGTTTTTCTGAACAACAAACTTTTTTCCAAACAAACTTTTTGGCCAACCCAATATAACAGCAATGTTATTAGGAAGAAAGACCTGTTATCACTGTATAAATTCATAACTGTTGTTTAATTCTCAAAACAGCTTACTGTTCTCACTGAAGTAGGTCCATGGTCTTCATATGCCACTTATGATAGGAGATACGCATTCTTTGGGGAATACAGTGGGGACTCAAATCTGGAAGTTCTGGGCATCTGTGTAGTATGATTCAAGAGAGGGCATTAAATAAATTGAACTGGAATCTGATCAAGCCGATCTGTTTACAGGCTATACAGGGAGTACAAAAACAAGTTAAATTACTTTACAGTGATACAATCAACAAAATCCAGAATGTGGGAAGAAACGCTATATGACAAAACAACTAGATTTCTTACATAATTAATTTAAAGGGAAAACGGACGGGGAACTTAGAGATTAAAACAGACAAATAACAACCAAATGCAATATATGGACCTTGTCGGATACCAATTTCAAGCAAACCAATGGTTAAAAAAATAAAAAGAGAAACAATTGGGTCCATCTGTCACATAATTGAACACAGTTCAGATATTTAACCTTATTAAGAAATAGCTGAGACTTCCCTGGTGGTCCAGTGGTTAAGAATCTGCCTTCCAATGCAGAACATGGGTTCGATCCCTGGTCGGGAACTAAGATACCACATGCTGCGGAGCAACTAAGCCCGCATGCCGCAACTACTGAGCACGCAAGCCACAACTAGAGAGAAGCCCACGTGCCACAACGAAGATCCCGTGTGCCACAACTAAGACCCAATGCAGCCAAAAATAAAAAATGAATATATATATTTTTAAAAAGAAATAGCTAAAATTTTTAGGTGTGATAATGATATTATGGGTTTTTTTAAAAAATACATATTTCAAAGACATATTAAAGAAACTGGATAAAATGATATATCTGAGATTTGCTTCAAAATAATCAGAGAGTGGGGTGGGAAGGAGTGAGATAGAGATGAAATAATATTGGCCACGAATTGAAGCTGGGTGATGGATACAGAAAAGGTCCATTATACTATGCTACCCATACTTTTCTATACGCTCAAAATTTTCCATAATGAAAAGTTTAAAAACAGCAACAGCAAACAAAAAACACATACAAAAGAGAAGGGGAACTTCTAGGTGCCCTGGGGTAATGGGATAAAAATCCCAGTCTAGCTTCCAGCCCCATTAAGTAGTCAGATTCTCTGGGGGGGTCAGCCATATACTAGCAAGTTCATTTACCAAATCTTGCCCTTCATCTTACATCATTAGCCTGAGAAAGGACATTAAGTTGTCTGAGTTTGGTTACTTACCAGACACCTTTTAATGTCCAAGTTTGTAACCCAAATTTAACTTGAGTTTAAGAAAAAATAAAATAATTTTTGAAGCTAACAGAATTTTAGCATCTGTTGAATTTATTCAGCATAACCACAGAGGTATTGTCTTCATGTTGTCACACATAGACACAAACACAGATACAACACAATATCCATTTTTAGCCCAAGTGCATTCCTTCTGAGGCTCATTTATATGTCTTCATATGCCACAGCCCATCATTTAAATAATGGATATTTTCAATGCCAATTCCTTTGTTGACTTTCTCACTGCAGAAGGAATAAAGCACATAAACATATTGTTAAGTATTTTTATAGGCTTACTCATGGTAAATATAATTCAGGGTGCATTGCTATCTTGAAATTATTGAGCCACATGTAGGGAATTTATTTATATTACACTAACATTATCATCTACATTAAACTACATTACTCTGCTGCAGTTCATGTCTTAAAGCGATTCTAGTGATCTAACTAGTGGGTCCACAGAAACAGAGTAATGATGTCACCAAACCAGGAGAACATCAAAGTGTTATAATTAACCCTGAAACAAAATTAATAGGAATATTTTGGTCATGAGTTCCAACGTTTTTAAGTATATTGACTATATTTTGGTAATATATCTTTAATATTTCCTTAATATTTTATACCACCATTTTAAAATATAAGATAAATACTGTGTGGTACTAAATTATGTCACCGTTTTTAAAAACTAGCAGTAAAATATCTTTCCCCACACCTAATCTAAATCATACTAAATAAAAAAAATTCCTAAAATACCACACACATACATATAATACAGCTGTGTTGGCACACAGGTTCTTTTCAGAATGCTAAAGGAAGAATGCAATCCCAGAGACAAAATAGGTTTCAATGGCTTCCTAAGTGTTAGGAAAAATCAGAAATGAGGCTTCTGTGCTTAAATATTTATAAGATATGGTATGAATGAGAGCAAATTTCACCTGTAATTCTGATTCTTCCTGCATAGGTTACCTATATCTTAAAAGCTAAGGAGGCCTAACAGGAGACTTACATATCTTCTGCAGACATCTTCATGACTCCAACACACAGAGCATGCTGTTTTCCTTCTGCCATGATTGCCTGAAAACACACAGCTAAGAAAACTATTTATCTATCAAAATGCCTTGGAGAGGGGGTGTCACATTACTACTTAAGCCACTGTGAACCCAACTTGCACCTTCGCCTAGTCCATTAACTCCTTGAGGGCAGGGACCTAGCAAAATTTATGGGCAGATTGCAAATACTCAATACATGCTAAATGAATGAATCTAATAATCATTCTCTGTTTTTAAGTCAAATGTTAATAATACCATAACCCAATGCCAACAAAAGAAGAAAAAGAAGTCATGCAAAAAAGGAGACAAAATTTCTTGCATATAAATATTAAAAATGGAAATAAATATCAATTGTTCTAGTGCTTTAATCACTAAATGGTGGTTTTATATAAAGGATACATTAAAACAATAATTATATCCCCAATCAATCTTTAAGAGTCCAATGTAAGTTGCAATCTATCCAGAACAACCAGAATGTTCTTGGTTATCATTTGAAGTGTCTAGAATGTTAAACACTGCAGTACATATTTTAAAAAGTAAAGGTTCAAGGGTACACAGCCCCTCTCTGTACTAGTTTTGCAACTTTCCCAAAGTCTATAATTATTTCAAAATAAAAATTATTTTAAAAGTAAAGGCTAAGTACTAGGAAAATTTTCCATTTAGGGGAAACCCCAGAACTATAAACTTTAAAAACAGAAAAATCATAAACATAAAAGGGTAACCTGTCCTCACAGAATACTTTTCTCCCTTGGTTTTCAAGTCATTCATTCATTCAATGTTCCACAAATATTTGATCACCTATTATGTGACCAGTATCTATATCAACACAAGCTGTTCCTAAGATATAAATATATTGATACAACTTATACTACCCCTTAGATATAACTGCCACAAGAGAGAACACCCTCCTTTTGAGCACAGGACACACTCTTAAACCCACTCTAATGGCCTTTCCGCTCCAGTGATTTCCCCATTCCCACCAAGTATGGTTCCTTTTCTCAACCTGAGGCAAATGGCCACTTCATCTATGACAGAGGAGAAGATGTCCTCCTGTCCAGACTAGGTGATAAAAAACTAATCTGGAATATAGCTGAAACAGCACTGTAGAAATGGAAATAATGCAGAATTATTCAGCTCCATCATGAGTTGAATAGATTCTTAAGGACTATCTGGGACTTTATCATTTCTCTTTGAGAAAACATGTTCTGAGGCCCAAACAACCAACTTAAAAATGAACTTTAGGGGGCTTCCCTGGTGGCGCAGTGGTTGACAGTCCGCCTGCCGATGCAGGGGACACGGGTTCGAGCCCCGGTCCGAGAAGATCCCACATGCCGCTGAGCGGCTGGGCCCGTGAGCCATGGCCGCTGAGCCTGTGCATCCAGAGCCTGTGCTCCTCAACGGGAGAGGCCACAACAGTGAGAGGCCCACGTAGCACAAAAAAAAAAAAAAAGAAAAAAAATGAACTTTAGAATAAAAGTTCATTGGAACTTCAAAATAAAACCACTGGGATTGCCAATGGTTCCCACTACTCACTTCTAACATTCCACCTGGTGCTTAAGTTCTTTTCCCTTTTGAGTGCTTTTACTCCAGGGTATCTGGGGTAATTCAAACATAAAAGTAGCAAGATGATGTCCAAATAAGTGATCCAATCATATCATATACAACCTCTCTATTAATAATTAAGAGTTTTATACTGTGTCCTGAGTCTGATAACACTGGTCTCTAACTGAGCTGAAATGCAGCTGGGACTCTTTTGTTACTTGTTCTCATTTAATCTCTAAGATGGGACAGAATTTAGTCTCAAGAAATAATGTTGCTTCCCACATCTTCAAACGTAGCCAGAAAGGCATGAGACAACAGTAAGAGTAACCTCCAAAAAAGTACATCTAATGTTCTCCGGGATGACAGATCTTTCAGCAATAACAAGAATACAATGAACACATTTTTCAACAGTTACAGCCTGGGAAGGATACAACAATCGTATCTACTGCAGCAGGGTAAAGTTTAGCTCCAGGAGAAGTTAAGCCTGGACACATGATATTTGCTCCACTGAGTACAAATTTGATGGCTCCTTTATCAACCTGCTGGTGTGGCAGGATAAAAGGATCTAGAAGAAAAGAAATGCATTACATAAATTAGTAAGACTAATGACTCAACAGAAAAAGGCAAAGGACATGAACAAATATTTCCCCAAATTACAGTATTCTGTGACACATGCAAAATAAAACTGAAACACCCTCCTTCACTTATCAAATTGGTATATATTTTTAAGAAAAGTATTTCCCAGTGCTAGCAAGAGTATAGGAAAACTGACATTCCCATATACGGCTAGAAGACTTATAAACGGGTACAAGCTTTCTTTAGGACTACCTGGCAACATGTATCAACAGCCTCGAAAAGGTTCAAACTCTGACTCAGTAATTCTACTTCTAGGACTTTATCCTAAGAAAAAAATGAGAGATGTACAATATATTTAGATAGAAAGATATTCATTATAGCACTAATATTTATATTAGAAATAAACTGGAATCAACCTAAATGTCCAGCAATAAAGTAAGAGATAAATGACTTAAAGTATGTCTATAATACCTATATAATAGGACCATGTTTTTGGAGAATACCCTGGGAAATATTCAAAATATATGATAAGTGAAAAAAGCAGAATAAAAACTGCCAGAAATGGGGCTTCCCTGGTGGCGCAGTGGTTGAAGAGTCCACCTGCCGATGCAGGGGACACGGGTTCGTGCCCCGGTCCGGGAGGATCCCACGTGCCGCGGAGTGGCTGGGCCCGTGAGCCATGGCCGCTGAGCCTGCGCGTCCGGAGCCTGTTGCTCCGCAACCGGAGAGGCCACAACAGTGAGAGGCCCGCTTACCGCAAAAAAAAAAAAAAAACTGCCAGAAAGACCAGTGGTTGCTAGGGGTTGGAAGAGACGGGGAGGTGGGAAGGATGAATAGGTAGAGCACAGGGAATTTTTAGGGCAGTGAAACTATTCTGTAAGATACTGTAACAGTGCATACATGATATATGCAATCGACAAAAACCACAGACCGTACAACACAAAGAATGAACCCTAATGTAAACTATGGACTTTCGTTAATTATAATAATGTATCAATATTGGTTCATCGATTGAAGCACGGCAATGCAGTATATTAATAAGAAAAGAAGGATGGGAAGGAAGTATATGGGAACTCTCTGTACTTTGTTCATTTTTTCTGTAAATCTAAAACTGCTCTAAAAAAGAAAGTCTATTAATTAAAAAACAAAAACTATTTAACAGAGAGCCCAATTTAAAAAGGAAAAAAATATGCATTTACACATAACACACAGACACACACACAATACAGGAAATAATGGGATGGAAGTACACTGATATACTAACCATGGTTACCTCTAGGTCATGGGAATACAAGTGATTTTACTTCCGTATTTTACAAATCTCTAGAATGAACACATACTCCTTCTGTAATCTTAAAAAAATTTGTGTGTGTGTATGTGTGTCTATTAATAATTCATAACCTAAAAACTAAAGGATCCCCAAAGGATTTAAAACAATATCTATGGGAAAAACTTTTTAGGCCTCTCAGGGCTCTCCAGGAATAATAACAATAATTGGTAAAATGTATTCATTTTAATGTCTTACCACTAGCTCTCCCACTAGTCAGAGAACAAATAAGTCTTTTTCCTACCAAGACTAGAAATTAATTTAAACACAGCTCCAAATTAAACATCTTACTGAAAAAAAGGAAGCTGAATGAATGTGTTTACTACTCAGAAGCCATAATTTGTTTTCTAGATCTCCATCCTCATTAATATCTGTCCTTTAATAATAATGATAATGATGATCCTGATCATGGGGATGATGACAAGTAGTAGTAGTGGATGGACATTTACTGAACAATTACTACATCATAATAATGGCTATTATATATTGAGCACTTACTATGTTCCAGGCATTGTGTTAGGTGCATTACATGTGTGTTACTATCTTATTTAATCCTCACAACCCTGGGAGATGTAACATAAAATTGCTTCCACTTTTAAAGATAAGGAAACAAAGCTTAAGTGACTTGACAAAAGTGACATGCACTGGGAATTGAGCCCAGACCTGCCTAACTCCAAGTTCACACTTTTAACCACCATATCATCCTGCTTCTTGCACAAGAATAACTTTAAGATGTTCTAAAAGGTTGGTTCCCAGCAAAATATTATTAAACAGGAACATCTTTTTCTTCCAACTTATTGTGAAAATGCTTAACATATAGAAAAACTGGAAGAATAGTTCAATGAGCACCTGGATACCATCCACTTAGTTTCAACAATCGTTCATTAGCACTTTGCTATATTTGCTTTATCTCTTTCTATTTATACACACATATTTTTTTCCTCTACCATTTGACAATTCAGACACAATGCTTCACCATAAATAAGCACACATGCCAGACACATACTGGCTTGAAAAGCAGAAATTTTACTTTGCAGTTGAAAAACTCTTGTACACTGGGATAGCATCTTCCTTTGGGTTTTCTTTTGTAATGTAATCAATCTAACAACATGCAAATGTGGGTACATAATAAACATTATTTTGTTTCTTAACACCTGACCTTGGCACTCAACTAACAATAACTGGGATTCCATGCTTTCCCTTATACAGACTTACCTCTATGAGGCAAATCTGGATACAAATGTAAAAGAAAATGCTCACAGCACTTATTACAGTTTGTGAATATATATTCGTGTAATTATCTAATTGTTGTCTATTCTCCCAACTAGACTGTTAGCTTCCTAGGGACAGGGACCATATCTATCTTTGCTTCCTATCACATTCTCATTACCTAGCTCAGTGCCTGGCACAGAGTAAGTTTAAAAAATAGTTTTTGAATTAAGTAATGAATGAATGAATGCTCTTTCTTGGGCTTTCTGGAATGCATAATGAGAGAATTTGCATTTTTCAGATTTACCACAAGATGGGGAGGGGGGAAATCTTTTTAGTTTTATATTCCATATAGCCTAGTACTAATAAGTTAACTACCAGAAGTCACTTTCAACTCCTTTTGTGTCTTTCCATATGCCCAAATACATATTTTCTAACAAGACTTACATTTGTGAAGTAATCTTAGGGTTGGATAAAAAGGCCCTTCTCTTTGTCTAAAAAACAGTAACTCTCCATTTACTGTAAGGATCTCTATATGTTCATGGCTGTAAGACAAATGTCACAAAGTACCAAGTTAGATATTTTCTTTCAAAAATGAATGTGCCAAACATCCTTTAAATAATGTATAATATGAAGCATGCATATACAGAGATACAGTAAGCTTTAAAAAAAATTTCAATAAAGATCCAGGGCAAAAAAAACATTTTTTTTAACTCATACCAGTCCAGTAGAGAAAAAGGAAAAATATGACCTGCTACAATTTTATTTCACATTTTATTATTTTAAATTCCTTTTCAGATAATTAATAAAACAAATCTCTAAAGCACAAACTGAAATAAATCCAACTCTGAATAAAAACATTTAATTAACTCTTTAATAAAACAATCAGTACAGAAAGCCACATTTTCACAAACATAGAAAAACACTTGAAAATACAAATATTGATAAGTTTTAGAGTTACTCATTTAGAGTAGATAAATAGTTAATGTGACGATAATTACATTTATTATGAGTGCAATCTAATCATTCAATATTCAGTTTCTCTGAACTTTACATAGAAAAAAATAAAGACTTACCATCGCACTATTTTGACAGGATCTTTCTTAGGCATGATTTGATTAAGCCATGGTTCAATACCTGGAAATTGTTCTAACAATTGGTTCTTAATACCCTTTATAACTGAGGTTTTCAACTGGATGCAGTTGGACACATTTTCTTTTTCATCAAATCTGCCAAATGATTTTTGCAAGGAAAAAAAAAGGCATTTCCAAGAAGACATATCAGAATAGCTAAAGGTATTGTTTTAATTAGTCATCTATTTCCAAGCAAATATTTAGACGTCTAAAATAATTATGAAATAAATTGTTTTTTTAAATACCATTTCCCTTTTATTGTGTCCAGCACAAAACCAAAGTCTTAATACAATATTAAAATAAACTGTCATAAAGTCACAATTAGCTGGGCGGGGGGGGGCGAGGGGAGAAGGATATGAGGCATATTTCACATTATAATCTGTAATTAGCTACACAAATGCCTCTCCTGGAAAATCTTACTCAACTCTACCCAGGAAAAAACAGATTCCCACCTATAACAGAACCTGTGTAAAAAAACAAAAGCAAAACAAAACAAAATGAAAATACCCTCAAGCGTTGATATACAAAAGACCAACCCAAATATAACAGTGAAAATCGGCCCCTCCTAGGCTATGTAATCTGCTGAGATTCTTTTTTAAGTGATGATGACGACGGTATTTAACATCCCTATTTATTTTTGCTCAAAATGTCCTGCACAAAACCCACCTCCCTTTGCCCATGATCCCCCTTTGCTTTTTGCGTCTACCAAATCTGGAAGGCAAACCCACTAGGTAGGTTCCAAAGAATTTTTGTCTTCCTCACACTGAATAGCCTATGGGGCAGTCACGCTATTTTCAAGACAAGGTTCATCTGGCAGCTAGGCAATAGGTATCACAGTCCGCTAGCTTCCTGTCACCCAGACTCCTTCACTCCCATGACCCAGGAAGTCAAGCCTTCCCTTATTCAGTTCATAACTAGTAACCACAAGGCAGTGAGTGCAGGGCTCTCCTCTCTGCTAAAGAGGATATGTCCCCAAATCACAGTGCAAGGATGTGATTGGTAGAATCCTAGGAACGGAGATAGGACTAGGAAAGGGGGCAAAAGAGAAAGAGAGGTAAGGAGAAAGAAAATGAGGGTGGGAGGACCCAAACCCAACTGAGGATTAGGGACGAAAAGCTTAAAGAAGTGTTGCTAGTTGCCAGTTGAGAGAATAGTACTATAGAAAACCTTAGGGAGTAAGGATGGCAGGGGCGGGGGAGAGAGAAAGAGAATCTTTGCTCTCGCCCTCTTCCCCACCCCCACCCCCACCCCCTTTGTAAGCAGCCAACGGAGGCCACAGCATGTCCTTACTTCTTGAACATGATCCAAGGTGAAGGGGGCGACGATAGGGAAGGGCCCGGAATGGGGAAAAAATTGAATTAGCAAGGGTCCGGCAGATCCCCTTACACGAGGAAGGCCGGAACTGACAGTCGGAGCTGTTGTCGTTATCCGGAAAGGGAGACAGCCAGCCGCACTTTACGGTTCTCAGAGAAATTTGACTACTTCCGCTCCTTAAAATCGTCGGCTCTTTTGCCGGCCCTTTTTGGTTTACCGATCCCTATCCAGAGCGGGTAGCTGAAAAGGCGGGACTTGTGAAGGAAGAAGAGATAGAGCAATCATTGTAAGAACAGGAAGAGAAGATGGAGGGGGCGGGGCAATCAATCAAGGCAGTATTTAAGGCCGTTGCGTCACTACGGGTTCCTCAAAGGGTCAAAATTCTTCCGTGTTTCATTGCTACCTACAGTTATTTTTTAGTGGGAATGGTTTTTGTTCCCTGAGACAACCGAATGGATTGGTGCTTACCGACCAGCTTGAAGCCAAGCAAGCCTCTTGACATCATGTTTATGTACTCGTGGGCTTGCCAAATTTAGCAAATAAAAATATAGGACGCCCTGTACAGGACATTTGGATTTCAGAAAAACAATGAATACTTTTTTTAGTATAACTATACCTCATCCAATATTTGGGACATACTTATACTAAAAAAAGAAAAAAGTACGTGCTATCTGAATTGAATTGGGCGTCCTGTATTTTAATCTGGCAACCATATTCACTGGCCACAGTGAGGTGCCCCCAAAGAATTATTCACTAGGCTGCTGTCCCCTGCCTCACCCCCATGGCTATTAGTTGAGCTATTATAAATATAAAGAGGTACCTTCCCTGAATGATAGAATGTCCTGTAGCCGATCGATACTAGACTAATCCGATTGAAGAGATAACAGCTAAAGAAACACGTTTTACTTACGTGATTTTAAAAAAGAGCAAATCAAGGGTTTTGATCAGCAAAGAAAGCATAGAAAAATGCAAAACCTAAACAGGCACTACCCAGGCTGTGGGATGGGTGTGCACTGATCTGTAAAACAAATACACCAGTCTCTCCAGGGAGCAAATACTCTATACTGGGGAGATGGGCCTTGGCAATGACAGCAAATGGTATTATGTGTTTGAATTGTACTGCTAACTCACCTTGCCTTGATTCTATGGTAGCAACAATCTTCTGATTATAATTTAGCTTCCCACGAAGATCTGTCCGGAAAGGACTTGCTATTTTCAAATCATATCTGCGTGAACAATTGTCTTTATAAATTAATAAATTGGCATTATGGTTTATACATCAATCTCTTGAGAACGTCCTTAGCGTGAATCCGCATTCCCAGCATCAGTCAACTCTGTGACATTTAAATATCGTTTATGAACATACAAAACTGAAGCCCAGACCCCAAGCTGTGGTTAGTGCTACACTGTTAGGCTTCTTACAAAACAGGAGAACTTTCCTCTACTGGCAACTCACATCGCCCTGGAAGCCTGCCATGTAACAGTAAATATATTATAACAACTATAAACAGTTATAATTAAGCGGTTGGAGGTAGGAGAAAATAAATATTTTGTGTTCAATCTAAACATAACACCTTAGTAATAACAATGTATTCCACTAGTAAATAAAATTTAACTTGATGAACTCCAAAATTAATAATACCTAGATGGACTTCCTAATTTCTTGAACTTCCTAATTTCTTGAACCTACTAACTTTAGACTTATTAAAAAGTATTATGCTGAGTATTTGCAGTGCTAGAAATAAGAGCTAACTTTTAATTCTATAAAAATTATACATAAGGACTTCCCTGTTGGGCCAGTGGTTAAGACTCCACGCTTCCACTGCAGAGGGTGCCAGCTTGATCTCCGGTGGGGGAACTACGACCCCACATGCCGCGTGGGGCGGCCAAAAATAATAATAATAAGGTTTTAAAAAATAAAAATAGGGCTTCCCTGGTGGCGCAGTGGTTGAGAGTCAACCTGCCGATGCAGGGCACATGGGTTCGTGCCCCGGTCCGGGAAGATCCCACATGCCGCGGAGCGGCTGGGCCCGTGAGCCATGGCCGCTGAGCCTGCGCGTCCAGAACCTGTGCTCCGCAGCGGGAGAGGCCACAACAGTGAGAGGCCCGCGTACCGCAAAAAAAATAAATAAATAAAATTTATACATACTCTAAATTATGACAAATCCCACATGCATGGACTAGATATATAGCTACATGTGCATACATATTTTAATCCACTTTCATATACTCTGATAATCACAGAAACTGAATCTGAATTATGACAAATGCCAAATTAGGTCATTAGTATTAACGAGGGAGATATTTAGTTCTGTATGTGTACATGAATACCTTTATTCATAACCCATCTACACAGATACATAAGCAGGGCCCACTTTTCACTTTTAATGTGTTTCTGGTTTTGTGTTGTAAACAGGATTATTTTTCCAAGGTTATAATTGGGTGTTTACTCCTGACAGAACTCATCTTCAAATAAATCACTGCTACAACAAACAATATGTCATAAAAGAAGAAATACCTCAAAATAAACCTCTTCCAAAATTGAAATAATGAACTTCATTTATTCATGCAATAGTTATAAAGGACCTTTATGTTTTAGATATATATGCTGTCTATACTAGAATTCATGCATAGATGTTCTGTGCAATTTATTTTACAAGGGACATCAATGTACATGCAGCACAGGACACAAAAAACCCAAGTCTAGCATACAGTTTACTAAAATAAGTAACCTAGCTATAATAAGCATTAAACATTTAATGATTGTATTTGCTGTCTTAGAATTTTGAAACAATTTTATAGGATCATCTTGACATAAGACTCTAAAATGCTGCCCAAGGAAGTTTACAGTAAGGCCTCCTTTTCTTCTTCATAAGCTTCCTTGAGCAATAAGCATGGTACCAAAACCCTTCAGAGTGTCCAGTAAAAAATGGTTTCTTTAGGAGGTGGGCCATAGCTTTGAACAACTGGAGGAGGTGCTTTCACTGCAAGAAAGAATTGGGCCACTGCCAGACCCCTACTGGGTCTCTCATCTCTCAGAATCTACAGCCTGTGAAGTCTTCCATTAAGGTCACTTTTCCCACAAACCGCCCCGCAGCCTTATACTTCAGAGCCACCTGCAGCCTGACTTTATATCCCCCACAAGGTCAAGACATACCTAAGAATCACACTACTACCCCCACCACCAATCACTGTGCAGAGCACAGGTGAGAAAATGCATTGGCCACGGCCTGGATCTTTCCATACAGAGCAATATAAGGAACACCAACCAAACAGCATCATCAACCTCTAGTCCCAAATACAGCTAAATTTGGAGAAAGCTGAGAGACCCCTATTTATCAAAAGACTGTCAGAAGTAACCATCTTGACAAATTTATGATAAGCCAAACTCACTGTGCCTCACTTACATCCCTATTTTCTTTTGTCATCGCCCAATATGTAAGCACCAAGTTCAATCTATTATTATGTGACCTTGGGCAAGTCACTTAAACTCGTGTGCCTGTCTTCTCATCTGCAAAATAAAGGCTCTACTTTATGAGGTTGTTATGAGGATTAAATGAGAGAATACAGGCAACGCGTTGTTAAATTATTAGTATTGTTATTATTAAATTACTATTGCTGTCATTGTTATTCCTCTCTTCTAACCTCATTCCCATATTCCTCTGTGCTTCTTCTCCTGCCACCTGACCTCTCATTACTACCTTAATTTCCAGGTGCTTCTGCTATGCCTCCCTGGAACACAATTCCATGATTAACAAACTCTCCTACCCATCCTCCAACTTATCCCTGAATGTCCAGTGATATTCCTGGCTTTCCCATGAGATTGGAGCTTCCCTTACAGCCCTTTCAAGTGAAAGTGATTTGCACCAAGACGCTGCATGTACTAGGGAGTCAGGAGGTGATGTGATGCTCTCTTCCAGCCACACTACAACTTCTAGACAATTCCTCCTTCACCCTCAGGTAAAAAAAAAAAAAAAAAAAAAAAACCCTGATTCTTCTTCCTCCAAGTTTCATACTATCTGGTTACACCTCGACTTCCTCTTTGCTGTCCTCTACTCATTCATTGAAGATCCTGGTTCACAGCCTTTCCTCTCCACCCTAGAGTCGTTAAGCACTGCAAGAGAAAAATCACAGTTAAATAAACAGGTACCACCCTGAATTCATAGTCACCAGCCTCAAATTGACCTTCAATATTCCTGGGGAAATCCTTTCATGTTTTCAGGTCACTCTCTCATTCTCCCCAGTGATTCTTTCAAAGTTTGCCCATTTTCCTCAAAACTCCAACACCTCAACAGCCCCTTCAATCTACCAAATAACTCACCTCTTAAAGATAAGATAGAAGTCTCCATATGGGAAACCAACTTCCTACTACCTACTACTACTAAACTAGGAATATATTCAGAGCCATCCTCTACTGTTAAAATGAGAGAGAGCCCTCTTCCAAGCTAGGTCTAATTCCTCCATCTTCCAGATCCCTTTCATGTACAGGTCCTCAGTAACCTTACTCAAGCTGTCATTACCTCTGTCCTATACCTTCAACCTCTCCCTCTCTACTGGCTCCTTCCTCTCAGCTCTTTCAACGGAAATACATGAATACACCCACATCGTATAACATTCAAACAACATGGAAGTATAATGACCATAATCATAGCTAGCATCTACTGACTACTTACGCTATGTCAGACACTGTTGTGAGTGCTTTCATGTATTAACTTATTTAATTCTCAGAGTGACTTTATGAAGTAGATACTATTATTATTTCCATTTTATAGATGAGAAAACTGAGGAAAAAAGAGGTAAAGTAGCTTGCCCAAGATTACCAAGCTATGAAGTACCAGAATCTGGAATATATATATATATATATAGTCACTTTGCTATACACCAGAAACTAACACGACATTCTGAATCAACTATACTTCAATTAAAATTTTTTTTAAAAAACACACACAGGGCTTCCCTGGTGGCACAGTGGTTAAGAATCCACCTGCCAATGCAGGGGACATGGGTTCAAGCCCTGGTCCGGGAAGATCCCACATGCCCCAGAGCAACTAAGCCTGTGTGCCACAACTACTGAGCCCACATGCCACAACTAGAAGCTACCGCAGTGAGAAGCCCACACACCGTGCAGCAACAAAGACCCAATGCAACCAAAATAAATAAATTAAAAAAAAACAAAACACACACAGCCATGCTAACCAGCTTCATTTTAAATTCATGATCACTAATCTCAAATGGGCCCTTAATGCTGCCTGGCAATTATAGTATATATCCTTAGACTAGTGCTGTCCAATAGAACTCTCTGCAATGATGGAAATATTCTGTAATCTGTGCTCACCAAAACAGTAGCCATTAGCACATGTGGCTACTTATGTTTACATTTAAATAATTAAATTAGATAGACTTTGAAAAACCAGTTCCTTAGCCATATTAACCACATTTCAAGTACTCAGTAGTCACATGTGGCTAGTGGCTAAGTATTGGACAGCTCAGAATAAGTCATTCAGTCTCCCCTAGATGACTATTTCTCTCCTTCAACCCCCAACACCTTTCACAGACTCCCACCACCCCATCTACCCACTTCTACCAGCATCTCAAACACATGTCTAAAACTGTACTTCTAGACTCTCTCCATTCTGTCCCCTCATACACTCATCTGTCCCCAAACCTATTTTATCCACAGTCGTCAGTTATTGACAACTCCATCCTTTCATGTGCTCAGACCTGAAATCTTAGGAATTTCCTTCACTCCTCTTCCTCTCACACTCCACCCCCAAGTCATTGGTAAGTCCTATTGATTCTTCAAAATATATCAAAAATTCAACCACTTCTCATGACCTTCACAGCTACCATCCTAGTTCAAGCCATCATTATCTACTGCCTGGATTGTTTCAATAACCCCCAAACTGGTCCTTTACCTCTGTCTCGCACCACAATCTGTTTTCAACACAAGCCAGATTTTCCTATTAAAAGTGAAATTCAAAGTAAAGTCTTTTCTCTGCTCATACCTCTCCAACAGCTCTCCATCTCAACTAGAGTAAAACCGATATCTGTACAATAGCTTACAAGGTCTTTAATTGTCTAGATTCCTGTTACCTCTTCAATTTCATTTTCTGCTACTCTTCCTTCCCTTTTCTTACTCTTCTCCAGTCACACTGACTGCCTTGCTAGTTTCCAACACACCACATCTTAGGGTCTTTGCACTGGTTGGTCCTTCTACCTGGAAAGCTCTACCCCAGATCTCCACATGACCAATTCCCTCACCTCCTTCAGACCTTTGCTCAAATGTTACCTTCTCAGTAAGGTATTGCCATAGTCTCTCCTTTTAAAAACGCCATCTAGGGACTTCCCTGGTGGTCCAGTGGGTAAGACTCCACGCTCCCAATGCAGGGGGCCCAGGTTTGATCCCTGGTCTGGGAACTAGATCCCCGCATGCATGTAAAGATCCCGCATGACGGGCTTCCCTGGTGGCGCAGTGGTTGAGAATCTGCCTGCCAATGCAGGGGATACAGGTTCGAGCCCTGGTCTGGGAAGATCCCACATGCCACAGAGCAACTGGGCCTGCGAGCCACAACTACTGAGCCTGCGCGTCTGGAGCCTGTGCTCCGCAACAAGAGAGGCCGCGACAGTGAGAGGCCCGCGCACCGCGATGAAGAGTGGCCCTCGCTTGCCACAAATAGAGAAAGCCCTCGCACAGAAACGAAGACCCCACACAGCCAAAAATAAATAAATAAATAAATTTATAAGATCTCGCATGCCACAACGAAAAGCCAGCGTGCTGCAACTAAGTCCCGGCGCAGCCAAAATAAATAAATAAATAAGTATTTTAAAATGCCATCTACCACCCGCCCCCACCCCTTTACTCAGTTCGGTTAATAATGACCTCCGCCTTGCCAAAACCAAAAATCATACTCAGTTCTCATTTTACTCAAACTCTCAGTAGTATTTGAGTTGACCATGATCTCCTTCTAGAAACACTTTGGTACCTTGACTTCCTTAACACCAACCTCTCCTGATTCTCCTTAGCCAGGTTCATAGCTTTCCATACCATCTATATACCATGGACTTCCAATTTGAAATCTCCAGCCTGGATATCTCCTCTACACTTCAAACTATCCAAAGTTGACATCTCCGCTTGAATAATAGACACTGCAAATGAAACATGTCCAAAATAGAATCCTTGATTTCAGCCCCTTCCCCAACATGCAATCTTCTTCATCTCAATAAATGGGAGTCCCACCCACCTATTTTCTTGGATCAAAAATCCCTGAAGCCCTCTCTTTCTCTTACATCCTTCATTTAGTCCATCATCAAATACTATCACCTTTACTTTCAAAATATATCCAAAATCTGATCGCTTCTCACATACCTCCAACACTATGACTCTAGTCAAATTCACTATCATCTGTCACCTTGACTACCAAACTCGTCTTTTACTTATTTTGCTTCTTGCTTTCACTCTTATGCCTGCTGCCTTACAGTCTATTTTTTACACAGCAGGTAGGATGAACCTTTTAAAACATAAGTCAGATCATGTAACTCCCTTGCGCAAAACCCCCAGTGGCTTCCCATCTCAGTTATAATAAGATCCAAGGTCCTCATCCTGCCCTGAAGGCTCTACACAATCTGGCCCCCATCCACCCCTCCACCTCATCTACTACTACTCTCCCTTTCTCTGCTCCAGCCACATTGGCTTTCCTGCTATTCCACAAGCATGCCAAGCATGGTCCCTTGCTTCTCAGAGTCTTATTTTTTTTCATTGGTTCTTGGATGAATAGAATTAAATTAATCATAATCTTTGATTCATGGCACATTCTCTTTATTAATACAAGTATGGTTCATTTTTAATTAGTTTTTTAAATAACATAATAAGTATCCATGAACCTAATAACTAAATCTAACCATATGGCCCTAATCTCATTCCTCTGCCTCCCCCCACCCCCTGGCAAAGAATCATTATCCTGAATCCTGTGTTCATCATTTTGTGGTGCTCCATTTAATACAATTTTATGTCATACATATATATGCACACACACATATATATATACACACATACATATATAGATATGTACATATCTACATACATATATGGATATATATATATCTTTCTTAAAAGTATAATTTTTATTATAATGTATTTTAACTTTATACAGCTGTATGTTGTATGTACTCTTTGGGAACCTAAGTTTTCCCCCTCCATATTTACTTTTCTAAGATTCACCCATGTATGTTTGCATGTTGCTGTGGTTCATTCATCTTGATTGTTGTATAATATTTCATTGTATGAATAACACTTCAAGGCCTTGGCACCTTTGCCCTCTGCCTAGAATGTGCTTCTCTTAGATATCCACATGACTACCTCCTTCACTTCACTCACGCCATTATTCAAATGCCACCTCATCTTAACACTATCTAAAATAGTGCACCATTTTACACTCTCTCTTTTACTCTTCTTTACTTTTCCCCATAGCACTTATCATTACTGCTCTGAATATTCTCACTTTGCCTCTCCGGATCCACTCTCCCCCTTTCCACCCTGCTCTGTGCCCTGCAGCAGATCTTTATGATCTGCAATAATAGGCTTCCTTGCCTTCTGGTTTCCCCTTTGGTTTTGCCTGTGAGAGATACCCTCAAGAGACAGGAGGGTGGGAGAGACTGGAGTTGTAGCATTTATTCCCCAGCTCCCTCCCTGCTGTGATTTTCCAGCAGCTGTGACGCTCCTGTCCGGTGACTCTCTCTTATTGCCATACTTCTCTCCAGGTTGACTCAGGGCCAAGTTATGGTAATGTCTTCTCATTCCCCTCCCACCTGTGGCTGCTGAATCATTTCTTGTCCTTTCACTTACTATTGTTTACAACTTTGTAAATACTCCTTCATTAAATGCTTATCAATCCTTCTGTTTGAATGCACCTCTCTTTTCTGCCAGTACCCTGAGTGACAGGACTGCCTGACGTTAAAATTATTTATTTTTGTTGTTGTTGATTGTCTGTTTCCCCCAGTAGATAGTAAGCTTCAAGAAGGTAGGGGCTTCCCTGGTGGTGCAGTGGTTAAGAATCCGCCTGCCAATGCAGGGGACACGGGTTCGATCCCTGGCCCGGGAAGATCTCACATGCCACAGAGCAACTAAGCCTGTAGGACACAACTACTGAGCCTGCGCTCTAGAGCCCGTGAGCCACAACTATTGAGCCTGCATGCCACAACTACTGGAGCCCACGTGCCACAACTACTGACACCTGCACGCCTAGAGCCCGCGCTCCGCAACATGAGAAGCCACCGCAATGAGAAGCCTGCACACCACAATGAAGAGTAGCTCCCACTAGCCGCAACTAGAGAAAAGCCCACGCATGGCAACAAAGACCCAATGCAGCCAAAAATAAAATAAATTAAAATAAAATAAATTTTTTAAAAAAGAAGGTAGGGACTTTGGGACTTCCCTGGTGGCGCAGTGGTTAAGAATCTGCTTGCCAATGCAGGGGACACGGGTTCGAGCCCTGGTCTGGGAAGATCCCACATGCCACGGAGCAATTAAGCCTGTGCACCATAACTACTGAGCCTGTGCTCTAGAGCCTGCGAGCCACAAGTACTGAAGCCCGTGTGCCTAGAGCCCATGCTCCGCAACAAGAGAAGCCACCGCAATGAGAAGCTCACACACCACAACAAAGAGTAGCCCCCACTCGCCACACCTAGAGAAAGCCCACGTACAGCAATGAAGACCCAACACAGCCAAAAATAAATAATAAATAAATAAATAATTTTATTAAAAAAAATAAAATAAAAGAAGAAGGTAGGGACTTTATCTGACTCCCTGCTATATCCCCAAGGCCTAGAATAGGCTGAACTCATAATAAGCATGCAATAAATATTTAAGTGAATTATCAATACATATAATACTGCATTTTAAATGCTTACACACAAAAAATTGCTTGCACATACCTCTTTCAAAACAAATGCCATTATTTCTTTAAGCTACATACCTAACAGAATTGCAGAGTTGAGGGTTAAGTGGATATTTCATTTAGTAGATAGCACCAAATTTTCCTCCATTCTCCTATAGAAGGAATCCGGGCTCCATGGAGAAATGGCTGACTCTAGGACTGGAGCATGGAAAATATAAAATGAGTCGGGAGCACCATAAAAATTTTTTTAATTATAAAAAACTGAACAAACATAAAAACATAAACTGCCTGCAATTATAGAGGTATGTCAAAGGGATATAGGAGCCAACTGAAAGAGCTTCCAATGGCCAAATTTGAAACAATATGAGCAACAAAATTATCATTGGATTATAATTCAAAATATAAAATAAATATCAACAAATCCATACTGATATTAATAAATGATTGAATAAATAAATTAAAGGAGAGTACACAAATCTCTTGTACAGAAGAATTCCAAATAATTTATGTAGATACTTTCTCAAGCCAGTAGAGCATAACTGCCCACTCCTTAAGTGTAGGATGTGCATAATGACTTCCTTATAAACAGTGGAGTTTGGAAAGAGAGAAAGAGAGTAGTGTTGCAGTAGAGAAACAAGCCAAACACTGTCTCAGCCAGGCAGTCAAGGTTCACCTCATCAATGATAAATCATGTTGATAGCATGTACCCTTGGTATGATGTATAACTATGGAAAATGCATCAGACAAACTCAAATTGAAGGATATTCTACAAAATATCTGACCGGACTCCTTAGAACTGTCAAGGTAGTCAAAAACAAGGGAGGTCTAAGAAATGGTCACAGCCAAGAGGAGCCTAAAGAGATATGACTAAAGATGATGTGGTCTCCTGGATGGGATCCTGGAGGAGAAAAAAAGGGGCATTTAGGTAAAAACTAAGGAAATCTGAAGAAAAGATGGACATTAGTTATGAATAGTGTATCGATATTGGTTCATTAGTTGTGATAAATGTACCATAGTAATACTAACAATAGGAAAAACTGGGTACAGGGTATATAGGAGCTCTCTGTAATATTCTTATATATTTTCGGTAAATGTAAAACTATCCTAAAAGAGTTTGTTAAATGTTTTAAAAATACCCTATCAGGATGGCTATAATTAAAAAGACAAATAATATCGTGTGTTGGCAAGGATGTGGAGACACTGGAACCCTCACACATTGCTGTGGGAAGATAAAACAGTACAACCTCTTTGGAAAACAGTTTGACAGTTCCATATAATGTTAAATATGGAGTTACCAAATGGTCCAGCAATTCCACTCCTAGGTATCTACCCAAGAAATGAAAACATATGCCCACACAAAAACTTGTACATGAATGTTCATAGCAGCATTATTCATAATAGCCAGAAAGCAGAAACAACAGAAATGTCCTTCAACTGGTGAAATAAATAAATATGGCTTACCCATACAATGGAATATGATTCAGCCATAAAAAGGAATGAAGTTCTGATGCATGCTACTACATGGATGAGCCTTGAGAATATTAGGCTAAGTAAAAGAAGCCAGTCACAAAAGACCACACATTGTATAGTTCCATTTATATGAAACGTCCAGAATAGGCAAATACATAGAGACAGAAAGCAGATTAGTGGCTGCCAGGGTATGGGGAAAGGTGGGAATAGGATGTGTCAGCTAATGAATACAAGATTTCTTTTTTTTTTTTTTTTTGGTCAGCAAAGAGCTCTGCTCTTTATTGAACGTGTTACTAAAGAGGTTTAGTCAAAAAGACCAAAGCCCATGTCATCATCAGACTCTTCACATTCTTCTTTCTTAACTTCTACTTTCCTCAGCTGGGGCAGCAGTGGTGGAGGGGGCAGGACTTCCTGCTGGTGCAGGTCCACCAGCTGCTGGGGCAGGTCCACCAGCCCCCACATTGCAGATGAGGCTCCCAATGTTGACACTGGCCAAAGCCTTTGCAAACAAGCCTGACCAGAAAGGTTCAACATTTACACCAGTTGCTTTAATGAGGGCATTGATTTTATCCTCCATGACCATCACCTCATCGTCGTTCAGGATGAGGATGGAGTAGATGCAGGCAAGCTCTAAGACGGAGGCCATGGTGCGGGGGAGTGCTAGGCAGGGGCTGCCTGGCGTGGTTCTAGTCGCCCGATGATGTGAGGGCCTCACCCCAACGCGGCCTTAGACACCTAAGTGGCAGCTGAGGAAAGGGACAGGATTTCTTTATGGGGTGATGACAATGTTCTAAAATTAGAATGTGGAAATGGTTGCACAACTCTGTGAATATACTAAAATCATTGAACTGTATGCTTTAAAGGGGTGAATTTTATAGCATATAAATTCTATCTCAAGAAAGCTGTTATCTAAGGGATTTTAACCAGAAAAAAATTCTAAGTGTGTTGATTTTGGGGGCTCTTTCTGTTGCTAATTTGTAATGTTATTGCACTGTGATCAGAGACTGTTACTCCTATGATTTCTGCATTTTTGCAGACTAATAAATGAGTCATTTTGGAAAATGTTCTATGGGTATTTGCAAAGAAAACACAATCTATGTTTGGACAGGGTAATCTCATATATATTATATATATATGTATATATATATATATATACATATATATATTCAACCTTGTTGAGTAGTGTTATGATCTTCTGTATATCCTTACTTATTCACATGATCTGATGATTTCTTAGAGAAATATTTTACTTCAAATATGCCTGAAAGTCTGGCCAGCAACCCCAATCTTATCTCTTATTAAGTTATTCTGAACTATTTCAAACCTTCTCCACTTTTCTCAAATTTTTGCCACCCCTCCCCTAACCATCACATCCTACTTTATACATAAAAATGGAAAGGAAGATGGGATTGCCTTCATCTGCCTGGTACCAAACAAACAACTTACAACTGTCTACCTTCATCCCGTTCCATTTAACTTTTCTCATTCTTCTAACAATAGAAGAACTACCCCTCCTTCAGAGACCCATTTCTCCACCTGCCCTTGGTATTCCATTCTTTTCCATTTTCTCAGAAACCTTGCCTTATCAATTATCCTGTTTCTCTCTTGATTCTTCAGCACCTCTCTCTCTGGAGTCTAATTCTTCTCTCCTTGAATCTGGACTTGTCTTAGTGACTTCTTTAACCAAAAGAATGCAGCAGAAGTGATATTCTGGAATGTATAAGGCTAGGACAAAAGAAGCCTTGCAGCTTCCACCTAGGCCTCTTGGAACACTTACTCTTGGACTCTTGAAGCACCATGTAATGTGTCTGCCTACCCTGAGTCCATCTTTCTGTGAGAAGACCCAAGCTAGCCACGCAGAGAGGCTGTCTGGAGAAAAAGATGTCTAGCCCACCCCCAAATATTCCAGTTCTCAGCTATTCAAGTCATCCCAGCTGAGGCCCCAGACATCATGAAGCCAAAATGAGCTTGATGTGCCTTGTCTAAATTCTTGACACAAATAATTATCAGATATAATAATAATTATTATTACATTTTTGTTTTACGCCACTAAATTTTGGGATTGTGTGTTAAGAATAACTAGAAAAGAATAACTAGAATGGGGACTTCCCTGGTGGCACAGTGGTTAAGAATCCGCCTACCAATGCAGGGGACGTGGGTTCGAGCCCTGGTCCAGGAAGATCCCACATGCCGCAGAGCAACTAAGCCCGTGCACCACAACTACTGAACCTGCACTCTAAAACCCACAAGCCCGTGTGCCACAACTACTGAGCCCACATGCGTAGAGCCTGTGCTCCTCAACAAGAGGAGCCACCACAACAAGAAGCCTGCGCACCGCAACGAAGAGTAGCCCCCACTCGCCGCAACTAGAGGAAGCCCGAAGACCCAATGCAGCCAAAAATAATTAATTAAAAAAAAAGAATAATTAGAACGGTCAAAAATGACCTTCGTGTTGCTAAATGTAATTGACATGTTTTCATCCTCATTTATTTGACCTGTCAGTAGCTCTTCTTTCAGGGAACCATTGCCTCTTTTTGAAATACTCCCTTCCTTTGGTTTATCTGACACATCACTCTCCTGGCTTTCCTTATACCTCTCTACCCTCTACCTCCTTACCTTCCTTTACTCAACCACTGAATCTTAACATTTAACTCAGTTACAACCCTTCTTCTCACTTTACAATCTCTCTTTAAGTAATCACATCCATATCTGGGGCTTCAATTACCCCCTGTTCATATATCTCACAAATTGAAGTCCCCAGTTTTTCTCTGAACTACAAAGATTTTTATGCCCACTACACACCTCCTCTTACATGTCTCAAAACACCTCCAATTCAACATATTCAAAACCAAAGTCTTTTCTTCCCCCTCCCCCTATAAACCAAAACCAATAACCTGGTCTTCTTGCAGTGTTCCCCATCTCCAAGAATGGCACCATCGTCCATCACTTGCCTTTTGCAAAGCCAGAAACCAGGAGTCACCTTTGCTATGTCCTCTCTGTCATCTTCATGTGCAACCCACCCTGAAGTCCTATCAATTTTGCCTGTTAAATCTCTTGAAACTCTCTTCTTCTCTCTCAATGTTGACCGCTTGCACCACCTCTAAGATATCTTCTGACATATAGTTAGAGCCTTCTTGCCACGCCATGTGGCTTGTGGGTTCTTATTTCCCCAACGAGGGATTGAACCCCGGCCCTTGGCATTGAGAGCCTGGAGTTCTAACCACTGGGCTGCCAGAGAATTCCCACTTAGAGCCTTCTAATTGAGCTCCTTGCTTTGACTTTTATCCAGTCAATACCTTTTACAGTCAGAATTGTCTTTTTCACTTTTAATCTTTTCAATGATTCTTATTGTGCTTAGAATAAGGACACAATTAACATAGCCTCTGAGACCCTGAATATTTACTCCTTTAGTCTCATCTTATAAAATTCCCCACTTGCTGATTGTCTACAGCCGAACCAACTCTTTTGTCCCTTGTATGCACTGGGCTTCCTCCTACCACAGGGCCTTTGCACAGACTTTTCCCTCTGCTTGAAATACTTTTTCTTCCTCTTCACTCAGTTAACTTCAAATCTCTGGGGAGGTTTCACTTGCTCAGGGAACCTTCCCTGACCTCTCACACCTCTGTGTACCTCTCCTACAGAGCACTCATCACGGTTGTAATTTTACATGTATTTGAATGAATATTTGAATAATGTCTATCTCCCTGACTAGACTGAAAGCTTCATGTGGCAGGCACCAAGGCTGTTTTGCTTGCTACTATGCCCAAAGTACCCAATACAATGCCTGGCACATATTAGGTGCTAAGTATATATTTGGGGGGGAAAGTAGGGGAGAAAGCAGGAAAGGGGATAAGGAGGGAAGAGGGAAAGGAGGAAAGGGAGAGCAAGAAAGGGGATCCTCCACCTATGATTGGTTATTTGTAAATTTGTATTCTGTTAGTATCCTAACAGTCTTTGTCACTAATTCATGTTGTTAGGTGCATAAAGGTACATGATTGTCACACGTTCTTAGTGGAGTGTACCTTTTTTTTTTTTTTGCGGTACGCAGGCCCCTCACTGTTGTGGCCTCTCCCATTGCCTCAACCACTGTGCCACCAGGGAAGCCCGGAGTGTACCTTTTAACAATATTAAATACCCTTTTGTCTCTTTTAATATTTTTGGCTCTGAATTCTATTTTTGTCTGATTCAAATAGTGGGGTTTTTTGTTTGTTTGTTTTTTGCTAGCATTTGGACAACTCAAAGTTTTACTGTTTCTTTGCTTACCACTATTTCTTATATTCCACATCGTCCTCTTTTTTGGATTCATTTCTTTCATTTTGCTGTAATACCTACCTGAGTAATTCACAAAGGTTCTGAATATACCTACAATGTGTTCTGAATATGTCAGAAAATTAGAATCTGAAAATTGGAGTTTTGTTCCTTGTATTACTTCACTCCTTCCCTTTCCCCACTCAGGGACAATTGTTCTATTTACAGTAGTCCCTCGGTCTCCACTGAGGATTGGTTCCAGGATCCCCCATGGATGCCAAAATCCTCAGATGCTCAAGTCTCATATAAAATGGCATAGTAAGGCTTCCCTGGTGGTGCAGTGGTTGAGAGTCCGCCTGCCGATGCAGGGGACACGGGTTCGTGTCCCGATCCGGGAGGATCCCACATGCCGCGGAGCGGCTGGGCCCGTGAGCCATGGCCGCTGAGCCTGCGTGTCCAGAGCCTGTGCTCCGCAGCGGGAGAGGCCACAGCAGTGAGAGGCCCGCGTACCGAAAAAAAAAAAAAAAAAGGCATAGTACTTGCAAATAACCTATGTACATCCTCCCATATAGTTTATTATTATATTTTTTTATTTTCAGGTGTATTTATTTATTTTTATTGAGGTAATATTGGTTTATATTATATGTTTCATGTGTGTAACATTATATTTCTACTTCTGTATACCCTACAACGTGCTCACCACCAAAAATTCAGTTTCCATCCATAACCTTACAGTTGATCCCCTTCACCCATTTCATCCTCCCCACATTCCTCTGGTAACCACTACTTTATTCTCTGTACCTATGTTTTTGTTTGGTTTGGTATGTTCATTTATTTTGTTACAATGGAGTACTATTCAGCCATAAAAAGATGAAATCTTGCCATTTGCAATAACGTGGATGGACCCTGAGGGTATTATGCTAAGTGAAATAAGTCAGACCGAGAAATACAAATACTGTATGATTTTAATCATATGTGGAATATAAAAAAACAAAGAAACAGAAAGCAAAACAAAATAAATGAACTCCTGTATACTTTTCCTCAAATTGAAGTATGGTGGTTGTACAATATTATATGTTACAGTTGTACAATATAGTGAGTCACATTTTTTAAAGGTTATACTCTATTTATAGTTATTATAAAAACTCCCATATATTTGAAATCATCTCTAGATTACTGATTATACCTAATACATGTCAATGCTTTGTAAATAATTGTAAATACAATGTAAATGCTATGTATATAGTTGCCAGCTCTGTAAATTCACTTTTGCTTTTTGGAACTTTTTAGAATATTTTTGATCTTTGGTTGGTTGAATTGCAACCCTCGTTCTTCTCTTTTTTTTTTTTTTTCCCTGCGGTACGCGGGCCTCTCACCATTGTGGCCTCTCCCGTCGTGGAGCACAGGCTCCGGACATGCAGACTCAGCGGCCATGGCTCACGGGCCCAGCCGCTCCGCAGCATGTGGGATCCTCCCGGACTGGGGCACGAACCCGTGTCCCCTGCATCGGCAGGCGGACTCTCAACCACTGCGCCACCAGGGAAGCCCAGTACTTCTCTTTTATGTTGTAGATTTTCTCCAACTATTTCTGGTAATCCTTTGTTGTCTATGCATATTAGTGAATAAGGGACACACTGATTAGCAAAGATAGCTTGCCTGGGCTCCCTCTGCAGTTGTGTGTCAGACTGCCCTGTCTCCTGAGCAGAAGGACTTTGTGTAAGTGGGTTGTGTGTGCTGACCTGTCAGGCTTCCCTTTAAGGTAAGTAACTATGAATGAGACAGAAAGGCCATTCTCCCTACTCCCCGCAAATTGCCAAAACAATTTTACTCTGGCAGTGGGGAACTTTAGTGTATTTCTCTCCTGTTCAAAGTTCCTTCTCTTTTTTTGTTTTTCCATATAGTTTGTGGAAGTCCAGATTACACCACGGTCTGCTCTGTTTTCTTCTAGGATCCTACACTCACAGTAGCAAACTTTTGGAAGCAAATAGCTCACTTTCTTTAGTGTGAATGGGTTGGGGGAAGGAGACGTAGGACTGATCACAAAGGGGCCCAACTGATCCTTCTTTTCTGAATACAATTCTTTAATTGACCAGAGAGCCTCCCCTGCTCTTTGCATTTATTCATTCTGAGATTTTATTTACTCTGGATTTAATCCAGTAAATTTCTCTTGCACGTTTTGGACTGGGCTCCTCCTACTTTCTTATCAATATGATCATATCTGATTTCTATCCTCAACGGATTCTTCACAATTTCTGAACTGCTGATGATACACTTTCCTTTAATTATACCACTCTTGGTCCTTTTGCTATTCTGATGTTTTAAGACGTTTGGGGAGGGGAGAATGGGGACAAAGCACTTAGGCTGCCATCTTGATCTAATCTGACCAAAGTCATTTTCTTATGTCAATTTCACTGAGGCAAGGAGAGTGGCCAGTGCTCACTCTGAGAGGCCAGGGGAAAGGGCATCTTCCAGTGCTGGCTTCTGATTAGTCAGGACTTCTAATAAAGGTCCATTAGGATTGAGAAATCTGGTGTCTGAATATCAGTGCTTCTGAGAGAGACAAGGTGACAACTAGCAGGCATGATCCTCAGAGCAGAAAAATTGTACACAAAAAAGTGCCCCCATTGGGTGAGTTGATTAGAAAAAGGCACTCCTTTGGGTAGGCCAATTAGAAAAATGCTTGCCTTTCTCTGCTGACAGTGGCATCCCTGCATTAGGGCCCAAGGCTTGTGGACTAGCAGAGTATGGGCTAGATTTCATCCTCTCCCACCCCCAACACACATACCCCCTCAGTGGTACACCTTTGTGCAGGGCATATCCTGCAGAACCATATATAGGCAAATAGTAGTCTCTGCCAATGCTACGTACAATGCCCAGAGACAAGGTCTCTGCCATCTGGGGCTTCTCCCAATTCCATGTACAGGGCTGAGAGGTCAGGTTCAAGCTCAGAGACTTTGCTCAAGTGGGCCTCCTATGGCAGCAACCTTTGCTCCCCACTAGCCACTGT
Source organism: Stenella coeruleoalba (assembly GCF_951394435.1). NCBI lineage: Eukaryota > Metazoa > Chordata > Mammalia > Artiodactyla > Delphinidae > Stenella > Stenella coeruleoalba. The sequence goes on along the minus strand of NC_137152.1, from coordinate 97,734,865 downwards.
CCCAAGAGACAGCCCTCTGACCTCCCTGAGCTCTTGCAGAGCCAACATTGAATTGCAGCTCAGAGATCCTGCCTCCAACAATTGCAGAGCTCTGGTTTTAGAGACTAGGCCCTTCTCACTGGAGACAGAGCCACCCTCAGCACCAAGAGCAAGGTCTTTAATGCAAATGCCAGCAACAACTCTCAGAGACCATCAACCACCACTAGGCCACTCCAAGAGCTGTCCTCAGGAACTAGGGACAAGGCCTGTACTGACCAGGCTACAGTGCCTCCTCCCACAGCCTACCCCACTCACCCGACCTGGGCCATCCGCTTATCTACCAGAAGTAATTATCGTGGCAACCCTGCAGGAATAAGGCATGGATGTCTGCTACAGCGTTTTTTGTTTTTGTTTTTTATTTATTTATTTATTTTGTTTTTATTTTTGGCTGTGTTGGGTCTTCATTGCTGTGCGCAGGCTTTCTCTAGTTACGGTGAGTGGGGTCTACTCTTCGTTGCGGTGCACGGGCTTCTCATTGTCGTGGCTTCTCTTGTTGCGGAGCACGGGCTCTAGGCATGCAGGTTTCAGTAGTTGTGGCACGTGGGCTCAGTAGTTGTGGCACAGGGGCTTAGTTGCTACGCGGCATGTGGGATCTTCCCAGGCCGCGGCTCGAACCCGTGTCCCCTGCATTGGCAGGCGGATTCTTAACCACTGCGCCACCAGGGAAGCCCCACTACAGCATTTTGAAGGTTCTGAAAATGTAATAAACCAAGAAAATAAAATAAGCTGTATAAAACTAAAAAGGGGGAAAGAGAAAAAAGTATAATTATTTGCAGATGATATGATTATAGTCATTGGGAATCCAAGAAATGCAATTTTAAAACTATTAAAACTGAGGAGTCTATGTAGTGGACATCTGTTGTTTTGGTTTGCCCAGCATTCCTTCCTCCCTGCTTCTGGTAATAGCACTTCTCTTCCTTTGGAGATCTGTTACTCCTTCACTGTCCTTTCAATATAGTCCTGGTGGGACGAGCAATGTTAGTACTTTGCCCCATTCCCCCTTTGCACACACAGCTGGGCACCTAACCCAGGATGGACTAATCATAATATCAAACCCTGCTGGACACTGTGGCAGCTCCAAGAGGTAGGCATATGACCCAGACCAGAGATCTAATACCTTCCTTGGAATATTCCAAATCAGAGGTAAAGAAGTAGCCTTCTCTTTTCTTCAGATCTTAAACCATAAGTAGACCCCAGAGTAGTTGATAGCTGTGTCTCTACCATGTGGAAGAGTCTTAGAGAATGAGGCAATACAGAGAAGAGAGAGGCTGAGAAGACAGATGAAGAAAGGAGTGCCTAGGTACTGGCTAGACTTGAGTCTCTGGATCAAGGTGTGTCTGGGATCTGCCCTGTCCTTCCCAGTTATATAAACCAATAAACTCCATTTTCCTCTTCAGCTTATTCAAGCTGGGTTTCTGCCACTTGGAAACAAGAGTCCTAACTAATAATACAAGCTGGATGTAAGATAAATGTACAGAATCCCATAGGTTTCATTTTTCCATTTTTTGAAGCATTATAACGTGGTTCCATTTTGTTTTATTTTCCAACATTTAATATAAAATTTTTTTAACATACAGAAAAGTTTAAAGAATTTCACAATGAACACCAATATACCCACCACGTAGATTTTACAATTAACATTCTATTATTATATTCCAATAGCTTTCTTTTATTCTAGCAATACTAGAAATAGAAAGAGGAAAAAGAAGTATCCCATTCACAGTAGTGGAAAAAGGTATGTGTGAAATGTCAACTGGCACAGACAAATAAGGGCCCCCAAATTCTGCTCTCTCTAGACAAAGGATGAGGAAAGGACCAACCCAGCAAGACAGAAAATTTTAGACAACTGATGTACTCTAGCCAAACGCCACGGAAAAACTGTGCCCCGCCCCTCACCCATGCCACCCTGGGCAGGCTACCTCGAGGCGGCCATCCCACTTCTCCTACCCTGGCCCACTGAGTGGAGACCACGTGGGGAGCCTGGCGCCTCTCCCTCTCCGCGCTGGGATTGTGTCCGAGGAGACCCCGAGGAGAGTCAGAACTTTCACTACCACTCAGTGGTGTTAGTGCAGAAATTGCACCAGTCTTGAAATAGAACAACTTTGGCTGACCTGCTGATGTCCCATAGGTGGTATTATTCAAGAGAGAATAACCCAGACTTTGGATAATGTATCCATTGATAGCATATCTTTTTGAGTGTTCGTTTTTTCGCTTTTGGCGCCAACTAGGCCTTCGTTAGGTGAGTGGGGTTTCCCCTGAAGGGATTGGTCAGATCTGCTGTTAATCATTGTTGAAAACCGTTAAATCCACAGGAAATCCAACCTCAGTGGGCAGAACTTAGCTCAGCGGTCTGGCCCTTGTCGCTAGCATGTTTACCGAACGATTGTCTTCCGAGACCTGGGGCCTCTCACCGTTGTGGCCTCTCCCGTTGCGGAACACAGGCTCCGGACGCGCAGGCTCAGCGGCCATGGCTCACGGGCCCAGCCGCTCCGTGGCATATGGGATCCTCCCGGACCGGGGCACGAACCCGTGTCCCCTGTATCGGCAGGCGGACTCTCAACCACTGCGCCACCAGGGAAGCCCGAGCCCTGAGGTTTTGAGATTGAACTAGATAGAACAACAAACAACAACCCATCCTGCTGATCCTCGTGGGATGGTGAGTTAAGCGGCTTCTCTGAGACTGTGTAACACGGGGAGGATTTCCTTTAGGAACTTATTGAACGTCGACCTGCTTTAGGGTCGAGAGACAGTAAGCGATGCCACATCTTTAGACAGTTTTTAAGTTATTCTTTATGTTGTACTTCCTTTCATTATTCTCAAACGTTTAGAAGAGGTATATTAGAAGTTACAGCCTTTATTCACCTGAGGTGTGGAGAATTTAGGGGAAAGTATGTGAGAGCTCAATTTACCTGTCGAGAAAACTGCCTCCGGCAAAGCGGTGACCACGGGAGGACCCTCAACAACCACAAGTCTGTAGCTTGCTGAAGAGGCCACAATAGAAGATAATTAGAGACCTGGTTCAGATCACAAGTGAACTCGTACTTTGGAGAACCCTCAAGATAGCTGCAAGGCAGTTGGAGGGGAGTCTAGTTCTTGGCATTCCAGCCAGCAGGGGCTCAAGCCATCGAAATTCAAAATAGGATTTGATGGGCTACGTCAGACTTCCAGTTTAAGATGTTAGTCTGAACAAATGTGTTTTTTCTCCCCCCAAGTTAGCTTTAAATGAAAGACGAAAAATAAATATTAGAGCCATAGCCGTAAGGGATAACAGGGAACGGTATGATTAGTAGGCCGAAATTGTGAGGATTTTCTTTTTTCTTTTTTTCTTTTAATAAATTTATTTATTATTTATTTTTGGCTGCATTGGGTCTTTGTTGCTGCGTGCAGCTTTCTCAAGTTGCGGTGAGCGGGGGCTACTTTTCATTGCGGTGCGCGGGCTTCTCACTGCGGTGGCGGGGCTTGGGCTCTAGGCGTGTGGGCTTCGGTAGTTGTGGTGCGCGGGCTCAGTAGTTGTGGCTCGCAGGCTCTAGAGCACAGGCTCAGTTGTGGCGCACAGGCTTAGTTGCTCCGTGGCATGTGGGATCTTCCCGGACCAGGGCTCGAACCCGTGTCCCCTGCATTGGCAGGTGGATTCTTAACCACTGTGCTACTAGGGAGGCCCTGTGAGGATTTTCTTGAAGATACGAAACAAATAGGATAAAATTAGTTGGGAAACCAGTCAATGAATCCATAATACCATCCAGATATGGGAGAGGGCAGCTGTAAAAGTGAATTCTCTGTTTTCTCACAGAGACCCCAACGATAGATGATGTCACAGTCATCTGCTTGGGATGGGAGGGCCAATGGAGCCGTCTCAGAAGGTACTGGTGGTAAATAAACTAATAAAACTTAAAGTTCAAATAATTGTTAAGAATATGTTGGGCTTCCCTGGTGGCACAGTGGTTAAGAATCTGCCTGCCAATGCAGGGGACACGGGTTCGAACCCTGGTCTGGGAAGATCCCACATGCCACGGAGCAACTAAGCCCGTGCGCCACAACTACTGAGCCTGTGCTCTAGAGCCCACAAGCCACAACTACTGAGCCCACACGCCTAGAACCCGTGCTCCACAACAAGAGAAGCCACCGCAATGAGAAGCCAGCGCACCACAACGAAGAGTAGCCCCCACTCACCACAACTAGAGAAAGCCTGCGCACAGCAATGAATACCCAACGCAGACAAAAAGAAAGAAAGAAAGAAAAGAAAGAATATGTCTAAGAAGCTTGAGTAAATTATTAAGCTATTACTAAGAAGATCAAGCAGAATGAAACCATTATAAAAAATTAATAGCAAGGTGGAAATCAGTTTCCTGAGAGGGATCAGGGGATGGTGGTCAAGTGGGCACTTCTGCTTTTGCTTTGCTGTGGTTGTTTTATAGTGAGAATGAACTCATGTAGTATTTTGACAAAAACTTTTTAAAGTTTGATCATATTTAGCGTTGCTAATGGTGTGGGCAATCAGTGGTCATTCTGAAGGTGGGTGTGTATGTGCAACATTCCTTAAGGGTAATATGGCAGTCTATCGAAATTTAAATATACCTTCTTTTTTTTTTTTTTTTTTGTGGTACGCGGGCCTCTCACTGTCGTGGCCTCTCCCGTTGCAGAGCACAGGCTCCGGATGCACAGGCTCAGCGGCCATGGCTCACGGGCCCAGCCGCTCCGTGGCATGTGGGATCCTCCTGGACTGGGGCACAAACCCGTGTCCCCTGCATCGGCAGACGGACTCTCAACCACTGCGCCACCAGGGAAGCCCCCTTCTTTTTTTTTTTTTAACATCTTTATTGGCATATAATTGCTTTACAATGGTGTGTTAGTTTCTGATTTATAACAAAGTGAATCAGTTATACATATACACATATCCCCATATCTCTTCCCTCTTGCGTCTCCCTCCCTCCCACCCTCCCTATCCCACGCTTCTAGCTGGTCACAAAGCACCGAGCTGATCTCCGTGTGCTATGTGGCTGCTTCCCACTAGCTATCTATTTTTCATTTGGTAGTGTATATATGTCCATGCCACTCTCTCACTTTGTCCCAGCTTACCCTTCCCCCTCCCCGTAACCTCAAGTCCATTCTCTAGTAGGTCTGCATCTTTACTCCCGTCTTGCCCTTAGGTTCTTCATGACCATTTTTTTTTTAGATTCCATATATATGTGTCAGCATACGGTATTTGTTTTTCTCTTTCTGAATTACTTCACTGTGTGTGACAGACTCTAGGTCCATCCACCTCACTACAAATAACTCAATTTCGTTTCTTTTTATGGCTGAGTAATATTCCATTGTATATATGTGCCACATCTTCTTTATCCATTCATCTGTTGATGGACACTTAGGTTGCTTCCACGTCCTCGCTATTGTAAATAGAGCTGCAATGAACATTTCGGTACATGACTCTTTGAATTATGGTTTGCTCAGGGTGTATACCCAGTAGTGGGATTGCTGGGTTGTACGGTAGTTCTATGTTTAGTCTTTTACGGAACCTCCATACTGTTCTCCATATTGGCTGTATCAGTGTACATTCCCACCAACAGTGGGAATTTCAAGATTGCTTTGGCTATTCGGGGTCTTTTGTGTTTCCATAAAAATTGTGAAGTATTTTGTTCTAGTTCTGTGAAAAATGCCAGTGGTAGTTTGATAGAGATTGCATTGAATCTGTAGATTGCTTTGGGTAGTAAAGTCATTTTCACAATGTTGATTCTTCCAATCCAAGAACATGGTATATCTCTCCATCTATTTGTATCATCTTTAATTTCTTTCATCAGTGTCTTATAATTTTCTGCATACAGGTCTTTTGTCTCCTTAGGTAGGTTTATTCCTAGATATTTTTTTCTTTTTGTTGCAGTGGTAAATGGGAGTGTTTTCTTAATTTCACTTTCAGATTTTTCATCATTAGTGTATAGGAATGCAAGAGATTTCTGTGCATTAATTTTGTATCCTGCTACTTTACCAAATTCATCAATTAGCTCTAGTAGTTTTCTGGTAGCATCTTTAGGATTCTCTATGTATAGTATCATGTCATCTGCAAACAGTGACAGCTTTACTTCTTCTTTTCCAATTTGGATTCCTTTTATTTCTTTTTCTTCTGATTGCTGTGGCTAAAACTTCCAAAACTATGTTGAATAAGAGTGGTGAGAGTGGGCAACCTTGTCTTGTTCCTGATCTTAGTGGAAGTGGTTTCAGTTTTTCACCATTGAGTACGATGTTGCCTGTAGGTTTGTCATATATGGCCTTTATTATGTTGAGGCAAGTTCCCTCTATGCCTACTTTCTGGAGGTTTTTTTATCATAAATTGGTGTTGAATTTTGTCGAAACCTTTCTCTGCATCTATTGAGATGATCATATGGTTTCTCAGAAATACTTTTACACATGCACAAAGATATATGTTACAGGATGTTCATTGCTGCATGTTTGTAGTAGCAAAAAATTGGAAGTACCAAACGTCCCAAAATAGGGGAATGGTTACATAAAATGTGGTATGTTTTTATTAGCAAATAGTACACAGTTTTTAAAAAGAATTAGATAGGGCTTCCCTGGTGGCGCAGTGGTTGAGGTCCACTTGCTGATACAGGGGACACGGGTTCGTGCCCCGGTCCAGGAAGATCCCACACGCCGCGGAGCAGCTGGGCCCGTGAGCCATGGCCGCTGAGCCTGCGCATCCGGAGCCTGTGCTCCGCAACAGGAGAGGCCACAATGGTGAGAGGCCCGCGTACCGCAAAAAAAAAAAAAAAAGAATTAGATAGATCTCCATGTACTATCATGAAAAGATCTCCAATGTATATTAGGTTTAAAAAGCAAATTGTAGAACTTCATGTACAGTAATGATACCATTTTTTAAAAAGACAGTAAAGCTTATTTGTATAAATATAAATATATATGTACATAAATGCTGAGGAAGGCTGTGCACCAAACTTAACAGTGAAGGGACACTTCCACTTTTTATCCTGTGTTCTTCTATATTGTTTTTGTATTTTTTTTTTACAAAAATGTGTTTGTGTGTCATTTGTATAAGTAAACAAAACCGAAAGGTAACCATTAATAGAATATAAATAGTTCATAGAACTTCCCAGCCACTAATAGTTTAAAAAAAAGGAAATTCAGTCAGTCCAGCAAAAGTAAGGAAGGGGGAAAAGAAACAACAAGAAAGTGTGATAATTAGAATTTTTTAAAAATGACAGGAATATGTACATCCATATACAGTTGTCCCTTGGTATCCACGGTGGATTGGTTCCAGGACCCCCTCGCCCCACCCCCTCCCCCTCCCCCTCCCTCTCCCTCCCCCCTCCCCCCTCCCACCACCTCCCCTCTTCCCCCCTCCCCCTTGCCCTCACGTCCCCCCCACCCCCTGCAGGAATAACAAAATACCTGATGTTCAAGTCCCTTACCTGAAATGGTATAGTACATTCCACCCTCCGGATCCACTGATGCAGAACTGGTGGATACAGAAGGCTAAATGTACTATGCTGCCCATAAAAATGGTGAGGTAAATCTATGAATACTGACACGGAAAGATGTCCATGATATAATATTAAGCGAAATAAAAGTCACAGAACAATTCACATAGTGTGAACTATTTTTTTAAAAAAGCAAAAACTCTGTATATAGCTAACTATATAGAAAAAGATCTTTAATTAGCAAACTGTTAACTGAGGTTAACTTTGGGGATTGGGGGGAGCTGTCACCTCATTTTATAGTCAAAGGTTGTTGAGACCTGGACATCTCTAAATGTACAGCTGATCATATTACTCCCTTCACTGCTTGAAGCCCTTCAGTGGGTTACCCATGACCTAATGGAGTGAATCCAAACTCTGGAGCATGCCGTACAAAGTTCGTCATGGTCTGAACCCTGCCTGTCTTCGTCTCCCGCCATCCTCCCTGTAGGCCTATTGCACATCAGTCACACAGCATGGTCATGCTTGCATTTGCTTAAATGGGCCATGATTTTCCTCATACTTCCATGTCTTTGTACACATTGTTCCCTTTTCCAGGTAACTTGTAGATTTCCAGATCTCACCATCCTGATACTACAAATTAAGTTCAGATTTGTATAATTAGTATACAAATAACAATTCCAAGCCCCCATCTTGTGGACCATGGGAAGTCTATTCTTCCACCAGGTTGGAGGGCGATTCCTCCAGCTCCTGAGTAATTTCAGGGAATCCAGGAGAAATGTTCCAAAAATCAGTCCTAGTTGTCGTTTTCCATCTCTTCCAGGTATTCATTCTCCAAACTGCTATGCTCTAGCGTTCAACTGATCACCACTTGCTGTCTTTATACTTAAACTTTTTTTATTATATAATTTTAATATATACGTAAGAATATGTGTGACATGTAATTTATGGAGCATAATAATAAAACAAAAATCCAAGAACCCATCATCAGCTTAAGAACTAGAACACTACCAATGCTTTTGAATCTACCTAAATTCTCCCCCTTTGCTTCCCCTAAAGCAGTCCCCTATCATGGATTCTGTGTTTATTATTTCCCTTCTATATTTTAAGTTTTATCACATTATATATCCATGAGTTTTCTTATCTTTGAGCTTTACAAAAAATTACCAAATTGTATGTATGTATTCTGTGATTTGCTTTTCTCATGTAACATTATTTCTGTGATTTATGCATGTAACTGCAATTTATTTTTCAATGCTGTGTAGTATTTTCTTGTGTGAATATACCACATTTAGTCATTCTGTCGAAGAATATTCTCTTGCCATTCTTTGAAGTCTGTGTCAAAGGTGATGCAGACTAGGAACAGAAAATCCTTAGTGTGTTTTGAATCACTTCGTCCTTTGTGCCACCACTAAACATTCTCCATGTATCTTTTTTTAGCACTTAGCATATTTAAGAGCAAGGGTCAGCAATTTTTTTTTCTGTAAACGACTAGGTAGGAAATACTTTACGCTCTGCGGGCCATATGGTCTGTTGCAGCTACTGAACTCTGTTGTTTTAGCACAAAAGCAGCCACAGAAAATATGTAGATGAATGAGTATGGCAGTGTTCCAATAAAACGTTCTTTATAAAGATAGGCAGCTGGCTGAGTTTGGTCCACTGGCCATTATTTCCCAAACCCTGCTCTAGTTCGTCTGAATTCCTGTAGCATTGTCCAATATTGTGGTCATACGTGCATCTGTATCATCTCATTTCTTTCTCATTATCTTATTTCCCATGCCTCATCACCCTCTCCTCCTGCCCTTTGTGATTCTGAGTTCCTGTATCTAATGATGAGCCCAACTTGTCCAATTCCTGAACCAGTGTGGCTCAAAGCAAGAATTATTATCAGTAGCCACAGCTCCAACAGCAAGTAGGGTATAGAAGTAAGGCTCAGTGCTAAGAGGCCTAGGAATTGCTGTACCAGATTTGAGACTGGGATGCTGCCTTGATTTCTGTCCTGAGCACTCCAGGGTTTCTGGTTAAGACTGAAACTACTCCTGAGAACTATCTCCTTGCAATTTCCTGAATATGCCTTATTCTCTCTCACCTTCAGGATTTAACTGTGCTCCCCATTTTCCCTTTTTGTGCCCCCCCATCCTTCCCACTCCCCTTTCCTGGCTAGTTCCCATTTACTCTCTGGGATTTAAATTTACTTTCTCTGGAAGCTATTCTTAACTCCCCACCCTTACCCTTTCTCCACCTCACCACACCCGACCTTCCTAGGCTGTGCAGGTGTCTCTCCTCTGTGTTCCTATTACCAGCCTTTATCTGCTCTGCCCTGTAGTTTTATGCCTCGCCCACTAGGCCAGTAGAGAACTGTTTGAGGGCAAGGATTGTCTTTGTATACTCAGTGACTGGATCATAATGGGTCCTCGGGCAAGGTTTGTTCAGTGTTTGCCTGGATTTGGCTAGGAGGAGCTGGATTCAACCTTTGGTGAAGATCAGCCACTGGCTGAGGGTCCAGCCAGGGAATGGACCGATTTTCTATAACCAAACTGCCACTCTGTCTTTGAAGGTACATTGCTTGGTGCTGTGTGCTGTGTGCTTGATGATGGCCTGAACTAAATCCAAGCTTGGGCTCCTTTTGGGCACTGTGATTTGGCTCATCTCCATAAAGGAGTTGTTTCATTATTCCTCATTTTTTCCTCCTGGTGAGTGGGGCTCTGAACGTTTTTTCCTAACTTGTCTATTACTTGAAACATTTTTATGGCATGTCTCCTTACTAAATTATAAACTATGGGAAGTACTGTATTTGGAGTTAGAGAAAAGCTGGGTTTGGTTTAAGTCTGTGCTTTGTGACTTTGGCAAGTCATTTTAACCTCCTGCCCTGAGCATGTTTCTCATCTGTAAAATGGGGATGGCACTTGACCTATTTCACAGTGTGGTTATGAGGATAAAATAAGATTGTGTGTGAAAGTGCTTTGAAAAACTGTAAAATCAACTGCAAATGGAATTTCGTATTAGTTCTGTATTCCCTTATGACATCTGTAGTCCCTTATGACATCTAGCACCATGCCTTGCCCAGAGTAGTTTGCTCAATACATTTTTATTGAATGACCAAATGAATTGGCAAGAGAGATAATGCTATCTGTGGGAATAAAGAACATTTAATAGAATCAGGAAAAACAGATCATTTGGCAATAGAAACATCCATATGGTGAGTGATAATTCAAAAGTTGGGCATTTATGGATAGCTCCAAACCTACATTCCCAATGTCTGCTCTTTGTTTTGCTTATTTAAAAAATTAAAATTTTCTTTTAACATGATTTTGGCAGCTGAGAGAAGCTGTCAAATTTGACTTGATGCTAAATATGCAGTCCTCTCAAAGCAGGGTTGGCCCCAGGCAATACTGTGAGGTCAGCAAAATGTACTCTCAGAAATCTTTCCTCCCTTGATGGTAACTGTCTTCCCCTACCCACATTGCAGTGCCTACACATAGTTCTGTTTACCTCCAGGCACTTAGGACTTTTGTATTATCCTTTGTTCCCAAGAAGCATTCACCTAAAAGGGTCAGGAACTAAGTCTTCCTGGCTAATTTGCATTTGAAAAAAGGATTCCTAGAGAAGGCGGCTATTTTTATCAAAAGGAATGAATAAATAATTGTGAAATTTCAGGCATTAAAAGGAATACAAAGGCTTATCAGCCTCATTCAAATCACAGTGGTACTTATTTCACCTACAGTTGTGGCCTCAACCCTGGAGTTATGTAGAATCACCCAGAGAGCTTCTTAAAAAAACTGGTAATTGAGGCCCTACTCACTGAGATTCTAATTCCGTTGGACTAGGTGCAGACCTGGGCAAAGGTGTTTTTTTAAAAAACTCCCCAGGCAATTCTGTTGTGCAGTTAGAGTTGGGAACCTCTGATTTAAACCTAAATTGGCCCTGCTCTTAAGAAAAGCTGAAGCCATTGGAAGATCAAACCTTAAAGCAGGGTGGGGGTGGAAGGGCTGTGAGAGTCATTGATAAAGTGAGCAGAAGGTTAAAAATAGGCCCAGCAACTCCAGAATAAGCAAGTGCTTGGCAGCACCAAAGGAAGAAGTAATCTGTGACTGATCCGTCCCCCACTCGCAAACCCCCAGGGGAAACTGCCTGCCCCTAACTGTTGCTTCTTAAAAATCTACTTTCCAGATGGTTCACAGGTTATAACAGTAGATAAAATCTCTTGAGATAAGGAGATAAGTACTCTAATGGTTGATGTACCCAAGTCAGTAAATATTCAGTTGATGAGATAACTTTACATAGAATGGATTTTGTTAAAAACAGGAGATCTGTGTCATTTATTTACATTTTACTGAACACCATAGGTTCAGCATTTGTTATTAAATTCCTTGCTTTATAAAGCAACTCCAGGATGGACAAAGGGTGAATTCACATTGTGTAGCTGGATCATCATTGCTTAAGCTTTGGCCTTGGTCATCCCCTATCAGTCCTTTGCTACTGATAGCATAACAAAACCCTTATTATGACATGTTTACTATGTCACCACTGCTAGGTCTGACTCCTCTGTATTTCCCTCCTTCAGAGATGGTCCTTCGGAAAAGTGGGTAGAGAGCCTGCTTTTACCCAGCAGTTGTCTTTTCTGGACGCGTTCTTAATGCTTGCTGCGGGAACATCTTTCTGAGCAAGCAGTTATCTCCTGTTTTTAAGGAAGATCCCACCCATGGATAACAAGGCTTCACAGAGTGAGTATTCACTGACAAACCCCTCCTCAGAGATGTCTGGAGAAGACCCCAAACCACGCACCCAGGGGAATCTGCATGATCAAAAAAGGGAAACTGGTTACACTCTGCCTTTTTAGAGAGATGCCTATAAAAATAGGGGAATGGACATTAGATAGTCCTCTGTCTTTATTTGTATCTCTTCCTTTATGCATATACTTACCTTTATAAATAGCTACAGATTTATTTATTTACTTGATTAAAAGAAGGCCAATAATAACTGTACCTCATCTGGCAGCATTGTTAAGTTTTATTAATGTTTCTAAGATATGAGTTGAACTCACCAGATGAAAGATTCTGTATATGGAATATGTTAAGTGCCCAATCGGGTTTAGTCTGATAATGGCCATAATTGTATGGTGTCCTACATTGCACGACTTGATTATTGTGGTTTCATTGAGTTAACCTTGAAAAGTGTATTTTAATGCTGAGAATGTCTTTAATGTTGGTTGGCAAACATTTGGGTATATAGAATATAAGCTTATGTTTTAGTTAGCCCCAATTAGTCGATTCTTGATGTAAAAGATGTTTTACAAAGCAATGTGGGTTTTTCTTCCTTTTAAATTGGTCTGAAGTTCCAAAAAGACACAAAGTCCTGGTCTTCATACATCACATAGTAATATCTAAGTTGGTTTGTGCCACAAAATGTAAATGTTAAATTAAAAAAATTACATAAATTACGTATCCATATTAAGATGTGCTAAATATGTGAGAATTGACCTGGCACAAAATAAATTAAGACTGTAAAATGTTAAAAGGAAGTTTTTTTAAATTAATTATTTTATTTATATAAATTTATTTAGTTATTTATTTTTGGCTGAGTTGGGTCTTTATTGCTGCGCACGGGCTTTCTCTAGTTGTGGCGAGCAGGGGTTACTCTTCGTTGCGTTGCAGCCTTCTCAATGTGGTGGCTTCTCTTGTTGTGGAGCACGGGATCTAGGGCGTGCGGGCTTCAGTCGTTGTGGCACACAGGCTTAGTTGCTCTGTGGCATATGGCATCTTCCCGGACCAGGGCTCGAACCCGTGTCCCCTGCATCGGTAGGCGGATTCTTAACCACTGCACCACCAGGGAAGTCCTCAAAAGGAAGATTTTTATTAACCACTAAGAAAAAAAAAATATTTTCCTATGAAACTCACTTAAGGATATTTCATGGAAAACTTAACTAGTAGGTTAGACTACTGGGTCATTCAAAGTGAGCTAGAGCTCAAGAGTCAAGTATCTGTGCTTTTAGAGCTAACATGTAATGTGGAAGACTGAAGGGCTTAGATAACCGTGTCAGATTGGGAGCTATGATTACTACCACGTAGTTGAATATTAACAGGATTCAGCTATCCTGTATGTTAGTATAAAAGTTTATCTTTGTATGGCACTAATTTTTGTAATTTTTAAAATAGCTAGCACTTCCATACACCCTTCTGAGGAATATAGTTACATGAATTAGAACAAGGCCTACTTTTTTTTTTTCTTTTTTTTGGTCTTGAAAAGTCCTTGGTTAAAATACAAATCCTCCTAGAAAGGGTACCACTTTGGGCCATTATCAGCTGGCCCATCCATACACCCTTCTAAGGAATATAAGTACATGAATTAGAACGACCTTTATCATTGTCCTGAAAAGTAGCCAGTTAATCCTCCCTTATGAAGACATGGCATTATTTTATTCTCATTCAATGAAATACTCAATTCAGTAAGTATTTACTCTGAATTTACACAGTTGTTCAGCACCGTGTGAAATGTGAGACAGAATAAAAGAGGGTTTAATATTTTCAGATATCTTCCCTGGCCTTAAGAGTTTACAGTCTCATTTTGGACAGGAACAACAACACGGTTCATTCGAAACAGGTAGGAGTCCATCTTCCCCCTTTGAGCCCTCTTATCTCTCTTCTCTGTGGCCCTGGGGCCTTAGTTCCATTAGAGCCTTGCTTTCAGCCTGTTGTCATCAAACAGCACAAAGCTGATAGTGGCCCAAGTTGGTGTCTTTTCTAGGAGGATTTGCTTTTTAACCAAGGACTTTTCAAGACAATAAAAAATAAAAAGTGGACCTGTGTAAACAAAATTAAGAAAACTGATTTATTCTTAGGGTTCTGATTTGTCTATCTCAAACTGTACAATACAAACTGCTTTTACTCCATCCATAATCCTGTCACTACCCTGCTTTTAAAAGCCCAGTTTGGTCTCCATACCATCTACCCTACCCTACAGGGTAGACTCCAAAATTTTTGGCTTCATGTTCCAGGCATCCTTGAGCCTCATTTTTCTTACTTTCAACCAGACATACTACTTTCCAGCCTCACTGCACTTTCCATTTTTCCATAAACAGGCCAGGCCCTTTCACAACTCCCTGCTTTGCCCCTGTTTCCACTGCCCAGGATGGCTTTCACCCTCTCTCCTCTTGTCTTTTTGGAAACTTCCTCTTTGAGACCCAGCATAAACCTCAATTCCTCTGTGAAGCTCTTCCTGACTATTCCAGAATTCTCTCAAATGTCTTGCTTCACCTGTTGCTGCAGCACTTTGTACGTTGGTTATAGTACTGTTACAGAAATTAGTTTTGAGACTCTTCTCCCTCTGGCTTCTTGATGGCAGGACCTGGTATAGTGTCTGGCATACAGAGTCTTTCAGTACATGCTCCTTGAATGTTTCCGCAGTTAGAAAGATCAACAGGTTGGCAAATTTAGTTTTATTTGACATTGTGTTCTCCTACATCTCCTCCCCCCCAATACCCTCAGGTTAAATAAAAACTCCCAACAGGGGATTTACACGGTTTATTGTTGCTAATTTAACCAAATTTAGAGGTTTGTTCTTAGGATTACTTCATTTTAAAATTTGCACTCATGTACTATATTGGTAGAAAAGATTGACTTTTGCCAATATTGTTGTCCTAAAACGTCTTGAGACAAAACGTATGAACCAGGATTTGGTAAAAGAAGTGGCTCTGTTTAGTCTGTAAATTACTGAGTTAATGATTGATGGGGCTTGGGGTTGGTCCTGGGAATTGTGTTAGGGAGAAGTGTTAGTTACCTTCCTGTTTCTTGGCCTTAGAATGCACCCTTAACTCGGGCTTCCCTGGTGGGACAGTGGTTAAGAATCCGCCTGCCAATGCAGGGGACACTGGTTTGAGTCCTGCTCTGGGAAAATCCCACATGCCATGAAGCAACTAAGCCCGTGCACCACAACTACTGAGCCTGTGCTCTAGAGCCCGTGAGCCACAACTACTGAAGCCCGCGTGCCTAGAGCCCGTGTCTCCGCAACAAGAGAAGCCACCGTCGATTAAGACCCAACGCAGCCAAAAAATAAATTAATTTAAAAAAAAAGAATGCACCCTTAACTCTAGCCAGCCATCTTAGAAAATGCTCCTGGTAGGAAGGTAAAAGGATTTGCAACTACATTACTGAGAAAGGTATCAAAACACTCAGTATTGGGTCAGCTGTGTCCTTGACATAAAAGAGAAACAATTTATAGCTCAACCGAATGAAAAACTCATTTTTCTTTCTATATAAGTTCTTTTTCTTTTCCTTTCCTATCTTAACATCGTGACATTCCTCCCTAGCATTAGGCATAATGGCATGATTCTATTTTCCTCCATTTCGGGTTACTCCTCTCGCCTTGCAACCCCTCCTTATTCCTTTATCGCTTTCAAAGTTTCCATTCTCCGTTCCCTTACTTTTACTCCCTCCCTCTTTTTTCCCAGCTAGCTCACCCCGCCCCTCACCGTCACCACCTTCCCTCCCCTTCAGGCTCCTTCCCGCTCCTTCTCCCGCCACCACCCCTCCCTGCCCGCCTCGCGTTCAGGAAGCTCCAATCAGGAGCTCCGAAGGTGTCTCGAAGGCCCGCCCCCTCCTCCCTTTCCACTTCTCTGCCCCCCCTTCTCCCTCCCCCACCCCACCCCCACTCAAGTCCTGCGGACCTGGGGGCTTCGGGATCTGGGCGCTATGAAAAGTGTCTGCTCAGTCACTTCCGGTAAGGGCGTTGCGGCGCGAAGCTTCCCGCGGGACTGTTTAGGAGGGGGTGGAAGTAACCGGTGGGCCGGGGGAGGAGAGTGCTGCCTGGGAAGGGGAGCGAGAGAGGGAGGCGGAGGGAGAGCAAGCGCGAGCGTCTCGGGCGCCTCAGCGGCCCCTTTCCCGCCGCCTCCCCACAAGCCAGTTCCCCCGCCCCCCGGCCGCCTGCAGTGCTGCTCTCCACCCCCCACTCTCGCGGACTAACACCGCCCCTCCCTCGCCGCCGCGTGACCGGAAGTGGCGCCATCTTTAGCTTCTTGTGCTATTGACAATAACAAGCTCCGGTTCTCTCCCCCTCCCCCCTCCCCCCAACCACGGCATCTCCCCTCCCAGAGAGAGGGAGAAAAGGAGGAGGAGCTGCAGCCTCACAGACTTACTGAGTCGCTCCTGCAGAAAGGGGGGAGAGAGACCGAAAAGCAGGGGAGGGGGACGGCACGGCCGTTTACCTGTCTGCCTCCTCATTCGCTCTCCCCCCTTGTTCTGCTCACTCCTGGTGTCAGCCTATCCTCCTTCCCAAACCCTCCCATTCCCCCGGTGGAGCCCCCCCTTCACTTTCCTTCTCGTCCTCTGTGTTTCTCCTCTCTTTCTTCCCTTCCCCCTCTAGCATTGCCACCTTCTCTCCTACACGCACTCAGGCATATAAACGTAGGTTTTTGATGCTCGTCTGCCTGTTGACCCCGCTATTTTCATGTTTCCAACAGGTTTTTCTTCCCCCAATCCCTCAGCTGCTGCTGCTGCTGCTCAGGAGGTCAGATCTGCCACTGATGGTAATACCAGCACCACTCCGCCCACCTCTGCCAAGAAGAGAAAGTTAAACAGCAGCAGCAGCAGCAGCGGCAGTAACAGTAGTAACGAGAGAGAAGACTTTGATTCCACCTCTCCCTCCTCTTCCACTCCTTTACAACCCAGGGATTCGGCATCCCCTTCAACCTCGTCCTTCTCCTGCCTGGGGGTTTCAGTGGCTGCTCCCAGCCACGTACCGATACAGAAGAAGCTGCGTTTTGAAGACACCCTGGAGTTTGTAGGGTTTGATGCGAAGATGGCTGAGGAATCCTCCTCCTCCTCCTCCTCATCTTCACCAACTGCTGCAACATCTCAGCAGCAGCAACTTAAAAATAAGAGTATATTAATCTCTTCTGTGGCTTCGGTGCATCACGCAAACGGCCTAGCCAAATCTTCTACCACCGTCTCTAGCTTTGCTAACAGCAAGCCTGGCTCTGCTAAGAAGTTAGTGATCAAGAATTTTAAAGGTAACCAAGGCCAAAATCCATAATCACCTAAGGATTTGACACTTGAGTGGTCACGTGCTCTATTTCTGTTAATATATTAAACAGTATAGAGGTGGCCTAATGTTTTATGCATAATCAATGAGGTGGAGGGAGGTCCTTTTTGGGTGGAGGGTTCATTTTCCGGGGGTGGTTAGTATCCTTGTGCTGAAGCAGACACCAGGTGTTTCTGTGCAGTATTTTGAGGTCTGTCTCAGCCTATTGTATCTAATCTGTTATGCCTTATAACACTGACAATCGATATGATTGATCCGGATTTTACAGGTGAGAAATTTGTATTCTAAAAAGGTTTATTTATTTCAGGTGCATAGTGAACCTTGGCACTGCTGGGATTTTTATTTTTATCCTTCAGTAGGCCACGTTATCTAGTCCCTAGAAATGCAGGTAGGACTAGTGATTTTTTTCATGTTCAAAGAAGACTTATAGTTAGATTTATAATGTTGAATACTACACTCTTGAAACTCATTGTGGAAGCAATAGTTGGAGAAAAGTATTTATGATCTCTTCATTTCTTTCCAAAGGTAGGATTTGGAAGTGAAAATACTGTGTATACACAGTAGTAACTCTGTGTACCACTAGTCTAAAGATAGGAACAATTACTACATCTTTTTTGTTTTTAATCACTGAAATGGGTCCTAAAGTACTGACCTGCAGCTTTTAGGAAAATTTGTTCATTTCAAGTTTTTGAGATGTGTGCTTGAGAGTACTGTGAATGCATTGATGCAAATGTAAAATCAACAATTTTTTTAAATGTAATTGAGCTGAATTACTTTTTAATCTCTTGAGTGTGTTTCTGTTTCTCTTTTTCGACACTCTTAACTGGCAAGTAGTGGATGCTAAAATGTTTATTAAATGGGCAAGTAAAATGAATGAACTAAAGTAATATTTACCAGAACAGTGCCTTGTGGCTAAATATTAGTATTGAGAAAATTAGATTCTCCATGCTTGTATTTTCAACATTAGTGTGGAAATCAGTAATATGCTCTATTTTGTTTTAAGCAGAGTATAGTGTTGTTTATTTTTAACCTTTTCTTTTTTCTATCACTCCTCTCCCACCTCCAGGCTCTCAAGTGTTGTAATCTTTCTGATTTAATAGTAGACTTTTCTGAAGTAAATATGAATTGTAATTGACTAATTTGTTCACTGTTTTATTTAAAATATATCAATTTAATAGCCAAGGATTTTTAAAGAGATGAGCTATGACCCTAATTGCATTGTATACCGGTTTCAGAGATTTTGTTTGGGTTTTTTTCTCCCCCTCCCAAAATAAAAACACATTATTAAGGTATCTGGATGTTTTAATTTAAAAAAACCTCATTGCTGGTCAGTGAAGTTTAAAGCCTGGATTAAGATGTACCTTTCCATTCTGAAAGTGCTACATAGGTTCTGGAGTTGTTTGGATGTTTTAATTTTTTAATATTTTACTCTGCTCATAAATGCAGTTTAAATTAAAACATGAATTAAGATGTTTCTCTCCATTCCTGTAGATACTACATAAATAAGGGGGTCAAACAGACCTGAGTTAGAATCCCAGTTTTACCATTGACTAGCTATGGTGACCTTGGGCAAGCCTTACTAAATGAGTCTTCCAGCTTCAGTTGCCAAATAAGGATAATAATACTTTCCTTAGGACATTATTAGGAAAATTAAGATGTTTATAAAGTACCTTGTACGTAGTAGGCACTCAGTATTTTACATTTCAGGTACAAAATTCATGTTGACTTTGGTTTACACATGATGGAATAGGATCAGGATTGTTAATTTTTTATTTGTCATTCTTGAATTTTTATTTTTTGAAGCAATTCAGTCAATAGCAGGAAAAAACCCTCACCTTCAGTTTTAATAGGTGAGTCAAAATGACTTACACAGTATTCTGGCATTTCAAATTTTATTCTTTATACTAAGCCTAAATATAATGGTTACTTTAATAGTTAGATATAATACTTATAACAATTTACCCTTAAAGAGCAGTAATACTAGTATTTTGTGGATCTTTTCATTACTATATCCTACATATTATTCTGATTATCAACCTTTTACATATCATCTAGATAAGCCTAAATTACCAGAAAACTACACAGATGAAACATGGCAGAAACTGAAAGAAGCAGTGGAAGCTATCCAGAATAGTACTTCGATTAAGTACAATTTAGAAGAACTCTATCAGGTATGTATTAACTTGGATTACCAGATTTGGTTAGCGTAAATTGAGGTGAAATGTATATGGATTTTACTTTCTGAAATGGGCGCTTATGTAGATTTTTGGTTCCCTTCTAATTACAATTTCTTGATTAATATATGCACTCTGTTTTATAATCAGACCATATGTTCTGACATAAACTATGGGTACAGTCTTATTGGTATAAATTGGGCTTATCTTGGACCCTTCTAATTAGGATTTACAGTTAGGAGTACCTAGCTGTAATAAGTTTGACCTATAATAGAATCCTATAGCCTGGATCCCAAAGATGATTTCTGGTGACATGTCATTCTGTTGTGATACTTCTTGCTAAGTGGTGTTACCTATATAGGAAAGCCCTCAAGAAATGCAGATATATATTCTCCATATACTTTATTCTACGTCTTTGCTGTTAGCATACTTTTGCCATTTCTTTCTCTTGTTCTTTATGTTGTCTTTTCTCCTGGTCTACAAGACATACCTTAGCCCAAAAATGATCAGCAGGTTGTAGTTCAGCAACTTGGTCTGAGGTTCAGGTTTGTTTCTTTTGCTTAACAAATGGATCTGTATTTGAAGTGTTGAACGTAAATATACAATTAAGGGCAATTCCTGATTTAGACTTCTTGCTACCAAGATACTTTGACCTACTGTATTTTTGCCACAACCAATTCAAGAAGTTACTTTCCATTATAGAGTCAGCAGTTTCATATTAAAAAAAAATCCAGTGGCTTGAGTTTTTGTATTGATGAGTACTTTGTAAGAAATTATGTTCGTTCAGTTTATCAGAATTCGTAGTTTTCATCTATTCATTTTAGTTGTAGAGATAGTTTGGTGATGGACAAACAGTGGATTAGGAGTCAAAAGACAAAGGGATCTAGTTTTGGATCTATTACCCTTGTGGTCTTGGGCAAGGTACTAAACCTCTCTCAGCTTCTGTTTCCTCCTTTGTAAATGGGGGAAGAACTCCTGCTCTATCTACCTCACAGCGTTGCTTATAAGACTCAAATAAGATATTTGTGAAAAACACCTTGAAGCACTACGATAGAAATATAAGTTGATGTTATCACTAGTTAAACTTTTTCATAAGGCACAGTATGACTTTTTCACTTGTAATAGGTCAATTGAGATCACTAGTTTCTGTTGCTGTTTAAATTTAATGCGTCAATGCATGCCAAACAGAATGGTGCCGAATACATAGTAGTGATGCTGTGTAATATTATAAGCATTATAATGCTATGTAAGTGTCAGGGAGTAGTCAGTAGTAGTACTAAGGTATTAAGGATAAGCCCACCTCATTTGGCTCTGTTGGTATATTGCACATGTGGCTCCTGAGATGTACAGTAATAAAAGTAGAATTACAGTTGGAAAGGCCTTAAGCGATTATATGGTCCAGTATCTTTTCTTTGTATAGTGTATGTGACAGCCTACAAAGTAGGATTATCTCATTTAAGCATTATAGAAACCCTTTGTGAAGTAGATAAGGTAGTAGTTATCATCCCTATTCTATTGATGAGGAAATGGAGTCTCAGGGACTCCAAAGTCTAGAGTCGTGTATTGGCAGAGCAGGGGACTTAAACCAAGATGCCCAGGTTTTTAGTCCAGTGCACTTTCACTAATACACCACAGCACTTCACATACCTCTGTAGTGCAGTGTTTGAAGCAAATAGTCTTACTTTAGGAAAAGAAACTTTGTCATCAAAGAAGGTAATTTTTTGGGGCTTCCCTGGTGGCGCAGTGGTTAAGAATCCGCCTGCCAGTGCAGGGGACACGGGTTTTTTTTTAAAGACAGTTGGGTCTTCTTACCTTTTAAAAAAATTAATTTATTTATTTACTTATTTTTGGCTGTGTTGGGTCTTTGTTTCTGTGCAAGGGCTTTCTCTAGTTGTGGCAAGCGGGGGCCACTCTTCATCGTGGTGCGCGGGCCTCTCACTATCGTGGCCTCTCTTGTTGCGGAGCGCAGGCTCAGTAGTTGTGGCGCACGGGCCTAGTTGCTCCGCGGCATGTGGGATCTTCCCAAACCAGGGCTCGAACCCATGTCCCCTGCATTGGCAGGCAGATTCTCAACCACTGCCCCACCAGGGAAACCCGGGGGACACGGGTTTGAGCCCTGGTCCAGGAAGATCCCACATGCTGCAGAGCGGCTAAGCCCATGCACCACAACTACTGAGACCCCGTGCCACAACTACTGAAGCCCGCATGCCTGGATCCCATGCTACGCAACGGAAGAGGCCACAGCAATGAGAGGCCCACGCACTGCAGCGAAGAGTAGTCCCCACTCGCTGCAACTAGGAAGAAGCCCGCACGCAGCAATGAAGACCCAACGCAGCCAAAAATAAATAAATAAATTTTAAAAAAGAAGGTAATTTTTTTTCATTCGTGCTTGTATATGGTGTTTCTTTGGATTTGCTGGCATACAGCATCTTTAATTTAAGTAATGTGTTACTTTACATATTTCATATTTCTGACATTTTTAAAAAATTTATTTATTTATTTACTTATTTGGTTGCTCCAGGTCTTAGTTGCGGCAGGCAAGCTCCCTAGTTGCGGCTCACGGGCTCTTTAGTTGTGGCATGCTAACTCTTAGTTTCAGCATGCGTGTGGGATCTAGTTCCCTGACCAGGGATCAAACCTGGGCCCCCTGCATTGGGAGCTCAGAGTCTTAACTGCTGCACCAACAGGGAAGTCCCCATATTTATAACATATTGATTGTAGTTGCTAATGAACCCTATTTACTTTACCTTGAATATTTTTCTAGAGCTTTTGGGTTAAAAAAATATTTTTCCTGGTAAGTTGATTCTGTTAAATCCCTTTGTGTTTCAAGAGCTCATAGCTCACATTTTTTGTGTTTTTCCTTTCTTGTACTTCAGAATTCTTTACCTGCTGTTGTTCAGTTGCATTTCTTTAGCCTAAAGTCAGTGTTACAACTTTTCACTCTTTGCATTTTTCATAATACTTTCCTACTTCTGTAATAATAAATTCAAAAGCATTTGTTTCTAGCTCTTTTGCTGTTTTTGACCTTAATTTTATAAATGCTCCTTGGGATTGTTCTCAGAAAGAGTATTTTGAGGTGTTCAAGTTCAAAAAAGAGGATAAAAGGATAAAGGGAGTAAAATTATTTCATACCATCTGGATTTCAGGTGCTTGTTGGATTTTTAACAGGTTGAAATGTAATTTAAAAGTACTCTTCTAAAATTGAAACAATATAGAAGTATGTAGTGTACCAAACAAAAGTTCTCCAAACTCCTCAGCACACACCCCCCACCCCCGTCCCTGAAGTAAACACTTACTTGGCATATGTCTATGCAGAACTTTTTTCTATGAATGAAAAACCATTTTGCTTTAAGGCTTAAGCATGGAAGTCTTCCCTAGTGTGGATTGCATATACTACCTCGTAAGTTTTTAATTTCTAGAAAAGAACGTGCTGTTCTGAGTATATTTGCAATAAGTAAACGTCTTTTAAAAGTGATTTAAGTGTGACTTGTACCTGAGTTTAAAAATTATCTTTCCGGGCTTCCCTGGTGGTGCAGTGGTTGGGAGTCCGCCTGCCACTGCCGGGGGCGCGGGTTCGTGCCCCAGTCCTGGAGGATCCCGCGTTGCCGCGGAGCAGCTGGGCCCGTGGGCCATGGCCACTGGGCCTGCGCGTCCAGAGCCTGTGCTCTGAGGCGGGAGGGGCCACGGCCGTGAGGGCGGTGAGGGGCCCCCGGTACCGGTACCGCAAAAAAAAAAAAAAATTATCTTTGCTCCACAACCTTGAAATCCTGTTAAGAGTGAGGCAGTGGTTCATGTTGTTTTGGTTTGGGTTTTTTTGTTTGTTTGCTTGTTTGTTTTTGATTGACTACAGATAGGAGTATGGTTAAATGCACTGACTTTTGAGTTGTTCAGCCTGCCTTAGATTTGAGATCTGCCACTCATGATAACTTTGGGTGAGTTACTTCTCTAAGCCTTGGTTTCCTCATTTGCAAAATGGGGAGACTACCTATATGGCAGGGTTGTTCAGTTGTAAATAAAATACTGCAAAAACGTACTTACTACACTGCCTGCTGTATGTCCGTGTCATCAGTGATGATGATGATAAACAGTATTTGAGTCTTTAAAAAAGATATCTTTAAGATTATGTTTTATTATACATCTCTAAAGCCACACATGTTTTTAAATTCTAAATCCACACTGGGCCAGAACAGCTGGCTGATAAATAGATTACATCCCAAATATGCATCAGAAAACATCATTAGCCAAAGTGAAAAAATAATAGAAAAAGAGAACTCTCTAGGAACAGTGTCCCTCTGCACTGCTCAAGAATGTGTCTTGTTTTTATATGTAGTATCTTAATAGTTGGCATCTTGGTTTTGGTGTGTGACTTTTTTACTAAGTGATATTTTAAGTAATGGGATTATTTTCCTCATGTTCTCAGCCTTGTGTGAATAGCTGTGTAGTGTTTTTAAATTAGCTACCTTTTTTGGAGCTGGCTGGTTTCTGTATGAGTGTTACATTTATTCTTAGTATAAATTTTTAGCTATTATCTTTGAAGGTAAGCTTAGTCCATTCTTCAATTCCGATGAAAATGATTTCATCATTAATAATGAGAACTCTTGTTTGGTTAGCTTTTTGTGAAATAAATTTTAGATAATGGAGCCTTTCAATTAATGATTCATTCATCAAGTACATGACCGCAAGACTGGAAGCAAATAGTGCATCCATCTGAGTATAGGTTATTTTCCATTGTAAAATCGGGTTTCTTAAGCAGTCAGTGGAGAGCAGGTAGTAGATTCTTAGCAGAAGTGACAAGCTATTATATTCTATGTTGATGACTAGGTATTATGTTCTGTAAGTTTAACCTTTGATGTGTTTAAGCTTAGTCTGTCACGTTACTATTACTCCTGTTTTTACGGAATTGTTAATACTATCCCTGCTATTTATCCCAACTACAAATTCTTAGTCCTTGATAATTTGTCTTATTTAAGCTCTTTTTACTAGATGTAAAAAGAGAAATAATTGAGGTTTCATTGTTCGGCTTCCTTTCTGCAAATTCTTAGCTTTTGATATATTTTGATTATCTTATTTTAGGCATTTTTACTAGATGTAAAAAGACATAATTTTGAGTTTTATTGTTGTATCAGTTGTTGAAAAGTTTTGTGGTATGCTTTTCTTTCTCTCTTTAAACATTATGGTTTGAAAAATAAGCCCCAACCTGTTAGGCCAGTGACCAAAGTTCAGCACCCTGGTGGGAATTTAATTTCTTAAGTGTCTGTTGTTGCTAAATCAGAAAATTTTCCGGATTTCCTCCCTTACCATTTATTTTTGCATTCTTTGTATTTTTATCCTTATTTTAATCCTCTTCATTTTTTTATTCTAGTCTTCTTACCCTCATTTCCACTCTTTTCCTCGTACCAAATGCAAGCTCCTGTGCCTTTGCTGTTTCTAAATCTTATATTCTGCAAATTTCAGGAACTATAGTTTTGCATTTCATTTGCTACACGTTTATATTTTCTTAGGAGTTTTTTTTTTCTTCAGACAAACATGTGTTTGATGCAATGTATGAATTTTGGAGGAAAGGGGCTGGGATTTAGAGGAATAAAAGTTAAAACCTTATTAGAATGTTTTTATCTTATATCCAACTACCTGCAAAAAGGATTTAAGGCAGCATATTTAACCAGTAGTGATTGGGAGCTTAAGTAAAAAGATAGTTTTATTTAAGAGACTTATAGAATTATCCAGAATGTTTAATACAAATAGTTACCTGTGAAACAAGGTTATATTAGTAATAATTATACCAGATCAAACTTCTAGGGATTTCCAGAGTGTTTAGTGAAATGTAAAATGATACATGTCTAAACTAAAAGTGCTTTTCAAAGGTCTGGAATAAAATAAAGTTTACCTCAAGCTCCTCAATAGTGATTTAACACTTATTCATGTTTCTATCCCAGCACCTAACAGGACAGAGTACTTAGTAAACACCCCATTCTTGTTGAATCAGTGACTGTGTGACTGCTTACTGTGTGCAAAGCTGGACAAATGCCATGGGCATATAGAGATCACTTAGTCCTTGCCCCTAAGGTGCTTATATTCTAGTAGGCTCATGAAATTAGTAGTTTGTGACCAGCATTTTTAAAAAAAAGGTAAAATAGAAAATATCGGAGTACATCACACATAGTAATGGTAAGTACAGTTTCATGAAGACTTTGTTTCAATTACATAAATTTTATGTATAATGGATTGTGACATAAAATGTATTTCTTACTGTGGCTTGTCAAAAACTTTTGGAAGCCACTGTTTTAGGCACACATAATTACTCCAAACAAACCTTGCTTGAAAGTGAGCAAAGCAGAGTATTTAGATCACGGGGTGTATGGAAGATTATAGACAGACATGAGAGTAAAATAATGGTACTATTGAGCCTTGAATGCCATGCTAAAAAGTATGGTGGTGGGGAAGATAGAGTTTTATTGGGGGAGGCAAGTACTTAAGTTTTTTGAATAGTTAGAATATTCATCTGGTTCAAAGCCCCAAAAGTATTACAGAGCATGTAGTAAAGTTTCACTTCCACTCCATCTTCCAACCCTGCTCCCCCAGCTAATAACCCTCTTGACAAACGTAACTGGGTGTATCATTCCAGAAATGGTTCATGTGTATAAAAACAACTGTGTGGAGGTTTTTTTTTTTGCGGTACGCGGGCCTCTCACCGTTGTGGCCTCTCCCGTTGCAGAGCACAGGCCCCGGATGCACAGGCCCAGTGGCCATGGCCCACGGGCCCAGCCGCTTCGTGGCACACGGGATCCCCCCGGACCAGGGCACGAACCCGCGTCCCCTGCATTGGCAGGCGGACTCTCAACCACTGCGCCACCAGGGAAGCCCTGTGTGGAGGTTTTTTTAATTAATTTTCTTCCTTTTTTTAAATTTACATAAATGATAGTAGACCATGCACCATACCATTCAGTCCTTTGTATTTTTTTATACCACTTATGGGATTTCTCCATAAATGGTACCTGAAGAGCTTGATGGAAAAGTTCTTAAGGAACGGAAATTACTAGATCTGGTCTATATGTTAAGCAGTCAAGGCTAAATTAGAGAAGCAGGATGTTCTCTTCCATCTTGACCTTCAAAACTCACCTTAGATCCTCCTGCCTTTCCCTTTCCTTCTGTTGTTGCTTCTCATATCTTAAACCATTCTCCAGCTAAACACAGCTGAAGCTGTATGCATATGAAGACCAGCTTAATTCTCTTATTTCTCACTATTCCCATAAGCTCTTTATCTATTTCCCACTGGGTCTTTGGGACTCCACCTCTTTACTTGTGCTCCAGAAGCCTTTCCTGACTTGCCTCTGCCCTAAAGATTGGGTTAGGGACCTCACCTCTATCTTATCCCCGTCATAGCACCCAACACAGTATCTTGTAATTATATGTTTTCTGACCAGTTTTCTCCTTACGCTGTAAGCCCCTTCTGTGTGCAGGACACATTGCTAGTTATAGGTACATTAGGGTTTTTTTTTGTTTTTTTGTTTGTTTGTTTGTTTTTTGGTTTTTGGGTTTTTTTTGCGGTACGCGGGCCTCTCACTGCTGTGGCCTCTCCCGTTGCGGAGCACAGGCTCTGGACGCGCAGGCTCAGTGGCCATGGCTCACGGGCCCAGCTGCTCCGCGGCATGTGGGATCTTCCTGGACCGGGGCACGAACCCGTGTCCCCTGCATCGGCAGGCGAACTCTCAACCACTGCGCCATCAGGGAAGCCCTACATTAGTTTTTTGAATATTTACTATATTCACCTGGTTCAAAGCCCAAAAAGTATTAAAGAACATATAGGTACATGAGCACATGGTCTCTTTCTGTCATTAAGGAGAGTTGGGGGACAGGATATACACATTAAGAGATACAATATTGACTCAGGGACAAGTCAGTGTGGTATGATTGGTGATAGTGCCAAATGAGTCACTGGTAGCCAAGGCAATTAAGGAAAGCTTATTGGAAGAAGTGGAACCTAGTTGAGTAGTAAGGGAATATGGTATCTTGTGTAAGAAGATAAATAGATGCGATGAGAACTAATATATGGAAGAAAGAGTAACACAGCAGAAGGGAATGGTGAAGGAGGACTTGGAAAAGTACTGCAGGTGGGAAATGTGGAGAAGGTGAAATACAAAGACAGAATCTAAGCAGGAAAACGAGAAATGCTGAGAAAATTAGTCACTCAAAAGGAACACCAAAGTACAATGAGAAGACTACTAAAGGAGGAAGGAAGAGAGTCCATAGAGGACTAATGTGAACCAGTCAGGCACATGAAATAAACGTAAACACACACTTAGGCATTTGTGGCCTGACCGAAGGCCCCATGGAAAGTGGTGGCCAGCAGAGACTTAGCCTTCTTATTCCTCCTTAGCTGCTATATCTAAGTGGTCTGCTGTTTCCTGGTAAGGTGTAGTGCCTTTCCTCCTTTGGTATAAGTGGTTTCCTTTAAGCTTTCTTTTCATTTGCTAGTTTATTTGCTGGACGTGCATGCTGGGAATATGACTTCCAGCTACATATTTATAAAATTCCACTCCAACCAAGAGGACTTGGATGGTCCCTTAGAGTCAATTTTAATGGAATTTTTGCCTTGTGTTGTGGTGAGAAAAAAATCCTGGTGTTATACTTAAGTCATTAATAGTTGAAATTGTAGATTATATCAGAGTTCATCCAAAGAGTTTTACCATGCCTGTTGTATTAAATTTGAAAGTCTTTTGATGCACATAAGAAGAAACTCACTGAAATCTCGTTTGTCCTTTTGGATCTGAGTATAAAAGGCCAATTCAACTATTAGAATGAAGTAAAAATTCAGTATTTCTTTAGCAATTAATGTTTATCCCATTGTGCAAATTTTAAAACCTCTATTTATTTAAATATTCTTAAGCTGCAATGTTGGAGAAAAATCCCTGTGTATAATTATATCATACTCATTATAATACTGCTAGCAATAAATTCTGCATTGCTCTGTTCAGGAAAACCAAAGAAAGTATAAACAAATTTTATTTCAGTAGTGGTTGGACCACCCAGCCCATCTAATAAACAATTGGTGAAATTATTTTCAAACTCAAAATGGAATTCTGCTTATGAAAACAATTAACATTTTTAA
Organism: Stenella coeruleoalba; assembly: GCF_951394435.1. Lineage (NCBI taxonomy): Eukaryota > Metazoa > Chordata > Mammalia > Artiodactyla > Delphinidae > Stenella > Stenella coeruleoalba. Next base: position 97,706,090 of record NC_137152.1, on the reverse strand, counting down.
GAACAAGACAGAATTTATATGTAGCAGTTGTTACAAATTGGTCTTCACAAGGTGAGAATTTGGCTTGATTCCCTCCATCCTTAACCTGTACTGCCACAATAAATGTATTAATTTGTGTGTGGGGGGGTTGGTATAGTACACTGGTTATGAAAAATGTTCACTACCCATGTTGATATTTTGCTATTTTACCTTGTGTTTTATTTTATTTATTTATTTATTTGCGGTACGAGGGCCTCTCACTGTTGTGGCCTCTCCCGTTGCAGAGCACAGGCTCTGGATGTGCAGGCTCAGCGGCCGTGGCTCACGGGCCCAGCCGCTCCGCGGCATGTGTGATCTTCCCGGACCGGGGCACGAACCCGTGTCCCCTGCATCGGCAGGCGGACTCTCAACCACTGTGCCACCAGGGAAGCCCTTACCTTGTGTTTTAAATGGACGAATAATCCTTTTTAATAAGCCGACATGGTAGAAATAACAAATAATAGGAATTTGATGTAAATAATCAAGAAATCCCCCCTCCCCTCCCCATTCACTCCGTAAGAAAGTATGTGTTTAATTTTGCAGGCTGTGGAAAATCTCTGTTCTTACAAGATTTCTGCAAACTTGTACAAACAGCTGAGACAGATTTGTGAAGATCACATCAAAGCACAAATTCATCAGTTCAGAGAATATCCTTTTAAAAACAAAAAACCTTGTATTTTCATCTATCCCTCCCTCTCTGTCCCTCACTTTTAAACCCAGCTTGAAATGGAATGCCTGTGTTTTGTAGATTTATTTTTTGTTCATCTTGCCTCTGGAGTAAGAAGATGCAAAATTTGACTTTTTATCTCTAATTAGGGTCCAAATCTACATTGTGCTATTAATGTAAATAAATAAAATGTCTTTATGTCTTTACTCTTTTTGAGGAAAGATAATTGGGAAATAATAAACTGAAAACACAATGCTCAGTTATGTCTAAGACTTGTTTTTTGTTGTTTTGGCCTAGTGGCTTTCAGGATCTTAGTTCCCCGACAAGGGATTGAACCCGTGCCCCCTGCAGTGGAAGTGCAGAGTCTTAACCACTGGACCTCCAGGGAAGTCCCTAAGACTTGTTGTTTTTTTTTGTTGTTAGTTTGTTTGTTTCATTTTTTTCAAAGACAGTTTTTTGGTTTGGTTTGTTTTTTTTTTTTTTTTTGCTGGTTTGGGTCTTCGTTTGCTGCGTGCGGGCTTTCTCTAGTTGTGGTGAGCGGGGGCTACTCTTCATTGTGGTGCTCGGGCTTCTCATTGCGGTGGCTTCTCTTGTTGTGGAGCATGGACTCTAGGCGTGCACACTTCAGTAGTTGTGGCACGCAGGCTCTAGAGCGCAGGCTCAGTAGTTGTGGTGCATGGGCTTAGTTGCTCCATGGCATGTGGGATCTTCCAGAGCAGGGTTCGAACCCGTGTCCCCTGCATTGGCAGGTGGATTCTTTTTTTTTTACATCTTTATTGGAGTATAATTGCTTTACAATGGTGTGTTAGTTTCTGCTTTGTAACAAAGTGAATCAGTTATACATATACATATGTTCCCATATCTCTTCCCTCTTGCGTCTCCCTCCCTCCCACCCTCCCTATCCCACCCCTCCAGGTGGTCACAAAGCAGCGAGCTGATCTTCCTGTGCTAGGCGCTGATCTTCCTGTGCTAGGCGGCTGCTTCCCACTAGCTATCTACCTTACGTTTGGTAGTGTATATATGTCCATGCCTCTCTTTCACTTTGTCACAGCTTACTCTTCCCCCTCCCCATATCCTCAAGTCCATTCTCTAGTAGGTCTGTGTCTTTATTCCTGTCTTACCCCTAGGTTCTTCATGACATTTTTTTCCCTTAAATTCCATATGTAAGTGTTAGCATACGGTATTTGTCTTTCTCTTTCTGACTTACTTCACTCTTAACCATTATGCCACCAGGGAAGTCCCACTAAGACTTGTTTTTGGAGGTATTTTTTTTTTAGTGGGATCTAACATGTTTTTACAGTTTCAGAAGTAGTATTTTGTTTCATAATTAAGTGCTGTTTAGTTTCATTTAGTACCTAGGGCATTCCGTATTTAAGACAGATGTGCTCTTACGTTGCATATATTACTTGTACTAAGCGCTTTTAAAATATCCTTAACGTATATCTCACGGATTCATTGGATAGTGTTCTTTTTCTAAAGAAGATCGATAGATGTTGGCAGAACCATTGCAGACAGATGGTAAGATGGAAAAAGCATTACAGTTCAGCTAAATATTGTAGTTAAAATAAGTTTCTTCAAATACAGGAATGCTAGTTTTAAAAGCTTTGCAATGGGGGGACTGAAACTAATTTTGGTTGAGTTTTCTATTTTAAAACTGCAAGTTACAGGTAAACCAGTATTTTAGAATGACTTGCACCTTACGATCATTTTTATTTTTGTAGCACTTAAGCAAAAAGTATTTATCTCATTAAAAAAGTTACATTTTGCCTGTCAGTCTTGATGGCTATCCCACTCGCTATTTGGTTACTTGTGAAGGTGCCTGATGGTTCTGCATTTTAGATTATTCAGATCACAACCTTTTCCTTTTTCCCTAATCTGGTATTATTTTAAACCTTATATTCTGCAAATTAAAAATCTTAAAATCCATCCCACCCACCCAAAATCCCACGTATACAATTTAAGGCAGTTTCACCCTGAGGACTGTTGCTGAGGAAAAATTGTATGCCCCTTTATTCTGTTTTTATTTTTAGTTGCTTCTCAGATTGCAAAGAAGTCATAGACCATTTTAAGTGTCTTTTTTTTTTTCCGGAAACTACAGCAAGAATTAAGGTTTATTAATGGTTTAATAAAAATGGTGTGGGCATATTCTCAGATGTGTTTATCTGCATGTTTGATCCTAGTAGTCTGGTATATATACAAGCAAACCCTGCAATCTTGTTTTATAAAATATTTCAGCTTCACAAAATATAAAAAGTTGTTTGATTTCTTTTTTTCATTGGCAGATCATGATCAGGAGCATTTTTTTGTTTCTGGATAGGACTTACGTTCTTCAAAATTCAATGCTACCCTCCATTTGGTAAGGATACCAGAAAAAAATTATGAAAAGATTTGTAACAAATCATAGTCAAATCTTAATTACACTGATAGAAGAGAGTGATACTGTGAATATTCTCCTAAAAACTCATATTTGGCTTCTAGACTTCTGTTTATAGCAGTTTTACCTTGTTAATTATGTTTTGCCTATGCTAATATTGGAGATAGCTAACATTCCCTGGGCATATAATAACTTATGAAGAAGTTTCTTTGTTAGCCAAGGGGATTAAAGTTTGCTCTGGATTGTCTGAGTGTGCATCATTTTGTTGCTGATCAAGATTTCACTCATTATCTTTTAACATTATTGTGGAAAATTCCACGTATACACAAAAACAGAAGAGTATAATGAGCTCTTCCCCCCATCATGTGCCTAGCATCTACCTACAGCAATTATCAGAGTTTACTGATTTTTGAGTACTGAAGCCAGATGACAAATGAGCAATTAAGCCTTCATTACCAGTACAGTGAAGACCATTTTATAGCTTTGAACTAATTTTGCCTCTTGATTTGACCAAGGAAGAAATCCACCAAAGAAAATAATACAGTAAAACTTAGTTATGGAGGAAGATGGTAATTTAGCTTCAGTTTTCATTAAAGACAAAATGAGTTTCCTGTATGCTTTAATCTAATAATGTTATTTAAAATTAAATGTGTGGATTTTATACTTTTACAATTGCTGCTTCAAAGCCTGGAACCCTAACTAACATGTGGTGAGAAGTTAAGCCTCTCCAGAAGTGGTATTGTCGTCAATTAATTTAAATTATATATATTTTTTATTTTAGGGATATGGGACTGGAGTTATTTAGGGCTCATATTATAAGTGATCAAAAAGTCCAGAATAAGACAATTGATGGCATTCTTCTTTTGATTGAGAGGGAAAGGAATGGTGAAGCAATTGACAGAAGTTTACTGAGAAGCCTTTTAAGCATGCTCTCTGATTTGCAAGTAAGTCAACTACTTCACTTACTACAGAGCTGATTGCTATCCCTAATTTGATGTTTAAAAAGCAAGCTCAGGGAAATTCCTTGGCGGTCCAGTAGTTAGGACTCCACGCTCTCACTGCTGAGGGCCCAGGCTCGATCCCTGGTTGGGGAACTAAGATCCCACAAGCCGCGAGGCATGGCCAAAAAATAAAAACCAAACTCATAGTGCTGTTCCCATTAAGGGCATTCAATAAACATTTATTGGATAATTGAACTCCTTTATTTTGTTATCCCTTCCCAGATTTATCAGGATTCTTTTGAACAACGATTTTTGGAAGAAACTAACCGACTTTATGCAGCCGAAGGCCAAAAATTAATGCAGGAAAGAGAGGTATTTAAAAATCATGATTAATAAATCCACTGTGTCTCACAATAGACCCTACTTTATTGAACATAAGCTTCCCTTTGCATTTATCTTCCCAACATTATGCTGCTTTTCTCTCACTTAGGTGCTCCTTTCTTTTCTCTCTTCTTAAAGGCCAGAATTCTGGATCATAAACTCTACCTATAATTTTACATATGATTCAACCCTGTCACATTTGACAGGGCTGCTTCCAGGATCTTTTGGAGTTGACATTTTCTGAATGATTTATGGGGAGGAAAACAATAATATAAAAAACTATCTTTGTAGGTTCCTGAATATCTTCATCATGTTAACAAACGTCTAGAAGAAGAAGCAGACAGACTTATTACTTACTTAGATCAGACCACCCAGTAAGTATTACATGCTCAGCCTAATAGCCTTAACCTGTGTTGTTGAATCACTTAAGGCACTTTGGGCATCCCCAAACATGTTAGTAACTGTTTTCAGGTATCTTGAGTCTTTAACAATTGTTTTCATAATGCAACCTTCGAGTTGCTATTTTCCCTACTTAATTAGATTTAATCAAGGATTTGATAATTGGTTGTCTGTATGTGTTTAGGATGTAATTAAAAAATAGTATTACAAGCTAATGTGATCTTTGAAATCTTCAGGCCGATTAAAATTCAGTGGGTGTTCATAGGAGAAAGTATTTCTGTGCTTTCCTAAATATTACCAACCAAGGAGTTCCTGTAAGCAGCACAGATAAATTCCTTACTTTCCTAGTGAAAGCAGAGAAATTTGGGAAAAGCCAGCCATAGCAAGACCCTTAAAATATTTGTTTTGTGATGTAACAAATTCTGAAATATGCAATGTTTTCCTTCTAGTCATAAAGTAGAGTAACTCTGAGCACAATAAATTTATACATAGGAATAGGAATATTGAAATTAACATATAATGAGCTATTTGATTTTTTTCCCCCCAGGAGAGACTATAAATTTTCAGGAAAGTCAAAGTCAATAGTTCTAAACTTTTTTTTTCCTTGTAGAAAGTCATTAATTGCTACTGTGGAAAAACAACTTCTAGGTGAACACTTAACAGCAATTCTTCAGAAAGGTAATTGGTAATTTACAAATAAGAGATTACTTTTAAAATGGTAGCAGCAAACAAGTAGAAAAATTTTTAAAGATTGCCCTTTTAAAAGTTTGGTAGCGTGTGGCTGCATTTCTGAGGAGGGGCACAACCCCTTTTCCCTATTCATCACAGTAAACTTTCAGGAGGTGCCTGTTTCCTTAACTTAAAGATACAGGGAGTGAGATGAGAGGAGACTACCAACTCCAGTAAAGAAACAGTGGGAATTGGGGAATTCTTGATTTAATTTTTAAGACTGAAGTAATAAGGAAATGCATTCCTTTTTGCACTGAAATGTTTTTGTTTCTAGCATATAAAACCAAGCATTTCTATTAATCCTAAGTGATCTATGAGTATACCCTGAATTTTACTTTGACAATGCTACAAATAGGCAAAAAAGTCTTACCTTTCTCTCCAGCCATCTTTTCTTTTGTTTAAGGTATTTTAGTACATTAATGCAGTTACACTTTTATTTCATTCTGAAAATCAAATACTTTAGAACTTCATTTAAACTTGGCCTATTGATGCATGGTTTTTGATATACCACAGGCCATATCCAATACTCTGAAATATATATATGTGTATACTAATGCAAATATAATGTGGCTATTGCACATATGAGGTATTTATAATGTGTATTTATGTAAACCAATTTTTATAAGTTGGTTTATACATCTCATCTACTATGCTAAATGGTACAAACCATTACACAATTTTTGTTTTTATATAAAGTTCCCTATAGTTAGTTTTCACTTGGAAAGGTGATTGTTTCTTTGAGTTTAATTCAAAGCACATCTCTGTATTAAAATCACAGACTAGTCATAGTTCAGACCAGTATCACAATAACTTATTTTTCATTAAAATATCTGACATTTTTGTTCACTTTTTTAATACCAAATGTTTCAAAATTCAGGTTTAAATAGCCTCCTTGATGAAAACCGAATTCAAGATTTATCTCTCCTGTATCAGCTCTTCAGTAGAGTTCGAGGTGGCGTTCAGGTTCTCTTGCAGCAATGGATTGAATACATTAAGGTATTAACATTAACCTGTTTTTTTCTCTCTCATGGCTTATAATCTATACATCTAGAGTACATATCAGCAAGAATTATTTGTTAGATCCTTTTTTTTTTTTAAGTCATGGGCATTTTGGGAACAGTCAACCTGAGAATGATAGCTGTGTGGCAAATTAGCAATAAAACAGTTCTCTTCGTGATGTCTGATGTGATTTCTAGCTCCAATAATTATAGCAGTGAATGTGGAAAAAGGAAGAGGGCTTTTTTTGGATCCAAATTTCTTTCCTTTCTTTGATCTTACACTGAAGGCAGATTGCTGTTTTTTAAAAATTCAACCCGACTTTTTTAAAAGTAGGAAAAAGACCCTAGAGACTTCTACAATAATGCCCCATTATGATATTACATAGCCAGTGGCCATTACTTATTTTATGACTATAGATGAATGGCATCAGTCTGGATGTTTTATAACTTTATTTTTTTATTTTATTGACTTCAAAGCCAGGTTTATCTTAATTTTTTGAGATTTTAAAGTATGTGTATCTACTTAAAATATGATTTGGGGGATTGTTTTCATTGTAGATAATTAAATTCTAATAGAAAGTCATTTTTGTTTCTTTAGGCATTTGGTAGCACTATTGTAATTAATCCTGAAAAGGATAAAACCATGGTTCAAGAATTGCTGGATTTTAAAGATAAGGTTGACCATATAATTGATATCTGTTTCCTGAAGAATGAAAAATTTATCAACGCCATGAAAGAAGCATTTGAAACATTCATTAACAAAAGACCAAACAAACCTGCTGAACTTATAGGTATTTCTCTAGTCCCTTTTCCCGGTTCTTTATTGTTCTTCTTTTACTCATAAAGTTCCAGTTAACCTGAAATTTTGACAAGGTTTTGTATATTAACACCTAATTTATTTGGAGTTGCATACTTGGTGGTTTCTAAGAAGCTGGATGCAAGGAATAAGTCCTTCATGCTAAAGAATATCTCAAAACCCACATGTCAAACATGGTCTTTCTTTGTAAGACCCTACTTACTTTTATTTATAAAAAGCTTGATAGCTGTTTTACAAGCCTCCTGCAATTTAGAGGTGAGGCAGGGTGCCATTTCTTGAGGCCCACACATAGGGCTCCAGGAAAGGGTAGCACAAAATTACAGTTGCCAGTGAGAAAGGTAGAATGTCCAGGATGAAAATAAACCTAATAATCTGGGCCCATTTAGAGTAAAAGGTGTGGTATACTTCAGTTCTCAGTTTTTCCCACCTGGATACCACTTAATGTCGAGGAGGAGGTAGCTGAGAAGGTCCTTCGCCAAAAGGATGAAATTTTTTTTTTTTTTTAATTTTTGACTACGTTGGGTTTTCGTTGCTGCGCGCGGGCTTTCTCTAGTTGTGGCGAGCGGGGGTTACTCTTCGTTGTTGTGCGCGGGCTTCTCATTGTGGTGGCTTCTCTTGTTGTGGAGCATGGGCTCTAGGCGCGCGGGCTTCAGTAGTTGTGGCACGTCGGCTCAGTAGTTGTGGCTCATGGGCTCTAGAGCGCAGGCTCAGTAGTTGTGGCACACGGGCTTAGTGGCTCCGTGGCGTGTGGGATCTTCCCGGACCAGGGATCGAACCCGTGTTCCCTGCATTGGCAGGTGGATTCTTAACCACTGCGCCACCAGGGAAGTCCCAAAAGGATGAAATTTTGTTGATTTACTACTTACCCTTAAAATTTTTGCAAAATTTGCCTCCTACTCTGTAATGTATCTGGTTTGTTTTAATAGAAAAGGGTTTAAGATTGCCTACCATCAGTGTAAAATGAATACTCCAGAAGATGTGCCATGTCTTTCAATGGCTTTGATGACCCCAGCACAGGGCTGTATACACCCCCTGCCCCCGGGGTACCCATATCCCGCATATCCCATTTTTAGTAAGCATCAGTATGGTAGAAAGTACATTAGATGTGGAGCCAGAAGACTTGGGTTTGAGTTGAGACTCTTGTATTTTTTAGCTCTGTGACATTGAACAAGTCACTTGGTCTCCCTGACTTTGGAGACTGTTTTAAAAATGCATGTATACATGTGAAACATTGAAAAAGTCAGTGTATCATACTCCTATTTGGTATTTATAGTGACCAGTACCTTATGGATACATGATCACTAAACAACAAACTTTCCCCCCATTTTAGCTAAGTATGTAGATTCAAAGCTTCGCGCAGGCAACAAAGAAGCTACAGATGAAGAACTTGAGAAAATGTTGGATAAGATTATGATTATATTTAGATTTATCTATGGTATGTATTTTTGTTTTAATATTTTTCTTTTAAAACAAAGCACTCAACAGAGAAACTAGCGAGTATAACCAACCTAGAAGGTATATTTATTTGGGGGTTAGCTATTTAAAATTCTGTTACATTCCTTGCATTTAATTTATTGGGGTACTTGAGGAATGTTACTTAATTGCCTTGTGCTTTGACTTTTCCACTATTAAGAGCCTTGAATTTTGCTACTTGTTTTAATCTCTAGAATATTGATGCTAAAGCTACTAGTTGACTAAAGCTTTTCTAAAGAAAAGTTAATTCAGTCTTAATTCTTTACAGCAAAGAACTTTTGAAAGGTTTGGCACAAAAACCTACCTCTAATGTTTCTTGCATTTAGCAAACTTGGATAAAATCTATAAATTTAAATAACTTGGAGTAATGGTGCGATTTATTAAGCACTTTGAGTCAATTTTGTCAAAACCTTATATTGGAGTATTATGAGAGTTGTGTTTTATTATTTAACATAGGCAAGGATGTTTTTGAAGCCTTCTATAAGAAAGATTTAGCCAAGCGCCTGTTAGTTGGGAAGAGTGCATCTGTGGATGCTGAAAAATCAATGCTGTCCAAACTTAAACATGGTATGTTTGTCATTCTTTCTGTTCCTTTTCTTCTTTGATTTCTGAGAGAAAATGTTAGCTTAGTTTTTAAAACTCTTTCAGTCAGTTGCCTCTTTTGTTAATCATTGTATGTTCGTATGATAAAAACGTAAATTGAGTAAGCTCATTAGGTTTCCAACCTATTTACATATCCAGAGCTGTTGTGATTTTTTTTTTAAATAAAGCATTGTTCTTTTATTATTTGTATAAAAGTTTCCCATTTATCTTATGCCTAAGTAGTAGATAAGGTTACTACAGGATTAAAGATTTGACTCTGAATTAGTGGGGCATACACTTTGGGGTAAGGATTTTTTGTTCTTATGAATAGTTACAGATCATATTTCATGCTAAAGTAAGTTTTATATTTCATGTTTTCAATTCTAAATTCTGTGTTTTTACCACTTTAAAATACTGTAAATGTACAAACATCTTTAATAGAATGTGGAGCTGCTTTCACCAGCAAACTTGAAGGAATGTTTAAAGACATGGAACTTTCTAAAGACATCATGATTCAGTTCAAACAGGTAAAAGTGAGTTAAACTCTTACTTAATTCCTCCAACTTAAATGTATTTAGTTATCTCCTTACTTTGGTTTGTACTGAAGAGGATAAATAGAAACATGTATTTGTTATAAATAATTCATAGCAACTTAGATGATAGTCACAGTAGAGGAAAAAAATCACGAATGAAATGTAAGTATATTTGACCTACTTCAAAATTTATTCCCAGTATACACCCAAGATAACACAAAAATAGAAATAAAATGTATTGAACAGAAGTAAGGACAAGAAAAGCTATAGCTAGTGAGAACAGGGCTTCTAGCATCTAATCGCTGTTGGTGAGTTGCATATTCAAAGCTGGTGATGGGGAGGGAGGAGAAGTGATAGAGTGGTTGTATAAGGCCTTTAGGGACATTGGGAATGAAAAGCTAGATCCATAGTTTTGCAGATGTTGGTAGAAGCTGGTTTTAAATTTTTGAGATTATAGGTAATAGTGATAGCAAAGTAGATTTTCCTCTCCTAGGGTTTTAATAATGACTTCTTTACCACTATATTGCTATGGTGGGAAATGAGAGTGGAAGACTCGAGAAAGATCAGGGTCAGTAGGATCATGGGCCCTGTAGTAGCTACAGAACAGGGTTTATTTGCTTTGCCCTTTCCCCTTCTTCCTTCCCCATTTCAGGCCACCCCCTGCAAACAGGCAGTGGAGCAGATGAAAAACCAGAGACTTGGGCTGGCTGGTGGGGTGAGGAATGGGGGTTGCTGCCAGGTTTTCTAAGCCACACAGGGGTCTCCAGAGATGGAGACTGCAGGTGGTATGGGGAAAGGAATGGAGAAGAAATCCCGTAACAGCCCAGTCATATGTGAGAAATTATTTATTTAAGTCGTTAATGCCTCTAACAGAGTCACGTGATCTTTGTGTGCCATTGTAGCAAAATGTTACCCAGTGTACTTTTCTAGTGCACTTAATATAGGCTTCATTTATAATCCTTTTAATAGTTGCCTTTTATTTTAAAGATCGTCAGTATTCACATGTAGTTTTGTAATGGGGAACTTCTTAAATGGGTCATTATTATGGCATGGAATGTATGCACTTTTATTTTTTAAGATCTCAGTGTGTGTGTTGATCTTATTGTAGTATATGCAGAACCAGAATGTACCTGGGAATATTGAATTAACTGTGAATATCCTGACGATGGGTTATTGGCCAACATATGTGCCTATGGAAGTTCATTTACCACCAGAGGTAAGAGTTGCTGTTTAGGACTTGAGTTATAAGCATAGAAATACATGACATTTCTATTTTGCTTATCATTGAAAAATATGTAGTTTTTTAAAAGTTTGTTGTCAGTAAGCACGCCACCACCAAATGTCAACTGTTTTTAATACTTTACTCTTTTATTTATATTACTCTTGTACTTATATCATTAGAGCATAGCTAAAGATGCCAAGTTTCTGAGTTCAGGGCCAATTTGCTTGACTCTTCTTTCAGTTCCCCAGATTGTACCCATCACTCTGCCCAGCTCTCAAAAATTCTTGTCCGTATATCACCTGGGGGTTGGACTGCTGAGTGATGGATGCTTGAGTAAATCCAACCTAACTCCTGGGGAAATGTCTTAACCCAGGACTGAAGCTTAGAAAAGGGTTAAGGCTAGAGAGATAGATACTGAGAGTCCTCCATGGAGATAATCATGGAAGCCCAGGGAGCAGATCTCCCTCATTAAGAGGGAGAATGTGGAAACAGGAAGAACAGGCCTAAGGCAGAACTTTGAAAAAGGCTCACATTTGGTAGGTGGTAGGAAGAGATACCTGTGAGGGAATCCAATGAAGAAGCAATGATGAGATAAAGGAACCAGCATGTTGCAGAGACACAGAAGACATTGGAGATGAATGTTCCAAAAGAGGGGATGATAAATTGTTGCAGACAGATCAGAGAGTGTAAAGACTGATTAATGCCATTAGATTTGGTGGTTATTACCTTACATCAAAGTGATCAGTGGACCTGCTCTGTATAGTCTTTAAAACTTCCAGAAATTTTTACACCAGATAAATATAAAAAGTGGTGAACGTGATATTGGATACAGAGCTTAAATAAAGTTTTGTTTTATTTATTGTAGATGGTAAAACTTCAGGAGATTTTCAAGACCTTTTACCTAGGCAAACATAGTGGCAGGAAACTTCAGTGGCAGTCAACCCTAGGACACTGTGTGCTAAAGGCAGAATTTAAAGAGGTAAGTGGATGTTCCCCAAACTTAGTTTTCACCTTCATCTTTGATATTGAGGTCATCCCTCTTAATTTGAAGGTTTAAGGTGTTTTATAAATTTGTCCTGAATATCTACATGAGATAGTGATAGCTTGTCACAGCCCTGTGTATATTATAAGAATGTGGTCTTTTCCACTGTTGATTGGGCCCTGCTGCAAAACCAAAACCAATAACCCTTTTCTCCCACACCCTTTCCCCACCTGTGGATGCAAAATTCATGCTGCCTCTTCTTTTTTTAAAATTTTATTTATTAATTTATTTATCTATGGCTGTGTTGGCTCTTCGTTTCTGTGCGAGGGCTCTCTATAGTTGCGGCGAGCGGGGGCCACTCACTATCGTGGCCTCTCTTGTGGCGGAGCACAGGCTCTAGAGCGCAGGCTCAGTAGTTGTGGCACATGGGGCCAGTTGCTCCGCGGCATGTGGGATCTTCCCAGATCAGGGCTCGAACCCGTGTCTCCGGCATTGGCAGGCGGATTCTCAACCACTGCGCCACCAGGGAAGCCCCCACGCTGGCACTTCTTGACAGGAAACTTCTTTTCTTGTTGCTGGGAGCTAGAGAATAGAGTGGGCGTTAAGGGGAACAGTTCTTATATCAATTTCAAAAAATCCTACAGCTTTTCATGACTAATCTGAATCAGAAGAGTTGAAAATGCATTGAAATAGTGATTTCTTGTTGCTCATGATAAATATCTGTAATGACACATAAAACCGAGTTATTAATTTTCATTACTTTGTTGTTTTAATTATAAGGCTTAAAAAAAGACCTGTAGAAAGGTCACCCAATCCTTCCTCCTGTTTTAGGTAGGATCACACCTAAACCCTACACTGAACATACTGGCCTTTCTGGATAATGTTAATCCGAGTTTCTAAATCCACTAATTGAAAAATGCTTTTCCAGTAAGAGATTAGTTATTTGATTAATTTTCATGCAGTTTTTAAAAAAATGATGGCTAAACACTGTTGTTTCTCCAACAGGGTAAAAAGGAACTCCAGGTCTCTCTTTTTCAAACACTGGTGCTGCTAATGTTTAATGAGGGAGAAGAGTTCAGTTTAGAAGAGATCAAGCAGGCTACCGGAATAGGTTTGTGTTGAATCGTTTGATTAGCATGCATTTTTCGGTGTCCACTATGTGCACTCCACTTGGTTAAGAGCTCTGGGGGGACTATAAAGGGATAATCCCCCTCCTCAGCACTTACAACCATGGGGAAAGGGAGAAATGACAATTTCACAACCAATAAGTACCAATCTGTGGTGCTGACAGAGTGTGTTAGGAGTTCAGTGAAGCAAGAGATAACTCTGGACTGGCACAATTGGGAAAGCCTTCATGAAGGAGGTAGGACTTGGGCTGGGCCTTCAGATTTAAGTTAGGGAGAAGGCATATTTTGCAAGAGGAAATACCATGAGAAAAGGCGTGGAGGAAGGAATCAGCACAGTGTGGGCAGGAGTCATAAAAAGTTTAACTGCAGCATGGAGTAGTGAGATACAAAGTTAGATAGGTAAGCTATGGAGAGCCTTACAGATCTAGCAAGTGAAACATACATTGTAGGATCTCAAGTGTGTGACATATTGGAAGTGACTTATTTGGGCAGCTTGCCTATAATCAGTAGATAGTAGGGCAGCTTGAAGGATGAAGAGATTCCAGTCCAGAAGCTAATGGGGTAATTCAGGCGTAAAGTGATAACGAGCTTAGACTAGAATGAGGCCAATGAGAAGAGACGAAGCATCTCTAAGGAAGCAACTACTAGATATGTGGAGGATGCAGGAGAGGGAAGAGTTAAAAGATGATTCCAGGGTTTCTCAACAGAGGGGGTTGGTAGATTCATAACTAACAATTGGAAAGAAAACAGTTTTATGGGGAAGATGATGAATAAAACGTTGGACATACTAAAATTGATGATAGTAAAAGAGCCAGCTGGAGGTATCCTTTAAATGTAGGACTGGGGAAAATGAGATGTCATTTCTGAAGATGTGGTGGTTATTCACTCGGAATGATAACTGAAGCCTTTAGAGGACGGACGACCAGGAAAAAAGCCATTGGATAGGACAAAGAGGAAGTTGTTCATGATCTTGGGGAAAAAAGGAAACAGTTTTATTAGACGGGTGGGGTAGAAGCTAGATTGAGGTTGAATGTAGCTGTGCGTGTTGATGAGTTAGTAACAAATAACTAAGCCAGTCTTTCTTCTTCAGAGGATGGGGAGTTAAGAAGAACACTGCAGTCATTGGCTTGTGGCAAAGCTAGAGTTCTGGCGAAAAATCCAAAGGGTAAAGATATTGAAGATGGTGACAAGTTCATTTGTAACGATGATTTCAAGCACAAACTTTTCAGGATAAAGATCAATCAAATTCAGATGAAAGAAACGGTATTTCTTTTGCATTCTCCTCATTCTAATGTACTGGAATTATATATGTTCATAATAAATATTTATAAAGAAGGTTTTAGCCTAGAATACTACCACTAACATTAACATTATCTATGCCTATATCTAGCTCAGTGTATTTCAGTATTTGATTTTGCAGATTTTGAGGGGGCGGGGGTGTACACAATTGGGCCTGATAGTTTTATATCCTGCTTTTTGTGTGTTTAAATTAAGACTTTAGAATTTTTAAAATTTATTTATTTTATTTATTTTAGGCTGCATTGGATCTTCGTTGCTGCTCGCAGGCATTCTCTAGTTGCAGTGAATGGGGGCTACTCTTCGTTGCGGTGCACAGACTTCTCATTGCGGTGGCTTCTCTTGTTGCGGAGCACGGGCTCTAGGCATGCGAGATTCAGTAGTTGTAGCACACAGGCTCAGTAGTTGTGGCTCGCGGGCTCTAGAGCACAGGCTCAGTAGTTGTGGCGCGTGGGCTTAGTTGCTCCGCGGCATGTGGGATCTTCCCAGACCAGGGCTCGAACCTGTGTCCCCTGCATTGGCAGGCAGATTCTTAACCACTGTGCTACCAGGGAAGCCCCAAGTCTTTAGAATTTTTCCATGCCATTAAGCATCTTTATAAAATGGCACATGGCCACACAATATTCTTTTACACAGCTATAATAATTTATTCAACCAATGTCCATTGTTGGGCACTTAAATTCATAACTTCTTAGTATTGTAAATAAAACAGCAAGATACATCTCTGTACCTAAATCTTAATCTCTCTGATCCTTTCCTTACGAATTTACCATGGAAGTAGATTTTTTGGGTTAAAGAGTGTGAACATTTTAAGAGTCTGAATACGTTATGCCATTTTGTGTTCTAGAAAGATTGGACCAATTTACACTGTCTAATGTGAGTGCCTGTCTTACTGTGCCCTTGCCAGCACTAAAGATTATATTTTCTTTTTTTAATCTTTGCCAGCTTGCTTGGTGAAAAATTGGAAGGTTTAGTTAGTGTTTCTTTGATCAACAGTGAATATTTTGTTTGTTTTTACCATTTGAATTTGTAAGAGATTTTTATTAAGGAAACCAACAACTGCAGCATTTCCTGAAACCAGTTGGTTTCAATTCCAACAAGGTTTAATGCAGTACTTGAGAAAAAGTTTTATAATAGGGATAGAAGTCAGGGTCGCAAACAAGTTCCCGTCTCGTTAACATTCACATCAAAGGCGTGATATTCCCTTAGATTACTATGTTATTTTAAAACGTGTGCTGTATCAGAAAGAAACTAACTGCAAAAAGCCGAAACTAGGGACTTCCCTGGCAATCCAGTGGTTAAGACTCTGCGCTTCCACTGCAGAGGGCACAGGTTCGATCAGGGGAATAAAGATCCCGCATGCCGAGTGATGAGGCAACAAAAAAGAAAAGCCCAAACTACTCTTTTAATTTAGGTGCTAAAGAGGAACATTCTTGCTTTAGCATTAGAATTGGTTAACTGACTTTTTTTAAACTGTGCGTTTCTGATTTATATATTACAAAATAAAAATTAATGAAAAATAATTTGGGACTTCCCTGGTGGCACAGTGGTTAAGAATCCGCTTGCCAATGCAGGGGACACGGGTTCGATCCCTGGTCCGGGAAGATCCCACATGCCGCGGAGCAACTAAGCCTGCGCACCACAACTACTGAGCCTGTGCTGTAGAGCCCGCGAGCCGCAACTACTGAAGCCTGTGCTCCTAGAGCCCATGCTCTGCAACAAGAGAAGCCACTGCAATGAGAAGCCCACACACCACAACAAAGAGCAGCCCCCGTTCGCCACAACTACAGAAAGCCTGCACAGCAACGAAAATGCAAGGCAGCCAAAAAAATAAAATACAATAAAATAAAATGTTAAAAAAAAAGTTTGACTACTGGTTAGCTTAGCTGGTTAGTATCATACTTTGAGTCAGATGTCAGAATCGGTCACTTTTACAGATAAGCTAATGTCGTACAGAAATCTGGTCAATAACCTCTTGTGACACATTAAGATTTTGAGAAGAGAGTAAAAGAAAATGATAAATTCTGCATCAGCTGTTTCTCTTTCTAGAAAAGCAGCTCAAAGATGGTATTTTTCTATTAACTAATATTGGTGTTACTTCATTGATACAGGACATTAGGCCAGATAGGAGTTATGTTTGTAGGGTTTTTTCTGTCCTTGTCAGTATTTATAAGGTTTCTTTTGATAGTTCAGCATATTTAAAGCATTAACTGTGTCATGTCCCTAAAATGTACAATTTGTATAAGTAATCAAGTTTCACTTCAGGTACAGTTCCTAAGTTTAAAACTTTTTTGTTAGGTTGAGGAACAAGCAAGCACCACAGAAAGAGTATTTCAAGACAGACAGTATCAAATTGATGCTGCAATTGTTCGAATTATGAAGATGAGAAAGACACTTAGCCACAATCTCCTTGTTTCAGAAGTGTACAACCAGTTGAAATTTCCAGTAAAGGTAGGTACTTCTGTATTTTATTATTGAGCTGCTTATATATAAAAAATATTGAGTTTATTATATATAAAAATTAGATTTTTCAGACACAAGTCTTACAAACATAGAATAAAACCTCAAGACCATTTGGAGGGACAAAAGTTTTCATTTCTTATGCTCATATATATGATTCCAGAAAAACCTTTGTTGGCATATGTGGGCATCTGTGACAAAAGGGGAAAACAATTTATAAAAGCTCCTATACCTGAAAGTTTAGCTGCTAAGTGAGTCTTTGAAATTTTCAAGTTTATTCACGTTATTTTTTTGAGCTTCTTTGTTATTTTTGTTTCCTTTTTCTCCTTGAAATACCTAGCTATTTGACAGATTTGGTTATTTTAATTAAGCTAAATCTATTTAGTTAGCTTGTGTTAAGTGTCCATTAAAAACTATACAGATAACTAGTAATCATTAGGCATCTTTTTTAAAGCTTAGCGATAGTTCTGGCAAACAAATTAGTCGTCACATGGACATGTTCCATTATAAATGCCCAGTAATAAAGCGCCTTAGACAATGTGGTGTTGTACTGGACTTTATCTCATGTTTTAGAAGATTCCCAAACTCTTATGATGATAAACACTTCGTAAAGTTTGGATAGACTCTTGGCTGTTAGGGTTCTCATGAGCTTTGGGCCTAGGTAAGTTATTTCACCTCTTGAGCTTGTTTCCTCTTTTGTAAAATGGAGATGATAATAGTACTTATCTCTTAGGATTATTGTGGAGCTTAAATGAGATAATATATGTAAAACTTAGCACTGGGCCTGGCACGTAAGTGCTCATTAGCTGTCACTGCTAATAAGGTAGGTTTTCTCTCTCCTCCAAACCTAATACTGCCTTCTCATTACCACACACTCACCCTCATGTTCTGCCTTAACAATCATTTCACCTCTAGCCAGAGAGATCACTAATGCTAGCTAGCTAGGGAAGGTAGAGGATCACTGTAATAAATATTGTGCTGATATTCTAGGTCTTTCACCATAATAAGAGAAAGTCATTTTGATTTTCAAATCTTGGAATTCAAACTTTGGTGAAATTTTGGCTGCCCCATCAAACTACTTTCCCTTTTTACCTTTCTTGATCAAGTAGCCATTTTACACAATCTAAAAAACTGTTAGCAAGCAAGATTATATTGTCTTTATAGGCTAGATACAAAAGACAGTGGAATTTTGTTACCCAAGAGCTAAGAATGCAATCATGAGAATAAGCTATAATCTTTCTCAATGATTTTTCAACAAATAGGATTCAAAAATTCAAATCATTTATAGCAGGTAACAGTTAAACCTGAAATACGAAGATCTGAATTAGATGATACTTCACTTATCAAACCATTTGTTGTAGTATTCTTGTAAATAGTGATTTCCATAGTACATTTTTTATTTAATTTATAAATATGCAACCTGACTTTGAGAACCAGCTTTTGTCCAAATTTAGGGTCTACTTATTTTCTCAAACTATCTTGGCAAAACTAAATAGCATTCTGTTTCCTTAAACTATACTGTGTTCCTTTTGTGAACTTATGGTAGTCTTTTGTATTTGTGCAGAGAATAGCTGGTTCTTAGAAGACCTCTTTAAAATAGAAAAGTAAAGTATTGTATAACAGTATGACAGGGGACTTCCCTGGTGGTCCAGTGGCTAAGACTCCCCGCTCCCAGTGCAGGGGGCCTGGGTTCAATCCCTGGTGACGGAACTAGATCCCACATGCCACAACTAAAGATCCTGCACTCAGCAACAAAGACCCCTCATGCTGCCGCAACTAAGACCCAGCACAGCCAGATAGATAGATATAGATAGATAGATAGGTAGATAAATAGATAAACAGGTAAATAAATAATATAAGATGTGACAATGTATGTATAGTGTAAAAACATCTTTTAACCTGCTTTATTTTCATTATACTTTCCTCTTTAAAAAATCAAGGAGATTTAAAAAATAAAAATTAAAAAATATTAAGGAGATTAAATACATTAAATCAATGAGCCAAAACTGTTCTTTTGGGGTATTGGTAAATGGGCTTGAGCTAGTGATCATGAGCTTTGCACTGAAAATTTGCCTTCTCTTACAGCCTGCTGATCTTAAGAAGAGAATAGAATCCTTAATTGACCGGGACTACATGGAAAGAGATAAAGAAAATCCAAACCAGTACAATTATATTGCATAAAATGTTGGCCTTGGAGCATTTGGTGTCATAAACAGTAACCAGTGGATAAACTAACCTGTTATTATTTGACTTCTTTTATACTACCAATGACCAAATGAAGCAGTGTAATGGAAATAGTTGAGTGACTTTTCAGTGGTTAACATGCCCATTTAAAGAGTAATACTTACCTTTAAGAAGAATGTTGTTGAACTCTTTGCATGTTATTTAGTATGATGTGCAGAAAACTCTTAAGAAAGTACCTGGTCTTCATGATTCCTATTTGGAACTGGGGAAGAGGTCCCTATGGCTATTAAAGAAAAGAGGAGGGGGGTTCTTATACACCATTAATTATGAAGCAAAAGGTTTATTTGCTTAAAATGTCATTTAAAGATACTTAAACTGCATGCAAACTTTATTTACTGTACAGAGTTCTGGATGTATTTATCAAATAGAAAAACCACCCTGGACTTGGTTGTTCACCTGTTTTGTGATTTCCCTTGAAGAGAAAAATAAGTTGTCATAGCTATTGATATTTTACTAAGTAATGTTCTGTTACACTGAAAGGGATGTTTTTAAAAATTTTATTTGGAAACAAGTTTTCAAGCAGAGGGACAGTTGCTTACATAGTCTTGTATACACACATCCTAAAATGTTCCCATGGGATGTGTGTATATGGTTCAGCCCTGAGTTTACTGTGCTGATTAACAGGTACTTATAAAAATAGCTGAAATAGAAAATTGCTGGTCAGTTGTACTAGAAGAACATGGTAGGAGAGAAAAATCCAACTCTTTCTTCATATTAAAAATGAATATAATATGAACATCGCAAAAGAGACCAAAACCCACGTGTTGTGTAACTTTTTACAAGAGCAAAAATTCATAAACTAGTTTTCAACTTCCTTTAGACTTTAATGTTGTTTGGACAGTTTTGTCTTTAACTTGGACCAATTGTAGATTGTTACAGGCTTCCTGGGATTTAGCATTCCTATTTTCTCTACCAAAGTTTTTTTTTTGGAAGCACCTCAACTCTCCTTTTTGTTGGCATATAAGCATTTCCTTTCATCCTTATTTTAACTTCCTAAAGCCCTAGATAGAACTAGATCCTTCCTCATTTCCCCCATACACCCCCTAGTTGGGAATTTCAAATTCTGTATTATGCTGATCTTATTCCTTTCAAAATTGCTTGAAGATAAAGAGTTCTCATAGCCACTGGACACCTACCTTTCAGGGGAATGTCCTAGGATTGTTCATACATAAAAAATAGCAGAAGTATTGTTTTTCAAATTGATAATGTGAGTAAAAGTCTTCTCTTTTACCATCAGTGGTTTTTTGTTTTGGGGTTTGGGGTTCTGTTTTGCTTCCTTGTTTGTTTTTCCTTGAAGCTTTGAAGGGAATTGATCTTGGAGGAAAAGCAGAAATTTTGTTTTGATTTTTAAAAAAATCAGAACTGCTTTAATGCTTTTTCACCGCCATGGCCTCTCCCGTCGCGGAGCACAGGCTCCGGACGCGCAGGCTCAGTGGCCATGGCCCACGGGCCCAGCCACTCTGCGGCATGCGGGACCCTCCCGGACCGGGGCACAAACCTGCGTCCCCTGCATCGGCAGGCGGACTCTCAACCACTGCGCCACCAGGGAAGCCTGCTTTAATGCTTTTTTGCAGCAGTGTATTTCCTTGACTATTTGGAACCATTAAGAAGAATACCTAGGTCCTAACCCTCAACTGAGACTTTTGGCTCTTGTGTTTGCTATTGATTGTTTTCTTGAGTTCTCAAAGACCTGTGACCAGCTATTCTTTTTAAAGTTGCCTGTTTTCTTTATAACTACATCAAACTTACACACTGTTGTCCACAGTATGTGGTATTTAGAATGCCTTCCTAACTATTTTTGAGCAGCCATTGCCTGTATTTTCTTTTCTTTCTTTCTTTTTTTTTTTTTTTTCGGTACGTGGGCTCTCACTGTTGTGGCCTCTCCCGTTGCGGAGCACAGGCTCCGGACGCGCAGGCTCAGCGGCCATGGCTCACGGGCCCAGCCGCTCCGCGGCATGTGGGATCTTCCCGGACCGGGGCACGAACCCGTGTCCCCTGCATCGGCAGGCGGACTCTCAACCACTGCGCCACCAGGGAAGCCCTGCCTGTATTTTCTTAGAGCCTCCCTGGTTTCCTTAACTGAGCTTATCTGACAAGGAAATGCAGCTATTTTTTTGCCCTCTCTCCATACTGGACCATCTAAGTCAGTGTTCTAACTCATCCCTGATGGTCTGTGAGATACGTAGACTGTTCCACCAGACTCGATAATTACTCTTAAGGAATTTTTAGGTAGAATTGGTACCATTAGGAGACTCTTGGTGTTACCTTTGTTATCTTGAAAGCTGGTCCCTTCCCTGAGGCTCTTAATTTTTTGAAAACTTGATGCTATTTCAGCTGAAAAAATTGGTGAGACTATTAAACAAATTGAGGGGAGCTGTTTAAGAAATTGAAAAGTAATCGCAAACAACATTGGATAATTGTGACTTTCAGTTCTGTATCAGTTGAATTTTTGTGCTCTTTTCCCTGTGTACGTGGTGGTTCTATTTTTCTCCAATAAAACTTTTATTTAAAAAAAGTTTCTGGAGAAGATCTTTAAAATTCAAATATTGTAAGAATATTATAAAACCACAGAACTTAACATCTTCTTCCTAATGATTTCTTTAATGAATTCACAGTTGTCAATTTTGTTATTTTTTAAGTTTCTCTTTAATTTTTGTGGTGGTTTGATAGTAATGCTGTAGGAATGTGGAGGGGAAGGTATGGTAACAGATGATTCCCAGGAATCCTCAAGGTGAGTATTTATTCTTAAATGTTCTATTTTAGAAAAATCAAGCACAAGTAGAAACATTGTTTCATCCAAATCCTCAGAATCAAGTAGTTTCATAAAGTCAGTATGAAACTAGTCTAGATTAAGTTGAGAAGGATTGGTGTTAATTCTTTAAATACTTACTAGAATTCATGAAGCTGTCTGGTCCTGGGCTTTCTTTTATGGGGAATTTTTTGATTATTGATTCAATCTTTTAATAGTTTTTTTCAGATTTTCTATTTCTTGAGTCAGTTTTAATATTTTGTCTTAAAATAACTACCCTGACTTTTGTCTAGTATTTGCTTGGTATATCTCTTCATTGCTTAACAGCCTTTTCTTATATTTTAGGTGTGTCTCTTCCATATTAGATGGATTTTCTCATCTTTCCCCTAATCTGACAGTTTCTGTCATTTTTTTCATAATACACATTTATTTTTTTATTGAGGTATAGTTGAAGACAATTTCTGTCCTTTAACTGGAAGATTATATCCATTTGCATTTGTTTCTAACATCTTACTGGTTGCTCTTTATCTCTTCTAATTTTCTTTGCTTTTTCTTCTTTCTCAGCTTTAAAATATATATATTGAGTTTTGTTTATTTTTTTATTCCATTTTCCCCACTACTTATTTGGAAGTTATATATTCTATTTCTTTTCTTTTACTGATTACCCTTGATATGTTAGCATATATGCTTAACAAAGTCAAAAATATCTAAATTTTCCTCCCAATTAATATAAAGATGTTAAAACACTTTAATACTGATCACCTCTCCCCCAACTTAACACAGTGTTGTTGTTCAGTGTTTTAGTTTTGTCCTCTTTTAAAAATGAACACCACAAATTAAAACATTAGTCTTTGCTCAAACACCACCTTCTCAGTGAAGCTTACCATAGCCATTCTATTTAAAATTTCAACTTGCCCACCAACGCCACCACACACACTACCAATTCCACACTCACCCTGCTCTTTTTCCTTTTTTACATATCATTTGTTACCTTTTACATACTATGCAATTTACTTGTTAACAATACTTACGGCATATTGTCTGTTTACTCCGCTAGTGTAAAGTTTAAGCTCCATTAGGGCAGAGACCTTTGTTTTGTTCATTGATGTATCTCAAACACTTAGGGAAGTTTCTAGCCATAGTAGGTGCATTAGGTTCCTGTGGCTGCTGTAACAAATTACCGCAAATGTAGTGGCTTAAAACAACAGAAATTAATTCTCTCACATTTCTAGAGGCCAGAAGTCAGAAATCAGCTTTACTGGGCTGAAATCAAGGTGTTCACAGGGCCACACTCCCTCTAGAGCTACATTTCCTTGGCTCATGTCCCCTCCCTCCACTTTATTTTCTTTTTCTTTTTTTGTTTTCTTGTCCCTTCCTCCAAGTTAAAAGCTGGTTCCATAACATCTTTTTTTTTACTGTTTTTTTTAATGTATTTATTTTTATTATTTATTTTATTTTTGGCTGTGTTGGGTCTTCGTTGCTGTGCATGGGATTCCTCTAGTTGCGGGTAGCCGGGGCTACTCTTCGTTGCAGTGTGCGGGCTTCTCACTGCAGTGGCTTCTCTTGTTGTTCAGCATGGGCTCTAGGTGCTTGGGCTTCAGTAGTTGTGGCACATGGGCTCAGTAGTTGTGGCTTGTGGGCTCTAGAGCACAGGCTCAGTAGTTGTGGCACGTGGGCTTAGTTGCTCCACGGCATGTGGGATCTTCCTAGACCAAGGATCAAACCCATGTCCCCTGCATTGGCAGGCAGATTCTTAACCACTGCGCCACCAGGGAAGCCCTCAACCATTATTTTGTTTTTCAAATATTGCCTCTCCTCCATTCTTTCTCTTTTCTCCCCTTGGAACTAAGTCAGACATGTAGAGTTTCTTATTTTATCCTCTATCTCCATCATATTTTCCATCCCTAAGGCTGCATTCTTGGTAATTTCTTTAGAACTGTTTTCCAATAAACTAATTGTCTTCAGAGCCCAATCTTCTCTTTAATTCATTCACCAAACTTTTAACTTCAACAGTTTATATTTTTATTTCTAAAAGTCTTATTTGCTTCTTATATAAATCTGCCTAGTCATTTTGATAATCTGCTGTTGCTTGCTCATTTTTGTGGTTCTTTCTTTTAATTAAATATTTTTCTTACACTAGTAACTTTGTATCCTGTATCAGGTAATTCCAATATCTAAAGCACTTGGGGGATATAAATTTGTTTCTTTTTTTACAGAAGTTCCTTATATATGTTAGATCATCAGTGGCCAATAGAAATATAATGTGAGCCACGTGTAATTTTAAATTTTCTAGTAGCCATTTTAAAAAAGTCAAAAATAAACAAGTGAAAATAATTTTAATATATTTTATTTAACCCAATCTATTAAGGTTCTCCAGAGACATAGAACAAGTAGTGAGTGTGTGTGTGTGTGTGTGTGTGTGGAGAGAGAGGGAGAGGTTTATCATAAGGAACTGGCTCACACAGTAATGAAGATTGAGAAGTCCCATGATCTGCAGTCAGTAGAGCCAATGGTGTAGTTCCAGTCCAAAAAACCAGCAGACTGGAGAAACAAGAAGAGCTGTTTCAGTTGGAGTTCAAAGGCAGGAAAAGACTGATGTCTCACCACAGCAGTCAGGCAGGAGGAAATTCCCACTCACTCATGGGAGGGTCAGCCTTTCTGTTCTATTCAAGCCTATGATTGGATGAGGCCCACCCACATTAGGAAGGGCGATCTGCTTTACTCAATCTACCAATTCAAATATTAATCTCATCCAAAAACACCCTCAGAGACAACACCTGAAATAGTGTTTGACCAAATATCTGGGTACACTGTGACCTGGTCAAGTTGACACATGAAGTTAATCATCACAGCCATCATAGCCAAAGTATTTTTGTTTCAACATGAAATCAATATAAAAATTATTAGAGAGATTTTACATTTTATATGAAGTCTTCAAAACCCAGACTGTATTTTACACCTCCAGCCCATCTGAATTTGGATTAGTCACATTTCATGTACTCAATAACTGCATATGACTAGAGACAATTGTATGATACACTGTAGCTTGACTTTTTACACTTTTAAAAAAATAAATTTATTTTTTGGCTGCGTTGGGTCTTCGTTGCTGTGCGCAGGCTTTCTCCAGTTGTGGCGAGCAGGGGCCGGGCTACTCTTTGTTGCTGTGTGCAGGCTTCTCATTGCGGTGGCTTCTCTTTGTTGTGGAGCACAGGCTCTAGGCATGCAGGCTGCAGAAGTTGTGGCACATGGGCTCAGTAGTTGTGGCTCTCGGGCTCTAGAGCGCAGGCTCAGTAGTTGTGGCGCATGGGCTTAGTTGCTTTGTGGCATGTGGGATCTTCCTGGACCAGGGTTCAGACCCGTATCCCCTGCATTGGCAGGCGGATTCTTAACCACTGTGCCACCAGGGAAGTCCCACTTTTTACACTGTTATAGATGACTTTTTATGTACAGAATTTCTTAATTTAGTCAAATTTATCAATCTTTTCCTTGATGTTTAGAACTTTTTTGTATCTCGTTGAAAAAGTATTTCCCTACCACAAGGTCTTAAGAATATTTTTTTCTTGGAAGCTTTATTTTCTTATGTTTATATTGAAGTATAGTTGATTTACAATATTATATTAGTTTTGGTGTACAGCATAGTGATTCAGTATTTTTACACATTATACTCCATTAAAATTATAAGACAGTGGCTATAATTCTCTGTGCTATACAATATACCCTTGTCGCTTATGTAGTTTATACATAATAGTTTGTATCTCTTAATCCCATACTCCAACTTGCCTGTCCTCCATTCCCTCTCCCCACTGGTAACCACAAGTTTGTTCTCTATCTTTTTCTGTTTTCGTTTTGCTATGTACATTCATTGTACTACTTTTTTAACTCTACATTTAAGTATTTGTCTTTCTCTGACTTATTGCACTAAGCATACTAATCTCTAGGTCCATCCATGTTGCTGCAAATGTCAGAATTTCATTCTTATGGCTGAGTAATATTTCATTGTATATATATACCATATCTTCTTAATCCAATTGTCTGTTGATGGACACTTGGGTTGCTTTCATATTTTGACCATTGTAAATAATGCTGCTGTGAACACTGGGGTGCATGTATCTTTTTGAATTAGTGTTTTCGTTTTTTATGGATATATACTCAGGAGTGGAATTGCTGAATCATATGGTAGTTCTATTTTTAGTCTTCTGAGGAACCTCCATACTGTTTTCAATTGTGGCTGTACCACTTTACATTCCCACCAACAGTGTAGAAGGATTCCCTTTTCTTCACATTCTCACCAGCAATTGTTATTTGTAGACTGATTGATGATAGTCATTTTGACAGGTGTGAGGTGATATCTCACTGTTTTGATTTGCACTTCTCTAATGGCGATGTTGAGCATCTTTTCATGTTCCTGTTAGCCATCTGTATGTCTTCTTTGGAAAAATGTCTATTCAGGTCTTCTGCCCATTTTTTACTGTTTTTTTTTGATATTGTATGAGTTGTTTATGTATATTTTGGATATTAATCACTTGTCGGTCATATCATTTGCAAATACTTTCTCCCAGTCCATAGGTCGTCTTTTCCTTTAGTTGATGGTTTCCTTTGCTCTGCAAAAGATTTTAAGTTTAATTAGGTCCCGTTTGTTTATATTTGCTTTTATTTCTTTTGCCTTTGGAGACAGATCTAAAAAAATATTGCTACAATTTATGTCAAAGACTGTTCTGCCTATGTTCTCTACTAGGAGTTTTATGGTTTCAGGTCTTACATTTAGGCTTTAATACATTTTGTGTTAATTTTTGTTTATGGTGTGAGTCTCTTGTAGGCAACATATTCAAGTGTATTGTTTTTTTTTATCAAATCAACCACCCTCTGTCTTTTGATTGGAGCATTTAGTCCATTGCCATTTAAAGTAATTATTGATAGTTGTGTACTTACTGCCAGTTTATCACTTGACTTCCAGTTGTTTTTGTTAGTTCTTCTCTGTTCATTTCTTCTTTTTGTTTCTTCCCTTGTGGTTTGATGATTTTCCTTAGTAGTTTGCTTGTGTACCTATCTTTTTAGTTTTTGTGTATCTGTTGTTGGTTTTTTATTTGTGGTTACCATGGGGTTCATGTGTTGGTCTATAATTATACCTACTAATTTTTTATTTTATTTTATTTTATTTTTTGGCTGTGTTGGGTCTTCGTTGCTCTGTGTGGGCTCTCTCTAGTTGCGGCGAGTGGGGGCTACTCTTCGTTGCGGTGCGCGGGCTTCTCATTGTGGTGGCTTCTCTTGTTGCAGAGCATGGGCTCTAGGCGCGCGGGCATCAGTAGTTGTGGCACGTGGGCTCAGTAGTTGTGGCTCGCGGGCTCTGTAGCACACACTCAGTAGTTGTGGTGCACAGGCTTAGTTGCTCTACGGCATGTGGGATCTTCCCAGACTAGGGCTCGAACCTGTGTCCCCTTCATTGGCAGGTGGATTCTTAACCACTGCGCCACCAGGGAAGTCCTATATCTACTAATTTTAAACCAGTAGTCATTTAAGTTCAAAAACATTCTAAAAGGTCTACATTTTTTTTACTCCCCTCCCCACATTTTGTGTTTTTGATGTCCTGTTTTATATCTTCATGCTTATCCCTTAACTGTTTATTTTAGTTATAGGTGCTTTTACCATTTTTTGTCTTTTTATGTTCATACTGGCTTAAGTGGTTGATTCTCAGTCCTTACTATATATTTGCCTTTCCTAGTGGGATTTTCCCTTTCCTATACATTCTTCTTATCCACTTAGAGAAGACCCTTTAATGTTTCTTTCAGGGTAGGTTTAGTATTGATGAAATCTTTTAGTTTTTGCTTGTCTTGTTCTTTATCTCTTTTTCTTTTATAAATGGTAATCTTGCTGGGTACAGTATCCTAGGTTGTAGGTTTTTCCCTTTCAACACTTTGAACATATCATGCCACTCCCTACTGGCCTGCAAAGTGTCTGCAGAGAAACCAGCTGATAGCCTTATGGGGATTCCCTTGTATATGATTTTGTTTTTCTTTTGCTGCCTATAGAACTTCCGCCATGCAGCATGCAGGATTTTCCCCGACCAGGGATCCAACCCATGCCCCCTGCAGTGGAAGCCCGGAGTCTTAACCACTGGACCACCAGGGAAGTCCCAAGACCTCTTTAGTTATCTTTAACTTTTGCCATTTTAACTATGATATGTCTTGGTGTGGGTCTGTTCGGGTTCGTCTTGTTTGGGACCCTCTGTGCTTCCTGTATAGATATCTGTTTCCTTCTTCAGGTTTGGGAAATTTTCAGCCATAATTTCATTAAATACATTTTGAATCCCCTTCTCTCTCTCTTCTCCTGGGACCCTTACAATGCAAATGTTGGTACACTTAATGTTATCTCTTAAATTGGCTTCATGTTTCCAATTTTATCATGATCTTAAATGTAATACATAAAACTTCTAGAAAAAAACAGGGAAAAATCTATGGGGATTTATGATAAAAAGTTCTTAGATATCAAATCAAAAATATGATTCATAAATGGAAAAAGTGGTAAATTAGACATAAAGTTAATATTAATTGAGCATTGTTATGATTTTATTTTCTCACTTTTGTTTATTAACTATAGCTGTGTTTTGTTGTTTTAGATTTTATAGTTATACATCTTTAACTTGTCATATTCTACCTTTGGGTGATATTATACCATTTCACTTACGGTATAAGAATCACACAGTAGTGTTCTTCCATTTCTCCCCTCTGGATCTTTATTCATTTTGTTTTTATATATGTTGGAAACTACACAAAACACTGTTCTTGTTTTTAAGTCACATATCTTATAAAGAGATTTAAATGATTTTTTTAAATCTTACATATTTACCCATGGAGTTATCACTTCCAAAGCTCTTCATTTCTTTGTATACATCCAGATTTCCATCTGGTATCACTTTTCTTCTGAAGGACATCATTTAACATTTCTTTTACTGGGGGATCTACTGGTGATGAGTTCTTTCTGCTTTTTTACATCTGAACTTATTTCACCTTTGGTTCTTATAAGTTATCTATTTCATATAGTAGTGTATATATGTCGATCCTAATCTCCCAATTCATCCCACCACCATCACCCACACCGCCGCTTTCCTCCGTTGGTGTCCATACATTTGTTCTCTACATCTGTGTCTCTATTTCTGCCTTGCAAACCGATTCATCTGTACCATTTTTCTAGATTCCACACATATGCATTACTATATGATATTTGTTTTTCTCTTTCTGACTTACTTCACTCTGTATGACAGTCTCTAGGTCCATCCACATCTCTACAAATGACCCAGTTTCATTCCTTTTCATTGCTGAGTAATATTCCATTGTATATATGTATGAAATCTTCTCTATCCATTTGTCCGTTGATGGGCATTTAGGTTACTTCCGTGACCTGGCTATTGTAGATAGTGCTGCAATGAACATTGGGGTGCATGTGTCTTTTTGAATTACGGTTTTCTCTGGGTATATGCCCAATAGTGGGATTGCTGGATCATATGGTAATTCTATTTTTAGTTTTTTAAGGAACCTCCATACTGTTCTCCATAGTGGCTATATCAATTTACATTCCCACCAACAGTGCAAGAGGGTTCCCTTTTCTCCACACTCTCTCCAGCATTTGTTGTTGGTAGATTTTCTGATGATGCCCATTCTGACTGGTGTGAGGTGATAACCTCATTGTAGTTTTGATTTGCATTTCTCTAATAATTGGTGATGCTGAGCAGCTTTTCATGTGCTTCGTGGTCATCTGTATGTGTTCTTTGGAGACATGTCTATTTAGGTCTTCTGCCCATTTTTGGATTGGGTTTTTTTTAATATTGAGCATCATGAGCTGTTTATATATTTTGGAGATTAATCCTTTGTCCGTTGATTCGTTTATAAGTATTTTCTCCCATTCTGAGGGTTGTCTTTTTGTCTTGTTTGTAGTTTGCTTTGCTTTGCAAAAGCTTAGAGTTTCATTAGGTCCCATTTGTTTCTTTTTTTTTTTAATTTCCATTTCTCTAGGAGGTGGATCAAAAAAGATCTTGCTGTGATTTATGTCAAAGTGTGTTCTTCCTCTGTTTTCCTCTAAGAGTTTTATAGTGTCTCGTCTTATATTTAGGTCTCTAATCCATTTTGAGTTTATTTTTGTGTATGGTGTTAGGAAGTGTTCTAATTTCATTCTTTTACATATATCTGTCCAGTTTTCCCAGCACCACTTACTGAAGAGACTGTCTTTTCTCCACTGTATGTCCTTGCCTCTTTTGTCATAGATTAATTGACCATAGGTGCGTGGGTTTATCTCTGGGCTTTCTATCCTGTTCCATTGATCTATATTTCTGATTTTGTGCCAGTACCATACTGTCTCTTGATTACTGTAGCTTTGTAGTATAGTCTGAAGTCCGGGAGTGTGCTTCCTCCAGCTCTGTTTTTTTCCCACAAGACTGCTTTGGCTATTCGGGCTCTTTTGTGTCTCCATACGAATTTTAAGATTTTTTTGTTCTAGTTCTGTAAAAAATGCCATTGGTAATTTGATAGGGATTGCATTGAATCTGTAGATTGCTTTGGGTAGTATAGTCATTTTCACAATATTGAGTCTTCCAATCCAAGAACATGGTATATCTCTCCATCTGTTGGTATCTAATCTTTCATTTCTTTCAGCAGTGTCTTATAGTTTTCTGCATACAGGTCTTTTGTCTCCCTAGGTAGTTTTATTCCTAGGTATTTTATTCTTTTTGTTGCAATGGTAAATGGGAGTGTTTCCTTAATTTCTGTTTCTGATTTTTTGTTGTTGGTGTATAGGAATGCCAGAGATTTCTGTGCATTAATTTTGTATCCTGCAACTTTACCAAATTCATTGATTAGTTCTAGTAGTTTTCTGGTGGCGTCTTTAGGATTTTCTATGTATAGTATCATGTCATCTGCAAACAGTGACAGTTTTACGTCTTCTTTTCCAATTTGTATTTCTTTTTCTTCCCTAATTGCTGTGGCTAGGACTTCCAAAACTGTGTTGAATAATATGGTGAGAGTGGACATCCTTGTCTTGTTTCTGATCTTAGAGGAAATGCTTTCAGTTTTTCACCACTGACAATGATGTTTGCTGTTGGTTTGTTGTATATGGCCTTTATTACGTTGAGGTAGGTTCCCTCTGTGCCCACTTTCTGGAGAGTTTTTATCATAAATGGGTGTTGAATATTATCAAAAGCTTTTTCTGCATCTATTGAGATGATCATATGGTTTTTCTTCTTCAATTTGTTAATATGGTGTATCACATTGATTGATTTGCGTATATTAAAGAATCCTTACATTCCTGGGATAAGTCCCACTTGGTAATGGTGTCTGATCCATTTAATGTGTTGTTGGATTCTGTTTGCTAGTATTTTGTTGAGGATTTTTGAATCCATATTCATCAGTGATATTGGTCTGTAATTTTCTTTTTTTGTAGTATCTTTCTCTGGTTTTGGTATCAGGGTGATGGTGGCCGCATAGAATGAGTTTGGGAGTGTTCCTTCCTCTGCGATTTTTTGGATGAGTTTGAGAAGGATGGGTGTTAGCTCTTCTCTAAATGTTTGATAGAATTCACCTGTGAAGCCATCTGGTCCTGGGCTTTTGTTTGTTGGAAGATTTTTAATCACAGTTTCAATTTCAATCCTGGTGACTGGTCTGTGCATATTTTATGTTTCTTCCTGGTTCAGTTTTGGAATGTTATACCTTTCTAAGAACTTGTCCATTTCCTCCAGGTTGTCCATTTTATTGGCATAGAGTTGCTTGTAGTAGTCTCTTAGGATGCTTTGTATTTCTTCAGGGTCTGTTGTAACTTCTTTTTCGTCTCTAACTTTATTAATTTGAGTCCTCTCCCTCTTTTTCTTGATGAGTTTGGCTAATGGTTTATCAATTTTGTTTATCTTCTCAAAGAACCAGCTTTTAGTTTTATTGATCTTTGCTACTGTCTTCTTTGTTTCTATTTCATTTATTACTGCTCCGATCTTTATGATTTCTTTCCTTCTACTAACTTTGGGTTTTGTTTGTTCTTCTTTCTCTAGTTCTGTTAGGTATAAGGTTAGGTTGTTTATTTGGGATGTTTGTTGTTTCTTGAGATAGGATTGTATTGCTATAAACTTTCTTCTTAGAACTGCTTTTGCTGCATCCCACAGGTATTGGATCATCGTGTTTTCATTGTCATTTGTCTTCGTATTTTTTGATTTCCTCTTTGGTTTCTTCAGTGATCTCTTGGTTATTTAGTAACGTATTGTTTAGCCTCCATGTGTTTGTGTTTTTTATGGTTTTTTACCTGTAATTCATTTCTAATCTCATAGCGTTGTGGTCAGAAAAGATGCTTGATATGATTTCAATTTTCTTAAATTTACTGAGACGATTTGTGACCCAAGATGTGATCTATCCTGGAGAATGTTCTGTGGGCACTTGAGAAGAAAGTGTAATCTGCTGTTTTTGGATGGACTGTCCTATAAATATCAATTAAATCTGTGTGGTTTATTGCATCATTTAAAGCTTGTGTTTCATTATTAATTTTCCTTTTGGGTGATCTGTCCATTGGTGTAAGTGAGGTGTTAACGTCGTCCCCCACTATTATTGTGTTACTGTCGGTTTCCTCTTTTATAGCTGTTAGCAGTTGCCGTATGTATTAAGGTGCTCCTATGTTGGGTGCATATATATTTATAATTGTTATACCTTCTTCTTGGATTGATCCCTTGATCATTATGTAGTATCCTTCCTTGTCTCTTGTAACATTCTTTTTTTTAAAGTCTATTTTATCTGATCTGAGTATTGCTACCCAAGCTTTTTTTGATTTCCATTTGCATGGAATATCTTTTTCCATCCCCTCACTTTCAGTCTTCAGACCCACCCTAGGTCTGAAGTGGGTCTCTTGTAAACAGCATATATATGGGTCTTGTTTTTGTATCCATTCAGTGAGCCTGTATCTTTTGGTTGGAGCATTTAGTCCATTCACGTTTAAGGTAATTATCAATATGTATGTTCCTATTACCATTTTCTTAATTGTTTTGGGTTTGTTTTTGTAGGTCCTTTTCTTGTCTTGTGTTTCCCACTTAGAGAAATTTTGTTGTAGAGCTGGTTTGGTCGTGCTGAATTCTGTTAGCTTTTGCTTGTCTGTGAAGCTTTTGATTTCTCCATTGAATCTGAATGAGATCCTTGCCGGGTAGAGTAATCTTGGTTGGAGGTTCTTCCCTTTCATCACTTTAAGTATATCATGCCACTTGCTTCTGGCTTGTAGAGTTTCTGCTGAGAAATCAGCTGTTAACCTTATGGGAGTTCCCTTGTATGTTATTTGTCGTTTTTCCCTTGCTGCTTTCAATAATTTGTCTTTAATTTTTGCCAATTTGATTACTATGTGTTTCGGCATGTTTCTCCTTGGGTTTATCCTGTATGGGACTCTCTGCGCTTCCTGGACTTGGGTGGCTATTTCCTTTCACATGTTAGGGAAGTTTTTGACTATAATCTCTTCAGATATTTTCTCTGGTCCTTTCTCTCTCTCTCTTCTCCTTCTGGGACCCCTATAATGCGAATGTTGTTGTGTTTAATGTTGTCCCAGAGGTCTCCTAGGCTGTCTTCATTTCTTTTCATTCTTTTTTCTTTATTCTGTTGTGCAGCAGTGAATTCCACCATTCTGTCTTCCAGGTCACTTATCCGTTCTTCTGCCCCAGTTATTCTGCTATTGATTCCTTCTAGTGTATTTTTCATTTCAGTCATTTTATTGTTCATCTCTGTTTGTTCTTTAATTCTTCTAGGTCTTTGCTAAACATTTCTTGCATCTTCTTGATCTTTGCCTCCATTCTTTTTCCGAGGTCCTGGATCATCTTCACTATCATTATTCTGAATTCTTTTTCTGGAAGGTTGCGTATCTCCACTTTATTTAGTTGTTTTTCTGGGGTTTTATCTTGTTCCTTCATCTGGTACATAGCCCTCTGCCTTTTCATCTTGTCTATCTTTCTGTGAATGTGGCTTTTGTTCTACAGGTTGCAGGATTGTAGTTTTTCTTGCTTCTGCTGTTTGCCCTCTGGTGGATGAGGCTATCTCTGGGAGCATTGCCTCTTAATGTCTCCAGTTCACTTATTTTCTTCCAGATTACCAAACTTAGTAGAACCACAGGCGTTCACTCCTCTCCTGCAGTCTGCCAAACCTCCAAAATGCCTGTTTTCCTCTGGTTGCTTTTAAGTTTTTCTCTTTGCCACATGTTTTGAGCTCTTTCATTACGGTGTTCCTTATGGTGTTGTTTCTTCTAATTGGGGTTCATTGAGCTTTTGGGATCTGTGGGTTTATAGTTTTCATAAAGTTTGGAAAGTTTTTTGCTATTTTTTTTCAAATATTTTTTTCTGCCCTCTCCCTCCTTTATGGACTCCAATTAGGCCATTTGAAATGGTCACACAGTTCATTAATGGTCTTTACATTTTTTGGTATTTTTCACTCTTTGTTTCCTTTTGGATAGTTTTGTTTGCTTGTTTGTTTTCAAAAGCAGTTTTTATTATTATTAGAAGTTTCAATTTGTACCTAAAAATGGATCAAAAATAAATGAGCTCTTAAAGACTTGGGTTAAGCATCTCTGCTATCATTTACAAATTGATATATCTTAATAATGAAAACTAAATGATTTAGTGATCATATACATCTGATATTTAACTGTTATTATAAACTACCTTGTTCTGTACAAGTATTCAAGGACAGGGAAGATATTTAATAGAATAGATTATTTCCTTCTTTAAATCATTAATGCAAGTAGCATTTATCTAGGTCACAAACTAAACAGGTGATGACAAGAGAATAATATCCACAACTCAAGTTTAAGAGTTCTTACTTAATGGCTATATTTTTTATGTATAGTCCCTTGTCTCTTGTTACTGAGAAGAATGTTTCTGATATATGAACAATTATAAAATAAGCCAATAAGGGCTTCCCTGGTGGCGCAGTGATTAAGGATCCGCCTGCCAATGCAGGGGACCACGGGTTCGAGCCCTGATTCGGGAAGATCCCACATGCCGCGGAGCAACTAAGCCCGCGAGCCACAACTACTGAGCCCACGTGCCACAGCTAACCTGCCCATGCTCAGCAAGAAGAGAAGCCACTGCAATGAGAAATCCCCACACCGCAGTGAAGAGTAGCCCTCGCTTGCAGAAGCTAGAGAAAGCCCGCATGCAGCAACGAGGACCCAACACAGACAAAAATTTTAAAAAGCCAATAAAATTAATTTTCTGGTTACAATTTTATACTGTTTTAAGTCTTTCAGTTAATAGTTTCAGTTCTCTAAGTAGTATATTATCAAGAAATCAGAAGTTATATATTAGGAACCATGAATAAATCATTGTATAAGATTTCTCAAGCTTTGGAACATGCAATGTTTATTGTTTTAATTTTTTCTGCTTTCTAGGATAAAGACACCAACAATAAGAGGGAGGGTACACTACATTAAATAATTTTTTGGTAAAAGAAAAGGCAAACCATATTAAATATGAACCAGTTTGATGTGTTTCAAGCAAGATATTAGTAAGCTACATATCTATAAAGTAACATAAATCTTCAATTTCCAGCGTTATAGCAAACATGATACTTAGAAATGTTAGATGAATGATATTTAACATATTTAGTATTATGACAATAAACTCTTCAAGTTCAGGTCAGTAAGAATGTAGCCATCTTTCTGTCACTTCTGCAATCAGAGAAAGTATATTTGCTTCCCACACAAATCCCTCCATCCTGTTGCCATAGCTCTCTTTAGTTTTCAGACATATGGCAGACACCTGGTCTAAGGGTGCTGAATTGCCCTAAACACACTTCAAACTTCCAAGTCATCTCAGTGGAAGTAACTATCCCAAGAAAGCTTGAGGTGAAGGAGTTACCAACTCATCCACTTCTCCCCTCCCTACCCCAACCCCCTCCCTTCATGATACATAGCATGGCCACATACTTTACAAAGACGTCTTCAGGAAAATTCTAACCCTTTTTTTATTTGTGTGTATATATATATATATATATATATATATATATATATATATATTTTTTTTTTTTTTTTTTTTTTTTTTTTTTTTTTTTGCGGTACGGAGGCCTCTCACTGTTGTAGCCTCTCCCGTTGCGGAGCACAGGCTCCAGAGGCTCAGGCTCAGCGGCCATGGCTCATGGGCCCAGCCACTCCACGGCATGAACCAGACCGGGGCATGAACCCGTGTCCCCTGCATTGGCAGATGGACTCTCAACCACTGTGCCACCAGGGAAACCCTATTTGTATATTTTATACTACAAATAGGATGAGAAATTTTAAAAGTTGTACAGTCAGCCTTGAAATGTTTGTTCGCTACACATGTGTTGATCTTCATATTCAGATTGGTCCTCAGTCAAATGAAAGACATATTCCCAAATGATATCCTCTTAAAATAACTAATTTTTTAAAATTAGGTATAGTTGGCAAAATTGTAAGATATTTAAAGTGCATTGTGGTGATTTGATATGGAGATATATATATATACATATACTGTGAAAGAATTTCCACCATCTAATTAACACATCCATCACCTCATTTATTTTTTCTGTGAGAACATTTAAGTTCTACCTTCTTAGCAAATTTTAATTATACAATACAGTGTTAACAAACATGTTAAACAAACATGGTTTTGTTTGTTTGTTTATTATTTATTTTTGGCTGTGCTGGGTCTTTGCTGCTGCACATGGGCTTTCTCTAGTTGCGGCAAGTGGGGGCTACTCTTCATTGCGGTGCGCAGGCTTCTCTTTGCAGTGACTTCTCTTGTTGCGGAGCATGGGCTCTAGGCACGCAGGTTTCAGTAGTTGCAGCATGCGGGCTCAGTAATTGTGGTACACGGACTTTAGTAGTTATGGCGCACAGCTCAGTAGTTGTGGTGCACGGGCTTATTTGCTTTGCGGCATGTGGGGTCTTCCCAGACCAGGGATCAAACCTGTGTCCCCTGCATTGGCATGTGGATTCTTAACCACTGGACCCCACCAGGGAAGTACTATAGGGACCATGTTTTATATTAGATTCTCAGACCATATTCATCTTATAGCTAAAAGTTTGTATCCCTTTTCCAACCTGTCCCTATTTTCCCCACCCCTGTCCCAGCCCCTGGCAACAATTTTTCTGCTCTCTGTTTCTATGAGTTGGACTTTTTTTTTTATTCTACATGTTACTGATACAATACCGTATTTCTCTTTCTCTGGCTTATTTCTCATAGCATAATGCCTTCAGCTCCATCCATGTTTTCACAAATGGAAAGATTTACTTCTTAATCATAACTGTTTTGTTTGTTTATACACACACACACACACACACACACACACACACACACACACACACGCACCACATCTTCTTTATCCATTCATCCGTTGATGGACACACCTATGTTGTTTCCATACCTTGGCTATTGTGAGCAATGCTGCAATGAATATGGGAGGGCAGATATCTTCTCAAGATCCTGTTTTCATTTCCATTGGATGTAAACCCAGAAATGGAATTGCTGAATCATATGGAAGGGCTATTTTAAAGTTTTTGAGGAACCTTTATACTGTTTTTCACAGTGGCTGCGCCAATTTACATAAGTGTTCCCTCTTCTCCACATCCTCACCAGCATTTGTTATTTGTAGACTTTTTGATGATAATCATTTTGACAGGTGTGAGGTGATATCTCATTGCTTTGATTTGTGTTTCCTTGATTAATGATGTTGAGCATCTTTTAATGTACCTATTGGCCATTTGCATGTCTTGTAGAAAAATATCTGTTCAGTTCCTCTGCCCATTTTTTGATTGGATTTTTTAAATTTATTTATTTTTTTATTTTTGGCTGCATTGGGTCTTTGTTGCTGCGTGTGGGCTTTCCCTAGTTGTGACAAGCGGGGGCTACTCTTCGTTGCGGCGCGGCGCACGGGCTTCTCATTGTGGTGGCTTCTCTTGTTGCAGAGCACCGGCTCTAGGCGCGCGGGCTTCAGTAGTTGTGGCTTGTGGGTTCCAGAGCACAGGCTCAGTAGTTGTGGTGCACAGGCTTAGTTGCTCCACAGCATGTGGGATCTTCCCACACCAGGGCTTGAACCCGTGTCCCCTGCATTGGCAGGCGGATTCTTAACCACTGCACCACCAGGGAAGTCCTGATTGGATTTTTAAAAAATATTTATTTATTTGGCTGCATCGGGTCTTAGTTGCGGCACATGGGTTCTTTGTTGCGGCATGCGGGATCTTTCATTGTGGCGCACGGGCTTCTCTCTAGTTGTGGTGTGTGGGCGCAGTAGTTGAGCGGCGTACGGGCTTAGTTGCCCTGTGGCATGTGGGATCGTAGTTCCCCGCCCAGGGATCGAACCCACATTCCCTGCATTGGAAGGCAGACTCCAACTGCTGGACCACCAGGGAAGTCCCTTGATTGGATTTTTTGTTTGGTTTTTTTTTTGTTTTGTTTCTATTGAGTTGTATGTGTTCTTTATATATTTTATGGTTCTAGGTCTTATGTTAAATTATTTAATCCATTTCGAGTTGATTTTTGTGCATGGTATAAGATAGGGGTCCAGTTTCATTGTTTTTTTTTTTTTTTGTCAGGTAGTTTCAATTGCTATGCCTTCCAAATCACTAATATGTTCTTTGGTAATGCCTAATTTGCTGTTAATTCCATCCAGTATATATTTCATATTACACATTGTAGTTTTTATCTCTGAGTTCATTTTGTGTCTTTTCTATATCTTCCATGTGTCTACTTAATTTTTTGAACATGTTGAATATATTTATAACTGGTTTAATATTCTCTGCTAATTCTAACATTTCTGCTTTGTTTTTGATCAATTGATTATTCTCCTTATTATGGGTTGTGTTTCTTTGCCTATTTGCACATCTAGTTATTTTAATTGGATGCCAGGCACTGTCAGTTTTACCATTTGGGTCTTGGATATTTTTGTACTTCTGTGAATCTTCTTGAGCTTCCTAGTGTTGATTATTTTCTGCTACTCCAGCAAGACCTATCTGTCTACTCTACTCAATGCCCTGTGAATCATGAGGTTTTCTATTCTGGCTGGTGGGAACAGGCACTATTCCTGGCCTTATGTGAGCACCGGGCATTCTTTCTTCAGATTCTTTCAGATAGTTCTTTTCTGTGTGAGTTATTTTCCTCATGTGAATGCACTGCTTAGTTTTCTGCTTAACACTTGAGGGGCACCATCTGCAGATCTTTGGAGGTCTGCCTCTGTGCAGTTCTCTCCTCTCTGGTATTCTTTTGTATGTGCTCCAGTTGCCTTGGAGTCTCCAGATGCTCAGCTGTGCCTACTCAATCTAGGAAGTCTGCCAGGCTGCCTTGGTTTCCCCTTTTTGGTAGACAGGCTCGATTCATGGACCTGTTACAGTAGTGCAGGGCCCCAAGCTCCAAAAGGGCCCATGTTTGGATTTAATGCTCTGTGGCCACCATCTTGAAATTCATAATAATCTTATATTTGTGTTTTGTAAGTGAAATCCTGTGGTGCAACAGAGCATACACTGGGGGCTTGGAGCCAGGGTTCACATGTGGCCCTTCCTCTCTCTGTCTCACTGCCTCTTTGGATAGGTTCTTGCTAACCACTCTCCTATCTCTGGCACCTCAGCTTCCTCCCTCGTCCCCCGCCCAGCAACTAATGATACCCTCTCTCTCCAGTGGGGGCTTGGGCATGGGCACAGGGAGAGTCAGAATCAGATGCCTATTTCTGTGGAATCTCAGGGTGGGGCATGGTGGCAACCATCCCTGCCCCAAGCTGGCAGTTCCACAGTACATTCAACAGGAGATTCAGCTGGGATGAACCTCTTGCCTACTTTCTTCCAGTTACCTACCCATCCTGGCACAGAAGTTGTAATACTCTGGGGCTGCCTAAACCACAGTGGTTTGGGGTGTCAGACCCATGGGAAGTGGGGATTTCTGGCTCGTCTTCCTGGGGGCACTGATTCAGCTGGTGGCATGAGGGAGAAACCAACAGCTGGTTTGCTGCAAGCGTGTGTGTGCATGCCTTGTCAGAGGGCACAGCTTCTGGGTACCTCTGAGGGTCTGCACTTGCCCTTCAAGTATCCCATGTCTGAGGGAATGTAACATTAAATAGCACATAAAAACCACCATGATGGGTTAAGAGAGAGAATGTGGAAGAAAGGAAAACATTTTTCCTTTTTCTTAAATTTATTTATTTATTTATTTTTGGCTGAGTTGGGTCTTTGTTGCTGTGCGCAGGCTTCCTCTAGCTGCAGCGAGTGGGGGCTACTCTTCGTTGCGGTGCACGGGCTTCTCATTGCAGTGGCTTCTCTTGATGTGAAGCACAGGCTCTAGGCACATGGGCTTCAGTAGTTGCGGCTGGTGGGTTCTAGAGCTCAGGCTCAGTAGTTGTGGTGCACGGGCTTAGTTGCTCCGCGGCATGTGGGATCTTCCCACACCAGGGCTTCAACCCGTGTCCCCTGCATTGGCAGGCGGATTCTTAACCAGTGCGCCACCAGGGAAGCCCTTTTCCTGCCTTTTGAATAAGGGCTTTTACTTTTTCATTTTGTACTGGGCTTTGCAGCTTATGTAGCCGGTCTCGATCAGAGGACTCACCTTATTTTTTAACCATCTTTCAGGGATCACTTTTTCTTCATTGCCTGATGTATCTTAAAAAATCATTGTTTCATGAATTTTGTATTTTTTTTCTCTCTCTTTTTTGCTTGTTTCAGGCAGAGCGTGAATTCAGTCCTTGTTACTCCACCTTGGCTGGAGGCAGAAGTCTTCTACATTTCCATACGTTTATCTTGAGTATTATGCATTAGTATTGTGCATAAGTATTATGCAACTGCATAAGAAAGAGTTCAATATCAGATTAATGGCAAGCTAAACTAATAGTAATATTTGGAATTCTTAGGGATAAACACATCAGAAATGGGTACAAATCTCATTAAAATGCAAAACATATAACTCTCAGGGAAATCATTTCAAAAAATTTGACCAGAATCTGTCCTCAGGCTTTAATATCTGCCCCAGTGCCCTGGGACCCTCCCAGCTAGCCCTGGGTTCCAGGATAGCATATAAAGAGTTAATCCACAAATGGGTCATTCTGTTCAATTTCCCTAAAGACACAAGCTGGCAATTAATCATATAAGACCAATTTGTCATCAAATCAATTGTCCAAAGGTCTCATAATCCAGAACACAGTGTTTTGAAAGGACACACGAAATCTATCATGCCCCCACATAGCCTGGCCAGGATTGCATTTGAGGAGTACAGGT
This sequence comes from Stenella coeruleoalba, assembly GCF_951394435.1. Lineage (NCBI taxonomy): Eukaryota > Metazoa > Chordata > Mammalia > Artiodactyla > Delphinidae > Stenella > Stenella coeruleoalba. Next base: position 97,664,895 of record NC_137152.1, on the reverse strand, counting down.
CAGTGATGGACAGTTTTCGCTGGACAGATTAGGAATGTCACCAAAAGGCCAGTGCGGTGGGAAGTGCCTAGTAGCTGGGGGACAAAATCCAATGGCCACGGCCTCTGCTGCTGCTGCTTCCCTTCCTCATCCCACCAAAAGAGCACACCAGCCCCTCCTCCACCTCCCCTCAGGCGCACGTTCCTTGACCATTAAGAATGTCCAACCCTTGCAAAGGCTCCAACCATTAGCGTTTAACCAATCTATGAAGAAGTAAAATTATGGTGAGCTGGAAAGAGCACTGCACTTAGAAATAAAAGATTTGAGTTTAGGGAATTCCCTAGGGGTGGCCTAGTGGTTAGGATTCCAGGCTTTCACTGCCATGGCCTGGGTTCAATCCCTGGTCAGGGAACTGAGATCCCACAAGCTGTGAGGTGCAGCAAAAAAAGATTTGAGTTTACTTCTCTATCACTACCTAATGGTGGGACCTTGAGCATTTCTGGGCTTCCCTGTCTTCATCTGAAGATGGGGAAAATAATTTTCTTACCTTCATTTGCATGATTGTTGTGAGGATGAAATTAGATAATAGGGAAAACTTGGTGTAGTGTAAAGAGCATGTTGGATTCAACAAAATTATGCTTCCAATTCCAATATAAACACTTTATAGTTGTGTGACTTTAGGGAAGTTACTTAACCTTTCAGAGCCATAGCTTCCGAATCTGTAGAATGGGATAATATCTGTCTCACAGAGACATTGTGAGGATTAAGTGAGTTCCAAAGTGCCTGACCTCTAAAAAGCACTCAAGAAATTATAATAAATTACAAAATCTAGATAATATTTTATAAAATTCTATACAAATGGAACAAGGAGATATGCAATGGGAGGAACTTGCTTTTTTTTTTAAAGGCTGTAACCCTTTTTCATAAAGATTGATTATCCTGGTTCTTTGCCATAACGTCTTTTTTTCCATAACATCTTTAAATTCAAGATTTCACAATAATAGTTTTCAGAGAAGCTCTGATAGTAGTGTCATAAAAGGATTGAAAAATGACTTCCGGAAAGTGGGCAAAGACCTCTAGCTCTCCCCAAAATAAGGTGCTCTAGGAACTAGCTTAGGACACCGATTTCCTCAGACAAAATACATAGTTCTTGACTTTTTTGGCCTCCATAGGCTCTCATCATTGTTCACATGTTACATGATCTAGTGTTTGCCCATCAGAATGTTTACTATTCTTCAACTATTCATGTATATTTTTGTGCAGCACTTGTAATTTTCATATTCTAATTTCCTTTCTATTGTAACCCTACGTCACTTATTACTAGGACTTTCAACACTCTCACTGCTTTTGTATGTATCAGATATATGTTAATAATGTTCATTAAACTGCTCAAACCTAGGCAAAATCACAGCAAACACATCCAATGAATGCCAATGCCAGAGACCAAAATGACAGTCAATAAGCTGCTGGTGGCAGACAGAGTTAATGACATTTGCCCTCCATACAGCTTTGTGGCTCTAAGAAATGTCTCAAATAGAGGAGTTTCTGTGTGTATAGGGAACTTTACTATATGCCAGGCATTATGCCAGGAGCTGAAATGCAGTCGGGAGCAAGAGAGATCTGGTGTCTGCTCTCCCCAAATTCTCAATCTAACAGAGGGCACAGATCAGGAAAGGGCAACTGCCATGCAGTGTGATGAAAGGATGGGGAGCTATGGAAGCACAGAGGAAGGTCACCTAAGCCAGACTTGCAGAGCAGAGAAGACTTGTGGAGGAAGTGAAGTCTAAGCTGAGACCAGAAAGAGAAGTAGGATTGAGTCAGGTAAAGATGGAGGAAAGAGGGTCCTATGCAAGGAACATGACCTGTTCAGGGAACTGTATTTCAGTCCTGCTGGATGCAAATTGTGATGAGAAAGGCTGCAGAGGGAAGCCAGAGCCAGGCCACACAGGGCCTTATAACCCATGGGGAGGGAGTGAGGAGTAGTTGGGTGCTCTGGAAGGAGACACTTGGAGTCTCAGCTGTTTATTCTATTGATACTTAGTAGTGTGAACTTGGACAAGTTATTTAAGATTTTAAGCCTCAGTTTCCACATGTGTAAAATGAGGACAATGCTCTAATAATACTTCATAGGCTTGGTTAAGTGTTCATGAGATAGCACACATACCTAACACATAGAATGTGCTTAATAAATATTAGCAATTATTATTTCTATCTTATTTCATTTAATATGAACTTGACATATATTGGCTGGTTGGAAAATTGCTGGTCTCATAGATTTGTATAGGATATATGTATGTATGTATATACATAAATACACACATACATACACATATCTATTTTCAAATTATATTTTTTTCTTCATTTTGTTGATTATGAAACAAGTTTTATATATTGATATACTCCTATTTGGCCTCCCTTTCTTTTCTGATTTGTCTTCCATGGCTTTATATCTTAAACATTATCATGCCTTCAGCGATAGTATCTTCTGTCTTCCTCAGTCTTTTTGAAACTTGCTGCTTCTGTGTCTTCCTACTCTTTGCATCTAAATTGATAGCCTTGGGAACGAGCGCCCTCTGGCTTTCATCTTGTGTCAGTTCAAGAGACAATGTCCCATTAACTGTGATCTACAGTCCCTGTGATCTGCGGTTTCTGCTTATGTGCAGAAACCCTCAGTCCCAGAGAACGTGAAGGCTGTTAAAGCTGCAGGTTTCACAATACAAAACCTCTGGCTATTATAAAATTGTCCTTGGCCTTGAATTTTCAAAGGTATCACACAGCTACTTATTAACCTACATTTCACGTTATTGTATCCGTACACAAAGATTGTTACATATAAAGAGACTTTCCTAGAAGAAAAGGTACAAAGATTTGGAGACCTGGAATCGAGACCTATGTATCAACTATTACTGTGTGGCCTTGGAAAAGTCCTTCTCCCAACTAGGCCTCCCATTTTTCAAATGAAAAAGTTAGACAAGATCCATGTTTTGCGGAATATGCTTTGTAGAATACTCTATTAATTTTGAGGTATCACATACACACAATCGAGAGAGGAGAGGCTACATTATCAAATAAATTTGGAAAATGGGGTGTTAAACAAAATAAAAGTGTTTCTTGACTGTAGGAGTTCTCACATTTTGCAGTGCTAATACAGTACGTGTTCTGAATTTGCAAGACATGACTACAGATTCCCACTGTCAGTTGACTGCAGAACCCTTTGCTGGAAGAGCATCTTGCAATGCCAATATTCTACGAAAAATATTCTTGAAAATGCTGTTCTATGCAGTAATTTAATTTGGTGAATCTTCCTGATCACCAAAGACAAGGTCAGGCAAGCAATGTGCTAATGTTAGGATGCCAAGTCAGTGATAAAGTCTGACAACAATCACGAACATAGCCTAATAATAATAAAAACGATAATGATATTTATCAATAATTCAATAATGGTTATTGAGTGCTAGATAAGCCAAGGCACTGTGCCAAGTGCCTTATACATGTTATCTCATTTTATCCTCACAACAACTCAAAGAGTTTCTGTTATTTTCCCATCCTAAAGATGAGGAAACTGAGTTTGAGAGAGATCAAATAAGTTACTTAAGGTCAGAAAGCTACTAAATTTCAGAGCTGGGATTGAAGCCCTGGCCAGCTGCTGCCAAAGGAAATGTGCTAAGTATGCTATACTTACGGTGATAATATAGCTTCTTGTCCAAACCAAGACACTTTTGAGAGTGAAGGGAACTCTAAAAATAACCTTATAATTTTTGAAATATTAACTTTTCCACCAAACTGATTTAATTATATTGGAGTGCAAAACCCAGGGTCAAAAAGAAAATCCTTTTTTAAAAAATGAAAAATCTACTTGTGTATATTAAAGCAAGATGTAAGTTATTGATATTGATTATCTGAACATTTAAAAATAGCATAAGAAGACTTCCCTGGTGGTCCACTGGTTAAGACTCTGTGTTTCCATGGCAGGGGGTGCAAGTTTGATCCCTGGTGGGGGAACTAAGATCCCACATGCCACACAGCATGGCCAAAAAAAAATTTTTTTAACTCCCCTGGTGGCACAGTGGTTAAGAATCCACTTGCCAACGCAGGGGACACGGGTTCGATCCCTGGTCTGGGAAGATCCCACATGCCACGGAGCAACTAAGCCCATGCGCCACAACTACCGAGCCTGTGCTCCAGAGCCCACAAGCCACAACTACTGAGCCCACGTGCCACAATTACTGAAGCCTGCATGCCTAGAGCCTGTGGTCCACAACAAAAGAAGCCACCGCAATGAGAAGCCCACACACTGCAATGAAGACTAGTCCCCACTCGCAGCAACTAGAGAAACCCAGCACGCAGCAATGAAGACCCAACGCAGCCAAAAAATAAAATAAATAAAAAAAAATAAAAATAGTGTAAGTAGAGTAATTAATATTGGTTCATGTTCAAATAGTCTGATCAGTTTCTTAGTCCTGCCTTTTATAATGCATCATTGGTATCTTCGTGAAGAATGTATTTTTTCAATATGGTATTATTATTTTTAAATTTTTTAAAGTGTCTGCAATAATTTTCAAACTTGCATTTGATGGTTAAGAAATTTCAAATTGTTCATGCTTTCAACTGGCTCATTTCTGTAAACCACCCTATTTTTCCTTTTTTAACATACTATCTAATTTTTTATTTTTTTATTGAAGTATAGTTGATTTACAATATTATGTTAGTTTCAGGTGTACAGCACACATAGTGATTTGGTATTTTTATAGGTTATACTCCATTAAAAGCTATTACAAAATGATGGCTATAATTCCCTGTATTGTACAATATATCCTTGTTGTTTATTTTATACATAATAGTTTATACCTCTTAATCCCATACCTCTGTCTTGCCCCTCCCCCCTTCCCTCTTCCCACTGGTAACCACTAGTTTGTTCTCTATATCTGTGAGTCTGTTTCTGTTTTGCTATATACATTCTTTTATTGATTCATTTCCACATATAAGTGATATCATACAGTATTTGTCTTTGAGTTATTTCACTAAGCATAATAATCTCTAGGTCCGAGGAAACTTACACAAGCCTCTTAGATAGCCTCATCCACCAGAGGGCAGACAGCAGAAGCAAGAAGAAAAACAGTCCTGCAGCCTGTGGAACAAAATCCACATTCACAGAAAGATAGACAAGATGAAAAGGCAGCGGGCTATGTACGAGATAAAGGAACAAGATAAACCCCAGAAAAACAACTAAATGAAGTGGAGATAGGCAACCTTCCAGAAAAAGAATTCAGAATAATGATAGTGAAGATGATCCAGGACCCCGAAAAAAGAATGGAGGCAAAGATCGAGAAGATGCAAGAAATGTTTAACAAAGACCTAAAAGAATTAAAGAAAAAAACAAACAGAGATGAACAATAAAATGACTGAAATGAAAAATACACTAGAAGGAATCAAAAGCAGAATAACTGGGGCAGAAGAACGGATAAGTGACCTGGAATACAGAATTGTGGAATTCACTGCTGCACAACAGAATAAAGAAAAAAAGAATGAAAAGAAATGAAGACAGCCTAAGAGACCTCTGGGACAACATTAAATGCAAAAACAGTCTCATTATAGTGGTCCCAGAAGGAGAAGAGAGAGAGAAAGGACCAGAGAAAATATTTGAAGAGATTATAGTCGAAAACTTCCCTAACATGGGAAAAGAAATAGCCACCCAAGTCCAGGAAGCTCAGAGAGTCCCATACAGGATAAACCCAAGGAGAAACACACCAAGACACATAGTAGTCAAATTGGCAAAAATTAAAGACAAAGAAAAATTATTGAAAGCAGCAAGGGAAAAACGACAAATAACATACAAGGGAACTCCCATAAGGTTGTTCAGCTGATTTCTCAGCAGAAACTCTACAAGCCAGGAGGGAGTAGCATGATATACTTAAAGTGATGAAAGGAAAGGACCTACAACCAAGATTACTCTACCCGGCAATGATCTCATTCAGATTCAATGGAGAAATCAAAAGTTTAACAGACAAGCAAAAGATAAGAGAATTCAGCACCATCAAACCAGCTCTACAACAAATGCTACAGGAACTTCTTTAAGTGGGAAACACAAGAGAAGAAAAGGACCTACAAAAACAAACCCAAAACAGTTAAGAAAATGGTAATAGGAACATACATATTGATAATTACCTTAAACGTGAATGAATTAAATGCTCCAACCAAAAGACACAGACTCACTGAATGGATACAAAAACAAGACCCATATATATGCTGTCTATAAGAGACTCACTTCAGACCTAGAGAAACATACAGACTGAAAGTGAGGGGTTGGAAAAAGATATTCCATGCAAATGGAAATCAGAAGAAAGCTTGGGTAGCAATACTCATATCAGATAAAATAGACTTTAAAAAAAAGAATGTTACAAGAGACAAGGAAGGATACTACATAATGATCAAGGGATCAATCCAAGAAGAAGGTATAACAATTATAAATATATATGCACCCAACATAGGAGCACCTCAATACATACGGCAACTGCTAACAGCTATAAAAGAGGAAATCGACAGTAACACAATAATAGTGGGGGACTTTAACACCTCACTTATACCAATGGACAGATCATTCAAAATGAAAATAAATAAGGAAACAGAAGCTTTAAATGACACAATAGACCAGATAGATTTAATTGATATTTATAGGACATTCCATCCAAAAACAGCAGATTACACTTTCTTCTCAAGTGCGCACGGAATATTCTCCAGGATAGATCGCATCTTGGGTCACAAATCAAGCCTCAGTAAATTTAAGAAAATTGAAATGATATCAAGCATATTTTCTGACCACAATGCTATGAGATTAGAAATGAATTACAGGTAAAAAAAAAAAAACGGAAAAAGCACAAACACATGGAGGCTAAACAATACGTTACTAAATAACCAAGAGATCACTGAAGAAATCAAAGAGGAAATCAGAAAATACCTAGAGACAAATGACAATGAAAACACGAAGATCCAAAACCTATGGGATGCAGCAAAATCAGTTCTAAGAGAGAAGTTTATAGCTATACAAGTCTACCTCAAGTAACAAGAAAAATCTCAAATAAACAATCTAACCTTACACCTAAAGAAACTAGGGAAAGAAGAACAAACAAAACCCAAAGTTAGCAGAAGGAAAGAAATCATAAAGATCAGAGCAGAAATAAATGAAATAGAAACAAAGAAGACAATAGCAAAGATCAATAAAACTAAAAGCTGCTTCTTTGAGAAGATAAACAAAATTGATAAACCATTAGCCAGACTCATCAAGAAAAAGAGGGAGAGGACTGAAAGCAGTAAAATTAGAAATGAAGGGCTTCCCTGGTGGCACAGTGGTTGAGAGTCCACCTGCCGATGCAGGGGACACGGGTTCATGCCCCAGTTCGGGAAGATCCCACATGCCGTGGAGCGGCTGGGCCCGTGAGCCATGGCCACTGAGCCTGCGCGTCCGGAGCCTGTGCTCCGCAACGGGAGAGGCCACGACAGTGAGAGGCCCGCGTACCGCAAAAAAAAAAAAAAAAAAAAAATTAGAAATGAAAAAGGAGAAGTTACAACAGACACTGCAGAAATACAAACCATCCTAAGAGACTACTAAAAGCAATTCTATGCCAATAAAATGGACAACCTGGAAGAAATGGACAAATTCTTAGAAAGGTATAACCTTCCAATACTGAACCAGGAAGAAATAGAAAATATGAACAGACCAATCACAAGTAATAAAACTGAAACTGTGATTAAAAATCTTCGAACAAACAAAAGTCCAGGACCAGATGGCTTCACAGGTGAATTCTATCAAACATTTAGAGAAGAGGTAACACCAATCCTTCTCAAACTCCTCCAAAAAATTGCAGAGTAAGGAACACTCCCAAACTTATTCTATGAGGCCACCATTGCCCTGATACCAAAACCAGAGAAAGATACTGCAAAAAGGAAAATTACATACCAATATCACTGCTGAATATAGATGCAAAAATCCTCAACAAAATACTAGCAAACAGAATACAATGTACATTAAAAGCATCAGACACCATGATCAAGTGGGATTTATCCCAGTGATGCAAGGATTCTTCAATATACACAAATCAATCAGTGCGATACACCATATTAACAAATTGAAGAATAAAGACCATATGATCATCTCAATAGATGCAGAAAAAGTTTTTGACAAAATTCAACACCCATTTATGATAAAAACTCTCCAGAAAGTGGGCATAGAGGGCACCTACCTCAACATAATAAAGGCCATATACGACAGACCCACAGCAAACATCATTCTCAATGGTGAAAAACTGAAAGCATTTCCTCTAAGATCAGGAACAAGACAAGGATGTCCACTCTCACCACCATTATTCAACATAGTATTGGAAGTCCTAGCCACGGCAATCAGAGAAGAAAAAGAAATAAAAGGAATCCAAATTGGAAAAGAAGAAGTAAAACTGTCACTGTTTGCAGGTGACATGATACTATACATAGAGTATCCTAAAAATGCCACCAGAAAACTACTAGAGCTAATCAATGAATTTGGTAAAGTTGCAGGATACAAAATTAATGCACAAAAATCTCTTGCATTCCTATACACTAATCATGAAAAATCTGGAAGAGAAATTAAGGAAACACTCCCACTTACCATTGCAACAAAAAGAATAAAATACCTAGGAATAAACCTACCTAGGTAGATAAAAGACCTGTATGCAGAAAACTATAAGACACTGATGAAAGAAATTAAAGATGATACCAACAGATGGAGAGATATACCATGTTCTTGGATTGGAAGAATCAATATTGTGAAAATGACTATACTACCCAAAGCAATCTACAGATTCAATGCAATCCCTATCAAATTACCAATGGCATTTTTTACGGAACTAGAACAAAAATCTTAAAATTTGCATGGAGACACAAAAGACCCTGAATAGCCAAAGCAGTCTTGAGGGAAAAAAACGGAGCTGGAGGAATCAGACTCCCCGACTTCAGACTATACTACAGAGCTACAGTAATCAAGACAATATGGTACTGGCACAAAAACAGAAACATAGATCAATGGAACAAGATAAAAATCCCAGAGATAAACCCACACACCTATGGTCGACTAATCTATGACAAAGGAGGTAAGGATATTAAATGTAGAAAAGACAGTCTCTTCAATAAGTGGTGCTGGGAAAACTGGACAGCTCCATGTAAAAGAATGAAATTAGAACACTCCTTAACACCATACACAAAAATAATCTCAAAATGGATTCGAGACCTAAATGTAAGACCGGACACTATAAAACTCTTAGTGGAAAACAGAGGAAGAACACTCTTTGACATAAATCACAGCAAGATCTTTTTTGGCCCACCTCCTAGAGTAATGGAAATAAAAACAAAAATAAACAAATGGGACCTAATGAAACTTAAAAGCTTTTGCACAGCAAAGGAAACCATAAACAAGACGAAAAGACAATCCTCAGAATCGGAGAAAATATTTGCAAATGAAGCAAGTGACAAAGGATTAATCTCCAAAATATATAAACAGCTCATGCAGCTCAATATTAAATAAACAAACAACCCAATCCAAAAATGGACAGAAGACCTAAATAGACATATGTCCAAAGAAGACATACAGATGGTCAAGAAGCACATGAAAAGCTGCTCAACATCACTAATTATTAGAGAAATGCAAATCAAAACTACAATGAGGTATCACCTCACACCAGTTAGAATGGGCATCATCAGAAAATCTACAAACAACAAATGCTGGAGAGGGTGTGGAGAAAAGGGAACCCTCTTGCACTGTTGGTGGGAATGTAAATTGATACAGTCACTATGGAGAACAGTATGGAGGTTCCTTAAAAAACTACAAATAGAATTACCATATGATCCAGCAATCCCACTATTGGGCATATACCCAGAGAAAACCGTAATTCAAAAAGACACACACACCCCAATGTTCCTTGCAGCAGTATTTACAATAGCCAGGTCATGGAAGCAACCTAAATGCCCATTGACAGACGAATGGATAAAGAAGATGTGGTACATATATACAGTGGAATATTACTCAGCCATAAAAAGGAACGAAATTGAGTCATTTGTTGAGACGTGGATGGATCTAGAGACTGTCATACAGAGTGAAGTAAGTCAGAAAGAGAAAAACAAATATCGTATATTAACACATGTAGGTGGAACCTAGAAAAATGGTACAGATGAACCAGTTTGCAGGGCAGAAGCTGAGACGAACAAACGTATGGACACCAAGGGGGGAAAGCCGCGGGGGGGTGGGGTTGGTGGTGGGCTGAATTGGGCGATTGGGATTCACATGTATACACTGATGTGTATAAAACTGATGACTAATAAGAACCTGCTGTATAAAAAAATCAATAAAATTCAAAAAAAATTATGAAAATCGGAGCACAAAATTGTATTTAGGGTATTGGCCCAGTTGATATTATATGCATTTTCTGGGCATTATATGTTGAAGAAAGTCTGAAGGGACATAAAGGTTATTAATAGCTGTGTGATGAAATTATAGATCTTTTCCCCTTCTTTGAAACTGTATGTATTTTCCAATTTTTCTTTAATAAACATGTATTACTTTTGTAATTAGGATTCAAACTTTTAATAGCATTTTGTTGGAACACAGCAGATATCTTCTTTCTGGTGTTTCATTGGCATATCTGTCTCTACAGAAAAAAAATAATCTCTAGGTCCATCCATGTTACTGCAAATGGAACCTACTCCCCCACCTGCAATATACACATCCATGCTCACCCTTGGTTTTCTGGGGTTTTTTATGCGATACGCGGGCCTCTCACTGTTGTGGCCTCTCCCGTTGCAGAGCACAGGCTCCGGACGTGCAGGCTCAGCAGCCATGGCTCACAGGCCCAGCCGCTCCGCGGCATGTGGGATCTTCCCGGACTGGGGCACGAACCCACGTCCCCTGCATCAGCAGGCAGACTCTCAACCACTGCGCCACCAGGGAAGCCCCCAATCCTTTTTTTAGGGATACATTCCAATGCCTTTCTGTTTTTGCTGTTATTTGCTGAGAGCTTCAAAAGCCAAAGAGATTGTTTTTTAGGACTCTATTTGTTGAATATTTTCATTAAATATTTCCAACTGATGTTGAATAAAATAACCCCAAATTCAGAGAACTCTGTAAAAAGTTCAGTACCACTGTAGGACACTTAGGTGGACTGACAAAGTGGTTCTTCAAAAGCACAAACATTTCTAACGTCTGACTGACGATGGTGGGCAAAGAGAGAAAGCATATGCTGGGTTTTTATTTCTTATTTTGGGTATTCAACATTAACTTTGTCACATACAAAACCAAGTTTGGACCCTAGTAGTATATGTAGAAAAAACTATATTTGGAAATTTGACACTACAGCTTCTCTTTCAATAGGTATAATATTGCAGCTTATTTAGATACAGTTGTCAATTGTATGTGCACTATAACCAACCCCAAAGATGTTCCTGCTCTATAGATTTCTTAATTGATTCAGAACACTATTTTTACCATGACATTTTCCTCTGTTAAAATTTGCAGGAGGGGTGGGATAGGGAGGGTGGGAGGGAGGAAGATGCAAGAGGGAAGAGATATGGGAACATATGTATATGTATAACTGATTCACTTTGTTATAAAGCAGAAACTAACACACCATTGTAAAGCAATTATACCCCAATAAAGATGTTAAAATAAAAATTTGTGTTCATCTTGGGGACTTCCCTGGTGGCACAGTGGCTAAGATTCCACACTCCCAATGCAGGGGGCCCGGGTTCGATCCCTGGCCAGGGACCTAGAGCCCACATGCATGCTGCAACTAAGAGTTCGCATGCCACAACTAAGGAGCCCATGTGCTGCAACTAAGGAGCCGGCAAGCTACAACTAAGGAGCCTGCCTGCTACAGCTAAGGCACCCACGTGCCACAACTAAGGAGCCCTTGAGCTGCAACTAAAGGAGCCCACCTGCTGCAACTAAAGGAGCCCACCTGCCGCATCTAAGACTCAGCACAAGCAAATTAATTGATTAATTAATTTAAAAAGTTGTGTTCATCTTATCACTGAGAAAAAAACTTTACCTTCAATGTTACACTTTGTTACTAAACTTACAGTAGCATTTATAATGCTGACAAATGTCTAACCTTCATCAAAATTAACTTCCAAAATTGTTATTTGATTCCATGCATTGGAGGAAATAACTGAACCATTATTATTATTATTTATAAATTTATTTATTTATTTTTGGCTTCGTTGGGTCTTTGTTGCTGCACGCGGGCTTTCTCTAGTTGCAGAGAGCAGGGGCTACTCTTCGTTGCGGTTCGTGGGCTTCTCATTGCGGTGGCTTCTCTTGTTGCAGAGCATGGGCTTCAGTAGTTGTGGCACACCGGTTTAGTTGCTCCACGACATGTGGGATCTTCCCGGACCATGGATTGAACCCATGTTCCCTGCATTGGCAGGCAGATTCTTAACCACTGCGCCACAAGGGAAGTCCTTGAACCATTATTAATTTAGCTTCTCTTCCATTTGAAGCACCTGAAGGCACTGATATAAAGTTGATATCACTGAACCATTTGTTTGGCTAATTCAGCCAACACCAAGCCTGTTATTAGAATAACTATGTACTGACTTCTGAAGTAGATGGTGATGCTTCTTCTGGTTTTTGTGCAGTAAGTTATATCACTGCAGCCTCCATGGATGGTAAACATCAATAGACATTTTGTGTGAGCTACATATATAACATCAAACTCGGTGCCTAGATTTTTTTTTTTTTTTTTTTTTTTTTTTTTTGCGGTACGCGGGCCTCTCACTGCTGTGGCCTCTCCTGCTGCGGAGCACAGGCCCCGGACGCGCAGGCCCAGCGGCCATGGCCCACGGGTCCAGCCACTCCGCGGCATGCAGGATCCTCCCGGACCGGGGCACGAACCCGTGTCCCCTGCATCGGCAGGCGGACTCTCAACCACTGCGCCACCAGGGAAGCCCCAGGTGCCTAGATTTTTATAAACACATACTTTCATTTACTGGTACTCATTACTTCTAAGAGGATTTACTGTAAAATAGAAAAGCATTATCAATCAATAAAATATAGTTGTAGATTTATACCATGCATAAATTACACAACCACTGTTGCAAGAATGTTCAGACTGCTCTATATACTGTCTGGCAGGACTGCTTAGCTTCTATTTCCGACACATCCTTCATGTACACCTAACCTGTATTTTCCAACATCTCCCATTGACCCTGCTAACTAGTGACCTGGCAGCTTCTGCAACTCATATCTGGAACTCACAGGCAAGGGAACAACTGGCCAGTGTACAGGTGGCAGGCAGCTGGAGAGTGTCAAATACATCCTTCACCACTACCTGAAACCTGAGGTTGAGAGCTGTCCCTGGCTGCTGTGATCTGGGCATGTTTCCTTTTATCCCTCATGGGGAGGTTAATTATGCTTATCTGGAAAGGGTTAGAAAGAGAGATTATCACTGGTTGTTGTTCAGATTTGCAGGGTTTGAAAATTGTAACTTGCAGAAGAAGCAACGTGGATGCCTATTAAACATGCTGATTCCTGGGTCTAACCTGAGAGATTCTGATTGAGTAGAATGGTGTAGAGGCGGTGGGTCTGGGAATTTAACATGCATCCCAAGTGATGAGAAACATTGTCGTGAGGCCTGATCGATTTCTGGGGCAGCCCTCGGCTAAGAGTTACTCTGCCTCTAGCCCTTACGGTTCCTCATCCTAGCTTACCCTGCTCCCATGCTATATAAAACCCTACCAATAGCACAGGACCCGTTTGGCAATAGTCTGGTCTCCTTTCCTCTTGGGGAGAGCAAACTTTGCTCTTACGGCACATGTAGAAGTGTCTGGTGCACAGATATTTCAACTCACTTTTCCTCTATCAAGGGATGACTGCCAATCCTCTTCCTTAACATGTTGAGATACGCTTGGAATTCAGTGTTCTGAACAATCAGCAATTTGGTATGTGTTACTGCGTTGTTGGTTTACCCCCCGATGTGGTGGACACAAAGAACACACCCTCCCGATCCCCGTTCAAGGAAGGACCTGCTGCCCAGCTGCGGAGACTGTGCTCAGACCCCAGCGGTCAGCCACTTCAGGGTTGGCTTCCACGTCAGGTCACGAGGTCATGCTCTTGCCAGGGCAGCCTGCTTCCGGTGATTGAGAGAGAGAGGAGAATAAAGGCCTGGACTTGTCAGCCCCTTGAGGGATACTCTGCCAGGCAACACTCGCTCCAGACTTCCCCGTGGGGTGGCCACGGCTTTGTGACGCTAGCATCACTGTTCGACTTTTCCCTCTGCCCAGTCCCGCCTCCCACGCCTTCCTTTCACAGATATTGATCTCTAAACATCTTGCAACCCCAATTCCACTTCAGCATACGCTTCTGGAAAACCCAAGCCGTGACACTCCACTTCTTGCCCTCACAGCAGCTACGCTAGAGAACATAAAGTCCAGGGCAGCTCAGCACCAGGTGACACAATCCAGGTCCCCCTCACGATGCTTCCGTGTCCTGGCCCACAGCCACAGGAAAGGCCGCAGGCATTGCATTGCAGGACGTGAGGCAGGGAAAGCTTCATGGAGTGAGTTGAATTTGAGGTGAACAAGGAGAAGTAAGGAGAGAAATGGGGGAAGAGAACTAATACCCACTGAGTATGCCTTACGACTCGGGCTCTCTGCTAGGAATTTTACTTGCTTTATTTCATTAATGCTCTGCTCACGATACTATGGGGTAGGTGGTTCCTCCACCAATAATAACAAAATAAAAATAGGTACCATTGATTAAGTGCAGTCCTTGCTATGTATCAGGTACTGTTTTGAGCCTTCACATTCATTATTATCTCATTTATGCCTTAAAGGTCTTCAAGGCCTGGGAAGCTTTCAGATTTTTTTAATATAAATTTATTTACTTATTTTATTTTATTTTGGCTGTGTTGGGTCTTCGTTGCTGCATGCGGGCTTTCTCTAGTTGCGGTGAGCAGGGGCTACTCTTCGTTGCGGTGCACAGGCTTCTCACCGCGGTGGCTTCTCCTGTTGCAGAGCATGGGCTCTAGGCGCGTGGGCTTCAGTAGTTGTGGCATGCAGGCTCAGTAGTGTGGTTTGGGGGCTCTAGAGCGCAGGCTCAGCAAGTTGTGGCGCGCAGGCTCAGTTGCTCCGCGGCATGTGGGATCTTCGCGAACCAGGGCTTGAACCCATGTCCCCTGCATTGGCAGGCAGATTCTCAACCACTGCGCCACCAGGGAAGCCCCAAGCTTCCAGATTTTGAAGACATTCATCAGACTCCCAGCCTCTAGCACCAGAGTTCCATGGATTTCACTTAGGATCAACACCTGTGTGATAGTCATTCTCCCATCTAGAGTAGGGGCTCCAGCCAAATGATCCCACTTTCTGCTCCTCCTCTGCTGACCCTGATTCACTCAGGACTCTGTGAGGGAGCTGAGGCTTAGAGAAAATAAGGGACTCACTTCTACTCACACAGCTAGCAGAGTCTGAGTAGCAGAGTTTGAGTTCAGACCTAGGTCAGCCTGACTTCCTAGCTGGATTCCTGACTCTGGTCCTGTTACATCCTACTGGTCTGTGATGTTTTCTTTTCTTTCTGTTTTTATTTGGTTTTGAGGCATGGTGGCTTTGTGTTTTCTTAGGTGTCACAGCCCTTATAAATAAAACACTAACGAAATATCCTCATCTAGGAAAAACTGTGCAAATAAAACCATGTGCCTATATTTACAGAAATTGAAGGCTTTAAAATAAGTAATAACTAAGTCACCCAAAAAGGGCAATTGATATTAAATTTTTTACCACTCAGTGACAGATAAAAGAAATGTAGTTTTGCATTTTATCAGTTACAGGCATACCTCATTTTATTGTACTTCTCAGATACTGCATTTTTTACAAATTGAAGGTTTGTGACAACTCTACATCAAGAAATTTATTGGTGCCATTTTTCCAAAAGTAATTACTCACTTGGTGTTTTTGTCACATTTTGGTAATTGTCACAATATTTCAATTTTTTCATTATTATTATATTTGTTATGGTGATGTGTGATCAGTGATCTTTGACATTACTATTGTAACTGTTTTGGGGCAGCACAAACAGTGCCCATATAAGACAGAGAACTTAATGGATTGTTGAAATGACGACAAAGGATTTAGAATATTACATAAACTTAGTTGATAAAGCAGCAGGGTTTGAGACGATTCACTCAGTGGACAAAGAATGTCATCTGCCATTTCAGTAAACAAAGGAGACGGTGGTCATCAAGGCATCAGTCACTGCAGCCGCCCCCAACGGTGCACACTGAAGGGATTCAGGATGGAGAAAAACTGGATACTGGCCCTAGATAGTTGAGGTGCACATCAAAGGGATAATTTCAATGACTCTTGCATCTTCCCACACATAGAAAAGCACTAAAATCATTAACGAGATGGCTGTTTTTTTGTGACTGGTAGTACTCTTTTACTGTTCGACTACATTTTTTTTTTACGGCAAAAACTCTCTCTCTCTCTCTCTCTCTCTCTCACACACACACACACACACACACACACACACACACACACACACACCCCTCCTCCCTTATCTCTTTGGAACAGTCCCTCAGAGCTATCTGAGAGGCTGTATCCTGGGCTATAGTCCTCAGTAAATCCAGCAAATAAAACATAATTCTCAACTTTCACATTGTGCTTTTTTTTTTCAGTTGACAACTCCAATTTTGAAAGAAGTTCTATGTGGGTAAAATGCTATCAAACAGGGCTTCCCTGATGGTGCAGTGGTTAAGAATCCGCCTGCTAATGCAGGGGACATGGGTTCGAGCCCTGGTCCAGGAAGATCCCACATGCTTCGGAGCAACTAAGCCTGTGCACCACAACTCCTGAGCCTGTGCTCTAGAGCCCGCGAGCCACAACTCCTGAGTCCACGTGCCACAACTCCTGAAGCCCACGTGCCTAGAGCCCGTGCTCCGCAACAAGAGAAAACACTACAATGAGAAGCCTGCGCACCACAACGAAGAGTGGCCCCAGCTCGCCGCAACTAGAGAAAGCCCACTCGCAGCAACAAAGACCCAACACAGCCAAAATAAATAAAATAAAAGAAATTTATTTTAAAAATGCTACTAAACTGCACTGCATGTTATAGAGAAATCGTTGGTGAAAGGAAGAGTCAATCAATTTGGCAAACTTCATTTTTGCTTATTTTAAGAAATTGCCACAGCCACTCCAGGCTTCAGAAACCACCACCCTGATCGGTCAGCGGCCATCAACGTGGAAGCAAGACCCTCCCTCCACCAGCAAAGAGATTATGACTTGCTAAAGGCTCTGATGATGGTTAGCATTTTTTAGCAATAAAGTATTTTAAAATAAGGTATGTACGTTTTTTTCAGACATGATGCTATTGCATACTTAATAGACTACAATATAATGTAAATGTAACTTTTATATGAACTGGGAAACCAAAAAATTCGTGTCACTCACTGTGTTGCTGTGGTCTGGAACCGAACCCGCAATATCTCTGAGGTATTCCCATACTTACATAGTCTTGATTACCATTTATTAGTTAATCCTCTGTGTTCCTTTTAAACAGCTTTATTGAAGCATAACTGACATTCAATAAACTACACATATTTAAAAGGTACAATTTCATTAGCTTTGAAATATGCATATGAACGAAACAGTTGTGGTGTCTCTTTCTATCCAAGTCATCTACAGCCAACCCAGGAGAGGCGCCAGGCTTTGGTACAGATTCTTGCGCCATAAAGGATACCAGGTGACTAAGTGCGCTGGAGAAAGACTTCAAAGCAACTACTGTCAGTGAACTCAGAATCACCAACGTTAGACATAAAGGACCGCCGCACTTTTTTGTTCTTTTCTCCGAGAGGCCGTGACTAACTGGTCAGAATTGCAGGCTACTCTTGGCGCCAAGGCCAAGAATAAAGCAGCATCGCACTGCAAAAACAAACTGCGTTTAAAGGCTAGGCCTCCAGGGGGAGAAAGCTCCTGGAGGAATGCCTGGAAAGCGGCAAAGCCTCCGGAGTCACTAGCTCAAAGTACAATAGTCGCTTTGCTGAGCAAGGTCGCCTTGACCGCTGGCAGCAATCGCGGCCGCCCACAGCTGCAACGGGCCCTCCGAAGGTACCAAACGCAGGAGACACAAAAAGCCAATGTTTCGCCCAGATCGATCTGTTCCTGTTCCCGAAACGCTGACCCACATGTCCAAAGGCGCGACAGGCGGGCCAAGATCCCTCTCCTTCCGCCACCTCTCTCGGCCTGGCCCGTCCGGGTGCGCCCCGCCGAGGAACCAAAGCACGGAAACCCATGTTCCCAGCTCCTGTAACAATACCAAGAGGGGGTGGAGAGGGCAGGGAGCCAACCACTTCTGGTTAAGTTTCGTTTTTATTAAAATCTTCACGTGACTGCCCGACTCTTGACTCAGCGATTTCTCCGAACAGCCTCCTTTAATGTATTGGTTTGTCATCACCGCCTTCACCTTTTTTTGTATAGTCCTATCTACCAGTTTTGAACTTTTATGGGGAATTCTCCCATTGGATACAAAGAACAAATAAATCACGGGTTAAATTCATTTAACCAATTCATTTCAAGCCCGCAAAATGATAAGATACGGGTTTTAAATGATCACTTGACAGTTTCCTCCCTCATTCTCCACGGAAGCAACTGCCACGCATTTTCTCGAAAAGATCTTAAAAGGTTTTTTTTTCTTCCCACTCCTCTCCCTTAGTTATTGGATTATTATAGACCTATTTTTAAACAAATGGGAAAATTATATAAAAACTTCATAAACAGATGTCCTGGAATCCACCCCCCCTCACCAGACACACCCCAGCAGTGACAATTCTGAAAAGTTTTGTGTGAATTGAATTTTTAAAACTCAAACCTTGATTTTTATTTTTAAAAGTTTATTTTAATCTTTATGATAAAAATACTACAGCTATTATAGAAAATGTGGACAATCAGACAATTCAAAAGACAGAAGGAGACTTACCTGGTGGTCCGGTGGTAAAGAATCCACCTTCCAATGCAGGGGGATGCGGGCTCGACCCCTGGTCAGAGAACTAAGATCCCACATGCCGTGGGGCAACTAAGCCCGCGCGCCACAACTACTGAGCTCATGTGCCTCGAGGAGAGAGCCCGCGTGCTGCAAACTACAGAGCCCACGCGCCCTGGAGCCCGTGCACCACAACTAGAGAGAGAACCCGCATTCCACAACTAGAGAGAAGCCTATGTGCTGCAACTAGAAAGAAGCCTGCAGGCCACAACTAGAGAGAAGCCCGCATGCCCCAATGAAAATCCTATGCGCCACAACAAAAGATCCTGCATGCCGCAACTAAGACCTGACGCAGCCAAAAAAATAAATAAACCAATATATTTTTTAAAAAGACAAAAAGGAAGTTATTTACAATCTCAACACTCAGAAACAATCCATGTTAATAATTTGGAGTCTTTCCTTCCAGGCTTTTTATTATGTATTTAAAAAAATCATTGTAGGGCTTCCCTGGTGGTGCAGTGGTTGAGAGTCTGCCTGCCAATGCAGGGGACATGGGTTCGTGCCCCTGTCCGGGAAGATCTCACGTGCCGCGGAGCGGCTGGGCCCGTGAGCCATGGCCGCTGAGCCTGCGTGTCCGGAGCCTGTGCTCCGCAACGGGAGAGGCCACAACAGTGAGAGGCCCACGTAATGCAAAAAAAAAAAAAAAAAAAAAAAACATTGTAATTATACAATTTTGTTTATTTCCAGTTTTTTCTCCCTCATTACAATGTTTGCATTTTCCCATTGTATAACTTTTAATGACCCTTTGATAGTCCATTGTATGAATGTAACATGCTTCACTTAATCCTCCATTTTGAGACATTCAGTTTCAGTATTTTCAATTGAGTAAACTATTTGAAATAGCCCTGTGGTAAATTCTTTCTGTGAAGTGAGGCATCCTTTGAAATGCAAATAACCACTCCCAGATCAAATCTACCTTTATAAGTGTAAGGGCGGAAAACTTTTCTTACCCTTCTAGATTCTTTGGCTGATCTAATAATTAAATTGACATAAGGCAGATTAACAGGAGAAAAACAATTTTAATTATATTTAATTACATATGTATAGAAGACCCACAAAGAAAATGACGAGTCCCTGGCAGTCAGGTACTTAAGGCTTCTGTACCTTCCTGAGCTAAGGAGAAGGGGGTAGGGGTCTGGGGCTTCAAAGGGGAGGAAAACAATTCACAGGAAGATGGGAAGAGGAAATGTTTAGTAAACAAATGTTTGCCATGCCTTGCAAGGGAGTCTTTGTGATATAAAAGTTCTCTCTGGGAATAGCTGTCTTCCTCGTATTGGCCCCCTACCTCAATTCTTCTAGGCAGTTAAGGGGGAGGTAAAAAGCTTTTCCTGAGTCTGCTGGGGTTTAATTGCCTTCATCTCAAAACAATACACATGGCAAAGTGTTACATCTTGGGCTGATCTGTTCTGCTGCCCCTCAGCAGTTTTTGAGTTCTCATTTATTGGGTTTGCTTAAGGTAATACACACCTGAACTTTTTTTTTTTTTTTAGTTTGGGAGTTGTTTGAGGTTTTCCTACAAATATATGTTTGAAAAAAACCCCAAAACTATCGTTCTAAGCATTCTTTGTGTTTTATCCACAGCGCTTCAACACCATGTATATCCATAAGTATCTAGATCAGGGACAGGAGTGATGTGACTCCCTTCCCACTCTTTTCCACTGAGTAGAGGAGAGAAACTTGGAGAGAATAGGCAAGCACCGGCACAGTGATTAGGCGTGGGGAGGAGGGGGAGATAGGGACTGAGCGCCTGGGGACTAGAGGGAAGTAAGAGTGTACTTGTCCCCAGGTGTTTATAGCCTGGCGGGTCAAACTGAATCAAACCTGGGACTTCCCTGGTGTTGCAGTGGCCAATGCAGGGGACACGGGTTCGAGCCCTGGTCCGGGAGGATCCCACATGCCTCGGAGCAACAAAGCTCGCGCGTGCCACAACTACTTAAGCCCGTGCACCAAGAGCCCATGCTCTGCAACAAAGAGTAGCCCCCGCTCTCCGCAACTAGAGAAAGCCCGCGCACGGCAATGAAGACCCAACGCAGCCAAAAATAAATAAATTTATTTTTTAAAAAAATCAAACCTGTGTGTAATATTGGGCAGGCCGATTCTAGGTCACACAACGTCTTATTCTTTCATAGCTGTACCCTCTGATCTGGCCTAGTGTCAGCACAGGGAGGAGAATAAATCCATTCCTTCAACAATGGTTACTGAGTATCTTTTACGTACCCGGCACTGTACCTGATGCTTAGGATCTATCAGTGAACAGCAAAGGCACAAATCCTGCACTTTGTGTCATTAGCATTTTAGTGGGGGAAGACAGACCCTAAACAATAAACATAATAATTAATAAATTATATTTTATGTTAGGAGGAGATAGGGGCTGTGAAAAAAAATGGGCAGGAAAAGGGAGTTTGAAAGTGTTTGTGTGTGGGTATGTGTGTGTGGGTGTAGGGGGGTGTTTCAGTATTAAATAGAGTAGTCAAGACAGGCTCCATTAAGAAAGTGACAGGTAAGCAAAGACTTGGAAGAAGTGAGAGAGCCATCTGGATATCTGAGGGAAGACTATTCGGGGCAGGGTGGGGGAGGGATAAATTAGGAGTTTGGGATTAGCAGATACACACTACTCTATATAAAATAAATAAACAACAGGGACCTACTGTATAGCACAGGAACAATATTCAATATCTTGTAATAACCTATAATGGAAAAGAATCTGAAAAAGAAAAAAAAAATATATATATGAATCACTTTGCTGTTCACCTGAAACACTGTCAATCAACTGTACTTCGATAAAAAATAAATTTAAAAAAAAAAAGAATGTTCCAGGCAGAGAAAACAGCCAGTGTTAAGGCCCGGGGGTGTGACTGTACATGAAGAACAGAAAGGCCGCTAATGCGGATGGAGAGGGGCAGAGCATCTTGCTTAAGTGAGTAAATGGCTAGATACTAGATTACAAAGCAAGATGTTAGCAAGGATGCAAATTGAAGGTATGAGTGCTTGAGCAGCCCCTGAGTTGGAAAGAAGTCATCAGATGAAGATGGTTCTAGGTAGATTTCCTGGAACTTGAGTGGCAGAGGGGAGGGAAGGGTGGGGAGGGCACGGAAAACAGAGACAGGGCCTCACACTGCCCCACAATTGTTGTCCAGATGTGCAGGTTTCTAGAGGGCTAGATGAGAAACCAAACTCTTTATTGAGACCATTGAAAACTGGCATGTGCTCTTATTCTGGGACTTTTAAGTGGCAAAGGAAGCAAGCAAACCAACCAAAAAAACAAAAACATTTTCCATCAAAATCTTATAAATGCCAACTTTGGGGGCAAAATGCTCAGGGCTCTTAGTCCCTAAAACTTGCTAGTCTTTCATACAGGGGTTGTTGTATTAGTTTTCTATTGCTGCTTTAACAGATCACCACAAACTTGGTGACTTAAAACAACACAAACTTATTATCTTACAGTTATGGAGGTCAGAAGTCCGAAAATCGAGGTGTCAGCAGGGCTGCATTCCTTCCGGAGGCTCTGGGGGGAGATGAGTTTCCTTGCTTTTTCCAGTTTCTATAGGCTGCTTGCATTCTTTATCACGTGGTCCCTTTCCTTTTATAACATCGCCGCCCTTTGTATTTTCATTCACTGTAAATTCCCTCCTTTAACAACTACTGAGGCATGAGGAATTTCAGAAAGCTGTGGGATCTAAGTTGATAGAGTGCTTAGAAGTCATCTTATCTAACTTTTCTTTTAGTGCTGAAATGCATTTTGCATTTTCTGGATAAATGCTCCTTCAGCTTCTTTGTAATACACTTTAAGTGACTCAGAACAAGTCAGTGCGAGTTCTTACTTTTTAAGATCTTATGGTTAGAAACTCTTCCTTCCTACTGAACTGAATCCTGGCTGCTGACTTCAAACTAATCTTCCTATGTCCTCTCCAGTTCAACCTGTAGGACTTTGAAGACAGCTACCCCGTTAGGACTTCTGTTCTCCAGCATGAGCAAGTCCCCGTGGGGAGATCTCGCAGTTCCTCTCCATTCTGGTCTCCCTTTCCTGGAGACTTTCTGGTTTAATGTCCCAAAACTGTGGTAACCCACCCAGAACTGGATCTATGACTCTGGGGCAGAGTCCATGGGGATATCACCTCTTTTGACTCGAGTTTTCTACCTAAGTGGTCCAAGCTTGCACTTTACACCTTTTTTTTTTTTTTAAGAGTCACACTGTTGACTCACATTGAGTTTGTCAGTAATAAGCACCTGCAGATCTTTTTCGCCAAGTATGGTCTCTTCCATCCTGTACCTGTGAAACACTAAAAACAAACAAACAAAAAAGTCAAAGCAGACTTTATGTTGATCTGTTTAGTTTTATCTCACTGGTTTGGACCCACTGTACCAGTCTGTTCCACATTGTTAGAAATCTTGATGCATTTGAATCTGAATCATCAGAATAGCTCCTAGATTTGGATCATTTGCAAAGTTTATGACCACTTAATTTTAAGGAAAATATTCCTATCATTTAAAACACAATTTTCTTTTTTCTTTTCCATACTTATACTCACTTCTAACGCATTGGAAATTAGCATTGTCCTTCGGTGTGATTCATTAAACACTGAACAAATCTTGGTTTTTTTTTTTCTTTAGAGCAGAGAACCATAATTGCTTTTCCCATATCTGACTTACAACAGCGACAGATTAATTTTCTGCCAAAACTATATTTTTAAGCAAGTAAATGGACCACAGACTTTTCTAGATATGTTTTCATTTAGGATAGAGTTTCTCAAAATGTATCCCACAGACCAAATACACCTGAATCACCTGGCTATTTTCTAAAAATGCAGATCCCTGGGCCCCAACCAGACTCTTAGATTCTCTGGTAGTGAGGCTCAGAAATTATCATTTGACATAAAGCATAGGTTATTCTTATGGACACTAGAGTTTAAGAACCCTGCTTTAGGACTTCCACACAGTGATCTATAGCAGTGGGTCTGAACCCTGACTGTACAGGAGAATCACGCAGAGACCTTTTAAAACCTCTGACAAACAGACCACACCTGGCATTAAGTCAGAATCTCTGGAGGTGGGATCCTGACATTTCTATGTTTTAAAAAGTTCCTCAGGTGATTCTACTGTGCAGTCATTATTGAGAAACACAGATTTTTTTGAAGTATAGTTGACTGAGAAACACGAATTTATATGTTCCACAATATAGATTTTTTTCACATCTTTAGGTAAAATCTATATTTTATATATAAAATTGTATACCTAAAGTTCTGTTTTCTTTTTTTTAAATTTTATTGAAGTATAGTTGATTTACAATGTGTGTTAATTTTCACTGTACAGCAAAATGATTCAGTTATACATATATATATATATACCTTCTTTTTCATATTCTTTTCCATTATGGTTTATCACAGGGTATTGAATATAGTTTTGTGCTATACAGTAGGACCTTGTTGTTTATCCATCCTATATATACTAGTTTGCATCAGCTAATCCCAAACTCCCCATCCATCCCTCCTCCACACCCCTCTCCCTTGGCAACCACAAGTCTGTTCTCTATGTCTATGAGTCTGTTTCGTTCCACAGTATAGATTTCGGGGTTAAATAATATTTAACAACCTGTCAAATCTCAAAAAAAAAACCCTTTGAGCTCATAAAATGTCACCTGCTTACTTTGGACTTTGAATTATTTGTGCTGGAGTAAAAAAAGAACTTATTGCAAAAAAAAAAAAGAACTTATTGAGAGGAGAGACATAAGGTGCCTCTTATTCAGCACTAAACATTCCAATAGTTTACAGACACCATTATTATTCAGACAAGGAAGGTTGATGACTGCAGCACCATGTTAAGCACTGCTGGCAGCGCTGGGGAAAAATATGCTAGTAGAAGGCACGCTCCTCAAGGAACTTAGTCTAGTTGGAAAGTCAAAATGGACCTCGGAGAAGCTAGAGTGAAAAGCTATACAAAACATCATAATGAAGTACCAAACTGTAGGACACATGTTAAATGCTAGTTTATAAGCTCACCAGAAAAGGAGGGTTTGAACTGCATCTTGAAAGCATTTCAGGATTTGAATTGTTGGTGGAACAAATGGACAGCTTCATGGATGAAGGATATTAGTTCTGATGACTTCAAGTGCAAGCAACAAAGTTCCCCAACTAACAGTGACTTAAGGTTATACAGACTTTTATTATCCCACTTAACAAGAAGTTGTGATGTGGGCAGTTCCAGGGTTTGTGTAGCAACTCAACCATATCATTGACATTTTTGTCTTTTTGCTCTGACATCCTCAGTGCAACAATGATGTCTCCCCTCATGGTTCCAAGATAGCTGCCACAGCACCAAACATCACATCCTAATTCTAGTACCTCAAGCAAGAGGTTGATGGAGTGTTTTTCCAATTCATCTCATTTTGTGAGAGGAAAAATCTCTCCCAGAAGCTCCCTCAGAGTCCTCCTCATGTCTCATTAGCCAGAACTAGGTCACTTGGTCATTCCTATATCCATCACTACCAAAGGCTTGCATGAGTGGTTTAGAGCAATTGTGACTCATCTCTTGGAGCTGTGCACATTTTCACCTGTAACATAATCAAGGTTCTGTCACTAAGGAAGTAGGGGGAATGACTCTTTGGTAAGCAACAAGTCGTGTCTGCCACAGATGTAATGTCAATGAAAACTTATGTAGCAATAAGGAGACCAACAAAGCTAGAGAAGAGAATGTATAATGTGAAGATAGGATTGGCTTGGTAGAGAGGAACTAGATTGTGGAGGCCTTAAAAGCCAAGCAGAAAAATCTAGAGTTAATATAGTCAGAAAGAGAGAGCTAGTGAAAGGGTTTTGAGTAGTAAGAGGATGTGGTAAGAGCAATATCTGAGAGAGATCAATGCGACATTGGTGTGTAAGAAGGATTAGAGTCAAGGAGAGCAGCTAGACAATGACGGCCTGGTCTAGGGTGGGAATAGAGTGCTAAGGATAGATTCAAGAGAAATAGTAAAAGAAACATCAACAGCATTTGGTGAGTGGCTAGTTTGGGTATGGAGGAGCTGGATTAAAGATGAAGTTAAGACATTAAAAACAAAGTCTAGAAATCTTTATGAGGACAAAGGAAATGGGAAGGGTCACCTGGCTTGGGGAACAAGAGAAATGATGAGTTTGGTTTAGGAGAAATTAAGTTTGAGGTGACAATGAGCTGTTTGAGTGGGTATGTCCAATGGGCAGATGGATTTTCAGAGATTAGAAACAGCACCTGGTGCTAGAGACTTTGTACAACCAGGGTAATGGTTAGGAACATGGACACTGGAGCTAGACTGCCAGGGTTTGCACTTAATAGACATGTGACCATGGGCAGTGCTATGATCAAATGTTTGTGGCCCCCCTAAATTCATATGTTGAAGCCCTAATGCCCAACGTAATGATGTTTGGAGGTGGGGCCTATGGGAGGTAATTAGGTCATGAGGGTGGATTAGTGCCCTTATGGGAAGAAACATGAGAGAGATGATGTCTCCACCATGAGGGGACACAGAAAGAAGGTAGCTGTCTGTCAACCAGCTCTGGCTCTCACCAGACACTGAATCTGCCAGCACCTTGATCTTGGACTTCCCAGCCTCCAGAATTATGAGAAATAAATATTTGTTGCTTACGCCACCCAGTCTATGGTAATTTGTTATAGCAGCCCGAGCTGACAAAGACAGGCAGGTTATTTAACCTTTCTGTGCTTCCGTTTCCTCATCTGTAAAACAGAGACAATAATACCTACTTTATAGAGTTGTTGTGAGAATTCCATGTGAAAGGCTTACAACAATCCCTGGCATATAGGACACGTGTAGCCATTACTATCTTTTTGGTGCCACCAGCTTAGAGGTGACCCTAGAGGCCTGCCATGGATGTGCTCTTCAAGTCTTCTCATTTTAGCTGCTCTTTTTAGAACAAAAGATACCAGAATCCTTCATTATCAGACAGGCCTATCTTGGAAACCCAGAAAGAAGCTAGGATTTTAGACTGTTACAGCTGAAAGTGACCATGGCGATTTTCTAGTCCAAAGTTTCTTGCAGTTTTTTTTAGCCACAGAGCCCTTTGTTCAAGCAAAATTTCCCACAAAAACCCATGATCTAAAACAGAGAAAACTGGAGACTTCCCTGATGGTGTGGTGGTTAAGAATCCACCTGCCAATGCAGGGGACATAGGTTCAAGCCCTGGTCTGGGAAGATCCCACATGCCGGAGCAACTAAGCCCATGCGCCACAACTACTGAGCCCACGTGCCACAGCTATTGAAGCCTGCACGCCTAGAGCCCGTGCTCTGCCACAAGAGAAGCCACTGCAATGAGAAGCCCGCGCACTGCAACGAAGAGTAACCCCTGCTCGCCGCAACTAGAGAAAGTCTGCGTGCAGCAACGAAGACCCAACACAGCCAAAAATAAATAAATAAAATAAGTAAGTAAAGATCTAGCAGTAATTAAAAAAAATACATAAAACAGAGAAAACTGGAGCCATTCTTGTTGGTGTGGAGTGAAAGTCAGGACCTCCTGCCCATCTGCTCTGAGAAACCTCCTCTGAGCCCATGGACTCCCTGGAACACACTTTGAGAAACACTGCTGTTGTCCAAACCCTTAGACAGTAGAGGAAATTGTGATTAAGTGGCTAAAGAGATTAAGTGACCTGAACAGGCCACGGAGTGAGTAGTGGCCAAACTGGGCTCAGAAACCAGCTTTCCTGGGTTTTATGCTGAGGAGCGTGAGCGAGTGTTAGGTGCGAGCCCTGTGCTGGATGCGGCAGGAAGGTTGGTATCTGAATCCTGGTTTCACAGGTCTGCAGGTGGCTGTGTCTACCCTGGAAGCCACCCTGGCTCTCAGAAATCACTGTGTCTGGAGAGAAAGAGGTGGGGGGGATATGGATGGAAGGAAAGGGATGGAATCAAGTGAAGTGTACTTATTGT
Source organism: Stenella coeruleoalba (assembly GCF_951394435.1). Lineage (NCBI taxonomy): Eukaryota > Metazoa > Chordata > Mammalia > Artiodactyla > Delphinidae > Stenella > Stenella coeruleoalba. The sequence continues at coordinate 97,636,969 of NC_137152.1, read as the reverse complement.
TCGTGCCTCCTATTACATCCCTAATGAAGGAGTTGACCAGATGGACTGTCTTCCTCAAAGCCCATTGTAAAGCCAACAAGGACTTCCATGAACAGTCAGCCGGAAAAGGGAATAAATAACATCTGGAAGAGTGAAGTTGCTAGGAAACTTACACATTTCAATTCATAAGAGCGCTAAGGTCTCCATTTAATAAATTCCGGAACTGAACAGGGCCCTCAGTGTTTTCCTGGCCTTTCTCAATGACATGAAATTTTAATGAAGGGGGCCTTTTAGAGCACAGGGTCTGAGCTAACTGAGAATAGGGCACTAGGCAACAAATACAGAGGTAAGAGTTCTATTCCCAGCTCTGCTGCCTACTTGGCCAAGTAACTTGACCTCCCTGGGCAAAATGAAGGGGTTGAAGCAGACAAGAGCTCTTCTGATTTTAAATGTCTATCATTCCCTATCAGGAGCCTGCAGTAAGTGGCTGCCATCTTACTCCAAAGAGCTGGCAGCAGCCTTCTCAGTTACACTTGAAGCCTCAGGTTATTGTCACTATCAACAATGTCATAAAGTGGGGAGGTAAGAACCTCTGACTCTGAACCCTCTCCTCCAAACCCCAACTGCAAAGGAAGGGAATGATATGACATTATTGCCTAAGCAACACACAGTCTCACAGTTTTGTGGGTCCTAATGTCCCTCTCCTTCATAATCTATTCAGTTGAAAGAGAATGTGGAGATTCCAGTGAAGAGCTAAGGGAGGGGTGTGTGTGTGTGTGTGTGAGAGAGAGAGACAGAGACAGAGAGACAGAAAGAAAGAAAGAAAGAAAGAGAGAGTGCGACAGAGAGACATATAGACGAAGAGAAAGTGGTAGAAGCGGAAGTTAGCAGTTTGTCCTCGGTCAGCGGGCTGGTCTAGTGGAAAGAAGGCATGTATCTTGCCACTTTCCCTGATGTAACACAGATGGAAAAAACTTGGGAAATATTCTGCTGGGGAGACCATTCCGCCAGCTCAGCACTTAGGCCATATGATCTCCAAAAGCGAGAACCTATTCTGAGACTTGCCATTCATTCGTGAATTTGATAAGCATTTACTGAGCTCTTACTATGAGCATAGATCGGTGAAAAAAATGGCCATGTCCCACTTGCTGTACAGCATAAATTATTGCGACATTGTAAATCAACTATATTTCAATAAAAAATAAATTAAACAAAAAATGGCCATGTCCTCTGCCCTAAAGAAGCTCACAGGCTCCGGTGGGGTCTGGGCCAGTGAACAGACAATTACAGTGTGCTGAACGCCATGATGAGGGAAGTCCAGAGCTTTAGGGGAGCACGTTGGTGAAACCCCCTTAACTCAGCCTTGACTGGTTAAAGTAGATTTCTTGGAAGAGAGTCATGTCACCTGAAGGAGAAGCAGAAGCCAGCCTGGTGTTGGAGGAGGTGGGAGGAGAAGGAATGTTCTAGGCAGAAGTAGGACCACAGGTTATTTTAATCTTCCTCTTGGTGTTTAGCAATGTTTTACAAGCGTTCTTCATTGGACATGTATGCATTTATATAGAAAAAAGTTTTAAATATGAAGGATAGCAATGGCCCTTCCTTAATCAGTGAGCACCAGTGAGAAGTCATTAGGTCTATGACACACTGGCAGAGAGAAGGGAACCCTACAATTACTACGACTAATAACAGTAACAGGAATGTTTGTCAAGTGCTTACTACTTGTCAGAGTTTTTCATGTACCTCATTCAGTCCTTGCCATAATCCTACGTCATAGGTACTACTATTATTATCTCCATTTTATGGATGAGGAAACTGAGGCCCAGAGGTCACACAATTAGTAAGTAGTAGAGGCAGGAGTCAAATCGATGCAGTACAATGCCACAGCCCTGCTCTCAACTACTGCACTATACCACCCCTCTTTAAATGATTAAAGTGAAACACACACACACACACACACACACACACACACACACACACACACGAGACCAACTAGTGTTTAAAGTTGTCCCTCTTCTAAGAAGTAACTTCCTTCCATCAGCTATGTCCCTTCTCCTCCAAGTCGGAGGGGGGTGTGTGGCGAGGAATATCAGATGCACACAGAGCATGGAATGACCTTCCTAATGTTGCATGATAATCAGATGGCTGAATGGGTTCCAAAGATCCACTTCAGCATCACAATGGCTGGACCTCACTCTGCTCCGGCCACACCAGCAGTGCTTACCTTGTGGCAAGTTTCCACTTTTCAAAACAGTGACATAAGTCTAAGTAATTTATTAAAATTCCCTTATTATTAATGGTGTTATGTGATGCAATTCCTATGTTAACCACAGGGTGATGCTGCAGACAGATCTAGGGATTTGTTTGGGGAAGAGGGGTTTAAGAATATTTGCGTTTTATAAATTATGGTACAGGAACTTCCCTGGGGGCGCAGTGGTTAAGAATACGCCTGCCAATGCAGGGTACATGGGTTCGAGCCCTGGTCCATGAAGATCCCACATGTCGCGGAGCAACTAAGCCCATTCAACACAACTACTGAGCCTGCACTCTAGAGCCCACAAGCCACAACTACTGAGCCTGTGTGCCACAACTACTGAGCCTGCGTGCCACTACTACTGAAGCCTGTGCACGTAGAGCCCGTGCACCACAACAAAGAGAAGCCACCGCAATGAGACGCCCGCGCACCGCAATGAAGTGTAGCCCCCACTCGCTGCAACTAGAGAAAGCCCGCATGCAGCAACAAAAACCCAACACAGACAAAATTAAATAAATAAATATAAATTATGGTACAGCTACGCAATGAAAGCTAGTTAGAAGAATGAGGCAAAGCTATACGACTTTTAAAGACCATCTTCAAGATATGCCACTAAGTGAGAAAAGCAAGTCAGTAAACAATATGTAGAGCATGCTCGTATTTATCTAATTTAAAAAATGTAAATATATATGCAGGTACATGCATAATTTTTTCCCAAGAGTTGAGAAAAAGAGATTGTTACCAGTTATTACTTTGAGGAGTGGGACTGGAGTCCAGGAGCTAGTGGGAAGCAGCCGCATAGCACAGGGAGATCAGCCCGGTGCTTTGTGACCACCTAGAGGGGTGGGATAGGGAGGGTGGGAGGGAGACGCAAGAGGGAGAGGATATGGGGATATATGTATATGTATAGCTGATTCACTTTGTTATAAAGCAGCAACTAACACACCATTGTAAAGCAATTATACTCCAATAAAGATGTTAAAAATTTTTTTAGAAAGTGTGTTTCCCTTAAATTTCATACTTTAAAAAATTATTTGATTTCTTAAAATGATTTGCACTCATTAATTTAAAAACCATTATTACAAAAAAAATCTGATTGCTGTAAAAATTGAAATACTGTAGAAGTTAATGAAAGTCTCTTCTCCCCCACCTCTTAACCCCATTCCCCAGAGGACAGGTGACCTCGGTTTGGGGTCTCTTTACTCAGAGTTTCCAGAATGGCAACATCAGGATCACCTGGGAAGTTGCCAGAAATGCAGATTCTCGTGCCCTACCCCAGACTGGCTCAAACTCCACAGTAGGGCCCAGTAATCTGTGTTTTCAGAAGCCTTTTTGGTGATTGTGATGCATGCTGCAAGTTGAGAATCATTAGCAGGTTAGACCAGATCTTTGGGGGACAGGTCGAGAAGAATCCTGCTGGGGGAAACAAATAACTCCAATGGCCTGTTTCCACTCACCCAGCGCACTCTAGCTCGAGGCTGGCAGCCCTTTGAGCCCACTGTGACCTTTCCGTTGGGCTGAGTGATGACCGTACAGTCACAGTTTGGAGGCTTACCCAGAAAAGGGGGCCATGCCAGAGGGGAAAGGAAAAAGGAGTGTAGGAGAAACTAAAAAAAAATGAGTAGGGAAAGGAAAAATGGCAGAGAAAGAATGCAAATAAAATAATTGCATGATGTGGGGAGAAAAAAATGTAGCCTGCCATTTCAGTAAACAAAGAATGTCGCCCGCCACCAAGCCAGCAGCCTCGGCAGCCACCCCCAACAGTGCGCCCCAGGGGCATTCAGGATGGAGGAAAACAGGATAGTGGCCCTAGATAGGGAAGATGCATATCTAAGGAATAATTGCAATGAGCCCAGATTCTTGCATCTTCCCATACAGAGAAAAGCACTAAAATCATTAACTTGAGATGTCTGTTTTTTTTTGTGATTAGCAGTAATTTTTCATGTTCGACCACATTTTTTTTTTTTCCAGCAAAAAACTCTATATCGCGGCTCCTCCCTTGCCTCTTTGGAACACTTCCTCAGAGCTCTCTGAGAGGCTGTCTCGGGTGCGGGCTATAGTGCTCAGTAAACTTCCCCAATAAAACAGAACTCCCAACTTTTAGACAGTGGGTTTTTCTTCGTTCAACAGATGGCACCAGTACCTCAGGGTCGCTCGTTTATTTAATAAGCATTTGTCATTTTTTCCATTCTAAATCTGTATCTTTTTGTTCATTTCCTCCCTTGGACCCACACATCTCATTGTTTTGTCATTTACCAACTCTGAGAGGGTCATTATTTCTGCCACCATTCAGTGTGTTCACATTTAGGGCAGTGTTTGCCGGTGACTCCCTGTTGCCTGGCTAAAAAGTCATGAGCTCTCAGAGCTGCTCCAAAGAGTCAGAATCTACCTATGGTGGTGGGGGACTGAGGAGTTTTGCCCTAGGTGGGGGTACGAGGTCGGGTAGGAGAGGAAGTGCACGTAAAAGCGCTCTGTTTACAGCAGTATCAATAATCAAGTCCACAGATGTGAAGCTCAGATCCCAGGGGATCTCACAAAGTTCCTCAAACCATGGACCCTAGTCCCACATACGGATCTGCCTCTCCTGCAGAAGAGCTCTGGTCAAGTTCTTTCAACTGGGTGGGGGTGATGGGAGACAGTGCACAAAAAAGGGAGTAGTTCTCACAGTGTTGGAGGAGGGGACATTAAACAACTGCAAGTATGGACACTCAGACCAAACAAAGGTTTGAGAATTTTTGGCTTGTTTCTTCTGACAAAATAAGCCAACCTTTACTCACCACCCCCAAAACATTGTTCTGTCTCCTGAAGGAGGCTGTCCCAGTCAAGGAATGAGCATTTGTTTTTGCCAGGGGAAAAGGTGGTGATGGTGGTGGATTTCGCTTGTAAGGCCGCTGATATCTCTCTGTGTTCCATGCTTTCATTTGATGACATCTGCAAGAAGTTCAGGACAACAATTTGTTAAATGGAATGTTTGACTCATTGGGACACTTTGTTTTCTTTTTACTCTCATAGAATCCTAGAATTGTAAAGCTGGGGCTACCTTAGAGAGATCATGTCTGGCCCATTAATATTGCCTTGGGGAGTTTTGAGAAAAACATAATGCCCAGGCCCAACTCCATATCAACTGAATCAGAATCTCAAGGGGCGGGACCAAGGGGCATCTCTAGTTTTTAAGCCCTACAAGTGATCCCAATGTGCAGCCAGGATTGAGAAACAGCTCTAGTCACACTATGTTATTTTTGGATAAAGATATAGAAGCTCAAAGAGATGAATTGACTCACCCAAGGTCATGCTGCCAGTAAGTGGTATCTCATACCCAACTCTTCTGACTGCCCATCCAATGTTCTTTCCATCATCCTCTTTTGTCTCTTCTTCTGGAACTTAGAATTTCACTGAACATTAAAGTTAGGCAGTTTACAGCTGAGGGAGAAGGGAGAGAGTTGCTTCATTAAGAATGGGGGGGCAACTTCTGAGTGCTCAACTCAGTTGTGGGTTCTTCAGGACATAGCTGTTGCCTAGGCTTATTGATGGTGGGGCAGTCAAATGACCTTGTTTTGCTAAAGGCAGTGCCTAATACTGTAGTGTATGTCAGTCCCTCTTAGAGGAAGTCACTTGCTCATGACTCAGTTTCACCCATGACAGAACACATTCATTGCTAAGTGTTCTCACTTTCAGGAATTAATCACATTAAAGCAAAAGACAGTGGGGGCTAGATATTAATATTTGAGCAGGGGCGGGTGTTAGGGTGAGGAGTCACAGGTCCCACTTAAGAACCAGTAAAAGTTATAAACTTCCCCAGAAAAATACACATACAGAAACCTTGCATGTAATTTTTGGGGATTCACAGACACCCCCCGACCCCAAGTTCATCCATTGGAACCAGATTAAGATCTCCTGGACTAGGTGATTTTGAAGCTCTATTTTAGTGTTGCTCAAAATGTAGTCTGGGGACCATAGGAATCAGAATTACTTGGGGTTCCTGTTAAAAAAATAAAAACAGATTCCTAGGACTGCCAAAGATCTACTGTTTCAGAATCTCTGGGGAATGAGGTTGAGGAGTTAATATGTTATTAAAAATCCCCATATAATTCTTTTGGAAACTAATATTTGAGAATCAGTGCTTTATCCCAACTTGAGATTTTTATAGTTTTTGAATGCTTTCGTTTGTTGAATATTTCAGGTTTCATCCGTCCAACTGTCAACTATACCAAGTAGTATGTTTAGTATGAATTCTAATTAAAGAATATTTACATGTGTATAGGCAGAGGAAAAACAACCTGAAGGATGGACAGATAGATAGATAACAGTGTCTTTCTGTGTAGTAGGAACATGGATGATCTTTGTTTTTTTCCCTTTGTCCTTCTATTTTATTTCTTTCTTTCTCATTTTCTTTCTTTCTATATTTAAATAAGACTCTTCCTCTTTCTGAGTTCAGTTTCCCCATCTGAAAAACAGGGTGTTGTAACTAGGTGAACTTCAAGGCCAAGCCCTGCTCTGGCGTTCAGTGACTCTGTATCACCCTCTAGCTCCCTTGTCCTTTTAATGACATGAACTGCATGGGCATCAGTGTTTGGAGAATAATCATGTATTATTTTTGTAGGTATTCCGTTGCGATGCCTAGCAACCATTTTTACTCCAGCAAAAGTATTCTCTCCTTCCTCAAGGAGTCGGAACTGAAATAATCTCTGCCATCTAGCCCCCCTGCCCCCCCCAAAAAAGTTCGTTTCTCTTTAGCCTTAGAAACGGCCGTCCGCACCCATCTCCTAGGAGCGCAAGAGTGAGTGTGAACCAAAAAGCCAGGGCGTGGTCACCCCGCCCACCGGGCCATGCATCACCACCCCTCTGGCCGCCTTCAAGCGCGGTGACTGGCTGAAGGCAAGAAAGAGTCCCGCCCCTGGTCTTATGACCGGTGCTGAAGCGCCGAGTCCTGGGTTTTGCAGCGTTGTGGTCGGTGGTCAGCGGCGCTCTTGACCCGGTTCCGCGAGGCTTTTCTCTGCTGTCGCTGCACTTCTCGCCGCAGCAGCCTGCCCTGCGGGATCATGGTGTGCTTCCGCCTCGCCCCGGTTCCGGGATCCGGGCTCCTTCTGCTCTGCCTCGTCCTGGGTGAGTTGTCGGGCCCTCCTGCTTAGTCCCTGAGCCTGGGCCCGGGGCGCCCAGTTCAGAGGCCACAACCTGAAAGACTGGTCCGGGGAGAGGGGGTTGAGAAGCTGAACGACTGACACTGGGCCTCGGCGCTTGGCCCGAGGTGACGAGCGATGACCTAGAGAAGGCCCGACCGAGGGATGGCAGGGGAGAAGGGCCCATAACGGGGCAAGTAAGGGGGGGGGGGTGGACGCCGAGGGAGTAGGTAGGGAAGAGAGAGGAGTGGAGCACCTCGGGTTAGAAAGAGTAACTTGGGGGAGATACTAAGGAGTGATGAGCATAGGAGGGCGGTACGTGCAGATTCTGGGTGTCATAGACATTTAGAATCTTGGTCCTAGTATCAGGCAAGAGTTTTGAAGATGGTGGAAAACTGTGGGGCGGGAGAGAAAACTGAGGGAAGAGACTGCCTGCGTGGAGAAAAGCTTGGGGTAAGTGGGGGGAACAGATACGAGTAGATTCTGAGAGGCAGTGAGAGGCTTGGGTGGTGGGGGGTAGGAATTTGACGCTGTGGAGGAAGGGTGATTAAAGAGGTGAAGAATGATGATGGATTGGAGTTTGGTACTTGGGGTTTTGATGGGGAAGGGATCTAAGGTGGCTGGGGCAGTTTCCAGGGGAGAAAACTTGGACCCAACCTCTGGAGACTAAAAGGGATGAGTAGGAACTTTGGTGGGGAGTGGATGTCTGACGTGGAGGTGCTGAAGACATCGTGGGGTTTTTTTCTTCTTCCTTTTTTTTTTTTTTTTTTTTTTACCAGTTTTGTTACTTCCTCCCAGCTAGACCCTGACAAAAATGTCCCCAGATGTTGAGGTTTTAGAGGGATGCTATATCTGAGTCTTGTATACTGCCTCTTTGCCTTCAGAAGCTACATTTCTTCTTCCCTCTCACACAACTGGCCTATTACCTCGTTTTCGGAGGAGGAGGAGGGTAGGTAATTTCCTAAGGATTGGGTTGTTACCAGGTCTTAAGAATGACTGGCTGAATGTTGGCTGATGGTGCTATGATGCACCCCACCCCCAAGCATTGGGTCCCTGAGGCCTTTTAATGCCTGAAAGGTGAACTTTGACCAGAATATCTCTTCCTGAACTGATAAATCCTGTGCTTGTTGCTACCACTGACTCTTGCTGTTTGTGACCTAATAAAAGATCAGAAGGAATAGATCCAGATGGGAGTAGAGAGGAAGTAGATATATTAGGGGCTTGAGAAGGCAGTGAGAGGTGCACATTTTGTAATTCACATTTCAGTAGAATAAAATCAACACCCTGGAATGGTGGATTCTCAACCAGGGGACATTTGGCAATATCTGGAGACATTTTTGGTTGTCACAATTGGGGATTGCTTTTGGCATCTAGTGGGAAGAGGCCAGGGGTGCTTCTAAACATCCCACAATGCACAGGACAGCACTCCCCCACCCCCGTCAAAGTATTATCCACCTCAAAACGTCAGTAGTGCCAAAAGATGAGAAATCTCGCTCCAGATCCATGGCGTTGGAAGGGGTCTTGATGATCTAATCTAGTGATTCTCAAGGATCTTTCCGGGGGAGGGGGTTCTGTCAGATCAAAACTATTTCTAGAATAATATTAAGACATTTGTCTTTTTCACTTTCATCCTCTCATCAGTACAGTGGAGTTTTCCATGAGGCTATAGAATGAATGTGTGATGACATCACCACTCTCATGGGTCTGATGTGTTTTATTCACTTCTTAGTTTTAATTTCTAGTACAGCAAATACCAATAGATGTAACTCACATAAACCAAAGCTCTTTGAGTTCTTCAGTAGATAGAGTAAAGGGGTCCTGATGCCAAAAGAGGGTCCAGCTGTGCACACAGTGCAGGAAACTCTTCTGTAGCCCTTCTTGAAAGTGGGCCACAGAGGCTTTGCTCAAACACAGTTCGAAGCCTTAACTCCCCTGTGAAGTACTCAGTGAGGGCCAAGCGACCCTAAGAGAGGATTGTTTACAACGAAAAGCACCTTATCACTGACTAGAACACATCTGACCAAGGCATCTGGTAATCAGTAGTTCACTGCCAATTGGATCTGCACAAACAACACTGTTATTGTTTAGAGAAAGTGAAAAAAAATAATCATTGTCTTGTTGGCTTTCATGTCATTAAATTTTTTTTTAATGAAAGCTTTTTTTTGTTTTGTTTTTACAAAAGCAGTGCTTGCTCATTGCAGAAAATAAACAGGCAAAAAGAAGCACATAAAAGAACCCATCAGCTCATCTGATAGTTTGCCATTTATTGATTGGGACTAACTAGATTCATTCTCTTGGAAGATTTCCAAGATTGATTCCCTCCACTTTCAAGTTCAGAACAGGGTTTGGAGAAGTAAAAGTTAATAATGTAGGTAGGTCAGATTTTTCAGAGGTACCGGGATGAAATGGAAACTCCCTTTTCTCTACAGCTGCTTGTGCTCCCAGCTATTGGTTCAATGTGGAGCTCAAAACTCCTTCCATGTGTTCTTTTTTTCCTTAAGAATTTAGCAATTCTTCAGTTGCGTGGTGGGTTTTGCATGTTACTTTTATATATCAAAATGGATACCAAGAATAGTTTTTTGAAAAGTCAAGAAATATTTGTAAAGTACCTGCTATGAATTTCATGCTGTTCCTGACTACTGCAGAGGGTACCAACGAAGGAGGATCTGTTCTGAATTTATGGTCTCATTCGCTTCCAGCTGGGCCGTTTTCACTTTGTAACTTTATAACACTATCCCAGCTGCAGCAGGTAGCTTTTAAAAATAGTTGCTCTAGAGTAAATATAGAAAAGAATTCTCAGAGCTTATGTATTTGTCTTTTTCACAGAGATTGTTATGCTGGTATTTATTTGAATGAACTATAACTGACTAGAGACCTTTATGAAGAAAAGCTGTATAGAAGCATTACAAAGAGAGTAGTGGATGAAAAACTTTTCGTAGCATCACTGCTTATGTTCCCTTTGTGACATAGATTTCAGATTTCTGTGGTTATTGATTGCTGTAACTAGTCTGACGTCTGGTTTTTATAGGGTTGAGGCTTTTCTGGGTGGGAAAAAAACCTGATATAAGTGTCCTGAGTGTGTACTTCACTGGTAGGAGTCCCTCCTTTCCACAGTTGTTTAAGGAATGACTTTTGTGTACCAGCCACTAGGTGAAAGGGATAGATAGAGCAGTGGAGAAGACAGATCAGGTTCCTGCTCTCACGGAGCTTACATTTTAGTGGGGGAAGACAGCCCAACAGGTAAATAATAGAATTTCAGTGATAAGCACTGTGAAGAAAATGAGGCAGGTAATGAGGAAGAAGAGCAGACGATAGGGAGTGGGTGGTGGGGTTGACCCTCCTTGACATTTTGTGGTCAGAAGGCCTTCACTGTTGGCTGACATTTGAGCAGAGACCTGAGTGTTGGAAGGAGGCCAGCCAGGTGACTTATTTGGAGGAATAGGAGTAAATCTTGTCTTTCCCAAACTCTTAGGTTATTAGGCTAGCCTATTTTCCACTTTTTTTCCCCCAGTAATAGTCAAGTCTCCCCTGTGGTCTTAGTCTCTGAGAGTGGAGACTGTCTTCTGTACTGTTACTTCCCATTGCCTCCCTAGCACAGGGCCAGGTGGCACATGGTTACCTCTCAGTAAATTTTTGTTGAGGGTCTTCATTGATGGGCACTGGGGATATGACAGTGAACTAGACCAACTCAGTCTCCTTTTTCTTCTGTGAACCTTAAATTAGGTCTTGGAAGATATTTTGTGTGTGTTTTCCGTTGGACAACTTCAAGATCAGTGCTAAGCAGTACAGATAGCAACTTATTAAACTATAATCCCATACAATAATGCTAGTATCTTACCTGTACCCCTTCACATACACCTACATAGTAGTGGAGGTTTACCTGGGGAGCTAGGAAGTCCTAGGTGAAAAGGAGAATAAGGCTTCCACAAAGAACCAATCTCTATCTTTTGGAGGTGATCAAAAAGCAAGAAAGTAAGCACTGAGATTTTTCTGTAGCCTTACCACTGACAACTTTGATTTCAAGTTTCTGCTGAAATTATTCTAGCTTTAATAAAGATACTTGAAAGGACAGGCTTATTATTCATCCATTAGTCGTTGGTTATCACATCTGATAGGATTTATAGATATTCACATCTGACTTCAGTGCTCCATGGCGCAGGAAGACTGCTCTTCCTCCTGTAGTGACAAAAGCATTCCAATCATAATTTCAGATTAAAATGATCAGAGATCCCATCAGATCCAAAAGTGTACTTTATAAGTACTTGTTGGTATCCTGCTGTGCATTGCAAAAGAATTCTGGAGGTCTGCCAAACAGCACTCAGCAATAAGCCCTTTCCATTAGTTGAATGGTGTTGAGTCTTATTTCCTTACCCACTCTCTGACCTTAAAAAAATTATTTCATAGCTTAAAATCTATTATTACTTTTAGTTTTTAAGAGATTTACCAGAAATCCAGAGTATCAGAAACCGAAACGGTAATCGTACTTATATTAGGAATTGAGGAACAGTCAATTTGACTTAACAGACCTATGAGTTGAAAAGAAAGAGTAAATAGATATTGTTGCCTATGTCCTGATTTTTTTTTTTTTGGCTTGTTTTGTTTTTAAGACCCTTGGCTCAACCTCATTCTGAATTGATGAGTTTGAGGACAAGAGTCCATAACTAAGTATGATGAAAGTAGACATACCTAAAATTAGGGAAGGATCCCTTTAGGTGCTGTGTTTACTAGAAGGGAAACTTTTCTTTTTTTGCGGTACGCGGGCCTCTCCCTGCTGTGGCATCTCCCATCGTGGAGCACAGGCTCCGGACGCGCAGGCCCAGCGTCCATGGCTCATGGGCCCAGCTGCTCCGCGGCATGTGGGATCCTCCCGGACCGGGGCACGAACCCGTGTCCCCTGCATCGGCAGGCGGACTCTCAACCACTGCGCCACCAGGGAAGCCCCTAGAAGGGAAACTTTTAAGCTGGAATCTCTAACTTGCTTGGCAAAGTTCTCTTAGCTCTGAAGGGCTTTCATGCTTTCAAAGAATGTATTGGAGAAGTGAAGTACACACTACAATTCTTAGCAAGGTTAACTTGCCCAGAGTCTCACAGCTAGTAAATTGGACTGCCTGATTTGAATTCTAGCTCTTCAATGCCAGTGATGGGACTCCTAATCGTCCCATTATATTGCCTCTTAGATCATTGTTTTTTATTGGTTTTGTTTTACCACTAGTGTTATGTTCCCACCCCACCCCCATATTATTTACAAATGTATGTTTTTCAACTACACTTTGGGTCAAATAGACTTATAAAAACCTAGCCACTTTTTGCAGTGTGCCATGCTTGGAGAACAGAGTTTGTTCTGAGTTCTAAAAGAACCTATAAATGATCTCTTTGGAAACAAGATTAAGAGGATATTTGAATTTGAGAAAGTTGATTTTGCCTTTTTCTTCTCTTTGGAGAATAAACTGTCAGCTCTATAATTACACACTCTAGGATATATTCAGCTGTGGTTTTTTAATGTCAAAGCCTTTTAGACAAAAATGGTTTGGCTATTTGAAACTCAAACACTTCAATAAGGATGGAAATGGCTTGCTGAAGATTTTTTTACCAAAGTGTAAATGTTTCAACTATAAACTTAACTTCTGGGAAAAGGATTATTCCTAGCTTGAAATCCATGTCAAAATTTATTGCAAAAAATGGACATGGGGGTTGAGGGAGTACCCAGAAGCCTGATAGGTTGGGTTCATGATTTGGAAGAGCTAAAGGCTCTTCCTGTAATTAGATTAAGCTGTGTTCTGGGTCGTTATTGCATGGTATTTTCACCTTGATCTAATCAATCAGTATTTATTGAGAATCTAATACGTATTCTGCACTGCTAGGAATGATAGGAGATAGAGGGAAGTAATAAACATGGTCTCTCCCACCATGACACTTGTGATGGATGACATTCATATAAAAGACACACGCCTGGGGGCTGTGGCATAGATAAGATCATCTGTTTAAGGGAGCATATTGAAATTCAAATGAGTGGCAGAGACCTTATGAAAAGGGAATCTTGAATCTATCCATGTATATCATTCATTCATGGACTTTGTTACTTTTTTATTAGTTAACAAATTACTTGCTGTATACTATAACTTACCATGGCACATCAGTTTGTTGCGAAGTAACAGTTGAAAACTGTTGTTTTGGAGCTTATGACTGTAGGGGAGACAGGATTTACAGGCATAAAATAAATGAATAATTCATGATAGTGTAAAATACACTCAGGTGTGGGGCTATGCACTATGACTGCTCCTTGAGGGCTTTTGTAGTCAAGGAAATCTTTATGGGGAAAATGGCTGCTGAAAAGTGGACAGCATATCAGTTTGGGTTCTTAATTGTAAGAAACAAATAAAATCTCACTGTTTTTTTTTTAAGCAGAAAAGGAATTTATTAAAAAGATATTGGGACATGTGCAAACCCTCTGACCCTGCAATTTCATTCCTAGACACATACCCAATAGACACACATACACCTGTGTTCACCTGTGTTCACCAATGTGTCCATTTGTAATAGAACCAAACTGGAAACTATCCAAATGCCCATCAGCAGTAGCATAGACAAGTAGTGAAAGAAGACTATACACAGAGAGAAATGACAAACTGCAGTTACACACAACAGCATGGGTGAATCTCACAGACATAATATTGAGTGAAAGAAGCCAGATACAAAAGAGAGCATAGTGAATGATTTCATTTACACCAAGTTGAAAAACAGGCAAAAGTAAACTATACTGTTAGAAGACAGGATGGCAGCTGCCCTTGGGAGGGAAATCGTAACTGGAAGGGGGAACCGGGGGACTTTGAGGAGTACTTGGAATGTTCCTGACACAATGTTTCCTGACACAGGCGGGTTCAGTTTGTGAAAATTCTTTGAGCTGTATACTTTGTGCACTTTAAATCCCTTCCGAATGTATGCTGTGTACTTTTCTGTATGTAACACATCAGTAAATTTTTACTTTATAAAAAAATGTTCATTAGGTAACTCAGAATTACTGGAGCTCTTGACTATATACCCCAAAGCCTAGTTCAGTACCCTAACACATGCCACTGAACTGCACTGCCATCACCAAGCATTAACCTGCAGCTTGCACTGCTGGCCACTGCCATTAGCTGTTCTGGCCTTGTTGCCTGGGACCCTGATCCTGCTGTAGCTACTTCCATCTGAGTGTGATAGTTCCCTTCTTGGCTGCATTTCACCGCCCTCTTATTCAGAATCTGGGGTGGATGCCTTTGCTGGGTGGAGCCTAGTATAAGTAAGTGCCATCCTTACCACAAGGGAGGCTGGGAAAGCAAGTATCTAACATTTTCAGCTGTTGTAGTGGGTGGGGATATTTGCCAGAAATTGTAACAAAAAGGCAGGGTGGCGGGTGTTTCAGATTTTGGGACCGCGAGAAAGAGTGAAATCCCTCCTGAGGTGAACAAGTAGATTTCAAATGTTAGGAGCAGTAGAAGCCTGGGAGGTTGACTAGAGCATGGCGAATGGGACCAGTGGAACAAGTTCAGGCAAATTAAAGGGTGTGTTCTGGGAACATGGCTTGAGAGAAGTTGAACGAATAGGTTGGGACAAGATTAAAGATTACTTTGAAAGTCAGGCAGAGGAATTTAAATTTAATGTGGGAATTTTGGAGCCAGTAAAAGGTTTTGATCAAGAAAGTATCCTGAGAGAAGAGGTATTTAATTTAAAAAAAAGTTTTTATTTTATTTATTTTTGGCTATGTTGGGTCTTCGTTGCTATGCGCAGGCTTTCTCTAGTTGCGGTTCGTTGCGATGCTCAGGCTTCTCATTGCAGTGGCCTCTCTTGTTGTGGAGCACAGGCTCCAGGCACGCAGATCTCAGTAGTTGTGGCTCGTGGGCTCTAGAGCACAGGCTCAGTAGTTGTGGCGCATGGGCTTAGTTGCTTCGTGGCATGTGGGATCTTCCCGGACTAGGGCTCGAACCCCTGTCCCCTGCATTGGCAGGCGGATTCTTAACCACTGCGCCACCAGGGAAGCCCCAGGAAGAGGTATTTAAGGACCATTAATCTGACAGCAGTTCTAGGGGTAGCTAGGAGGTATCTATAGTAAGTTAGGGGTGTGGTGGTGGAGTTGGAATAGAAATAAAAGGCAAGGGGCCTTCCCTGGTGGCGCAGTGGTTGAGAGTCCGCCTGCCGATGCAGGGGACACGGGTTCGTGCCCCGGTCTGGGAAGATCCCACATGCCGCGGAGCGGCTGGGCCCATGAGCCATGGCCGCTGAGCCTGCGCGTCCGGGGCCTGTGCTCCGCGACAGGAGAGACCACAGCAGTGAGAGGCCCGCGTACCGCAAAAAAAAAAAAAAAAAAAAGAAATAAAAGGCAAGGGATTGGATTTCAGAGGGGATTTGAAGGGAAAAAAATCAATAGGACTTAACAAAGAGAATGAAGTAGAAGCTAATTCCCAAAACCTTTTGAGCCTGAGTGTCCTGCCTTTCCTTTCAAGCCAGTGAGGCTGAGAAGGCGGGCTCCAATTGGAGGAAGTCGAAGAGTAGATTTTCATTGTGGAATTGTTGAGTTTGAGGTGATAGGCATTGAGTAAAAGTGGCTCCTGCGCAGCTGGAGATGTAGACTGGGATGCCAAGGAAGCCCTGTGAAGGCATAGCTCTCACAGCGACAAGGACTATGAAGGCATGAGAACAGAATGTTTTGGACCCTCAGAGCATTTCTCAGTTCTCATTTATGGGTTGGCAGATAGGCTGTTTTGATATTAATGTAGTGGCAAATGTGAACCACAACCTGTGCCTTCTGCTCCATAGCGTGGAGTTCTCCACCCCAGCACACGTTGATACTAATCATTGTTTTACACTGTTTTGTTTGTTACTCTAATATCTTTGGAAAGAAAATGATTAATACGTGCCAGGCTTTTCTTGGTTGTTTCTGATAGTTTTGAATGCTTTGAATATTCACAAGGAGAATATGTTAAAACGAGGGACTTTAAACAAGACCAAGAGAGATTGTGTATGGAAAGCAGGCCTCCAGGTGATTAGAAGAATTCTAAGCTGCAGTTCTCAACACCACTGCAGGGTAGCCTTGGATCAGTGATGCCAGCTCCATTCCAGATTGTTCTGAGAAAAGAAAGCCTGTAAAACCTACTTGGGCCTCACAAGGTCTTATTGGGGCCTTAGCCAATACATTTAGGCATTGTCAGCAACCACAAGCTTTAGCATATCAGATTCAGGCTTGGTGAGGCAGCCCGGTCTCCAGAGCATGCAGAGCATGACGGGAGCTTTGTGTACAGCTTGAAAGCTGTTGCTGAGGCATGCCTTCTTGGTATTCCTCTTAGGACTTTATTCTCTGTAGTCTATAGCATGTCCCCACTTGTAGGTGACGCTGGTGTGCTCAGGTATCATTCAAGGCTATGCAGCTATCTTAACAGGAAACAGCTCACCCCTTGGGTATATGTGTGAGACAGTGAAGAAAATCCTTAGATGATGGCCCATCATTTCTGCTGCTGGTAAGTGTGCTGGCGTATCGTATTTTGAGTCCTTGGGCTCTTCAGTGCAATAGGTAATGTCCCCATGTTTAACCTAGTGTAGAAGATCAGAGTCAAGTTAGCTGAAAAGTCCCAAGGCTCTTTTGTCCCTGAAAGGTTTCTCTGCTAAAAGAGAGGTAGCAGGTTGAGAATGTAGGAAGGGACTTTAAGTCCGTGTCAAAAGATTTTTTTTTAATTAATCAATTAATTTATTTACTTATTAGTTTTGGCTGTGTTGAGTCTTCATTGCTGCGCGCGGGCTTTCTCTAGTTGCGGCGAGAGGGGGCTACTCTTCCTTGTGGTGCATGGGCTTCTTATTGCGGTGGCTTCTCCTGTTGCGGAGCACGGGCTCAGTAGTTGTGGTTTGCCGGCTCTAGAGCGCAGGCTCAGTAGTTGTGGCGCACAGGCATAGTTGCTCCGTGGCATGTGGGATCTTCCTGGACCAGGGCTCAAACCCATGTCCCCTGCATTGGCAGGTGGATTTCTGAACCACTGCGCCACCAGGGAAGTCCCATGTCAAAAGATTAATTAGGCTTTCTAATCAATTGGATTTTATTATGAAACAAAAATGATGAACGCTGCATTTATAAAAATTAACCTTTTGCTTATGGATCTAACAGCCTTTGCAGTACTGTTCCTTTGGTCATATGGTACACACGCTTAGCCCTGGCCCACATCATCATTTTTTCACGTTGGAATAAAATAGTTTGCCAAGACTTCTAAGTGTCATAGGTCACATAGCTTGTGACAGGATTTAAAGCAGCAAGACCACAGAAATCAGATCTATCATTATTTATGTAGAGAAAGTTCCACCAGCTGATTTGAGAAAAGCAGGAGTTTAACACCCCTCCCACGCTTCCCCTTCACCTCATTTACCTTAAAAAACAAAAGTCCTAACAAGTAAACTATAATTGCCCAAAACAAAACTAGCAAAGCACAGAGTGTGGAAACGATTATTAGGAGGTAAAAGGCAAACGTCACCAGTCTGTGCCATTACCTGAGCATCCTATGTTGAGTAAACTTTTTGGGGAAGGGGTATTGCTAACTTTATCAACAGGATTTCGATAAAAAGATAATCACCAAGTTACCATATATATTAAAAATACTTTGTTTCATTTTAGAGCTGGTTGAACTTCAGTGCTGGATAGAGCTTGTTTTTATTTTATGTATGTTTTTGTAGTCCAATTTAAAAATCTTACTCTTTTTAATCTAGGAGCTGTCTCGTCTTATGCATTGGAACTTAATTTGAGAGATTCAGAAAACGCCACTTGCCTTTATGCAAAATGGCAGATGAATTTCACAATACGCTATGAGACCACAGACAAACATAATGTAAGTATTTTTATTTGTCTTTGAGTTTTATAGTAGGAATTTACTTCTACTCTTTTTTTAGCCTTTGTATTCATTTATACAAATAAGATTTCATATGTTAACTGACTTAACGTGTAAATTCTGTGGAGCTATTTTAGCATGTACACTTGAAGGTATTCTATTTAGTGTTGGAATGAATATTTTTTATTTTATTTATTTATTTAGGAATGAATATTTTAATTCATCAGTTCTTCAGAGGTTTTTTGGAGTTGGTTAAGGGCAAATAATCTGAAGACTGTATGGTGTTTCTGTATGGTCTAACTACTTCTATCGTGTTTGTAACATGTACTAACATCAAAGCTTGTCCTTTTTTTAATAGCTTGCTATTAAAGTCTCCTTTGGGGGGGTGGGGTATCCTCTCAATCCTTTTTGCCTTCTTATTTCTTTTGGTTAAGGTCCTGCCTACTTACAATCTGATTTTTTTAAAAAATCAACTTAATAACAGAGGTTCAGGTCGGTTTTCCTTTTCCTTTTAGACTTGCATGGATTTGTCCAGAGGGACTGGTGTGTAGCTGAATGAGACTGGTCAGCACAGACGGGCCAGGCTGGCCACGGGGGGTGTGAAGTCAACTGCAGTGGCAACCCACTTGGAAATGCTTGTGCTCATTGCTGCCTGTTTGGGCCTAACTCCCAGATTTTTTTTTCTTTTAGAAAACTGTAACCATTTCAGACCTTGGTCCTGCAACGTACAGTGGAAGCTCTTGTGGGGATGACCAGAATGGTCCCAAAATCGCAGTGCAGTTTGGATCTGGTTTTTCCTGGATTGCGAATTTTACAGAGGAGAAGTCTTTTTATTCAATCGACAGTATCTCATTTTCCTACAACACGAATGATAACACAACATTTCCTGATGCGAAAGAAAAAGGTAACCTTAAGAATTGGATTGTGTTGTGTTCTCTTGCTCTTGATTAATAATAAAAAGAAATGTAAATAATTTAAAAGCCATCCTTATGCAAGTCTGTCCTCCTGTTTGTAATGGAAACATCATGTCTTTGTATTCCCTTGCATGGCATAGTGTTGGACACAGTAAGGATATTTGCTGTCATTGCTTGGTGCTTTACTATGTACCATGTATCAATAGTATCCTAAGTGTGTTGCCAGCAGCATCTCACTTAATCTTTAACAGCAACCCTGGGAAGTAGATGTTATCTCAATTTTACAGGTAAAGGGAATGAGGCTTGATGAGATTAGATGTCTTTCCCAAAGGTCACACAAGCTAGTAAGTGCATGAGCTGGTGTTTGAACCAAAGTGTGTTGAGCTTACAGAGTCCATGCACTTAACTACTATTATTTATTTCATTCAATAGTGGGCATTCAACAAATGTTGAATGAATGAGAAAATCCTTTACTATTAACTATTTTATTTTATTTTATTTTTTATTTTTTTCTTTTTAACATCTTTATTGGGGTATAATTGCTTTACAATGGTGTGTTAGTTTCTGCTTTATAACAAAGTGAATCGGTTATACATGTACATATGTTCCCATATCTCTTCCCTCTGGCGTCTCCCTCCCTCCCACCCTCCCTATCCCACCCCTCCAGGCAGTCACAAAGCATCCGAGCTGATCTTCCTGTGCTATGCGGCTGCTTCCCACTAGCTATCTACCTTACGTTTGGTAGTGTATATATGTCTATGCCTCTCTCTCGCTTTGTCACAGCTCACCCTTCCCCCTCCCCATATCCTCAAGTCCGTTCTCCAGTAGGTCTGTGTCTTTATTCCTGTCTTACGCCTAGGTTCTTCATGACATTTTTTTTCTTAAATTCCATATATATGTGTTAGCATACGGTATTTGTCTTTCTCTTTCTGACTTACTTCACTCTGTTTGACAGACTCTAGGTCTATCCACCTCATTAAAAATAGCTCAATTTCGTTTCTTTTTATGGCTGAGTAATATTCCATTGTATATATGTGCCACATCTTCTTTATCCATTCATCTGATGATGGGCACTTAGGTTGTTTCCATCTCTGGGCTATTGTAAATAGAGCTGCAACTATTTTAAATGTGTACAAGTTTAGTAACCTGAGACCAGCAGAAATAGTTCATCTTCAAATCTTTTTTACCATTTAGGTAGGATTTTGGCTGAAAAGTAAAAAAGGTAAGGGAAAAAAGTTTTTAAAAAATGTAAGATGACTGAAATCAACATTTGCTGCTATTTTGAGAGAATTTTAGGTCAAAATGAACTTGGGAAGGCATTGGGAATTAGGCCGTTGTTGTGACTACTAGAACTGAAATGTGTGTTAAAATATTTTGAAGGCATGGATAATGGAGATTTCAGTCTTTCTTTTTTTTTTTTTTTTTTTTTTTTTTGCATTACGCGGGCCTCTCACTGTTGTGGCCTCTCCCGTTGCGGACGCACAGGCTCAGCGGCCATGGCTCATGGGCCCAGCCGCTCCGCAGCATGTGGGATCTTCCCAGACCAGGGCACGAACCCGTGTCCCCTGCATCGGCAGGCGGACTCTCAACCACTATGCCACCAGGGAAGCCCCCAGAGATTTCAGTCTTGTTAGGGATATAATTCTCTCCTTTCTCCCCTCTCCACTGAGATTGGGATATTAACACGGTGTTTGTAGTAGCTTAGCATTTCTCACAGATAGTATTTCATCCTGACCCCAGAAGCACAGGTAGATGGGCTTTAGTTTCCTGGACTTGGGGATGAGTGATTCATTTGGATTTATGGGATATCAAAAGATCATACTTTAAAGATCCAGAAGTGAATGAGCTCGTGTAAAACTTGGGAGGTATCACTAACTGAGACTTGGAAATTAAATCCTAGTTTTCTTTTTACTGATATCTTCGCTTGAGAGGATAACTAAAGAAAGTTTATTATTGGGTATCTTGGTATTTAGCTTTCTGCCATATATTGTCTTTCAGAACTAGTATTAGGATTTGCCCCTGACTTTCACCGAGCTTAAAAACTAGTTGGAGAGACAAAGTGAAGTTGTTTACCCAAGTTACATGGATAAATTGGAAAGCATTGAGATCCTTGTGAATTTGTTATTGTTTGTGTTTTGGGCATGGAGGGTTCATAAATCTTTCTGACAATGTGAGGAAAGCTCTAGACCCTCTCAAAGTACAGAGTAAACTGCATATGGTACACAGTCCCTGAGCCCATCAGTGGATGCCTGTGGACAAGAGGTCCTGATGAGGAGCAGAGGTCAGCGTGCATTGAAGGAGTGAGAAAGCTTGGTGTAGAGAAGGAGGGCCTGAGCTGAAACTCGGCCTAATGGTAGATTTTGAATAAGTGGAGAATTTTGAGCAGAATATTTCCAGCAGGGGGAAGCATAGTCTGCACAGCAGTAATTGGAGAGCTGCCTGATTAAAGTAGAGGCTGTGTGTGTAGTAGAAGGAAAATCAAATTGGCTAGGTGCAGTGAGTCTAAATTATAGGGGGCCTTGGAAGCCAAGGAAAGGCATTTATAGCTTGATGGGGTAGGCACTGGGGAACCATTTTAGGTTTTTAAGCAGGAGAATGATGTAACAAAAGCAGAGACAGTAGTTTATAAAGAATGTTCTGCAGGATTAATTGGAAGTGAGGAGACTACAGGCAGAGATTCCAGTTTAAGAGGCTGTTATAGGAATCAAGTGATGATGTAATGAGTAGCCAGACCAAGTGGGGTGGCAGTAAAAGCAGATGGGGTTTAATTTGACAGATTTGATGGAAAAACTGTGGACTCTGAAAGGTTAATGCCAGTCTCTCCCCCCTTTATTTATTTATTTATTTTAATTTTATTTTTTTTGGCCACGCCGTGCAGCTTGTGGGATCTTAGTTCCCTGACCAGGGATTGAACCTGTGCCCTCAGCAGTGAAAGCATGGAGTCGTAACCACTAGACCATCAGGGAATTCCCTCATCCCTTTTATTTTAAACAGGGAAAGATGCAATTTTTATTGCTAGCTTCTGTGTAATATTTGCGACTATTTGAGATTTTTAAATGGTTTCCTTAAATAGACTGTTGATGATGTTTTTTTCTTTTTTTAAATAAATTTATTTATTATTTATTTTTGGGTGCATTGGGTCTTTGTTGCTGCGTGCAGCTTTCTCTAGTTGTGGTGAGCGGGGGCTACTCTTCATTGCAGTGCACAGGCTTCTCATTGCGGTGGTGGAGCTCGGGCTCTAGGCGTGCGGGCTTCAGTAGTTGTGGCTCGCAGGCTCAAGAGCGCAGGCTCAGTAGTTGTGGCGCACGGGCCTAGTTGCCCTGCAGCATGTGGGATCCTCCCAGACCAGGGATCGAACCCATGTCCCCTGCATTGGCAGGCAGTTTCTCAACTGCTGCGCCACCAAGGAAGCCCTAAAAATGACATAGATTTATAGTGTAACTCCAGTATGTCTACAGCTTGTTTTTGCACTCGTTTTGTTTTTGAGGCCTATCTACATACAGCTAGTTCATACATCTATTCACTGATGTTAACAGTGGGAAACAGTTTTGGAGAAAAATGTTCTGGTTCATTGGTTTAAAATTTTTTTTCCTTTGGCCGTTAGGGGGTGCCAAGGCGCATAAGTCCTGCCTTGCTATGTGACGGAGAGGCACAGAAGGCAGCCTATATTAAGGGCCTTGAATACCTTCCTTCCTTGCTTCTCCAAAAGAAGCTAAGCCATTTGGGTGGATAAGTGTGATCATAGTCTTTTGAAGTTTCACCATATAGGCATTATAATAACTCTGCACAGAAAGGTGGTAACTTATTGCTTTCATATTCTGAAATTTTCCTGAAATGGAATAGTCTTTAAATCCTATCCAGGAAAAGGTTTCGAAAACTCATTTTAGTTACTATAACTTACTTTGGGATAGTAGCACAAAAATAATCGTTGATTATTCCATCTCTCTTCTTTGTTTTATCACTAAGTCCTGTTGATTCTACCTTAGCTCTGTGTCTTCAATTTGGCCTCTTTACTCTCTTCTTACTGCCCCTCACTATCTTGGTTTAGGCAACTCCTCCTCGCCTTTCCCCTTAACCAGCTCATTGGCCTTCTAACTAGTTTCCCTCTTAAATGACTTTCCTTAAAAGTTTTCTGCTCTGCCTAACCTCTGCAGTTTTGCTATGTTCCTTAAAATAAATGATACATTTGTTATTCCCAGCTTTAAAAACTGAAGCTGACCTGCTATTGCGAACAAAATAAAGCCCAACCTGTCCTTAGATCATAGAAGATGCTTCAAAGTGTGACCACCTGCAACTTACCTTTCCTTCCTAATCCCCATCACGTCTTTCCTCTTACTCCTTGTGTTTCAGCCACAGTGAATTTGTCAGTTCCTGAACAGGCCTTGTCTTTTGTCACTTCAGGAATGGGGTGGGGCAGGCAGACAGAAGAGATGAAATTCTAATGTATATTTATATGATCACTTTCCTCCTACCTTCTTGGAAATAGCTACTGTTAATCTTCTTTTACAGGAGTTTTTACTGTTTCTGACCATGTGGCATTCAGAGTTCCATTGAATGACATCTTTAGATGCAATAGTTTATTAACCTTAGGAAAGAATGATGTTGTCCAGCACTATTGGGATGTTCATGTACAAGCTTTTGTCCAAAATGGCACAGTGAGCACAAAAGGTGAGCACTTAAAATATATATATTTCTATACTTGGGTCCTAACTTAAGATTAGAGTATACCAGGTAGCTTTAGTTGAAGTCGTTATCTTAAAGTATTTATATGTTAAGACTTACACCTTACTCTGCACTGTAAAGTTTTTATAAATAACAGCAATTCTTATTCTTGTGGAACTTGCACTTTTAAGTTTCTGATGTACATGTTGTGGAATGGTCTTTTAAAATGTGCTACCTGCAGTGTTTTCACTGGATAAAACCTAATCTTTGTTTGAACAAATCCTCAGATAGCATTTGATCCTCAGCTCTTCAGCTTTTGAAGATCCAAGACGAAGGCTGAGAAATGGGATTTCTGTGTTCTAATCTTGACTTTTATAAATTGATTTTGTAACTTTTATGTGACTTTATGGGCAATACAATAATTTCTCGTGCACCAGTTCTGGAAAACTACCAACACTTCCTAAGAAGAGGTTGAAATAAAAGGTTCATTTGTATTTAAATTCTTCAATGATTTTTAAACTTTTTTCAGTTAAAAACAGTATCTTTCCTTATACTGGTTATATGTGGAAAAGAAGAGGGCAGGCCTAGGTAGAGGCAAACTGTTTTCAAACTTAAACCTCTGATTTTCACCTCAGAGGCAGATGAAGTTTTGGGGGAACAAAGGGACTTAAGGGTATGAAAAGATGAGTGTGTGGCCACGCATGAGTAGATAATGCATTTGTATGTGTCTGGAGCCTGTCTGCCATGTCATAACTCTTAAGACTGTCTGCATATGAAGCAGCAGTTTGAGGACCTCTGCCTCATTTAGTTTAAAATAATACTATTAAGATATTCTCTACGCTAAATATAACCCTTTTGGACTTTTATTGTGAGAAATATTTTGCTCTTCCCTGGCCTTATGAATTAAAAAATTTATTTTGTCCTTTGTTTCAGAGTTTTTGTGTGATAAAGATAAAACTTTAACCACAGTGCTGCCCATCGTTCCCACCACTGTGCCATCTCCTACTACAACACCCTCTCCAAAGGAAAAGCCAGAGGTTGGATCCTATTCAGTTGTAAATAGCAATGGGACATGTCTTCTGGCTACCATGGGGCTGCAGCTGAACATTACTCATGATAAGGTATAGTTGCCTGTTTTTATTGATACATTCTTTCTGTATCTCCTTTCAAATGTAGTGGGTCCAGACTTCACCCCAAGAGTAGTGTTATTAGAATGATGCAGTTTTAAATAGAGATTTGTGTTGACTTGTAGAGTTTTGATTAATTTGAGTTATTATAACCGTGAAGAGTTAATGTCACTGTCAAGGTGTTGTATTGGCCAGCAGGAAACCTAGTAGTTTAAAGGACTCTTCGGAGTGTAGATTTTTTTTGCCATCAGTAGATCAGAATACGAGCAGTTGATCTTTATTTCAGTTAGTTTAAAATATAACTCCTTCACACTTTTACCTGAACCACACTAGGTGTGGAACAGTGCAGCTGTTTCTCCAGCTATTTGGTGACTTGAATGGTATAGGTAGATAGGCAGATAGAGGTAGGGGTGTACGATGGCACTTCTGGTTGCAGTGCTCTACTGGGGCTACAGAGGGCGTGCCAGCAAACCAATCCCATTTTCAGAGTCCTGGGATTTTAAACAAGCTAGACAGATGGCTCTTGTGCTCCATTAAAAAATGTGTTTTCATTTGGCTCATTATTTGAGGAAGCTTTCCTGTTGTCTTCCTTTTTTTTTTTTAAAGTCTTCTGAGTCATAGCTTGAGGACCTGGGCCAGCTTTGAAAGTAAGGTATCAAACACTTAAGTATCCATATCTAGGAGACAAAAGGATTTTTTTGTTCTCCACGAACTTGGTCTTATTAGAGTATAAGGTTTTGCTGTAGATTTTTATGGTTCATCTGTACCTCTCTCCCTCTTCTTCCCCTGAAGGTTGCTTCGGTTATTAACATCAATCCCAACACAACCAACTTCACTGGCAGCTGCCATCCTCAAACTGCTCTACTTAGGCTGAGCAGCAGCAGCATCAAGTATCTGGACTTTGTCTTTGCTGTGGTGAGTAACAGGTTTATCAAAACTTAGGGGAGCACATCTGAAAGTCTAAAAAGGGGTGTGTGTGTGTGTGTGTGTGTGTGTGTGTGTGTGTGTGTGTGTGTGTGTGTGTGTGTGTGTGTGTATTTGTTGAGAGGGATAATTACCTCTATTTTCCATTTCAACACTACTCAATTATAAAGTGTATACAGTCCATTGATCCCTGTTAATCCCTCAGGGTCACTTCGATGTTCTGTGGGCTGGACTCGAATTCTGCTATTCTGTTTTTATGTAGACCTTAGGGTAGGAGTAAGAATTAACCCATATTAAAAAAAAAAGTCTAATCTATCCATATAGATATATGTTACAATAAAGTTTATTTATAAAAGACAAAGTAAGTTCCATAATATTTTCTCTACTATTGGTTAGAAAATTCTCATGTTTGTCTGTTATAATATTTTAGGCTTTTTCAAGGCTATATATTTATAATAGTATCAGTAATAATGATAGCTAACACTTATTGAGTACTCAACTATGTACAAGGCTCTGTGCAAGTACTTTACGTGCATTACGTCAGGATAGTTTATAATGGCAGCATTCAGGTTTTTGTTGTTCATGATCGCATCAAGGGCTGAACCCTAAGCAGAAGTTTCCATGCATGTTCTGCTTCTAGGTAGCGTAAATTGATCATTGGGGACCTTTATTTCCACCTTCTCAGAAGCAGTTGTTACCCCATAATTTTTCAAAGTGTGTGTGTGTGTGTGTGTGTGTGTGTGTGTATGTACACATGTTACAGCAGATTGGAATGGGGAAGAGAGGCTATCAATGAGGGAAAATGTTGGACCACCAAAGTTATTGTATAAGGGCCTAAAAAACAGTTCTGCTTTCAAATCGGATTACTCTTATCTAGGGATGGGGAAATAGTCTCAACGTCTGATATATGAAAAGTTAGGCATGTCTTTGTTTTGTGTCTGAACTTGGTATTTTGAGTCTGAAGCCTCTTTTCTCTATGGAATACATGCTGAGTAATTGAGGATTATATTTTAGAAAGGTTTATAAAAACCTTCTCCTTTACAGCATTCAAATAATTACTCCGTTGTAGTACATATATGACCAGTGAATTACTATTAAGAATGTCTAGTTAAGCTTGTCATCTTCAGTGTGATAAGAGCAGGCTTCCCAAGTTACCTCACAGAGATTATATTATAGTCAATAAGAATGAAGAAAGTAATATTTTAGATTCACCCCCTTTTGAGTGATTGAGCTTGATCTTTCTAGCTGAGGTAAGATCCTAACAGGAACATGGTTTCTTCTGACTCTCATGGGGAAACATGTAATATTTAATGATTACAATATTTAATTGCCCAGCAGACTATTCTAAAATGTAATTCAAAATAGTGACATTTTAACCATGATATAGGTACTTTGAAAAATCAAGAAACGTCTGCCGTGTCACCAGAGTTCAGTGGGGCCCATCTCACCTTCAATCCTATCATGACACTTACTTCTAAGGATAATTTATTGAATTTGGTGTATATGCAGGATGTTATGGTGGGATACAAAGAGGAAGGCCTGTATTCTTCAGATGCCCATGGATTAGTGGTAAAGATAGCAATGTACTAATAATTACCATTTTTATGGAAGGCCTTGAATGTCATGCTGGCTTTTGGAATTGATTCTTTGGGCAAGTAGAGTGCTGTGGGATGAGTGCTAGACCAGAGGAAGATACAAAGTGCTATAAGAGTGTAGAAGAATGAGCCATTAATTCTAGCTAGGGTAGAGTCAGGAGGGTTTAACAGAGAAGATGGCATTTAAGCTGGACCTTCAAGGATGGGTCAGATTTGTACACATGGGGGAGAAGGTGGGGAGTAAGTGAAAAAGTACAAGCTACCCCTGGATAAAGGAACACAATCAAGACCAGGTGGAGAATGAGACATGTAGCATGTTTAGTGAATGATAAGTTTGGAAGAGTACTTGGGACTAATTGTAGAGAGCCTTGAATGCCAAGCCAAGGAGAGATGCGATAAGGTTGTTCAGGTCCTCTTTATGCTTCCTCCTGAAATTCTCTTAGTCTGCCCCCTGGTTTTCATTCCCTACTGATTCAGGCCTGCATTACTTCTTACCTGGATGTTTCACACAGCCTCCTAACTAGTCCCATCTCTTCCTCCCCTCCCCCAATGTACTTTGGCATCAGCTTGATCTTCCTGAAGCTCAGCTCTTCCTCAGAAACCTGCAGTGGTTCTGTTTTGCCGACAAGAAAACATCTAAATTCCATGCCAGGGTAGTTCACGCCTCCCCTCCCTGCCATGCAATGTAACCTGCATATCCAGCTTTATGATTCCTTCTTTCCCTTTATATGAATCTCATGCTTCCCTGTGCACATGTTCCCTGTGCACATCCCAGGCTCTGCAGCCAGACTTCCTGGTGCCAAATCCCAGCTCACCGACTACCGTGTAGCCTTGTGGAAGTTACTCAACACCCTCCATAATTCAATTACAAAATGGGGTGTTGTAATTCTTCCATTCCGTGAAGCCTCATATGTAAAGTTTTAAGAACAGCGCTTGTCACTTTGTAAGTTCTCAAATGCTCGTGTGCTTGTGATTATGCTCATTTTCTGACTACCTTTACTCATGTGGTTGCTTTCTCGAATACTCATTTCTGCTTATTTCCTAATTGAATCCTACCCAATTCAAATGGCCCACCCCTAAGCTTGTGTTATCTTTGCTCCTCCCTTAGTTGGAAGTAACGTCTCGTCTTTTAATTTTCATAACGTATCACTTTTTTGTAATATGGTTATTTATTTATATCTATCTTCTCTTACCTGGCAGATTGCAAAGGCGGTGGGGGCAGGAACCATATCTGGTCCATTTTGATGGCTCCCTGGAACACTTAGATATGTTACCTTGTACATACTAAAAGCACTGAAATAATTAGAATGACTGGCTAATCAGATGAGTGCTTCAGAAAGAAAATAGCAGCGAAGGAAAGGTTAGAGCTGGAGAGGCTGAAAGGCAAGGAGCCCCGTTAAGAGGCTGTTGTGATCCAGGCTAGAGGTGGTGAGGGCTCAGAAAGTGATAGAAAGAATGGAATGGAGGGAGTGAATTGCTGAGTGTCTAAGAACCATATGAGCACACCTCTGGTCCAAAAGTTGGAAACAAAATGAAGAGGGAAAGGGTTTCTGTCACATTTTGAGTCCCTTTACTTAGTTGCAGTTTATTCTACTGGTCCAGGTCTAATCCATGGTTTTATCTTCTGGGTAATAGTATTAGATTGCTTTCTTTCTGTAGACATTAACTGTACCTGTAGACAGTTGTGATGCATTGATTAACTGGAAGCTCTTTTTCACACAGAAAAATGAAAACCGATTCTATCTAAAGGAGGTGAATGTCAGCATGTATTTGGTTAACGGCTCTGGTAAGCAAAACATTGGCCTCTGGGAAAAAGAGTATGGGTTACACTGAAAGAATAGAAACTGTAATTATCTTGTTACCAAATAGTGCCTTATTTAATGGACCAGAAGATTCTATGTCAAAATTGTACTTTGACCATAACTTAAAATCAGTAACTTAGAACTAGAGTGTTCTATCTTTTGCAGTATCCCATATTTTCAAAGCATGGTAGATAATAGTTAACGATGTGAGTGAGTTTTAGACTGTAGAAACATCTATAGAAAGATACGGAACCTAGTGATCTTAAGAATGGCTTTTTGTGGGCAGACCCTGTACCCTAAGCCCCCATATTTCACAGAAAAATCCTGGGGACTGTCCCATTTTTTTGTTGTTGTTGTTGTTGATGGGATAAGAAGTTACTAACATGTTTTTTTTTTCCCCTTAAAGTTTTTAGCATTGCAAATAACAATCTCAGCTACTGGGATGCCCCCCTGGGAAGTTCTTATATGTGCAACAAAGAGCAGACTGTTTCAGTGTCTGGAGCATTTCAGATAAATACCTTTGATCTAAGGGTTCAGCCTTTCAATGTGATGGAAGGAAAGTATTCTACAGGTAAGAATCAAGCAAGTTTTATTAATAATTTATGGTCTTAGGTTGACTGCTGGGTGGCTTTTCCTTTGAGTCATGGGAATATAAGCACTGAAATACAGGAATATGAATTCACCTCTAGACTCTGTTGTAGAGTTCTCATAGCCTTGAGCAAGTTGTGTAACTATATTTAGCTCATCATTTTGCTCAAATTAGATTTGTTTTGTGATCTCAAAACCATTTGCAACAAAGTTTTTAAAGCTAAAACTGAGGAGATTTAAGTGAGCTTTACTTAAGGTGTAGACATTTCTCCATGGGTTGTAGTTTGTGGGAAGGGTGGCACTTGGGAGCAGCAGTTTTTGAGCATCTTGCTCTGCCTTCTTGGGGCCATCTTCTCGCTGGAAACATTTTCATACCAGAATTAAAGCAGTTTGGTCTCATTTTGTTAAGACAAAAGATTGCAGTAGGGAAGCCTCAGATATCATGACCTATGTTTTGGCCAGCCAGAAAGATCTGGAGAGTTTTAAAAGCATGTGCCAGTGTGAATGAGGCTTTTTGAAGGTCTACTCAGGGCTAATGGTGATATTTATCAGATTTTTAGTGAAAGCTTTGTGAAGGGCTTATTGCAGTGTGTTTATATGAATATGAAAGATGCATTTGGCATTACAAGATTAAAATTTGCTTGAAGAGGAAAAAGTACATAAAATTCCTTAATTGACTTGTCCTTTAAAACCAATTACTTAAAATTGACGGTTTGTGGATCACAGTTCTGCCCAGCAGAGCCATCCCAGTCATCCACATCCTTTTTAACAATTAATTCTATGGTTTAGAAGGAAATGTGGAAGCTGTGTTTAAAGTGAATGTGCTGTGAGCTGCTCAGCAGTTTTGCACTAGTGCTGAACACCTAGCCTGACTTGGTTAGGCCAGAATAAATTGGGCTCTTCACCCTACCATTCTTGTGATTAGAAGGGTTAATCACAATTTAAAAGTACTTTCAAGAATTCATTTCCCCCTTTGTCAGTTTTGCTTACAAACTTCAATTATTTTGATCCTTTAATAGTTTTACTTTTGAGTCTTTATTGATCTCCCCTACATTATTACCTTAATTTTAGGTCCAAATTTGTGTTTAGAACTTAAAATCATTTGCAGTGTAAAATCCGCTCAAGCCTGTTTGTCTAGTCAGCTGTAATAGACATGAGCTGTGGTTTTTCTCTAATTTGAAACTTTGGTTTTTATGTACATAGAATTAGAAATGTCACCCAAAGGAGTATACAACATTTAGTACTGATAATGAATGCGTAATCTATTTGTGGAGCTAGGTTCTTGACTGTGGGTACCTATAAATACAACACACTGGTAATAATTCACTGTTTAGGAGAGGAAATAGACTTTCAGTAAGGTAAGAGTGTTGATTGGATTTTACTGGATCAGACTACTGTCTAGAAATGGGGAAAATAGCCCCTGTGGGCTGCCAGCCCTGACCAGATTGATAAATGTGGTAAACACACTCAAATTAGTAAGAGGTCCCAGTTTCTTGACTTTTGCAGCCACTAAAAGCATATACTTGAAGTCGGGAATCTGCAAACTTTTTCTGTAAAGGCTCAGACAGTAATTGTTAGGGTTTGGAGGCCATGTGGTCTCTGTCACAATTATTCAGCTCTGCTGTTGTAGCATGAAAACAGCCACAGGCAATAAACAAATGAGTGAGGCTGTGTTCCAGTAAAGCTTTACTTGTGGATACTGAAACTTGAATTTCATATAATTCTCATGAATCACAAAATCATCATCTTTTGTTTTTTTTCCAATCATTTAGAAATGTTCAAAAGGCATTTTTAGCCCTTGGGCCAGATTTGGCTCACGGGCTATAGTTTGCCCGATCTTTGCTCTAAAGGATTCCAGAGCCAGCATGTCTGTTTTAATCCCACAGTTAAACCTTCCTGATCTGCTCCGAGTTTCCCAAAAGACATTCACTCTACCACCAAGAGTCTAATCCTGCTATGTAGCTATGTGGCTAGATTAGCTCTCTTCATTTCTGATAAAGTAATACTCCTATTTTGGAAAGCACTTGGAATATATACAAAGAAATACAGACACATGTATGTGTTTTACTCAGATATAAACGAGTGTATATTCATATATATCTATATATATACACATACATGAATGAAAGGACAAATAAGGTTTAGGATTTTAATTCTAGGACACTGCATAATTTTATGTAGCTTTATCACTAAAATATACCTGTCTTAATTACTTTAAGTTGATCTTATAAGAGCATTTCTGAATTTTGAATATCAACATCTTTTACTTTTGGACATCATTTTTTTTATTATACTCATTATTTGTTACACACTTTTTCTCACCTACAGCCCAAGAGTGTTCGCTGGATGATGACACCATTCTAATACCAATTATAGTTGGTGCTGGTCTTTCAGGCTTGATTATCGTTATAGTGATTGCTTACCTAATTGGCAGAAGAAAAAGTTATGCTGGATATCAGACTCTGTAACACTAATCCACATGTGACTCTGTTACAAAACAATAAAGCAAGTACAAGATCCAAGATCCAACATGCAATACTATTCGATTTAAGGTATATATAGTTGCAGTTCTGATCTTAACAACAGGTGGTACAGAGGATTTTGAACTTAAATAGATAAAAATACCCCTAAAACTATAAACTATAAATTAGTCACATGATTTTGGTTTTCCCAACTAAGGAATTTAAAAGTTATTTCTACAACAAAAAACATGTGCAAAATCACGTGGATTATAGATTCTATTTTATTGTCTTGAATTAGTATTGCATTGTTCTCACTTTAAACATTCTGACTAGAAATATACAGCTTAGGAAAGGGTTAACCGCACCTCCACATGTAGTCGATTTGAGACAACACATTCTACGGTGGATTTGTACTTGCTCCTTTGCATTTTTTGGTGATTTTGTTTGCAGGTTAACTTAGCTGCTTTGGCATTGCTGTGTATTTGACTATGAGAGATATGCCAATAGATTTGAACAGGGTCTAGTATTATTATGTTCTTAGCAATGCATGCTTTTCTAATGCCTTTTGAATCCATTTGTATTTAATGTGGCTGTAGTGACAAAAGATACAAAAGCTTTAAAATTTTGGAATAGATGTTAATCTTATTGTTTAATCTTTTTAAGAAAAAAACTGGATATTTCCGTCTTTTAAATTGTAAGACACAAGACTATTCCAACTGGGCATTTCAATCCATTTTCTAGATGTTTTAGAGATAATTGCTAGGCAGTGCCAATTTGGGGTGTTAGTCCCTTGTACCCGTAAATTGGCTTCTACATGCAGTGCTAAAATTAATGTAGATTTCTCTTTAGCTTTCTAGTATCCTTGTTGGTGATGGTTTGTTTTATTCTCTTCTTTTCTTTTCCTTAAAGAAGAAATGCCAGTATGTCCTAGAACCTAGATAAAGAACTTGCACCTAACCCAAAAGTCTTGGCCTTCTCTTTGTTCATGAAAAAGCTGTTCTTTGTTTCCAGCTTGTGTTGATTGCTACAACATTTACTAATTTGGCTTTCACATTTAAATAGTTCTGTGCTAATCAAAACTTACATTATTATTTTTCATTATGGTAGCATCATCATTAATTCATGTATTTTGTGTTCAGCTCTGTGCTCTGGGGAGTTGCACCAATTGTCCATTTAACCTGCACCACCTAATGTTTATATGAGAAAGCAAAACATTTCTGCTTGATAGTTAGCACATCAAGTATTTCTTGCTGCTTTTGTCTTTCTTCCTTTTTTTTTTGGTATTGAGATGGCTGAGCAAATATTAAAAAATTGTTAACATGCAGCAATATATGGCAGGTTCCGTGTTTGGGGGGATGGGAGATTATGTGTGCCTCCCATTCACTAGAAAATGAGATATCTGGGTTCCAAAATGTTGTTTGCGTTGAATAAATTTGGTAGTCTAGTGACACACACGCAGAGGCAATTGCATGTTAGCATGTGTATGTCTATAACTACCTTTCGAGTTATATTGGCATGATAAATATTTTCTCCCACCTAAATTTGCTCTCTGTTTAGAGTAGCCTGAAAATCTTACTGGCTCAGAATAAGATTCCTGACTAAGCCCCTCTCTAAAAGCTACATTGAGCTGCATTGCCAGCTTAAGGCACTTTTTAAAGGCTAAATATAAATCTGATTTTTTAAAAAAAATTTTTATTTAAATAGTGTTTTAGTGTAAGATTGTTAACGTTGTCAGAATGGATAATGCTTGCAAGAATGTGAGCCTTAGATATTTCTCATGAGTCAAAACAAAGCAGCTTTTTAAAAAAATAAAAATTGGAAGCACAAGTGGGTGGCACACTGGCTTAATGCTGTTAATGTTTCTAAAAGTTTCTACCTTTAGATTATATATCTGATTTATATTAAAATACCTCTAATTAGTACTGTTTTATAGAAAATCTGACCTAATTGAATATTTTTGTATTTTACATGGGCCAGTTTATATGCTATCATTCACACTATCATTTCCTATAGCCATGTGTTCTTTGTACCTTTTGTAGTTTTGCTTTAACGGATTTACACCTTGATGATCTAACACTCTATTTGGTTTCTGGGTGTTTTTCATGGGTTAGCATTTGTATAAAGAAACTGGTCCATGTAAATACTTTCCATGTTTTTTCCTCAGATGTTTAAACCACTAGTTGATGTATGGTATTTCTCTTCAGATATTTGCCTGTCCATTTGCTCAACATATTGCTTCTAAAACAAACAATAAAGATTCTTTTATTTCTTAAGGAAATTTGCTCACATTTCTTTCCCATTGGCTAAAGTCTAGATTTTGTATACTACATAATGGCAATTTCTTCCAAAAGGAAAAACTTAAGAAATGCTTAGAAGTAGAATTAATTATTTCCAGAATGTTCTGTGTATTGCTGTCTGGAAGAGTGGTCCCATACATAGGTCCCTACTGATGTTGGAGTGGCTACAGAGTAAGAATCAGGTCTGGGATGAGACGTGTGTGGCGCGCACTTGTGTGTGTGTGTGTGTGTGTGTGTGTGTGTGTGTGTGTGTGTGTGTGTGTGTAAACTCCCCAGCTGAATCTAATGTTTAGGCAATTAGGAAACCAGTGATCTAGAATATTTATTTCATAGTAAAAGTGACAGAATATCTCTGTACACTTTTCTCAGGTCCTAAATTGAGGCTGATATTTAGTATCTGTACTAGGTCAGCCACACAAACTGACCTATTGATCCGAGCCAAAATAGGATTGTGTGTAATTTTTTTTTTTTTTTGGTGGTACGCGGGCCTCTCACTGTTGTGGCCTCTCCCATTGCGGAGCACAGGCTCCGGATGCGCAGGCTCAGCGGCCATGGCTCATGGGCGCAGCCGCTCCGCGGCATGTGGGATCTTCCCGGACCGGGGCACGAACCCGTGTCCCCTGCATCGGCAGGCGGACCCTCAACCACTGCGCCACCAGGGAAGCCCTAATCTTTCTCTCAGATCACCTTAAAATTCTTGAACCTTCCAATTTCCAGATAGCTTCCCAGTCCACCTTAGTATATCACACACACAAATTTAGCAGCCTGGCTAGTCGCTTTCCTCTGGATTACCCAGTTAAGCCACGTGACTGCCAGTTACTCATCAGAGCTCCCAGCTCTACTAGCTACCATGTGACTTGGTCAAGCTACTCAACTGGGGTCTCTCTCGTTTTTTCATCTGGGGACTGAGGGCTGTTAAGTCCTGTTACTCTTATTTTTTTGAGTGATAGTTTTTCATTTCAATGAAGAAAAATATACATTTGAGTATTTTTAGAAGGAACCTGATTAGAAGCTACATCTTAGGCATCAAGAACATATTTACATACAGTGTAAAACACACCATCTGAAGTTTCTTGCGTTTTTTTAGGAGGAATTATTATGAGACTTAGATATTTTTAGGATTATAGCCTTTTATCTCTGTTTATTTAGATAGATAATGTTACATTGTCTTGGGCTCAGCTCTCTCCTACCTATCTCCTGATCTTTTACCCTGGTATATAACTTTCTGCATCAATAATTACCATATCTTATTTTTGAAACTAGTATAGAGTAGCTTCAAGTTTCTTTTCAGATTCATGTAATATATTTCAAACAGTTTGACTATAGATCTAAAAGGTATATAATAGATAAGATGTCACATAAGGATGTGCTTCTAAATGCTGATTCTTCCAAAGAGAATTTTTGACACATTGGTTTTGAAGAGGTGTTTGTTTTATACTTTATTATAAATGTACATCTTGGCTTTTCAGCCCTCACACTGAAAACTGGATTTGAAAAATTTCTGAACAGAAAATTGAAGATTAACAGCATTTAAAAAATCTACATGAACCTTTCCATTGAAATTTCAATGGTCAATGAAACTTTATCTTTAAAAATCTTCATTGCTTCCGTGACTATTAAACTCTTCTACAAATACACTTTTCCTTTCCCCAGAAAGGTCTCAAGTGTACATTAGGCAAATAGATCAGGTCAAAATGACTTATAGAATGAGGTTTTCTTTTCTTGGATGTGATTTTATTAAAATTACTGTTTTACCAAAATTTCTTTCATTACCTAAAGAATTTTTAAAGGCCGAATTCATAAAAATCAATTATTATAAATTAATACTTCACATACTGAGAGCATTTTAAGTAAATGACAGCATCTAGAAAGATCTTTGTATTAGCAGAATTGCCTTTTTGATCTACTCTGGGAATATTTGTCTTGCATGAAAGCCTTAAGAAAGCCTTATTGGCAGTATTTATGAAAGTCGTTTCAGTACTAGGTCAAATACCCAATTTGGGAAAGAGGACTATGAATTCGTTGCCAGAATAAGAAATTAATCTAATGAATTTTTTAAAAACCAAGTTATATTAAATCCAAGACATAATACTTTATGGTCATGTCACCTAATAGTTTATATGCTGGGTGGTAATTTGGGAAATTGAAGGGGAGGAGCTAACTGGGTGCTCTTAACACCATATATTCACAAGTCACATCTGGCAACCTCAGCTATCTGGATTTTTAACAAAACCAAGAAGCAAGTAAAAAAGATCATTGAGCTGGCAGCCAAAATTGATGTCATAAAGTCCATAAACTCTAGGATTGCATCCTGTTCCCAGTTATTGCCCCAGAGACTAGCAAAAGGCTGGCACATTTCTTACATGCAAACACAATCAGATGTGCCTTGCAGCTATTCATTTTTATTTTCGGCACAGTTCTAATAAGTTTAATTATCTGATTTATCAATCCCTGGTAAATTGCAAGCTAGGAGGAGAACTAGGGCAATAAGAGGCAAGGAAATGGAAAATAGAAGCGGTGGTTCAACACGCTAGCCACCTCCTCTCTCTGCAAACATATCTCCATCTGCACTATCCCTTTCTTCTCCAGTCTCAGTAGGTTTTCTTCTGGTCAGTGCTTCTGGAATCCCATTTCCCCTGCCTCCCAGGAGACTTTGTACCATCGTCTTCAACCTGTAAAATGCTCATGGCTCTTTCCCACATCCTGTAACCACAAGTCTCTTCCACCCTGAAGGTATCCTTTCTTGACCCTGTGTCCCCCTTCTACCTACCTACCTTTCTTCTAAACGTCTCATAACGAGTACTGTGTGTTCCCCATCCCAAGTTCTTGATCTCCTAACCAGTCAATCATTTCCCATTCACTCCTAAACCTGCAACAATTTGACTCCTAGCCCCCACCCTCCGTATTGCTACATCCAGTGGACATTTCTCAGGCGTCTCTAATATTTTACACTGTTCTCCCATGATAATTGAAACTGTTTCCTTCCTTGGCTTCTGTGGCACCATTTTCTACCTGCCTTTCCTACTTTTTCCTGCTCCTTGATTCTTCACATATTGGTGTTCCCAAGGGTTTTATCTCTGATCCTCTTATTACTCTTATCTGCCCTTGCTGAGAAATATCTTTGTCCCTGGTTTGAACTAGCACGTCAACCACTTGGTTAGGACATAGGTATCTTAAACTCAGCAGATCTAAAATGGAATGTCTTCCTCTTCCACATATCCCTCTCCACCCTCCCCCGACATGCAAATTTTAAAAATTAAATTTAAAAAAACCCACACAAAAATAACTACAAATAAAACTGAAATGCATATATTCCCCCTGTATTCCCTATCACTATGAATGGCACCAGTGTCTACATAATCAAGGGATTGGAAGCCATTCTACAATATTGTCTCCTCCTACATCTGTTTGGTCAGTTCTGTCTTCTAATTGGATCTCTAGTCCATCCCTTCTGCATCTGCACTTCATTAACCAAGTTCAGGACCATATTATTCGTCATCTGACTTCTAGCAGTAGAGTTGCTTCCTAACTTAATACCTCCAGTCTTCCATCTGCCATAACTTCTGAAAAAAATATCCTGCTTAAAATTCTGCAGAAATTTTTTTTGGGGGGGCCATCAGTATAAGGCCAAACTACCTAGAGCATACGGTGCCTTTGTGAGCTGATCCTAGTACCGTTTTCCACCTCTTTTCCAAGAGTACCTCTTTTATTTATTTATTTTTTTCTTTTTGCGGTACGTGGGCCTCTCACTGTTGTGGCCTCTCCCATTGCGGAGCACAGGCTCTGGACGCGCAGGCTCGGCGGCCATGGCTCACGGGTCCAGCCGCTCCACGGCATGTGGGATCTTCCCGGACCGGGGCACGAACCCGTGTCCCCTACATCGGCAGGCGGACTCTCAACCACTGCGCCACCAGGGAAGCCCCAAGAGTACCTCTTAATCCATTGTTCTAGCTATGCCAACCTGCTTGCATTTCACCCGAAGTGCTGTTTTCTTACCCTCCGTAGTTTTGTCTGTGCTTTCTATACCTGGAACACCCTTCACCCATTACCTGCATGGTTAATTCCTACTCATTCTTAAAAATTCAGCTCTGGTGTCACCTCTTTCAAACTGTGTCTTGTGTAACAAGGCTGAGTTGAGTGTGCCTCTGAAATATTTCGATGACACTGTGTGTTCCCTGCCCCTATTACAGCACATTTTGAAATTATAACCGCTGATTTTCTTATCTGACTCCTACACCAGACTGAAATCTTGAGGCAAACAGTTATGCAATCAGGGCCAGTTTATACTTTTTCTTACTACTAAATGGCCCCATATTCCTATGCATTGAGTTCTTACATCTGCTTTATGTAGTTGTTCATTTGGTTCATTTCATTAATACTTCCCAATCTGCAGTGTTCCAGGCACTGTGCTTCTTCAACATCATAACAATTTGCCTCTGAAAGCTCACAGCCTGATCATCAAGGAAAGGCTAATTATATTTATCCATTATCTTCCATTTGAAAAATCTGTGAAGTATGTGATCATTTTATATATCTTTCATCCAAAATGACTGCATTTTTGGGGGTACTTAAAAGTATATGATTTGGTTATTTGGAAAATCACTTTTGTGGAACATCTCATTTGCTGGTAATGAATTCCAATGACTTGTTGCCTTGGTGTAAAAAACAAATATGTGTGTTGGGAAGTACTGTCATTTTAACTTAAAATGTACAGATCTGAAATTTTGTCACTGTTTCTGTTCTCAATTGTGCTTTCTCCACATCTAGCTCAAGACTGCAGTGCAGATGACGACAACTTCCTTGTGCCCATAGCGGTGGGAGCAGCCTTGGCAGGAGTGCTTATTCTAGTGTTGCTGGCTTACTTTATTGGTCTCAAGCGCCATCATGCTGGATATGAGCAATTTTAGAACCTGCAGTCTGATTGATTATATAAAAATACATGCACATAACAAGATTTTCTTCCCTTTCAGTTTTGAAATACTTTGTTCTTTAAGATTGATATATTGAAACTTTAATTCTTAAATCAGTCCCAGCATTTTGAGATAATTCTTTATTAATAAAAACTGTTAATAGAACAGCATAATTTTTTTTTAAATGTTGTATTTACTGGTCCTGAAGACAAACTTGTTGAAAAGAACATCGGTGTGCAGTGTTTTAAGGTCTATCTTAAGAAGCCTTGGCCAAATTTTGATTCTAACCCAAGATGCCTTAAACTTATTAACATGGCCATTATGAAGATAAAATATGTAGTTGTCTCCTAATGGAATTAATAAATATTGTTTCACTACCGGTGTTCTGTTTCAGTATATAAGAATTATCCTGATTTAAGCTCATCGCAGTGCCTTTGCATATAGTTCATTAAATAAATGTTGATGTGGCATAAATGCCCATCAGATGCTTAAACTTGGTTTTCAGTTGAATGTCCTCAGGACCATCAGCATTTTTTAGGTTATGTGACTTTCTTTGAAGATGAAGTCAGTATCTTTGGCTTGTGATTTTTCCCTAGGTAAAAAACAGACCCAAGAGGCTGCAGCAGAGCTTCAACTGGCTTCAGAATTAGAGTTTTCAAAAAACTGTTTCTTTTTCAGCAATAATAGACAGAAAGGATTCAAGCATATTTAACCAGTTGCCTTTTTAAAAATGTTTTTCTCTTCCTTGGATGCCTGATTAGCATTGCAAGATAGAAATATTCTATGAACTAATTAGGAGAGATTGTGTTGTGTTTCTCTACCTCATCTTGTTGGTCTCTAGAGCATTAAAATCTATTTAGTGTTGTCATCAGACTGGTACTTATGAGCTGTAAGCAGCAGCAATCTCAGAAGGGAGGCAGCGAAGCAAAGCAACAACTCGGCTCCTGCCTTTTCCAAGACGGCCCCTGTGGGGCAGAGCATAGATGGGGTGTAGACAGAAGCTGTTGGCATGAAAATGAGCTAGATATTCAGCCCCTGTTGAGGCACGCTCCATGTTAGAAGTGCAGCACAGATATTGAATGTATAGACAAATAAGAAGGAAGCTTAATCAGTAGACTCGAGAATTTCACATGGAAGTGATTATTTTATTAATTCATTCTGTGTATATATTGGCTTGTTCAGAATTTTTGTAATTCACTGATTACAGCATTTTGGTACCCAGCTATCAGTCTCTGAAGGCTTTCAGTAAAA
Source organism: Stenella coeruleoalba (assembly GCF_951394435.1). Taxonomy (NCBI): domain Eukaryota; kingdom Metazoa; phylum Chordata; class Mammalia; order Artiodactyla; family Delphinidae; genus Stenella; species Stenella coeruleoalba. The sequence continues at coordinate 97,596,249 of NC_137152.1, read as the reverse complement.
TACAGTAAATCTTTTTAATAAAAGCTTATGTCATTACTAAAATCTGTTCTATATACTCAGAACCTCAGCAGCATTTTTTTATGAATGACAAAAGTGCAAGAGGAGGAAGAGATAAAATTAGAGGAAAAATGCAAGTTATTATTCAATCATAAATCACACCAAGTATCACATTTTGTTAATTGCATTAGACTTATACTGGAAAGGACCTTAAAGATTCCTTACTATAACCCCATAATTTTTTCAGAAAGAGGAGTGACTTTACTGAGGTTACATATCTAGCGGGCAACAAAACCATTATTAGCATTTTGATTAAAAATTGTCCCAATGAAGTCTAGTCACTCAATAGTAAGAATAGTTTAAACTTGAAACTGGGAGATCAGAACTGGGCACTTTGAGTTTCTGTACTAACTAATTTCAATAAATGACACATGATACCAACTTTGTTTGCTTAAGTATTTTTAAAAGTACTGAATATTGGCTTTTTCAATGGCTCCTATTTTGACCTCTGCTACTTCAAAGCCTAAACCTCCTTGGATGGGATCACAAACATGGGAGGAAAAGAGAAGGGAATGAACACTTGTTGACCTCCTGATGTGTATCATATACTTTAGAAATATCATTTAATCCTCAGATACCTTATAATATAGGTATTCTTCTCCCCCTTTTACAGATGAGGAAAGTGAGGCCCAGTTTAAATTACTTGACCAAGGTCCTTTAGCTAGTAATTGAAGGAATCAAGATTCAAACTCAGTTCTGTCTCAGTCCAGAGCTCAGAAGCTACATTGCATGTGCACACCGCCTTCCTGGTGGTCCAGTGGAGTGGACTGCAATGTCCATTGGACTCTGCTATTGTTCTTCCAGGCCACTGCTCAGCTAAAAATAATTACATATAACCTGATAGCTACCTAATGCTTGTATGAAAAAAATTATACTGCATTTTTCTTGATCATGAGTCCTTTTTAACTTAGATGTTATTACTCATACAGAATTCTTATTTGTATTTTCACGATAGCTGTGGCAGGGGAGAAAGGGAGTGGGGAAATAGGCAGGTAGTGGTTTTAAGTGAAGATTCCCGCAGTGCTGCCCTTTCCCCGCAGTGCCGCTCTTTCCCTGCAGTGCCATTAGACAATTCAACATAAAATCTTCCCATATTAGGCAAGCACAATTCTTTGTTTTGGACCCTTTCCCGTTCTTCCCTTAACTTCTGCTTTTCGTACTGAGGAATTAGGTGTGATTTGAGATGAAGTGACAGTGAGAGATACAGGAGGATCAGTTGCTTGGAAATACTTGGGTGGACATAGTGAAAATAAGAAAATAAGGGTAATGCTGTAAAAGACTAACCTATGTACTCTTTCAAAATGCTTGTTTCTTGTTTCTGCTTAATTGCATTCCTTACTAATTTCCTTTCCTTGCTTTCTGTCTGTTCTTTTCTAACAGCTGAAGAATGTTCTGCTGACTCTGACCTCAACTTTCTTATTCCTGTTGCAGTGGGTGTGGCCTTGGGCTTCCTTATAATTGTTGTCTTTATCTCTTATATGATTGGAAGAAGGAAAAGTCGTACTGGTTATCAGTCTGTGTAATCAATTAAATCTAGTGCTTTTTGGGTTTTTTTTTGCCATTAGAAGTTATGTTTTCCATTGGCTAAAAAGCCAGGAAATGCTGTGCAATTGATTGTTTGAGATACGCAGATTAACCTCAGTGAGTTGCTAGCTAACTTGGGCATGAGTAGCACTATTAGGGCCGATTTCTTCTTTTTTTCCCATTTTTTTTCTTCCTTTGTAAAAGTGTAATTGAAAGAAAAATTGTGGCTTAGAATATGTTTTTTTTAGTGAATAATGATTCTAAGCCTCTGGATCCAATTATGAAAGCATTTCTACTGAAGTATAATTTTATATGTTGCAGTTACTTGTATTTTGCCTCTTTGACATTATTTGCATAATCAAAGCTGTTAGAGAACTTAACTTGCTTCAGGAAATAAACTCAAGAACATAGTGAATTCGTTTTCATTGGTGGCAAACATAAAATTTGGTTTGTAATAAGACTTAGATTCCCCACCGCCTAAACAAGATTATTTAAATTCTGATTTAATTTTCCTGCTAGTTAAAAAGAAAGAAAGAAAGGAATGTCTTCATAATATTGTATTTAATAGCAAAAGTCTGGCTGTTTTCTTTATTACTGTTAGTGGCTACTATATTTTAACAAGGATGTCGCAACTAAGACTCGGTGCAGCCAAAATAAATAAATAAATATTTTTTAAAAACCCCAAACAAACACGGATGTCTTTTTTTTTTTCCTACTGGAGTTTGGAATATATTGATTACCTCAGACTTTCCGTTTATGCTGAAGGATGAAGATCTATGGCGTTTTTTTTTAAGGTGTTGATACAGAAAGGGTTATTTTTTTTTTAGAGTTATGATTTATAATTTTTTTCCCTTACAGCCTTAACTTGTTCACAAAGTTAATTCATCTTCCACTATAAAAACAAAACAAAGCTTCTCTATTTTGTGTGCCTCCTGTACTCTCTCATCCCCTGTATGAATAAGTTCTAATTGATAATTTTAATGTATTGGTTTCTTTTTTCTCACAGCAGCATGTGCTAACTTTAGAGGCTAGTGGGCCCTGAAGTATCATCAGTCAGATGGCTGCCTGGCCAGAGCTGGACCAGGATTGTTCTGTAAATTTGTTGATCTTGATACAGACTTATATCCCTGTAGGGACCTCTAATGGCTCTGGCTACTGGAGTAAGGTACTATAGGCCACTCCTCCCAGTGTCTGCTTGATTGGCTAGGCTATTGAATTGTCCTTTGATTTGGAAGCACACTGTTGTATTTCTCTAGTGTCCAAATGGCTGCTTTGCACTCCTGTTATTAGCATAAGGCAGATGTTTATTTTATCAAACTATTTTATCTCTATATAACTAAAAAAGAAAAGTTTCCCAAAGATCTGCCTTCACTTTAAAAATGTTCCTTGGATTGGGACTTCCCTGGTGGCGCAGTGGTTAAGAATCCGCCTGCCAATGCAGGGAGCATGGGTTCGAGCCCTGGTCCGGGAAGATCCCACATGCCGCGGAGCAACTAAGCCCGTAGGCCACAACTACTGAGCCTGTGCTCTAGAGCCCGCGAGCCACAACTACTGAAGCCCACGTGCTTAGAGCCTGTACTCCACAACAAGAGAAGCTACCGCACCTTAAGAAGAGTAGCTCCTGCTCACCGCAACTAGAGAAGGCCTGTGCGCAGCAACAAAGACCCAACACAGCCAAAAATAAATAAATTTTAAAATGTTCCTTGGATTAAAAAATTAAGCCTAAACCTTAAATAAAGTTAGTTATTACATCCAAGGATTAGGTCCCCATCTACCTCTTAGCACAATGCAGATGCTCACCACTGTATTGCTGCCATTAACTGATGCCAGAACTCTTTGCCGATAAGTGAAGTTGGAAATTTTTGGTTTTTTTTAAAAGAAGAAAATTCATCAACATCTTTCTTTACTATCTTTATATGCAGTGCATCTCAAAAGCATATATTCCAAACTGGAGTAGAAATAGATTGCTCAACTACATTTCCCTTAGAACTCTCTGGTTCTGACTTGTAGACTCAAGCTCTCCTCTCTTTGCTAAGTATATAAAGAATGTTTCCTTTTAAAATGTTCTCCTTTGAAAACAATTGCTTATTTGTTATTTGGTCAAAATGATGGCATCATAAAGAACAGTGGCTTTGTTTCAAAAAATATTTTTGAGATGATTGTCTAAAAGCCAGATTATTTAAATCAGCTTGTGACCTTGCTAGGTATATGGATTGGAAAATTCAGATACATTCAAAATTATGGGTTCATTTAAAAGTTTTCTACTTTTGGGGTAGGAGACTAACATCACTAATTCTTCATTGGGTATCATGGTTTTATCTTAGATAATTAGCAAACATGTTTTAATTCTTTGAGAATTAAGATTAATTGAAATATAAAATATTAACAGAGGGTTCAAACAATAACTGCTTCAACTCCAATAAAATACAGGAAGCCCCAAATCTATGAACTGAGTGTTCAATAAGCTTTGCTCACTGAGTTTATTTTTATTGTCAGTACAACAGGGGGGTCAAATAGTAGGACTTTGAACTCATAAAGAATTGTTTTTACCTAAGCTTCTTTGGAAGAACTGATGCCTGCTGCTACCTAAAGTTTTGTATATATCAATATAGTAAACTAATTAATACCTACAAAATAAATACTGTGGTACTCCTGTTTGATCTGTTGTGTGTGAATTTTAGATTGATGGATTAAAATATAATAAAGATCATACAATCTATATCACTATGGATAACTTCATTTTTATTCCATGTTCTCAGTCTTAAGAGCTTGGATTGAGTTATAAAATCTAAGTTCCTCAAATTATTGTCTTTTGAATTGTCAGTAGGACTCATATGATCTCATAGGTCTGCAAATTAACCAAGTGCCGTCATTAAGAAGGCATTAGAACCTTTAATGCAGACATTTCAAATATGGGGACCTATGTAGTCATGAAAATTACAAGAAAGTATTGAAAATAAAATATGGAAATCAAATTTAAGAGCTTCATAATAAATGTACTTTGAGCATATTATGTCTGCATTGATATAATGTACTCACTGTTGAAGTTCATTCCATTCTGAGCAAGATACACCTCAGGGATATGACGGGGCTGAGAAGGAGCTATCCATTTTCTGAAAATTCCTTATAACCCAGCCTAATGCTTAAATGTTATATGATTGGATTAAATGACATACATTCCTTTTTACATAAGAGACATTTTTGGTGGGAGAAGGAATTGAACTTTGGATCTCTCCACAGTTCCTGAGTAACAGAGTTTCATTTTCTGATAAATGTTTAGTGGCTTCTAATTCAGTCAAAAAATGGCCTTACCTTGCGTTTGTGGGACTGACGAGGGGGTTCTCAATAGAACCTGTCTTGTCTCAGCTTTGCTGAATATATTGCGCAACTCTGCACCTCATAGAGCCTCTGAAAGAAGCACTTTAAGATTATTGATAGCAAGTAGAGTGGTTCTATGTATGTTGCCATGTATCTAAAAAGTCAACTTGGAGGTCCATCTTTTTAAATTCAGTGTGTACACTGTAATGCTAGAACTGCCTAATTCTAAGGAAACGTTGCGCTTTCTCTTTGCTTTTATTGTCTGTATGTATTTTGATGGCAGTTGTAAATTTGAGTCCCTCTCTTTCAAGAGATAATGAACAGGAGAAATCTTGGTATACAATACATTTTTAGTAGGAAAATGCAGCTATAGTTTTATTTGTTTATTTTATAATTTTTTATTTATTATTATCTTTGGCTGCGTTGGGTCTTCGTTGCTGCGCGCGGACTTTCTCTAGTTGCGGCGAGCGGGGCCTACTCGTTGTTGCGGTGCGCGGGCTTCTCATTGCAGTGGCTTCTCTTGTTGCGGAGCACGGGCTCTAGGTGTGTGGGCTTCAGTAGTTGTGGCTCACGGGCTCTAGAGCGCAGTCTCAGTAGTTGTGGCGCACGGGCTTAGTTGCTCCGCAGCTTGAGGGATCTTCCCGGACCAGGGCTCGAACCCTTGTCCCCTGCATTGGCAGGCGGATTCTTAACCACTGTGCCACCAGGGAAGCCCTATAGTTTTATTGAGCAGTTACAATGCTGTGCACTTTACACACATTTCATTTAATCCTCATAGCAACTCTCTGAGGTTGGGCAGTATCATTCCCAGTTTACAGAGGAGGTAACTGAGGCTTGAGTTGGTTACTTAACAAAAGTCCCACAAAGAGTAAGTAACAAAACTGACATTTGAGCCCAGCTCCATCTGCCTTCAAAGACCATACTCTTAACCACTATGCATCCTGGCTGCTAAGAAGCAAAAGATTTTTAAAAAACCGTGTACCTTACATTAAATGGTTACAGAAATCTGACTTCTGTACTCTTCTGTCCTACATGTAGTTACCCTGTAAATGTTCTTCCGTATTCTTAAAATAACTTTAGTTTTGTCCAGCCCACTTGAAGCAAGGACGGATGCTGTGGCAGCATGCCTTTTGAAAGATCAAACCAAGGCCAGTTTGTGCTGTACCTCATTAGTAATGTTAAGCCCTGAATGTCACTTTTTTTTTCAGAGTAGCTTCATCTAGTTATTCTGATCACGTATCATTATCATTCTGCCCTCAAACTGTTCTGCACCATGAATCATTTGGCTGTGCATTAGTGTGTTTAAGAGACTAAATGGAACTGTCTCTCTCCTCACTTTACCTAAATTAATGCCATCTCTACCCCCCAGCCGTCCCCCAGCCTTAAGTGCAGTGTAGCCATGACACTCGGCAATCCTTGCTAGGTGGTTGTGAGCCCCAATACGCAGTTCCTACTCTTAGATCTAGAGCCTTTTTGAGAGGATTTCAAGAAATCCTTATCCACATACTTAAAGTTTCCAACTAGAATCTGCAGTGCTTCCCCCTGCCACCTCATTTACCCTCCTGTACTCGCTTCTCTCCAGCCATAATGGCCCTCTTGCTACCCCTCAAAGACCCTAAGGGTGCCCTCACTTCAAGGCCCTTGCGCTTGCTCTGCCTTCTACCTGGAAAGATATTCCCCCAGCTATCCTCATGGCTCACCCTCTAATCCCATGCAGGTCTCTTCAAATGTCACCTAGTCAGGGCAGCATTCCCTGTGCACTCTGTCTAATAGAGCACACCCTGCCCCCACCACTTCCCATCCCCCTTACTCTGTTTCACTTCTGTTACTTACCACCTCTTACCATCTGACATACTATATACTTGTTAATCTGTATTTCATGTTTGTCTCCCACTAGAAGGTAAACTTCATGAGAGCAAGAATCTTTGTTGTGTTTACTAGTCCGTCCCAGTCCCTAGAACAGTGCCTGGCACATAGTTCACACTGAAGAAATATTTGCTGATGGATGAGTGGTCATCTTGTGTAATAGCTAAACACTTATTAAGCACTTTCTACCTTATTTCATCAAATCTAAGATGCCATCAGTTGTAAGATAAATACTGCCAATTAAACTGTGAGAGACCTACTGGTTTCAAAAATGTGAAAAAAGTACATCTTTTTTTTTTTTCTTTTTTGGCCACACCACGCAGCCTCTCAGTTCCCCAGCCAGGGATTGAACCCGGGCCACGGCAGTGAAAGCCCGGAATCCTAACCACTAGGCCACCAGGGAACTCCCAAAAATGCACGTCTTAGAGTTGATATGTACCAGGCACTGTGGAGAGTGCTGTATGTGGATTATAACACCATTAATCCATTGAATGCATCTGGGATTCAGACCCAAGTGGTCAGAGCCAATGCCTTTCAGCATGCTACCATTACAACCTCCTTTTAGTATGACATACTGCTTCTTGTGTCATTTTCAATTCCAAAAACAGAAGTCTGTATCTGTGGTGGCTATGATTTTCAGTTTTAAAGCAGACAGAATTTTTAATAGTCACGTTTCCTTCTTTTAAATGCTACATAGCTTAGGATGGCAGGTATATCAGAAAAGAATTTGAATCCTGGCTCTTAACACGCAGCACAAGTTACTTAACTTCTCTAAGCCTAGGTTTCTACATCTGTAAGATGAAGTTGGTACTACTATCTATCTTGTAGGGTTTTAAAGGGAATTAAATAAGATAATGCCACCAAATATACATAGTAAGCAATAAGCGTGAGCTTTTTTTTATTATATAGATTGGAATCTTCTTCCTAAAGATGATAGGTGTCAAATGTTTAGATAAGATCATGGAAGGAGGAAGTGAAGAGAAAGAATAGGGCTGAGATTAAAGACTTAAGGAACAGAAACCTACTCAAACTAAGTTAAAAAAAAAAGAGGAATGGGACTTCCCTGGTGGCACAGTGGTTAAGAATCCGCCTGCCAATGCAGGGGACATGGGTTTGATCCCTGGTCCGGGAAGATCCCACATGTCACAGAGCAACTAAGCCCGTGCGCCATAACTACTGAGCCTGCGCTCTAGAGCCCGAGAGCCACAACTACTGAGCCCACGTGCCGCAACTGCTGAAGCCGCGTGCCAGGAGCAGGTGCTCACAAGAGAAGCCACCGCAATGAGAAGCCTGTGCACCACAACGAAGAGTAGCCCCCGCTCGCCACAATTAGAGAAAGCCCACGTGCAGCAACGAAGACCCAGTGCAGCCAAAAATAAATAAATAAATTTATTTTTAAAAAAGGAATGAATTATGAAGTGATTGGATAAGCCTCACAGAATCCAACTGAAGGAAGTACATCTGGGACTCAAAGGAGTAGAGTTAAATTATAAAGCTTCAACTGAGAATACACAGGTGAAAACTACCAAGAAAGTTTAGAAAAAAATAAATGAGTGATAACTTGTACTGCATTTATTAAGATGTGCTATAAAGCTAGGATCAAATGTTAGATGGATATAATAATAGACCAACAATTTAATGGACAACACACACACACACTGTGTGTATTTGGTATTTGATAAAGATGTTCTTTTCAGATCAATGGGGAAAGAATGGAACATTGAAAAATGATGCTGAGATACTAGGTTGATTATTTAGGGGAAAAAATACATTGAGACCTACCTCATAAGTACCAAAATAAATTCAAGGATGATTAAGGAGTTAAATTTTTAAAAACTGTAAAAGATACAGAATCAAATATAGATGGTTGTATCTTATCTCAGAATAAAGGCCTTCCTAATAAAAGAAAAAGAAAAAATGACAGGGAAAAGATTTCAATATATAAGAAGTTAATACTTCTGACTATCAAAATGCCACCACACACAAATTTAAAGATAAACAACAAACAAGAGAAAATACTTGCATCTTAAGTATGACAAAGGGTTAGGTTAATATCGTTACTATCAAATAAATACAAAAGAAGATGAATATTCCATGAGTACACTGGAATAAGGACATGAATAGCTAAGTCATGACAGAAGAAATACAAATGGATAAGCAATTTGAAAAAATACTCCATCTTTCTAATAAGCAAAGAAATATAAATCAAAACAAGATATCTTTCAAATTGGTTAAAGATATTTTAAATGATTATATTTACTCTTGGGCACAGTACAGAAAACTCTGCACACTAACCCAGTGTTGAGTGTGAAATGAAAATTTGGAAACAATCTAAATGGCCAATGAGATAGAACAGCTTAAATAAATTGAAACATTGACATGACAGCACGTTACACGGCCATTTAAAGTCACATTCTCAAATAATTCAAATATGAGACAATGTTCGTGTCTTACTGTTAAGTGAGAAACAAATGTAGGAAAGAAGTATGTACCATTTTTCTGTTTTGGTAAATAAATCTATATCTATGTATCTATATCTATAACTGCTCCTCTGCCATCCAAGAAGTGCTTCTCCCAATCCCTATACTTTCCCCCATGCGGGGTGCGGAGCCCACCACAGAAAGGATCCAGATTTGAGCCACTACTTTCACAGTTGAGGAGGCTACAAAAAAGTATGTACCATATTGTGTCTTGGTATATATGTATGTGGGTATATATATGCATATGTGTGTGTGTATATAAAGTAAATACATTAAAATATAAACAGCAGTTGCCTCCAGGTTTTGGGATTGTGCATGGTTTTAATTGCTTTTCCTACTTCTTGTTTTGGTGAATCTAGTTTACTTTGACAGTCAGAAAGGCCCTCAGGAAAATGATTTCCCAAGAGAGTGGGTTTTAATCTCCTTGGTTCTCTCTTGCATCCTGCTTATAAATAAGAGTTGGCTCTGTGAGAAGACAAAGCCTCCACTCCTACCATATATCAGGGCTCTGCCCTCATTTGAAACTTGTTTTTATCAAAGGAAACTTTTTATTTGACACTGCTCATTAGTCTGGTTAGCTGCCCTTTGCCATGCATCAGGCACAGCTCTCTCACCCACAGAGGGATGCAGAGGCACACCTATTATCGATCGGTCTCTTGTTGCCTCCTGTGACACCTGAGGTGCTTCTCCCAATCCCTAAACTTTACACTTGCTGCCTGCAGAGGCCCCCGCAGGAAGGGTCAGCTTGGAGCCCACTACTTCTGCAGCTGAGTGAGACGAATGGGAGTGGAAGTGTTGATGGCAAGGGGCTCGGTGGAGGTGGGGCAGGGAACGTGGCAGCCACCGCATGCTGCCTCAGCCTTCTGCATCTCTGTCTCTGCAGCTTTCACCAGGCTGACACCCCTAGAAGCCATGTCCACACTCCTTCCAGCACCTTCTTTTCTAGCACCAACACTCCACAGCGACCAAGCCTGACTTTTGCCATCTCCACTCACTTCCCTCTCCACCAGACGGCCTATGATTCAGAGTCCTTCCATTATCGTCAATTATATCCACCAAGGTATTGACAGACCCTGTTAACTGCTATTAATTGGTAAGGGTACAAGGTTGAGGCTCTGTGATATAGTAGAAAGGGCATGGAGTTTGGTGTCAGGCAGACTGGGGTTAGAACCCAGGCTTCACCGACTCCCAACTGAATGACTCTGGGTAACTTATTGAGTTGCCACATTTGTAAAAATGGGAGTAAAATATCCTCCTTGAAGAACTATTGATAGCTATCTATTATACTTATACTTTCCAGAGCTGTGATGGTCACCAATGGGATAATGGCCATACAGTGTCACATAGTACGTACTCAGTGGTATGAGAAGGCACACAGTGGGCATCCTTTATACCCATTACCCCATCATCACAGAGAAGAACCCTAACGGTGGGGGAAGGGAGCCAATACTTTTGGGGAATCCGAGAAATTCACTAGTTTGTTTTCGGTCACACAGCTAGTGAATGGTAGAGCAGATGTATGAAGCCAGTCTCTCTGGCTCCAAAGCCCAGGCTCTTAAACAACTTGCTGCCTTTACCTGCATGTGCCCAGCCTAGAACAAAGGGATGACTGACAGCCAACCTCAGTGATTCTGGCCAAAGATTCATTCAGGTTGCTATGAAAAAAGTCAGCCCTGAAATATTAGGTGATCACACTGAGCTATGGAAGAGTTGTGCCTGGGCTGTCTGCTTTCATACAGGTCTACAGACGTTCCAATGGACATCAGAGTGTGTTGTGAAGCCCTAAATGAACCAACCATAACGAGATCCAGGGTGATTTGTTCACACTACACTAGGGGTTACAAAGGTTCTCAAACTGTAGTAAGCACCAGAAACACCTGTTAGGCCTCACCTCCCACAACTTCCCGAGTCAGGAGGTCTGAGGTGGAGCTTGAGAATTTGCATTTGTAATAAGTTTCCAGGTGATCCTGATGCTGCTGGCTCAGAAACCATGCATTGAGAACTGCCAGGTTAAAATGTACTATAATATTCCCAAGTCTCATCCGTGTCCCATCCTCCCAAAATTCCAGGGAGCTATCAGCATACACAAGTGTATCACAAAGCCATTCTCCAACCCAGAAAGCCTAGCTTTGGGTTGAAGTCCCTGATGGTACCCTTCCTCCCCAGCGCCCTCCCGAGTTACCCAGGCCTCCTGGTAATCAGGACTCCGAGGGAAGAGAGAATGCTGGTGGGTCAGGTTCATGTCTGTTCTCTGCCCCTTCCCTGTCTCTACACCAAGCAGGTAGCCAGACTCTACCCGCCTTTGCCTCAGGGAACATTTGTCTTGTTAGCTGACTGTCTAAGCCTGGCTGTTCTCCAGAATCCTGAGCACCCTGATGGGATTATGCATAGGAGGGAGGGGGCAGTGCCTTGCAGGGCAGAAATGCAGGGGGGAAATTTCTGCTCAAGGGACCTCTGGGATACAGGGCCTCAGGGAAATGGCTTCTCGGTGCCTGTAGGGAGGCTGGACACCAGGCATTAGGGCTCCCAGCCTAGGCAGAAGCGCCCTCCTCACCTCACCTCTCGTGCCCCACGGGCCCAGGAGTAGCAGAGATGCCCACCTTCAAGGAACCGTGGGGACTTGGACAGTGAGGGAAGCAGGGACAATCACAATGGATTGACGACCCCGTAGAATACCCTCTGCCCTCCCATTCTTGAGTAACTCACAGGAAGAGGAGGGGCCCTTCAATAGTGAATGAGATTGGATTTTCTGTCACCTCAGTGGGATGGAGGGAAAATGCAGATTCAAACTGCCGCTTCTGAGCAAACCTGCCCCGAGGTACACACTACACAGAAGACACAGCAAGTAAGTGCACACTCTTTATTACTAGTTAGAATCAGGAAACCTCTGACAAAGGTTGAGCTTGGTGAATGGGGATCTCCTGGGGGAACTCAAGGACACTTTTTTTTTTTTTTTTCCGCGGTACGCGGGCCTCTCACTGTTGTGGCCTCTCCCGTTGCGGAGCACAGGCTCCGGACGCGCAGGCTCAGCGGCTATGGCTCATGGGCCCAGCAGCTCCGCGGCACGTGGGGTTTTCCCGGACCGGGGCACGAACCCGTGTCCCCTGCATCGGCCGGTGGACTCTCAACCACTGCGCCACCAGGGAAGCCCCAAGGACACTTTTTGTTCAGCCTGGAGGCTGACCTAACTTCCCAGCCCCTGGGCTCGACCCTGGCTCCCCGTGGCTTGCAGCAGCTGCCTCAGGGGAGCGGAGAGCCTGCAGAGAATACACCAAGTGGAAGAGAAAGGCCCAGGGGCATTGTCAAGACTTAGGGTGCTTGGCCCAGTCCAGTTCTATTTTTAATCCAGTAGGTACTCCCAAGGGAAGCACCATCCATAGCGTAATGCCTGTCCTTGGAATCCATTTCATTCTTCATCTACTCTTGATTGGAAAGGAGCTCGGGATGGGGGCAGCCTGAAGCTGAGGGTTCGAGTGTGTAGCCAACACTCTCCCAAAGCATTGTCTTTCTTAAAGACAATGCAGTCGTCTTTCAGACAACTGAGAAAATAGCTGTCCCTCTCAAGGGGGGAAATCAGCAGGAGTATGAGAAAAGTCCTGCCTGTACTTTTGTGAGGCTACATTCCCAATATATGCCCCTGCTCATTCATTTCCACTGGGATTAATGTGATGAGCAGTTCAGTCATTCAAATCCTTCCATGAAAGTCTCTTTGACATTGCCCCCAGAATCGTAGAAATGGGTCTTGACTTTATTTCAATTGAGTTTACCCTAAAGCCATACTATGTGTAAGGCAAAGAAGTCACTCCTGATATAATTTGTACGCCAAATTAGGCTCTCTCCTGTCATCTAACCAAACTTATCCAATTGAGTTAAAATGTGTGTACCAGATAATAACATACAATAGTAGTTCCTAGCACATAATAGACAATCAATCACTATTTGTTCGATGAATTAATGAATGCAATTTGACAAACTTTCTGTAACCCCTACAGTTTAATACTACCCTCCCACCCCCCTCTTTGAAACTCTGCTATGTCTATCTCTTGTCCCCAACAGAAGCATTAAGTTTAACAAAATTTGTCTGCCCTCCCTTGTTGCAAGATGTGTGCCAGAATGTTTCCTTTTCTCTGGTACTCTTTACCTCCAGCCAGTTGAGATCTCACTGAGGTGAAGGTTGCTGAGAGCCAGAAGGGTGTTTCCTAAGGATTCACACACTGGGAGCTGGACCTCCTTCAGCTTCACACGAAGTTCCTGGAGCTTAGAGACACAAAGAACAGGCCCAAACCAATGAATGTTATAAAAACAAATCAAGAAACAAATATGAACACTGCCGCAGAATACAGCATAACAATAGCGTTCTCAAGGAAAAGCAGTGTTCCTAGAATAAGGTGTATCTTATGTTCTAAGAGCATGGTTATTCTCAGCCAAAGACCTGGTATTATGGGAGAGAGGAAGTTAGAAGAATACAGAAAGGAGAAAAAGAGAAGGTTTAATCACATCAGCCTCTCGAGGGTGTCAACCAATCGGTAGCAGCCATCCAAAGTCTACCAACCTGTGAACTTAAATGCAATTGGAGAAATTTTCCTTTAAAGGATTAATTAACATATTCAATAGAATCTCATCTTCCTTTAAAACAATACACATTGTATACACACATATACATATACGTGTATAATATGAAAGTGGGAGAAAGATATCCATATGTAGAAACAGATATGTTATATCTGTTATTGCTTGATGGTAGGATAATGAAAATTTTTGTTTGATGGATTTTCAAATTTTTTATGATGTAAATAAAAGAGTTAGTTTTTGAGCAGAAGAGAGCCTCCAGAAATTGATTTCTCTTTAGACTATGTGTCCATTCTTTTTATACATCCCATCCCTGAATTTAATGAGGAGCTTGTTTTGGCCAAGACTTTCCACTTCACTTAGTATCTAGATTTTCTGGCATTTATTGCAAGGCAAGTATCAGGAAAAATTAATCCCACTCTATACCTTAGGCAGTCCCAATCCCTCCTCCTGAGGTCTGGGGCAGGTTTCTCCTCTTGCTGGGGTTTAAAGGCTTTCTTACCTCTGGTGGCCTGGGCGTCTGTTCCTGAGGTTGTTGCTTCATTGGGTCTTCTTGGCTCCAGCTGTGCCCCGAGGGATTTACGAAGTGGGGGCCTCACAGGACCTTCCTCTTGGCCTTGGATCCTCAGGTCCCACTGCAGGGCTACCTCCTCCTGGGACACGACTGCAGGCTGCATGCCAGGTTGGTAGATCCCCCCAGCAGGCATCTGGGGTGGGAATGCTGCTGCTGCGGCTGCTGCTTCTGCTTTTGAGACTACCCTAGGTGCGGGAGGCGGTGGGTATGGGAATGGCATGTGTAACGGCATGGGAGGAGGGGGTTGAACAACGTGGGGCCAGGAACTCGGGGGTAGCGGCACGTAAAGCACACCACCTGCCGAGGCATTCTGGGCCTCCTCCATCTGCCTGCGCTGCGACGTCGAGACCAGCAACGTGTTTCGCTCCTCGGGGGTCAGGGGCCACATGTCAGCCCAGAGCTGCTGGGCTTCAGACCGGGATACGAACTCCTGAGACTGCATCTCGGCCTGGAGCAGCTGCTTACGCAGGGCCTCGTGCTCTTTCAGCATCTGCTGCAGCTAGCTGCGGGCGCAACGCAACCGCCTGACAATCGCCTCGCGCGCCTCGCGCGCCTCGCGCGCCTCGCGCGCCTCGCGCTTGCGCAGGCGCTGCAGCTGCGAGGTCAGAGCCCAGGTGGCCGTCTCCCGCTGCCCCACCTGCTCCTGCAGCCGCTGGACCTGGCGGGCCTGCTGATCCTGGTGCCTCGTGGCCACACGCACGCTCAAGGCCAGCACACTCCAGGCGCAGGCCCTCTTGATGGCCAGTGGTACCTACAGGTTGGCCAGGATGGACTGCAGCTCGTCCTCGATCTCGTTCCAGGGCCGTGAGCGGAAGGTCAAGTAGAAGTCTGGGCCGCCTCCATTACTGAGCACCTCTTCGTTGATGAACATAACTACCTCGTTGTGGCGGAAACCGCTGCTGGGGTCTCTGAAGTCCACGGCCATGGCCGCCGCGGCCTCGTCGGCAGAGCCACTGCCTCTGTGGTGAGCGGTGGCCCTCAACCGATCCGCCTCTCTGCTCCTCACTCAGTCCTCCTTCAGCCCTAGCTCAGTCCTGGCCTCCTCCTCAGCCTCCTTCCCCTCTCACCCGTGCGTTCTCCTAACAAAGAGTGAAGCCACCCACTCGCCATACCAAACCCCCTCAGGGCGACGAGCTAGCACTTCTGAGATGTGGGCTCCGACTCACGCCGCAAAGCATGTTGGGAACCACCGTACTCTACCAGCGGCCCCTGTTGGGCGGGCAAGTTGGGTGACTGCTCCAGGGTCCACCTGGGACGCGCTCTCCTTGGCACAGAACCTCCTACAGGGCAGGCTGGCTGGTGACTGTGCTCCCAGGAACCGCAGTGCGCCTCACAATGATTCTCGTTTCCAGGAGCTTCTGAAGGACGGCACCTGGATATGGCGCAACAAATTTCAAACCCGGAAGTCAGGTGAGTGGGCGTGGGGGGTTCTTTTGGTTCAGCTCCCTTTCGCTTAACTGTCAGCTGCTATCTCAAGCTTTCTATATGGTCTCAAGCTGTCTGCTCTCTTACCTCATCCTAAAGCAGACAACCTTGGAGTTCGTCTCATCAAGAAAATCAAGTGGCTGAGCCATGAAGCCCCTCGGTTTTCCTTGCTAAACCCTACCTTCATGCTCTAGATCCCAGTCCCTCCTCAGGGACTTCATTACATCTTATTTCCCCTGTATTTCCTGCCTCTCCGCCGCCCCTCCCCCCTCCTGTGCTACTGGATATTTCTCTCCCAGAGGGTAAACCTGTTCAACTTCCCTCTGTACTTGGAATAATTTCCTCCCTCTAACCCAAGTCCTGGCCTTTCTCTTTTCTCATTAGAGAATAGTCTACACTATGTCCACTTCACTGTGCTCCCTTAACCCTTCAACCTGCTGCACTTTGGTTTTCATCCCCCAAAACTTTAGTGAAAATTCTCTGATAAGGTCACCAGCAGTCCCTACCTCAGTACAAAAGCGAGTGGATACTTTGAAAGTTAGTTTTCACGTGATTTTTCAGTAGGGTTTGATTCTCTTTCCCATTCCGTCCTTGACACTCAATACTGTCTTGGTTTCTGTGACATCAAATTCTTCTGATGTTCCTCCTATTCCTCTGGCTTATCTTTCTGTTTCATTGAACTATTTATTCTTCTTCTTCCCACAGCTCCAAAGTTAGTATTTTCCCAGTTTTGTCTTCAGACCCCTCCTCTTTTCATTCTATATGTTCTCCTTGGATGAGCTTATTCACTCCTATAATTTTATTTTACTTTTTTCCTCTGGGCTTCAATTCCATCAGCTGTAAAATGGGAATATAGGACCTACCTTATAGGGTTGTGAAGATTAAATATGGTAATCTATAAAGTGTTTATAATATGTTAATTCTTATTGCAATGATTAGATAGTTGCAGCTAAGAGAAGTCATAATAGTGGTGGTGTGGAGTCATAGTTCTAACAGTCTGTGCCCAATCACAGCCCCAGATCCTGTCTGGTTATATTATACACACACACACACACACACACACACACACACACACACACACACATATATGTAGAGAGAGAGTTAATTTACAAAACTATATTAGTTTCAGGTGTACAACATAGTGATTCAAAATTTCTATAGATTATACTCCATTTATAGTTATAAAATACTGGCTCTGTTCCCTGTACTGTACAATATATCCTTGTAGCTTATTTTATACATAGTAGTTTGTACCTCTTGATCCCCTACTCGTATCTTTCCTTTCCTCCTTCCCTCTCCCCACTGGTAAACACTAGTTTGTGGTCTATATCTGTGAGTCTGTTTCTTTATTGTTATATTCACTAGTTTGTCTTATTTTTTAGATTCCACATATAAGTGATAATATGCAGTATTTGCCTTTCTCTGTCTGACTTATTTCACTAAGCGTGATACCCTCCAGGTCCACCTATGTTGTTGCAGATGACAAAATTTCATTCTTTTTTATAAGTGAGTCATATTCCTGTGTGTGTGTGTGTGTGTGTGTGTGTGTGTGTGTGTATGTGTATCTCAGATCTTCTTTATTTTTTAAGATTTTGTTTGTTTGTTTGATGTGGACCATTTTTAAAGTCTTTACTGAATTAGTTACAGTATTGCTTCTGTTTTATGTTTTGGTTTTTGGGCCCCGAGGCATGTGGGATCTTAGCTCCCTGACCAGGGGTTGAACCTGCACCCCCTGCATTGGAAGGCAAAGTCTTAACCACTGGACCGCCAGGGAAGTCCATCTCAGATCTTCTTTATCCATTTGTCTGTTGATGGACACTTACGTTGCTACAGTATCTTGGCTATTGTAAATAATTTTAAATAATGCTGCTGTGAACATTGAGGTGCATGTATCTTTTCAAATTAGTGTTTTCATTTTCTTCAGATATATACCAAGGAGTGGAGTTGCTGGATCATATGGCAGTTCCATTTTTAGTTGAGAAACCTCTATACTGTTTTCCACAGTAGCTGCACCAATTTACATTCCCACCAACAGTGTACAAGGGTTCCTTTTGCTCCACATCCTCACCAACACTTGTTATTTGTGGCCTTTTTGATGATGGCCATTCTGACAGGTGTGAGGTGATATCTCATTGTTGTTTTGATTTGCATTTCTCTGATGATGAGTGCTGTTGAACATCTTTTCATGTGCCTGTTTGCCATCTGTATGTCTCATCTGGAAAAATGTCTGTTCAGGTTTTCTGCCCATTTTTAAATCAAGTTGTTTGTTTTTTTGATATTGAGTTGTATGAGCTATTTATATATTTTGGGTATTAACCCCTTATCAGTCATATCATTTGCAAATATTTTCTCCCATTCAGTAGGTTGTCTTTTCATTTTGTTAATGGTTTCCTTTGCTGTGAAAAAGCTTTTAAGTTTAATTAGGTCCCATTTATTTATTTTGCTTTTTGTTCTTTTGCATTAGGAGACAGATCCAAAATAATGCTATGATTTATGTCAAAGAGTGTTCCACCTATGTTTTCTTCTAGGAGTTTTATGGTTTTAGGTCTTGCATTTAGGTCTTTAATCCATTTTGAGTTTATTTTTATATATGTGTGAGAAAATGTTCTAATCTCATTGTTTTAGATGTAGCTGTCTAGTTTTCCCAGCACCACTTACTGAAGAGACTGTCTTTTCTCTATTGTATATTCTTGCCTCCTTTGTTGTAGATTAATTGGCCATAAGTTTGTGGGTTTATTTCTGAGCTCTCTATTCTGTTCCATTGATCTAGGTATCTGTTTTTGTGCCAGTACCATGCTGTTTTGATTACTGTAGCTTTGTAGTATAGTCTGAAGTCAGGGAGCATGATACCTCCAGTTCTGTTCTTCTTTCTCAAGGTTGTTTTGGCTATTTGAGGTCTTTTGTGTTTCCATACAAATTTTGAAGTTCTTTTTCTGTGAAAAATGCCCTTGGTATTTTGATAGGGATTACATTGAATCTGTAGATTGTCTTGGGTAGTATGGTTATTTTAACAATATTAATTCTCCCAATCTAAGAACATAGTATCTTTCCATCTGTTTGTGTCATCTTCAATTTTTTTCATCAGTGTCTTATAGTTTTCCATGTACAGGTCTTTTACCTCCTTAGGTAGGTTTATTCCTAGGTATTTTATTCTTTTTGATGCAATTATAAACGGGATTGTTTCCTTAATTTCTCTTTCTGATAGTTTGTTGTTAGTGTATAGAGATGAAACAGACTTCTGTATATTAGTTTTGTATCCTGCAACTTTACTGAATTCATTGATTAGCTCTAGTAATTTTTTGGTGGCATCTTTAGGATTTTATACGTGTAGTATCATGTCATCTGCAAACAGTGATGTTGTCTCATTGTCTCAGAGGTCTCGTAAACTCTCCTCATTTCCTTTGATTCTTTTTTTTTTCTTTTTTCTGTTCATCTTCAGTGATTTCCACTACTCTGTCTTCCAGCTCGCTGATCTGTTCCTCTGTATCATTTAGTCTATTGTTGATTCCTTCTAGTGTATTTTTCATTTCAGTTATTGTATTCTTCATCTCTGTTTGGTTGTTCTTTATATTTTCTAACTCTTCATTAAAAACTTCTCACTTCTCACTCTGTGCATCCATTCTTCTGAGTTCTTTGATCATCTATATGATCATTACCTTGAACTCTTTCTCAGGTAGATTGGCTGTCTCCACTTCACTTAGTTCTTCTTCTGGGATTTTATCTTGTTCCTTCATTTGGGACATGTTCCTCTGTTGCTTTATTTTGCCTAACTTGCATTTTTATTTCTATGTGCCTGTTACATTGGTTATGTTTCCTTACCTTGGAGAAGTGGCCTTTTATAGGAGATGTCTTATGCATCCCAGCAGCACACTTCCCTCTGGTCACTAGAGCTATATGTTCTAGGGGCGCCCCCTATGTGGGGCTGCTTGGGTCCTTCTGTTGTGGCTACTGTGGGTGGTCCAGTAGGCTTGGCTGGCCCCTGATCCAGTTGGTTGCCAGACCCTGCCTTTTGTAGAGGCTGCTGGCCATTGCTTGGTGGGGCTAGGTCACAAGGTGGCTGGCTGCAGAACCCTGGGGCCCCCTGGAGCTAGTGCTGGCTCACTGGTGGGTGGAGTTGGGGTCCAGGAGATCCTGGGGCTGGTGCCCACCCACCAGTGCATGAAGCAAGGTCCTGGAGCTAGCGCCAGCCCATTGGTGGGTAAAGCCAGGTCCTGGCATCTGGCTGCAGGGCCTCAGGTCCCAGAGCTGGTTCCTGACAGAGCTGGCAGCAGGTCCCAGGGTGCCCTGAAGCTTGTATTGACCTGCTTGTGGGTGGTACCAGGGCCCAGCTGGTCCCAGGGCTGGTGTTGTCCTGCTGGTGGTTGGTCTGGGTCTGCAGGCTGCAGGGCTGTGGTTTTCCTGGGGCTAGTGTCCACCTGCTGGAGGGTGAGGCTTGTCTTGAGGCTAGAGGAAGTTTGCTGGTGGGCAGGGCCAGGGCCCAGCTAGTACTAGGGCTGGAGCTGGCCTGCTGGTGAGTGACTTGGGTATACAGGTTGTGGGGCTTTGGTTTTAGTGGGGCTGGTGTCCTCTTGCTGGTGGGTGAGGCTGTTCCCTGGGCTACAGCATGCTTGCTGGTGGGCAGGGCCTGGGATTCTGAGGCTGGTGTCTGCCCACTGTTGGGTGGAGCTTGGTCCCAGGGTCTCTGGCCACAGGAACCTGGTGGTCCCAGATCTGCTGCATGCACTGGTGTGTGGGGCCTGCTTCTGGGCCCTCTAGTGGGCAGGGCCTTGTCTAGGGGTGGTTGTGGGCTTAGGGCGTCTTAAGGCAACCTGTCTGCTAGTTGGTAGGGCTGTGTCCCCTCCCAGTTAGTTGCTTGGCCTGAGGTGTCCCAGTACTGGGCCTACAGGCTGGTGGGCATGGACGGGACTGGGTCCTGAGGCTAATAAGCTAGAGAGAGGATTCCAAAATGGTGCTTGCCAGCACCAGTGTCAACATGGTAGAAAGAGCTCTCAGAAATGGCTGCCACCAGTGTCTATGTCCCCAGGGTGAGCTGTAGTTGCCTCTTGCCTCTCCAGAAGATTCTTCAGATCAGCAGGTAGGTCTGACCCAGGCTCCTTTCAAATTACTCCTTCTGCCCTGGGTCCTGGAGCATGTGAGATTTTGTGTGCACCTTTTAAGAGTGGAGTCTCTATTTCCCACAGCCCTCTGGCTCTCCTGAAAGTAAGCCCCACTGGGCTTCAAAGCCAAATGTTCTGGGAGCTCATCTTCCTGGTGCAGGACCCCTGGGCTGGGGCGCCCGATTTGGGGCTCAGACCTCTCGCTCCTTGGGGAGAACCTCTGCAGTTGTAATTATTCTCCCTTTTGTGTGTCGCCCACCCGGGGGTATGGGACTTGATTGTATTGTGACTCTGCCCCTCCTACCCATCTTGTTGTGGTTTCTTATTTATATCTTTAGTTGTAGAAGATGTTTTCTTGTAGGTTCTGGTCTTTTTCATTGATAGGTGTTCTGTAAATCATTGTAATTCTGATGTGCCCGTGAGAAGAGGTGAGTTGGCCCAATCCCACCCCCGTAATTTTATTTTATTTTATTGTTTTTGGCTGCGTTGGGTCTTCATTGCTGCGCATGGGCTTTCTCTAGTTGCAGCGAGCGGGGGCTACCCCTCATTGCAGTGTGCAGGCTTCTCATTGTGGTGGCTTCTTTTGTTGTGGACCACAGGCTCTAGGCGCACAGACTTCCATGGTTGTGGCACGTGGGCTCAGTAGTTGTGGCTCGCGGGCTTAATTGCTCCATGGCATGTGGGATCTGCCCAGACCAGGGATCGAACCCATGTCCCCTGCATTGGCAGGTGGATTCTTAACCATTGTGCCACCAGGGAAGTCCCCCACTCCTGTAATTTTAAATACTACCTCTATCACAAGTCTAAGTATTTCCAACTTAGACATCTCTCGTAAACATCAGATACATATGTTTTTATTCCTTTCATATGTAGCTATTGAACACAGAGTAGAGTCACTTGACAAAAAGCAGTGAAAAAAAATATTGAAAAGTATCCCGTTGATGAAATATTAAATGAAAAAAATTAATAAATAAGCAAGGTAATTATAAATTGATATGTGCTATCAAGTTAATATATAAGTTGGGGCTCCCCCGGTGGCGCAGTGGTTGAGAGTCCACCTGCCGATGCAGGGGACATGGGTTCGTGCCCTGGTCCGGGAAGATCCCACATGCCGCGGAGCGGCTGCGCCCGTGAGCCATGGCCACTGAGCCTGTGTGTCCGGAGCCTGTGCTCCGCAACAGGAGAGGCCACAACAGTGAGAGGCCTGCGTACCGCAAAAAAAAAAAAAAAAAAAAAAAAAAAAAAAAAATATATATATATATATATAAATTGATGTGGAAGGTAGGGACTACACAGGGGTTTAAGGTTGTCCCCTATAAATAAGGAATTTAGGGAAGGTCTCTATGAGAAAGTGACATTTGAACTGAGACCCAGAACTCCAGAGGCAAAAGGCTTGGTGTAGAAAAACTTCAAATCTTCAAGGAATAGAAAAGATTCCAGTGTGGCGAGAGCATGATAAGTTAGGAAGGAAGTGAACGACATGATGTTGGAAACATAGACAAGAGCGTCATCTTGCATGACCTCAGAAGCAATTATTAAGAAGACTGAATTTTATTCTAGGTATGAGAGGGCAACACTGTAGTGTTTCTAGGGGCGGTGTCCTCAGTTCTGAAAAGTTTTACTCCGGATGTTGCATAGAATAGACTATAAGGCATCAAGTGTATAAACAGGGGTAACAATTTGGAAGCTGTTGCAGTTGACCAACCAAGAAATGACCATGGGGACTTCCCTGGTGACGCAGTGGTTAAGAATCTGCCTGCCAATGCAGGGGACACGGGCTCGAGCCCTGGTCCGGGAAGATCCCACATGCTGCAGAGCAACTAAGCCCGTGCGCCACAACTACTGAGCCTGCGCTCTAGAGCCCGAGAGCCACAACTACTGAGCCCATGTGCCACAACTACTGAAGCCGCCGCGCGCCTAGAGCCCATGCTCACAAGAGAAGCCACTGCAATGAGAAGCCTGTGCACCGCAACGAAGAGTAGCCCCTGCTCGCCACAATTAGAGAAAGCCCGCGTGCAGCAACGAAGACCCAATGCAGCCAAAAATAAATAAATAAAATAAATTTATTTTAAAAAAAGGAATGAATTATGAAGTGATTGGATAAGCCTCACAGAATCCAACTGAAGGAAGTACATCTGGGACTCAAAGGAGTAGAGTTAAATTATAAAGCTTCAACTGAGAATAAACAGGTGATAACTACCAAGAAAGTTTAGAAAAAAATAAGTGAGTGATAACTTGTACTGCATTTATTAAGATGTGCTATAAAGCTAGGATCAAATGTTAGATGGATATAATAATAGACCAACAATTTAATGGACAACACACACACACACACACACTGTGTGTATTTGGTATTTGATAAAGATGTTCTTTATCTCCGTAGCCCCCACTCGCCACAACTAGAGAAAGCCCATGTGCAGCAATGAAGACCCAACGCGGCCAGAAAGAAAGA
The DNA here is from genome assembly GCF_951394435.1 of Stenella coeruleoalba. Taxonomy (NCBI): domain Eukaryota; kingdom Metazoa; phylum Chordata; class Mammalia; order Artiodactyla; family Delphinidae; genus Stenella; species Stenella coeruleoalba. Next base: position 97,572,888 of record NC_137152.1, on the reverse strand, counting down.
AAGAATGAATGAATGAATCATGATTTGGCTTAGTCTAAAGTGGTGTTAGTGGACATGGACACAGGGAGATAGATTGAGAATACATTTTGAAAGTAAAATTGACAGGTATTATAGATTGTTTGGATGGGGTTTGTAAAGATTGAGAGAAAGAAAGGAGACAAGGATGACCCCTAGTTTTTAGGCCTGAGCAATTGGGCAGATGGTGGTATCATTTCTGAGACAAAGAAGACTGGGGGAAGAAAGGAAAAGCAAGAGTACTGTTTCAGAGATGTGGTTTGTGATATCTTTTAGTGACCAGGGTAGAGATATCAAGCAGGCCTTCTGGGATATACAGGTCTGGAGCACAGGGGAGAAATTGATGGTGTTTAACAACCATGGACTTGAATGAGATCCCCTAGGGAGAGGGGAGAGTAGAAAACAGAGGACTGAGTCTCAGTGCACTCTAATTTATAGACACATAGCTATAGTATAGTCAGTTATTAAAAGCACAAAAATGATACTGTGCTAATACCTATTTAACCTTTAAAACCAGATAATTATGATGCATGCCATTTCAGCCATAGAAAAATATGAAAAGCTTCCCAGATCATTTTGTATAGCCTTTATAATATCCAATGAGAAAGAATGCTATTGACCTGTCTCATTTATAAATATAGCTGCAAAGAGATTGTACCAACATTTATATGTTACTTTTGGTTAATATGTGAGAGCAATTCCTTGTTGTGAGATTCTTGTATTACATATGAAGGAGTATAATAACTCTTTTTTTAAATTAATTAATTAATTTATTTTTGGCTGCGTTGGTCGGGTCTTTGTTGCTGCGCGCAGGCTTTCTCCACTTGCAGTGAGCAGGGGCTACTCTTCGTTGTGGTGCACGGGCTTCTCATTGTGGTGGCTTCTCTTGTTAAGGAGCATGGGCTCTAGGTGTGCGGGCTTCAGTAGTTGTGGCTCACGGGCCCTAGAGCGCAGGCTCAGTAGTTGTGGTGCACGGGCTTAGTTGCTCCACGGCATGTGGGATCTTCCTGGACCAGGCTCGAACCCGTGTCCCCTTCATTGGCAGGCGAATTCTTAACCACTGCACCACCAGGGAAGTTCTATAATAACTCTTAAAGGTATAAAGTTAAAGATGCATATTGTAAGTTAAAGAGGTATATTCCACACCATAAAAAAGATGGACAGCTCCCCAGTTCATTTTGTGAAGCTGATAAATTTAATAGCCAATCAGAAAAATAGTGTACTAATTAATATTGCATAAATACACTGATCCATCTGCAAAAATTCTACATAAAATATCTGAAAAGGGACAGTATCACCATTCATATGACAGATGTTTCTGTTAATAACAGCACATCCTACTTTCTTCCTTGCTAACAGAAACTCTACATTGCTTAGTCAGTGGTATGTGAAGCCCTGGGCAGAGTCTCATGATTGGTTTAGGGGTGGGCATGTAACCCTGTGCTGGTCGGTGAGATGTATCATGAAATTTGCTGGGGATTTCAGGGAAAGATTTTCCTTTGTGATTAGAGAGAGGACCAATGAAGTGAAAACATTTCACCACAAGCCTTCATCCTTGGGATGCCCGTATAAGGATGTGCTGTTTAGAGCTGCAGCAGTTACCTTGAGACCATGAATGACAGACATATGTTGTGACCATCATGTAGGGTGAACCAAATTTGGTTCAGATGTCAAGACTGATGACATCACATACGCAGTAAGAGGGTATGAAAATTTTTATTACTTATATAAGGGAGTTTTCTGAGGAGAACAGCCAGGCCTCCCAAGTTGGTCCAAAAATGGCTTGAGAGAGCAAGGAAAGGAGACTGGCTGGGGGATTTTTAACAGTAGTTAGGGCTGGGGCTGGGGTGACAGTTCCAGTGTGTGGGTGGGGGCTTGTGGCTTGGAACTCTTGCCAGCACCGAAGGAGGAAGCACTGAGGCTTTCTTACTAGCTTTCCCAGATGAGGGACACAAGGTGAGAGTGAGGGTTGAGGCCTAAGGGCTGTCAGCAGCAGTCGAACATCAAAAAGTGGAGTCAAACTCTTCATGATAATTCACCCCTGATGTTTGAGTGATGACAAAAGTGTACCATGCTTCATTTAAGTGAATTTGAGCTTGTTTAAATAAGCGATTATGGCACTCTGAAGCCTGTAGCCTGTAAGGAAGGTGAAAGTTCCATTGAATGTCTTGTTCAAGGGCCCTGTATTGTGTATTCTGAGAAGCGAAATGAGCGTCTTAGTCGCTGTCAGTAATGCCTGGATTCCAAAGGAGAAAAAGAGTGTCTTGGTAAGGTCTTCTGTTGTGGTTTCAGTATATGTACAAGAATGTGTGACCTTGATTTATATTTAGGGTATCTATGAGGCAAGAATTCTTTACCCTAAAAGGGGAAACCTTGGACAAGAAATTATTGTTGCTGCCATAGGCTGGATCAGAGAGCCAGACCATTGGCAGCAGTCTTAAGAGTCTGTAAAATGGTGCAGATGGGGCTGATTTTTAGCCAGGGAAAACAGTGCCTAGATACATGCCTGAAGTTTGGCCAATTGTGTTGACCCCTGGGTCTTATCCTTTATCAGGGGTGTCCTGGTTAAGGGATAAAAAGCAGTAGCTCTCCAGTGAACTTCAGTTACATGTGGTGGTGGCAACAGCATGTGAAAAGTGTACAAGCTCCCACTGCTGTTTACTCAGTTGATTCCAGGGGCTCCCCAGGTAGCTAAGGGGTCTAGTAGAGGGGTTGCCTCCTCCAGTGCCATGACATCTGGCAAGGAAATGAGGACAGGGCAGCCAGTCCTCCTGCAGATGGGATATGGAAGAGGGCCTCAGTCTGGTTCTGTCCTGCAGCAAAGGAGGCCTTGGTGGCCTTGGAAATCTTGTCGGTGCTGTTCCCATGACCCAATGCATAGTGGGAAGCTGGGTATGGAGGGTCATGGGCTCAGGGCCTGTGGGACCTCTGTTTCCAGGAAAGCCCAGGATGTAGTCAGCGATTGCAGCTCTAACAGCACAGGGCTGAGGAGGGCAGTTTTTGCATCAGAAAGCCATAAGTGACTTGTGGCCAGTATGGGTGGTCCGGAGACTCCAGGAGGCATGAAAGAAGGTTGCTAAAGCTTCAATTGTGCAAGGAGTCTAGTTGAGGGGCACTAATGAGACTGGCTGTTGTATTGCAATTTTGACAGAGCCTTTGTTGGAAGGGGCTCCATTCAAGGTGGGCTGATTTGCAAATAATTACGTTAATGGGCTAAAGTAAAATTTGTAAATGAGGAATATATAACCTCCAGAACCCAAAAGGCCTAAAAGGTATTGGGCTTGTTTTAACATTGTGGAAGTTGAGAGGGTTAATAACTGTTTCTTGACAGTGTTAGGTACGGAGGGGCCCTCCGTTTACCAAATAATTTTCAGGAATTTACAGAGGTGGTGGGGTCTTGTACTATGTGTGAGGCAATGGCCCATCCCCTTTTCTGAGCTCCCTTGTGAATATTTGTATGTCCTGAATAAATGTGCCTGGTGAATATCCTCAGAGGAGGATGTCGTGAATATAAAGCCATACCTGTGCCCCTGGAGAAAGCTGGATGCAGTTAAGATCATGTTTGCAAAGATTGTGTGTGATGGCAAGACTGTTGAGGTGCTCCATAGATAGCCAGGTAAAGGTGTTATGTACCTTAGGAAGTGAAGGCAAACTGTGGGTGAGAGGCTTTTGAAATAGGGACTGAACCGAACGTATTAGTCAAATCTATTACAGAAAAATATTTACCATTTGCTAATTGGATGGAGTCAGTAATTTCAATAATTTTGAATATGGAGCCCTTAATGAATGGGACCACAGCATTGAGGCTGCTACAATCTACTGTGAGGCACCACTAATTCTTTCCAACTTTAAGAACAGGCCACATTTCATTTAAAGAAAGATGAAATCTTGCCATTTGCAACAAGGATGGACCTTGAGGGTACTATGCTGAGTGAAATAAGTCAGAAGGAGAAAGACAAATTCCATATGATTTCACTCATATGTGCAATATAACAAACAAGCAAACTAAATGAACAATCCAAAGAAAAACAAACATGTAGATACAGAGCACAGAGTAGTGGTTACTGGAGGGGAAGGGGCGAAGGTAGAGTGGGGAGGGCGAAATGGGTAAAGGGGATCAACTGTGTGGTAATAGATGGAAACTAAATTTTTGATGGTAAGCACACTGTAGGGTATATAAAAGTAGAAATATAATGTTGTACACATGAACCTTATACAATGTTATAAACAAATGTTACCTCAATTAAAAAAAAAACAGGCCAAATTGGATTTTTAAAGGGAGGAGCAGTGGTAACAATCACTCCTTCTTTAAATAGGTCCTGTATAATGGGTTTCAATTCTTGAAGCCCCTATTTAAATTTACATTGGACCTTATTAGCTGTTTTAACAGGGATGGGGAGGGGAGAAGGTCCATGTGGTCCCATTTTTAAAAGCCAATTTGTAAGTGCCACAGATTTAGGGTTTTTTTACTTGAAGGATAGTTGATTTACAGTGCTGCGTTATTTTCTGCTGTACAGCAAAGTGATTCAGTTATACATATACATATATTATTTTTTATATTCTCTTCCATTATGGTTTATCACAGGATATTGAATATAGTTTCCTGAGCTATGTAGTAGGACCTTGTTGTTTATCCATTCTATATTTGCCAGTTTGCATCCGCTAATCCTAAACTCCCAATCCTTCCCTCCCCCCTCCCTTGGCAACCACAAGTATGTTCTCAATGTCTGCCACAGATTTAGTTTTAACTTATTACCCATTGGGTCAGTGCATCCATGCCCCCACTATGGGATATTTTAGGGCAATGGGTGCTACCATCATGGAGAATTTAGGAAAGGCTATTTTTCTGATAGTTAAGGTGAGGCATAACTGTTTGTCTTCTACTTTATATTACAGTAATTCCCCCTAAGATTAGTGGGGCTGTGTTGTTCAAATTTAGAAGAATCCTCAGGTATTACTGTAATTTGAGCCCAACTCTTGATTAAGGCCATCAAGTTTTGCCAATTGGTGCATTTCAGCAGATGTTAAAATTAATTCAGAAACTATGTTGTAGAGGTGCAAAAGCGAATCAGCACACTTTTGTAAAAATTTTTATTTATTTATTTATTTTTGACTGCGTTGGGCCTTCATTGCTGCACACGGGCTTTCTCTAGTTGCCTTGAGCGGGGCTACTCTTACTCATGGTGCGCAGGCTTCTCATTGCGATGGCTTCTCTTGTTGCAGAGCACAGGCTCTAGGCGCACAGGCTTCAGTAGTTGTGGCACGCGGGCTCAGTAGTTGTGGCTCGTGGGCTCTAGAGCACAGGCTCAGTAGCTGTGGCACATGGGCTTAGTTGCTCCATGGCTTGTGGGATCTTCCCAGACCAGGGCTCGAACCCGTGTCCCCTGCCTTGGCAGGCAGATTCTTAACCACTGTGCCACCAGGGAAGTCCCAATCTTTTTTTTTTTTTTTTTCTTTTTGTTTTATAAATACTTTTAGTAAATTTCGGATTTCCAGTTGGCTCAAATTGTGGACCTCTGTTTCATTATTTTATTTCCTCCCCTGTATCCAGATTCCTCCCTCCCTTCCTTCTTTCCTTCTTTCCTTCCTTGCTTGCTTTCTGTCTTTCCTTTTTTCATGATTACTGGATATACTTTGGCGAAGTTCTCTCTACCTTGCTTGTATTTATACATTTCTTCCTCCAGAGAGCCTCAGACAAGCATCATCAGTGTTAGGGTCTCTCCCATAGCAAGGGTTACTTTATACAGCTTAAAGACCTCAGGCTTAAGTTGAGCTTTTTTTTTTTTCAAACTGATGAGGATGATTATATTTTTTTTGGCCTGAAACATTACTGATTCTTTAAAATAATTTTTATTGAAGTATAATTGACTTACAATATTTGTTAGTTTCAAGTATACAACATAGTGATTTGATATTTTTATACATTACAAAATGATCACCATGGTAAGTCTAGTTAACATCTGTCACCATACAAAGTTATTACAATATTATTGACTATATTCCCTATGTTGTACATTACATCCCCAAAGTTGACTTTGAATTTACCCCTTTGTTGTGCCATGAGGGTACAATTGGTGATTTTCCCTATAACCCTGTGGATCAGGATCTTTGTTGTGGCATAAGCAGCAGCAGCAGGAGCAACAGCAACAGCAAAAAAAGCATCTTGCAGGGTCCTAGTGAGCCCTCTGCCTTTAGGTATCTGGATTCAATAATTAAAATATTCAAGTGGGACTTCCCTGGTTGGTGCAGTGGTTAAGAATCCACCTGCCAATGCAGGGGACACGGGTTCGAGCCCTGGCCCGTGAGGATCCCACATGCCACGGAGCAACTAAGCCCGTGTGCCACAACTACTGAGCCTGTGCTGTAGAGCCCGCGAGCCACAACTACTGAAGCCTGCGTGCCTAGAGCCCATGCTCTGCAACAAGACAAGCCACCGCGATGAGAAGCCTGCACACTGCAACGAAGAGTAGCCCCCCCAGCCGCAACTAGAGAAAGCCCGCGTGCAGCAACGAAGACCCAACGCACCAAACATAAATAGATAAATAAATAAATAAAATCTTAAAAAAATTCAGGTAGTAACTCCTTTTCAAATAGTGAATGATCTTCCTTCACATGAGCAACCACCCAATGGGCCTGTATATTGCACAGGGTGTAGTCTTTCCCATGACTGCTCTATAGAACAGTAGGTACTGCTGTTGAGACACACAACCAAATGATCTCTTTCGCCTGAGCCTAGCATTAGTCAAAGCTTGTGCTAGAATCAAGACAGATGATTCATTCTAAGACGCACAGATAGGTCTGGGCCAAGACACAACCCAGGGTCACTTTAAGGAGGGCCCTGATCCTATACTTCTATCCCTAAATGCCAATTAATTACTGAAACTTCTGACTTAAGCCAGTTAAATCAATAACAGAGGCTCAGTAGGACTCAGCAAATGCAGCACAAAGCAGCACAGCTCAAAGCGCAAGCTAGCCAGCAGGCATCAGAGTCAGTTAGCAAGTCAAAGCAAGAGAAGACAGACCCCTGGTGGTGGTGGTCACTGTCTCAGCATTCTGCTCACAGTACCAGTTGTGGACGCCCTACAGAAACAGAATGGACCCCCACCCCAAATTTGGTTTTGATGTCAAGACTGACACATATCTAGAGGATATGAAAGGTTTATTGCTTACATAATGAGGCTTTCTGGGGCAACCAGGGCAGGCATCCCAAACTGATCTGAAATGACTTGAGAGAGCAAGGAAAGAAGACTGGCTTGGGGTTTTTATGGTGGTCAGGGGGTGGGCTGGAGTGAAGGTTCCTGTGCATGGGATGGGGCCTGGGGGGTTGAATCTATGGCTGGTGCCAAAGGAAGGAGAACCCAGGCTTTCTTATCAGCTTGCCAATATGTGAGGCACAAAGGGAAGAGGGAGGATGAAGCTTAAAAGCTGTCAGCAGTCAAACATTGTAAAAGGGATTCGACTCTATTAGAGCATACTTCTGATGGCAGTATGGAAAAGTGAGATAGCTGGGTCCTTGATGAGTTTATTCAGCCTCTCAAAAGACCTTGTAACCACCTGCTCCAGACTTCTAGTGTTGCTGAATAATTCAATGTCTTTATGGTTGAGGCTATTTTTAATTAAGCTTTCTGTTACTTGCAGTCAAAATAATTCTGAACTGAAGATATAATCCATTATTATCATTTTGGATATATAAAGGGAATACAAAGGTTGTTCAACATAAATAAATCTATACTTGTAATTCATAACAAAATGAATTAAAGAAGAACATCATAGGACATATTAATAATATACTTTAAATGCTTTTATAAAATCCAGTAACTGTCTCTAATAAAAACGCAAGGTAAAAGAGGATTAGAAAGCACCTACCTAAAGGCTCCTTACTAAAAACTAACAACAAATATCATTCTAAAGAATGAAACACTAAAAGCATTTCCCAGATAACCAAGCATTACACAGGAATGCTATTATAATTATTATTCCACATATTCTTAGATATTCTAATAAATGCAATAAAGGAATAAAATGATTTAACATAATAAATATTGAAAAAAGAACCGTAACTTTTTCTGGTGTGATATACCCAGAAAATCCAAGAGACACTAATAAATACTAATACAATTAATAGCATCATTAAAGTTGTTGGATACAAAGTAAATATTTAAAAGTTAAATTTTCTTTATAGTAGGAATAAACGAGTATAAATAGAAATGGAGGAAGTACTTCATTCACCAAAATGACTTAGATTATAAAATACTTCACGGTAGGTTTATAATGCATTAATTTCTTTAGGTTCAGCTACATTTCCCAGAATTCCTTTCCCTTTAAGTTTCCAGCTAGGGTGGGACACAAGAGAGATTATTGTGGAGACTCAGAGGACAGAAGTGAAGCAGTAGCCATTTTGTAGCTTGATCACGTTGCTGTTTTTCTGCTGACTCACCTCATTGGCACAAGGCAGCAACTGGGTTTGGAACTGCCCCCACCTTCCCCTGGATTCTCCTTTAACTCCTCTGACTCTTGGGTCAGGTGTGTAAGTTTAGTTTTGAGACGGTGTCTTGGCCTCTACTGGATGCCCATTCTATCAGGGTCGGAGGAAACAAGAAACTGACGCAGGTTTCAGTTCGTCCTTGGGAGCGCTAGCTCATGCTTGTGGGTTCCAGTTTGTTTTTGTTCTCTCCCACTTTACATCTATTTCCATCTTGCCTTCCTGACTATCTGCACTGTGGACTTCAAGTTCCAGCATCAGATGTGAAGAAAACAGCCTTACAGAGATTTCTTAACTAGTTCCCACAATTCTATAAGGTAAAATCTCTGTAACAAATCCCTTAAAAATTACACACATACACTCACATGCACACTCACATGTGTGCACATGTGCACACGTACACACACACACACATACACAGTGTAGTCCTGCTACTTTGATTGAAGCCTGATTGGCATACTTTGAAATAAAATTTAACAAAAAAGGAGGTAGATTTCCGCTACTGGCCAAGGTGGTAATAGCAGGGACTGGATTTACTCTCTTATCAGAAAAAGAAAACTACACTTTTACAAATGGACAACAGATATGAAATAATAGTTTTCAAGTCACTGGACATCAAGAAATGAAGGACAGTGATCCCTAAGAAATGGGAAACAAATGAGGTGAGCCCCATGTTTGCTCAGCATGCTGTCTGGAGTTTCCAGGACATAGTATAAGGAGAGGGAACAAGGTGGAACCTGAAAAACTCTATGAGTTGAGGAGATGGAGTGAAGAATCTGCGGAAACTAAGGCAGCTATGATTTGGAAGACAGAGTAAGATCTATATCTATATCTATATCTAGATATAGATACCTATCAATATATATACATATATACATATATATAACTCCAGAGACCTGCAGAGGGTTCCCTTAAGTACTGATGTGCTCACACATGTGAAGAAACTACCCAAAGCTAAGGAATTAATCACACAAAAGGATTGGAACACAAATAGACGTGGAAATAGTGCCTGTTCCCTTTAGCCAGACTGGTAAAACATGGAACATTGGATAGAATACTGAGGTTCTTGCCTAGGTAGTGGAGGATATTTAGACTCAGACTGAACACTGCTCTCAATCCACCTAAAATATCATAAAAGCAAGATCCTAAAGGATTCAACTGCTTCCGTGTAACTTAAGTGTTTCTGAGGAAAAAAGTTCAATAATATTTGTAGGATTACAAAAACAACTAGTACTCAACAAGTTAAAATTCTCAGTGTTGTGTATCCAATCAAAAATTTCTAGGCATGCAAAGAAGCAGGAAAACATAACTCATAATGAGATGAAAAAAATCAACCAATCAAAAGCAGCCCCCAAATAACACAGATGTTGGAATTAGCAGCAAAGGCATTAAAACAGTTACTATAACTATTAAAACAGTTATAACTCCATATCTTCAAAAGTTAAGACATGTATAATATAAAAAGAAATCAAATATCTGGAGTTGAGAAATATGCAATTTGAAATAAAAATATACTGGATGGGACTAACAGTAAATTAGACATTGCACAAGAAAAAAATTAGTAAACTTGAAACTGTAGCAATGGAAACTATCCAAAATGACACACTCAGAAGAAAAAACATCCCAAGAAATGAACAAAGCATCACTGAGCTGTGAGAAAACTGTATTTGTGTAATTGGAGTTCCCAAATGAAGGGAGTACAGAAAATAGTTGAAAATTTCCCCAAATTTCATGAAAACTATAAACCCACAGATCTAAGAAGCTCAAAGAACCTCAAGCACACACAAAAAATTGAAGAACACTACACCAAGGCATGTATGATTTTTTTGTTTTGTTTTTATTTTAATTAATTAATTAATTAATTAATTTTGGCTGCGCTGGGTCTTAGTTGCGGTACACAGGATATTTGTTGTGGCATGTTTTCTTAGTTGTAGCATGCATGTGGGATCTAGTTCCCCGACCAGGGATCGAACCAGGCCCCCTGCATTGGGAGCACAGAGTCTTACCCACTGGACCACCAAGAAAGTCCCTCTTTTGTTTTTAGTTCTTTAATATTTTATTGGACAAATATTGTGACTCTTTGAAATGTATGTTATCAACACGTCCTTCCAAATAAAATTTTTAGATTTTGCTAACTAGAGACTCCAAGGTCTACCCTCCCTTCCTCTGCTGAGCATCATGAGGTCTCCTCTCCCTACCTGAATGTCACAAGACTTCCACCTGCTCTACCTCACATATATGATTAAAGGTATATATGATTAAGTTGCTCACAATGAGGAGAAAAATATATATATATATTTTTGGCTGCGCTGCGTGGCTTGTGGGAAGTGAGATCTTAGTTCCCCAACCAGGGTTTGAACCCGGGCCATGGCAATGAAAGTGCCAAGTCCTAACCACTGGACCACCAGGGAATTCCCCAAGAAAATCTTAAAAGCAACCAGAACAAGACATAGGTTACATAAAAGGATGATAGTAGATCTCATATCAGAAATAATGTAAGATGACAGAGGAGCAAAACCTTTAAAGTCTTGAAATTAAAAAAATGATTATCAACCTAGAATTTTTTTTTTTTAAAGAAGATGTTGGGGGTAGGAGTTTATTAATTAATTAATTTATTTTTGCTGTGTTGGGTCTTCGTTTCTGTGTGAGGGCTTTCTCTAGTTGTGGCAAGCGGGGGCCACTGTTCATCACGGTGTGCGGGCCTCTCACTATCGCGGCCTCTCTTGTTGCAGAGCACAGGCTCCAGACGCACAGGCTCAGTAGTTGTGGCTCATGGGCCTAGTTGCTCTGCGGCATGTGGGATCCTTCCAGACCAGGGCTCGAACCCATGTCCCCTGCATTAGCAGGCAGATTCTCAACCACTGCACCACCAGGGAAGCCCCAACCTAGAATTTTATACCGAGTGAAAATATTGTTAAAAAACAAAATTCAACTGAGTAAAATTTAAAGATCTTATTGGCTTTATTCAATGATTCATGAATTGGGCAGCATCCCATCTAGTAGATAGAAAGGAGCTCTGAGGAGCTGTACAAAATGAAAGACTTTTATAGGCAGAAGGGAGCAGGAACAAGGAAACTGGTTGTGGCAAGGTCACTTTCCTTTAGGGGAAGGCAGGGTCTATCAGGAAGATGACCTCACTAGTGCTGATCAGGTAATTCCTGACTGACTGGTTTAAGATTCCATTTCTGGGAAAGCTGAAGCTAATTAAGTCTCGGTTTGGTGACATGGGGCTTAGCATAAGTGACTCCATTTGTGACCTGTTGTCTTGTTTTTAACAATATCAAGAAAGAAGGTGAAATACTTATTCAGCTATACAAAAGCTGAAATAATGCATCATTAGCTGACACATACTATAAGAAGTGTTAAAGGAATTTCTTCAGGCAGAAAGAAAATGATACATGGCAATGTAGATTTATACAAAGGAAAAAAGAACACCAGAAATGGTTACAACAAGGAGATATACATATATATGATTTTTTCTTGTTATTTAAATATCTAAAATTTAATTGACTGTTAAAATAATATTAACAATCTAGTGTAGGGTTTAAAATATATGTAAAATAAAATGCATAACAAAAATAACATAAAGGCTAGGAGAGACGAAATGGAAATGTACTATTGTAAGGTTCTCATATAATATATGAAATGGTATAATATCACATTAAGGTAGACTGTGATAACTTAAAAATGTATACTGTAAACTCTAAAGCAACCTTAAAATAACAAAAGAAAGCTAATGCTAATAAAAGCAACAAAAGTAAAAAAGTGAAATCATAAACAACATGGAATTAATAAAAAATAAGGCAAAAAAGGAGAAAAAAATAAACGGGGCAAATACACCATTGAGGTTTCACCCCAATTAACTCAGAGATTCTCAGAGAGTGGATTTAAAACCAAGGCCCAGTTCTAAGTTTCCTACAAGAAACACACTTTAAATATAAAAACACAAATAGTTTAAAAGTAAAAGAATGGATTTAGCAATGATTTCTAGGATCTGACACCAAAAATGAAGGCAACAAAATTTTTAAAAAGTATAAATTGCACTATATCAAAATTTAAAACTTCTGTGCATGAAAGGACACAAAACAGATTGAAAAGGAATCCCCATGGAAAGGGAGAAATATTTGTAAATCATGTATCTGATAAGGGGTTAATATGTAGAGGATATAATGAACTCCTACAACTGAATGATTTAAAAAACCCGACTAAAAAATGGGCAAAAGGAGGGAGCTTCAAGATGGTGGAAGAGTAAGACGTGGAAATCAACTTCCTCCCCACAAATACATCAGAAATACATCTACATTTGGAACAACTCCTACAGAACACCTACTGAACACTGGCAGAAGACATCAGACCTCCCAAAAGGCAAGAAACTCCCCACATACCTGGATAGGGCAAAAGTAAAAAGAAAAAACAGAGACAAAAGAATAGGGACAGGACCTGCACTTCTGGGAGGGAGGTGTGAAGGAGGAAAAGTTTCCACACACTAGGAAGCCCTTTCGCGGGTGGAGACTGCGGGTGGCGGAGGGGGGAAGCTTCGGGGCCGTGGAGGAGAACAGAGCCACAGGGATGCAGACACTCCAAAACACACACCACCAGATGCAGTCCTGCCCACCAGAAAGACAAGATCCAGTCTCATCCACCAGAACACAAGCACCAGTCCCCTCCACCACGAAGCCTACACAACCCACTGAACCAACCTTAGCCACTGGGGACAGACACCAAAAACAAGGGGAACTAAGAACCTGTGGCCTGCAAAAAGGAGACCCCAAACACAGTGATTTAAGCAAAATGAGAAGATAGAGAAAAACACAGCAGATGAAGGAGCAAGATAAAATCCCACCAGACCTAACATGAAGAGGAAATAGGCAGTCTACCTGAAAAATAATTCAGAATAATGATAGAAAAGATGATCCAAAATCTTGGAAATAGAATGGAAAAAATACAAGAAACGTTTAACAAGAACCTAGAAGACCTAAAGAGCAAACAAACTGATGAACAACACAATAAATGAAATTAAAAATTCTCAAAAAGGGATCAATAGCAGAATAACTGAGGCTGAAGAATGGACAAGTGACCTGGAAGATAAAAGAGTGGAAATAACTATTGCAGAGCAGAATAAAGAAAAAAAAATGAAAAGAATTGAGGACAGTCTCAGAGACCTCTGGGACAACATTAAATGCACCAACATTCGAATTATAGGGGTCCCAGAAAAAGAAGGGAAAAAGAAAGGGACTGAGAAAATATTTGAAGAGATTATAGTTGAAAACTTCCCTAATATGGGAAAGGAAATAGTTAATCAAGTCCAGGAAGAACAGAGAGTCCCATACAGGATAAATCCAAGGAGAAACACGCCAAGACACATATTAATCAAACTATCAAAAATTAAATACAAAGAAAACATATTAAAAGCAGCAAGGGAAAAACAACAAATAACACACAAGGGAATCCCCATAAGGTTAACAGCTGATTTTTCAGCAGAAACTCTGCAAGCCAGAAGAGAGTGGCAGGACATATTTAAAGTGATGAAGGAGAAAAACCTACAACCAAGATTACTGTACCCAGCAAGGATCTCATTCAGATTTGACAGAGAAATTAAAACGTTTACAGACAAGCAAAAGCTAAGAGAATTCAGCACCACCAGACCAGCTTTACAGCAAATGCTAAAGGAACTTCTCTAGGCAAGAAACACAAGAGAACGAAAAGACCTACAAGAACAAACCCAAAATAATTAAGAAAATGGTAATAGGAACATACATATTGATAATTACCTTAAATGTAAATGGATTAAATGCTCAAGCCAAAAGACATAGACTGGCTGAATGGATACAAAAACAAGACCTGTATATATGCTGTCTACAAGAGACCCACCTCAGACCTAGGGACACATACAGACTGAAAGTGAGGGGACAGAAAAAGATATTCCATGCAAATGGAAATCAAAAGAAAGCTGGAGTAGCAATTCTCATATCAGACAAAATAGACTGTAAAACAAAGACTATTACAAGAGACAAAGAAGGACACTACATAATGATCAAGGGATCAATCCAAGAAGAAGATATAACAATTGTAAATATTTATGCACCCAACATAGGAGCACCTCAATACATAAGGCAAAGGCTAACAGCCATAAAAGGGGAAATCAACAGTAACACAATCATAGTAGGGGACTTTAACACCCCACTTTCACCAATGGACACATCATCCAAAATGAAAATAAATAAGGAAACACAAGCTTTAAATGATACATTAAACAAGATGGACTTAATTGATATTTATAGGACATTCCATCCCAAAACAACAGAATACACATTCTTCTCAAGTGCTCTTGGAACATTCTTCAGGATAGATCATATCTTGGGTCACAAATCAAGCCTTGGTAAATTTAAGAAAATTGAAATCGTATCAAGTATCTTTTCCGACCACAACACTATGAAACTAGATATCAATTACAGGAAAAAAATCTGTAAAAAATACAAATACATGGAGGCTAAACAATACACTACTTAATAACCAAGAGATCACTGAAGAAATCAAAGAGGAAATCAAAAAATACCTAGAAACAAAAGACAGTGAAAACACAACGACCCAAAACCTATGGGATGCAGCAAAAGCAGTTCTAAGAGGGAAGTTCATAGCAATAGAATCCTACATCAAGAAACAAGAGCCATCTCAAATAAACAACCTAACCTTACACCTAAAGCAATTAGAGAAAGAAGAACCAAAACCCCCAAAGTTAGCAGAAGGAAAGAAATCATAAAGATCAGATCAGAAATAAATGAAAAAGAAATGAAGGAAATGATAGCAAAGATCAATAAAACTAAAAGCTGGTTCTTTGAGAAGATAAAATTGATAAACCATTAGCCAGACTCATCAAGAAAAAACGGGAGAAGACTCAAATCAATAGAATTAGAAATGAAAAAGGAGAAGTAACAACTGACACTGCAGGAATACAAAGGATCATGAGAGATTACTACAAGCAACTCTATGCCAATAAAATGGACAACCTGAAAGAAATGGACAAATTCTTAGAAAAGCACAACCTTCTGAGACTGAACCAGGAATAAATAGAAAATATGAACAGACCAATCACAAGCACTGAAATTGAAACTGTGATTAAAAATATTCCAACAAACAAAAGCCCAGGACCAGATGGCTTCACAGGCGAATTCTATCAAACATTTGGAGAAGAGCTAACACCTATCCTTCTCAAACTCTTCCAAAATATAACAGAGGGAGGAACACTCCCAAACTCATTCTACAAGGCCACCATCACCCTGATACCAAAACAAGACAAAGATGTCACAAAGAAAGAAAACTACAGGCCAATATCACTGATGAACATAGGTGCAAAAATCCTCAACAAAATACTAGCAAACAGAATCCAACAGCACATTAAAAGGATCATGCACCATAATCAAGTGGGATTAATCCCAGGGATGCAAGGATTCTTCAATATACGCAAATCAATCAATGTGATACACCATATTAACAAATTGAAGGAGAAAAACCATATGATCATCTCAATAGATGCAGAGAAAGCTTTTGACACAATTGAATACCCATTTATGATAAAAACCCTGCAGAAAGTAGGCACAGAGGGAACTTTCCTCAACATAATAAAGGCCATATACGACAAACCCACAGCCAACATTGTCCCCAATGGTGAAAAACTGAAACCATTTCCAGTAAGATCAGGAACAAGACAAGGTTGCCCACTCTCACCACTATTATTCAACATAGTTTTGGAAGTTTTAGCCACAGCAATCAGAAGAAAAAGAAATTAAAGGAATCCATATTGGAAAAGAAGAAGTAAAGCTGTCACTGTTTGCAGATGACATGATACTATACATAGAGAATCCTAAAGATGCTACCAGAAAACTACTAGAGCTAATTGATGAATTTGGTAAAGTAGCAGGATACAAAATTAATGCACAGAAATCTCTGGCATTCCTATACACTAATGATGAAAAATCTGAAAGTGAAATTAAGAAAACACTCCCAATTACCACTGCAACATAAAGAAAAAAATATCTAGGAATAAACCTACCTAAGGAGACAAAAGACCTGTATGCAGAAAACTAGAAGACACTGATGAAAGAAATTAAAGATGATACAAATAGATGGAGAGATATACCATGTTCTTGGATTGGAAGAATCAACATTGTGAAAATGACTCTACTACCCAAAGCAATCTACAGATTCAATGCAATCCCTATCAAACTACCACTGGCATTTTTCACAGAGCTAGAACAAAAAAGTTCACAATTTGTATGGAAACCCAAAAAACCCCGAGTAGCCAAAGCAATCTTGAAAAAGAAAAACGGAGCTGGAGGAATAAGGCTCCCTGACGTCAGACTATACTACAAAGCTACAGTAATCAAGACAGTATGGTACTGGCACAAAAACAGAAATATAGATCAATGGAACAGAATAGAAAGCCCAGAGATAAACCCATGCACATATAGTCACCTTATCTTTGACAAAGGAGGCAAGAATATACAGTGGAGAAAAGACAGTGTCTTCAATAAGTGGTGCTGGGAAAACTGGACAGCTCCATGTAAAAGAATAAAATGAGAACACTCCCTAACACCATACACAAAAATAAACTCAAAATGGATTAAAGGCCTAAATGTAAGGCCAGACACTATCAAACTCTTAGAGGAAAACATAGGAGGAATAGTCTATGACATAAATCACAGCAAGATCCTTTTTGACCCACCTCCTAGAGAAATGGAAATAAAAACAAAAATAAACAAATGGGACCTAATGAAACTTAAAAGGTTTTGCACAGCAAAGGAAACCATAAACAAGACCAAAAGACAACCCTCAGAATGGGAGAAAATATTTGCAAATGAAGCGACTGACAAAGGATTAATCTCCAAAATTTACAAGCAGCTCATGCAGCTCAATATCAAAAAACAAACAAACAACCGAATCCACAAATGGGCAGAAGACCTAAATAGACATTTCTCCAAAGAAGATATACAGATTGCCAACAAACACATGAAAGAATGCTCAACATCATTAATCATTAGAGAAATGCAAGTCAAAAGTACAATGAGATATCATCTCACACCGGTCAGAATGGCCATCATAAAAAAATCTACAAACATTAATTGCTGGAGAGGGTGTGGGGAAAAGGGAACCCTCTTGCACTGTTGGTGGGAATGTACATTGATACAGCCACTATGGTGAACAGTATAGAGATTCCTTAAAAAACTAAAAATAGAACTACCATATGACCCAGCAATCCCACTAGTGGGCATATACCCTGAGAAAACCATAATTCAAAAAGAGTAAAGTACCACAATGTTCATTGCAGCTCTATTTACAATAGCCAGGACATGGAAGCAACCTAACTGTCCATCGACAGATGAATGGATAAAGAAGATGTGGCACATATATACAACGGGATATTACTCAGCCATAAAAAGAAACGAAATTGAGTTATTTGTAGTGAGGTGGATGGACCTAGAGTTTGTCATACAGAGTGAAGTAAGTCAGAAAGAGAAAAACAAATACCATATGCTAACACATATATATGGAATCTAAGAAAAAAAATGGTCATGAAGAACCTAGGGGCAAGACAGGAATAAAGATGCATACCTGCTAGAGAATGGACTTGAGAATACGGGGAGTGGGAAGGGTAAGCTGGGACAAAGTGAGAGAGTGGCAGGGCCATATATACACTACCAAACATAAAATAGATAGCTAGTGGGAAGCAGCCGCATAGCACAGGGAGATCAGATCGGTGCTTTTTTTTTTTTTTTTTTTTTTTTTTTTTTTTTTTTTTTTTGCGGTACGCGGGCCTCTCACTGTTGTGGCCTCTCCTGTTGCGGAGCACAGGCTCCGGATGCGCAGGCTCAGTGGCCATGGCTCACGGGCCCAGTCGCTCCGTGGCGTGTGGGATCTTCCCGGACCAGGGCACGAACCCGTGTCCCCTGTATCGGCAGGCGGACTCTCAACCACTGCGCCACCAGGGAAGCCCAGATCGGTGCTTTTTGACCACCTAGAGGTGTGGGATACGGAGGGTGGGAGGGAGGGAAATGCAAGAGGGAAGAGATATGGGGACATATGTATATGTATAACTGATTCACTTTGTTATACAGCAGAAACTAACATACCATTGTAAAGCAATTATACTCCAATAAAGATTTTTTTTTTTTAAAAAAAAGGGCAAAGGGAACAAGAGGACTTCCCTGGTGTTCCAGTGGCTAAGACTCCACACTCCCAGTGCAGGGGGCCCAGGTTTGATCCCTGGTCAGGGAACTAGTTCCCACATGCTGCAACTAAGAGTTCGCATGCTGCAACTGAAGATCCCACATGCCACAACTAACGATCCTACGTGCTGCAACCAAGACCCGGTGCAGCCAAATAAATAAATATTAAAAAAAAAAAACCACCACAGTGATTGTCTCTGCAAAGGGGAACTGAAGGTCTGAGGCAGAAGGGGGACTCACACTTAAAATAAAATTGGCAAAGGGTACAGGATGGTGGACTAGGAAGCTACAGGCCCTCCTTTCCCCACAGAGACACTGCGTTAACAATAACACACAGACCAGAATACCTCTGTGAGAACTCTAGATACCAGTTGAGAAGCTACAGCAACTAGGCCCTTATAAAAACAAGAGGGATTCCAGTGAAAGGGTAGGAAAATTCGTGGCATTTTTGTTTACTCATTCATGTCACTCCCCCTGTTCTGCATAGTACAGAGTAACCAGGAGGAAACCCTCCATACTGGAGCTCCTCCCTCCAGAAGGAATAAAAATGGACCATATGTCCAACATTCTGACTTGTCTGGGACTGCCAGAGGGACTAGTTTCTCTCTTGCCTGACTCAGAACACTGATGGGACCAGCACCAGAGTTTGGAAGCTTCTGAGAATAGAGAACAGCATATTAGGGCTGTAGTTCTGCAGGTAGACACGGGGGGGAGCAAGAGATCAGAAAAGGTTTGAGAGGTCCTAGAACCTCCTGCAGGGATGCTTGGTGAAGGTCTTCCCTTGCAAGAAGCTAGCACTTAAAGATAGGGAGAAGTGGTTGTTTTTCAAATGCCCAAAGCCCAGCAAAAAATTACAAGGTATACAGAGAAACAGGGAAACATGGCCCAATCAAAGAAACAAAATAAAACTCTAGACATCAACCCTAATGAAGCACAGATCTATGAGCTTCCTCACACTCATTGGCATGGCTACTATCACAAAACAGAAAATAACAAGTGATGACAAGGATGTGGAGAAATTGGAACCCTTGTGCACTGTTGATGGGATTGTAAAATGGTGCAACTGCTATGGAAAGCAATATGGAGGTTCCTTAAAAAATTAAAAATAGAAGTACCATATTATCCAACAATCTCACTTCTGGGTATGTACCCTGAAAAATTGAAAGCAGGGTCTCAAAAAGATATTTGTTCATCCATGTTCATAGCAGCATTATTCATAATGGCCAAAAGGTGGAAATAACCCAAATGTTCATCAACATATGAATGGGTAAACAAAATACGGAATATACATACAATGGCATATTATTCAGCCTTAAAAAGGAAGGAAATTCTGTCACATGCTACAACGTGGATGAACCTTGAGGGCATTATGCTAAGTGAAATAAGCCAGCCACATGAAGACAAATACTGTATGATTTCACTTATATGAGATATCTAAGTTCATAGAAACAGAAAGTAGAATGGTTGTTACCAGAGGCTGGGGGAAATAGGAAAAGAAGTGTTGTTGTTTCATGGGCACAAAGTTTCAGATTTGTAAGATGAAAAAGTTTTGGAGATCTGTTTCACAAGAATGGGAATTTACTGAATGGTACTGAACTATACACTTAAAAATGGTTAAGATGGGAAATTTTATGTTGTGTGTATTTTTTTGCCACAGCAAAAAAATAAGAAATAATCAGAAGTGTGCAAAGAGATTTCAGCACACGAATGTTCATTGCTATATAATTTTTAATATCAAGGAAAAAACAGGTAAAAACCTTAATGCACAATTTGGAATTGATTAAATAAATTTTGATGCATCCATACTCTGGATAGTACATAATACTATTTAGCTATTAAAAGTCATGTTAAGAACAGAAAAATGATAAAGTTTAAAGCAAACATAATAACAATGAAGTGTGGTGTTTATAACATACATAGAAGAAAAATGTATGATAACACAAAGATGAAATGGAAGTTAATCGTTGTAAAGTTCCTATACGATACATGAAGTGGTGTAATATGACTTGAAGGTAGACAGTGATAAGTTAAAGATATCTACTATGAAACCCTAAAGCAATGTCTAAAAAAACACACAAGAAATAAATGAAGCAATATAGCTATAAGTCAATAAAGTAGAATCATTTTAAAAACTCAGTTAATTCCAACAGAAGACAGAATAAGGTAGAATCATTTTAAAAACACAATTCCAATAGAAGACAGAAAAATAGAAAGGGGGAACAATGAACAGATGGGACCAACAGAAAACAAATAGCAAGATGGTAGATTTAAATACAACCAAATCAATAATCACACTGTATATAAATGGTCTAAACAACTCAATTAAATGGTAGAGATTGTCAGGATGAAAAATATGAAAGACCCAACTATGTGTGGTCTACAATAAAGCCCCTGAAATATAAAGACACAAATAGGCTAAAGTATAAGAATAGGAAACAATTACACCATGCTAACACTAATCAAATAAAGCTGAAATGGCTGCATTAATTTCAAGCAGAGTAGATAGCAGAGTAAAGAATATTACCAGGGAAAAACAAAGTCATTTCATAATGGTAAAGGGATCAATTCATCAAAAAGACATAACAATCCTCTCTACACCTGAAACTAACATGATATTATAAAGCAACTACACTTCAATAAAAAATAAAGTAAAATAAAAGGAAAAAAACGACATAGCATTCCTAGATCTTTATGTAACTAATATCAGAGGTTCAAAATACATGAAGCAAAAACTTAGAACTGAAAGGAAAAATAGACAAATCCAAACAAATTATTGTCAGAGATTTCAACACCACTCTCGTAATAACTGAACAATTATTAAACAATTATTAAATCAATAAACATATAGACGTGAAAAATATGATTAATCAATTTGACTTAATTGATATTCATAGAACTCTACACCCACAAACATCTGAATACGTATTTCAAGTGATCATTTGCCAAGATAGACAATATTCTGAGTTATAAAACAAGTCTTAATATATTTTAAATTATTTATTTATTTATTTGCAGGTTTTTTTGGTCAGGTATATTTAATTGAAATTAATTTATTCAACACTTTTATTAATACCTATAATGCAAATTATTTAAATAATATAAAGTATGTTGTCTCACCACAATGGAATTAAATTAGAAATCACAGTAAGATATCTGGAAATCCCCAAGTATCTGGAAACTAAATAATACACTTCTAAATAATTCATTAGCCAAGGAAGATATCAAAAGGGAAATTAGAAAGTGTTTTGAAGGGAATGAAAATAAAAGCACAATATATTAGAATTTTTGAGGTGTGGCTAAAGCATAACTTACTTAGAGGGAAATGTAAACATGACATGTTTAAATCTAAATATCCTTGGACGTTCATAGAACTAAGCACTTACACGAGAAAAGAATAAAGTTCCCAATTCAGTGATCTAAGCTTCCACTTTAAGAAACCAAAAACATAAGAGCAAATTAAACCCAAAATAATACGAAAAAAACCCCAATACAAATCAGAACAGAAATCAATGAAGTAGAAAACAGTAAAACAATAGAAGAAAATCAATGAAATTAAAAGCTGGTATTTAAGGAAATCAATGAAATTGATAAACCTCCAGCAAGATTCTAGGGAAAAAAAGCAATAAGACACAAGTTACTAATATCAGGAATGAGAGAAAAGGCATCACTATGGATTCATGCAGACATTAAAAGGATTATAAAGAAATATTATGAACATAATATTGAACATAAAAAGAGAGACATGGAAGATATAAAAAGAACCCAAATCAGACTTGTAGAAATGAAAACTACAATATCTGAGATGATCGCTTCTCGGCCTTTTGGCTAAGATCAAGTGTACAATATCTGAGATGAAATAAGCACTGTATTAGCTTAACTATAGGTTACCAGTTGTAAAGGAAAATATTAGTGAAGTTATGAAAATAGAAAATATTCAAAATTAAACATGTATAGAAGAAGACTGAAAAAAGATCAGAGTATCAGTGAGTTGTGGGAAATTATTTTCAGTCCATCTTTTTAAAAATAAATTTATTTATTTTATTTATTTTTGGCTGCCTTGGATCTTTGTTGCTGCACGAGGGCTTGCTCTAGTTGCAGCAAGTGGGAGCTGCTTTTCGTTTCGGTGAGCATGCTTCTCACTGCGTTGGCTTCTCTTGTTGCGGAGCACAGGCTCTAGGTGCGTGGGCTTCAGTAGTTATGGCACGCGGGCTCAGTAGTTGTGGCTCGTGAGCTCTAGAATGCAGACTCAGTAGTTGTGGCTCGTGGGCTTAGTTGCTCCGTGGCATGTGGGATCTTCCTGGACCAGGGATCGAACCCGTGTCCCCTGCATTGACAGGTGGATTCTTAACCACTGCGCTGAGTTGTGGGAAAATTTTAAGTGACCCAGTATATATGTGTATTTGGAGTCCCTGAAGGAGAGGATGGGGTGGGAGTGGAAGCTGAAAAAATATTTGAAGGAATAATGGCTGAGTTACTTCAAAATTTAATGAAAACTATAAGCTTACAGATCCAAGATCAATGAACTCCCAGCACAAGGAACATGGAAACTATGCCAGGCACATAATATCAAGTTGCTTAAGAATAGTGATACAGAGAAAATCTCACAAACAGCAGGAGAAAAAATATGTTATGTACAAAGATTGACATCAGATTTCTTGAAGAAACAAGCCACGGACTTCCCTGGTGGTGCAGTGGTTAAGAATCCACCTGCCAATGCAGGGGATACGAGTTCGAGCCCTGGTCCGGGAAGATCCCACATGCCATGGAGAAACTAAACCCATGCACCATAACTATTGAGCCTGTGCTCTAGAGCCCACGAGCCACAACTACTGAGCCCACGTGCCACAACTACTGAAGCCCTTGCTGAAGCCCGTGCTCCTAGAGCCTGTGCTCCACAAGAGAAGCCACCGCAATGAGAAGCCCGCGCACTGCAACGAAGAGCAGCTCCCACTCGCTGCAACTAGAGAAAGCCTGCATGCAGCAATGAAGACCCAACGCAGCCAAAAATAAATAAATAAATTTATAAAAGAAACAAGCCAGAAGACAGTGAAGCAACATCTTTAAAGTGAAAGCGAGCACTCTTAATCAAGAATTCTATATTCATCAAAATATTTTTCAAAAACAAAGGCAAAAATAAAGACTTTCGGGCATACAAAAGCTGAAACAAACCATCACGAGCAGTTCTGCACTATAAAACACATTAAAGAACGTCCTTCAAGCAGCATGAAAATGGAATCTGGAAATGAAATCTGGATCTACTCAAAGGAATAAAGAGAACTGGAAATGGTAACTACATAATTAAATATTAAGAATTTTTCTTATTATTTAAATCTTTAAAAATAGTTTACTGTTTAAATAAAAATAATAACAATGTGTTGTGGGGCTTATGATATATGAATAAGTAAAATGTATGATAACAATAGCAGAAAGGCCCACAGGTGAGAAATGGAAGTATACTACAGTAAGGTTCACATACAATATGTGAAGTAGTATAATATAACTTGAAGGTGGATTGTGATGTTAAAGATATATACCCTAAACCAGTGGTTCTCAATCAGGGGTGATTTTGACCCCCGGAAGACATTTAGGAATGTCTGGAGACATTTTTGGTTTCCAAAAGTGAAGGGGATACTACTGATATCTATTAGATAGAGGCCAGGGATGCTGCTAAACATTCCAAAATGCACAGGACAGTCCCCAAAACAAAGAATTACCTGGCCCAAAAAGTTAACAATGCTGAGATTAAGAAAACCTGGTATAAACTCTAAAGCAACCATTGAAATATAACCTTTCTTGCGGAAATTGACAGGCAGATCAAAAAATTTATATGGAAATTAAAGGGATGCAGGAAAGCCAAAAAAAATCTTTAAAAAGAAAAAAAAATCTTTAAAAAGAAGAACAAAGTTGGAAGACTTACACTTCCTGAGTTCACAACTTGCTACAAAGCTATAGTAATTAAGAGTGTGGTAACTCAAAATGGTCATAGATCTAAATGTAAAAGCTAGAGCTATAAAACGCTTAGAAAATATAGGAGTAAATTTTCATGACCTTCAGTTAGGAAAGAGTTTCTTAGATATGACACCAAAAACACAGGCAACAAAAGAAAAAATAGATAAATTGGACTTTATCAAAATTTAAAACTTTTGTACTTCAAAGGATTCCATCAAGAAATTGAAAAGACAGCCCATAAAATGGGAGAAAATTTTTGCAAATCTTATATTTGATAAAGGTCTAGTATCCAGAATATATAAATAACTTTAACAAATCAAGAGTAAAAAGACAACCAAACTAAAAAACGAGCACAGGATCTAAATAGACAGCTCTCCAAAGAAAATATACAAATGGCCAATGAGCACAAGAAAAAAAAAATGCTCTACGTCATTAGTCATCAGGGAAATGCAAATCAAAACCACAATGAGATGCCACTGCACTCCTAGTGGGATGGCTCTAATAAAAAAAAAATAGTAAAAGTGTTGCCAAGGGTGTAAAGAAATTGGAACCCTCATACATTGCTGGTGGGACTGTAAAATGGTGCAGCTGCTTTGGAAAACAGTCTGGCAGTTCCTCAGAGTTAAACATAAAATTACCATATGACCCAGAAATTTCTCTCCCTCTCTCTATATATAGATGGATAGACGGACAGATAGATAGTTAGATATTCTCATCCCCATTAACAGTCACTCTCCATTGCCCCTCCTTCCAGCCCCCCGGCAACCACGGATCTATTTTATGTCTTTACGGATTTGCCTGTTCTGGACATGTCATACAAATGGAATCATACATGTGGCCTTTTGTGTTTGGCTCCTTTCACTTAACATAATGTTTTGAGATTCATCCATGCTGTAGCATGCATCGGTATTTCATTCCTTTTATGACTGAATAATATTCCATTGTATGGATATGTCACACTTTGTTTACCATTCATCAGTTGGTGGACATTTGGGTTCTTCCCATTTTTTGGTTATTATGAATAATGCTGCTATGAACATTTGTGTACATGTTTTTGAGTGGACATATGTTTTTAATTATCTCTCATGTATATTTAGGAGTGGAATTGCTGGGTCATTTGGTAAACTCTATGTTTGACCTTTTGAAGAATTGCCAAACTGTTTTTCCAAAGTGGCTTCACCATTTTATGGTCTCTCCAACAGTGTATGAAGGTTCTAACTTCTCCATATCCTCAACACTTCTTACTGTTATTTTTTAAAGAAAAATTATTATAACCATTGTAGTGGATGTGAAATGGTATCTCATAGTGGTTTTGATTTGCATTTCCCTAATGACTAATGATACTTAACGTCTTTTCATATGCATATTAGCCATTTGTATATCTCCTTTGGAGAAATATCTATTTAGATTCTTCGCACATTTTAAATTGGGTTGTCTTTTTACTGTTGCGTTGTAAGAGTTTTTTATATATTCTGGATACTAGTCCCTTATCACAGCGGTCCCCAACATTTTTGGCACCAGGGGCTGGTTTCTTGGAAGACAGTTTTTCCACGGACCAGGGGCGGAAGGTGGGGGGATCGTTCAGGTAGTAATGCAAGCAATGGGGAGCAGCAGATGAAGCTTTGCTCACTTGCCCACTGCTCACCTCCTGCTGTGCAGTCCGGTTCCTAACAGGCCAAGGACTGGTACCAGTCCACAGCCTGGAGGTTGTGGACCCCTACCTTAACAGATATATAATTTACAAAGATTTTCTTCTATTCTGTGGGTTGTATTTTCACTTTCTTGATAGTGTCCTTTGAAGCACAAAAGTTTTTAATTTTGATGAAGTCAAATTTATCTATTTTTCTTTTGTCACTTGTGCTTTTGGCATTATATTTAAGAAACCATTGTTTAATCCAAGGTCACAAAGATTTAAGTCTAGGTTTTCTTCTAAGAGTTTTATAGGTTTAGCTCTTACATTTATATCTTTGACCCATTTAGGGCCAATTTCTGTATATCGTGTGAGGTAAAGATCCAAATTCATTCTTTTGTATGTATATTGTCCCAGCACCATTTGTTGAAGAGACTATTCTTTGACTATTGAATGGATGTAGCACCATTTTGAAAAATCGATTGGCCATAGACGTGTGGGTTTGTTTCTGGACTCTCAGTTCTATTCCAGTGATCTATATGCCTATCCTTATGACAATACCGCACTATTTTAATTACTCTAGTTTTGTAGTAAGTTTTGAAATTGGGATGTATGAGTCTTCCAGATTTTTGTTTTTCAAGATTACTTCGTTTTTTCTGAGTTCCTTACATTTCCATATGAATTTTAGGATCACCTTGTTAATTTCTAAAGAAGAAAGGAAGTTGGAGTTTTGAAAAGTTTGTATTGAATATGTAGATCAATTTGGGGTGTATGACCATTTTAGCACTATTAATCTTCTAATCCATGAACACCAGTGTTTTTCCATTTATTTAGTTCTTTAATTTATTTCAACAATATTATGTAGTTTTCAGTGTACAAGTCTTACACTTCTTTTGTTAATCTTTTTCTAAGTATTTTGTTGCTTTTATTCCATCGTAAATGGAATTATTTTGTTAATTTCACTTTGAAATTGTTCACTGCTAGTGTAGAGAAAGACAACTGATTTTTTATTTTTAAATTTTAAAAAATCTTATTATTTTTTTTAAAAAATAAATTTATTTATTTATTTTTGGCTGCACTGTGTCTTTGTTGCTGTGCACAGGCATTCTCTAGTTGCGGCTAGTGGGGGCTACTCTTTGTTGTGGTGCACGGGCTTCTCACTGCAGTGGCTTGTCTTGTTGCAGAGCATGGGCTCTAGGCATGCGGGCTTCAGTAGTTGTGGCACGAGGGCTCAGTAGTTGTGGCTCACGGGCTCTAAAGTGCAGGCTCAGTAGTTGTGGCACACGGGCTTAGTTGCTCCGCAGCATGTGGGATTTTCCTGGACCAGGGATCGAACCCATGTCCCCTGCATTGGCAGGCAGATTCTTAACCACTGCGCCACCAGGAAAGTCCCACAACTGATTTTCTTATACTGATGTTTTATCTTGAGACCTTAGTGAACTTGTTCTTTAGCTGTAATAGTCTTTTTTTTTAAACATCTTTATTGGAGTATAATTGCTTTACAATGTTGTGTTAGTTTCTGCTGTATAACAAAGTGAATCAGCTATATGTATACATATATCCCCACATCCCCTCCCTCTTGTGTCTCCCTCCCACCCTCCCTATCCCACCCCTCTAGGTGATCACACAGCACTGAGCTGATCTCCCTGTGCAATACAGCTGCTTCCCACTAGGTATCTATTTTACATTTGGTAGTGTATATATGTCAGTGCTACTCTCTCACTTTGTCCCAGCTTACCCTTCCCACTCCCCGTGTCCTCAAGTCCATTCTCTATGTCTGTGTCTTTATTCCTGTCCTGCCCCTCGGTTAGTGAGAACCTTTTTTTTTTTTTAGTTTCCATATATATGTGTTAGCATACGGTATTTGTTTTTCTCTTTCTGACTTACTTCACTCTGTATGACAGACTCTAGGTCCATCCACCTTACTACAAATAACTCAATTTCGTTTCTTTTTATGGCTGAGTAATATTCCATTGTATATATGTGCCACATCTTCTTTATCCATTCATCTGTTGATGGACACTTAGGTTGCTTCCATGTCCTGGCTATTGTAAATAGAGCTGCAATGAACATTGTGGTACATGACTCTTTTTGAATTATGGTTTTCTCAGGGTATATGCCCAGTAGAGGGATTGCTGGGTCGTATGGTAGTTCTATTTGTAGTTTTTTAAGGAACCCCCATACTGTTCTCCATAGTGGCTGTATCAATTTACATTCCAACCAACAGTGCAAGAGGGTTCCCTTTTCCCCACACCCTCTCCAGCAATTACTGTTTGTAGATTTTTTGATGATGGCCATTCTGACCGGTGTGAGATGATATTTCATTGTACTTTTGACTTGCATTTCTCTAATGATTAATGATGTTGAGCATTCTTTCTTGTGTTTGTTGGTAATCTGTATATCTTCTTTGGAGAAATGTCTACTTAGGTCTTCTGCCCATTTTTGGATTGGGTTATTTGTTCTTCTGATATTGAGCTGCATGAGCTGCTTGTAAATTTTGGAGATTAATCCTTTGTCAGTTGCTTCATTTGCAAATATTTTCTCCCATTCTGAGGGTTGTCTTTTGGTCTTGTTTATGGTTTCCTTTGCTGTGCAAAAGCTTTTAAGTTTCATTAGGTCCCATTTGTTTATTTTTGTTTTTATTTCTATTTCTCTAGGAGGTTAGGATTTTCTATATACAAGATGATATCATCAGCCAGAGGACTGGAGAGGAGGGAAAGGATGTGACCCTCCTCCTGCATCTCATTTGTGAACATGTTTGTTCTGATTCAAGTCAGATACTTTTATGATTCAAGTTAACTGTTTTATGAAGGTTATATCATTCTATTCCGGGAAGAAAATGTTTTATGGAAGCCAGACTCTGAATGCAGATTTAAATTTTGGAATTCTCTTTGGTAAAGACAAAGTAGAACAAATCAAGATGGTTTCTTTCTTTCTCTTTCCACCTTCCTTTTCTTCCAAGCAAAAGGTGTTGACAAAATGCCAGAGTAGAGTGAAAGGACTGTTCTTTGGAGATCTTAATGTTAAAAATTTGAAAAGATTTTAGTCTAAAAGTTCAGATACAACCATATGTAGGTATAGGATTTGACAGGACACTGACAAAATGTAGTGAACATCTATTCTATCTTCCACTTCCCATCCGTACACCCTTCTTTGGTAACAACACTTCAGTTTTCCTCCGGAGGATCACCTCTCCCTGACTTCCATTCCAGGCAGGTTGAGTGGTATTGATATCACCCCAAGATCCAGGGCTGGGCATGTGACTCAAGCCTGGCCAACTAGAGAAGTTTCCCCCTGTGGCCACAGAGGTTGGTTCAGGGATGGACACAGAGTCCAATTCAAGCCAATGAGAGACTCAGAATTTTTATTTGAACTATCAGGGAAGAGAAGTTATCTTTTCAAAGGGGAATTAGCCTTTAAGGATGTCGGCCTGGCAATGCTGGCAGCCATCATGCATATCTTGATTTGTGGAGCCTGAGAATGAAGCCAATGCGATGGAAAGCAGAATAGATAGATGGAGAGAGACTGGTTCCTAATGACATCTTAGAGTTCCTGGACTTTTCAGTTGTGTGATTCAGTAAATTCCTTTTAGATAGTTCCAGCACTGTATCAGGCTCTGAGGAGTCTGTCCTCAGAATCTCAAAATCTTGGTGGCTGTGCTAGGTATTTCGTTTGCCCCTCCAAATGCACTTTCTACCCTTTTCCACCCTGCTTTCTTCCTTGGGAGGCTGACCTGTATGGACCACATCGGTGGGCTTCCTTGCCCTCTGACTTTTGGTTGATTTTGGGCAATGGGAATGAAACAAGTTTTAGTTTCATTCTCCTGTGGCCAAATCCCAGGAATTGGGAAAAAAAAGTGGGAGGGAGAAGAAGAAAAAAAGTCTTAAACTAATAGGCTGTCAGTTGTCGAGTTTTCCACCCACATGTCTGCCCAGTATTCCTATGGGAAAATCAGTGGTACAGTTTAGAAAGAGGAAATCATACACTCCTTTTTAATTTTAATTTATTGCTGTCAACAACTCCCCAAGACAATATTAATGTCTTCTATATGAAGATTCCCAGCAAACAGATGCCTAAGAAAGGTAACTTCAGGATAATAATTTCAGAGGGATAAGAAGTAAAAAATCCTAAGTCTAGCATGGACAAAATCATGAAGGCATTTGAAAGTAGTATTTCTCATTGACAATCAAGTAAAACCAAGTGCACTGCAACAGATGGTATACAAATCAAATCCTGGTACAGCACAGTTTGGGGGACTATTTAAATTAATCCATTTGAAGTTTATTGAATTGTTAGAATTCAATTTTAGTGAATATATTATAATATCCAGTTCTGTATAATAAAGCTATTTTTAAATGTCCCAGCTGACATCCCCAACTGCCCTAGTACTATTCATTACTGCTTTGAAACTGTGGACACGATGGATTCCACTGAATGAGAAATACTGTATGACAAAAGATTCATAATTCCTTGTCTGTCTAATAGTCAACGTATTTAACAGGATAATGTATTATGTATAATATATAGCACCAGTTGAATTCCTGTGAAATGTTAACTATTCTAACTCAAATTTGACATATGTTTTAAAATGTTTGGGATATCATTCATTGATTTTTAAAAAGATGGTACTTCCTGGTAAGCAGCAGCTCAGAGTAGAAAGAGCACTGGACCTGGAGTCAGATGCAACGCAGGTTGTTTTCACTAAACGCTCTAATATCCTTTCCAGATCTAATGTTCTATTACCTTTTACTACTAAATCTCGAGAGTTTGGTTATTTGAGGTAATTTTTAGGTGGCTTTAAAGTTGTTATCGTCAAGTTTGTTTCTTTTTAAAGGTTAGCTTTGAAAATGGAATTTGGTAAGGAAAGGCGTTGGGAGGAGACAGTTTCATTGTTTTTTGTATTTTCCACAAATCTGCTGTCACATGTCTTTTAATCACTTGTTAATAGCAGTCAACCCCCCTTTACTCTGTCACTAAAAGTTGGAAAGGTGTCTGGGAAGGAGATTCCAACGAGCAGCAGCAGTCCTTTCTGCCATAAGCCAAGAGAGAAGCACTACCCGAGAGACTAGATTGCTGTGGTGTCTTTACATAAGTGGCTCAAATTCCCATGATTAAATAGCTTAGACTTTATTAAGAGAGTTCACTTCAGCGAATGCTGCTTTTGTTCTCAGATTTCCTTCTTCCCAACCCCACTTATATTTACATCTCCACATCAATGTCTGACCAATAGAAATCAAAAGCCTAAAATGTCCAGAAGTGATCTCAACATCTTCCTCTCCAATCCTGCTTCACTCGTGTATTTCCAGTCTTAACAATATCACTATCCCACTGGGTGTAGCCAAGCTCAAAACCTTGGCGTCATTCTTGACTCCTTCTTCTCCCTCGTTGCCCATTCCCCAGTCTTGCCCTTCTCCAATCCACCCTTCACACTGTGGCTGCCAAAGTGCTCTTTCTAAAAAGTAAATATGATCACAGAGCTTCCCTGCATAAAATGCTTTCATGACTCCTTTTCACCTACTCGATAAAACTCAAAGTCTTCTTTCAGTACCTGTATACATTTCTAGCCCAATCCACTGCCGCTCCCTGCCATTGCTCTGAGCCCTTTACACTCCAGCTACATGAACTGCTCAGTTACCCAAACACACCATGGTCTTTCGTGATTGTGACTTTGCATGTGAAATTTCCTCTGCTACTTTCTCAGCTTACTTTTCTTCATGTTCCCATAGCATTTCCACATACTAGTATTATAACTCTTGTCACGCTATATTGTAGTTACTTCTTTACTTGTTTTTCTTCACTACCATACTGTCAGTTCCCTGTTTTGGGAGAAGGTAAACATTGTAGAGGAGATTCAGACTCTGGATACTTCTAGGTGGCATTTAACCCTGCTTTGGACCCTGAGACACTATGCTCTTCTCTGATGCTTTCTTTTTCTCCTTGTCCCAGCCCTCCCCCTGGTGGAGGTGTTAAGGAACAGTGGAATGGTCACATGGCCAAAGATAAGACAAAGCAGCCTGGCTGATCCACAACCTGGATAAACATCTGCCTCTTATCATTTTTTAAACAACTGCAAAGCTGGCTAATGGGCCTTGAATTTAGGGTGGCCTGGCAGGAGCTTTCTGTCTTACCACGTATCAGTTGGGAGACCCTGATTTCAATCCCCAGCGCTGTAACGAGGTGTGGGCGGGGACGGTCAACACATCTATCCCTGATGGTCTCAAAGAACATCACACTACTGTCAAACAAAGAGCTCAAGAATTAGTTGGTGGAGATCTTCCTTGTTTTCTTCCTGTGTCTGAAGCTGAGACAAACCTTTCTGCAGGAACATTTGCCTTTGGATTACACCATAAAGCAAGGAATCTAATACCAGTCACGTCCACATGGTAGGTGTTCTCCCCAGTTGCAGTGGGCCTCACCTCCCAAAAAAAGTTATAGGGAAGGTCTATGTTCTGGTCTATCCCAGGACAATATCCAGTTATCACTGACTTCTGTCCCAGTTGAAGATAACCTAGTCTGTGAATCAGTATTTAGTTGCCCATGTGACGCAGCCAGTTTCACAAGCACCCCTGGATGTAGAGTTCCCTAGGTATGGTGGCCCTAGGTGTATTCTGGATTGGTCTGGTTGGTGATTCTCAGGGAAGGACCTTGCCAGGCAGGTTAACAAAAATGGTTAGTTATCAGCCTGGTTGGGAGGAATCTTACCTCTAAAAACAACAAATTTTTAGAAAACATGATGAATTTATAATCATTACGGAAATTCTCCTTCATGGCTATTGTGAATTTTATCAGATACTATGTTACACTACAATGAGACTTCTAGCAGCAAGAATGGGTTTTAGTTTTAAGTGGGAGAAAAGGAAATTAATATAAGCTATTTGTCATCAGGAGAGACTACCTTTAAAAATCAAATAGCTCCCACAATGCCATTTCGAACATATGTCAAAGGCAAGGAAAGATGATCTGCTGTCTCAGGTGTCCACTTGGCTGTGTCCCAACTGAAGAAAAAGAATTCAGGTGCTACCAGGGTAACATGAAATAAAACAGAAACAGAACTGGTGGGAGTGGCCCCCTGAAGTTCTTAGGTTTCTATGTTCAGAGTAAAGATTACCCTACCCACAAAACGATCATTGATGACATCATTTATGATGCCTTTGCCCTTCAGTTGGCACTGCACAGGCACCGCTTGGTTCTTCACTACATCTGTAAAGTGCATTGCCACCAGCGGGGAGGTGTAGTTAACCTGTAGGTGGAAGAACAATGAATTCTAAGTGTCAGGAGGGGAGGGTATGTAGGGGACGGCAATAGGATGGAAGTGATCAGATAATCAGTGCAGGAGGATGGAACAACCTCCACAAAAGGAACTGAGTAAATCCTATGATGCCAAGTCACAAATGGCTAAAGCAACTGACATGCTCTCTCTGCCCTGGGACAGTGGAGAAATGACATATTTCTCTCATAAGTCAGTGTCAGTTGTCTGATTGTCCTCTGGGGAAAACCAATTCTAGCTCAGCGTGATATGATTTTCTAGATATCAGACCATGAATCAAACCAGAACTAGTATTTATCAAGTCTCCATGCTGGAGATGAAGTTTTCACTGCCCCAAGTCTCTAAGTGGGAGAAACAGGAAAGTGATTATTTGGGCATAATTTAGTGCAATGGCAAGTGATTTGTCTGCTCCTGGCTCTGCCACTAATTAGCTATGTGACCTTGGGCAAGTCACTTCCTCTCTCTGAACCCTAATCTCTCCATCTGTAAACTGAAGGAGTTAGGCCAGATGTGTCTGAGATTCCTCCAGATTTGGAAAGGAGCGGTTGGGATAGGAATTGGTAGAGGGAACTCCTAGTCTGGGCCAGCAGCTATTCACCCCTTTGCTACTACCTGCTGCTCCCTAATTCTCATAGATCCCAGCCAGCCCTTCCTTTGTCTCTGAGCCCTTTCTGACAGCAAAGACTGAAGGGAATACAGACTTACGTGAGTCAGTTTGCCATAGTAAGGGTAGTAACGGAGGTCAAAAGAAGCCGACTCTGGGTAGTAATTGATGGATCGGATGTCGTTTTCATCACCTCTCTGTAAGTAAAAGCAAGTACATATCAGGTGCTGGGTCACTCAGTGAGTTGGAGCCTGAGCTAAAGGGGCTTGTGTCCCAGGTGAAATCACTGTGTGACCCACAACTGTCTCAGGAAGACCACGAAAGCAGAATGGGGCATAGCTCAGCCCAGACTTATCCCCAGAGGAGTGTTTCCAGGGAGAGACTGTGCTTTGGCTTTTCAGTGCAAAGAACACTGAATAGAAGGCCCAGACCACGGAGGCTGAAGGTTCTCAGTATGGCTCTATGCTGGCTCCTAGGGGACCCAGGCAGAAGGGCTCCAAAGGGCTTGCAGTACCCAGTGTTGCTCTGGCAAGAGGGCCTACCATGCCAGCACCTCTCCAAAGAATCACACTGGTCCTGGTACCCAGTCTTGGACTTTGGAGCTGAGGCAGGTGTAAGTTGGAACATGCCTAGTAAATCCCACTCCACAACAACGTGCACACGGTGTGCTCATTTCTGGTTGAGGTCAGACCCAGTGCACAGGGACCTGATGCATAGGGACACAGCCTGTAGTTGGCTCACCTAAATGCACGTCTCTGACCACATTCTCTGAGGTGCTTAATTACAGGAGGTGGGGTCAGGAGGATAAGCAAGGGGGGAAATGATTAAATAAACAAGTCTACCCTAATCATATCATGTCGGGTAGGGGACTGCCCATTCTGCCCATGCGTTAGGCTTGCCCTAAATAGCAGAGGTCTAGAGGTTACTGGGGGCAAATAGTGCATCACTACTAGCAAATCACTCGGGTCATGTGATTACTTCTATCGATATAGTATAATGGCTCTTAGTATAAACTGAGCTCTCCTTAATTTATTCTAATAATTACCTCATCATGCTTGATTTCCACAAGTGGGTGTGGATTTGACCAGTGTTGATTATTATACAATGTATAATGATTCAGTGTTTTTTTTTTTAAAGGACAGTTCTCAGCAAGGTTCGCCGTAAGCTGAAAAATGAATGGCTTTCACTAGGGAACTATAAGCAGGACTCAATCCAATTAATATGCTGGTTTAAGACTTTATGGTTTATTTATATATTCTTGTAAAAAGTAATGAAATTCATTTTTTTGTGAATGGTGTGTGGAATCAGTTCCACCAGTTTGCAGTCACACCTCACGTGTGTATGTTTATACATGCTCACATATATGTGACCAGAATGAATGTCCTTCCTACCTTGTTCACCTAGCAAGCACTGCCTGACCTTTCAAAGCTCAACTTCAGTGTCACCACCTCTCATGTGGAACTAACCTTTCCCTCTTTAATGTCTTGACTGCACCTTTTTATTTTTTTTTTGCGGTACGCGGGCCTCTCACTGCTGCGGCCTCTCCCGTTGCGGAGCGCAGACTCCGGACACGCAGGCTCAGCGGCCATGGCTCACGGGCCCAGCTGCTCCGCGGCATGTGGGATCTTCCCGGACCGGGGCACGAACCCGTGTCCCCTGCATCGGCAGGCAGACTCTCAACCACTGCGCCACCAGGGAAGCCCCACACTGCACCTTTCATAGCACCTGTATTACTTGATGGCCCTGATTTCAGAGACGGAATCATATTTATCTTGGCACCCCCAACACCTAGCAAAGTACCTGGTACTTAATAAGTGATCCATAAATTCTTGCTGAATGTGAACTATTGACTGAATAAATGCTGCCTTTTGCTGCTTTCTGATCTGCCACTATCAAGACTGGAGTTTTGAGCAGCATTTCTGGTACTGAGAATGGGGTTACCCGGCTTCACACATTTGCAAGACAACCGTCCAGGACTGGGGGTGTAGTAGGTGTTACCAAACAGGAGGGAGCTACTGCCAACTTTAAGAAGCAAACCCCAGCAAACCCAAGATCTTTGTAGGCTTTTTCCTACAAAGGAGCTAATTGGCACAAATGAGATAGGAGTTAATGGTCCCTTGAAGGACAGTTAATTAGCATATTAATGGAGTTCTGTTTATACTTCCCTTGTAGTCATTTGTTATTGCAACACCCAGTGCCACTGGTCATTGCTGCAAAAAGTGAAATCAGTTTTATTTATTTATTTATTTTTGTATTGCTATATATGTTATATTGTAAAATATGTCAAAGAGTATGGAGGCTACACACACACACACACACACACACACACACACACACACACACACACACACACACACACACACACACACACACGATTTAAAGAAGAAGAAAATTGACCCCTGAAGACCTCCACCCAAGTTAAGAAACAGATCAGAGCCTGTCTTTCCACAAACACTACCTCACTTTTGTGATATCATTCCCTTGCTTTTTTTTTGTGAAATCAGTTTTAAAAGCAGGGACTAATGACTCTAATGAAAGCTGCTTGTTTAGTTCAAAGAAACAAGTAATTAGAGCAAAAGTGTAAACAGAATTTCCGTTAATGACTTGGCACATTGTTGTTTCCTGCTGTGGCTCTCAGCTGAGGTTCAGTCTTTGGCTTTCACAGGTATAAATCAGCACACACACACACAAACACTACACACACGAATACACATGAATGGAATGCTTTCTGGAAACAGGGAGGCCTGAAGGTATAAATGGAGGTGTAGTTATGAAAAGATTAACCCTTTCCCTAACCCTTAGGAAACCATCCATGGTAAAGCCCTTGGAAGGGACGACCCACCCTTTTGCATGAAACAGATGTGCTAACAGTACTTACTCAAAAGGGCACTTTACCTGAACTTTGCAGGAAACCTTCACAGGGTCTCCAGGCTCAGGACGAAAGCCAACAATCTAGCAAAAGAAAACCAGCGTGTTTTTAAAAAACAAAAACCAAAACAGATTTGACAGTAAAAATATGGCTTTTCTAAATCCCCCTTGAGTTGTCCTTCCTTTAGGCATAAACATGATCTATTTTGCCCTCTCAGAAATGTTACAGAAAGCAGAAAATGCAAAGTATCTTCTGAGCTGCTCAGCTCAGCTTACTTCTTATTTTATTTGTGCCTGATATTCATACAGTGGTAACTGCAGCAGGATTACCCTGAAAATGTAAAGAACGTACTGGGTCAAGAGGAGTGTGCCTGGTAAGGCTCTGCCACACCTGAGGCATGGCAGGAGAGAAGGAAAATGCATTTCTTGTGATATAAGAATTGTCCCAGGCTTCCCTGGTGGCGCAGTGGTTGAGAGTCTGCCTGCTAATGCAGGGGACACGGGTTCATGCCCCAGTCCAGGAAGATCCCACATGCCGCGGAGCGGCTGGGCCCGTGAGCCATGGCCGCTGAGCCTGCACGTCCGGAGCCTGTGCTCCGCAACGGGAGAGGCCACAACAGTGAGAGGCCCGCGTACCGCAAAAAAAATTTTTTTAAATAATAAAATAAATAAAAAAATAAGAATTGTCCCCCATGCCACCCCCATGTCAGTCCCCTGTTCCAAACAGCTCAAGATCTCATTCCTGACAGAGCATCAAAGGTTTAGGGGTGCTGGAGAAGAATCAAAATAGAAAGTGTTCAGGGAGAAAAGGAATTATTGCTTGGTAGTTTTATCTGGTTGTTTGTATTAGTGACACTCTTGGTAAAAATGGCCAAACTTACAGTGTATGAAGACAGAGCCCAAAGAGAAATGTAGCGGCCAGAGCCTTCCTACCCAACTCATCCACTTATCATAGACAGAGTGACAAGGGCCAATATACCCGGTTCATCTTTAGAAGGATGCAGGGCTGTCCAGTAGAGTAGCCAAAAGTAGGGTCCTCCAGGCCAGAGCAGTTCTTCAGGAAGGAGCGCTTAAATTGGCAGGCCTTCTTGTCCTCATCCTCATCACCATCTTGGATGAAGTATTGGCCCGGGGGGCAATCTACGTTCATTTCCTCTTGAAGACTGTCGTTATAACCTAAAGTGTGGGCGGCAAAGGGTCATGTTAGATAGGTACTACAGAGGAAGGCCATGTTTTCAGTAGTTCTCTTCCCTAGTTTCCTTTCTCCAGGAACTTGCTTGTGCTCCTCTGAAAGCCCACTCAGTTTGTCCTAGGGCCTGTGACCTGGCATCAGGTGCCCAAGGCCCTTCATCAGCAACATCCCTCCAAGAAGCCTTCTGGGCTGGTCCCCTCAGCCCACTTTGATTGCTTGTCCCCTTGCTTTTCATTCCCTTGAACTTCTTCGATATCTGTCTCTGGATTGTATGTTTATCGCTTTATAACTTTTCTCTATTTTTCATTATTTCTTTTCTGATACGGTAAATTGTAAACTTGGAGGGCTGCCTTTCCTACTTCTGGGAGAGGAATAGGCAAAATAGTAGATGGATTTTGGAAGAAGGATTGAATCATATCGAGGCATGGCATATATAAGGAGGCAAAGCCCCTGGGTTAAATATCTTTAAGTTCAGCCTAGGGAAACATCTCTCTTTGAGGTCAATGAGAGGCACCCGATGCAAGACAGTGAAGAGTGTGTGTTGTGGGACAGGAGGAAGGGGGAGGACAAAGAGGAGGAGATAAACCAGCTCCTCATTCTTTACAGAGGGAAGTTAGCACTGCAAAATAGAAGCTTAGGTTGAAAGACAGAAAACAATGACAACCATAGGGTCTCCACTGAGAGGGTGAGGGGGTGAGATCTTGTCTACTGAGACCTGAGGCACTCAGAGTTAGTGTCCCTTTACACTGGATGGAATTTAACATGTGCCCAAGGTACATATATCAGGGAGAGAGCTGAAAAGGGCTATCTGTGAGCTGACTCTTTGGGCTACTAGATGCCAGAGAACTGGGCTTTAGAAATTACTGCATTATTTCCAGTTTGGTTCTAAATGATGGAATCCAGTTAGTCCTGTTAGATCCAGCCCCCATGCATTCATGTTCCAAGTAGCTCAGTTTTTTAGAGGAGATTGTGCACCTACAATCCACCAGTGTTGAAACTCCAAACGTAACTGGGAATT
Organism: Stenella coeruleoalba; assembly: GCF_951394435.1. Lineage (NCBI taxonomy): Eukaryota > Metazoa > Chordata > Mammalia > Artiodactyla > Delphinidae > Stenella > Stenella coeruleoalba. Next base: position 97,533,640 of record NC_137152.1, on the reverse strand, counting down.
TTAAATCTATTCTAATTATGGCTAAGCCTTTATTTGTCCTTTGACAAAGCTACATTCAATTCAAGGTTTTGTTTTAATCTCTCTCTCTCTCTTTTTTTTTTTTGAGAGTAAACTATGTTCAAATAGCAACTTTCTAAATAGAAGCTCTAATCATGTGCTCCTTGTTTCTCTTGAGGTAGTTCCATTAAAAATACTGTGACATGGACATGACCCTTATTGCAAAATCCCTGTCCTCATGGGAATGAAATTGATACTCTGGGATGTCTATTTCAGAGATGTGTTCCTTTTTAACAGGGCATATTATCTACACTTAGGAAGTAAAAAACCCAATGCTTTTCCTAATGTTCCCCACCTGTGTCATCAGGTCAGAACTGATATTTCTGCATCTACTACCTTCTCAGAGGAATTTCCTCGCCAGAGATTCTGGCAGTACATTTGCAATAGCTCACAAACATTTTGAAAGAAAAGAAGATATTGTACTGCCTATGATGCCCAAAACATTTTGGGGAACCAAAAGTGGAACTACATGGATTCAAAAAGAACCCAGCCCCTCTAATTTTACAGGTGAGGAATCTGAAGCTCAGATTTAAGCAAGATGACACTGAGCATTACCAATACAAAGCTGAGTTTCTAACTCCTGGTCATATGGCAGCAACAAAGAATTATGAAAAGCAGAACTTCTCGAGCTTTAATGGACATACAGATCACCTGCGGATCCCCATTCAGCAGGTCTGGGTGGAGCCTGAGATTCTGCCTTTCCAACAAACTCCCAAGTGACGCTGATGGGTCACACTTTGAGTAGCAAGGGTGTCGAGAACAGAAACAAGGGTTTAAATTTAACACTACTGCTACTGGGAGACTTTGATCACATTTCTTCTCCTTTCTGAGCCTTAGTTCCCCCAATGGGGACGATAGACTCTGCTATGCAGGGTTAAAGTTCAGTGACAACATTTACACATTTAAATAACACTTCCTATCACATAAGAGAATCCTCTTAATTTAGTGCACATTCTGTTGGCCACCCCCATCACCCCACTTCAGCCAGGCCAGGGAAACCAAACCTGGCTTTTTTTCCACAAATAATAGGTGCAGTAAACCCATGGGGGCTCCTCTTTGATAGCTGGATAAATACAGAGACTGTGTGCTCTGTGTTTAACCTTAACCAAGCTGCTACCTCAGTTTTCACCCTGTGTAAGGGCTTCTCAGAAAGCCATTCATTCACCCCTGAAAATGTATCTGATGATGCTATAGAAAACACTTGCTATCAAAATGTTGGAGTGAGTGCCACCCAGAGATTCTTCCTCTAACTCCCTTTTGGACTGCTATTTAAATGAAGACACTTTTTCTCCTCCTTTAAGATGGATCATCTCCAAGAAATGAATTCTCTTACCTTGAGAAAACATAGGAGGCAAGAATCTTCCTGTTCTGGAGAACACTCTTCTTTTCTCACCACTACCTCCCCCCGAATTATCTTTTTTTTTTTTTTTTTTTTTTTTTTTTTTTTTTTGCGGTATGCGGGCCTCTCACTGCTGTGGCCTCTCCCGTTGCGGAGCACAGACTCCGGACGCGCAGGCCCAGTGGCCATGGCCCACAGGCCCAGCAGCTCCGCAGCATGTGGGATCCTCCCGGACCGGGGCACGAACCCCCGTCCCCTGCATCGGCAGGTGGATTCCCAACCACTGCGCCACCAGGGAAGCCCCCGAATTATCTTTTATAATTGATCATTATTGAGCCATCTGGATGTGCCCAGGACATAACTAGGTGCTATAGGGTGTTCAGGAGGAGAAAACAAGTTCTCTGCCCCAATGAACTTATCATCTTACTGGCTTATATGCTTGCAAGGCAACATACAATCACAAACCACAGCAGTTTTGATTGTATCTGCAGGTGCTGAGGGGGATGCATGGTAAGGAAAAACCAGAATGGGCAGTGCTAGTAAGACTGGGATTTCTGAGCCAAGTGAATTTTGAATTTTGAGTTCCCACCCATCACCTTTCCAAAGAGATTCTCACCATTCAGAGGAACTTACCCTGGAGAAAGCCATTTAGACTAATCACATAATGCTGCCAAGTGTCAGGTTCAGAAACGTTGAAGTTGAAGTTAAGGCTATGGGCGAAGGGTCTGATCATAACTCCTGGCAATGAAAACAGGTCTTGGATATATTAACCCATTCTTGGGATAATTTTTTTGTATCGATTCCCATGAAACCATTTCCCCCCAGGCAATCAAAATGAAAAGGACCATAATTTGCTAAGTACCATTTTACTTTTACTCTTAATAATTGAATCCCTAAGTCATTACCGGGAAGAGCCAAAGTTAATTGAAGCTGAACATGCTGTGCAAGCAGATTTCTGTCCAGCAAGTTCTGACAGCACAGGGTATTTGGGCACTCACCAGGAGGCTTCACCCTCTCAGTGAAGGTCGGCATGTAAGGACTGATGGTCAGAAATAGCGTGTACATGCAGAGGGTGATCACAGCGGCCAGGGAAGCATAGAAGAAGAAGTAAATGACTAAGATCAGGCCTGCAGAACAATCACAGATGAGGGTGGTCAGTGCTGGCCAACAAGCCCTGCCTCTGCATTTGAACTCATGAACCAGAACCAACCCAAGCACGTGACATGGCTTTTTGTTTAATTCCCCAGATTCAGCATGTCCTTGCTTATTCAGGTTTCACCAATTTGAAATTGGTGAGAATTGCGTCAGAGGTCTGATTGCAGTTTACCTTTACAGCATCTCCGATGGAAGGGCTTGCTGAGCAAATGATGACCGTGAACGAGATTACAGGGGCGTGGAGTTTAAAGTACTGCAGAGGGCAAATTGCCTGGGAGTCCTCTGGGCAATGGTTGATGTCCTAAGTACAAATCATTCTTCGCTATTCATTAAAGTAGGTGCCCTAAAGAGTCCTAGCAGCTTGGTTCCAGTGATTATATGTATTTGCAAGTGATGAAAACAGCATTTCTTTTCACATAGCCTATAATTCAAACCTTTGATTCGTTTCCACTGGGTGTGCCTCTAATGAAGGCAAAGTGAGGTTTCACTTTACGTATTTCAAATCTTCTTTATCTTTGGCAAAACTCTAAGTGACTCTGCTTTTCAAAAAGAACACTGACGCAGGATGGGGAAGGGAAGAGGGGCAAACTGTACTTTATTACTGACACCTGCTACCTGTGAGCTCAGCCTGTGAGCTATAAGTTATAGTACCTCCTGGCACCCCCGATTCCTCACAGGTAAAATGGGGATAAGTTCAGCACTTACCTCATATTCTGATCAATATCCCTAACACTATCTGAAATTCAGCCTTTCCTTACATCCTGTCCTGACTCTACCACTTCCTAACTGTTTAATCTTAGACATGCTATTTACCTCTCTGGGCCTCAATTTCCTCATCTGTAAGATGAGGATAATAATAGTACTTACTTCTTAACATTGAATAATGCATATAAATAGCACAGCACAGAGCCTGGCATATACTAAGTGCTCTGTAAGTGGCAGTCTTCATCATTGTTATTAATATTATTATTGCCATAGGACCAGAAGCACAGTTGTGTGAATTCTTCCTCTGTGGGCTGGATTAGCACTAGGTTTGCCCCAGGATTAGGCAGCACAGAATGAGTGAATGAGCATGAGATTGCTGCTGAGAAGCTCTTTCAAGTCCTCCTTGGGGCTCTCTCAGAAAATAATATCTAGCTCCACTCACAGCGGTGACATGATGTCAGAGCTACAGATTTGAACTGAATCATGAACCAGAAACTGGAACAAACCACATAGCTTTGCTGTACCCCAAACCAAATCCAAATATTAATTTTTTATAAGCAGATATTCATTTTAATTATTATTTATTTATTAAATATTAAATTTTAAGTTGAACCATGAACCAAATAAAATGAACCAAAAAAAATAGAAAAAAAGGAGTAGGGAAAAGGAGAAAAAAATTCTTACTAATCTAACTAGAAGTGAACCTTTATGTTTTATAAGATGAACTAAAGCAGAACTGGAATATGAACACATTGATTCAGTTGGAGTCCCTGGAGAAGAAACAGCAGCACCTCGTGTGCTTGTGATACTTGGCTGCTGCCCGCCTGCTGTCCTGATGGGATGTGCCCTGTGACTCCTCCTCCAACCCTCTACCCCCATCCCCATCCTGGGAACCGATCAACAGCTGGAGCCATCCTGGGGGACCAGAAGGCTCAGTTTCATGGATGAGAGGAAAGCAATAGAATACAGGTACATTCCCCTGGAGATATCTTCCTTCTTGCCCAGGATGTGTGGCCAGGAAGCTGTAGATGGGAGAAGGGCACTAGCAAGGAGTCCCCTCAGCTTTGCCCAGGAGTCTGTGCCCTGGAGTCTGTGATAGGCTAACTGTCTCAGCTACACCACCCCCTGGCCCCGGCAAAACCAAGCACTGTACCCACCTGAACCCATTGATCCCTCCAACCCTTTCTGCTCCAAATGTCCAAGTTTTACTTGGGCTGTTCCTCTAGGTAATCCAGGGTTTTCTCCTGAATGTCCCACCCAAGTTTGGATAGACCATTATATCTTGAATAGACTAGGTACCCACGATCCCAACTCTTCAGTCCTTCCACTAAAACACCCCATCAGGTCCTGAGGCCCTATCCATCAGGGCCTTGCTCATTGCTAGAGTTCATGAAGACAGCATGATGTTCTGGCAAGAGAATGAACTCCAGTGTTCATCCAAGCTGGGTTTGAATCCCAGTACTGCCACTTTATTAACTGTGTGACTTTAGATAAGTTACTTACCCTCTCTAAGCCTCAGTTTCTGCATCTGTAAAATGGGGATAATAATATTACTACCTCATATAGTTCTTGTCAGTACCCAATAAAATAACATAAAGCTCCTAAGAATAGAAGTTGCCCAGCTATCAGAGGAAAAGCCCAGACTATAATAATAGGCTGGGTGAATATGTTGGTCATTTTGATGTCCAGGCTGGGACAGTGTTAGTAAGTGCTAAGTGGCACCTAGTTCTCAAGCAGGAGGGCAGCAAGGCATGTGGCGGCCTAGGCATTAGCATCACTATTTGCCCTTTGCCCAGGGGTAGCCCGGGCTCTCCTTAGACCCGCTACCCCGAGGCCTGGATACGGCCTACCGTGCAGTGTCCCCACTGCCATATATTCCCTGGGCACTTGAACCTTCCTCCCTCATCCCCACTTGTTGGCCTATGGATTGTTCTCCGCAGGCGCAGTTGGGATCAGCTCATCTGGTTAAGTTCCAATGGCTGGCTGTTTAAGGGTTAACGTAGGGCTCCCTCTCCCAGAATCACACTTGCATTTCACAAGGCCTGTTTTTCCAGTCCTCTTTAGGCAAGGGAGAAACAGCTGTGCCCCCTTTTGGAGCCCCAGTGAGTGTCCAGCATTTGTCTGCAGCTTCCAGAACGTCGGAATGTTCCTTGAATGGTACATTTGTTCCAGTTGAGAGTTCGAGGGATGGGCAGGGGTGGGGCTGGGAACTGAAGAGGGGTGAAGGGAGGTGGGTGTTGTTCAGAGCCCCACACCTGCTATTGCTAATTCCAGGCAGCAGGGCTGGCTGTTTCACCCTGACTGAGCTGAATTAGAAACATAAACTACAAAGGAGGGAATTCTCAGCCAAAGGGGCCTTTAGAAGGCATGACCATCGACTTTAGCAACCTAGACCCTTGGCACTGGGGGACTCTTATTTTATCCATAGAGTTATCTATTGTTTTCTTCTGTGGGTTAACTGAATTCAAACCAGCGGCTGCTCTTTTCCTGGGATGTTCAGAGACTATGGCGAGTGTGAATTTTACCACAAGCTGAATCTCCTGATAAGGATCAGCATTAATAGTTCAAGAGGTGAGTAGGACCCTGGGAGAGGCGTGCTGGGGAAGCTGTGAAGTAAAGGTGGTGGCAGCATGTGGTACAAAGAGGAAATGCTGGGGACCGCAATTCTGCCATTGATCAAGCAATATGGGGACTCAGCTTTAAATTGCTAGAAATGATCCCTTTAACCCATTTCTCTCTATACACCATGGGATCGATCGCAAAGCACATGCAAGCTGGGGCCAGGGGCAGCCGTGGCTCTCCTTCACTGATATTACGAGGTGAAATGATGAGGCTGTACAAACCCTTGGTCAGGTTAGCAGGGTCTTGGGTCTCGTATCTTAGGAATAGTCTTCTGCATAGTACTTTGTACTTTACAATTTTAACATCTTATTGGAGCCTCAGGCTGATCCTGTGAGAGAGGTAAGGCAGATACTGTTTCCTTCATTAAGCAGGTGAGGAAACTGAGGCTCAGAGAAGATAAACGATGAGCCCAAAGTTACAGATAGAAAGTGACAGGGCTGGGGCTTCAAAGAAATCTGTACTTTTTCAACTCATTCTTACTGTCTCTCTGCACTGCAAATGCTATCGAGCCCAGTGTATTTCAGCTATACAATCAAGTTTGTTCACCCACTTGGGAGTTTGTTCTGATGAGATCTGCCCATTAATTTCCCTAGGCAGTGATCCTGTTACATGAAGTGCTAGAGAACTTTGCAGACAAGCCCATCCAACGTATGGTAAAGGAGTCCTGGACACCAAGCCAAAAGCAAAGGACACCCGACTGGGGCATTGGGACAACTGGGACTTACTCCAACTCTGACCTGTTCGGGCCAGAGACATCCTTTTCTCCGGATCCCACAGGTACTCGTTCACGATCTGCCATTTCCGCCACCAGGCACTGCCTGTTTCCTGAGCCTGACTCTCTTCCTCTTCCTTTTCCTCTTCTTCTTTCCCCTCCTCTTCTTCCTCCTCCTCCTCCTCCAAATCAGGTACCACCATCACCCGAGCCTCTTCTTCTGCTTCTTCCTCTTCATCTGCTAAGTAGTTCTGATTCACTTCATCCTGATCATCCTGAAACAGTGACAAAACACAATCCCCTTTTTGGAGAAGAAGATTTCCAATGGCACATCCCACCAGCCAAAATAAATGGAAAACGACTCAATATTTGGAGATGCTTCAGATGTCCACTTACCCATAAACATACCTGTTGTTACAAGAGGCAGATTTCTTTCTCTCAGTTCTTTTGCAGGAAATATCCTTTCTATGACCCATTTTGACCCAATATTCTTTCCATAGAGGTGCAAGTTTTATTATCGGCTTCAGGCATTTGGGCTGTTCCCCTAGGACTGCTCATGTCATTACTCTGTCCTGGGGCCTTGGCTTCCCACTTAACTTTGTCTGGCCTGTCAGGGCAGAGCTGAGCTCAACACTGGAGGATGGAGTAGTTTTAGACACTCGTGTCCGTGATGGCAAATTCTCAGTCCAAGCCAGCTTTGTCCTAACACCCTGTACACTTTCAGCTGCTCAACCTCACCATCCTAACTTGTGGCTAAAAATAGCCTGGGACAGACATCAGGAGGAGAGGCCAGCTGCTGTACCCCTCCTCAAAGCTTAGACTGCCTTCCCGACAGAAAACAAGAGATGGGGGCGTTACTTGCTGCTTCTCTGACTGTTGCCCACACTGGAACCTCCTCCTGCCTTAAGCAGGTTGGACAGACCACCTGAGGGCTGGCACGGCAACTGATACGTCATCTTCCCCCCACCAACCCCATACCCTAGGCAGAAGTCTGGGCACGCAGCAAATGCTCAGCACATATTTGTTGATTGACTGATTGCAGCCATTACTTGAGATCTGAAACTGTAATCTTCTCCGAGTGGTTCTAAGAAAATTAAACAAACAAACAAAAAACAACAACAAAAAAAAGAAAGACCCAGACTTCACCAAATGGTATTTCCAATGCCTCCCAGCCATGGGCTGGAGGGTTGGATCTTTGCTCTTTGTGGGTCTGAGGCCACCGTCCCTTCTCTCTGCTGTCCAAATCTGAAGAGTGGCGGGGCCTGTGCACCTGTTGGGGTTGGATGTGTCAAATGATAGAGGCCAGGGGCTCTGTGCTGCACCCTCCCTGCCTGATTCCTCAAAGGCCGTTTAGAGGACACTCAGCTAAAAGGGCTGCCATGGCCGGGGGGGAGGGTCAGAAAACTGGATTGTTCAGAATCAGTAAAAGTGATACAGCGTGACAAGGCTATACTCTCAGCATTCAGTCTGCCCGGCGCTATCTAGCTCTTGATTATAAGCACTCTTGAATCGCTCTCTAGTTTGTTCAAATGTACAGCTTTATGTCACGTGCCATATGAGCACTGACAGGGACCTTGAAGATTCACTTCTCCATGTGAGGCCCAGAGAGGGGACAGGATCTAGCCAAAATCACTCAGCAAGGTCATGATAGAGCTGACAGTCTCAGAACCATGCTTCCTGATACCCTGGACAATGTGATGCTTCTCACACTGAGCACAAGTGCCTAGAGGCGGTTTAGCAGAGGTGGTTTATGGAGGATGACGATGTGTTAGATTCTGCGTTCCCAAGAGACTGGAGGTGCTTATAGTCAAAGATTTCTAACTCTGACAAGGACTCACAGAGTAAGGCTTAGGAAAGTAAACCTCATCACTCAATGTTGAATGGATTCATAAATGTTCTTAAATCTCTTTCCCTTGTGTTTGAACATATGTACCCATTTGACCTCCAGAATGACATTCTGAGCACCCGGGGGCAGGGTCCATATTTTCTAACTCCTTGATGGGGAGCCCGCAGCTAGGTAACCAGCAGGTACTGAACAAACGTCAGTGATAACTGCCTGACTGAAAACTCCTGAACCAGAGCTCTGGGGGAATGCTCTCACAGAGCTTGCTGCTCTGGCCTCAGCGCTCATTTGGACTGTAGTGGGTAGTCATCATGGCCCCCAGAGAATCTAATGCAACTGAGAATCTCAGAGAATTTGAAGTATAACATTTCAACGTGGAGACATTTATATTCCCTTTATATTTTCTGGAAAACTTCCTTTTCTCTCCTTGTTGCCTGTTTGCCTGCCCTCCACCAAGGAGGCAGCTGGCTTTGGCCTCAGCCTGATCTTATTTGTAGATATGAGCTCTCACGATAATCCCATTAAAGATGGCTTGTCATTAAAGCTTTACCCTCCCGGGAAGAATTAACCTTCTCAGAGCTAATTTCCCCACGGCTCTCACACTGCCTGAGCTTCAGGAACCGCAAATATCTTTTCCCCTCTCCCCTGCTTCCAGGTATAGGAGAACCTCACGTTGTACAAGAGAGGCACTTTTGTGCAACTAACTATTTAACGGAATCCAGCAGGGAATCCTTTGGTAATGAGAGGGTCTGTTTTTGTCAGTTTCCTAAAGTGGCACTGCCCTCATGTGATAGTGTATGTGAGTGTGCTGGGGCCATCGTGTTGCCCTAAAAGGAAAGAGTCTGAAGGGCAGAAGGTGGCTCCATTTTGAGCACTCTAAATATATAAACATATAAACAAATATATAAACAAACAGTATGACCCGAAAGGTAAATTTGTGCCCTGCATTGAGTAACACCCTGTAAACATTCGAACAGTTGGTTAATTGTCAAAGAGACATTAGCACCCGATTATTCACTGCATCAAATAATTTCTTTTTAAATTTGATCAAGTAGCCCCTATAAAGAGCAAGTTCCCCTGATGCATTTAAAATCCAAACCAGTTGACAAATAATTGAAATTATACACAACGCTTTAGCAGCATTATAGAGAAAAGATGCGAAGTAAGGAATAGTTATGTATGCCCTACAGACTGTGACTGCTCTGAGACCTGGTAGGGACTTTGGGGATGTCAAAAGAGAGATTCTACAAACTGTGGCTGGAAAGTTACGAGAAGCCCTCCGCAGGTTGATACGGGGTTGGAGGAATTCGTGTCTGCCTCTGCTGGCTGTTGACAGTCTCCACTTAGCTCCCTGGTTATATAAGTGGACATTCCCCCCAAAAATGGATTAAGCTTTGTTTCTTCCTGGGGCCCAGATCACAACCCTCTCTGGGGGAGGTTTCAGAATATACCTCCCCGCAAAGAAAACTACTGCATGCGGCATATATTCATGATTTCTAGCAAAGTAAACGCAAAGAAACTTTGGGTTCAAAAAAATTTCTAATGCACCCTGGAGATAAATGGTGACATTGAAGTCGGGGTGCGTGAGTGTTGGGCAGGGCAGGGTGGCAGGCAGGGAGGCAATGGGTGGTGGAGAATCAGAGGGCTAGGGAGTGGCATGCTGCAAATATGATGGAAAGAGCACAGGATCAGAAGTCAGGAAACTTACATTCTCACTTTGGCTCTTCCAGTAACTTGCAAGTCACTCCTGTGCTCTGAGCCCCAGCAGCCTCCTTTACATAATGAGGGGTTCTGGAGAGATGATGTCTAGGACTGCTCCCAACTTCTATCTAGGATTCCATGCTTTTAGCCATCGTTTGGAATTTCTGCTTTAGAAAAGAGCAGCTGGGTTCCTAAGAAGCTACCACCCAAAGCGACTGAGACAGCTGGGTAGGCAGCGCCTTTCATTTCCTCTTCCCCTTCCCTTCTCTCTTGGCTAAATTTCTTGCTCTCGGAATGAAACCTCTATTCCCAGACTCCAAAAGGTCTGTTCAAATTCTAGACTCCCACGAAAAAATTTTAGAAGTCCCCCTTATTCTCTGGCATCTTCCCCTTCCCTTATGTTTGTTGCACAGGAAGAGGGGCTTCCTCTTTCAATCCAGCAATTTAGGGTGCAGTGGGGTACTGGGAGTCACTGCTCGAGCTTGAAACAATGGGCTTCCTTAAACTTCATTGTTCCTGCCCATCTTAAGGAGAAGCAGCCCTAAGCCACCACCTACACATCCCCCAACCCACCCCACTAAAAAGGGACAGCAAAATATTCTGCTCCCTGGGACTCACAAGTCTGTAGCGATAACCGTATGGAAAGGCCGGAGCCCTTCTGGACCGGAGCTGCCTTCTCATGGCTGTTCAGTGGGCAGAGACGCGGCAGAGGCAGGCAAGTGGCTGAGAGCTCTGGAGCTTCTGCTGGTACAGGAGACACTGGTTGCTGGGGATACTTGGCGCCTAGTAAAAGTGAACCCTCCTGGCATGAGCCCTTCCCCAAAATAATCTAACATGCCCCTCTCTCATTGGTTGGCCCCTTCCCTGAATCAAAGGAAAGCCCTTATGGAAAAGCAAGCTCATCATTACAGGGAGGGGGAGATATTCTGGGTCACGAGGATGAGCGACTCACCCCCCCGCCCCGAACTTCATGTCTCTTCTCACTCCCTGCTCTTCTCTAGCGCCTGAGCTACTATGGACCCAATGGAAATCTTAAGTTGTGTTCTTCTCAACTGAGAGTTGGATATCAGTGTGTGCAGGGGGTGGGGCGTGGGTGGGAGTTGGGGGTGAGGGGAGTTGGCCAAGAATAACTTTCTTTTTTCATAAGGCTGATCTCATGCAAAAGGATCTAGGGTGTCAGGAAAGATTCCCTTTGCTCTCCCCACCTCCCCCTCCACACACACCAAGCCACCTACGATATTCCTTATTTGTGTCAATCCACCAGCCCCTTAAAGGTGGATTATGCGTTCTGATTTTAGAGGCCAGGCTCCTGCTTTGCCCCTCCCTGCCCAAAGAGGATCTTGGACATAAGAAGCCTTTTTCTAGCCTACATGTCAGAATGACCCCATCAGCACTACCCCTCACACACACACACCCCTTGGAATCCTGGCCAAATTTCTGTAGTGGTTGAGCTCTATATTTATCCCTTAGCATCAGGGCAGGGAACAAGCCAGAACTTTGCAGTGTCAGTTTCCCAGACATATATAACTCCTGAAGCCAATGTGGGATCCAACAAAAGAAAAATTAGTAAAAACAGCCAAGAACATTGTATAGCATTTTTGGTTTGTTTGGTTCACCCCACTGGAGCCTGGGTGGCCAAAAGGCCTAGGAGGAATGTGAGATCCTTCACAAATCCCCTCCCCCCCATTACACCCAGGTGACTGAGAATGTTGCAGGTACTGAGATTCTGGGCACATTCATAACCAAGAAAGCCAACCCAACCTCTTAGATAGACAGATTTATTCATAATGCCAAGCCTAGGCTATTCTGATGAAGACAGCTTCAATAGTGGTTAATTTTAAATATAGACTCCATTTATTAGAACGTTATTACTCAGGATTCTTTCTTACGGAGTCTCCCCCGATACCCTCATTTGAAGAGAAAGAGAACACTGACAAAGAAAAGAGAAACTCATTCCTCTTTTTGGATTTTAATAAAAGCAAAATGTATTCCAGGGGATAACCTGGTCTCAGTAGACATTGAGCTTTATCTTTACACTTTCTCCACTTGAGATTTTTGTGTGATTCCTGATGTTAAGTATATGAGAAACCTGAAGCCCTTGGGAGCCTCAAAAACCAAACAGAGGATAGATAAATTGGTCTTATCTTACTAAGGCAGAAAAGACAGTACAGTCGTGTTAGCAAGATCTAAAAAACTAGGAGTAGGGGGTAACATTATTCACAATAGCCAAGATACGGATACGTGTCCTGTCAACAGATGAATGGACGAGGAAGGTGTGGTATATATGCATACAACGGAATATTATTCAGCCATGAGAAAGAAGGAAATCCTGCCATTAATGACAACATAGATGGACCTTGAGGGCATTGTGCTAAGTGAAATAAGTCAGACAGAGAAAGACAAATACCGTATGATCTCATTTGTATGTGGAATCTAAAAAAGCCAAATTCATAGAAATAGAGAGTAGAATGGCGGTTACCAGAGGCTGGGGGGTGGTGGGGGAATTGGGGAGATGTTGGCCAAAGAGTACAAACTTCTAGTTTTGAAATGAATAAGCTCTAGGGAACTAATGTATGGCATGGTAATTATGGTTAATAATACTGTACTGCATACTTGAAAGTTGCTAAGAGAGTAGATCTTAAGTGTTTTCACCATAAAAAATAAATGGTAATTATGTGACATGCTAGAGGTGTTAGCTAGCACTATGGTGGTAATCATTTTGCAATATATATGTGTATCATATATAGTGCACATATATACACACATATATGTGTATAAAATCACATTGTATACCTTAAACTTATGTAATGTTGTATGTCAATTATATCTCAATAAAACTGGGAGAAAAAACTAAGAGTGGGAGATAAAAGAGGATTTGGAGCAATGTGAACTCAGGTAACAAAATGTTCCATTCTCCAGAATCTCTCATTCCCTAGCATTCTGGGTAATTTGGGGTTTGCCATATCCTTAATATATTTGCAGTGTATTTTGACTATAGCCCAGGCTGGCTTCTGGAATGCCAGCTGTTGGGTGGGGTAAAATAACAAAATCCCATAGGATCTCAAAGACAGAAATCTGTATGAGCTCACACTCAAAAGACTAGAGGAGAAACCATTCCTGCCAATTTTGGAAAAAAGCAATCTGCTTAACAGTGTAGCAGACTGGAGCCAGAAGTGGCCAATGGGGCTGCAAATGAAGCAGTGGCTACAGAGGCAAGAGAGGAGGGAGAAAGGAGAGGCTTTGAACTTGAGAGCAAGTTCAAAGGCAAATGATTCAAGTCCCTAAAACTATATGGCCAGTCCTTGTGCACAGATGTTAGCAGCTGCTTCTATAAGCCCCTTTTCCTGGTTGCCTGCCTCAGGAAAACCACATGGTGGCTGATGGGGAACAGAAACAGTCTTATGGACTGGGTTCTCCTGTTCCCAAAGGAAGGAAGAGAAGGTAGCACTTTTGAGAGATTCTTTGCTTCTGAGAGGGGCTAGTTTAAGGTATCTATTCCTGTGGGCTATTTACACAATCGTGTGTGTGTGTGTGTGTGTGTGTGTGTGTGTGTGTGTAAGGGGGAGTGTCCTAGAGCCATCAAAGAGCGGTTATGTACTTTCCCTGCCTAGGGATTGGCTAAGTCTTCAGGGAGTCTCTAGGAGGTCATGTGCAGTGGAGCTTAAGAGTTGTTTGCCGTTGGAGTCACCCAAGCATTGCTGAGTGCTCTCTAGAACCCCAGTCCCTTCCAGAAGTAGTGACCTTGAGGACTCTGAAGTCACTGGTGAGGAAACTCCAGGTTGGCCTAGGACCTGAGGCTTCCCATGAATGCTGCCCAGCATAGGGTGTCATCTTCAAAATTTGTGGAGGAGGGGAAACTCATTTGGGACTGCAAAGATCAGGGAAGGCTTCCCAGAATAGGCGGGGTTTGGGCTGGACCTTGAAGGGCAGTCCTTCAAGCTGGAACAGCTACTGCTCGACTTTGATGATGCCAGTATGGTCCCCAGTGCCCAAAGTTCCCCTCCTGAACAGCTAGCCTCTGAGTAGTGGCCAGCAAGCGTGGCCAGCAGGCTCACTGGCTAAGGCCAGAGGGTTTCTTTGACCTGAATGATCCAGATAATGGCCCCAGATCCTTATTTCGCTGAGTTCCAGGAAGAACCCTTAGCACATCACATTCCTGAGCAGAGTTTCCATCTGTCGAGTACAGTTGTACAGTGAGTGATGCTTTCATTTCGAGGGACTGAGGGCTCTAAGTTGGTGACTATATAAGCTTAGACCCCTAGGGAAACAATGAAGGCTTGGGAAATAGTGAGGTCCTTGTGGAGTTTCAAGCCTATTTCCAGTGGCTAAAAGGCACTAATGAGTATAATGCAGGCAAGCGACGTTGGTTCAAACAAACAACTAATTGGAATTAAGAGAAGAAGTGTGCAGAGGCCCCTAATGAATGGATATGCTAATTGGTCTTCTTTGCTAGCCCCTTGGGCTTTGGCTGTGACATAGACTAGCCTATTAGATGTCTGCTCTGTAATAGCTGCTGAATGCTGGGGCCCTTTATTGCCATGGTAACATTGATGTCGAGAGTCTAGCTGAGCCCCGGATCTCTTAATTTACTACTCAGGCGGCTACAATTCTTTGGGTTTTATTATTCTTCATGCCCCGGGTGCCAGAGTGGCAGTGAATCATGCTTATTCATCCTCTGCACCACCCACGGTGTCTTTGAATAAGTCAGGGTGTCTCTTACTGTGTGTGATGAGCAGATTATTAAGTTCGAGCCTGTTTCTGCCTTAGCTAGACTAGTGCCTCTCAGAAACCCAATGTACCTCTCTAACCACTTGCTTACCTGATGCATCAGATGGCTTTTGGCAAGCGGAGCGATGGCACTGCAGTGGGCTGGCAGAGGCCCAGCCTCCCAGGAGCTTTGAGCTTGCTTGGTGGGCAGGGAGAAGCAGAGCAATATAGGTGGGACAGCACCCACCAGGAGCATGAACCTTGGAGACACATGCCATCCAAAGGGAGCAGTCAGAAGGGGAGAAGAGTCACTGCAGAGAAGGTCCTGGCTGGGAACTGTGGTGCTGGAAGTTTCAGTCTCTCTAGGGTCAGGGGGAAGGGCCTGGGTAGAAAAGGTGATCCCTCGTTCTTCGTGACTCCAGAGGAAGGGAGCAGCCACCAAAAGCTAGAAGTTACTGGGAGGATGGATTTCACTTTATTTTCTCAAAGACCCTTGTTTTAAAAAAAAAAAAAAAGCTGGAAGCTGGTCACAGAGACCAGCTGCCTCTGAAACTTAGTAAGTAACTTGTCACATGAGCTGCCCAAGCTTTGGTCTCTCAGTATAGAGATGTTCTAAGATGTTCTAAGCGTGCAC
Source organism: Stenella coeruleoalba (assembly GCF_951394435.1). Taxonomy (NCBI): domain Eukaryota; kingdom Metazoa; phylum Chordata; class Mammalia; order Artiodactyla; family Delphinidae; genus Stenella; species Stenella coeruleoalba. Next base: position 97,518,165 of record NC_137152.1, on the reverse strand, counting down.
AGCCAGGGGGTGAAGAGTGGGACTCTTCCAATTTTGAAATCTTTTGTGTCTATATATGATGTTGTTTAATTTATCAGGACATATGCTAAACTTGGGTGATACTTTATATGCACATGTGCTTGCTTTAACAGTGCAAATGCTAAAATTGGGATGATACTCTATATGTGTTTGTCTGTGTCTATCTCCAGCCATAGATGAAACCTTGCAACAGGTGCAGAGGTATTTTCCTGACACCCCTGTTGCTAAGAAATGGGCAACCTGAAGCTTAAAGATAAATCGGTCAATAACCCCCCAAATTACAAATGACTCTTGCTAGCAGGAGAGAGTCTTGGTTTTTGTGGGGTTTTTTTTCCATTTCACTGCAGCATTTGACTGGGCATCCTCATGGGAGAACTGGCAGACTAGAGAAAACTGTGGGCTACACAGATTCAGAGCACCTTTACAAGGTTTTTCTTTCTGCTTATTGGGAATGGAGGGTGTAGGTTGAGGGGAAGAGGTTTTCTTGAGCTAACTAGAATCTAAGAGGTAGCATTTTCCCCTGTGACAGGCTGGACAGAGAGGTGTAAACATAAAGACAGTCAATCAAGTGTGCAAAGCACAGAAAGGGGCTGTTAGGCAACACCGGTCTTTTCCACCAAAGCCTGCAAGCCTGTTTATTATCAAGCAGCAGCATTTCCCCACACAAAGGACAATGATATTAATCCAACCTGAACCCACTCTGGATTCAGCAAGCACCAGTCAGAAATCACAGTGGCTCTCAGCGGCCTCTTAAATCAAAATCAAATTCATAAGCAAGAGCTTAAGGTCTCTCCATCAACATCCCTGCTTGGTTACTCACTTGCTGTAAGACCACAGGAATGCCAATTGATTTCTCTATTAAACCATCTCTCCACCTTTAAAGATAATAAGTCCAGTGTCCCTGCTTCCTCACTCTCGGGAATGCTGTGGGCCTAGAACTCTTCGGAAGAAAATGGCAAGAGAATTCTGAAGTTGGGTGGAATTATTGCTCATTAGGGAGTATATAGCTTAGTGTTTAAAAGCATGAGCTTTATAAGTGGTACTGGATTTGAATCCAGTTCCCACTCTTAATAGCTGTGTAATCTTAGAGAAGTTACTTCACTTCTCTGAGCCTCAGTTTTCCCATCTGTAAAATCATCAGATTGGCATAGGATCAAATGATGTAATTTATGTACAGTGCTTGGCTTAGTTCACTCAATTATTATTATTATTATTATTATTGATAATAATACAAACCAAACAAACAAAAATACCTTGTCCGTTTCAAGGGCGCTCCCTCACAAGGCCAATGACCAGAGTAGGGGAGAAAGCTCCCTCGGGTTGTAGGCAATGACCCCATCTGGCCTACTAATGTCTCTCATGCTAGGGATTTGGGGCCAGGCAAGAGGGAGAGGGTATTTGGAGGTGGAGTGAGCGGTGAAATGTGAAGGCAGACATGCTAAGCCTGAGGTATTTTGGAGGCAGATAAGGCCTTTGAGGACCCTCATTCACACCACACCGTGTAAAACAGCAGGTCAAACTTCAGTGCACTAAAAAGTCACCATAAGAGCTTGTTAAATGTGCTCATTCCCGATTACTCCGCAGATTACTTATTAATTTCAAAGGGAAAATGTACCTTTGCAATGAAGAGTTCTAGAAGACACCACCTTACATAAGTGATCAAATTTAGCATCACCAATAACAGGGCAATTGCATGTGAACCTCCTGATGTGACACAATGGGAAGTAAACAACGTTACTTCTGTAGTATTCTTGCCAAAGATGTTTAATATGAACCTAATCGTAAGGAAACAATCAGACGACTCCAGACTGTAAACAAGACAAAGGACCTGGACTCTTCAAAAATATCAGCATCATTAGGAAAAAAAGCCAAAGGTACTGTTCTAGAATCTAGATTAGAAGAGACTAAAAAGAAAAGATAATCAAATGAAATCCATGATTCTTGACTGAATCCTGTATCAACACAAACAGGTGGGATGTTTTGGAGATAATTTGAGAAATTTTGATATGGACTCAATATTGAATAATATTACTCTATCAATGTTACATGTCTTGGATGTGATATGGTGTTATTATGCAAGAGAATGCTTTTGTTTGTAGGAAATACATGCTGAAGTATTTAGGTGCAAAGTGGCATGATGCCTGCAAGTTAATTTCAAATGTAGCCAAACACATACATGTTTTTATTACATGTGTGTATGTGTGTATGGAGAGAGAGCATATGTGCAAATCTAAAATGTTAATTTCCAGGTGAAGGATATGCTGTTATTTATCATAGTTTATTTTCAGATTTTTCCAAATAAAAAGTTGGGAGCAAAACATAAATTCTTTCCTACAGCTCCATCCCACATGTGCCTTCTCATAGCCTCAACACTCCCTTGCACCCCAGTTCTTAGATGCCTAATATCCCCTGCTGCATAGCATCAGGAAATAGTTGGAGTTAAGGAGACATGAAATCAGGGAGAGCTCCATGAAGGCAGCTACACCTGAGCTTGGCCTCCAGGGTTGGGGCAGGATTTTGCTAAACAGAGATAGCAGGAGAAGAACTGGAAGAAAGAGGCAACAACTCAAATGAAGCTCGAAGAATATAGAACAGAGGTCCTCAACTTTAGTGGACACAGAGTCATGTGAGAGCTTGTTACCTATGCAGATTCTCTGATCCCGACTCCAAAATTCTGATTCTGTAAGCCTGAAGTTGGGCCCAGAAATCTGAAGGTTTAAAGCACGAAGATGACTCTTCTGCAGGGGTTTGAGGACCATGATTTGGGAAACACTGGCGTGGGCAGCTGCCTATTCCACATACACACAGAACTGGCCCTGGCTCTCTCGTGTTCACCTATGAATCTCTCATAGGTGAATTGTCACCAAGGCTGATGTAAACCTTCAGGGGAAGTCCTCTGTACTAGACTTGTTAGTCACGGTGTCTGCCGTGTCCAATACTCTCCTCACTGCCTCCTGGTCAGGAAAGCAAATCCAGCTAGTTGTGGCATAGGGGTGACCTTGACTGTACCAGGAATGGGCCGCAAGATTTGGTGACAGATAAGGTAGCCAGGCATAAAGAGTTCTGTCCAACAGGATTGATGGCATCAAGCTAGGGCAGTCAGACCAGCAACCTGTGGAACTGTTCATATAGACTACGGAGAGAATTTTCTAGTCCCTGGCAAGAGGAGAATAGAGCAGACTTACAGAGGGAAGCAGGGACGTTATACAAGAGGAAGGGAACATGACGCTGAGGACTAGTGCTGCTTTGGAATCTAGTAGGTCTTCCAGGCTATGTGTATCGTCATCATAATCTTTCTTTACTTGAGGTATCCTAAATAGACCTCTGTTATCTATGATAAAAGGATTAAATTAACGTGCCTTCTATGAGGTTCCCAGTTCTTAGAGAACTGCTAATGCCCACACTGAAAAAGAAAGTGTCTCTGGGGCATGTTGCTCCTCACCTGAGGAGCTGGCAGGACAGAAATAAGCTAATTGTTTCCCTGTCTTTTGCCTCTTCAAACAGACATACAGCTCAAGAAAAGAGACCCCGAGTCTACTTTCTCGAGACCCTCCTTATTTCACACATGCCTGCATCCCAAATGCCTCCCTTTCCTATCCCCAGTCCTCCTTGCTTGGTTCACCATGGTGGAAACTCCAAGTTATGTAGCCCTTTTCTGAACTGTTTGCTTCCCATCAACTCTGGCTCCAACCCAAGCGGAGCCCAGCTTGGTAAATCCATGCCTAGAAGTCAAGAAGTGAAACAATCATCCTCTGTTCAGACAAGAGCAACAGCTGCTAGAGGGGGTCAGGAAGGGGAGAGCCGAAGGCTGTGGGGAGGTTAATTCTGCTGCTCGAAACTGCCAGTGGGCCATTCGGCCAGGAGAACTGGTTATCTGGCTGGACTCCCAGACCCAAAGACACCAGCACATTGTAGATTTTGGATGCAGGGTGGTGAAAGAAAAATTCATGGTCCAGTCAGACTTTAGGACTCCCAGCCCTCAGCTCTTTGCAGTACACCAGTCCTTCCACCACCCTTCCACCCTGTCTTTGTGGAAGGAAGCATGATGTGGCTAGGCGTTGACGTTGTCCTGCCCTTTGCCTCCGGGGATTCTGTCTTATGGCAGGATGACCAGAAGCTGTCAAAAGGAAGATTCCTCATCCTACTCCTCTACCACCTGAAGACTAGGACACTAGCCTCTGAACTCACTAAATATACAAGGTATAGAGAGGAATTCTAGCCTCAGATCTGCTAGGAATGTACAGTATAATGTTGGACTAGTTAGTCACTTAAACTCTTTGGACCTGTTTCCTCAAAGGGCTGTTGTGAGGACAGCATGCGATCACTCTGGTGCAAATGCTAGACAAATCATCAGGCCTTCTGGTAGAGCAGTCCTCTGGGGACATGATAAGGGGGAGTGGCCTCACTCCACCACAACCTCCTGTTTCCCCTCTCCCCAACGCTGTAGCGGCAGCTGTAGCTCCAGCTTTAGTGAACAGAGAGAATGATTGCCTGACATCCCAACATTGTTGAAGCTAAAAAGAGTTTGTAGATAACAAGAGCAAAAGACCTATGTGAACAAAAGGGGTATTTGGGACTCCTGAGATTAGAAATGTCTACCGAAACCACTTTATACAATTAATTTGCAGGTTAAAAATATATGGAAAATGTGATCTTGGGATCCCACCATTGTATACCCCCTAGGTGGCCCAACAAGGATATAGAAGGCCCAGTGCTTTTTGATGTAGAGCTTGGCAAGTAACCCCCAAAGAGCTAAAACTAGCCGGTTATTTATGAAGTATCTAAGGTGCTCCAGTTGTTGTGTCCTCTGGGAACTTTTGTTCATCAGGATGAATATGCCTGACAAAAGCCTGACTGTTACAAGAACCATAACCCTGGGCAAATAGCGTGATTAAGCAGATAGGATGATAGATTAAAGACTTCCATTAATCTAGGAGACAGAGGGAAAGACAATTATAATCAGATACTTTAAACCTCTTCTCTGCTTAATGGAACACCCAAATCATCCAACTTGAAAAGTAAAGTCAGGTCTAGTGACACATAGGTACCGGAGAAGGGCAGGGAGGAATGACATCATACGATGCAGCAGCTACTCCTGTGTACGGCTCAGGAAGCAACAGCATCCTGGGAAGAGAGTGTGGGTTCTGGAGCCAAACAGATATGGGTACAGTTCCCATTTCTGACACTTCATCTGTGTAACCATCAAGACTTGTGATGGTTCTGAGATTTTATCTTACTTGCAAGCTAACAAGTTAGCCTGCCACATTTTTTTCATGGATGCTGGCAGAAGACATGAGACTCCTGCGTCAGCAATAGTAGTAGCCAGAGTATAAACTTTTTCTTGTGTCAGTTCCCCTTGCCCCCAAGTCTCATAGGAGCTACTCAGAAAGGGCCAGGTGACACCTGCACATGCAGTGGGTTGTGTTACAGGAGAGCAACACTGAGCTTAATGAGTCTGAATCTTTTATGATGGGCAGTAAGTTTGCCTTTCCATTGCTCCACAGGGAGACACTGTGTCTTCCAAAGCTGTTCACTATACAAGTATCCTTGAAAAAATAGTCCAGAACCATGTCAGTCAGTGTCTCTGTTCACAAGATGTGGAAAAACATGAGAGATCCATGGGAAATTATCTCACAATAATGATCATTAGCAAGTTATTGAACCTCTTTGAACCTCTTTTTTTTTTCACCTGTAAAACATGTATTATAATATTGCCTATCTCATGGAGCTGTGAAGATTAAATGAATTTATACATGTTAAAGCACTAGACACCTAGAAGATGCTCAACAAGTGTTAATTTCATTCCTCGCACTCTCACTTTCTCACCACTGTTACTAGAAAGCCCTACTATTCCACACTTCCTGGTTTGTTCCTGCAGCCACTTCATGGCTCCCAACGAAGACTTCAGTTTATTTCTCACCACCTTTTCTCACTCATTTTCTAGTTTCCATCTACATCCCGTCAGGATTTAAGTCCTGCTTAACTAATTAATTAATTATTTATTTAAAAGCTATTTATAGGACACTGACTATGTGTCAGATACTGTGCTGGGTGCTGGTGATACAACCAAGAATGAAAAAGACACGGTCAACAGCCTCATGGAGCATGCCCTTTCATTGGGGAGATCGACATTAAACAGATAAGTCAGAAATTATGGGTCACCAAGAAAGCATGACATATGGAAGAGAGCATTATCCCCATTTCCCTCGTTTGATCCGCACTGCCTCACTGAGAGACACTGTCCACGTAGGATCATATCTCTTACCACTTTTCCTTGATGGAGTCAACGTCACTCCTGGGCCCTAACTAGGTGAAAGGTCAATCTAAACTTGTGGACCAGCTAGGATGTAGAACACTGTCCAAGGAGTGGAGTCCTATTACTTTCCAAGACAGGCAGCAGTACTGGTGATAGAAAGTAGGGTCAGAGAAATAAGACTTCTATAATCTGCAGAGGACTTGAAAGAACAGATCCCAGTTGACATTAAGAGACATTCTTTAAGAGAAAATACAGCTGCCAAAGGTGGTTTTTGTTTCTTTGTTTGTTTGTTTTGGCTGCACTGTGTGGTGTGTGGGATCTTAGTTCCCTGACCAGGGATCCAACCTGGGCCCGGGTTGAAAGTGCTGAGTCCTAACCACTGGACCACCAGGGAATTCCCCAAAGGTGTTTTTGAAAGCAAATCTGTTGGCCTTCACTTTTAAGGAACCTACACAGTGCCCTCATTTTTCACAATTAATTAGCTACACAAACCTTCCTCCCCTTCTTCAAAGGTCAACTTCACCTCTGGCATATAAAGAAATGATCATGCACTCCAAACCAGCGAGATATTTTCTCTTCCTTCTCCTAGCTGAATTTTTTTTTCTCCAATAGGATCGTAAGAACCTTGAAGGCAAGGCCTGTACCTTACACTTCTCTTGTAACCCACTTCTACTCTTTCCCTTCCCAGCAAAGCCTGCATCTGTTCAGTGACAAAAATCTGTTCTCAAAAAACAAAAACAAAAACAAAAACCTAACTAAAAAAAGGAATGATGCTGTGGAACGGCATGGTGTTTACAAGCACATTCACGGTTATTTTATTTATAAAAATTCCCAGACTTCTCTGGTCAGTCACTCTTATGGTATCAGCAAAAACATTTTTTTTTCCCAAGTATATTTTGTTAGCCCAAACAGATCCGTCTCCCTAGTTTCACAGATAGAAAGTCAGGTGTTAATTTGAACCAATCCCGTGCTAGTACAGTACTGCTAGGAATAGAAGCAAGGAAACATTATCCCTAACTCTCTTTAATCATTAGCTCGGTCTCTTTCTTAGTCTAATCCCCTTGATCATGAGTCAGGGACCTTTCCAAGCGGTATGCCAAGACTTCTGTCACTGTTTCTCCCCAGGGCAGGGGGCAAGCCATGATTAACTTCAGGGGAGGGCATGAGAGAGAAGATTGTTACCTCTCAGCTATTGTAATTTGGAGGTCAAGGGGAGAATCCAACTCATTGGAGAGAATGAGATTGGAGGGAACTTTGAAATGCTTGTAAGGAGACCCTCACAAGACGGGAAGAAGAAGCTATGACAACTGCAAAAATTAGCCCAGGCACTAAATCTGGCAGTTCACTTATCAAGATTGAACGTAGGAGACTTTGGAAAGGCAATAATTCCTACTTGGTTCTAGAGAGGAAGACGGTGTAATGGGGAAAGCATAGAATTTTGACTTTGATAGCCCACTGTACTTAATTAAGTCTAAAGTTAATATATTGACATACCTCTTAAAACATGTGAGCAACTTAGAGCACTATAACTGTAATCACTTCTCTCCAGACATTTCCTCCTTTAACAAAAGACTGTGGAATATAATATACATACAGATTTTAAAATAGACTTTGTTTTTTAGAGCAGTTTTAGATTGCTAGCAAAATTGAACAAAGTACAGAGAGTTCCCATATACCCCCTACCCTCCCCCACACACAACGTCCCCCACTATCAGCATCTGCCACAGAGGGGTACATTTGTTACAATCGATGAACTTACACTGACACATCAGAATCAACCAAAGTCCTTAGTTTACAATGGGGTGCCCTCTTGGTGTTGTACATACTATGCATTTTGACAAGTGTATAATGGCATGTATCCACCATTGCAGTATCATACAGAATGGTTTTACTGCCTTAAAAATCCTCTGTCCTCCATCTATTCAACCCTCCCTCTGCACTAACCCTTAGCAACCACTGACCTTTTCACTGTCGCCTTAGTTTTACCTTTTCCAGAACGCTGTATAATTGGAATCATACAGTAGGTAGCCTTTTCAGATTGGCTTCGCTCACTAAAGTATATACGTTTAAGTTCCTCCATGTCTTTTCATGGCTTGATAGCTCATTTCTTTTTAGTACTGATTACATACAAATGTGACGCATAAAATATTATCGTGTAGCCTAATGAAAAAATTTTAAAAGCTAATGCCATAGGGAAACCACTACCCAGGTCAAGAAATAGAAGATTGACAGCACTCAAGAAGTAACCATCCTCCTGTGTGGACTTCTAAAAGACAACTAGTCTGGACTCTTCAAAATATAAATAAGATGAAAAGAAAAAGTGGAAGGTTTGTTTTAAGTTAAAGAAATCTAGAGAGACAAAGCAACAAAATGCAATATGTGAACCTTGTTTGGTTATTGGTTCCCCACCACACACCACCCAAAAAAAGGCCCATAAAAGACATTCTTGGAGAAATTTGAATATGGACTGTTTATTAGATGATGTATAAAATTATGTTAATTTATTCAAGAATGATAATAGTATTATGGTTATATAGGAAAACGTCCTTATTTGGGGGAGATGCATGCTGAAGTATTTAGGGATGTTTCCTGATGTCTGCAACTTATTTTGATATGGCTCGGCAAAAAATATATATGGATATATATGGAAGTTCCACTTCTGGCAGGACAACGTGAGGAGCTCTGTGGACCAGCTCTCCAGTGAAACTGGTGAAAATTATGAAAAAATACGTACAACCATTAAAAAATCTCTGGAAATTATCCTAAGGACATACAGAAAATGAAGAAACATCTACTCAATAAAAAGTCTACTAAAATTTGATAAGAACATGGGGAGTATGTGGTATTGGAACCAAGACCCTTTCCCTTCCTCCCCCTTTTCTAGCTCTGCAAGAAGGAAACTCCTCTCCGGATTGCAAGCAAGAACACAGGGCTCCACCTTTCCCTAGCTCCCAGTTGGAAGGCTATCTTCTTAGAAGGCGCAGGATGTGAGCTTTTCTCATCTTGCCCTTAGCTACCTGTCGCTGAGGCTAAGATCCAGTGACCATGTCCAAGAGGCGCAGGCTTCCTTCTTTTACCCAGCCACCACTGTGGGATGGAGACTCTACCCTGGGCATGGCACCGCTGAAAATACTGGGGCCCCATTACCCTTGTTCTGGCTTGTAAGGTGGTGGTTCTGTGCTGGGAGAAGCAAGCGTAGAAAACTTGAGGCTACTGGCCTCCATTCCACCGAATACTAACCTCCTAGAAGCAGAAGAGAGGAAGGAGCAGAAAAATTATTTGAAGAAATAATGGCTAAAAACTTCACAGATTTATTGAAAAACATTTGTCTACACATCCAGGAAGCTCCATAAACTGTAAGTAAATACAAAACAAGACAAAAACAGGAAATGCAAGGAAACACGAAACAAGGAATTCATAAAGAACTCTTACAACTTGATAATACCAAGAGAAATAACCCAATTAAAAATTGGGCAAAGTATTTGAATAAACATTTCTGCAAAGAAGAAATGCAAATAGCCCATAAGCACATTAAAAGGATGCTTGACATCATGATTGATCAGAGAAATGCAAAATTAAAAGCACAATGAGATGCCATTCACACCCACTAAGATAACTATAATAAAAGGTCAGATAATAACAAGTGTTGTCAAAGACTTGATAAAATTATAACCCTCATACACTGCTGGTGGGAATGTAAAATGATGCAGCCACTTCAGAAAACAGTCTGGCAGTTCTTCTGATGGTTAAACATAGAGTTACCACATGACCCAGCAATTCAACTCCTAGGTACATACCCAAGAGAAATGAACACACATGTCCACACAAAAACTTATATACAACTGTTTATAATATAGCAGCATTATTCATTATAGGTAAAAGGTAGAAACGACCCAAATGCCCATCAACTGGTGGTGAATGGATAAACAAGATGTAACATATCTATACAATGGAATATTATTTGGCCATAAATAAGAGTGAAGTGCTGTTATAGACTGAATTATGCCCCACCCCACCCCCGCAAAATTATGTGTTGAAGCCCTAACCCCCAATGTGACTGAATTTGGAACCTTTAAGGAGATAATTAAGGTTAAATGAGGTGCTAAGGGTGGGGTCTTAATCCCATAGGAATGGCATCCTTGTAAGAAGAGGAAGAGATACCAGAGATCTGTCTCTTTGCAGGCACACAGAAGAAAGGCCACGTGAGGACACAGTGAGAATGTGGCCATCTGCAACCCAAGAAGAGGTCTCACCAGAAACCAACCCTGGTGGCACCTTGATCTTGGACTTCCAGTCTCCAGAACTACGAGAAAATAAGTTTGTTGTTTAAACCTCCCAGGTTGTAGTATTCTGTTATAGCAGACCAAACAGACTAATACAATTACTGACACATGCTACAACATGTATGAACCTTTAAGATACTAAATGAAAGAAGCCAATCACAAGAAACCACATATGATTCCATTTATATGAAATGTCCATAATAGGCAAATCTATAGAGCCAGAAATTATATTAGTGCTTGCTGGGAGGATGGGAGGATAGGGAATTGATAGCCAAAAGTATGAAGTTTACATCTGAGGTGATGAAAATGTTCTAAAATGGAATATGCTGATGGTTGCATATATCCATGATTATACTAGAAACCATTGAGTTGTACATTTAAAATGGGTGAATTGTATGAGATATGAATTACATTTCAATAAAGCTGCTAAAAATATATGTAAGTATACATGGAGAGATATAAAGCAAAATGCCAAAATGTTAGCAACTGTTAGCAACTGTTATATCTAACTGGAGGGTACACGAATGTTACTTGTATTATTCTTTCAACTTTTCCTGTATCTGTGAAATTTTCCATAATAGAAAATTGGAAAAAAAATAGAAGTCCTCCAGTGTGTCCCTTCCTGATCACTCCCATTTTTCCTTTTCCAAGAAATAACCAATATCCTGACTTTTGTTAATCATGTCCTTGGTATTCTTTATAGTTCTACCACCTATGTATGAGTTCCTAAACAATGTAAATTAGTTTTCCCTGTTTTTCTGCTTTATATACATGGAGCCATACAGTATGTAATATTTGTTCTTGGCTTGTTTCCATCAGTGTCATGTTTGTAAGGTACATTCATGTTGTTGCATATAGCTGTAGCTCATTAATTTTCACTGCTGAATAGTTTTCCATTGTTTGGAAATATCACGATGTTTTACCCTTTCAACTGTTGGTCAAAATTCAACTGCTTGAATTTTGGCTTATTCAAGTATAAGGGCTATTAAGACAGTGCTGCTAAGAACATTCTTGTACATGTCGTTTGATGAACATATACACAAATTTCTGTTGGGTATATATATAGAAGTGAAATTGCTGGGTCACAGAAAATGCATTCGTTTCAAATCTGCTAGATAATGCCAAACTTTTTCAAAATGGTTAAATCAAATTACATTGCCACTAGCAGTGTGTCAGACTTTCTGTTGTTCCATATCCTTGCCAGCAGTTGGTATTGTAAGGATTAAAAAAAAAAAACACACAAAGCCAGCCGCCATTCTGGTAGATGTGTGGTGGTATCTCATAATGGTTTTAATTTGCATTTCTCTGATAAAGTTAAGGACATTTTCATATGTTTATTGGCCATTTGGATTTCTACTTTTGTGAAGTAACTGTTTATGACTTTTTGCCCATTAAAAAATTTTTCTTATCATTTTCCAGCAGTTCTGTATATGTCCCAAGTCCTAGAACTTTATTTGCTACATATATATTGCAAATATCTTCTGCTACTGTATGGATCAATTTTAATTTTCTTCATGGTATCTTTTTTTTTTTTTTTTTTTTGTAGTACGCGGGCCTCTCACTGTTGTGGCCTCTTCCATTGTGGAGCACAGGTTCTGGACGCGCAGGCTCAGCGGCCATGGCTCACGGGCCCAGCCGCTCCGCGGCACGTGGGATCTTCTCGGACCGGGGCACGAACCCGCGTCCCCTGCATCGGCAGCCGGACTCTCAACCACTGCGCCACCAGGGAAGCCCCTTCATGGTATATTTTAATGAACTGTTTAATTTTAATATAATCAAAGTATCAGTTTTTTCTTTTATGGTTAATAGTTTTGTGTACTGTTTAAGAAGTTCTTAAACTTCCAAAGCTGTGAACATAATCATTTACATTGTAAAAGCATAATTTTGCCCTTCAGATTTAGATGTATAATCTACTTGTACTGATCTTGGGGTATTAATTGAAGTAAGGGTCCAATCTCTTTCCTTTTTTCCATATTGGTACCCAATTGTCCCAGCACCATTTTTGAAAAGAAGCATCTGTGTCTCTTGGCTATTCTTTCAAAAAGAATTTGCCATCCAGCTGCAAGGAGTGCAGTTAGATGTCAGCTTCAAGGTGCAGCACCTTTGAGATCGCTAAAGCATTTAAGCAGAAGCCAAGCTCTTCCCACGCAGCCCCTAGCCAATGAGTGAGCATGGGAGGCGTACTAAGGCCTGATCCTTTCTGCCCATTGAGGGATTCCTCTAATGAACTCTTCATCCAGGATGCCAAAACTTTCACGATCTGAGGTTCTCCACGCCCAATCCTGCTTTCCCTTCCTTTCAAACATTACCCTCCAATAAACCTCTTGTACTTTGTACTCCAATTCAGTGTCTCCTTACCAGAGGACCTAAACTAACACATCTGCTACCAGGAGTGATCCAAGAAACCAGGCAGTAAAATGGTATTTGGGGGATGGGATTACTCACTAGCAGGCTGTCACCATAGACCCCATCCCCAGTGGTATGTGGGGTATGGATTGTCCCAGGCACCAGATGGTGGCGCACTTGCTAAAACTTTCACAAGCAGTGTCTTGGGGAAATGTTCTGTGGAAGGGAATGCCTTGTCAGTGCAGTGATTCAGGCTTTTGGGAAATGGGTTGGTGCGGGGTGGCGGGTGGGAGGGGAGAAGAGGGAATCCTACAAAGACAATGAGATTTGCCAGCTATCATTTAGTTGCATGGATACCTACAGAAGGCTAATGAAAAGGTGAGGGCCATTAACAAACAAATACTGTGAAATCCAGAGTGTCTCTTTGGTAGCTTACACCGAAGCTCTTATCTTCTGTGGTGGAAGAACAGAAAAAAAATCTCAAGACCAAACTCAGGATTTTAAAGAATCCAGGTTCTTTAATCCAGGTTTAAAACTTCGAATCCAGCTTCAAAGATGACTGTTTGGCGGAGGCAAGTCTATTTTGTTAAAATCAGAGTCTTGGTTGGGAAAACTTGGGACACGTGTTGATGAGTGACCCTGAACATTTTGACGTCTCCCTTAGTCCGTTTGGGCTACTATAACAAAATACCACAGACTGGGTGACTTATAAACAACAGAAATTTATTGTTCACAGTTCTGGAGGCTGGAAGTCTGAGATCGGGGTGCCAGCATGGTTGGATGAGGGCCCTCTTCCCAGGTCTCAGACCTTTCTCTGTGTCCTCACATGGTGGAAGGGGCTAGCGAGCTCTTTGGGGTCTCTTTTATAAGAGCACTAATCCCATTCATGAAGGCTCCACCCTCATGACCTAATCGCCTCCCAAAGGCCCCACCTTCTAATACCATCACATTGGGCATTAGGATTTCAACATTACGAATTTAGGGGGGACACAATCATTCAGATCATAGCAGCTCCCCAGACTAGCATTGCCAGATTTAGCAAATAAAAATATAACAAAAATTAGAATATTGCATGGGACATACTTATACTAAAATTTTATTTATTTATCTGAAATTCTAATTTAACTGAGCATCCTGTCAATTATCTGACACCACTACCCCAGGCCTCTCTGCACCCTCAGAACCTGCACAGATGGCCCATTCCTTCTTCTTCTTTTTTTTAATACAAATTTTATCCACATTGTTTTTTGTAAATTAATTAATTAATTTATTTTTGGCTGCGTTGGGTCTTCGTTGCTGTGCGTGGGCTTTCTCTAGTTACGGTGAGCAGGGGCTACTCTTCTTTGAGGTGCACGGGCTTCTCATTGTGGTGGCTTCTCTTGATGCGGGGCACTGGATCTAGGTGCATGGGCTTCAGTAGTTGTGGCATGCGGGCTCAGTAGTTGTGGCGCATGGGTTTAGTTGCTCCGCGGCATGTGGGATCTTCCTGGACCAGGGCTCAAACCCGTGTCCCATGCATTGGCAGGCGGATTCTTAACCACTGCACCACCAAGGAAGTCCCCCATTCCTTTTTATTAAGAAATAGCACTCCAGCCCACCCCCATGTGGGAAGACACTGCAGAGGCCTCTTTCCCTCAAGGCAACAGGAGACCCCCCTCAGGATCTGCCCCCACCTCTTCTCCTGTTGGGCAGGCATAGCTGCATAGCCCATCTAAGAACGACATGGGCCTGATAGGAGAGGACAGGGCCTATAGCCCAAGGGATCCACACAAATTAGCTAGAATGTGTCAGCAGCAGTCAGAAGGGTATTCATGGGACTTGATTTTGAGGGTGCTCAATCAAGGGGGCCATGTCATAAGACTGGATAAGGGAGAGTTTATTGATCTGGGGGTACTCTCTTGGGTTACAAGATCTAATTGTTGTAATAGTTCTTTTTTTTAAACATCTTTATTGGGGTATAATTGCTTTACAATGGTTTGTTAGTTTCTGCTTTATAACAAAGTGCATCAGTTATACATATACATATGTTCCCATATCTCTTCCCTCTTGCGTCTCCCTCCCTCCCACCCTCCCTATCCCACCCCTCCAGGCAGTCACAAAGCACCAAGCCGATATCCCTGTGCCTGTAATAGTTCATTTTATGTGTCAACTTGACTGGGCTAAGGGATGCTCAGATAGCTGATAAAACATGGTTTCTGCGTGTGTCCGTGCGAGTGTTTTTGAAAGAGATTAACATTTAATTCCGTAGACTGACAAAGAGATCCACCCTCACCAATGTGGACAAGCATCATTTTAAAAGGCGAAGGAAGGGCGAATTTCCTTTTTCTCTTCTTGAGCTAGAATGTCCATTTTTCCTGCCCTCAGACATTGGAGCTCCTGGTTCTCAGGCCTTTGGACTCAGAAGAAATTATAGCACCAACTTACCTGGTCTCCGGCTCATAGACAGCAGATCATGGGACTTCTGGCCTCCATAACCATGTAAGTCAATCCCTATAAATTTCCTCTTATATATATCTATATATATATCCTATTGATTATATTTCTCTGGAGAGCCCTTATTAATACAGATTTTGGTACTTGGGGTGGGGTACTGCTGTAACAAATACCTAAAAATGTGAAAGCGGCTTTGGAACTGGGTCATGGGTAGAGGCTGGAAGAGTTTGGAGGTGCGTGCTAGAAAAAGTCGACATTGCCATGAATGGACCATTAAAGGCAATTTGCATAAGGGCGCAGAAGAAGGTAAGAGTGTAGAGAGAGCTTCAATCTTAGAGAATACCTAAGTGGTCATAAACAGCCTGGTCACAGTATGTCACGGCATGGACACTAAAGGTCATTCTGATGAAGTCTTGATGGAAATGAGGAACATCTTACTGGAAACTGGGGGAAAGGCCATTCTTGTTATAAAGTGGCAGAGAGCTTCACTGAAGTGTGTTCATGTCTTAGAGTTTTGTGGAAGACAGAATTTGTGAACGATAAAATTGGATATTTGGCTGAAGCTATTTCAAGCCAAGTGTTGAAGGAGCAGCTTGGCTTCTCTTGAATTCTCATAGTAAAATGAGAGAAGAGAGAAATGGCTTAAAATTGTTAATCAAAAGAAAAACAGAAATTAATATGTATAACTGATTCACTTTGTTATAAAGCAGAAACTAACACACCATTGTAAAGCAATTATACCCCAATAAAGATGTTAAAAAAAAAAGAAAAACAAATTAAAAGTTTGGAAAATTCTCAGCCTATCCATATGGCAAAAAATGAGAAAGCATATTCAGATGAGAACACTAATAAGCATGACCAAGGGATGCTTTGATAAGGGGATTAGTAGGGGTGTCAGCCATGGACTTAATCAGCCACCTCAGCAGGAAAACAGCCAATTTGAACTGAAGGAGGAGACAAGAAAGAATGAAAGGAAAGTTGTTATTAGACTTCTTAGATTTTGCAGGACGGGACCATAGAACTATTCACCTACAAAAGTACAATATTCTTCAAGAAGAAGGACCCAAAGGCAATTCAGAGATTATCAGGGCTGCCTCCTTGGTTTCAAGAGCGGGGGGCCATCTCCAGAGTTTCAACAAGCCAGATGAGTCCCACTCAGAGCTGTGGGTGCTAGACCCCTGCTCAGTGGAGTCATGGGGGGTAGGGTCACCCCCAAGACCCAGACTGATAGAGCCACTAGCATGTGATTTCAGCCCGAGAGAGCTGCCACATGGTTCATCAAAGCCATGAAGGTCGAGTGCCCCAGTGTGTCCTGAAGGCAGGACGCCTACCCCAATGTGTCCAGAAAGCAGGACCTCTGCCCCAGAGGGCAAAGAGTTACGTTAAAGAAGATTATTCTCAAGCCTTAGATTTAATATTGTTTGCCTTGGAGTTTCGACTTGCTTGGAACCTGCCACCCCTTTCTTCTCTCCTGTTTCTCCCTTTTGGAATGGGAACGTCTGCCCTATGCTGGTCCCACCATTGCATTTTGGAAGCACATAACTTGTTTGATTCCACAGGTTCACAGCTGGAAGGGAATTTGCCTCAGAATGAATCATACCTTGAGTCTCATCCATATCTGGTTTTAGATGCTATTTATTTTATTTTAATTTGAATAATGTATTTTATTTAGCCTATGTGGTATTATCATTGTAATCAATATCAAAATATTTATGAGATAGTTTATATTCCTTTTTTTTTTTCTTGGACTAAGTCTTGAAAATCTGGTCTGTTTCACACTCACAGAGCATCTCGATTCGGGATAGCTTCATTTCCAGTCCCCAGTAACCACATGTAGCTTCTGTATTGGGCAGCCTAGGTATAACCCAATCCTGTCATTTAAAAGAGAGAGAAACCAAGGATCTGAGAGATCTCTTAGAGATTCTCCAATAACAAAAGAGTTTACATTTGGAGAAACGGTTGTATACCAGATTTTCGCTCCATCATGCGCCTTTGGGAAACAATTAGATGCTATTTAAATGAGACTTTGGACTTTAGACTTAAGTTGATGCTGAAACGAGTTGTCTTTTGGAGCTGTTGGGATGGAATGGATGTATTTGCATGCAAGAAGGACATTAATTTTGGAGGGCTGGGGTGGAATGCTGTAGTCTGAATGTTTGTGTTCCCCTCAAATTCATATGTTGACATCTTAACCCCCAAAGGTGATGGTATTAGTAGGTGGAGCCTTAGGGAGGTACTTGGGTCATGAGGGTGCAGCCCTCATGAATGGGATTAGACCCCACAGAGCTCCCTAGCCCCTTCTGCAAAGTGAGTACACAGTGGGAAGGTGCTGGCTGTGTGCTAGGAAGAGGGCGCTCACCAGGACACGACCATGTTGGCACCTTGATCTTGGACTTCCCAGCCTCCAGAACTGTGAGTAATAAATTTCTATTGTTTATAAGATACCCAGTCTGTAGTATTTTGTTATAGCAGCCTGAACGGATTGAGGCAATACTCCAGCCAGGACCCTAGGAGAAAGATGCACATTTGCTGCTAGGGTGACTCCTAGGAGCCTGGGCAACGTGGTGACCCACACTGAGTGCGGTAAAAATGCCTGAGTTGCTACGGGAGACAGTGGAGGAAGGGATTAAAAGGCGCAAGGAAGTAGGCATGCTGCAGTGTATATGTTATGTGAGACCAAAAGACCCACTGGAGACTATGTTCCATGCAAGGGCTCAGGGAACACGCTGTTCAGCAAGGCCATGAGGAAAGTGCTAGTGAGACAGGCAGTAGCATTACTAGGAAGCTGAGTACTCATTCACATATATATATATCTGCAATGAATGAGCAGCAGTCTGAGAAAACCATGATCCCTTGCCAAGTTCCTGCACCTGACTCAGTTTTCAGACCTAGAACCCACTGGCTGAAAAGGTGGCCAGGTCCCCAGGAGGAAGGACCCTAAATCACTATGGCAATTACAGACCATAATACTAACCCCAGGTCTTTCCCAAAGGGACCTATTGCCGTTTATTTGGGTGACTGTACATTGGGGAAAGGGGAGACATTTAGAGGAATACTGGACATTGATACCCAGAGACTGAAAGTGTCATCATGGCTCCCTTTAGAGAGTGGATTATAGGGAGACCGGATAATAAATAGAGTCCTGGCAAAAAGACACCTTACAGAAGGTCCACTAGGTCTTTACACGTACTAGGTGCTCATTTCCCTGGTCACTGTGTCTTCACTGGGATTGGCATACTCGACAGCTGGAGTAACTTTCACATTGGGTCTTTGTCTTGTGGTGTAAGAGCTACAGTAGTGGAAAGGCCAGGTTGAAGTTTCTAAAGCTGCAGCTGACAGTCAAGATAATAAATAAAAATCAGTATTCCATCCCCTGCCCCAGGATGGGGTATGGCAGAGATTGGTGCTACCTTAAGGATCTCAAGCATGAAGGGATGGTGTTCCCCATTTCACACATACACCAGTATAGACCATGCAGAAATGAGTAGAACTTGAAAGATGACTGGAAATGACCGAAAGTTTAAGCAAGTAGTAGCCAATCTCAGCTTCTATGCCGGTCATCGTATCTTTACTAGAGCATATTAATTTGGCTTGTAGGTACATGATATATGGCCACTGATTTGGCAAATATGTTCTTTGCTATTCCAAACAAGAGAGAGGATCAGAACGAGTTCACATCTATGTGGAATGTATAACAATATTCATTTAAAGTTTTGTCCAGGGATATGTTACTTCTTCTCCCTTCTGTTATAATATAGTTCAAAGAGATCTGGCCTCTCTGAACAGCCACAAAAACATCACATTTATCCATTACATCGATGACCGCATCATGCTGATTGAGCAGGACAGCAGCAGATGGCTAGTGCTCTGGAGGCCTTGGTAAGACACATGTGCTCCACATTGTAGGAGATAAAACCTATAAAGATTTAATGAAGTTTTTTTAAGGATCCAGTGGTTAGGAGCATGCAGGAAAATCCCTGTCAAAGTAAAAGACAAATTGTGGCATCTTATAATGCCTACTACAAAGAAGAAAAGCACAGTACCAGGAAGAACTGTTTGGGTTTTAGAGCAAACCATTCCATACCTAAGAACACCGATCCACTCATATACCTGGAGACATGGAAATCTACCGCCTTTGAATAAGTCACAGAGCAGGAAAGGGCTCTTTTCAACAGATCCAGGAAGTAAAAGCAGCGCTGCTGCTCAAACCATATGATCCAGCAGACCCTATGGAGTGGGAAGAATAAGGAGTAAGAAAATATGCATTGTAGAGTTTATGCCAAGTCCCAGTGGGCTGCTGTTACAAAATGGGGACAAGATGAAATATGAATGGAGCTTACATAATCCATTTGGACGACTCCTGGTACTCCTTTGCCTTGCTGCATTTTAACTGTGAATGGACAAGTGCAGCAACCCCAAACCGAGGTGTGTATGGTTGCCAAGGGCTCAGATTTCGCAGTAATGAGGGTTTTACTGACAACACCAAGTAAGCCACCAGGACTAGCAGAGGTGGTATCTGAGGGTGAGAGGAATTTAGGATGGATAGTGAAGGAAGGAGACAGCACACATAAAGCAGCTCCAGAATTTTTAACCCATACCACTGCAAAAAACATACCCACTACCTAGAGTACACTATATGTTTACAATTATTTTGCTTTTAAGTCTAGGTTATATAGTCAATATATTGTGTTCAAAAGTTTCTTGGGTTAGTTCTCCCTCCACTCCCAGCCCCTAAAATGGCTGTATTATTTAGCAAAAGTAGAGTAAAGCAAATAACTTTCGTATATTGATTTTGTATCCAGCAACCTTGCTAAACCTCTAATTATTTTCATGCAATTATTGCTTAGTATTTTCATTGTATTATTTTTTAAAATATTACCAATTGTACACTACTGTTTTGCCTTGTTTGTTGTGGATTTACCCACATGATCACCAATTCTTTCTCACTATTTCTTTTTGTGATTTAGACCTTCTTTTTGATATCATTATTTTCTTGATGTACATCCTTTACTAAACTCTCTAAGTTTTTATCTGAAAATGCCTTTATTTCACCATCGCACACAAAAGATCATTTTTCCTGGGTATTAATTCAGAACTGACAGACTTTTGCCAGCCCTGTGGGGATATCATTGCATTATCTTCTTTTTATTATTTATTTATTTATTTATTTACTTTTGGCGGCATTGTGTCTTCGTTGCTGCACATGGGCATTCTCTAGTTGCAGCGAGTGGGGGCTATTCTTTGTTGTGGTGCGTGGGCTTCTCATTGTGGTGGCTTCTCTTGTTGCGGAGCTCAGGCTCTAGGTGCGTGGGCTTCAGTAGTTGTGGCGCACAGGCTTAGTTGCTCCGCAGCATGTGGGATCTTCCCAGACCAGGGATCGAACTGTGTCCCCTGCATTAGCAGGTGGATTCTTAACTACTGTACCACCAGGGAAGTCCCTCATTGCACTATCTTCTGATTTTCATTGCTGCTATTGAGAAGTCTGCTGGCAGTCTGTCTTTCCTTTGTGGGAGATCTGTATTTTCTCTCTGGCTACTTTTTTAAAATTAAAAATTGTATTGATAGAATTTTAGATTTACATACAGTTGTAAATAATAATACAAAGATATACCTTGTATACTTTGCCAAGTTTTCCAGTGGTAACATTTTGCAAAAACAATAGTATGATATCACAACCAGGATATTAATATCCACTGATCTTATTCAGATTTCCCCATTTTTACTCACATTCATTTTTGTGTATATGTCTGTGTGAATGTATATTAAGTTCTATGCAATTTTATCACCCATACAGGTTTGTGTATCCACCACCACGGTCAAGACAATAAACAGTTCCAACACCACAAGAATCCTTCATCTTGCCCCTTTATAACACACCCATCTCCCTCCTACCCCCTTCTCCTGTCTCTAATCTTTGGAAAACACCAATCTGTTCCTCATTTTTATAATGCTGTCATTTCAAGAATGTTATATAAATGTACTCATACAGTATGTAACTTTGGGGGATTGGCTTTTGTCACTCAGCATAATTCCCTGGAAATTCATCCAAGTTGTTGTGGGTACCAATAGTTTGTTCCTCTTCATTGCTGAGTAGTATTCCATGGTATGTACATACAGCACTTTCACCATTCTCCCATTGAAAGACATCTAACCAATACCATATTTTGCCCAAAAGTTGCCATGAACATCCAGGAACTGGTTTTTGTGTGAACATAAATTTTCTTTTTTTGTGTGATAAGTGCCTCTGGCTACTTTTCAGATCTATTAATCTCTGGTAGCCTGGTTGAGTAATAGAATAGAGTTTTGATGTAACTCAGAATGTAGCACAGAGAAACAAGGAGATGATAAATATGAAAGAAGTTAAAAGAGAAGATGGTATGAAAGTCCAATATACATCTTATTGGAATTTCAGAAAGAGCAAATTGAAAGAGCTGAGGAGAGATAATACTTAAAGAGACGATGGCTGCAAATTCTCCAAAACTGGTGAAAATATCTGAATCCATAGATATAGGAAACACAATGTATACCAAGCAGAATAACTAAAATGAACCTAGAGTGAAATTAAAAAAAAAAAATGCACCCCAATGTTCATTGCAGCACTATTTACAGTAGCCAGGTCATGGAAGCAACCTAAATGCCCACTGACAGATGACTAGATAAAGAAGATGTGGCACATATATACAAGGGAGTATTACTCAGCCATAAAAAGAAATGAAATTGAGTTATTTGTAGTGAGGTGGATGGACCTAGAGACTGTCATACAGAGTGAAGTCAGAAAGAAAAACAAATACCGTATGCTAACACATATATATGGAATCTAAAAAAAAATGGTTCTGAAGAACCTAGGGGCAGGACAGGAATAAAGACGCAGATGTAGAGAATGGACTTGAGGACATGGGGAGGGGGAAGGGTAAGCTGGGACGAAGTGAGAGAGTGGCATGGAAATATATACACTACCAAATGTAAAATAGATAGCTAGTGGGAAGCAGCTGCATAGCACAGGGAGATCAGCTTCGTCCTTTGTGTCCACCTAGAGGGGTGGGATAGGGAGGGTGGGAGGGAGAAGCAAGAGGGAGGAGATATGGGGATATATGTATACATATAGCTGATTCACTTTGTTATACAGCAGCGACTAACACAGCATTGTAAAACAATTATACTCCAATAAAGATGTTAAAAAAACCAACAAAACAAAACAAAACACCAAAACTCTATTCCAGCATTACCCTGATACCATAATCATAGAGAGACATAAAAAAGCGAAGTGCAGACCATCTTCAGGACCCTAGACCCTTCAGGAACATAGACACAAAAACGTCAAATAAAATTTTAGCAAACGGAGTCCAGCAATATATAAAAAGGATAATAAACCATCACTAAATTATTATTTCTCCCAAGAAGCAAAAGTTGGTTTAACATTTGAAAATCAATCACTTTAATTCCCCACATTAACAGACTAATGCAGAAAAAAAGCTTTGACAAAATCCATCATCCATTCCTGATAAAATCTCTCAGACACTAAGAAGAGAAGAGAACTATGGAGGGCCTATAGTTAACATCATAATTACTCATGAAAAAATGAATTATTTCCTCTTAAGATAACAAAGCAAGTATGTCTGCTCTCACCACTTCTATTCAACATTGTATCAAAGATTCTAAGTCATGTAATAAGGCAAGAAAAAGGGAAAAAAAGGCATACAGGTTGGAGGAAGAGGTACAACTTTTTATTCACAGGCAACATGATGATCTGTGTAGAAAATCTTAAGGAATCTACAAAAAATTGTTATTACAGCTAATAAGTGAGTAACAAGGTTGCAGAATATGAAGTCAATATACGAAAATCAATGGTATTCATAATTCGAAAAGATACATGAACCCCAATGCTCATTGCACCACTATTTACAATACCCAGGACATGGAAGCAACCTAAATGTCCATCAACAGAGGAATGGATAAAGAAGATGTGATACATACATACAATAGAATATTATCAGCTATAAAAAAGAACAAAATGATGCCATTTGCAGCAACATGGATGGACCTAGAGATTATCACACTAAGTAAAGTCAGACAGAGAAAGACAAATATCATATGATATTATGTGGAATATCATATGATATTATATGTGGAACCTTAAAAAATGGTGTAAATGAACCTATTTACAAAACAGAAACAGTCACAGATGTAGAAAACAAATTTATGGTTACCCAGGGGGAAAGTGGGGGAAGGATAAATTGGGAGATTGGGATTGACATATACACACTACTACATATAAAATAGATAACTAATAAGGACCTACTGTATAGCACAGGGAACTCTACTTAATACTCTGTAATAACCTGTATGGGAAAAGAATCTAAAAAAGAGTGGATATATGTATATGTATAACTGAATCACTTTGCTGTACAGCAGAAACTGACAAAACATTGTAAATCAACTATACTCCAATAAAAAATTTTAAAAAATATCAATGGTATTGGGTTTCCCTGGTGGCACAGTGGTTAAGAATCCACCCGCCAATGCAGCGGACACGGGTTCGAGCCCTGGTCCGGGAAGATCCCACATGCCACAGAGCAATTAATCCAGTGTGCCACAACTACTGAGCCTGCGCTCTACAGCCCTCGAGCCACAACCACTGAGCCCATGTGCCACAGCTACTGAAGGCCATGCACCTACAGCCTGTGCTCCACAACAAGAGAAGCCACCGCAGTAAGTCCGTGCACTGCAATAAAGAGTAGCCCCTGCTCACTGCAACTAGAGAAAGCCCGTGCACAGCAAAGAAGACCCAACACAGCCAAAAATAAATAAATAAATAAAATAAACTTATTTTTTAAAAAATCAATGGTATTTCTATATACTAGCCTTGAAGATCCTAAAATTGAAATTAAAAACAATGCTACTTACAATAATATCAAATATATGATTTTGATATAATGAGCAGACAAAAGATGTGGAAGATCTGTGCACTTAGAAGTGTAAAACATTACTGAGAGAAATAAAAGAAAACCTAAGTAAATCGTGAGATATAAAGTATTACTGGATTAGAAGACTCAATATTCTTAAAATGTCATTTCTTTCCAACTTGATCTGTAGATTCAGCACAATCCCAATCGAAATCACAGCAGCTTTTTTTTTTCAGAAAGTGATAAGCTGATTCTAAAATTTATATGAAAATGCAAAAGGGACCTAAATGTCCAAAACAACTCTGAAAAAGAACGAATTGGTATAGATATAGACATAGACATAGATATAGATAGTGGTGAAAAAAATTTTTTAAACTTCAGGGAGTCAGCATCAAGGATACACATTGCTTCTTCTTTAATTCATATTGGGCTTCATGGAGGAGACAGAATTTGAGCAGCAGTTGAAAAGACCAGTGAAGGAGACAAACTGAGGGCTGGTAGACCTGATAAATGACCTGAGGTCTATGTCCCTGAGTGGAGGATGGAGCAGTTCTAAGCATCCTGCTGGTCCAAGGGTAGGTGGACACACAGGATAGTCTATGTTGGCAAAAAACAAGATGGGAACTACACTGGATTTCAAACCACAGAGGGCATGGCCAAGGAAAAATGCATTCATAAATCCAAGTTTTTCTGGTTTCTGTTACCTCTCTTGTTGTGCCTTCTCAATCTTCTGGGTCTCAAAATGACCCTTAAATATTGCTGTTCTTTACAGTTCTTTCCTAAAACTTCTATTCTTTATATCATACAAATTCTTCCTGAGTGATTTCACCCCCTCCAGTGTTTTAAACTATTCTGACAATTTCCACATTTTTATCTCTATACCAGACTGACCCTCCCAGTCTTCAGATTTATATACTCAGCTTCCTACTGGATATCTGCACCTAGATATCCTACAGATATCTCAAACTCAAAATGTTCAAAATTGAATTAATTAGAATGATGTCAGCAATAATGATGTGGTAAGGACCACAGAAAATACTCTCTTCCACAGAAGCAATGAGAACACTGGTGATAATGGTCACAATCAACTTTTTTAGGCCTCTGGGAATTAACAAAGTGCTTGCAGGAATCAGAGAGCATTTACTGAAGAAAAGCAGCTAAGTTGTGATAAGAACAGCAAGCTTAGTGGCATTGCTCTATGCCCATCCCCTTCTCTCCAGCTCTGCAGTAACCTTTAAAACTGACAACCCACAATCATGTAGAAAACCAAGAGCCTGGCAGCCACTGGGGGAGGCAAAATGAGGTTAGAGCGCCTTCAAAGTGCTATACCCATATACTTATCATCTGACCTGTCTGATATTTCCCTGGAAGATCCCACTCACAAGACGTGTCTTTATTTGACCTGACTCAGAGTTCACCCAGTGTGAACAGCCTTGTCCCGGAGGGTGTTGACTGAAAATAATAAGTGCCAATTATTTAACGTCATTGCTGCTAGATGCAATGGATAATAGTTGGGACACAATAGGCTAACCAAAAAGCTTAAAAGGAAAAGCGGGGAAATGAAAGATCCGTAGGGGTTTTGACAAGCTCGGACAAATTCCTGGGAATCTAGAAGGCCACACACATGTGTTGGGCTATGTGCATGCTTAGGAAAAACCTGAGGAGGCCCAAAGCTCTCACCTCTGGCTGATTTTGAGGTTCTACATAATCAGGAAATGCAGCTAAGACAGAGTTTCAAATTATCTGGCTCAGTGTTGAAAGCCCCAAAGTGAACACAGAGCCCCTCAATAAATACTGGGAGACATTGATTCCAGGCATTTAAGGAAATCTCTGTCTAATCATTAGCTGATCAGTAAGCCAACCAAGTGAAAACTTCAGTGGTCACACATGACAAAGAATACAAACTTTACAGAATTACTTCAGAAAAGTCATTAACCAAACAAACAGCAACAATAACAAAGACAAACAGAAAAACAAAACAAAACATAAAACACCCTGGGCATAAGAGAGCATCTAATTTCAAGAGTTGCCACGTTATATTTTTCAAACAAAACAAAACAAAACAAAACAGTATAAGACATGCAAAGAAACAAGAAAGATAGGCTCATACACAGGGGGAAAAAGAAGTCAATAAGAACCGTTCCTGAGAAAGTCCAGATACTGGAATTACCAGACAAAAACTTTAAATGAGTTGTTTTAAATATGCTGAAATAAAGGAACTCGAGTCTACTGAAACTAAAGCAAAGTATGAAAATGATGTCTCATCAAATAGCAATTATCAACAAAGAGATAGAAATTATAAAATGAATGGAATAGAAATTATGGAGTTGAAAAGTACAATAACTGAAATGAAAAATTCACTAGAGGGACTTGACAACAGAATTAGCAGGCAGAAGAAAGAATTAATGAACTTGAAGATAGGTCAATTGAGATTATTTTTTAATCTGAGGAGCAGAAAGAAGAAAAGAAAAATGAACAGAGCCTCTGAAACCTCTTGGACACAGTGAAGCATACAATGGGTGACCCAGAACGAAGAGAGAGAAAGAATGGGAAAAAAAGTATATTTGAAGAAATAATGTCAGAAAGCTTCCCAAATTTCATTTAAAAAAAGAAAACATGAATCTACACATCTGAGGAACTAAATGAATCCAAGTAGGATAAATGTAAAAAGATCCACACCTAGACACATCATAATCAAACTGTCAAAAGACAACGCAAAAAGAGATCATCTGGGCTTCCCTGGTGGTGCAGTGGTTGAGAGTCCTCCTACCAGTGCGGGGGACATGGGGTTCGAGCCCTGGTTCAGGAAGATCCCACATGCTGCAGAGCAATTAAGCCGGTGCACCACAACTACTGAAGCCTGCACGCCTGGAGCCCGCGCTCTGCAACAAGAGAAGCCACCACAATGAGAAGCCCATGCACCACAACGAAGAGTAACCCCCGCTCAGCACAACTAGAGGAAACCCGCGCACAGCAATGAAGACCCAACACAACCAAAAATAAATAAATTTATTAAAAAAAAAGATCATCTTG
This sequence comes from Stenella coeruleoalba, assembly GCF_951394435.1. NCBI lineage: Eukaryota > Metazoa > Chordata > Mammalia > Artiodactyla > Delphinidae > Stenella > Stenella coeruleoalba. The sequence goes on along the minus strand of NC_137152.1, from coordinate 97,490,893 downwards.
AAAGCAGCAAGAGAGAAGTGACTCATTAGATACAAGAGTTACTCAATAGATTAACAGCTAATTTCTCATCAGAAACAATGGAGGCCAGAATGCAATAAGATGACACGTTAAAAGTGCTGAAGGAAGAAGACTGTCAACCTAAGAATTCTATATCCAGCAAAACTTTTCTTCAGAAATGAAGGAGAAATTAAGACATCCCCAGATAAACAAAAACTAAGAGGAGTTATTGCTGGCAGATCTGCCCCACAAGAAATACTGAAGTGATATTTTCGGGCTTAAATGAAAGGACACTAGATAGCAACTTGAATTCACATGAAAAAATAAACTGTTAAATTTAATTACATAGGTAAGTATGAGACACTATGAATGCATTTTTTCTTTATAATTCCTTGTTTTGATCACCTCCTCTTCACCCCATTGGTGAAGGATGGATTCCCCATTCTAGGGTTATGGGGATGGCTAGGACAGGTGAGATGGATAGCAGTTTATTAGCCACATATACTCACAGTCCAGGGGAGGAAGACACCACATGCCATGCAGGGCCACAAGGGGGTTGCACTTGGGAACAGGGTGAACAAACAGGGTCTGAAGGAGTCATACTTTATAGTATCAAGAATATAGGTCTTCCCTGGTGGCGCAGTGGTTGAGAGTCCGCCTGCTGATGCAGGGGACACGGATTCGTGCCCTGGTCTGGGAAGATCCCACGTGCCGCGGAGTGGCTGGGCCCGTGAGCCATGGCCGCTGAGCCTGTGCGTCCGGAGCCTGTGCTCCGCAACGGGAGAGGCCACAACAGTGAGAGGCCCGCATACCACAAAAAAAAAAAAAAAAAAAAAAAAAAAAGAATATGAGGTGACCCTTGGTTTCCACAGAAGGATGTGATTGGCCTGTTTGAATAATTCCATGGGCTGACATGCTACTCAGGGTTAAGTAAGAACTTGCCTGATCCCCATGATAAGGAGAATTTTTGGCTAGGGGACTTTATCATCCATACGAGCAGAGTGAGGAGAGGAACTTGGAGTTAGGCTATTTGAGGCCCTCCTGATTTTACCAGCTGTCAAGGCAGCACTTAATTTTAAGATTTACATTGCAGCTGACCTCTTGAAGGTCTTGATATCACTTTAAATCTTGGTTGTGATTGAGACTTTTAGGGAGTAGAAGTGCCTCCCTAGGAAGTGAAGGAGGAACTTGACCAGGAGAAAGAGGGCCACATGGTGAGGTGATCATCAAAAAATAGTAACTTTAGAGGTGACCCCTTTGTGGCCAATAAACGCATTGGACGGACCTGTGTGGCATTGGTACAGGGAGTACCTGTCCCCAGGGGGCATGAATTTAGACTAATCAATGCCTGTGGCAATAGTGACACCCAGTGGGGGGTCCATTTGCCACTCTGTAACTTAAATAAGAATTCTCTGAGGAGTTCAGTTTGCCTTTCAATTAAACCAACTTCCTGGGGCCTATTGGAGAGGTGGAAGTTCTGCTGAATGCCTTCTTTAAGAGCCAGCATTGTGTGTTTTGAAAAGTGAAATGAGTACCTTTGTCATGATCAGTTATATCTACAACTCCAAAGGAGATAAGAAGTATCCTGGTAAGAACTTGTATTGTGGCCTTAGTATATGTCAACACATGTGTGACCTTGATTTATATTTTGGGTATCTATGAGGCAAGAGATTCCCAGAGTTTTTACCCCAAAGGGGGCAACTCTTAGGCAATGGCCCGAGAGTTTGTAAAAATGTGCAGATGAGACTAAGTTTTGGCTAGGGCATCCACTGTTAAAATGACTACCTGAAGTGTGGCCAATTGTGCTGACTCTTGTGTGCCATCCTTTTCAGAGACATTCTGGTTAAGGGATGAAAAACAGCAACATTCTACTGAACTCCATCAGGTATGACGGTGTGATGCCACCCATAAAGTGTATGAACTCCCATTATTAGTCACTCAGTTGATCCTAAGGGAGTCCCCAGGTAGCCAAGGGAGAGGCTTGACCTCCTCCAGCCTCATGACCTCTGGCAAAGGACTGAGGATAGAGGAGGCCACGCCTCCTGTAGCTGGGATCCACTAGAGGGCCCAGGTTCAGTTCCATCCTGTGTCAAGGAGGCCTCATTAGCTGTGATATGCTTGTGGGGTGCTGCTTCCAAGACCCAAGGCATAATGAGCCGCTAGGTATAAAAGGTCACAGGCTCAGGGACTGTGAGAACCTCAGTTTTCAGGGGATCTCAATATGTGGCCATCAATTGCTGCCCTGATGGTATATAGTGCAGTCCTATGAAGGGCAATTTCTTACATCAGAAGCCTAGGGACAACTAGGTCATTGTAGGTGGCCTAGAGATTCCAGGAGGTATGAAAGGAGGTTGCTGAAGCTACAATGAAGGAGTCTCTGAGGGCACTAACAGAAGTGCTTGTTGATTTCAATTTGACAGATTCTAGAGCTTTCTGTTGGAGAAGGCCCCATTCAAGATGGGTCAGTTTGCAAGTAGCAGCATCAGTGAGGTAAAATAAAATTTGTAAATGAAGAATATGGTGCCTCCAGAACCCCAAAGGGAGATCAGCTCGGTGCTTTGTGACCGCCTGGAGGGGTGGGATAGAGAGGGTGGGAGGGAGGGAGACGCAAGAGGGAGGAGATATGGGAACATATGTATATGTATAACTGATTCACTTTGTTATAAAGCAGAAACTAACACACCATTGTAAAGCAAGTATACCCCAATAAAGATGCTAAAAAAAAAGAAATACTCAAAGATATTGGACTTGTATTAACATTGTGGGCACTTAAAGGGTCAATAGCTGTTTCCTGACAGTGTCAGAGATAGAGCAGCTCTCAGTTTACTAAAGAATTTTCAGGATTGTACAGAGGTAGTGGGGCCTTGCACTGTGTGTGGAGCAATAGTCTATCCCCTTTTATGAGCTCCTTTGTGAGTATTTGTATGACCTTAGTAAATGTGTTAAATGAATCTCCTTGGAGGAGGACGTCATCAAGGTAATGTCATATCTGTATTCCTAGAGAAACGTGGTTGCAGTTAGGATCTTTCGTGTGATGGCCAGGCCGCTGAGGTACCCCATGAGTAGCCTAGTAAAGGTGTATGTATCCTTTCGGAGGTGAAGCCAAACAACAGTTGAAAAGGTATTGAAGTAGATACTGAACAGAATATATTATCCAAATCTATAATAGCAAAATAGTTGCCAAGTGGATGGAGTCAGTAATTCCAATAATATTGGGTACTGGATATGGGGGCCATAGTGGATGGGGCTGCTGAATTGAGGTTGCACTTACGTACTGTGAGGCACCATTCATTCTTTCCAGGTTGAAGAACAGGCCAAATTGGGATGTCAGATGAAGGAGCAGTGGAGATAATCACCCCTTCACTAGTTCAGTCTTACATATAGTAAGTTCTAATCCTTGAAAGCCCTATTTTAGGTTACATTAGGTCATATTAACTATTTTAACTGGGGAATCCATGGCACCTCACTTAGTCACAGAAATTTGTAAGTGCCAAAACTTTATTTAATTTTAATTTATTACTCATGGGTCAGAATGTCCATGCCCACTAAAGGATATTTTAGGATAATGGGTGCAATGACCGTGGAGAATTTAGGCAAAATAGTAATTCTGATGGTTAAGGTGAGGCATACCTATTTGTCCTATATTTTACAGTCAGTAATTTCCTTAAGATTATAGAGGGTGCCTTGTTTAAATTTAACGGGTCCTCAGGTATAACTGTGATTTGAGTCCCAGTATTAGTCCACGAACGTTTGCCAATTGGTGCATTTCAACTGCAAGTGTTGAAGTGAATTCAGAACCTATGTTGTAAAGGTGTAAAAGTGCCCTTTGTCTTTTTTGCTGTATAAATTATTTTAGTAAATTTTGTATTTCCAGTTGTGTTAAATTGTGGACCTTTGTTTCAATTTAATTTTTTTCCTGCAACCCTGAGAATTGAGCTCTTTGTTGCAGTGGAGGCGTAAGCAGCAGAGTGGTATAACAGAAGATCATTGGGTCCACAATTCTGCTACAGCCCCACTCTTTCCCCTACAGGGACTTCCCTTTCCCCCTCTCTTTTCTTTTTCTAAAAATTCCCTCATAACAATTTAGATTTCTAGCCATGTAAAGCTGCTGCTTTCAGTTTCTGTCTCTACCCAATCACCTGTGATGTGGACCTTCTTGGTGGTTACAGGGAAAGGTTCAGGGCCCTGGGGCCCACTTCATAGGCAGCTGCCTTCTCCTCCAGGGAATTCCAGTCAATCTTCCCTGAGCTGAGTCCACATCCAGTAAGATCATTTTGTCTATGGCCTGGATGGGATTCATCAAGCCCCGTGATTGCAAGATTAGGACTTTTGGCGTGCTTGTAAGCAGCAATGTTAGGTAAAGCCCAGGCACATTGGCTAGGGGTTATGGATTGGGACAGCAATTAAGTATGAAATACTCCTTTCCATTTTCTTTTTATCATCGGTGCCTGGACCATGGGCCACCATGGATATGCACCTCAATACCTTTGGGGGTCAGGAGAGCATACACAACAGTAGCAAGGGAAGCAGCAGTATAGAGAGAAGTGAAAATGCTACCCTTGCCTGAATAACAATGACGATTAGGCAACTAATAGTCAACTTAATTCTCCCCAGGGTGATGGTCTCCTTCCTTTCCACGAACCTCACAAAGAAGTGTCCCTGGGCCCATCCTGGCAGTGCACAATCATGAACAAGGTATGTTCTGGCTGCCCAAGCAGCTAGTGACAGTAACCAGGCTAGATACCGTGACCACAGGGCTATAGCCTCACTGCTGGTGACTGTGACTCAAGTGCCAACTGGTCAAGATGCTGTGTGTGCTGCCTTCACAGGCAGGAGTCTCAGAGACCACCTGCCAAACACGGGCCCAAACCAACAGCATACCATGTTGGGATATAGTCAATTAGCAACCATTCTTATCTTGAGGATTAGAGCATTCAGAGTAGGAATAGATGATAATACCCAGCAAAGACAACACATTGCCTTGCAAGCCAAAGCACAAGTCCACTGGCAATTGTCAGTTCTGTCCCAGACAGTATTTGCCATATCACGGAACCAGTTAATTAGCCGTGAACAGTTAATTAAAGCTGACCCAGTGTCCTTGGTCATGGTTGGTCCATCCTGTTCATGACGCCAGTTGTGTTGATCACCGCCTCTTCACCACATTGTTGAGGGAGGGATACTGCCCTAGGATTATGGGGATGACCAAACACACAACACCCAACACTGGACAGTTGAAATAGACAGCAGTTTATTTGTCACATATATTTACAGCCTGAAGGAGGAGGACACTGCATGTCACACAGAGCCACAAGCGGTTTGCGCTTGGGAACAGAGTGAACAACCAGGGGTGTGGGAGGCAGGCTTTGTAGTTTCAAGAGGATGGGATATTCCCTGGCGGTCCAGTGGTTAAGACTCGGTGCTTTCACTGCGGAGGGCACAGGTTCAATCCCTGGTCAGGGAACTAAGATCCTGAGTGGCACGGCCAAAAAAAAAGAGGATGGAGTAACCCCTGGTTCCTGTGGGAGGATGTGACTGGTTTGTTTAAATAATTCTCTGGGCTGGCAGGGAACTGGAGCCCACTACTCAGGGATAAGCAGAAACTATGCCTGGTCTCCATAATGAAGATGGTTGTTTGGCTAGAGGACCTTATCTGTGGAAGGAGGATGAGAAGGGGAATTTGCAGTTAGGTCATTTGAGGCATTCTCAATTTTACCATATGTCAAGGCAACGCAGAATATTAATTTTAGGCCATATACCACATTCCTTTTCCTCCCTTTCTGATTTAATATTTATTTATTTATTTGGCTTCGTCAGGTCTTAGTCGAGGCACGCAGGGTCTTTACTTGTGGCATGTGGGATCTAGTTCCCTGACCAGGGATTGAACCCGGACACCCTGCATTTGGAGCACGGAGTCTTAGCCACTGGACCACCAGGGAAGTACCCCCCTCCCCGTCCCCCACCTTTCTGATTTAAAAGACAACTGTGTAAAGTAATCAGGACTAATCTGTGTTGATGACATACAATGTATAAAGATGTAATTTGTAAGACAATAACAGCATAAAGGAGTGGGGAGAGAATGGAGCATTCTTGGAGCAAAGTTCTTAAATAATATTGAAATTAATTTGGTATTAATTTAAGTTGGTTTTTATAAACTAATATACTAATTGCAATCCCCAAAAGCCACTAAGAAAATAACTGAAAATATAAGAGAAACAAGGGGGACTTTCCTGGTGGCAGTGGTTAAGAATCCGCCTGCCAATGCAGGGGACACACGTTCGAGCGTTGGTCTGGGAAGATCCCACATGCCATGGAGCAACTAAGCCAGCACGCCACAACTACTGAGCCTGTGCTCTAGAGCCCGCGAGCCACAACTACTGAAGCCCACGTGCCACAACTACTGAAGCCCACACGCCTGGAGCCTGTGCTCTGCAACAAGAGAAGCCACCACAATGAGAAGCCTGCGCACCGCAACGAAGAGTAGCCCCTGCTCTCTGCAACTAGAGAAAGCCTGCGTGCAACAACAAAGACCCAAAGCAGCCAAAAATAAATAAATAAACAATAAATTAATTTTTTTAAAAAAGGTAATCAAAATGGTAGGCTAGAAAATAATCCACTTAACCCAAAAGAAAGCAGTAATGGAGGAACTGATGAACAAAAAAGATGTGAAGTATAGAAAACAAATAGCAAAATAGCAGACATAAATCCTACCTTTTTGCTAATTACATTAAATTCAAATAGATTAAACACTACAATCAAAAGGCAGAGGAGATGGGAAGAATGGATAAAAAAGCATGATCCAATTATATGCTGTCTACCAGAGACATGCTTTGAATTCAAAGACACAATTAAATTGAAATTAAAAGGATGAAAAAAGACATCATGAAAACAGTAACCAAAAGAGAGTTGATATACTAATATCAAAATAAACTTTAAGACAAAAATTATTACTAGAGACAAGGGAGAGCATTTTATAATGATAATAGGGTCACTAATTCAGGAAGATATAACAATTGTAAATATATACATACCAAAAAACACCCCCTCCCCCAGATACATGAAGGAAAACCTGACAGAATTACAGGGAGAAATAGACAATTCAGCAGTTATAGTTGGGGACGTTACTACTGACCTTAGAGAAATTTCTTTAAAGGCATACTATGAACAATTGTATGCCAAGAAATTAGATAACATAGATGAAATGGACAAATTTCTAGAAAGACACAAGTTATCAAAACGATTCAAGGAGAAATAGAAAGTCTGAATAGACCAATACAGGTAAAATGATCGAATCAGCCATCAAAAATTCCCACATATACACACATACACAAAAAGCCCGGACCAGATAGCTTCACTGCCAAATTCTACCACGGAAGAATTAACACCAATCCTTCTGCTCAAGCCAAAAACCTAGAAATCTTCCTTGACTCTTCCCTTTTCAGCACCCCTCCCCCATGTATCCCAAGTGCTTAACACAGCACTTAGCACAGAATAGGCATGTATTCATTTATTCAATGAATATTGTGTTCTTACCATATTCCAGGTACTGTTCTAGGCATTAGACCTACAACAGTGAACAAAACAAGCCCCTGACCTCATGGGACTTACATCTTAGAAAATGAATGAGTGAATGAGTAAATCTTTTAATACTTAAATCAGGCACCACTTCTCCCCTCCCTTCTCAGTCCTCTGTCAGAATCCGGGATAAATCTCCTTTACCATTGCATTTAGTTTTTTGTGTTGAAATTATTATTTTTATTTGTTTATTTTCTTTACAGATCTCTCTCTCCCCCACTTAGCTGTGAACTCCTTGAGGGAATTCCCTGACTGTCCAGTGGTTAGGACTCCATGTTTTCACTGCCAAGGGCCCGGGTTCAGGGTTCAATCCCTGGCGGGGGAACTGAGATCCCACAAGCTGCACCATGTGGCCAAAAAACCCCAAAAACCAAACAAAAAAAACCCTGTGAACTCCTTGAGAGTTCCTCCTTGAGGATTTTATCTATTTATTGAATCTTGTTTATTTCTAGGGCCTGGTACATAGCAAGTGCTCAATAATGGTTTGTCCTATACTATTCAAGGTGTTTTCTAACTTTAAAGACAGTCTCTACTCTCTCTGGTTCAATTCCGCCTCTAGCCCCTCCCACACGGCTGCACAACTTGCTGTGGCCAGGAACACTGGTCAGTTCTTTGTTTTTCCTGGCTTTCAGGTTCATTTCATACATAGGACCCTGGGGCGGTGCCTCAGACCAAGCCTGGGAGTCCTGAAGTACTCCCAACTGCCCAGGGAAAGAGCCTGCTCAGCCCTCTGCATTTAGAAAGGGTTCTTACAGCCCAATCCACTTTGATCCTTTTAGTCCTGAAAGGCTACCCTTTCCACTGTAAACTGGGGCCTCAATAATTCCAAACACTTCCCTCATCCTGGGTCAGGTCCCTGTGGTGATTCTGGGGTACACCCTGGAGGAGTTAAGTGGAAGTTTTTCAAACTGGGGAAACAAAGAGCAACAAGAAAGTGTGACTAGCTCATTCAACCTGGCTCTACTACTGGGAAAACATCTCAAACCACAGATCCTTGGTGAAGAAGGCCCAGCACAGTCAGCTTGGGTGTAAGGCACACCATGGCATTTGAGTGGCAGGACATGGCAGTCACCTAGGTATCTGCTGCATTTCCTACCTGTTAAGGAGTATAATACTGACTACAGAATTTCTGTGAGTCAGTATAACAACCTCTGTGCTTCTGATGGGAAAATAGACCAAGAAGGGTTAATTAGACCAAGGGACTCCAGTCATTTTGTGAGGAGAGACCATTTTTCATTTCACTTAAGCCTTGAGAACACCTGTGTGGGGAGGGAAGGGACGTATGCTTGTGTGTCTGCGAGAGTGTGCTGGAGGAAGCTGGAGGGGGGAAGCACTAAGAATGATGGACCTGAGGGGACTCAGGGAATGGATAATAATGCTAGGAGGGGGTTAACGGAGCTGACAGGGAAGACCCTGGGGGCAGGAAGGTGGCGGACAGTAAAGGTCCTTGGAGTGGGGAGGAGCTGACAATCCGACAGTGATGACCCTACACAGAGCCATAGAAGGGCTGCTGCTGTTTGCAGCATTTCCTTACTAGTTGATCCAGTGTCCTAGTTGGGCCCCCCTGGGCTGGACTTATAATGTACGTGCCCCACTACAATGCCAACACATCAAACAAGCCACCATTAGAACAGGATCATTTTCCTCCAGGCAGCTGCTTGCTGCAATCATTCTGCTGATTAAATTTCATTCTGGAAAGTACTGCACAGACATTAATCAGGTGTCACAGCCACTCCATCCTATAGAGCCAAAGCCTCTCTGACCTTTAAAAATATACCAAACAGTTGCTAGAACACATCTCCCCGGGGAGAGTAGGTCCTCAGGCCACCCCACAGAAATCTCTGCTGTCCTTGCCCCCTTCCAACCGATCTTCCTCTCCCCCGGAGATAGAAAAGGGAAACAAAGACCTTTCTGACATTTTTGCCTGGGGGACTCTGGTCAGCCTTCCATCTTGGCGGTGCCAGCAGCCCCCTACACACGTGGCTTTGAAGGTCTGGAAGGGTTTCCCCATCTCAAAACAGCTTCCCCACTGGCCTGCTCCACTGCCTGACATTTTCACTGTAATAAGCACTCCTCCCAGCTAAAACACTGTAGTCTCCAGAAATCCCCTGTTTAAACAAAACAAAATCAAACTGGTTTATCTGGAAGAGAGAATCCATAAATAATAACGGCACCTTACAATCACAGAACACTATTCCTTGCTTTCAGTGGACCTTCCCCTATGCTACCTCATTTCCTCTCTACATCAACCCAGGGTTGATGGGGATAGAAGATATTATTACTATCCCCATCTTGCAGATGTCAAAATGGAGGCTCAGAGAGATTAACTGATTTGATCAAAGTCCAAGGGGTAGAAAATGGTCTCCTGATGCCAAACCTTAAGCGCTGTCTGTCATGCTAACACAAATGAATACTGGCAACTGAGAGTTCTAAAAAGAGATGTGTTTTGATGGCGGTGCAGGCAATGGCTGAGGTCACCTCCAAGTAGGGTGACCCTTTCCAGAGAAAGGGCCTGCAAACAGCCAGAAGGTGAGTGGAGACAGTGAGCACCTGGGTGTCGGGGAGGGCGGTGGGGAGGCGAGAGGGGTGGAAAGCAGCCTGGTCTCTTTCATTTCAGATGTTACAATTAGTGCTCCCCTATTTCTTTTCCCCAAGCCAGTAGGTGGCAAATGAAGTACCTTATCTCTAGTTGGATCTTCCTGCCAGAAGTGGTGGAGAGATGCTGGGTGGAAGTGGAGGAGGGAAGATCACGTATTTGTGTCTCCCTGGGTTGGTTGGGCTGCCCCTGCTGATGTGTACCAGCAGTCTCTGGCTGCCCCACCCTCTACAGGCAGTACCCATTCAAGTCCAGGGCATTAATATGAAGATAGAGCATTATAACACTGTGTCAGTAATGTAAGACAGTGCCCTGTCCTTAAAGCATAATGTCGTTTAAAATGCAGTATGTAGTAGGCTGCGACTTAATTGGAAAGGATGCCTTGGACCATTCGGGATGCTACAGAACATTTGGCATGGCCATTAAAAACTGTTCTCCAGAGCCCAGGAAACTAATTGCAAATGCTTAGGTAATGCACAGCTGATGGAAAGAAGATTTCCCCTTAAGATGATTCCATGGTATATGTACAGGGATGTTTATTGCACTATTGCTTGTAGCTATGAAAAACTGAAACTAAATTAAATGTCCAACCATGGGGATTTGGCTAAATAAGTCTGAAACATTCCCACGACAGAATGTTATGCAGTTGCTAAAAAAATGAGGTAAACCTATATATACTGATATGGAAACATGCCCATGAAATAATATTGGGTTTTCTAAAAGTAAGTTGAAAAATAATGTTTATAGTTTGGTTCCATTTTTGTTCACTACCTATGTGTGTAGGTCCCTGTGTGTGTATGCATATACTTGTTATATATGCATAGAAAAAGTGGAAAAGTCTAGGAAAATACAGACCAGACTTTTAATAGAGTTTACCTCTGAAGAGTGAGATTGGGGAGGGAAAGAATTTCACTTTTTAATTTATACACTTCTGTATTGTTCGAAATTTAGGTGCATATCTCACGCTGGCTGTTTGTTAAAGGAAGGCAGACTTTATTGAGCAGCTGCTTCCTCGTTATAGCAGGATCTGGGTTCCTAGCAGAGCTGAGAGGAAGGCATGGAGTTAGGGGCATTTCACCTTCAACAGAACTTCCTACAGGACCATCTGAGCTGCAGTGCTGTATTTCTTTTAAACAGCAAAACACTAAAATACAACCTTACTAATGGTACCCTAATAAACAAAGCTGCTCATTTGATCCCTCTCTATATTCTATCTTTCCCTCAAGTTACAGTCACCTCACCCTACCCCAGGCAGAGTTCCTTTTATCTTCCCAGGCAGGTCAGTTTCCCAGAAAGCTGTTCCTTTCAGGCAATCCACAGAGTAGACAGCCCCCTACCGGTGTAATTTCAGGGGCATAGAAAGAGCTGGACCAGAAGAAGTACACTTACCACCTGCCAGCATCAACAAGCTTTAATCACACAATGAAAGAGAAGTACAGATTCCCTTTAGAGAGGTGACACCTTGCCTGAAACTTGTACTCAAGCAAGGAAGACTGAAAGCAGAGCCGTGCGTTTGTGTGTGTGTGTGTGTGTGTGTGTGTGTGTGTGAGAGAGAGAGAGAGAGAGAGAGAGAGAGAGAGAGAGAGAGAGAAGAACCAGAGTAAGTGAGCCCTGAGTGGCCCCAAGCACACACCACAGGGAGAACAGAGTACAATTATGAAACATTCACCTGTTTGTTTAATTTGTTTATAAAATAGAATTTGGAGGGTTTGGGGGGCTAATGTGAATAATAATACATTCTCACTGGATATATTTGAAAGGTACAGAAAAGTATAAAGAAGAAGGTAGTCGCCTATATTTCCACCTCCCAGAGGTAACTACAGTGAATGTTTATGACTTTCCTTCTAGGCATTTTTCTGTGCATGTGTATGCAATTTTAAACAAAATTAGGATCACACTATACATGCAGTTCTTAACCTACATATTTGCTCATTATTATGGATATTTCTATGTCCTTAATATTTGAAAACCCAATTTTAATAGCTATATAATATGTGCATCATATGGCTGTGGTATCATCTGGTTAATCATTCCCCTAAATTTGGGCATTTCAGGGTTTTTTTCCCCAATTTTTCTCTTTATTATAAATAACATTGCCATGGTCATCCTTGCACATAAATCTTAGTCCAGATTTCTCTTTCCTTAGTACAGGTTCCCAGAAGTGGAAATACTGGGTCACAGAGTGTAAACATTTTTAAAGGCTCTGTGGAGCAGTTTGAACTGGGAGCAAATCTATTGCTTCCCAGAAACTACTGAACACAGAAATCCTCTCCAGTCAAACCTGCAAAAAGCAGTTGGACATACACGCCCCTGCCCGCGACAATGCCACATCTAATTAGGTGTTTAATGAATGTTTTTTGATGGGGATAAAGGAAAAGGATGTACTGAGCTCTGTAATTAATTAGAGGAAAGAAACAAGGCAGTTACAGCTTCACTGAATCCTATTCGACGATCCCCACCAACCACCATCTCTGGCAGGTAAACCCGGGCATCCAAACGGTGAAACCCACCAAATGATCTCCCAACCCATTCCTGTGGGTTTGAGGCCACTCAACATCATCTCCTGCCCTTTTTTCCTGATTGTAAAGCAGTACATATGGTGAATTTTTCTGTATGGATTTTTTTCCTTCAATAAATAGTTTACAGTATAAAATATGGTAATTTTGTTTATCACTGATCTCACTCTAACCTTAACATTTTGTGATTATTAACCTGTCACATTTATTCTAAAATTCAAAAAAGCATGATCTAGCCTTTTTGAATATCAAGATTTCCCTAGTGTATTATTTCTGCATGCATTATTGTTCTCTGTTTTATGCCTTCAAATTAGGAAAATGTGAAATTCTGTGGGAAAAAAAACACTGATTTTAAAAAGAAACTACCTTCTTTCTGTAGGAAGAAACAGGTTGTTTGTTCTTCAGAACTTTCCTATCAAGAACTTACTAGAAGTATGTATACCTGTATCATTTTTTATGCTTTTGGTAATGTTTCCAAACCACGTACTTTGAAATCACAATCATTTCTTTATATTCATTTTCATATAATTCTCTTGATATTCTTCATCACACATTAGTGAACAGAAGCGAGATGTAATTTCCATTTCCTGCCCATAAGAGCTAAGTAGGTATTGTAATACAAGTTGAAGGGGGTTTTATTGTGCAAGGATGAACTACTGTTGGGTTTGACTGATTGAAGATGAACTTTGATGTGGCATATTGGAACGCTACTAAATGCAACTTACAATGCCTAACAAAAAATATATTATTTTATTATTGAGAAAATTTACTTTTTAAAAGGAGTATTTAACTCTCAAAACAAACAAAAGGAAAAGTATACATGGAGAACAAAACCAGGAAAGATGCACTCCAATCCGTAAATTGTTGTTATCTCTGGGGAGTAGAATTGTGGGGAGAGGGTAATTTGCTGCACCATGCATCTCTGCAGTTTGGAGAATATTTACAGTGTCATGTTTTATTTCAGTAAGCAGAAAAAAGCAATGGATAAAAATTGCCATATATTTAACAAGTATTTAAGTCCCTACTGTGTACCAGGCATAATTAAGTGATCACTATAGAAAGTTTGAAAGCTGCATAAAAAAGAAGACTTTGGGTATGTGCAACAGAGAGAAAGCAACTGAGCAGTTGACAGTTTCTAAGGTACTTGTGGACTGCCCTCCACCTCTGGCTCCTAGATCTGTGGTTCCCACTGGATGCCTAGCGCCCAGCTGAACTCCAAGCTGGCTTCTTGACTGGCCCTTCCGGTCGCTGACTGTAACCAGGTGTGTCTTAAGTGCTAAAACATCTCTTTTGCAAGGTAAAGCCTAGAGGGTGCGAGGCCCCAGGTACTTTCACATGCTGATGGTGGGAATATACTTTGCTACAAATATTTTGGAGGACAATTTGGCAATATCTATTAAAAACCTTAAATATGTTCGGATGATAAAAATCAGAATACTGGTTACGTCTAGGAGGGTTATTGGCTGGGAAGGGGCTCAAGGGAGCCATCTGGGATGTTGGGAAGGTTCAACATCTTGATCTGGGTGATGGTTACAGGAATATAGTTATGTAGAAGCTCATCGATATGTACACGTAAGGCCTGTGCACTTTACTGTATGTTGATTAAAATGTTTTAATTGGGAAATATATTTGAAACGTTTGAACCAACAAGTCCACGGTAACATCGTATCCTATGGAAATAAGGATGCAAATATTTAGTTCATTGTGTTATTTATAATGGTGAAAAATTAGAAACCTCTAAAATATCCCATACCAGGGAATGATAAATAAATGATGTTCCATGTGTTTAAAATCATGTTATCAAAAATTTTGTATTGGTATTGGAAAACACTTATTTATGATATAGTGTTTGGTAACTGAAGCAGGTCACAGAATAGGAAGAAAACAATAACAAGTAAAGACAAGTACCAGCTTTATTCCCTGATGCTGTGGCGATTTTCCTGGTACTCAAAAAAAATGCCCAGCTGCCGATGGGAACTAGTCAAGCTTCGTGGGCAAAATAACACCACCAGCCATGATTCTCCTCTGATTCAGCTGTTTGTGGTGCAGGCACTGGGTACTAGGCATTGACCTAAGGTAACCTGGTGGGCACAACTCCAGTCTCAATTAGGGATGTTTGGACTCTTTCAGGTTCTCCATTATTCTGAAGCTCCTTTCTATACTTGATCAACTCAAGTCTGCAGCTGAGAGGTAGGTGGTGGTAACCACCGTGGAGAGGGAATGGTTAGGATGTAAATAGGTATGTGTGTGTACACGTGTCTGTGCATTTGTGAATACTTGTGCAGCCACTATTTCAAATATGCATGAATGCATGTATGTTTGTGTACACATGTAGACATGATCCCTCTAGTTTGCATCCCCATATTTGGAATCAGGAAGGTACTATGGTATTTTAAGCAGTCCAACTGATCATCAAAATAAGGGCGTGATGAAGTGCTATGACTATTCCCAGGGCGAACGTATTAGAGGCAGAGCGCCATCTGGCATTTTTCTAGTGGTCTGAAGGCTTCTGGGGAGCGCGCTCATCATTGGTTTGAAGAAGACGGAGAGAAGCAGGCTGCAGCCCCATTGGCAAACGTTTCCTCATGCTATAAAACAGTTTGCAACCTAGGGCAACACTGTATGCTTGATTAAGCTTGCAATGAAAAGGATTTATTTTAAGGCATTTTAATAATTTCTTTTTTATCAGAAGCTAACCAAGCAGTTTTATAGTAGCCTTCATTAGCATGAAAGACCCGTTTCTTCATCTAGGTGGCTTGACTATTGGTAAATTTTACTATGAGCTAATTTATGTATAAAACCCACAAGTGTTCTGACATGAAGGAAATCAGAATAGAGCCCATGAAAATTCGCCTCTTGCGTTTTAATTGTCCATCTCATTCAGAGTTAAAATAAACTTTCTTTTGGAGGAAGGGGGGTCTCTGTGCCAGGCTCAGTTGAAATGTGCTGTGGTTTTTTTATCCCCAAGTTCCCCTTCTAGTTCCTCCCCTTATCCCAGATCCTCTGACCAAACAAGCACAGCATCTCTGGGGAGAAGACTGCTACTACTCTCTGAGCTGCTGCAGCTGCTGCTATTGCCACTGCTACTGGTCTCAAAGTCATTTTTAACTTGACTGAGAGCCTGCTGTGTTCCAAGTCCCATACGGTACCCCGAGAGACAGTAAGAAGGAAATATACAGTATGCAGTTCTTTGAAATAGCTAGCTCCTCTAGTATTTTTTAAAATAGTGTTTCATTTTCACGCCAGATTCAGGAATATGGATGTTGCAAAAAGCAAGGCTCACCTCCATTAAGGGCACCTCCCCAGTTTACGGCTTTGATTATAAAGGTCAGATTACATACGCTTTCTGTGTCAATTATCCCGTAACGTGCTTCTCTCTAAAGTGAAAAGTCCTCATTCTACGCATCGAAACCAGCATAGTAACAAGTTTCTATTTGGCTTCTTTAGGGATCTCTAGCTGTCTCATTGCTATTGGGGGGCCCAAATCCCCGAAGAAGGTGTGAAGGTGTCTTTTCCAGCCTGTATAAAAACCTCTTCAAGGCTACTTTCACAGAAACAAAATCAGTTAATTATGAAGTACTCCTGAGAAATCAGTGCTGGTTGCAGGAGTTCTTCGCATTAAATATATGAGATATTTAGACTGGGGGAAGGAAGAGACTAGTAAACAGAACTGGAGACACACATGGCAAGAGTGTACATATGGGGTTTCTCTCTGCCTTTGTGGAGTTTATGGAGACTCTGATACATAAGCCAAACATGCTTAAGACACACACCCCTACAATAGTGGGCATCTTGTCTCTATCTAGGGCATGTATCACAGATTTCTAAACTGCATCTATAGTGTACAGCTGCTAATAATACCTCACATGGCCTTCAGCGTGGCCCCTGGGGTGCCCTGAGTTCTTTACAAAGGGCTTCCTTTTCAACCTTCAGGAAGCTTCTTTTCTTCCTTTGGAAGATGGGAAAGGGCAAGGGCCCTCGGTTCCATTTCCTGGATAAGGAAATGAAGCTTCGCAGTAGATTAGCAAGCTAGAGCTGGAAAGAACCAAGTACTCTCCTTCATCCCATCGACTCTCAGGAGTGTTTTATACTTGATTTGGGGATGTTTTGAGGGTGCACATGGAGAGAGGGTTGCAGCAGTCATCAGGGGGAGGTGGTTGGAAGGAGACCTGGCAAGCAGAACTTGGGACCTCTCACTGGGGCAGAATGAGTGCCTTCAAACAGGTGAATTCCCTGCAATGCCAGGCCCGCAGGGTTGAGTTTCCAGAAGGAGCTGGAGCCCACTGCTCTCCCCTTCCTCACCTTCCTCCTCCCTTGGCCACCAGCCAGATATCTTGGGGCACTCCAAGGAGGCCTCATCCTGTTCAGCCCTTTTGGGGACATCAGAACCACCCTCTAGGCCAACAACGTAGTGATTCCAGCCCAATATCCTAATGGGGTCTGGGAGGATGGGTTGGGGAAGGACTTGGTTGTTCTCCAAGATCAGGAACATTCCTACCACATCCCCAGTTTCCCTTAGCGATGCACAGGGGGTCTGTCAGCCATGACTTTCTCACTCTTTCCAAGGCTACTTGTGTTTTCATCCTATTTCACCTCTTGGGGCTAATGACTTCCTCAGGTTTTCAATATACTAGATAGAGTTGCGTTTCTCTACTAGCTGCCGTAGCAGGAAGAGCGCTGAGCTGGGAGTCCAACAGATCTAGGTTCAAATCCCACCTCTGTCACGTACTAGCTGAGTGAATACAGGAAATTTTCATCCCTTCTCTGAGACTCAGTTTCTTCAACTGTAAAATGGGGTTATCGATACCTCTTCTTCCTGCCTTGCATGGCTGCTGTGACGAGAAAATGAGATCCTTAACATAAAAGCACCTTGAACAAAAGCACAAACTCGGGCGCTGATGCAGAGTCATATTTGCTTTAGCTGAATCTCCTTCTAGCTCTTAGGGGGCTATTGGTTCTAGAATTCTTAGATCTGGTGAATAAGGCTGTGTTCCCTTGCTCCATCTCTGCATAATTTTATACACTCTAGTCACATCCCTTCCCAGCCTTCATCTTTCTAGACTAAAGAGTCTGCATTTGTTTAATCTATCTTCATATGGCAGCCCCCTCCACCCTCCCCCATCCTCTTGATTATAGAGTGGCCCTTCTCTGGATCATCTCCAGCTCCATTATGTCATTCTGGAAGCACTAAGACCAAACCTGCACAAATGTGTGTGTGTCTGTGTCTGTGTCTGTGTGTGTGTTCTCAGCTCTGAACCTCTTACTCTGCCCCCTCCCCAATTATAAATCCTAGAACAGGGTGCTTGCCCAAGACCCTCTCTCCAAACTACAGAGAAGACCGGTCGGCCCCAGGTTGTAGCCTCCCCCTCTTTCTCTACGCAGTCCTGGCCCCAAGGGGCTAAAACGGCTCCCTGTCTGGCTTGGGAGGCTGGGAGGTGGATAACTAGGATGGGGGGGCCGAGGGGGAGGGAGGAGGGGGGTCTTGCGCAAGCGCACGTCGCTGCTCGGACCGCCAATGCTGCTGCCTCCCGGAGCAGAGGGAGGCAGGAGAGGAGGGAGGGAGAAGAGGGGAAGGGAGGGGGAGGCGGCACTTGGGCTGCAGCTCGCAACCAGAGGCAGTCTCTCTCAGCTCTCGGGAGGGACGGGGAGCGCAGCCGCGGAGTAGGATGCTCTGCGGGGCGCCCTGAGCCTGGGGCGCGTGAAGCAGCTTCGGGGGCCGGGGCCACAGGGCAGCTTTCACCATGCATCAGTCCCTGACTCAGCAGCGGTCCAGCGACATGTCCCTGCCGGATTCCATGGGTAAGTCTAGCCGCCCTGCCTAGGGGCGGCGGCGGCAAGGGGTGAGTGCGCTGCCCCCTGGACTGCGAGCGCCCCGGCCGCCCCGAGAGCCAGGGAGCGGGAAGCGGGGCGAGGGAGGGGGGTCCGCGCGCCCCAGCGTCGGGGTCCCGGACCCGAGCCCCAGGGGAGCGGCCCGGCGGGGGCGGGGACGACGCGCGGAGATGCGAGCGCCCAGCTTGCGTCGGAGTATCCCTGCCCCGGAGTGCGGGTGTGTGCGTGTTTGTGTGCGTGTGCCGACAGTCTTGCAGCCGGTGGTAAATCCCAGCTGTCTGGGGATCAAAACACTTCCCTGCAACCTGCGCCTTCGCTTTCTATTAGACGCTCCCTCTTTGCAAAGTCCCCATCACTTCTAAGAGCTCACGACTAACGAGAACTAGAAGAAGCAGGGTCCTCGCCCCCTCCCAACTCTGTCGAAGCTGCCCTGAAATTCAGAGCTGCGGTGGGGGAGGCCTGACTTGCACCTCGCTGATGGGGGGGTTTGCGCAACCCTGGGGGATGGGCGGCGGGGGGTGGGGAGAAGAAAAGGGGGGCTGGCAGGAGGGGAATTCCTGAGGAATCACTCAAGACCGCCCAGCCCTGCCGTCTGCAGCGGCAGGATCAACATTCCTTGAATTCGATTCCTATTTTGCTCCAAATGCCCGGAATTGTGCGTGAGTGTGAAAAAAGAGGGGGGACGACGAGTGAGAGCGCGAGAAAGAAAGCGAGCGCGAGCCCGCGCGTCTTCTGAAGTCGCGCTTTTCCTCTCAGGGTGGAAGGGAGAGGGAGGAGGGGGAACCCACTAGCCTGATTTGGTTCAACACCTTTCCTCATGAAAAGTGGGGGACAGCTGCCTCCAGGCACCAACCTGGTTGCCCCTAGAAGCTGCTTTTTGGTAGTTACAAACAAACAAAAACCCCAGTCCCACTCAGCGGTTAGGCACCTTCCCAAGTACTATGATTTCACTGGGCGGAGAAATTAATTTGGAGCCCAGGAGAGCGGGAGGGGATTGTCAAACCATGATCCCACCTAACCTTAAAATTCGCCTCGGATACACTTTAACCAAATCGAACTCTCTCTTTCCAACATACTTTACATTCTGCAAAATCCCTCCGTCCCGAATTCTTGCCATACAGTCGGCTCAGGTCTTCTCCGAAGAATTTGCGGGAACATCGAGGGGAGGGGGCGGGGAGGGGGCTGAAACCCCTACGTGAGCTCCCTACTGCCTGCAAAAGACCTCGTCTCAACAGAATTCGTTCACCGGAGGGGCCCCAGAAAGTGTTATCTCCTGGATGGTGGAAAGATCCGTATTTCCAGTGGTTTTGCATATTCAGTATAAGAATTTGCTCTTTTTTTATTTTTAAGGGCGTAGTTATTTGCAACGTGGTACAAATGAGGCCAAGGACTCGGGTCCGAATCCAGAACCCAGCAGTACCAGCCCCCCCAGCTCTCTCTCCCGAACACACGCGCGCACACACATACACACACGCACACACGCGCACAAGCACACGCACACAGAATGCACTCCTCACCTTGGCCAGCTGTGGCGCCAACGCAGCCCTGGCTCCCCGACGCCAGGCCAGTGCGCGAGGGAGGGCTGGGTGGAAGAATGCGAGGTTTCGGCCGCGCGCATCCCCGCAGTGGGCCACAACCGCCTGCAAACCCGGCCGCCCGCGCCCGCCCGTCTACCCGTGCGGGAGTGGGCAGGTTAGGGACCCCGGGCGTAGAGCGTTGCTCCTTGGCACCCTGCTCTGTGGGTTGGGGAACGAGATGAAGAGAGCTCTTTCTTGGGCTCCCAGGGGCCCTCAGCCAATCATGCGTTTCCCGAAAGATCTGCGCAACAAGAAGATGAGTGGGTTTCGCCCAGCCCAGACTCGACACTGAGGGGAAAGAATCAGAGATCCCGTATGGACGCGCGAGCCCTCTCCACGCAGCCCGCTTCGTAAAGTGCGCAGACCGAGGGCACTAGCAAATTCCCCAGTCGAGTGGTAACCCTGGGTTTCCAGAGTTTGGACAGGGGAGTCTCCCCGGAGTTCCCTGGCGCTGGTCCCGCACAGCCCGGGCCTGAAACAGCGTCTAGGCTACTTAGGAGCTACGCCCACTTAACTCAGCCCCGGCAACGCCTCCTTCCCTTGCATGGGGGGGAAGGGAAGTGGAGGTGGGTGGGTTTAGTGTTTCAGCCTCCAAGGGCAGCATTTCTGAGGGGATTCCCTCTACTGGCAGGACACAACCGCAGCCAAAACAATAAAATATAAAACACACGGACACACACTGCACCAAGGTGCCTGCACTCTACTCTTGCTGGCTGGCTGGGGCGGAGCAGGCGCGTGGCTGGTAATTTGACTCCGGCGCCCCTTCATCCCCTCCCAGCTACCCCCATCTCCCTTTTGGCAACACCGCCCCCAGGCGCTAAGGCACCTCTACTACAGCGGGGCTCTCCTTCCCTTGCAAATAACATATTTGTGATTCACCGGTGGCCTTGGATGTCTCCGGTCAAAGAATTGCCCAAAGGGGGGATTTCAGCACCTTTAAGGAAATGTTTGGGAGACTGGCAGAGCCTTGAGGCTCTTGTGTGGGCAGCCACCTGTTTCCACCGATGCTCAAGGCTGGGACTTCTGGGAGCCTCCCTGTATGGCAAAGCTGACTCAGGTAAGCAAATCCGAATCGGTTCAAAGATCAGCCCGAAGAATTAGCCAGTCAGCAACAACACAGTGCACAGGACAGGATACTGGGCCTCCATCCTTGCTGCACTCTGACGGAGATTACACACCCTATAATCAAGGGGTGGAATCAAGAACAGGTACTAGGTGAAAAAACAAGTGAGCAGAGACAATCATCCTACCTTCTGGCAACCCACACCTTGGTTCCCGTCAGATACGTAATCCTGGAACTGGTGGACATCATATGGGTGGTGGACCAGACCCACAATTACAACTGTACTTGTAGCAGTTATAATTAATATACTTACTGAGTGACGTATCTAGGAACTCAGGGACATGAAATAATGAGTGATTAGAGTGAGCTTGATCAAGAAAAACTTCTCGGAGGAGGTGAATTTTGAGAAGGTTTCAGAAGAAGGGAGGGACTCAGATTCAAAGACCGCAGTGCAGGTGGGGCTCTGACCAGGGAGGGGACTCGGAGGAGGGAGAAGCTGGCTGTACTGGGAAGGGTGGAGACAGCAAATAATTGGGCCCTTCTAGAGCAGAGCATCCTGGTCGTCACGAATCTGGGGTGGAGGAGGGGCACTGCAGAGAGGGAGGGCTGCAGTAGTTCTGCAGGGAGGCTGCTGGGGGCGGAGGGGGGCAGGCAGTGCCAGTAATGGGATTCAGACTCTCCCACTGCTGTTGGTTGCAGGGCTGGTTGTTTTTGTCTAAACAGAGAGATACTGGGCGCCAAGTAGACAGGCTAGTGAGAGCCACTGGGGTTGCGACACTAGTTGGCCAGAAAGCTTTTAGATCTGGGGAGCCCTTGGGTGTACCCTATTTTAAAAAACCAATTCTATGAGCGTAGCCCATATTTATTCTCACAGTTCCCCCCTACAGCCTTTTTGATTAGAAAGGAAGCTATTCTGAGATGTTGACTTGTTTATTCAACAAGTATTGACTGCTCACTAGGTATCAGACACTGTGATGGGCACTGTTTTCACATACCTGCTGCTTTATTGAAGTACCCTATGGTGTCTGAGGGTTTTTTTATATGTTGATTTACTAAACAAAATCGGAATAAGATGTTCCTGTGTTTACGGGAACATCTAAGGCAGGCCCCAAATTGTACCCTAATAAGAACAGAACTCTACTTCTCCCTTCTTAAATAGAACAACAGCCAGGAAAATGTCCTAAGTAGACACAAAGAGCTGCTTTTTTCCTTTAGAGGACAGGTGCGTCTTGCTCTAAGTAGATGTGACTTTTCAGTCAAATTGACACTAAAGATAAATGGAAGGGATGATTCTTCACTTTTCAAAGGGTTTCACCCTGGGGTTCCTTAAAATGGTCAACTCCCCAAGTGCAGCTAGAAGTAATTTCATTTTACACAATTTTAGTCCTTATAAGTGTAAAATAAGGGGTGACTTGGGGGAGGATGTGAGGGGACAGAGAATAGATATTCAACCTAGTGATGGGAGAGTTTTCTTAGGAATTTTATCCCAAACTAATCCTGTCTGGAGGCAAGGCCCCTGTGGAGCTGCAGGATCTCTGCCTGGGTTTCTCAACTGACTGGATTTTCAATTCAGGTTCCAAAGCAGGAAAAAAAAATAGATTTTTCAAATGACACCATGTGGTTTGCTGAGTCACTTTTCTGACCTGGCTCCTGTTCTTTTAAGAGTTAGAGTGATATTTGCAAAGGAGACCCAAGAGCTGTGAATAAGATCAAAAGCCAGTTGGCCGGGAAGGAGCAGGCGAGTGATACTCCGAATTTAGAAAGACTGTATACACACACACCCCCACATCTAGTCTCTAAGGTGACATGTTTCCCCTGTGAGGTGTTGAGACACTTTGGTGTGCCACAAAGATACCCTTGTTTCCAGATGTTCCCTCACTCTCTTTGGCCAGTTTGGGGTGGGGGAGGGCTAAGATGGTGTAGAAATGCAGACAGGGGTGGGGGGCGATGTTGGTAAGTTTATGTTATTTAGAGCCCCTCTGTGGAGCCAACTGGCAGATTCACTGAGAACTGGCTATCATCAAATGGACTTAGGGATCCTGGTTTGGAGGCTCATTTAAGGTCCCTCGAAATCTAGAGGAGGGGTAACTAACCTTCAGATAAACAGAAGAAATAAATCCCTGCTCTTCTCCCCCCGCACCCTTCGCAGTCTGTGTCTCCCCGCTCTGCTCCTCTGTTTACCAGCAGTCAGCTCTCCATCTGCATCCCAAATAGCCCTCTCACACAAAGGGCCCTGATGTCACAGGTGTCTCCAGCGGTCCCGTTGTTTTTCCCCCTGGAGGCTGGACTCAGGCCCCCCAGGAGAGGAGCCTCGTTTCCCAACTCACTTTACCTCTCCTCCCAGGGTGCGATATGGCGCTTTAGTCTGTGGGTGCCTCCAAACGCTCAAGCCACTTCTACATTTCGATGTAAAATGGTCTTGGAATAGTACCGTATTAGAAATGACCCTGATGAGTCACGGCCCTCACTTTCGAGGCTGACGTCAGGGGAGAGACCGCCAGCCCCTCCCACCTCCCTTGGAGCCTTGGGCAGGGACCGCACTGGGGGAGACGAGACGGATGGTGGGGCTCACCCAGGGTGGCACTTCTGACGCTCTTCTTCCCTCGAGGAGGGGGCATCTGCTGGGGGCTGCAGAGCCAGCCACAGTGCCTCCCTCTCAGCACCATCAGGCCTCCTGGGTCTCCCTGGTTTTCTCGCCTCCCTCCCCCTTCCTTCATCCCCTCTCCCCTCCCTCCCAGTGGTGCAGTCTGGGCGGCTTCAAAGGCAGCTGCTTCCTGAGGCTGCAGCGAGGCCTCCCAGAATGGCGGGGTCCTGCGATCAGTCCCAAGTGGCCTCTTTAGGCCCATAAATGACAGCCAAGCCACCTGAGTGGGCAACCCTGTCATAAGGCTCCCCACTAGAGAACTGGACTCTCACAGCAAGTCCCCCAGTTGCTTATTTTTATGAGAACTCCTAGGTGTAACTCATCCCTGGTATTTCCTGTTGAGAACCCCCTCCAGAAAAAACGCACGCAGAGTGTTGAGCAGTGCTTCGTTCCTTAGAAAAAAAAATTAAATTCAAAAGCGAGTCTAGATACCATTTTTCTATCTGACTTAATAAGCCTGTTTTCGAAAAAAAATATTGGTTTGCACTATCATGTCCGATAAGCACTGAGTAGAAGAACGGGTTTCTCATCATTTGTATTTATGTCACCCTCACATAAGCCTAAACGGTGTAAGTTATAATCCTCCCCATCTACCTCCCCCGATACATATCTTTGTGGACTAATGGCCTCCAAACACTTACTTTATTACACACATTTGTTATGTGGCAAATCTTGCCAACACACCATTTTTAAAGTTTATACATGAGGTGGCAAATGTCAGAAATAAATGAAAAAAAAATCCCAGTACCTGGCTTGGTTCTGATATTTACACTGAAAATGAAATTTCATATCTCCATCTTATGAAAAAACCCTCCTTAGTTGCATATTGGCCTTAAAATATTTTCATTTAATATCTCCACAGTACACTTTCCATCTATCATGTACCTTATAATTTGGCTTAAAAAAGAAACACTTCACTAAGTGGGTATGATACATCTTTTATCGAATGCGTTTACTTTTTATGTAACTGGTACAATTTCTTCTGTTGTTTATTTTCAAACTGGAAACATATATATATTATTGTAAACGTAACACCTGATGACTGCAAAAAACTAAAGCTCCATCTCTTCCCCATAATCCCACTCCCCAGAGATAACCCCAGTTACCAGTTGAAGTAGGAAAGGAAAACCTTCCTAGTGATTTGTTTCTGGAAGTCCATCCCTTCTCCAGCCGAAATGAGCAATTTCAGTTTCTCTGTGTGCTTTCAGGAGCCTTTAATCGGAGGAAACGAAACTCCATCTATGTCACCGTGACTTTGCTTATCGTGTCCGTATTAATTCTCACGGTGGGCCTCGCCGCAACCACCAGGACCCAGAATGTGACTGTTGGAGGTTACTACCCGGGAGTTATTGTGAGTATCAAAGGCATAGGTAGGTCTCAGTAGCTTGCTGGCTACAGACATTTGGTTCTACTCTGATGGTTTTCAATTCTGTTTGAGTTTCTGTGTTTGCTCAGATTTCCTCTGGGCTGGTTTAGGAGGGCACTGAACTAAGACTCAGAAGAATCCCAGCGCCATCCCTAACTAGCAGTGTGATCCTGAGCAGGTCATCTCACTCTTTAGGACTTCGGTTTTCTCGTCTAGGACATGTTACTAATGAGCAGTGTTAACCTTAGGCTGAGGTCCTTTCCTCTCTGGGCATCTGCTTTCCTAGATATATAATAGGGGTCACCTGACCTTACCTGAAATCTGAGGACCCTTGCAGCTTGACAGTCTGTGACGCACAGCACTGATCTCCAAAGTCATCCTGCCCTCCTCTCAGGAAAAATATGTGGGATGCTTACTCCTCAAATATGTGTAATTATTCATTTACAAATTATATGCATATTCATAACACGTACAAAAATGGAAGTTCAAAAATTAGATGAAAATGAAATACACTTTAATTTTTAATATCTTCATACTAACACTAGCTAAAATTTCAAGGAATGGTATGCACTTCGCATGAAATCTCATTGAAGATAGTGGCTGTAAGTCGTTATTTCAAATAGCTTACTAGATAATTTTGAATATTTTGTGCTTTCTTCTCAGATATGAACAGATTGTCATGAGCATCATTGTTTTTTTCATGTGATCTCACAGTGTGGCTGACAAAGAGCTCACCCTGAGAGTTCCAAGGGTCAGCTCTGTCATTTTCTCGCTGTGTTACATTATTAGGGTCATCTTCAACTCATGGTTTATCAACAGGAGTCTTTCCAAACTCCTTGTCCATTTTCTTGGGACTAGTTTAGTGAAGACTAGATAAGACTATCCGGGCACACGTGGTGGCTGCCCCACCACCAACCCTTTGCTGCTTGGAACCTGCCCTCCTCCAGAACGATAGCTCTCGCCTTGTCACCTGACATTCACACCGAGGGAGGGCGCCAGTGACAGTCTGTTCACTGAATATTTGTAACGCGTAATTTCTTTCTTATTCTTTTAGATAAACAAAAAATAGGAAACAAGAGTTCAAATCATTTCTTTCCATACGTCAGTGGATTGTTTTACGGATCCCCGGGCTGCATGCAATCCACTCTGGAAAGCGCTGAACTCTTTTTGCATACAAAACCTCATTTTATATCAAATCATCATGTTGTATATGAAATGAAATGAAATATATACCATTTTATCTGCCAATTATACCTCAATATAATTGAGGAAAAAAGAAAAGAAAAAGAAAACCAAACCAAAACCTCATTTGGATCTACACACACTGCTATCGAACCCTAAAACCTAACTCTAGAGGTTGGATCGTATTTTGAATATCAACTAAATGACTTCCCAATTGTAACTGCTAGAGAGCGGGAAGGAAGGTTAGGGTGGGTTTTTGTTGTTGTTGTTTACATTTTAGGTTATCAGGGAGGGCAGACGGCTTTGTTGCTGTTGTTTTGTTTCTTTTCTTTTTTACTCTTTTTTTGGAGTGGGGGGTGTTGGAAAGAGAAGCAAAGAAAGGGGAAGGGATTAAAGATGGATGCCTTTGACAAACCAGCGCCGGGAGTGACCAAGCCTGACGCCTGTTGCCTAGGTCACCGATTCCGCAGTCAGCCGTCTCAATAGCCCTAGCGGAGCCGGGGCCTGACACTGGGGCCCAGCTGCTGAAGGCCGCCCGCCCTTCCCGGGAAGTTCCTTCGCAGCTCTTGAGCCGAGCCGAGGGCAGGTGTCCCACAGACACCGTCTGGTGCCCTCTGCTAAGCATGTGATGTGAGAACTCACCCGGTCCACTTCCTGTGGTGAGGCAAGAAAACCAGTCATCAGCAGAATTGGGTTTTATTTTTAAACACAAGAGGGGCGGGGGACAGAGGAAGGGGGGGCTAAGATTGCATTTTGGTGGCTTGGGAAAGCAATTTATAGGGTCTACGTGACTTCGTGGGCTTCAGGTAGCTGCATTTAGTAAAAGGTTTCCGACTGATGAGCAAATGCTCAAGCCAAGATTCAGACTCTCCCTGGGTGAGAGGAAGGTATTTTCCATGTCATTTAAGAGTAGCAACTACTATTCATGAACGGTGCTTCTGAACCTTCTCTGTAGAATATCTGCCTGTGGGTGGCTGGGTTGGAATACATTAACAAAGGAAAGAGGGCGCGTGATTGTTGTTATTGGAGTACCTGACGTTCAGCTAGCACTGGAAGTTGAAGCAGTGGGGGCGTGTGTCTGTGCGTGTGCGTCTGGCTAAGAGCTAATATGGAAATCTTAATAGGAGAGCCAGCCCTAGCAGTGTGCCCTATGGTTTAATCTTAATTTTTTTTGCTTTTATAGTTCCTGTAGATTGTTTCTTTAAAATGGGTTTTAGTTATAGGAAGTGAAGGGGGGAAGACTGCAGATCGAAGAGCAGAAAAATCCATTTGAGTTGATAGGTCAGATCATGTTATAACAAATACAATAAACAACTCATACCTCTGAAACAATAAATACCTGGGAATCCAGATTTATCCGGGACTGGGGTGCTTTCACTAATTGAATAGTTTGGTTATTAGAGAGGTATTATATAAACTCTAAGCCAGTGGTTTCCCCACCTTGGTGTGTATTTTAATAAACACCCCAGGGGAGTCTAATTCAGGTGGATTGGCAACCACCTGGAGAACTAAAACACAATAAATAGAATGGATAAAGAAGATGTGGCACATATATACAATGGAATATTACTCAGCCATAAAAAGAAACGAAATTGAGTTATTTGTAATGAGGTGGATAGACCTAGAGTCTGTCATACAGAGTGAAGTAAGTCAGAAAGAGAAAGACAAATACCGTATGCAAACACATCTGTATGGAATCTTAAAAAAAAATGTTTCTGAAGAACCTAGGGGCAGAAGAGGAATAAAGACACAGACGTTGAGAATGGACTTGAGGACATGGGGAAGGGGAAGGGTAAGCTGGGACGAAGTGAGAGAGTGGCATGGACATATATACACTACCAAACATAAAATAGATAGCTAGCGGGAAGCAGCAGCATAGCACAGGGAGATCAGCTCAGTGCTTTGTGACCACCTAGAGGGGTGGGATAGGGAGGGTGGGAGGGAGGGAGACGCGAGAGGGAAGAGAGATGGGAACATATGTATATGTATAACTGATTCACTTTGTTATAAAGCAGAAACTAGCACACCATTGTAAAGCAATTATACTCCAATAAAGATGTAAAAGAAAATACCCACAATAAACAAAGTATGCTTGCAATAAAACCAGAATGAGCAAAATGTGTCATTTTCAGATTCCACACTATCAAATTGGTCAGTTTGAATATAAAGATCATGGTATAGATTTGTGGGAAAATGTCAGGTTATTTGGAACTCTGCTGTTTTAGGACTCTGGTTAAATGTGCACATGAGAATTTAAAATTTTAAAACAAACAAATTAGGGAGCAGTTACTAGATTTAAAGACGACTTAAAGACTACTTACCATACAATTCATTTAAATATTGAGATCTCAGGCATTGAAAAATATAATCGCGTTTGCATAACTCTAAGTCATGCAAAACTTTTCTGAGCCATCTTTATTTTGCCAAACGAGATGCTCTTGTACAGTGAGGTGCATTATGATAGGGTGTTAGCTACTCTACCTGAGCTAGAATGTGGTATCATCATCCTAAGACATGTATGCAACAGGCATCTTTACAGATGTGCTCATCTGTACAGGCTAAAATGTAAAATTAAAAAAAAATTAAAACGAACACAGAAAGACAAACTGGCTTAGGATTTTTACTGTCCTCGAATGTTCAAGACATAGTCCGTTCCAGAAGCGTTCCAGTGAGCTTTCTACTCTGGAGGCCTAAAGAAAACCAAGAGCCTCGGTTGTATGAAGATGGAAAATGCAGGGGAGAGAGCCAGGTCCTTCTCTATAGCTCTCTAACCTTACATCCAGGAGAACAAGGCCTCTACATGTGTTTCCCATGCAACCCGCAAGATGGAGTTGGCCACCTGATCAGTGCTGAAAGCCTTTCACTCTAGAACCTTCTCCACCAGCTGTTATACTGCTAGGGCCCACACCAGCCTGGGTTTTCTTTTAGGAAAGAAACCAGGAGCTTCTGTCCCCTCTCCCAGGTGGGGGAAGGGGGGGGTGTCCAGTTAATTGAAAATTATATCAGAGTTGCCATGGGGTAGTAGGATACAGAGACAACAGGGATCATTCAAAACAGTCAATAGGTCAGAAACCTCTAGGCCAGCGTGGCTTCAGCTTCACATGTGAAGACTCTTGATAAATCCAAGAAAGTTTTGACTAACTTGAATGTTCAGGAAGTAGAAGGAGGTCTGGATAGTGGGATTTTGTGGTTTATTGTGAATTAGGCAGAATTTTTTTCTACCTCTTGTTGAAAATGTTTCTAAAATATAAGATCATTCTAAGATAAAGTTCCTAGCTAGTAAGTACATTTCAGAGATGACACTTGAGCCTTGATTTACTAGATAAGACTAACCTTCATTGGCTTCCTGTTGCCTCCTTAGCATTGTCATTCAAAGCTCTCTGAAGATGCCCTTGGCCTGGTCTCCCATACCTTTCTTTTACCAAAATTTTCAATTCACAGTCCCCTGAACATGACTTGGGCTGGAACGTCCTCCCTGTGCTCTCTCTCTCTGTTTATCCAAATGCTCTGTCCTATTCCAACTTAAAGACACAGCTGGGACATTTCTCAGCTACTGGGATCCACAGTGGTGTCTACCATCTTTGAACTCCCTACTGTAGATTCCTTCCACTCATAGTTCTTGGGAAATAGTCACATTCTGCTTTGTGGGATGTTGGGCTATATTCTCATTTAGCTTTGTTTATACAGGTCCACAATCCCTTATCTGAACCCTTGGGTGAGATGTGTTTGCAACTTTAGACTGTTTTGTTTTGTTTTTAATTTCAGAAAGATAATAGACTGCATATATCATATATTATCTAACATCCCAGTGGGGTCTTGAGATATACCCCATAATCAAGCACCTTCGTCTTTCTACAATAAACTGTGAATTTTTACACTAAGTAGATAAACATTATAAAATAACCTCACGTCAGTTCAAGGTCAGGTTTTGCCACCAAGTTAGTTACCAAAAACCCTTTTGGTTTTAAGAGCTTTGTTGATTTCAGTATTACAGAAAGGGATTGTGGACCCATTATCTAATTACAGCTCCTCCAGGCCGAGTCTTGTTGGTCTTGGTATCATACCCCACCCCGCTTCCTGGCCTCCATATCACAGGTGTAGCACAGTGCCTGCCACAGAGTAGATGTCCAATTAATACTTGTTGAATGATTAATCCATTTGCACCTCAGTCCCAGTGGATGGGAATAGGCATAGATTATAGGGTGCAGCCTAAAAAGAGCTCTTGAAACTGAGTTCTCATGATTTGCCTTTTTTTCTTCTACAAGTGGAGGGCAGCCAAAACAAAGCAAACTGGTTATTTGTTCAGGTAATGGGGAGTCAAGATGGAGTTCCAAAGGTCTGAACATTCCATGATTCCGGGCAGTTCTCGAGCAAGGACCACAGAGCTTACCTTTCGGAGGCCTCAGGAGAGCAAACAGTTGATTAGAAGCAGCTGCCCATTTTCAGGAAATTCTGTTGATTTTTCCTTCTTTACTTTCACCCCCTCAGCTCTTCCTCAAATAGGACTTCTCACTCCATCCTTACAGGGAACTTCTTCCCTGGGGGGCAGAGGTGAAGGTCACTATTCTGCTAACACTGGCCACAAATACAGCAAAGTGTGGCTGGAAGAACACCAGCTGTTAGGGTGTTCTTGAGGGCTCGTCCTGGCCCTGCCGTGAACTTGCTGTAAGAGGGGATGAGCCCATACAATTCTCTAGGCCTCCGTTTTGCTATCTATCAAATGGGAATGATATGAGCTCCACCGAACTCCCTAACATGACTGTGACCATGGCAAGCGCTTCTTTAAATTCAAATGCTCTTCAAATGTAAGGTAGTTTTAGTGATACTGGTGAGTTAGTTCATAAACCTGTCATCCAGATGAATGAATTCTTCCAGCCAGGACTCAATTGATATTAGTTCCCCACCTGGTGAACTCTACCTGTCTTTGACCCCACTTATCCCCTCTGTGAGATCTGAGAACGACCATGTATATGTATTTAGCAGCCTACCTTATGCAGGTCACGCTACGTACATACCTTATCTCATTTAATCCTCACAGCAGTCCTGTGTGGTCATGACCATTATGATTCCCATTTAATAGATGAGGAAAACGAAGCACAGAGTGGCTAAAGAACTAGCCCAAGGTCACACAGTTTATAAGTAGCAGAGCCAAGGATATAATACAAAATGAATTATTCTCTGCTCCTTCAGCACTTTGTTTCTACCTCGCCTGTGGTCCTTAAGCCACAGTCTGCCTCTCCCTCACTAGACTATGCACTCCTGCAGGGTAGGGGCCATGTCATCTTATTTATCTCCCAAAAGTACTCAGTGAGTGTTAGAAAATGGAATGAGTTGGAGTGGAATAGAAATAGAATGGAAGGAAAGGGGAGGGAACTGGATGAATTAACTGGTTGGCCTGGGATTTCCAGTCCCAGAGCACCTTGTCTTTCCGGCCAATTCCATGAGGCTTCAGGCCACCTCTTCCGGTCACTGCCATCAGAGAGTTATTTGAGAGTGTCAGGAAGAGCGAGTGTCTTTGCTTCCCGTCTTAAGGCAAAGACTGCTGTTGAGGCTCAGAACATTCAGTGAATATCTGTGGAAACTGATGAACTGCTCAGTGAAAGGACTTATTTTCCATGTAAGAAACTGCCCTCTGACTTTCTTTCAGTCTCCACAAATGGCCCAGAGTGTCATAAGCACAGGCTATTCATGGAATTCTTCCTGAAAAATAAAAGCTGTGCAACATATTGGGAGGGGAGATAAGACAGAATACAAAACTCTTATGAAACAGAGCAGATAATGATAGGATTTGCCAGCTCAAATCAGGTTAGAGCTGCCCCAAAGTTAGGTGTCTTTAAAAATAGTAATAATAATCACTAGAACAATAACTCGAATTTACTGAGAACTTACTGTGTGCCAGGCCCTGTGCAAAGTTCTTTGACTGTATTGTCCTGGATAATCCTTATAAAAATCCTATAAGACAGCTACTACTATGGTCCCCATTTTCCAGATAAGGAAACTGAGGTTTAGAGAGGTCAGTCAGTTTGTTCAAGTCGCACAGCCACAAGTGGAAGAGCTGGGGTTAGAAGCCAGGCTAGTCTGATGACCAGGTTTTAATCACTATACCTCATCACAACACATTTTAATTACATTTCAAATAAGACCAGGCGGGAGACAGGTATAGTTTAACCGTTGAGTGAGGATGTTCTCAGTAGAGTCTTGGACGGCATGGGTTACACCTTTATTCTCTTCAGCTTCTATTTCTCAAGAGGGGTTGCTGGCTGAGTGGCCCTGCAGAATGAGTCCTTGGAAATTTGTATTCATTCCTTCCATTCATTCTCTTCTTTCATGCTTAGGTTTCTGAGGCAAGCACCCAGTCCCCCTACACTGCCCCACCAGGCTCCTGCCCAGCCCTTGGGTCCATTAGATTTCCAAGACTTGGTGTAAGGCTTGGGGGCCTCAGACTGAAAGAGATGTCCCTGTGAGCCAAGGTAAGGCGGCAGATGGAAGGCCAGATCCTTAGTGAGGCTCAAGAGAAGTGTAACTACATTGCTGGACTTGTGTTAAGATTTATTGGTCCATTCCCACCACTTTTTACTTCTTCCACTTTCACCCCTGACAGCAGCCATCGGTTAGTGATCATTTTCAGCTGAGAATGGCAGACTCAATCCACTAATGGCAGAACTGAGAGCAAAGTGGAATCTGCTACCCCGAGCCATCATCCCAGCCGCTTAGGCAGGGAAATTGTTTTTCAGGGTTTTACACCGCCATTTCTATTCACCCTTTAATGAATGCTTTCTGTCCATAAATGAAGCAGAGATGGAAGAAGAGGTGAATAAGTGCTAACATAAACGGCAGTGGGTCAACCACAAATACAGGCTTTCAAAAAATAGTTCTTTTTTTTTTTTAAGTCTAGGTTAAGGTGCTTGCTGATTTCTAAAGTACTTCCTGCGTTTGATTAGCGTGTCTGATGCATCAGAAATCGCTATTTCAAACCTTTATTTTGTAATTCGTGCATCAGGATAGAAGGTCTCTTTTCAAAGAAAAGATAAAGATCAGAATATAATGCGTGCTTTTCACCATTATCCATCTTTTACTGACTCACCAGTCACATGCTAGGTAATGGATATTGAAATTGAAACAAGCAGCCTCTGAAAAGCTATGGTTGACTTTTACTTTTAGCTCCTGGGCACACGAGTTTCTTTTTAGGTGTGATTCATATCTACGAGGAAAAATTGGCCAATGGTGGGAGAAATACTTTTCTTACTCATACTGTATTTGTGTAACAGCTGCACGGGTTTAGCATCTGTACCCCGGGTATTTTCTGTTATCCTGAATTGTATCCCAGGGGTGGAACGACCGTGCGGTCAGGCTAACCATCTTCCCACGTGCTACCTGTGCCATGTTGCTTTGCAGCTCGGCTTTGGCTCATTCCTTGGAATCATCGGATCAAACCTCGTGGAGAACAAACGGCAAATGGTAAGTTTTCATCGTTATAGAATCAAATTCTTCACCTGAAAAAGCTCAACATTTCTGTGGATAAGTGACACATTTCTTAAGGTTGCCCAAATTGGGCCACAAAAGAAACAGCTACTTTACTTTTCTCCTAAGCCTCCGGGGAACTTGTTTTAAAGTGACCCTGTGGTATGGGACTTGTTCTCACCCTGCCTGATGTTCCCTCAGTGGCCCAGCTAGTCTCCTTAAGTCACAGGGATGGAATAATCTGGATCTTGCCTTTTGCTTTTCTCCTCCTTCGCAAAGGAGTGTGCCAGCCTATCCAGTCAGGCCAGTTGTCCTCGCATCGGATGCCTTTGTGTCTTCGATTCCTGCTGCTGCAGCCCTGGCTCACTGGCGACCCTCACACCTTCCTCTCTGATGCATAATCTTGGAGAGGAGTTTTCGCAGAGGGTTCCTGCCTTTTAGGAGATTCCAATCTAGGGGACTTTAATTAACAGAACAAATATATTTAGGGCGCAAGAAGACGAAATGAAATTACGAAGCCAACCTCAAGTATTCCCATTACCCATACATAGTTCAAAGCTAAGTATGTGTAACGTTGAGAGGAAGGGTACGCATATAACAGGAGGTAAAACTCACAAAGTTCTATGTCCGAATGGGGGCCCGCAAGGGCAGACTGTTGTATTTTCTTGCTTCAGCCTGAGAAGGCTTCCTAGAGGGCAAGAGAAGACGGTACAGACCGAATTGCAAGCATATTGCAGTTTTATGGGCTTGTAAATCAAGATGCCTGGTGAGTTGTCAGATGGTGGACTGATTAGGCTTCCCCGTACAAGTCACTGTGGCATCTAGACTGATGCTAGGGTCTATTCAACAGCAAGTTTAATCAGATAACGTAATAGCTCCAGGGACAGGGAACTCTAACCGTGTGTTCTCCCCCCAGCAATATAGGGAATCACCCTCAGAGGGGTTCTAATAGTTCTCTTCTTCCATTTCACCTGGGCTCTCCGCTGCCAGTTGTGTTTGCACTTTGGGTTTAAATTATTCAAAATGACAGGGGAGTTCTAATTGTAGAGCTGATCATAGCATAGCTGATAATGCCAATTTCATGACATCTTTCATCCATTATTTACCAACTCTCGGTAGTGCTGTGAAGCGAGATTTATGGGGCGACGTTTCTGAACAACTCCCAAAGGAGATCAGTATTACCTTCTAGCCTGTGAGATGGGAGGACCTTAGGGTGGCCTTGACTGTGATTTCCTCCTCCTCCCTGGGGAGCAGCTTAATGCCATGCTATTTCTCTACTTTAGCCCCCAAACACCTCAAAGAGGGTGTTTTGAGGGTCAACACGGGCAGATGGTGGGCTTAGGCAGTACCTATCCCTGCCCCTGGTTACGCCTTGAAACACCTACCCCCACGTTGGGTTGTGGTATCGCCCTTGTAATGGAAGACAAATTACTAGGAAAATTTCTGTTATCTAACACGATCAGAGAATAGGGCAGTCTGCTTCCAGCAAACATTTCTCTTACTTGAACTTTTTTGTATGTACCACACAGAGTTGATCAATTTCAGAGACTTCAACCCTTGTAAAATGTCTTTGACACCTAAGCCATAATAAGTTGAGTGTTCTCTTTCTTCAGTGATGCAGGGCCATGTAGGGTTGCGCAGGGCCTCAGAATCATCCCTTCTTCATCATTGCCCACCATGAGGGGTTGGGAAGAACACTAGACTAGGAGTTGGTGGGCACAGGCTCTTCCATAGACTGGATAGTGACCTTGGACACACCACTTCCCCTCTCTGAGCCTCCAATTCCACAATAAATAAAATAGGGGGTGGGACTTCATGATGTCAAAGGTCCAACATTTTTCTGAGTCTGAGAATGGAAGAGCCATGCAGTCTAGTTCCTCAGCCTTCTCTTCCTTGGGCACTCATAGACTCCTGGAGTGAATTTCTTAGCTTGCCCTGAAAGTGTAAGAAGTGCTTCAATGGCCCCTTCTCCGCGTCGCCCTCCCCCGCTCCCACTCGTGCTGCGTGACTGAAAAGGGCATTCACTCTTCACACGGGCTGGCAGGCCAGAGTTCTGCTTTGGCTGGCGGTGTCTTGGGGATCGCCTTGTCTCCAGAAGCAGCAATAGTGGAGGGCTAACAGACACTTTTGCTTTGTCCCCCACCCCTACTCCCACAGCTGGTGGCTTCCATCGTCTTTATCAGCTTTGGTGTGATTGCAGCCTTTTGTTGTGCCATAGTCGACGGGGTCTTCGCTGCCAGACACATTGTGAGTATTTTTAGTCCTGGGTTAAAGTAAATGGGCAATACAACAAGGCTTCATCGAGTGTGTGTGTGCTGGGTGTGTGCTAAGGGCTGTGAGGGGTACAGGAGAGGGAGGTGACATCACCGGCCTCAAGGAGGTGACGTCAAAATGAGGACATCCCTGGACACACACGGGCATCTAGAGAAATTGGTCTAAGCTGGGCATATAAACTCTAAGTGCCCAAGTGGTTTACCTTGGATCAGAGCAGGCTTCCCCACGGTGGAGGGGTTGGAGCTAAGCCTTTGTTGACACGTGGGTGACATTTGGAAAAGTCAGAGACAAGGGCCAGGGGACTGGCTTGGAATTGGTGTTGGGAGTGAGCAGGTAGGGAGAGAGCCGCAGGAAGCCACATGACTTCCTGAGAGCCTTGGAGGTGGCAATAGCTGACCTCCCCCACCTCCAACAGTGACAAGAGCAGCCCATG
This sequence comes from Stenella coeruleoalba, assembly GCF_951394435.1. Taxonomy (NCBI): domain Eukaryota; kingdom Metazoa; phylum Chordata; class Mammalia; order Artiodactyla; family Delphinidae; genus Stenella; species Stenella coeruleoalba. The sequence continues at coordinate 97,454,383 of NC_137152.1, read as the reverse complement.
AGGACAGACACCTTTTCTAGGATACCTGAACTTCGCTGTCTTCATGGTTGGAGAGGAGTGATGTGATTGGGATCCGGAGGAAGCCCCAGAGCTGGGAGTCTCCAAAACGAGCCCAGTTCTGGAGTAGAGGCGCCAAATGCTTCCTGTTCTGGAGAAGCTGTGCCTCGAGTAAGGCTACTTTACTCCTGAAACCCAAACCTGTGCTCCTTCTTGGAGAAGCCTGGGATTCGGGTCCTTCCCACAGGGCTCCCTGCAGGAGCCCTCACCCCTCGGTCGGCGCTTTCCATCTCTTACGATTCCAGATATCTGGCCTAGGGCCGCCTTCTCTGTTGGGCTCAGCAGACAACAGTGCCTGTGACCCACGGACTTTCAGGGTCCCAGAAAAATATGATCATTTCTTTTCAAATCAGAAGAAAAATGATGAACTTTTAGGCCAAAAAAAATGTTTTCACACATAATAGAAATTTGTCTTTATACCAATGCAGTCATAAGATATAATCAAAATAAATGAAATATCATTTTCAACAATTTTTAATGGAGGAAGCTGTCCACAAAAGGCAGAAGTCCCAGGGAGGTCATAGTATAGCCCTGATCTGGCCCACAAACCCAAATCGAGAGCAAACCAAGCAGCTTCCTGAGCTCCCACAAAAACCTCAGATACTCATTTTTTCCCCCAAGTGAACCAACATTGAAAATGAAGACATCCTATGAACTAGTTGGAATTATATGTTTTCTAAAACAATTGAATTAGAGAAAAATTGTATTATCAGAATATTGTGTGGATCCATCATATTTTATTCCGTTTCAATCGTTGGCTAATAGTGCAGGTCATCCTGAGGGAGCGTCCTGGGTATGGATGGATCTGGGAAAGGATGATTTGCATTATTAACATAATATTAACATTTGCATATGATTAACATTATTATTTCAATCCCAACTTGCTCTTGGACTCTCCTCCTAGACATAAGAGTCAGTCCCTCATTTGCCAAGATTAGTGGAATTCCTATGGTCAGTGCTGGCATGTCAGGAGATAATTACTGGGCAGGGGGAAAAGTATGGGATGGAAGAGAGAAGCTTTTAGCCCAGTTTTCTTTTGGGGTCAGGAATATGTCAGCCCCTATATCAGACTCATCCCTTTTGAGTTTAGCTGAGAGAGCCATCTTTTTCTTCATCTTTTTCTTTTTGAAAAGGCAAGTGACACAACAGGAACTTGTAACATCCACTATCCTACCACCCTAACATAGCAATTCTATTGCATATGCAATTTTTGCATATTACCCTCTGAGTATATACCTATTTTTGTAGCATGCTTGTAGACAATCATAGTACGTGTGCTATTTTGTTTCAACAGGCGCCATCTTAATAACAATAATTCCTTGTTTTTGTATAGTGAATTTAGTGTTTCAATGTGCCTTAACATCTATTATCTCATTTGAGACCCACAGCAATCCTGTGAGATATGTAGGGCAGGTGTTATTATCCCCATTTGACAAGCGCTCTTCACTCCGAGGCAGTCTCCATGGCAACATAGGCCTAGTGGCCAAGAAGCCTGCAGTAGATTTTCATGGCATCATGAGCTAAAATGGCTTCCTCCTTTTCCCTCCTCCTCCCACTCCTAATGTTTCTTTTTTTAAACATCTTTATTGAGATATAGTTCACGTCCCATATAATTTACCCATCTGAAGTATATAATTCAGTGGCTTTTAGTACATTCACGTGTATGTGCAAACTATCACGTCAATTCTAGAAGATTTTTATCATCCCCCAAACAACCCCATACCCTTTAGCTATCACTTCCCTATTCCCCCTGCTCCCCCAAGTCCTAGGCAACCACTACTCTACTTTCTCTATAGATTTCCCTATATTAATTAACATTTCCTGTTAATGGCATCATATAATATGTAGTCTTTTGTAACCTGACTTTTTTTACTTAGTATAATGTTTTCCAGATTTATCCATATTGTAGCATGTATCATTGCTTCCTTTCTTTTTATGGTCTAATAATATTCCATTGTATTGATATACCACATTTTGGTTATCCATTCACAAGTTGATGGACATTTGGGTTGTTTCCACCTCTTGGCTGTTATCAATAATGCTGCTATAAACATTTGTGTTCAAATTTCTACGTGGACATATGTTTTCATTTCCTTTGAGTATATACCTATGATTGGAAGTACCGGGTCATATGGTAACTACGTTTAACCTTTCGATGAACTGCCAATTTTCCAAAGTGGCTGCACCGTTTTACATTCGCACTGGAAGTATCTGAGTGTGCCAGTCTCTGCACCTCCTTGCCAACTCCCGTAATTATCCGACTTTTAAATTCTAGCCATCCTAGTAGGTATGAAGTGGTTTCTCATTGCGGTTTTGATTTGCATTTTCCCGACTCCTAAACTCCTAAAGGTTTTGATCACTGGCCTCAGCCAAAGGCAATGCGAGAAAAATCCAAATTATATTTATTGGAAGTTTCTTCCAGCTTCTGAGTCTAGGCCCTCTGTACCTCCTGCCGTTAGTGGCTTGCAGTAGAGCATTTGATTCGGGAGGTTGGAGTAAGGCTGGAGGAGTCTTTGAGAACAACTTTTTGCCTACATTGTACCTGTCCTAAGACATCTGCCAGTCCTCACTGGTACCCAGACAGTTTTGAGGGAGAAGGCTTTATTAATCTATGGTGATGTCTGTTGGCCAGTTTAAATGAAAGGCACGTTTGGACCCCAGCACCGCTCGGGTGGGTTAGAGCCAGCCTTTCCTGTTGTTGGAGCCCTTTAACCTCCTGGTGCCCTGTCCTTTGGCTTGGGGACATGTGCACTTCCCCTTAAGACCTACTTCCTGACCCCCCTCTAAATGTGTCTCATTCCTTCTCTCTCGTCTCCAGTTTCCTTCCTTTCCCCTCCCCGAATATAGCAATTAACTAGCTGGGAAAATCCCTTTCCCTCCTCATGCCCAGTCTCTCCTCTTCCACGTGGATGTGATAGTAACCTGGTTGCCTCTCAGGGTTAACATGAGGACGGTATGAAATAATGGGTGTGAACGCGCCCTGAGAGGGCCTCGCCCAGAGCACACTGACACTCAGCAAGAAGCAGTCTCGTGGCCAGCCCTCCACTCCGGAGTCGCTAGCCCTTCGGATGGAAAAGGCTGCGCGGCTAAGTGGCCTTTTCTTACTGGCCAGTCACATGGGCTTGTTCCTCCCCTGGGGCCTCAGTGCACAAGAGCACCCAGAGGCAGCATATGGGCGACCATCACACACACACGTCTGTCTTCATTTAGGCAGTTGGTGGCTGAATGCTCTTTGGAGAACCAGGAGGTCAGGAGGGCTCCGACCAGCACATCAAGCCTCCCCTTCGGCAGGATGATGATGACTTCTGCCATTGCCCAAAGTCGGAAAATAAACCCTGCTGGCAGTGACCATGAGAACCCTCATTCCTTTCCAGCCTGACTCCAGGCTGAGCCCACAGGGCAGTGTACTTTCAGAACACGGAGCGGTCAGGACATTCATGTGGAAGCAGCTGATGGAAGGTCCTAGGTCCTTGACGGGGCAGCAGGCAGGGAGGCAAGGAGGCACTTGGGTGTCTGGTGCAGGAGATGCTCAATCACATGTGTGGGGAAAAGCAGCCACCAGGATTATTGAAAACGGTGAGAGAAGTGGGTTTAGGGGGAAGGAGGGGCAATAGATAAACTCCCTCTGCCAAGGTGCTTTTGGCCGAGTTCCAAAGGTCAGTTTGCATAAACTGCTTGTCCTGTGCTAACCTGCTTTTGGTCGAAGCCCCCTACCAGTCAGGGGATGTTTACTGTCCCCCGGAAAGTGGGCAGCATCCCCTGACTGACAGTTTCCAGGTAGCACTGGATTGCATCTATCTGTTCCACCCCAGCCCCTGTGTCTGAGAGCTCCCTCACCAGGAAGCTGCCCAAGCCAGCAGGGTTAGTCAACTGTCCTTGAGCCCCATGTTAGTTTTCTGGGCTTCAGTGGTATTTTTGGAGTTCACTGTCTTTAATCTGTGTAATTGAGTGAAAATGGCTCATCATTCAGTTGAGTTAAAATCTACAGCAGGCTCCATGGCTACCCATCCCCGTGGGGCTTGCTTCCTGAGCTCTTCCTTCTGAAAAAGCTGTGGCAATGACAGCAGACGGTACGTGTCAGCCAGCCCTGGTCCTGTCCCCAGGTGATAATGAATCCTCATTGTTGGAGCTGGCCTCCCTCCGATTGGGAGTGTGATGTTGCAATAACTTGGAGTTTTGACTTTTGTTCCCTGGGGACTCTTTGCAAAGAGACAAAGACTAGAAATAAAAGAAAACCAGAGTGGAAATTTCAAGAAACCCACTTCTCAGTCAATTTCCTAATTTCTCATTAACCAAGTGGCCCAATAGAAAGCAGTTATTAGAACATTTTTATCTGATCCTCACATTCTCAGGCTCCCTAGATGGGCAGCTTTCAGAAATCAACCCAACCCACTACCTGCTCTGGGGTGTGTGTGTGTGTGTGTGTGTGTGTGTGTGTGTGTGTGTGTGTATGTGTGTGTGTATTCAAATCTTTTATTACCAATCAGAGCACTTGCTGCTCTATTTTCCAAAGCCAAAACCCATTTGGTTTGGTGTTTCCGTTTCCAGGATCTGAAACCACTCTATGCTAACCGGTGCCACTATGTGCCCAAGACATCCCAGAAGGAAGCTGAGGAGGTAAGAGCCAGAAGGAGGCTGCACGTCTTACCTTTGGGGAAAGTCTCCTGTTCTGCCTGGAACCCCCTTTCTTTTACTCTTTTTCCCAGGCCTACAGCTTGCTACAAGGTATGTTTAGTTGATTTGTTCGGTGGGTCAGAGCACAGTGCTAATGGGGCCATGGTCATAGGTTAGAGCCTCATGAGGCCTAATCAGATTTACTTTGTTCTGTGGCCACAGGCTGCCCCTCTGACCCCAGCAGGCAGCCTCTCAGTGTATGGCTTTGATCCCGAGAGGGACAGACGAAGAGTACAGAGGCCACAGGGTAGGTCCCTCCCCCATGTCCGTGGATGATGGTTCAGCTGCCTGGACTTGATGTCCAGCTGGAAGAAAAGTGGGAGCCCCACCAAGGCAGCAGGCCTGGACCGGGGAGGCAGAGTCTGAGTCCCACATATGGGAGGGGTCAGGAAGCCAATGAGGGTCACTGAGAAGCCTTGTCCACTTTGAGGCTCTGGGGAGGCCTGTCACGACACGCCCGGAGGCCAGTCTGTTGCTGCTTGAGTGGACACGTGAGGGTGTGTCTCTCCTGCCCCGCATGGCTCTCCTTGGGTTCCTTGTTGCCTCACACAGAAGCAGAGGCAGTGGGCGGTGAGGTGAAGCTCGGCTCCAGGTCATTTTTGGAGAGCTTTCATTTCAGCTCACATTCACCTCTCTCCAATCCAGAGAGCCCTTTAATATAAAACTCTACCATGTGCTTCTAGCAACCTCGACCATTTGGTTCTCTATTAACTTCAAATTGAAAGTCAATGCCCCCCCCCGCCCCTGAGAATAGTTAGAAAAATGGTAAACTTGTGACTGTTAGAAAAAGGTGGCAAGTGGATATAAAATGGTGACTGCATTGCATAACTTCAGGGGAAGCTGTTTTCCTTGACATACAGTGTGAACAGTGCCATCCACTTGCCCCATTTTCCTTCCCCAATCACCAGTTTACCATTTTTCTAACTATTCTCGGGTTAGAAAGGAGTAGAAAGATGTATGTGCCAACAGCTTATCAGAAAGGCATGAGCTTTTGGATGAAGGACCCAATATAGAAAAAAGTGCGCGTTTACCACCAACATTCTCTATAACACAGTGAAACAAATTTACAAGCACTTCATTGCATCCATATGGGGCGGGGGAGAGCCTGGAAGATTTCTCACAAATAAGAGATGATAAATGGAAGTTAATTTTTACATTTTTTTTGCAAACACGAGATGTGTAAAATATCATTGCTATTCTCTGGATTTCATCGTGTTCTCATTCTTGTGTTAACTTGGTGACTGTAAAAATGTTAATAATGACTTCCATAGGTTCACTTGTAACCCTGGTCCCCCTAACCCTATTTTTCCTATATAAGGTCATAAGTTCCTCAACCAAAAATTCTCCTTCTGCGAGGGTTATGAGGAACCTTACCCAGGCAGCTCGAGAGGTACTACTGTACTTCAAAGTGCATGTGATGGCCCCTCTGTCTTCCTTCCCATCTGGTCCCCTTTCCCCCATACCCTGATTTCCCGCCCCTTGTATCCTCATTTCCTACCATCCATTTGTTCTTCTGTCCGTCCTTCCATCCGTCCTTCCTCCTCTCCATCTCCACCCTTCAGGGATGGGGCCCTGAGGGCTGTGGACGAGGCTGCACGTGAGCCCAGCTCCACAGTGACTTGCCTCACACACGAGTTCAGCCAGCCACCTGCCCAGCCCCATCCTGCCCGTGCATTGGTGTATTCATTTCACAGCCATCCTTACCGTCTCCATCAGTCACTAACTCACAGTGCCAATCCCAGAGGGTCCCGCCTCCCATCCAGTGCCAGCTCACCTACTCACTGTGGTGTGTCCCCAGGTGAACTGCCCTCACCTCAGCCGTGGATTCTGCACACCTCGCATCCGGGGCAACACCTGCTTCTGCTGTGACCTCTACAACTGCGGCAAGTGAGTGCCGAGCCCCTGATGGTTTGACCACAGTGGGCACGAGCAGGGCTAGGGTGGGGGAAGGGCGCACGGTAGGGATCAGAGAAGTAGAAGACATTGGTCTTCAAAGGATTTCAGCTGACATGCATTACCTGCCTTCTCTGTGCCAGGCATTATGCTAGGTGCTGTCAAGTATCTGATCTCATTTAATTCTTACCTATGATGTATGTAGAATTATTATCCCCATTTTACAGATGATAAGACTGAGGCTCAGAGGAAACAGACAGCTAGTTCAAGGTGACACAGAGTTCGAAAATGGTAGAGGTCGGGTTCACACTCAGTTCTGTCTAAGTCCAAGTTCAACAACATTCAACAAATAGCCTGACTGTGTTCCAGACGCTAGAGATTCAGCAGCAAACAAAACAAAATTCCTTGCCCTCACAGAACTTAGATTTTGGTGCTAGTTCTGTTACAACCACTCTGGCGCTCTGCCCTTCAATTGTTAAAACATCATTTATTCTCTTTCAAGACATATTTAGGTGCCAGGAATACAGAGAGTCCTGCGGAGAAACTCACAGACTAGCAGGGATGACCGACCTGTGAGCCATTGATTGCAGTCTAGTGTGAGAAGTGCAGTGCGGATCTGGGGGCTGTACTGGAGACCCTCTCTATGCAAATGACTGGAAGTCAGAGTCACTGGGGGCAAAGGGGGGCGTGTCAAGGAGGAGGGTATGTGGGAGCTGAGATTTAAAGGATAAGGAGGGAGTTAGGAAACAAACCCAAGTGGGGTGGAGGTGAGGAGGGTCTTCCCAGAAGTGTGGGGGAGGTGAGGGCAGAGCGCTGGTCACAGATCAGATCATGGAGGGCTCACTGGCCATAGGAATGCCTCTGGACTTGACCCTGTGAGCAACTGGGAGCCATTGAAGGGTATAGCGTGCAAGATGGATTTGAGTGGTTAGAGACTGGAGGCTACTAGGGGGCCACTGCAAGAGTCCAGGCCAAAGGGAACGGAGTCTAGATTAAGTTGGTTTGGGGATGGTGGAAAGCAAGGAGTACTTTTAAGAGCAATTTAGAAGGTGGAATAGACAGGAATGCGTGAGCAGGTGATGCAGAACATAAGTAAACGGCCCTGTACGTGGGGTGTGTCAGCCAGTGCCTGCCATGCACGTATTTTCTTTCAGCTATCAGTGCAGGGGTGCTGAGGAGGGGGAGGGTGGAAGGGAGGGAGGAGTTGGCAGAAGGGGCCCGGATGGAGCTAGGTCCAAAGAGGTCAGCAGGAGGCACCCCTCCTCACTCACACTCCCTACTTATGGTTTTGGGGGGCCAGTGTCTCCGGTTTGAGGATTAAAGACCTGACAGACCAGAGGCAGTGGAGCGATGGGAGGAGAAGGGGGACTCTCGCCAGCCCTTTTACTTTCTTTGCTAGCACCGGTCTCATTTCGGTCTCATTTCATTAAAAGGTTTGGCGGTGGAGGAAGAGAAACTTAAAGACTCAAATGAGGTTTGGGGATTATCTGGGAGATTCAATTATTCATGTTGTAATAATAACTAACACTTGTAAAGGACTTCCCTCCTTCGCGGTGATGGAGAGCTGGCTATAATTGTACTTCCTGAGCCCATCCTTCCAAAAATGATCAAAGGAATGTAAAATAGGTCCTAGGGGAATTGGGGTTAGTTCGCTATCTTTCCTCTTGCCTCCCCTTGTCCATCCCCCTCCCCCTGCTCAGTCCTCCCCTCTGTTTTTACCCCCTCCCTCCTTTTGACACCCCTTCCTCTGGCCAGCTCTGCTCTCCTCTCCTTTCCCTTTCCGTTCTGAGATCCCAGGAGGAGAGAGGAGGCCCGCTGAGAGGGCTGAGAAGTGATTCCTTATGGGCACACCTTTCTCTCCACAATTAGGTGTGTTTCTGAAAAAGGTCTGAATAAACTAAATCCTACCTTAAATTCCATTTAGCTGAGCCCTTAGGTGAATTTTTTTTAAGTGGAGACTCAAGCCCAATTTATCTTCCTGTCAATCTGAACTTCATAATAACTGACTTTCTTATAGCAAGTCGTGCCAGGATCGTCTTCAAGGCCCTAAAGGAATTTTATGAGGAGCTCTGCTAAACTCTGGGCTCCCTAAAGGCAGCGAACACAACTTCATCTTATCTTTATCCTCAGGCCCCGGCACAGGACCAGGCTTGAATGAAAGACCTGATGACAAGGGAGTGACATGTATTAAAAAGGATCAAAAAGGAACACCCTTTTCCCCAGGAAAATAAACTATTGGACCAGACAACTAAGAGGGTTCATGGGGACACTGCCCCTAACGACCTTTGAGCTGGAAACGCTGTTCACCTACCTGATGCCTGGGGACCAGCCTCAGGCGGCGATCGAGGCCTTGCCCAGGTCTGTAGCGTTGAGATTCCAAGGGCAAAGCCACTAGAAAAGCACTTACTGAGCTTTTCATCAGGACACAGTCCCATGCGGTCAGAAAGCAAGGCGCGAGACTTAAGAGGTGATGATCCTACAATAGAAGGAAAAGATTTTCTTTGACCCGAGACTTTTTCCAGCCAGCTCGAAGGAGACCTAATCTCCAGGCCTAAATATAGCTAGCTGCAAGCATTCTGAGGCTCGGAGACTTTAATTTTGCCGAATGCGTATTTTTTTTTCCTCACACGAAGCCTATTTTTAATCAATTACCAGCTCCTCTAGTCCATTTCCTGGAAAGGAGGCCAAGAAAAAAACAAGTGGGAACAAAAACATCAGGCAGTCATTTGTCCAGCGCTACGGAAACAGAGTTTCTGCTGTCCCCTCGAAGCCACAGACCTTCTTTGACGTCAGGGGCAGCGAGGTTTTAATACCAAACATAGACGATTCCATTTCACCCTGTGCAGGAAGGTGGTTTCTCTAGGACGCAGCTCTGCAGCAGCTGCCTTTCAGTCTTCACTCAGCTTTGGAGAGGTCAAGTCAATATCACTGGTTTTCGGTGTGTAACCTAAAGGACGCGAAAGGAAATGGGCGTGGTTTGTGAACTGCCGCAGCTGACGATGAATAAAATGAAAGATGATAGCTCACTTTCATCCATTCCTCCCTTTGCCAAACTTTTACTGAGCTCCTACTGTGTGCCAGGGACTGTTCTAGAAGGATAGATATCCTTAAAATAACATTTTGCCCTTAAGGAACTCAATTTACCAGGGGGATTATGGGGAGGGGGGTTTAGACTGATACACAGAATACACGCAGTGAGAGAAAGGTGCACAGAGGCTGCCCATAGCCGCTGCCTGTCCACCAACAGTTGGTGAATAGTTCCAGGCCCTTGTGGAAGAGCAGAAGGATGCCCTTTGGCTTTCTCTAAGATCTGTTGCCTCCTACTCTGTTGATTGGGGACTGAAACACAGAGAGGTTATCTGTTTCTCCAGTCACACCCGGCAAGTTGGGAGCAAGGGGGTAAAAGCCCGCACTGGGTAATCAATCTTATGATCAATGCAATGATCCGTCTTTGAACTCAGTTACTCATTCACCAAGTATCTGTTGATGACCCATAACATTTCTACCACCCAGCTAGGAGGCAGTGAGGGAGACACAAAAGAAGTGTAAGAGATGACCTCGCCCTCCAGAGGTTAGAATTTAGACGGAGCCGTCGTGTCCACCTTGGCCTTGGTTGTGGTTTTAGCACCCAGCACGGTACTCAGCACTGGGTAGGCTCTCGGTAAATATCAGATGAAATGAATAGCTGAATTATTGACATATGCAACGTGCCAAACTGAGAAGAACAGACTGAGGCTGTGGGAGTCCAGGTACAAAGCTAATGAATAGGTGCTGGAGTCCTTGAAGAATGAGAAGTGTGTGTTGAAGCTTTGCGCAGCAGGAGAGATCAGGACAGGCAGAGAACAGAGGGCAGTACCTCCCACGCAGGGGGAGAAATCTGAGCAAAGGTCTGGAATAAGTACCCAGCATGGCCAGTTTGGTGCTTCTGAGGATTCCAACCTGGCTGGAATGTGGATTCCATTTTGGAGTTGGATTATGGCAGACTGAGGAATTGGGATACTTTTTCCTGAAGGTAATGGGGAGCCAGGGAAGGCTTTTGATTAAATGAATGACTTAGTTTTACAAATGTGTTAGGAAGCTGAACCAGGCAGTGATGGGGTCCGGCAGGAGGGCGCTGCAGTCACGGAGGCTTGAGGGTGGGAGCAGTGAGAATCCAAACGATGGAATATCAGGCAAAGCTCTGCGCAGAGACTGAACCAAATGGAATCGTGAATCTCAAACAGAAACAAACCACATTAATTAGCTAAACCCTGAACCAGATCTAGTATTAATGTTCTTTTGCTTCACGGCTCAGTTAAAAAATCATTTTAGTAGCTGTTGAACCCACTCAAACTGAAACCAAACATATATTCTCTACAATTAGTGAATACTTTTAAATGAACTACTAATCTAGCCCCATGTTGTGGTCTGTGCTTTTAAAGCGTCACTGCCTTTAAGAACACGATTCAAAGGTTTGAATCATTTTGCCAGAGGCTGGCTCTTAAAAGGGAAAAAACACAGCTACATGTTTGGGGGGGGGGGCCCTTACAATGTGCTAGAGTACTGCTTCCGTGCATTCGCTCATGAAATCCCCTGGGCTCAGAGAAGTTAAGAAAGTTGCTCAAGATCAGACAGCAAATAAGTGACAGAGCCAGGGTTCAAATGCAGTCTGATTCCAGAGTCTGCTCTGCTGTACCACACATCTGTAAGTGCTACCAGCCCACCCTCGGTGTTTTAGGACATAAGCAAAGATACCTGGGGAGAAGTCAGAAGCTGATTCTCAAGCCTCCCCTGCACCCCTACAACCCCACACTCGCCCTTATACACAGGCCTGCCTTTTTCAGGGGAGAGTCCTTGTACAGCGGTGCCTTTTTGAGCGGTAAGTAATCTGTGTATCCTCCCTGCCGCATCCCCAGGCTCGAGTACCATGCCAGCTAATAGGAGACACTCAGTGTATGCTTCCAGGTGGTGTCCAGCTATGCTCCCGAAAAACCTGAAATCTAGCTCAAATTCTGATGAATTGAAACACCATTAAAATTTCACTATGGAAGCTTACTATTTAAAACAGCGGGTCTCAAATATCAATGAGCTCATTAACACAGATTCCAGAGCCTCACCCCAAGAGATTCTGCCAGATTTAGTAGGACTGTGGCTGGGCCTCAGAATCTGCATGTTTAACCATCTCTTTCTCAAAGATGCATGCACACACACACACACACAGACACACAGAGACTCCCACAGGCACACACAAATAACACAGTGACATAGGCAGGCACATAGACACACAAACACAGATTTTGACGCAGGCTGTCCTGTAACCACACTGATTTCAATTCCTTAAAGAAGCACTGGTTTTAAAGAATTCTAAGATAATTCATCTGTAAAGTTTAAAAGTCTTCTGTGAATAATCTCTCCCTGATTCATTTTGGAGGTTAACGTTTAATTTTTTTTTCTTTTTCATTTTCTATATTCTTATAGCAGGGGAGTCACACATAACTATCCTGATGCCAGGGGGTTTGGTTCTAAGTTTAATTGTAAGAATCACAGTGTTTAAGATTCATTATTGATTCCAGTGGCCAAGTTGTAAACTAGTTTGCAACATCCAGGAAGACAGGAGCTTCCATTTAATTAATTTAACCAGTATTTATGTAGCACCAACCATGTGTCCAACACAGCAATGAACAAAACAAACCAAGTCCCTACCCTCATGGAGCTCACATTCAAGTTAGGGAGACAGACAGTAATGAAGCACACACATTAGTAAGGAGTAAGTGCTGCAGAGGATTTAGGGAAGGGAAATTAGCTTGGGCTGCCATAACAAAATACCATGGACTGGTTGGCTTAAACAACAAATCTTTATTTTCTCATAATTCTGGAGGCTGGAAGTCCGAGATCAGGCACCAGCATTGTCAGGTTCTGGTGAGGGCTCTCTTCCTGGCTTGCTGATGGCCACCTTCTTGTTGTGTCCTCACGTGGTCTTTCCTCAGTGTGTGCATGCGTGTGGAGAGTTCTCTCTTCCTCTTTTTGTAAAGCCACCAATCCTATCAGATTAGGGCCCCACCCTTATGATCTCATCTAACCTTAATTACCTCCTAAGAGCTCTTCTCCAAATACAGTCACCTTGGGAGTTAGGGCTTCAATATATGAATTTTGGAAGGGAACACAATTCAGTTCATGGCAAGTAGTGGGCTAGAGAGTGACCAGGCTGGGTGGGGGTGGGGATGTCTTTGGACAGAGTGGTCAGGGAAGGCCTCTCTGAGGAGGTGATATTCAGATTTTGTGCAGGAACTCAGCTTTAGTACTTTATTGGGATGTTGTTTTTTGTTTGTTGGTGTTTTGTTTTGGGAGAGGAAACACTGAAATCTTTGAAGCCTGAATTCAGATCCCAGCTCTACCGCTTACGACTTGAGGAAATTCCTAACCTCTCTGTGCTTCAGTTTCTTCATCTGTGAAACGGGAATGGTGGTAGTACTTACCTCACACAATATTGTAAGGATTTGCAGCGCAGCCTAATAGAACTTTCAGTGATGATGGAAATGCTGTAATCTGCTCTGTCCAGTACAGTAACCAGCCACTAGTGTGGCCCTTAAAATTGTGGCTGCTGAGCACTTAACATGTGCCTGGTGAGACTGAAGAACTGAATTTTTTACTTAATTTTAATAGTCACCTGTTGACTAGAAGCCGCCATATTAGCACAGATGTAATGAATTCATGTCTGTAAAATGCTTAGCCCCTTGCCGGGCACATAGCAGGTGTCGATAATTGCCACCTAGGATTAGCCTTAGCTGATGGTAACAAGTGTTTCTCTGGCAGGTAGGAGGGTTTCGGGGATAAACGGTAGTCACACTTTGATTGATTATCGTATCTTGCTCCCCGAGTGCATTGTTGGCTACGATGTCCCTTACGATAGCTCCCCACCTGCCCATCTGTCTTTTCACTGAGCCGCATGGTAGCCAAAGCCCTAGAGGGACAGCCTGCTCCCTGGAGACTGACTGGATGTGCTTCTCCCCGTCCAGCCGGGTGGAGATCACCGGTGGCTACTATGAGTACATTGACGTCAGCAGCTGCCAGGATATCATCCACCTCTACCACCTGCTCTGGTCCGCCACCATCCTCAACATCGTCGGCCTCTTCCTGGGCATCATCACTGCCGCTGTCCTGGGGGGCTTTAAGGACATGGTAAGGAAGGAAGTGACTTCCCATCCCACAGAGACCCCTCCTCCTGTCAGGGCTGGGGCGAGGCAAGACTGTTGGGGGCAATGGGGACCCACGCTTTGAAGGGAGGAACAGAAACCGTTGGTTCAAGAATGTAGCTGCCTTTGGGACTTCCCTGGCGGTCCAGTGGTTAGGACTCCGTGTTTCCACTGCAGGGCGCCTGGGTTCGATCCCAGGTCGGGGAGCTAAGGTCCTACATGCCATGCAGTGGGGCCAAAAAAAAAAATGTAGCTGGTTTCAAACAGCTCAAGTCGAAGGAGCCAGGTGATGCCATCAGCCTGCAGACATTTCTTGTTAACATGAGTTGCCTGTGTTTTTTTTTTTTTTTTTTTTTTGCGGTACGCGGGCCTCTCTCTGTTGTGGCCTCTCCGATTGCGGAGCACAGGCTCCAGACGCGCAGGCTCAGCGGCCATGGCTCACGGGCCCAGCCGCTCCGCGGCATGTGGGATCTTCCCGGACCGGGGCACGAACCCGTGTCCCCTGCATCGGCAGGCGGACTCTCAACCACTGCGCCACCAGGGAAGCCCGCCTGTGTTTTTTTTGTGTTTTGTTTTTTTTTTTTTTTGCGGTTCACGGCCGTCTCACTGCTGTGGCCTCTCCCGTTGTGGAGCACAGGCTCCGGACGCGCAGGCTCAGCAGCCATGGCTCACGGGCCCAGCCACTCCGCGGCATGTGGGATCCTCCCGGACCGGGGCACGAACCCGTGTTGCCTGCATGGGCAGGCGGACTCTCAACCACTGCACCACCAGGGAAGCCCGCCTGTGTTTTTGAGGCACATTCTGGGGGCGGGTGGGGCTCATGCTAGTTATGTAAACATAGCCTTTAATTACCGCCCCCCACTCCCTCCACACACACACACACACACACACACACTTTTAGTAGAAACCTTTTTGGGTGGTATTTCCATTAACAGACTTTGGGAGAGCTGGAAGCAAAGACGTTTTTAGCTACAGGTAAGAGTACTGCTCGTCTCCCCCTCCCCAGGAATTTCCTCCTGGAGTTTCTCCAGAAAGAGCCTCCGGACTCTTTCTGCATGTGAAGGCCCAGCCCTAGGCTAAACTGCTGGTCAGGTCTTGTCCTCAACCTTAACCTCACTCTCAGTCTCCCTGCGTCCCCTGTGCTCCCTTTCAACTCTATTCCATGTTTGTGTGTATGTCTGAAAAGGCACCCCAGGACTCAGTGCCCAGTAGGTGCTCCATAATAGTGGGGTCCTTCCTTCTTTTGCTTTTAAAGCATTTCAAAGTATTTATTTGCTTATTTAATAAACCTTGATCTCTAATAATGGAGATAATAGCTTTAGAGCTATGGTTCTCAACCTGGCTTCAGATTAGAATGGAATCACCTGAGGTGCTCTAAAAATTCAGACTGCCCGGACTGCTCCTCCAGAGATGCCAACTTGATTGGTCTAAATTGAAGCCCAGGCATCAATACTTTTTTAAAAGCCCCCCAGGTGACTCCAACTGTGGCCATGGTTGCGTATGGCTGCTTTAAAGAAATGTCCCACCCATGTCTAGGGAATCATTTTGTGCCTAAAAAAGGTTTTCCTTTGACCCCAGAAATGAGGCAGATAACCCCTAGGCCTTTGGCTGTTTCTGTCCCATTTGGGGGGTCACTGAGGAACAGGAAGCTGAAAGACAGTTTGTAGTTTGGCCCTGGACTGTCAAAAGGATGAGTAATGGAAAGTGAAAGGTGCGGTAGGACCAGGGAAGAGAAAAAACTGCAGTTTTGGGCACCAAGTCCCCAGTAGAACCGGGCTAACTGGAAGTATTGAGTGTTCCCGCTGGTGACCCTGCTCCTGCCCAGCCCGACTATCCTTCTCTTTTTTCCCCTCCCTCTCTCATACGCGCATTTCTCATTCCCGGGGCCCTCCTCCCACTCGGGAAAGCCCAAGCTCGGGGGAAGCCTCAAGGTAGGGGGGCCCCTTGGAGGGAGAAGGCTGTCCTGTAAGTTCGGGCCTGATGGAGCATTGGGGTGAGAAAGCTTCAGAAAAGCTGTTTCTGGGTTGGAGCTTCTTTGGAGAAAAGAATGCCCTTTGTTCTTGGAGACTTTCCCCAGGGGGCAGGTGAAAGCAGAGGCCTTGTGTAGAATCTGAGCCGCTCTGGCTGGAAACGAAGCTTCTGGTTGGGGCTGGCGAGTTGAGATGGGACATCAGGGTGAGTGTTAAGGCTTCTCTGAATTATCCCTCGAGCTCTCGGACATGGACAGCCAAGTGCCCTGATGTACAAATGGAGTGGCTGGCGGCCACTTGGTAGGCTCTGTGGGGCTCCTGCAAGGACTCTTGTCAAAACTCAGGTGACCATTGATGTTTAGGTTTATTTCTGAACTCTTTTTAATTGTTGAAGTATAGTTGACTTACAATAGCGTATTAGTTTCAGGTGTACAGTCTGCACTGTTAATTTCACTGTGACCTTGATCTCTAGGGGAATAGGGGTTTGTTGACAGGCTGTCCTGAGAGGTGCCAGTAATGGCCCCTTTACTCTCCTCTTTCTCCGCTTCTCACCACCACTGGTACCTCCTGAAGTAAATATTACCCCCCCATTAACAGATGAGGAAACAGGCCAACAGAGGTCAAGTTACCTGCCCAGGGCTAAATAGCAGAGCTGGGAGTGGAACCCTTTCTGGTTTTACAAGTGTTTTAACAGATATTACCTCCTTTGTTTAGTTGCTTTCATTAAAAAAATTAAAAGCAAGTTGTTTCCACCTGTTGGGAGCTTCTCGGAGAGGAAAGGAGGAGAGCGAGGGAAGACCTGAGCGTCATCAAATGCCAGGCCTGGGAACCCAATCAAGGGCCAGTGGGGAAAACGAAAGATAAGGCAAAGAGCAGGGGCAGGAGATTTGATTCATGACGGGAGAGAACAAGCGGGAGTTATAAGATGGGAGCACCAAGGAGGAACCATTGTTTGGATCACTTTATTAAAATGAGGCATGGTGTGGAAAATCCTGGAACATCAAGCAGGTAGGCCTACACAAAATCCTCGGCCTGGGTCCAAATGTGCTTGGTGACTCTTGGCTTGCCTCCACCTTGAGTAGAATGCCTTGGGGGCTGCAGGGAGGCCCAAGGGTGCTGGCTGATGAAGGGCATTCCTGAGGAGGGAGGCCAGGAGCCCGAAGCTGTGAGCTGGCAGCCTTCAAAGAGATCAGCTCAGAGCATCGTTTCCAGAGTTGTGGGAACCTGAAAGGAAAAAAGACGTCTTCTTTCCCTGACCAGAGGGGCTTGGTGAAAAGTGTCTTGAACAAATGTTTGATGACCAAAGTGCTTGCTGCCCAAAGATATAAGAATTTGAGGTGAATCTTTAAAAGGTGATGATATCTTGCCATTTTCTCCTACTTGATGTCTCTGGTTTAGAGTAAAGTGAGGAGAAGTCAAAGCGGCCTTCTCTCCAAAAGTCCGCAATTGTCTCAGAAGAGACTCAGTGTTGTCCAGGAGAGACGGCTTTGACCATTTCCTGTGCTACCTAGTAACTGTTCGTTTCACTGGAGCTCAGAATGCTACTGGTCAAAAAAGGGGCTCTCATAACTTAAGCCCCAGAATTATTGGTACAGAAATACACACACTCCTATATGCACACACAAGTAGAGATGGAGCCCAGATTTATTGGAAAATCAGAATTACTGATTTAAAACATAACCAGACCATGGGACTTCCCTGGTGGTCTAGTGGGTAAGACTCCATGCTCCCAATACAGGGGGCCCGGGTTCGATCCCTGGTCAGGGAACTAGATCCCACATGCATGCTGCAACTAAGAAGCCCACTTGCCGCAAGTAAAGATCCCGCATGCCGCGACAAAGGATCCTGCATGCCGCAACTAAGACCAGGAGCAGCCAAAATAAGTAAATATTAAAAAGAACAACAACCATAACCAGACCATTATTTGGGGCCATCCCTTTTGCTTCTCCCCTGCCTGACTCCTGACTTCACCCCCCTTCACTCCCTCAACCTCTCTTGGTGCCCGTCCATTTTCTCTACGTCCTCTACACTTCTCTTCTGTGGCTTTCTTGTGCTTATTTAATCTTCCGCCTGTGTTTCTTTCTCTAAATAGTCAACTTCCTTTCAAAGATTATCCTGGACCCCCAGCCTCGCTGCACGCACAAAACCTTTTCTAGATAGAGTTTACATTGCATGATTGCTTCTCTATGGTTAGGCTTAGTTTATTTGCATAGAAGAACTGGTTTCGTTTTGCAAGAGCTGGAGGGTGTGTTTTTAACTGACACAAGGCCAACGGAACATGGTTTCTCGGACTTCCTCAGGGATGACATTTCTTTTTGGAATCCTTGTGGAGAGGTAAGGGCATTTCTGAGCACTCTTCTGTAACGCGAGCCAGCCCTTGGAATGGTCAAGATCTAAGTTCTCTCCCACACAAGAGAGAGGCTGAGAAACATTTCTCTGGTTGTCTGTGAGCAGCATCATAATGACTGAGGCTTGTAACTCTTCAAACCTCCTAGAGATGTAAACAGTAACCCACTCCAAGGAAGAGAGCAACAGACTGTGTTGAAACTTGCTATAAGGGAGTTTCCTCTGCCAACATCCCACCATGGTTGCCTGTGACATTGCCGAAGCCTGCCCACACATTTTCATCACTTGAGAGGAAGCTTCTGCTCTCCGTTAGTGCAAAGTCGATACATACCAGAAACAAGACATGTTGATTTTACAGACAGCTGTCGATTATCCACATGAATGGAGGGGGTGTCAATGACATGGATGATGGAAAGAACATTTACCCACACCTTGACCCATGTGGCACTCATAAGGTACAGCGCACAGTCCTGCTTGGGAACTAATGAGCGGTGGTGGCTTCCTTGAGCAGTGTTTTGGCCTTGTTGAAATCTGCAGCCCCATCCTGGATAAGATTAGCTTTAACCCTTGAAGGGCTACACATGTCACCATGTTATAAGAATGGTATTAAATTCTTTCTGCATTGCTTTGTTTTCCCAAAAAGTGGGGGTGGAATCTGCAAGAATCCTTACAACTTTTATAAACCCTTTGTGATCGATCACATTTCTGTCACAGGAATAGCAATAGCCTTGTCCGTTTGGCATTTTGTATTTGGGGTCTCAATTTCTTCTTTTTCTTTTTTGTTTTTGAAAATCATACAAATGATTTCAACTTTTCTATAGGTTTGAATTTTTCAAAATAATAAGTTGTGGGGGAATGACACAAGTAATACATATTAATTGTGAAAACCTTGGCTATATAATTGAAAGTGAAGAGTCCCCATTTACTTCCTAGTACTGCTGCCCTCCCCAGAGACAACCATAGTTAACAGTCTGTTGTGAATCTTTCCAGATTAATTTCATTGACAAACACACATATGTGTATAATTGAGTCTTTATTTTTTACATAAACTGGGATTATGCTACATTAATGTAACATGGTGCCTTTTTTAAAAGATTTTATTTTTTAGAGCAGTTTTAGGTTCACAGCAAAATTGAGAGGAAGATAGAGAGATTTCCCATGTACCCCTTCCCCACACATGCATGGTCTCCCCCATTACCCACAGCCCCCACCAGAGGGGTGCATTTGTTACCAAGGATGAAGCTATATCGCCACATCAGAATCACCCAAAGTTCATAGTTTACCTTAGGGTTCACTCTTTTTTTTAAAAAATAAATTTATTTATTTATTTATTTTTGGCTGCCTTGGGTCTTCGTTGCTGCGCACAGGCTTTCTCTAGTTGCGGCGAGTGGGGGCTACTCTTCATTGCGGTGCGTGGGCTTCTCATTGCGGTGGCTTCTCTTGTTGTGGAGCACGGGCTCTAGGCGCGTGGGCTTCAGTAGTTGTGGCTCGCGGGCTCTAGAGCGCAGGCTCAGTAGTTGTGGCACACAGGCTTAGTTGCTCCGTGGCATGTGGCATCTTCCCGGACCAGGGCTCGAACCCGTGTCCCCTGCATTGACAGGCGGATTCTTAACCACTGCGCCACCAGGGAAGCCCCAGGGTTCACTCTTGCTGTTGTAATTCTATGGGTTTGGACAAATGTATAATGACATGTATCCATCATTATGGTGGCAAACAGTATTTTCACTGTCCTAAAAATACTCTGGGCTCTGCCTATTCATTCCTCTCCCCAACCCCAACCCCTGGCAACCACTAATCTTATTATTGTCTCCATAGTTTTGCCAATGGCTTGTTTTTGTTGTTTTAATTTAACAATATATCCTGGACAACTTCCCTGTCACTAAATATAGGTGCACATCATTGTTTATCAGTAGCTCCATAGTATTCTGTAGTACGAATGTACCATGGTTTATTTAACCATTCTCCTAGTGATGAACGTTTATGTTGTTTCTAATTTATGTTTTTCTGCAGAACCCAGCTCTCCCAGCACTGAACTGTTCTGTTGAAAATGCCCATCCGACTGTTTCTTACTACGCTCGTCCTCAAGTGGCATCCTATAATACCTACTACCATAGCCCTCCTCATCTGCCACCTTATTCTGCTTATGACTTTCAGGTATGTTTTGAGAGAAAAAGAACTCTCCATTACCCTTGCTCTCACTCATGCTGTCTCGTTCTCTCCCTAATTATGGACCCTTCCTAATATATATGACGTAGCCAGGCTCTCTATCCCTGAGGGCCTTTAGCAGCCTGTGGGTACCAGTGACTAGCTTAAGGACTGCATAGGCAGGCAATGATGGGAGAGATGGGGAGTGTGGGAAAGACACAAGAGGAGAAGAAACAGAATGAGGGAAGAAAAGGGGAGAGGAGATAGGATCCAGGTGTCCCAAGTTGCCTTGACCTACACTGAGGTACTCATGAGTATGTCACCACGGACCCCTGTCCAACAATGACCTTTTCCATTTCTCTGCCACTGGGAGAGGCCTGCCTCCTTAGCACAAGGGCATTCTGAGCCACACACGGGTTTGAATCAAATCTGTAATGAGGAAGAAGTCCCTTCTTTTTCTCCAGACTTCCTAACTGGGACTCTACAGAGAAAATATTTTTTATAACACCCTCCTCCCCTTCTTTTGCCTTGTTATCACGTGGGTCAGAAATAAGTGTTACCAAATTTGCCCTTTACCGTTTTCCTTTTGAGCTAAGACTAAGCACAGAAGAACAGAACCCAAAAGGCACTTAATTAAAAGGAATTCATTGTATGCAGAGCACTGAACTAGACACTTCAGGAAAACAAACGAAACAGTCTTTTAGGCATTTACAGTGACCCTAAACCCTGGACCACAGAAGGATGGGATTACACTCGAATCTGTTTAATTCAAAATTTGGGGACTAAGGAAATGCCTTTGAAAGGAGGGAAGCTCATAATGAATTTACTTCTATTGACCAAGAGCCCTGAATGCTCCAAGGGGACATAAAAGCATGACTGTTTGGGGGTGGTCCCAATTAACCAGCCAGTTGAGAAAAACAGAGCCCTTGGGCAACCTAATTTCCACTTCAGATTAACAAAATAATTGAAACTGAAAAACCCCCTATTTAGTTGAATAAAGTGTACTTTGGTTTGGTTTACATACTGTACAGGGAGGTCTGGGACTCTATATGGCAATAGGAATACGTACCTATAGTGTGAAGATGGATTTGTTTGCTGTCATAAAATACAGCACCAGCACAAGGAGGCATCCATTAAAGCTTGGGAAAAGATGTTAGAACTTGTTTTAAAGCCTACTGTATTCACAGGTAGACAACTCAGGGAACTTGTTCCCCAAATAGGCAATATAGACCGGAAAACACAAATAAGTTCTAAAAGGGCATAGATAATTGCAGTAGTGACAGAGGCAAAGGAATCCTTAAAAAGAATGCAGGGATGTTGAACCTAGCACAGGAGGGTCACCATTCTTTGGGGACGCCCATAATAA
Source organism: Stenella coeruleoalba (assembly GCF_951394435.1). Taxonomy (NCBI): domain Eukaryota; kingdom Metazoa; phylum Chordata; class Mammalia; order Artiodactyla; family Delphinidae; genus Stenella; species Stenella coeruleoalba. Next base: position 97,432,760 of record NC_137152.1, on the reverse strand, counting down.
AAACTCATCCTGGGACAGAGGGGCCATGCATGGCTCCCAAGAGGCTGCTTCCATATTTTTACATCGAAGTAAATTATATTGACTATATTGATTTTAGGACTTTTCACTTTATAACGAACCCCTGAAGTAGTAACAATAACCTCCTTGGTGATGGCTGCTGCAAGCTCTGAGACAGGAAGCCCCTGTTTAGGGGATGGAGCCATCTCTCTGTCTATCATTCCTCATTCAAACACTACCCCAGGCATGAAAACAAGATTGCCAATGCTAGTCGTGGCCCAGGCTGTTGGTTTCAGTTCAGTCAATGTTGACTCTGTGTTCCCATGTGCAAGGAACTGTGCCAGGAGCTATGGATGTAGAGATTGAATGAGACATAGGCCCTGCATTAAGAGACCAGTCTAGGGACCTGAAGGGGACTGGTTAGGGGACAGCAGAGGGGACAAAACAGTAAGTAGACTATTACCCAGAGTGCTATGGAAACCCAGACACAGGGTACCTAACTCAGAGAAGGGATCCAAATCTAGCCACCTAACCCAACCCTACACCGTGGGCTCAAAGCAGGCACTTCAGGGATTTGTGGAAGCCTCTGCTTTTTAATGAAAGCTCCTATTCAATGAGCACCTACTATGTACCAAGCATTGTGCTAAGTGCTTTACAGATATCATCTCATTTTTGTCGTTTGAGGGAAATAACTCTTGTCATTGCCATTTTTAAGTTGAGATGACTGAGTCATGGAGGAAGTAAGTAACCTCTCCACAGTCACAGGGATGGTAAATGGAGGACAAGAATATGTATCCAGGTCTGTCTGATGCCAGAGATTGGCTTGAGGGATTCTTTGGAGAAGCTATAAATCTGAGTATAGCACTGATCTTTTCCCCAGTTAATTTTAGGATATTTACGCATTCTACTGGTTTAAATTATGGGCTTCCTAATCATTGACTCAGAAAGGGTCTCTTTACTCTCTCTCTCTCTCTTTTTTCCATTTGGCTGTGCCATGCGGCTTGTGGAATCTTAGTTCCCTGACCAGGGATTGAACCCGTACCCTTGGCAGTGAAAGCGCAGAGTCCTAACCACTGGACCGCCAGGGAATTCCCTTTACTTTCTCTTATTATGTTATTAAATTGCTCCCCACTTCAAGGACTTCTGGGACACTTCTTATACCTCTCCTGGTTCTTTCTGTAGGTTCAAGCCGTCTTTTGTATTTCGTTTTTGGAGATTTTATAAATTTATGGGTTTTAAGGTGTATGTTTTTAAGTGATTTGTTTCCTTCTAGAACTTACAAAGTATTTCACTTTAGTATTTGAGTGGAGCTTTCTTTTGTTCACCAAGTTCCATTCCCTTATTGTTTCATAGGAGGAAATACCAGTCTTTCCCCAAGAAAGCCAAGAGGATGAAGGAACATCTGTTATGTTCCCAGATAAATAGAAAGTAGTCAGCAAAACGCACACCATCTCTGACAATAAAACCATCAGAAGCACAGACCTACCCAAAAAATAAAAAGCCAGAGCTCCCTTAGTCTCATCTCAGATTGTAAAAGGGCCCAAATCATAGCAGGAAAACTGACCTTTCTAGACTTTCTCCTGAATGACTTCCCCATTCTGGTCATTTCCAAATAGGACTATTTATGTCACTTTGCCTTTGAAGACTTCTCTTTCCTTTTTATCCCAAGGCTGATAGAAGGAAGAGGAGATTTATAGGGTTTTGTTTTCACCCCTCAAAGTCATGCTCTTATTGGGTAGCTGTCCAGTCAGGAAGCTTGGGAAACGTTTCTTGTGGTCAGACGGGAGCGAGGACGTGGGTCTGGTCAGCGGCCCTGAGGATGTTGTGACTCCTGCAAATGTTGGACTCCAAGGCGTCCAAGCTTAGAAGTCAAGACTGCTGGTGCCTCCTTGCTCACCTCCCCAGCGCTCACTTCTCTTGCCCCCTGCACTCATTTCCCCATGGCCAAGCAGTCCATATCCTGTAGGGTATAAAGCATCCGTTTCTACTTCTGGGAAATTCAACCCAGTGTAGCTTTGGGGTAAATCCCTTAAGGCTTCCAGCCATACTCCCCAGTCTGGCCTACTGGGCCAGACCCGCTATTTCACTCTAGCCATTTGGTGAATCGCCAAGTTTAGCTTAAAACAAAAGCCTCTGCAAAATGCGAGCACCTCTGTTTATGCTCTTTATTAAATCACATGAAGGTACTCTAGGTTTCGTCGTAGCCACTGAACAGGACCCATTATAAATCGGGCCCCTTGAATGAGAGAGTCGCGCTAGTCCGGGGGGAGGCGGTAGATGGCGTAGGTTGCTGAGAGCCTTAGGAGGCCACCGCTGCTGCCGCCACTCAACTTTTTATTTCCCCTCTCCTGCTGAGGTTCTCCTTGCCTCCCCTCCTTTCTCTTGTTTCTGATCCCTCCCTTTTTCTTCCTCTTCCTTTTCTCTACTCTTCTCTCCGTCTCCCCTGGCTTTGCTTTCTGGGTCAGAAGCAGAGGGGGAATGCAAAGAACCAAGAGACCCTGGATTTCACCCTTGGGACACAGCATCTTTTGCTGGTACCCTTTATCACCCGGCCAGTTCCGGGGCTCTTTTTGGAGTCACTGCCTCCCAGTGCTTCCAAGAGAGAAGCACACGTGACAGAAACGCACAAGGGTCTTGCGGACTGTGGGTCTGCATGGGGCAGGGAGGGGCAGGCTAAGGCGGGAGAGAGAGCCCGCTCCCTCCTCTGTAGCTCCACCGCCCTAGGCCACCCCAGCCTCTAAGCAGCAGCTCGGGAAGCTCTAGCTGACCAGGCCCAGCAGTAGGCTATTTAGATGCTTTTCATGCTTTTCATGCTTTGTGGTGCGAAAGGATTCAAAGCTCTGTTCTTCTGAGCTGCCTGTCCCTAGTCAAGTCGACTCTTAGGCAGGAACCAAAATGCGCTGGGCCAGCTCTCCAGCTGCAACAAAGCCAGATCTTTCCCAAGGTGCCTGCCTGTTGCTAGGAAACTATGCACTGGTACGGTGGGCGACCCCCCCCCCCCCCCGCCCGCAACAAATCCCAAGGGTGTGTGTGGACTGCAGCCAGTTAGCTCCCTAGCTCTGCCAGGAGCCCTTTGAGTTTATCCCTAAGACTCCCAGCATCCTCAAAGGGAAGTGAGAAGCATCCCACCCCCTTCCCCCTTAATACTTTCCCAAACATGAAACTGAGAAGTGAAAACCCAAGGCCGTTGTACCACCCCCTCTTATTATCAAAGTGTACAACTGCCACCCACGGCAGCTGCTACCCACGGCAGCCTTTTACTGCCTCTCAGGACGGAACGGCCTTTAGCTCCACCTTCAGAAACTTGCCCCTCCCTTCTGTGGCTGGGCCACAGAGAACTGGCCTCCTGGCTCTCACTATCCTGGAACGGGATTTAGAAGGGCAGAGTGGCACATCCCCGGCCACAGAGATCTTGTCCCTGGTGGGTTTTTGCTCTCCTCTCTGGTTTAAGAGGACAGCGTTCTTAGTTGAGGAAAGCAACAGAAGAGGAGGGAGAGAGAGGAGAGAGTTGTGCAGGGCGGAGTGGAAAACTAGGAAATCACGATTCCAGTGTCTTAGAAAGCATATCTCCTCCTGGAGGGAGGAGAAATTTTGAGATTTTTGGAAGGAATCTGGCTTGTCTCGAGTCCACTGCCTCAAGTTCTTTTGTCTTTAAAGGCTTTCTATGACCCTGTCATTCCTTCTCTCAGATCGAAAGGATGGATGTGATGGGGAAGGAGGGGATGTTGGCCGCTACGGCCTCTTCTCAGTCCTGACATTATGTGGTGGGAGATGGAGATTTCAGTGTCTCAAGCAAGACCTAGAAAGCAGGACAACGCTTTCTAAGGAGTGCAGAGGTCAGGACTGGTGCTAAGGAGAATCAGCCAACTGGTCTCGGGCTCCAGATACCTCATGGCAAGGCTGACTCTAGATTGCTCTAGGCCTGAAAATGACGTGATCTACTTAGACTCCGGCCAGCTGAACAAAGAAAAGGCATTGACCTCCCCAGACAGCACTTGAACTCTTGAGAAATTTTTTGATTTAAGTGGGTCTTTTTTTTTTTTAATATAGCAGTTCCTCCTAGAGCTAAGGCACAACAGAAAATTGCAGTTCTGCAGCCCCGTTCGTTGGCTTACGTTTCCTCTTCCTGAGAGCCTAAAACTGGCCTCCTGCCTCTTGCCATCCCTATAGACCCCTCCAGCCTTCAGGCCTCAGCCATGCTCCACCACTGGAGCAAGGCAACAGTACCCACAAGATGTGACCGTAGTCTTTGAAAATAGATTTTATTTAAAAAAAAATCATACCAAGTTCATCTTCTATGCTCCTGAAGTTAGAGTACCTCCTACTTGCCAAGCACTGTTCTGAGTTCTGGGGGAGAGAGCAGTGAACAAAACAGGCCAACTCTCCTTGAGCAGGAAAATCATTAGGGTCAAGGGTATATACATGGGCCAGGGAAAGAGAAGTGGCAGATGACTCCTAACACTCCAGTTCACTGGGTATTTTTTTTTAACCCATACCTCGCTCCCTTCCCAAAGACTACAAAAGTTAGACAGCACCAAGTAAGAGTCCTCAGTGTCCTTGCAACCTGGTAGATCGCTCCTCACTCTTACCTTTGTGATTCTTACCTCCACGCCTTTGTTCCTCTTTGCCCTCCGACATACCCTGCACTTTGGGGTGGTGGGCCACAGTTAAGATGAAATAGAAATTGTTGGACTTCAAGTTAGAAGACCCCAGATCCAAGAAAGCCATTTAACCTCTCTGACCTTAGTTTTTTGGTTTTGTTTTGTTTTGGTCTGTGAGATGGGCTCTGTGATGATATATTTTTGTAGCAAAGACTTTCCCAGGTATTAATGGCTTAACCTCAAATATTCTTAAGGCCCAAACTACCTTTTTGAAGACTAGTTGGGATGCTGTTGCCATGGCTCAGGGGGTAGTTGTTGGAGGCTTGAGTTATAAACGTGGTAAAGGGAGTGATGGATTCCAGAGACGACACAGAAGTAGGAGCAACAGGGTTCGGTAACTGACTGAATGAGGGGTCCAAAGGGAGGGGTGGGGGAGGATTCCAAGGCCTCTCTGCGTGAGCTCTGCAGCCTGAGTGACTGAGAGAAGGTGGGACCAGCTCAGTTTCATGCCCCTCATTAACCCTGCGAGGTTTAGGAACTCTTGGTTGTTCCAAACAGAAACACACTGGGTCCGTATTCATTTTAAAATAATGACGGACATTGGAGAAATGCAACCTCACTGCCTAAACTGATGTTGTTCTATTTTGATTACACAGCATTCCAGTGTCTTTCCATCCTCCCCACCCTCTGGACTTTCTGATGAGCCCCAGTCTGCCTCTCCTTCGCCCAGCTACATGTGGTCCTCGAGTGCTCCACCCCGATACTCTCCACCCTACTATCCGCCTTTTGAAAAGCCACCCCCTTACAGCCCCTAAAGAGGAATGTCTGCTGGCTATTGAGATTATTGTGGCTTTTATATTTCTGCTTTAGTGGAAGTGTGTAGGGTACAAACTTTAAAGTGTGATTCTTATGCATAAAGTTTTGCAATGGCCTGCCAGGCTAAGGAAAGATAGGGAAGAAGCTTATTTGTTATCAGTGCAGAGCAGGGGTGGCTAGACTGAGCCCAGCACTTCCAAGAAGGGCAGCGCAAGGCTGGAGAGCCATCCCAGCAAGCAGCTTGTCTTGTTTGGACCTGCATTACCCTATGGCCCCGCCTCTGTGTGCAGCAGAAGTGTGGTTGCCATCTGCTTCACTTTGTGTAAATGGAGTGTTGTCCTCCGGCCGTTGGCAGATCGCCACCCTAGCACCTTGGTTGAAGCGCCTGGCTTATAGGCCCTGTCTTTCCCTACCACTAAAGTCAGTCCCTAAGGAAAATTTCCCAGATGATGGGGCTACACGGTAGTTCCAATGAAGAGAGTTCTAAGATTTTGTTTGCTTGTGTCTGGATGCTGAAAAAAGCTGCCCATGTCTCTTACTCCTTTCTTCTCTGTATTGTAAAAATGGCTATTGTGATCATTCAGCTCAGCTTTTGTGATTGGTACCTCCCAAAGGGAAAAGTGCAATAGTCCTTTGAGTAGTGGGGAACAGGATTGATTGTTCAAGAAGCACTGAAATACACAGAACATGTGAGATGTTTTAAGTGGATCTCAGTTATACATCGGGTAACTTAGGAGACAGCGGTTCTACTACATGTTGCATTTGCTGCAGGAGATACAAATCTTACGGTTAAAATTGAGTTCAAAAATGCTAGATTAGGTTCTTGGGTCGTGTTATGATTGTTACTAATCGTTGTGACTGTTTATCTTCAAATATTGTGCTTCAATCCCAGCAAACCGCACGTATCCTGCACCCCACCCCAAAAGAATCATCTGTATTTTAATGCCACTGCTCTTATTGGTCCTTTTTTCTGTTGAGACCAATCATGACAGTGTTCAAGGTTATGAAAGTGTTACAATGCCGCTTTGTCTGCAATACCTCAAATGTAGCCAACTTGACAAATTCTTAAGTGTTATCGTAGATTTAAAATCCATCTGGCACATTGTGGTAGGTATTTGTACAGTTCTTTTAATTATACATAGCTTTAAACCTCAATCTGATGAATTTAACACTTCGGCACCATGCCTTCATTTCAGAATGAACACTTTCATTGTGATCTTATGTTAACCTGAGAATCGATTGATTTAAAGGAAGATTGATAATCCTATACTTGTACAACATAAAAATACAGGGCTACAGGAGGGTACCTAATTAGACAGTTCTGCAAACACAGAACACATACAGGAAAAATTTCCAGCCAATTTCGCTACCTCCCAACTTCATGGATTAGAGGTAGCAGGCAAATGCTGGTGCTCCCATCTACCTTGTAGACACCCAGCCATCAAGAGTTACCAAGGTACAACCAGTGTGCTCATTGTTCACAGTAAATGTTTGCAAAACATTCAGTTTAACTTTCGGCATCACGACTGATGTCTCATCTGGATTTCAAATCTGAACAACTATAATCCTTTTGTGTTATATAAAGTTACTATTATTTTCTACAGTTCTGAGCATATTAAAATTCTATTGGATTTCAAAAAGGGACTAATAACCAATTGACTTACTATACAAATATCAACTTGTAATACTCAATGAAATTTCTTGCTGTTTACACTTTACATTTTGCTTTAGTGAACGTGTATGGGTATTTAATTTTTTTAAAGGCACCATTACATAGTATATCCTACATTCATCACATTTCTTAAAGTGTCAAGATTCTATGACTCATTTCTATGTATTTTTCTTACTTTACAAAGTAACTTGAAACAGTATAGATTTTGTAACACTTAATTTGAGCAGCTTCTTTTTTTATCACATTGAACTATAAAAAGTGCATGTTACCTTAGAAAAGTTAATATTTGCTGCTTTACTCTTTTGCAAAAACATTTGCTGTAATGAAGGAATTTGTATTTCCAAAATGTACCTTGACTGCATTTTGTAATATTTACTGCTTTATTCCTAATTCTGCTTTAAAGTATTGAACTGGGCATGAAACATTAAAATATTAATCCAGAACGTGTATAACTGGATGTTGCTTAAAATCTGTATCACTGCCATGTTGGAAACCCAGACTGCTTTTGTGATGTTTCAAATTAATAAAACTATCCTCCTCCTTATCAACTTACATGTGTCTTCATGGAATCAACAGAAGTATCACAAACACTCTAAAGCAACTGACAGCAGCTGACTCACTTTTGACTATTATGGTTCAAGATACAATGGGCATGTGATTAACCAACATATAAAACCTAATGGGAAATTCTGTCATGCCGTCATCAGAAATACAGTTCCAGTCTCCTGCTACAAAAACTGAAAAACAACAGAACATAAGCTATGTAATTTCTGAAAGAACATCTTGTAAAAAATGCACTCAAAAATCAGAATTAAAACATTTTATTTTTGCCATAAGAAGCTCTACGAACTAATATCAGGTAACGGTTAATGAAAAGTAGAACTTAAAGTCATGACAGAGAAGAGTGAACAAGTATGAACATTACAGTATTGGATGGAAATGAACAAGGTTTCATATGATTGACAGAGATGAGAAAGCCAGTGCTGCTGAATTAGTATTTAATTCTTTAGAATATGCACGCCTTGACAATACAAAATACCTTCATCATTTTTACCATTTGTTTTATCTTTTTGGTACAATGGGAAAAACCCAGCATCAATTCCTCATAGCGGTTGTGTGTGTGGGATCATTACCACCAAAATGATAATCATTTAAGATTTATTCTAAAGTGAATCTTGCAAGATTGCTACAACATTTAAAAATCTTTGCTTAGGGGCTTCCCTGGTGGCGCAGTGGTTGAGAGTCTGCTTGCCGATGCAGGGGACACGGGTTCGTGCCCCGGTCCGGGAAGATCCCACATGCCGCGGAGCAGCTGGGCCCGTGAGCCATGGCCGCTGAGCCTGCGCGTACGGAGCCTGTGCTCCGCAACGGGAGAGGCCACAACAGTGAGAGGCCCGCGTACCGCAAAAAAAAAAAAAAAAAAAAAATCTTTGCTTTGTTTGAGCACTTTCATTTTGTCATCTTTTAACAAATTGCTATTTCAAAGTTCCTATCCAGAATATTTATAGGTAATTTAGCATAGGAGCAAATCTGAAGCCAACTTGAAAGGAAAAAAAGGAAGTTCAATTGCCAGAAAACTAAGTATAAAATAGGAACACCCCATGACAAGCTTTGAACAGCCTCTTGCCACAGATTTCCAACCCCATAAATATTGGGGGTGAATGGTTTTAATCCCAAAGGAGTATTCTGCATGAATTCTGAACTTTGTATATAGAGACTTGTAGAAAAACAGAAGACCCTGACATACATGCAAGTAAAAGTCTTCTGGCAAAAATACAATTTAAAGTGATTTTTCCAGTTTTCCTCCTCCCAAAAAACTCTAGAAGATACCTTCAGTAGGCCAAGTTGAAATTTCACCCTCAGAATTTACATAGAGCACAGCAGCAGCAAATAATTATATCCAGATAATTAAGAATGGATAGTTTTCCATTATAGAATTAACTCCTGGTTTGTCATAATGGCCTTGTAGAAACCACCAAGTTTTATTATGACAAACTAATTTACCTAGCAGTTTAGTCTGAAAGGACTGGAAGCTCTGCTGATATCAGTATCATTCACACTTGTAGAAGAATTATGTCTAACTGGTAAAACAGCATTAATGAAACAAACAAATTTCCACTGAAAAGATTTCAGAGTGTACCCTATAGTCAAAGAGTAATGTTATCAGTACCTACAAAGAAAGGAAACAGATATTGCAATTCCAGAGATCAGACTCTTAAGTTGTAAGGTAATTAAAAAATTTCCAAGGATTAGTTTACAAAATGGTCTTAAGGTCTCAACTCACAGAACAGAAAACGGAAAGATGCACATCATTCTAATCCTTGGTAAAGCAAAGGAGTATATTATTTTTCTTTCTTCTCATATTACTGCAAATACTGATGCCTGATACCCTCAGCTACCATCTTAAGAAACACTGAAACCATTATCTTCAAGTCTAGATTACTGTAAGAATGACGTATACATGAGAAATTATGATTAAAGCTTTAAGTTCAAAGTCAAGAAATAGACTATTTTCAAAAATACGTGGTTAAGGAGAAAGAAAATATCTATGTTGAATTAAGAAATACTTAAGCAAGGTTACAAATGACTAATAACTATGCACAACAATCTTTTTCAATATCTATTAATTTTTTTCCTTTGCAAAAATTCATTTACAGAAGTTCGACAAGTCAATCCTGTTATAAATGCTAGGCTATATATTTGTTCCAACCTGCTTCCCTTTTAGTACTAGCACTTCAATAAGTTTTTACTTTATTTTCTAAGTGTTTAAATATGTGTCATTTTAAAAGGGAGAAAGGTGGTATTTATTGTTCTCAAGATAAATGGGAATCAACAAGCCTATTTAACTTCCACGTATAGCTTCTGAATGCTATAATACTGCAGCAATTTGCAGATGGAATGGAACTTATTTTAGAAGGAGTAAAAACCTAAAAGGTCTTGCTGAAAGGAAAATACTAGATCACTGACTCAACTATGTCAAATAAAAACTTCCTATTAGAGATTCTAAGTAATATGAACATTTAAAAATATATGCCAGTAGCCTCCCGCCCAAAATATACAGGCGTCTCATTTGTGAAATTTGTCATTTATAAAGATTTATACATAAAGATTAATTTGGTGGCTTTCAGATTCAAAATTTGAAAAATGTCATGGGAATATTTTTAACCATAACAAGCAAAAAGGAAATCTCCATTTACTTCCATTCTCTGTCGCTATCATATAAGAGTGCAGAATTCAAAACAAATGCGACAGATCATTTCACCTCTTCCTGTCTGCACTACAGAGATTTGTTTTCCTTTAGTATTTTTGCCCATGGAAACCACACTGCAAAGGTATATATACAGTAGTCCAGCCACAGGTCTTTTCCAGACTATGGCAATAAAAGCAAGGTTTAATTCTAATTAGCTAAAACTACTTCATTGTTCAAATGAGAGATTTGTCTGCACGGCCATTTTCATGAGGGGCAGGAGGTTGCTATCCATTTGGGTTAGCAGAATACACAACCAAGCAGAGATTTATTCTGAAAATTTCCAGGACAACTTTAGAAGTTCTTGTTTACTTTTTATGCCATATATAAGACACGACACATTTATAGTCTCAATAATAAGAAAATTGAGAATCATCAGTAAAGTGCTAACACGGAAGGGGAAAGTTGCAAGATATACTAGGGTATGCTAATAACTCCAGTTATTTTCAAAGAACATTCAGACTGCTTCAAATTCTATTCAGGAAACTATCTCTCCAAGCTTTTTTTTTCTTTTTGCCTCTTTTAAATGTGCTGAAAGCTAACTATAAAAATGGATACTTGGGGGGGAAAAACTTCTCAATCTCTATTCAAACTTTCAGAATAATTTGCTTCTAAAAAATTATCAACAAATAATCCAACTAGACTACCTTCAGATGACATGGCAGATCAAATCAACTTGTTTTCACCTTTGTTTTACAGGTCTTCTGAAAGCCCTGACCCTTAATCCAAACCAAAACTTTCTGATATTTCAAAGGAGTTCAATAAGATTCTGGTATTATAAATTCAAACTCAGTACTGCCATCTGTTACATTCTGTTTAAAAATTGAATCATTTTCCTGCTGAATAAAAATATCTTCCCAGGTCATTGGCTTGTTCTGAGGAGTAGATGTGGTCCCTACTGGAGGTTCTTTCCCAGCATCAACCTTATACCCAATACCATCATCCTTCATGACAGGCATGGTGCCTGACTTATCAGAAAGGTATGCATATTGTCTGATCTGTAAAGACCTGCATGGATGTAAACGATAAAGCTTTGAGTCTCCAGAAGGATCTTGACTATGAACTGACTTTATGTGTGAAGACATAAACTGATAGTTGATGAAAGACTTGCCACAGGCCAAACACTGATACCTTCTCTCCCCTGTGTGATGAATTTCATGCTTTGTGCGATATTCTGCAAGAGGAAATACCTTCTCACAGTAACGGCAAGGATACTTCTTCTCCCAAGAATGAATGTTAAAATGTCTCCGCAAGCTTGTCAGACAGACATATGACCTTTTGCATACAATACAGATATAATAGACCCTTCCATCTACTATTAACTCATAGTGATCATCATGTTTTACCTTCATACGTTTATTTGCCGTCTCACTGCTAGATGTTTTTGGTATCTCATTCTCAAGTCTGGCCTCCCCTTCATCAGGGTCATCTTTGACAGGGATCACTATATCATAAGTATCTTCACCAATATTTGCATAAACCTTGCAACCCGTCGACAAGCCTTCAATTTCAGTAGCTGTATCTAAAGTAATAATCTTCTGACCCTCCATTAGATGTTTTGATCCTAAACCTGGATCATTAGTGTTTCTAGTAATTATATCTGAAATTTTTAAAGAATTAGAAAGTGGCTCTTGCAGAAGTGTAGGAATCTGCATCTTCTGTATCAACGATCCATCAAAAGCGGTATTTGGGGGGATCTCAGCCTGTGGGACCAAAGATGTATTACTGACCGCCGAGTCTGGACTGGAGCTAATAGTGTCATCATCATCATCTATAATTTCCTCCTCCTCCTCTTCATTGGCCTTGTTTCCTGTTAAAACAGCATTGTTTGGTGGCTGCTGATTCTGCACAAGTACATTGATTGAAGGAGACATATGATTTGGAAGTGAAGAACTGACATTTGGTGGTGTAGTAAGTGATGTCTGATTTAATAAAATGATGTTGGGAGTCAGATGTGTTGGGGCCGAGGATACCAATAATTTTTCACTTCCTTGTGTTTGGTTCAGAGTTGCCTGATTCACAGAAGTAGGAAGTTTCTGAGTAGGTGTGATATTTGTTAAAGGGGGAGAGCTATTGCTCGCACAAGGTGCAACATCTGAAATAGCAACAGAGCCTGGGTTAGGCTGGACCTCTGCCACTGTATTGGTACTTGGCAAAGTCTCCTTTGCAGGCAGAATCTCAGAGCAGAAAATGACGTCATCGTCGTCATCATCTGAATCGGTAACAATGATCTTTTTCATCTCATAATCTTCAGCAGATAAGGAAAAAGACTCTGTTATAATTGGCATTATAGTGGCCCCATTTTCTTGGGCTTCATCTTTTGATTTTTGTATTTCAAGGTTCTTGTCACTAGAACCAGGAGGTAAGGTTTCTGCATTACCATCCTGAGCTGTACCTGAGATGCTTTTAACCTGTGACAATGGGACACCAAGCTCTGCTATAAATTTAACTCCTAATAACTGCCCTGATTTAATTAACTCATCAAGTAAATCTGATCTAACACGAACAATTTTAGAACTATAGATATAATTGAGAATTTCTGCAAAGATCTCTGCTCTTATAAAGCTCAGTTCAACAACTTGCCCAGCAACTGAGAAGAGCTGATGGAAGTAAGTACTAGAAGCTGAAAGGATGTTCCTGTGGGCTCGGAATTTTCGGTCTTCCACAATAACGGTAACATCACAGAAGAGTCCATGGCCGCGTTGCTCATTCAAGGAGTTCAGCAGACTGCCAGAGTATTGAATGTCTGTAGCAGAAATCAGTTTTCTACTCTCCATGCCTGTAAGAGAAAGGGAAGGGGAGGATGGGAGATTAGGAAAGAAGGACAAAAGCACTTCATCATTCAGAATTTCAGCTACAGCATCATTAACTAGTTTACTGGAGTTTTACCCGAAGTTTGATATAACTTTTTGGTTTTTATATAAATTATTCTTACAGGCTGGTTTTTGGACCACATGTCAAATCTCATGACTTTCCCCTGAGAAGAGACAAGCCAGTTTTAAATTGATCTACAGATTTGAACATTAATCTCTTCCTTTGAATCTTAGATTCATGCATCACCACTAGGCTAGTTTTAAAGACTAAAATTAATTTTCTTAGTTCCAATTTTGGATTTTCTCCTCAAGAAGAGTTAAGAGTTAATTTTTTTTTTTTTTTTTTTGCGGTACGCGGGCCTCTCACCGCTGTGGCCTCTCCCGTCGCGGAGCACAGGCTCCGGACGCGCAGGCTCAGCGGTCATGGCTCACAGGCGCAGCCGCTCCGCGGCATGTGGGATCTTCCCGGACCGGGGCACGAACCCGCGTCCCCTGCATTGGCAGGCGGACTCTCAACCACTGCGCCACCAGGGAAGCCCAAGAGTTAATTTTTAACTGTCTTAAAACTTTAAGAAAAATCTTCATCATGAACACATAAAAGTTATTTCACCTGTAAATGAATGTTTTGAATGTCAGAAAAGCTTGGTGTGTGCAACACTGAGTCCAAAATATGTAGTCTTCCTAAATTTTAACTTATCTTTAAGAACATATTCAACAGCTATTCCCTGCAGCCAGTGACTAAATCAGAATTTATAAACACTGGCAATTATTACCTCTATTATTTTTCTATTCTTACTTTGATTGGGATGCCTCATCTGGATAAACTATGAAACACCTTTCTTACCCTCTCCTCTTTCTTCTTCCCCTTGCCACTTCCCCTCACCTGCCTACCCTTACAATCTCCAGAGGCGGAATGTTAAACAGAGTGCCAAATGAAGTCAGCAGATGCTGTTGTGAAAAAATAAAACAAAGGAAAAGAAAAGTTTACCATTTCTTAAAGCTCATTTGCATGAAAACACAAAACATTGAATTTTGTTGGTAAAGAATTATGAGCATTGATATGAGAACTTTCTTCACACCAAATGAACTAGTGAAAATTAAGATATAAACTTACTGGAACAGAGCAGACATCACTCTAGAAAAAAGGGGAGGGGGACTGTCAATAAATAGTATTGCTGTGTACCACCCCCAAAACAATTTTTGGCACTTTGCAGAAGATATATCCAATAACAATGACACGGAATTTAAATAAATAAATAGATAAATAAATACATGTATATATAATTAAAAATTAGTTGACCTGAGAAAACCATAATTCAAAAAGAGTCATGTACCACAATGTTCACTGCAGCTCTATTTACAATAGCCAGGACATGGAAGCAACCTAAGTGTCCATCAACAGATGAATGGATAAAGAAGATGTGGCACATATATACAATGGAATATTACTCAGCCATAAAAAGAAACAAATTGAGTTATTTGTAGTGAGGTGGATGGACCCAGAGTCTGTCATACAGAGTGAAGTAAGTCAGAAAGAGAAAAACAAATACCGTATGCTAATACATATATATGGAATCTTAAAAAAAAAATGGTTCTGATGAACCTAGGGGCAGGACAGGAATAAAGACGCAGACGTAGAGAATGGACTTGAGGACACGGGGAGAGGGAAGGTTAAGCTGGGATGAAGTGAGAGAGTGGCATGGACATATACACACTACCAAATGTAAAATAGATTGCTAGTGTGAAGCAGCCGCATAGCACAGGGAGATCAGCTCGGTGCTTTGTGACCACCTAGAGGGGTGCGATAGGGAGGGTGGGAGGGAGACGCAAGAGGGAGGGGATATGGGGATATATGTATATGTATAGCTGATTCACTTTGCTGTACAGCAGAAACTAAACATTGTAAAGCAATTATACTCCAATAAAGATGTTGAAAAATAATAAAATAAAATAAAATAGATAAGCGGGGGAAAAATTAGTTGATAAGTACTTTTGGTAAAGAAACACTTTTTATTGCTAATATTCTTTCTCTTTAGAGTTACCAAAGTAGTACCACTGTCACAGTTCTTAAGTTATATACACGTGGAAGACAGGGCGTCTCAAATATCTTCTAAATTTTTCAAAATAATAGCTTAAAAACAAAAAATAGGAGAAAAGTCTAGAAATCAAGGATTTAAAACATCATGTTATAAGACATTGCTTGTTAACGGTACCAAGGAATTCCAGGTTACCATAAAGGCATTCATCAGAAAGGGTGACCTTTGGACAGCGAGCCAGCAACCTGGGCTACTGAAATATGGGGATTTCGACACAAGTCCCTTTTCAGTGGATAGATAGGTTTTCTGAATACGGTCCCACTATTTTTGTCGTTTGCACATGGGTGTTCCCAATGGGGGAATGATTTAAATGTACGTGTCCAGGTGACACCGGGACTTGGTTTCATTTTGTTGTTTAGGTTACCTCCTCTTCCCTGTTAAGGTGGACCCAGGAACAGCACAAATCGGTCTGAACCCACCCTAACCAAGATTTGCGACCCGACTGTGGAAAAGCCGTTCCTCATTCCTGTGAGACAAATCCTTGACCGAGGGCAGGTGAAGGTGGGAAAGAGAAACACCACCCGCGAGACTGAAACAACCGACACGCGGCTCCCTGCGGCAGCTGAACCCCATCTTCCTCCTTCCACCCCCTCTTCCCATTCGCACCCGGCCGGCTGCAACCGAGGTTTTTAACCCCCATTCACGCGGAAAAGCAGCTTCTCGCAAATACAGATGGAGGTCCAGCCAGCACAGTCAGGGCGGGGGTAGTAAGGCGAGGCGAGCCGGGGAAAGTAGAAGGTGGCGAACCGGAGGGTGGGGTGTTGGGAGGGGATGAGGCCAAGCAGGCGGCATTGTTATGCCCTGGGAAGGGGACGGAAGGGGAGGATGGGCCAGGCCGAAAAGCTCTAAATCAAAGGGCTAGGAGGGGAAAAGAGGCGCAAAAAAGGCAGGCAGAGGGGCGAGGAAAACGCCGAGCGGTTCTCCGCGGTGGGCTCCCCACGCTCCGGGCCTACCCCGGGCGCCGGCAGACCCTCGGCCCCTGACGGCGGAGGGGACCGCGCCGCGGCCCTCCCGGTTCGTCCCCTCCTTCGCTCCCGGGCCCACACAAAGAAAGGGCCGGAGGAGCGGAGCCTCCGTCTCCGCCGCTTCCTGGTTCAAGTGAGGAGAAAGCGAAGGCAGGCGCGGCCCAGGGACGGAGGAAGCAGGCGCGATCCCTCGCCCCCTCCCGGGTCGCGGCCGGCTCCTCACCTGCTTCCCGGCGCTGCAGCTTCTCGTCGTCGGGCCGCGCGGAAGGGTGGGAGTCCTCCAACAACCAGAAGCCGGACTCCGCGGCGACTCGGCTCCTTCTTTAAACGTCGCTCCAGTCTTGGTCGACGTCGACGCGGCTACCGCCTCCCGCCGCCACCACTGCCACAGCTGCCCCAAGCCGCCGACAGAGGGCACCGCGCGGGGGCGAGGCGCCAAAGGCAAAGGCGCCCTCCTCTTCCGAGTGCGGTTCGGCTCTTTCCGGAGGGGCCCGAGCGTTAGGCCGCGCCGCTTCGGCGCCCCACTCCGCCTTCGGCTCCTTCCGCAGGGGGCGGAGGAAGACTGGGAAGTACCGGGAGAGCTCGGCCCCTTCCGGAGGGCGAAAGGGTGGGAAAAAGGAAAGATGGGGTAATGCGGTCACAAACGGTTGGGATGCGAGGGAAGGTAGTCGCTTTCGTCTACGTTCCGTGTAAGCTTCTAGGGAGTAAAAACTGAGAGACTAGACGGGTTTCATTTCTTTTGAAAGTTTGAAACTGCTCTATTTAATAGCCTGTTAGATGATAAACCACCTTGAAATATAATCAGAATAAATATAATCAAACAATGTATCGACTCATTATGATTTATGATAATCCAAGTTCTAGGATAACACGATGACAACTGCATTATAATATATACTTTGAAGAAATAAATTCAGTTTTTGGACAAGTACTATCTTCTTAACTGAATACTAAATGATGCAACACTATGTTAATTCCTTCATTTCAACTATCGTTTTCTGACCACCTGTTTGATCTGTACCAAATCTTATGTTAGGTTCTGTGGAATACAAAAATGAATAAACCAAGGTCTCTACCTTTTCAAAGAGCTCAGTAGATAGGTACTCAAACATCGACAAAATATTTGTAAGGTACAGAACACAGAGAAAGGAGTAGCAAACTGAATTTGAGCTGCATCTTGAAAGATAAATAATATTAACACTTGCATTGTTAATTTATTATTCTTATTTACATAGCATTTCCTCCTCAGAGGGCTTTACTGTCTGACACATGGTAGGTGTTCAATAATTGTTTAGTGAATGAATATATGAATGAGTTGTGCTAATTTTAAAAACTCTTCTGGTAATACACTTCCGACTGAGTACCACGATGAATGGAGCAATGGGATGGGTGTTTGGAGAGCAAAATATTTCCCTTTAGGCTGGTTATTGATCATATTCAACTAAAGAACAAAATAGCAGCATTTTCTTCAACAACTAGAGCCATGCACTACCTTCATTTTCTTTTAAAAAATACGTATAGGATAATATTGCATCAGTTTCCAAAAACTTGAATTGGCACTTATTTACCATTCAGTTGGAATGTCCACCAGGCTACTCACTATCTCTAATTTTCTTCAACATAAAATCAGACAAAGATGTCATCATCTATCGATCTCTCATCTATTCTACATTCTCCTCAATAAAGTAAAGCCACATAGCATAACATCAAAGTAGTGTAATACAGCTGTATTTTCACATGGAGATAAGAAATCCAAATGAAATTCCTTAGGCGTTTCTCCAAGGTTTGGTATTGTGGGAAAACAATCTATGTGGGAATTACTGCATTATTAGTTTTTGATTATGCCTTAAAATTATGAAAGTTTTATTGTTTAATATAAAAACATTTCATGGAAAATAGGAGTGTGCTGTTGTAAAAGAAACGAAGACAGATGGTAGTATTTTCCTGGTAACTGAGCATTTAACAAAACTAGTTAGCAGATTAATGACCATTTTTCTGAGTCATCCTCCCCCAAAATTTAGTAGCAAAAAAAAAAAAATTAGGAAATAAGACAAAGTACATTTTGAAAGTTTAGGATCTATTTATCTTTCAGTAGCTTAGTTGACTAAAACTAAAATGAGACATTTCTTTGAAATACAGATCACAGTGGCAGTAGCTGCCACTCTTGATATCAAATGTGTGTTGGTTACCTCTCAGTAAATTGTAAGATGCAATACATTTTCTTTTGCACCAGCACCAACAACACCAAGGCCCCCAACAGAATTGCCTTCCCTTTGTCCCTTTCCTGAAAGGGCTTTAAAAGTGTGGAGCCACAACTGAGGTATGATGAAGGCCTATTACTTCGAAGTGCAGGAAACTGTCTCTTCCCTTCTGTCCATGTCGCTCAGCCCCTAACTCAGCAAAAACTAAGCTAAAATTTAAAAGCTACCTATAACCCATGCACCTAAGGTCAATTAATCTATGACAAAAGAGGCAAGAATATACAATGGAGAAAGGACAGTCTCTTCAACAAGTGGTGTTGGGAAAGCTGGACAGCTACATGTAAATCAGTGAAATTAGAACACTCCCTCACACCATATACAAAAACAAACTCAAAATGGTTTAAAAACCTAAATGTAAGACATGACACCATAAAACTCCTAGAAAGGTACATAGGTGAAACATTCTTTGACATAAATCGTAGCAATATTTTCTTAGCTCAGTCTCCCAAGGCAAAAGAAATAAAAGCAAAAATAAATGGGACCTAATCAAACTTAAAAGCTTATGCACAGCAAAGGAAACCATCAACAAAACTAAAAGAATGGGAGAAAATATTTTCAAACAATGCAACTGACAAGGAGTTAATATCCAAAATATAAAAACAACTCATACAACTCAATATCCAAAAAACAAACAACCCAATCAAAAACATGGGCAGAACACCTAAATAGACATTTTTCCAAAGAAGACATACAGATGGCCAATAGCACAAAAAAAGATGCTCAACACCACTAATTATTAGAGAAATGCAAATCAAAACCACAATGAGATAACACCTCACACCATTCAGGATGGCTGTCATCAAAAAGTCTACAAATAATAAATGCTGGAGAAGGTGTGGAGAAAAGGGAATCCTTGTACACTGTTGGTGAGAACATAAATTGATGCAGCCACTATGGAAAACAGTATGGAGGTTCCTTAAAAAACTAAAAATAGAACTACTATGTGATCCAGCAATTCCACTTCTGGGTATATATCAGTAAAAAAACAAAAACTCTAATTCAAAAAGATACACGCACCCCAATGTTCATAGCAGCACTATTTACAAAAGCCAAGACATGGAAACAATCCAAATGCCCATCAACAGATGATTGGCTTAGAGATGTGGTACATATATATACAATGGAATATTATTATTCAACCATAAAAAAGAAGGAAATATTGCCATTTGCAGCAACATGGATGGACCTAGAGAGTATTATCCTTAGTGAAATAAATCAAAGACAAATACTATATGATATCACTTATATATGGAATCTAAAAATAATACAGATGAATCTATATACAAAACAGAAACAGACTCACAGACATAGAAAACAAACTCATGGTTACCAAAGGGTAGAGGGAGAGGGGGAGGGACAAACTGGGAGTATGGGATTAATAGATGCACACTACCATGTATAAAGTAGATAAGCAACAAGGATTTTCTGTATAACACAGGGAACAATACTCAATATCTCATAATAACCTATAATGGAAAATAATCTGAAAAAATTAATATATATATATATATAACTGAATCACTTTGTTGTACACTTGAAACTAACACAATATTGTAAATCAACTATACTTCAAATTTAAAAAAATTTAAAAAGAAAAAAGTTACCTATAATTAAAGGGGATCCAATGATCAGGAAAGGAATTTTTTGGTAGGAAAAGCAGAGCAGACCAAGAAATCTGAGTGGCCTTAACAGCTGCTTTTGGGACAAGGTCTTTGGAAAGTTTCATTAATTTTCTGTTTCTCAACAAGTTATTTCACCTTTCACTTTCTTTTTATCTGAAGGCTTAACCCTACTTCAAACAACATAGTAGCTTTTAAAGACAAGAACCTTTATCAAATGGATTTGGAGGTATCAATTGTTTCACATTCTAAAAAGATTTTTGATTGGCTGATAATGGAATCAGGTTTTATAACCATGTGTCAGTTTGCTTGCCTTTGCCTTTTTTGAACTTGATTATGAATTCCATGAGGCCAGCAACTGTCCTCTCCTGTGTTAAAATGTCAAGAATCTTGTGGATGCTTAATATATATTAATTGATGACAATAAAAGATAAAAAACCAGGACTTCCCTGGTGGCGCAGCGGTTAAGAATCTGCCTGCCAATGTAGGTGACACGGGTTCGAGCCCAGGTCCAGGAAGATCCCACGTGCCACGGAGCAACTAAGCCTGTGCACCACAACTACTGAGCCTGCGCTCCAGAGCCCGCGAGCCACAACTGCTGAGCACGCGTGCCACAACTACTGAAGCCCACGCGCCTAGAGCCCATGCTATACAACAAGAGAAGCCACCGCAATGAGAAGTCCGCGCACCGCAATGAAGAGTAGCCCCGGCTCGCCGCAACTAGAGAAAGCCCACGTGCAGCAACGAAGACCCAATGCAGCCAAAAATAAATAAATAAATAAATAAATTTTTAAAAAGATAAAAAACGGCATTCATTCAGTCCTAGAGCCCTTCCACTGAGTTATGCTTAGCTACACAGATTTAGTAAGGTCACTACACAAGTATAAAAAGAAACCACAGTAAGGTATAGTGGAAATAACAAAGACTTGGGCAGATGTGAGTGGGTTGGGATTCTGGTACTCCCACTTAGCTGTGTGACCTTGAGCCTGATTCTTCATATGTAAAATAGAGATAATAATACCTTCCCATAGAGTTGTTTTGAGGATTAAATGAGTTAACTACCGATAGTGTCAAACTGTGTACAGTTTCCAAAATATGACATGGTGTTTACTGCTTTCATGTCTGTGCCTGGAACCCTAAGCCTGTAATAACCATTCCTTTTGTATTCACACTGTGCCTCTCCTGTTGTTTGGCAAGTGCCTGGTCTTCAAGAAAGACACAACTCAAACACTAACATGTTTGTGAAGCCTGCCTTGATGGTAGATGATAGACAGATATGGTTACTTAATATTGAAGGAATGAGTGTCTGGAACCCAGTAGGTTCTAAATATATGTTTGCTTTTTCATCACTCTCCCCTTTTCTGCTTTATCCCAACAATTCTCTCTTTAAGTGACTTGTTTGATACAGTTGATTCTCCTTTTCTTCTAAAGTCAATTGGATAGGGATATATAACCCTCCTACTGAGAAAAAGGAAGTGGATATTGCCGACAATAATACAATCTACCCCCCAAAAGCAACAGGTAGCTTATTTCGAATATGAAAAAAGTTGAGAGAATATACTACAAATGTGTCCTTTGTGAAAAATTACTTGGCAATATGAAATCAAATCTGATAAGAAATGAGTCAAAATGAAGAATTAAGAACGGACATTTTGCAGTGCGCCAGTCTATGTAAATGGAGGACTAAGACCAAACAACAAGGTTATGAATATGTGATAGAATGAAACTATTATAAACCCTGACACAATAAAAATCCATTCATTCATTTGTTCATTAAATACATATCACTTAGTACCTACTCCGTGCCAGGCAATGCTCTACACACTGTGGATACAATCATCATCAAGATGAAGTCGCAGTCTTCATGAAACTTAGATTCTAATGGGAGAGACATACAGTAAACATATTATCTAAATATATAACATAATATCAGATAGTAATGAGTGCTATGAAGAAAAATAAATAGCATAAAGGGGGAGAGAATAATGAGGGTGCTATTGTAAATAGTGTGGTCAGGGACGACCTCTCTGAAAAGATGATGGATGAGCAAAGAACGGAATGAACTAAGGGAAAGAGCCATGCAAATATCTGGGGAAGAGCACTCTAGGCAGTGGAACATGTCAATGCCCTTCAACCAAAGACCATCAGGAACTTACTCATAGCTGACAAGTTGGGTTTATTATTCTTTGCAGGCAGGGAGAATGAACACCATAGGGAACCATGGGGTGTTTCAGTAAGAGAATGTTAGAAAGAACCTACTATAGTATTTGAGTGATTTACGGGAGGGTCTAAGGAAGTGGCAGTTCGCTCTAAATCAGATGCTGTCAGAAAGCAGGGGCAATTGTATGATTGGGCATCTCAATAACCTCATACATAGGGAGGGCAGACTAGGGCAAAGATAAAGCTGTAATTGATAAAGTAGCAGTCACCCATTTTGGCCAAGAGAGGGGGTGTTTGGTGTTTTCTGGGTGGCACAGTGACTTTTTTTTTGTCTGTGCTTAGACAAAATTATGAAGTGGTCTTATTTCGTCTCACGTTGTCAGTCATCTAGTGACCTTGTCTTAGATTGGTGTTCTGTGAGTTTACGTCCAACAGAAGAACATGGCCTGAGCGCTAGTCAGCTTCCAGATATCAGGGGCTGCTTCCCAATCCATTTTCTCTAACAACAAGTGAAAAGCCTTAGAATATAAGGAATAAATTTTAGAGGTGGTGGGAGAGGAGGGAGGAGGTATAATATTGGCTATCTCCTCATCTTTAGTAGAAAATAGTTAATAGTGCATTATTATTGTATGGGACATACTTATACTAAAACATTATTCATTGTCTAGCTGAAATTCAAATGTAAGCGAACCTACTGTATTTTTTTTCTTTTTGCTAAATCTGACAACACTAAAATAAAAACACTGTCAGCTGCATAGGAAATACTTTGAATACTTGGTGCTTTTTCTTCTCGTCCCACTTAGATTTTTATTTGAAATCAGGATAGACTCAGAAAAAAATATGTAATTCGATTTGAGCCATTCCTATATATTCTACATGTACATAGACGCCCACATCTGTGCATATATTGATATTATGTATATGTACGTATGTACATACATACACACACACGAGAAACAGTAAAAGCATCCAATAGTATAGAATATGTAACACACACGCACAGAAGGCACCTGGAACACAAGCAGAATTGACTGTGTTGGTGATACGGCCACTCAGTGAAATGTATCTTGTGGTCTGTCATCCTTCCTTTCGGTCATTTCAAGTACGAGGCTGAGAAAAACACGGTCTCCGATCCAACTTGGACCTGGCGCGCCTCCTGAGGAACCGGAAGGATGATAGGAACCGATTGCAGCGGCGGTTTATTTACACGGATGCACACACCCCTTTCACGTCGGCGGGAGGCCACGTAGGCCTGGGGAAGGATTTTGCCGGCGTACCCGGAATGGTTTCCTCAGCGTTGGTTGGGCGGGGGAGGGTAGCGCAGCGGCGCGTTCTGGGAGCCGAAGAGACCGAGATCTTCCCGGGCTCTTGAGAGTGTTACTTCTTTCGCGGCAACAATGGCTCGAGTGTCTCGCTCGCGCGGCCCGGAGTGGGAAGCATCGCAGTTCGTCGAAGAGCCCCGAGCCCGCGGGGCAGCCGCTCTCGTTCGCACTCTTGCTCTCGGCCCGGGGACCGGAATGGCCTCAGCCATCAGCTGGGTGGCCTCAGCCGAGGCTCCCGAAACCAGCTCTGCGGCCCTGGCTTGCGGTGTCCTTCGCGAGAGCTGCCCTCGGCACCTCGGTGCTCCCCTTCCGCTTCTGCGTCCTCGTCCGCTGAGCGCTGCCGCCACTCGCGCCGCTGCGGGAGCGACGAGCCGGGACCCAGCCTCCTGGACCGGGAGGAGGTGAGTGATGCGGCCGCACCTTCGCTCTGAGGAGCCCACTTGCCTTCAGAGTTCGCTTCATCTCTCATCCCGCTTCTGAACGGTTCCAATTAAGCATTTTCTACCTTCTTTGCGCCCATTTCCATCTTTTGCTTCAGTCCACGACAGCTCCTTATTTGCCCTTTTTCTCCCTTAATTCTCACTCATCCTTGGGCACCTTCATACGGTGCTGTGACCCCTCCACCCCCTTTCACCTCTGGTCTGGCAGAAGACACGGCCAAGGGTCCCAGACCTATTTACGTTGTGTTATCATTTGTGAGCAAGTTTTTATTCCCCACTAGACTGAGTTCGTGGAAAGGAGGAGCCCGATTTTACTCATCACAGAATTCGCAGTGCCTAGCACTTAGTAAGAGCTCAACCATTGTGTGTTGAATGAATGAACAGATTGGTTTGAGATGATAACAGGATGTGTAAGTGGAAATTCTTTGTAGGGAGTTGGGAAGGGTTGAGATTAAGGGTTTAAACTGGAGAAGAGAAAACCTTCCCCCACGACAGGATTGGATGAACGTAGGAAAAGCAATGTGCGTAACTGCAAATGGGGCTACCTTGAGAAAGGTCTTGTTAAATGGTCTCAATCTTGACCTTGAAGAATGAGGGAAGGGTGAGATCAATTTTCCTCTAATGAAAGTGAGTATTGGAGCGGAAAAATAGTTTAAGAAGGAAAAGTTCTAATTATTGCTGTGTAAGTAGTCATACCTCCCAAGTGCCTTGAATGTGTTAAAAATGAGAAATTTACAAACATTACAGGCATTGAGGGGCAGGTTGAAATTACAACAGTTGGGAGATGTCTTGATGATTTTTTTTCTTCCAGCAGTGGAAGGTAATAAAGCATAGTGAGGAGGAAGATAGTGGATGGATTCAGACTGCCTGAGTTTGAAGCCCTGCTTTGCCACTTAATACCTGTATAACTTTGGGTATTGAGAGTTTACCCGAGCTACTCTGTGGTGTTGCTGCCTCAGCGTCCATTTTGTTTGCAGGGTCTAGCCCTCTCCTGTAAGCACATGCCCTAGATAGCAACCCGTAAAATCACAAGCAAATGTAAGTTCCTGATATGACTTCCCTAACAGCCCCTGTGATCTGCAGTCTCCCCTGCCTCCCAGTGCCGGTATGCTGTATGGCCCCCTTAGAGAAGACCCTCGTGGGGCTTACCAAAACCCCCGCTCTTTTGGTTTAAATTGACCAAAATGTCCCTAGCCTGGGAACCCCAAAGCACTCCACCCACAGACTGTAATAAAAGCATGTGCCCCAGGTCCTGTCACTCTCTGCACCCTATCTTGACCTCCCCATGTAACCCCTCGAGGTGTGCTGGATACTTCCTACCGGACCTGTGAGTAATAAACTTCTCTATTTCAATTTCTCTTGTGGTCTGTTGTTGAACTTTGGCTCACCATCTGGCACCCTGTGCTCCACTTAACAAATGTTAATTTAAGGAAGTCAAAACATTGGGCAAATTACTTAACCTCTCCAAGGTACATTTCTTCACCTGTAAAAACAGGGATAAAAATAGTGCTGACATTTTTAGGGTTGTTGTAATGATTTAGTGCCTGGAACATAATACACATTATGTTTTAGCTATTAGGTTTTCACACCTGGGAGGAGGAACAGTAAAAATAGTCCTGAGTTATATTGGAGACCTACCTCTCCAAGTTATATGTTTCAGAAAGGTCACCCACAATCTGTGTCAATCAAAAAGCAAACAGGTTATTTTAGAATCCCAACCAAAAGGTGTAGGAACAGCTTGGATGAAATTTGCATTTGTGCATGTAGAAGATAATTCATCTTGAGTCCAGATGAAACCAGGTAGCAGCAGGGACTGTTTTAATGGTCTCTTATTCACCCTGTTGGTGAGAGAGGTAATCCCTCCCTAGGGTTATGGGGCAGCTGAACATAGGACACCTGACACTGGACACATAAGATCCACTATGCAGGGATAATCTGGAACTGCACCTGTCCCTTTAATAAAGAGGGTTGTTTGGCTAGGGGACCTTTTCTGCAGGAGCAGAGTGGGAAGGGGAATTTGCAGTTAGGCCGTTGGAGGCCCTACTGGTTTCCCCAGATGTCAAAGCAGCACATAATATTGGGCCTTAATTTTAGGCCCTACACCACAAGGACTGTGTGTCTTTACAGTCTGGCAGGCATCATTGGCCCCTATACTTATATATTCCAAGGGCTATTATTTGTATGTTTACTTTTAGATTATCTGCTTCTGGAACTGGGTGACCCTCTGAGTCCAAATCTGCAGTTATAATACCTTTTCCTCTGAATAAAGAAGTAAAAAATAATTTATTTAAGCAATGAGACCAAATATATTTATTTTGTAAGGATTAAAAAAAAAACAGACACAAGCAGCTAAACTTTGGAGAATTGAGCCTCTTGTTAGTTTTCTCCTTTTCTTTTTTTCAGTTTATGAGTAATAGTAAATACTAAACAGAAGAAATGACAAACATTATAATAAAACAAAAAAAATTTAATGTCCTCCAAAGAACAGATAGACAATGTACTCCTTTTCCAAAAAGGAACTAAAGGAAAAACAAAGAAAACAAACCCTGGATCTCATTGAATACAACTTCTGTAACATAGAACTTTTCAGAGCTCCCTTTATTTTCTACTTCTTGTAGTGCTTCATTTTTTTTCAAAATTGAAATATTTACTTGACAGAAAATTTTTGAATTTGGTAAAGAAATGGCAATAACTGGTACATACATTAATTCAAAATATTTCTACTAAGCACCAAATAGTTCCCAAATTTTTCACCAAGAACCTCTTCATCACTGAAAGAATGCCTAAAATGTAATCAGTTTAGTTAGGTTTTTAATCAAGAAATCTAAAGATGCCAATCAGTAGTGCTTCATTTTTAAAAGCTGTCTTTACTAGGTCCTGGGTTTCTGAAAACTAAAGTTTTAACCAAATTGGAACAGACTTCTTTTTCCTTTCATAAATATGCATAAACAAATGAAGTTATTTCCAAATGTAAAACTGTTTCTGTCACATATTGCAGAAGATGAAATGAGCAATTAGGAGCTCTGTCATGCATGCGGCAGAAGGGATGCGCTTGACAGCCTCCCAGGCTGCATTTCTAGCCTGGCTGTTCAGGCTGTCTGTAGTCTGTACCATTTGATGGTACTATCAGAACATCAGACCCTAAGTGTTAAGTTTACATTTATACCAAGTTTTTTATTAATTTAAAGTTTAAAACATAAAGGGAGAATAGAATAACTGGACTTGTTGAATTTGAATATATATAAAATTTATATATATAATATATATATATAATGGAATTCAGCTTTTTTTTTTTTTGCGGTACGCGGGCCTCTCACTGCTGTGGCCTCTCCCACTGCGGAGCACAGGCTCCGGACGTGCAGGCTCAGCAGCCATGGCTCATGGGCCCAGCCGCTCCATGGCATGCGGGATCCTCCCGGGCCGGGGCACGAACCCGCGTCCCCTGCATCGGCAGGCGGACTCTCAACCACTGCGCCACCAGGGAAGCCCGAATTCAGCTATTTTTAAATTTTTTAATTTCCATATTTAAATTTATATTTCATAACATTTCTACCTATTGAAATCCATGAGTTCACACCAGTACCTCAAATTCCAATCCATAGCACAGCATTCATTCTAGCTTTCCCCGTTTTTCTAGAATTCACCTATTGAGTTATAATTTACATGCCTATATCTTCTGGAAAATTAAGTGAGATAGGATTAGAGAATTGGGAGCTCCTGAAGTATGAGGACTTTCTGCAAAGAATCCTTGTTTTAGACTGAATTGTGTGCCCCCAAAATTCATATGTTGAAGCCCTAACCCTCGAAGTGACTGTAATTGGCAATAGGGCTTTTAAGGAGGTAATTAAGTTTAAATAAGCTCATAAGGATGAGACCCTAATTCAGTAGGACTGGTGTCCTTATAAGAAGAAGAGACACCAGAGATCTCGGTCAATCAGTATCTCTCTGTCTCTCTCTCTCTCTCCTTCTATCTCCCCCTTATCCTCCTCTCTCCCTCTACTCTTCCTCTCTCCCTCTCTCCCCACTCCCACCTCTCCTGACCTGAGCACAGAGGACACAGAGAAGAGGCCAAGCAAGAAGGTGGCATTCTACAAGCCAGGAACAGAGGTCTCACCAGAAACCAACACTGATGTCACCTTGATCTTGCATTTCTTTTTTTTTTAAATTTTATTTAATTTTATTTATTTTTTTAAACAGCAGGTTATTAGTTATCCATTTTATACATATTAGTGTATATATGGCAATCCCAATCTCCCAATTCATCCCACAACCACCACCACCCCCCGCCACTTCCCCCCCTTGGTTTCCATATGTTTGTTCTGTACATCAGTGTCTCAATTTCTGCTCTGCAAACTGGTTCATCTGTACCATTTTTCTAGGTTCCACGTATATGCGTTAGTATACGATATTTGTTTTTCTCTTTCTCACTTACTTCACTCTGTATGACAGTCTCTAGATCCATCCACGTCTCTACAGATGACTCCATTTCTTTCCTTTTTATGGCTGAGTAATATTCCATTGTATATATGCACCACACCTTCTTCATTCATTCGTCTGTCAATGGGCATTTAGGTTGCTTCCACATCCTGGCTATTGTAAATATTGCTGCAATGAACATTGGGTGCATGTGACTTTTTGAATTACAGTTTTCTCTGGGTATATGCCCAGTAGTGGGATTGCTGGGTCATATGGTAATTCTATTTTTAGTTTTTTAAGGAACCTCCATACTGTTCTCCATAGTGGCTGTATCAATTTACATTCCCACCAACAGTACAAGAGGGTTCCCTTTTCTCCACACCCTCTCCAGCATTTATTGTTTCTAGATATTTTTATGATGGCCATTCTGACTGGTGTGAGGTGATATCTCATTGTAGTTTTGGTTTGCATTTCTCTGATAATTAGTGATGTTGAGCATCCTTTCATGTGTTTGTTGGCAATCTGTATATCTTCTTTGGAGAAATGTCTATTTAGGTCTTCTGCCCATTTTTGAATTGGGTTGTTTGTTTTCTTGATATTGAGCTGCTTGTAAATTTTGGAGATTAATCCTTTGTCACTTGCTTCATTTGCAAATATTTTCTCCCATTCTGAGGGTTGTCTTTTGGTCTTGTTTATGGTTTCCTTTGCTGTGCAAAAGCTTTTAAGTTTCATTAGGTTCCATTTGTTTATTTTTGTTTTTATTTTCATTACTCTAGGAGGTGGAACAAAAAAGATCTTGCTGCAATTTATCTCAAAGAGTATTCTTCCTGTGTTTTCCTCTAAGAGTTTTATAGTGTCCAGTCTTACATTTAAACTCTAATCTATTTTGAGTTTATATTTGTGTATGGTGTTAGGGAGTGTTCTAATTACATTCTTTTACATGTAGCTGTCCACTTTGCCCACCACCACTTATTGAAGAGGCTGTCTTTTCTCCATTATATATCCTTGCCTCCTTTGTCATAGATTAGTTGACCATGGGTGTGTGGGTTTATCTCTGGGCTTTCTATCCTGTTCCATTGATCTATGTTCCTATTTTTGTGCCAGTACCATATTGTCTTGATTACTGTAGCTTTGTAGTATAGCTAAAGTCAGGGAGTCTGATTCCTCCAGCTCCGTTTTTTTCCCTCAAGACTGCTTTGACTATTCGGGGTCTTTTGTGTCTCCATACAAATTTTAAGATTTTTTGTTCTAGTTCTGTAAAACATGCCATTGGTGATTTGATAGAGATTGCATTGAATCTGTAGATTGCTTTGGGTAGTATAGTCATTTTCACAATATTGATTCTTCCAATCCAAGAACATGTTATATCTCCCATCATGTTTGTATCATCTTTAATTTCTTTCATCAGTGTCTTATAATTTTCTGCATACAGGTCTTTTGTGTCTCTAGGTAGGTTTATTCCTAGGTATTTTATTCTTTTTGTTGCAGTGGTAAATGGGAGTGTTTCCTTAATTTCTCTTTCATATTTTTCATCACTAATGTATAGGAATGCAAGAAATTTCTGTGCATTAATTTTGTATCCTGCATCTTTACCAAGTTCATTGATTAGCTCTAGTAGTTTTCTGGTGGCATCTTTAGGATTCTCTATGTATAGTATCATGTCATCTGCAAACAGTGACAGTTTTACTTCTTCTATTCCAATTTGTATTCCTTTTATTTCTTTTTCTTCTCTGATTGCCATGGCTAGGACTTCCAAAGCTATGTTGAATGATAGTGGTGAGAGTGGACATCCTTGTCTTGTTCCTGATCTTAGAAGAAGTGATTTCAGTTTTTCACCATTGAGAATGATGTTTGCTGTGGGTTTGTTGTATATGGGCTTTGTTATGTTGAGGTAGGTTCACTCTATGCCCACTTTCTGGAGAGTTTTTATTATAAATGGGTGTTGAATTTTGGCAACAGCTTTTTCTGCATCTATTGAGATGATCATATGGTTTTTCTTCTTCAATTTGTTAATATGGTGTATCACATTGATTGATTTGTGTATATTGAAGAATCCTTGCATCCCTGGGATAAAACCCACTTGATCATGGTGTCTGATCCTTTTAATGTGTTGTTGGATTCTGTTTGCTAGTATTTTGTTGAGGATTTTTGCATCTATATTCATCAGTGATATTGGTCTGTAATTTTCTTTTTTTGTAGTATCTTTGTTTGGCTTTGGTATCCGGGTGATGGTGGCCTCGTAGAATGAGTTTGGGAGTGTTCCTTCCTCTACAATTTTTTGGAAGAGTTTGAGAAGGATGGTTGTTAGCTCTTCTCTAAATGTTTGATAGATTTCACCTGTGAAGCCATCTGGTCCTGGACTTTTGTTTGTTGGAAGATTTTTAATCACAGTTTCAATTTCATTACTTGTGATTGGTCTGTTCATATTTTCTATTTCTTCCTGGTTCAGTCTTGGAAGGTTATACCTTTCTAAGAATTTGTCCATTTCTTCCAGGTTATCCATTTTATTTCCATAGAGTTGCTTATAGTAATCTCTCATGATCCTTTGTATTTCTATGGTGTCCATTGTAACTTCTCCTTTTTCATCTCTAATTTTATTGATCTGAGTTCTCTCCCTCTTTTTCTTGATGAGTCTGGCTAAAGGTTTATCAATTTTGTTTATCTTCTCAAAGAACCAGCTTTTAGTTTTATTGATCTTTGCTATTGTCTTCTTTGTTTGTATTTCATTTATTTCTGCTCTGACCTTTATGATTTCTTTCCTTCTACTAACTTTGGGTTTTGTTTGTTCTTCTTTCTCTACTTCCTTTAGGTGTAAGGTTAGGTTGTTTATTTGAGCTGTTTGTTGTTTCTTGAGGTAGGATTGTATTGCTGTAAACTTCCCTCTTAGAACTGCTTTTGCTGCATCCCCTAGGTTTTAGATCGTTGTGTTTTCATTGTCATTTGTCTCTAGGTATTTTTTGATTTCCTCTTTAATTTCTTCAGTGATCTCTTGGTTATTTAGTAGTGTATTGTTTAGCCTCCATGTGTTTGTGTTTTTTACGTTTTTTTCCCTGTAATTGATTTCTAATCCCATAGCGTTATGGTCGGAAAAGATGCTTAATATGATTTCAATTTTCTTAAATTTACTGAGGCTTGATTTGTGACCCAAGATGCGATCTATCCTGGAGAATGTTCCGTGCGCAATTGAGAAGAAAGTGTAATCTGCTGTTTTTGGGTGGAATGTCCTATAAATATCAGTTAAATCTGTCTGGTCTATTGTGTCATTTAAAGCTTGTGTTTCTCTATTTATTTTCTGTCTGGATGATCTGTCCATTGGTGTAAGTGAGGTGTTAAAAGTCCCCCACTATTATTGTGTTACTGTTGATTTCCTCTTTTATAGCTGTTAGCAGTTGCCTTATGTATTGAGGTGCTCCTATGTTGGGTGCATATATATTTATAATTCTTATATCTTCTTCCTGGATTGATCATTATGTAATGTCCTTCCTTGTCTCTTGCAACATTCTTTATTTTAAAGTCTATTTTACCTGATATGAGTATTGCTACTCCAGCTTTCTTTTGGTTTCCATTTGCATGGAATATCTTTTTCCATCCCCTCACTTTCAGTCTGTATGTGTCCCTGGGTCTGAAGTGGGTCTCTTGTAGACAGCATATATATGGGTCTTGTTTTTGTATCCATTCAGCGAGCCTGTGTCTTTTGGTTGGAGCATTTAATCCATTCATGTTTAAGGTAATTATTGATATGTATGTTCCTATGACCATTTTCTTAATTGTTTTGGGTTTGTTTTTGTAGGTCCTTTTCTTCTCTTGTGTTTCCCACTTAGAGACGTTCCTTTAGCATTTGTTGTAGAGCTGGTTTGGTGGTGCTGAATTCTCTTAGCGTTTGCTTGTCTGTAAAGCTTTTGATTTCTCCTTCAAATCTGAATGAGATCCTTTCCGGGTAGAGTAATCTTGGTTGTAGGTTCTTCCCTTTCATCACTTTAAGTATATCATGCCACTCCCTTCTGGCTTGTAGAGTTTCTGCTGAGAAATCAGCTGTTAACCTTATGGCAGTTCCCTTGTATGTTATTTGTCATTTTTTCCCTTGCTGCTTACAATAATTTGTCTTTAATTTTTGCCAATTTGATTACTATGTGTCTTGGCGTGTTTCTCCTTGGGTTTATCCTGTATGGGACTCTCTGCTTCCTGGACTGGGTGGCTATTTCCTTTCCCATGTTAGGGAAGTTTTGAACTATAATCTCTTCAAGTATTTTCTCAGGTCCTTTCTCTCTCTCTTCTCCTTTTGAGACCCCTATAATGTGAATGTTGTTGTGTTTAATGTTGTCCCAGAGGTCTCTTAGACTGTCTTCATTTCTTTTCATTCTTTTTTCTATATTCTGTACCGCAGCAGTGAATTCCACCATTCTGTCTTCCAGGTCACTTATCCGTTCTTCTGCCTCATTTATTCTGCTATTGATTCCTTCTAGGAATTTGTATTTTTCATTTCAGTTATTGTACTGTTCATCTTTGTTTGTTTGTTCTTTAATTCTTCTAGGTCTTTGTTAAACATTTCTTGCATCTTCTTGATCTTTGCCTCCATTCTTTCTCCGAGGTCCTGGATCATCTTCACTCTCATTATTCTGAATTCTTTTTCTGGAAGGTTGCGTATCTCCACTTCATTTAGTTGTTTTTTTGGGGTTTTATCTTGTTCCTTCATCTGGTACGTAGCCCTCTGCCTTTTCATCTTGTCTCTCTGTGAATGTGGTTTTTGTTACACAGGCTGCAGGACTGTAGTTCTTTTTGCCTCTGCTGTCTGCCCTCTGGTGGATGAGGCTATCTAAGAGGCTTGTGGAAGTTTCCTGATGGGAGGAACTGGTGGTGGGTAGAGATGGCTGTTGCTTGGTGGGCAGAGCTCAGTAAAACTTTAATCAGCCTGTCTGCTGGTGGGTGGGGCTGGGTTCCCTCCCTGTTGGTTGTTTGGCCTTAGGCGACCCAACACTGGAGCCTACCTGGGCTCTTTGGTGGGGCTAATGGCAGACTCTGGGAGGGCTCACACCAAGGAGGACTTCCCAGAACTTCTGCTGCCAGTGTCCTTGTCCCTGTGGTGAGCCACAACTGCCCCCCGCCTCTGCAGGAGACCTTCCAACACTAGCAGGTAGATCTGGTTCAGTCTCCTACGGAATCACTCCTCCTTCCCCTGGGTCGTGATGTGCACACTACTTTGTGTGTGCCCTCCAAGAATGGAGTCTATGTTTCCCCCAGTTCAGTCAGAGTCCTGCAATTGATTCCCACTAGCCTTTAAAGTCTGATTCTCTAGGAATTCCTCCTCCCGTTGCCAGATCCCCAGGTTGGGAAGCCTGACGTGGGGCTCAGAACCTTCACTCCAGTGGGTGGACTTCTGTGGTATAAGCATTCTCCAGTTTGTGAGTCACCTGCCTAGCAGTTATGGGATTTGATTTTATCGTGATTGCACCCCTCCTACCGTCTCATTGTGGCTTCTCCTTTGTCTTTGGATGTGGGGTATCTTTTTTGGTGAGTTCCAGTGTC
Organism: Stenella coeruleoalba; assembly: GCF_951394435.1. Classification (NCBI taxonomy): domain Eukaryota; kingdom Metazoa; phylum Chordata; class Mammalia; order Artiodactyla; family Delphinidae; genus Stenella; species Stenella coeruleoalba. Next base: position 97,398,812 of record NC_137152.1, on the reverse strand, counting down.
TTCCTGTCGATGATTGTTCAGCAGTTAGTTGTGATTCCAGTGCTCTCACAAGAGGGAGTGAGAGCACGTCCTTCTGCTCCGCCATCTTGAACCAATCCTCGATCTTGGATTTCTAACCTCCAGAACAGTGAGAAAATAAATTTCTGTTGTTTAAGCCACCCAGTCTATGGTATTTTGTTATGGCAGCCCTAGCTGACTAATACAATACTGAACCACAGTAAGTCTTTTAAAAATGTATTTTTAAAATATGTTATAACGTTTATTAAATCCAGTGCCTATTTTAAATTTTTTAATTAAGTGAGGAACTTTAAGTGCGTCTCACATATTTCTTCTTTCTTGTGATTTATCCTTTTATGTCCCTTAAGTTTTAAAAATATGGAACATACCTAAGAATTAAAACATGTTGCCAGTGGATTTTAGCATGCTAATTGTTCTTTTTAAATTATAATTCATGGGGTGCTAATTTCCTATTCATAGAAGGGTTCCGTGTTAAGACAAATAATGCATTTATGTTATTTTGAATTTTTTTTTCTTCAACTAACCCAATAACAGATTGCATGCCAGATTTTAGCATTACAAAGGGATTTTAAAGATGAACATGTCAGTATGGTTTTGTTTAGTTAATTTTCCTATATACAATACTATCTGAAGGTTTAATGCTTCTTCTTTTTCCTTGTTTCTTTTCTCTTTGGTGCTCTTTATTAGCTGCTGCTTCCCTCTCCTCTATTTCCGTGTCTACTTTAGGTTGAGTTGAGACAATGTGCTTCACAGATAAACTTCTAATTTGTGACTAGTTGATAAAGCATTATTATTAGAAACTTGTACTTACAGATATCCGTATAAGAACATGAAATCAGAGAATTAGAGTTGGAAGGTGCCCTAAAAATAATTTTCTAGGCAATATCTAAATTATTCCAGATGTGATGTTAAGAGGAAAAGACTGTGATACAGAAATGCCCTTTTTAAGCTATTGTAGAAGGCTAATAATACTCATTTTCAGAATTCTCTTACAACAGGATGAAATCTCTATACTGTAGTGTGTTAGGTTCTTACTCTGGGGAGACACAACAATTGCTACTGTACCGTATGTCTGTTCCACATGTAGAATGAAATTATGAAGTCTTCCCTCAGCCTTCTTATGTCCAGTTTCTTTCATCTTTCCTTATGATTCCTATTTCCCTGCATTTGCCCTGTGGTTTCTTCTGAAAATATAAATCCTTCATGCTGCTTTCAGTGTGAATAGCATTTTGTTAACTCGAAAGCATTATGCAAATGTAAATGATTATTCTACTATTTTGAAGGTGGTTGGCCAATAAGCTGTACTGTTACAAAAGCAGTCAGATGCTGGCTTTGAATGGTTCTTGGACAATCAGTTTGTTACTGAAAATTTTTAAGTGTATATTTTTATACTCTGTGGTCCATATTTTATCACTTTTCTGATTCTTACTACAGTTTTCTTTAAATTCAGCTCTGATGAACATACAGCAGTACAGGACAAAGAGCCAAAGAAAAGCACCACTTTAGCTTCTACTTCAGAAGGTATTTTTTAAATATAGGACTTTTTTATTGAGAAGTTTAAAAAATACATTTATAAATAGTTGAATATTAGACTTTACTCAAATCGCCTGTCATCAATTCCTTTTCAGTATTTTTTTTTTTTTTTTGCGGTACACAGGCTTCTCACTGTTGTGGCCTCTCCCGTTGCGGAGCACAGGCTCCAGACGCTCAGGCTCAGCGGCCATGGCTCACGAGCCCAGCCGCTTCCCGGACCGGGACCTGAACCCGTGTCCCCTGCATCGGCAGGCGGACTCTCAACCACTGCGCCACCAGGGAAGCCCATCTTTTCAGTATTTTTAATACAATAAAATTGATGCTCAGAAATACTTCTTTAGAAGTTAGTTTTTTATTTGTATTTTATGTAGAAGAAAAGAAGAAGAAGAAGTCTAGTCATTCAAAAGAAAGGTCCAAGAAAAAGAGGAAGAAAAAATCATCTAAAAGAAAACACAAGAAGTATTCTGATGATAGTGACAGTGACTCTGATTCTGAAACAGACTCCAGTGGTAAGAAAGCCAACATCCTTCTGTGAGCCTTACTTCAAAACTAGTTGTACTTCTTGAAAGCTTATTTTAGAAGCAGGTTCTTAAAAACAATAATAGCCAAGAGTTTTGAACACTCACTGACTTTGTGTTGGGCACCCTGCTAAGTGCTTGATATGCATTATTGCTATTTAATCCACACAGTCACTGTAGGACACATCTTAGAGATGGAGAAATGGAGTCCCAGAGCAGAGCATTAAGTACCGCACCCAAGGCCACACAGTTGGGATTCAGACCTAAGCCGTGTGACTCCAGATTGGTTGTGTGTAGCTGTACAAGGCATGTGGCACCGAACCATGTTGGGGTTAGTCTGTGAGACGTGTGGTGCTAAACCAAGCCACAGGGGGCTGCCTCAGCCCAGTGGAGCAGCTCTTTTGTGAGATTCTCACACTTAGTGGGCACCTTTGTGCAATTTTCAAAAAGGTACACCATAGGGGACTCCCTCTGGCCAGCAGCTGATTTATGTATCACACTTCCTGTGGGGCGGCACATCACAAAAAAGTCACCTTTTTGTGCCCTCTCCTGGCTGATGACTGACAGAGGGTGCCTCCTCTGGGGACACGTTACACTAAGGCACCCCTTCCTCTGATGTCACCTGGGTTTCCTGGCCCTCACTGTCACCTTTCTTCCTCACTGCTAGAAGCCTGAGCTTTCTTGAAGCGCAGATCTGAGCATGGCGGTCCCTACTTAAAATCCTTCCACAGTTCTCCATGGCCTTCAGGGTAAAGTCAGATCCCAATTGTAGAGGAATAACTGAGGACATGGAAAGGAGACGTGACCCATGAACCCCTCGGCAGACCGAGGGTTAGCGAGTAAGCCAGAACTGCAGGCAGTCCTGGATACTTTGGGCGCTGATCCATGAAATGACCTCAGTATAATCAGAATGATGGGAACACAAGGAGATGTCCTTGTGCTGCTTGTGAACTCAAGGATGAAGCACGGCATGTCTTCAAGAAAGCCCACTGTTGCTTGTCTAATCAATACAAGCATATATTGCTGCTTTGGCATTTCTGGAATGTTAAAATTTTAAGTCTTAAGATGTAAACATAGATAATGCTTAAATAAAAGTCACCACAGCAGGATGAGACGGCGCTGTATTGCCTGAGCGAGCAGCAGCCCTCTACTGCTGTGCTTCTGCACAGTTCATCTCGTGTGATGAGCTTACTTTCAGCCCTGTCATAAGAAAACTGCAACACCAATTGATCTCTCGCATCACGTACCCTGTGGCTCTCCTGCAGCGTCCTCTTTGGCCTAAGGATGACTTTCCATCTCCTTGATACTGCACGTCCTTTCTCTTGACTCTGTCGCTTGATACAGAGAGTCTGTCTGCCTACAATGCCGGTCTCTCCCTGCATGCGGCTTGGCTTACTCATTGCTATGATGGGCATGCATTACGTTTGTAATGAAACTGATTTTAAAAATAACTAGCTTAAGAGTCACCTTTTCCTGGTCAACCATTTCTCAACCACTATCCCCAAATCAGCCTGATTTTGAGACTCCTCTGTATGCCCAGAGCACCCCATGCTTCCCTCTCACTCAGATTCGCCTCTTTCCCTGTGTCTCCTCCACTAGAATGAGCTCCTGGAAAGCAAACCCTCAAACACACACATCACGAAAATACTCAAACATTGAGAAAAGTAAAGGGAGTAGTAGTATTAATGCCATGTACAGTACTTGTCACTCAGGTTTAACATTTGTTAGCATTTTGACATACTTGCTTCAGATAGGGATTTTTTTGTTGAGATAGTCAAGGTAAAATACACTAAATATTTCTGTCTGCAACGCTTTAAAAAATGACATTTTCCTACTTAACTACAATACCATTATCTTACCAGTAAGTTAATAATTCCTTATATCATCTAATACCTAGTGTGACTTTAATTTCTATGCTTCCAGTGCCTAGCACGGTTCGTGACACAAGCGTTTGAATTTCTCTGATATAACAAATGGGACAGGAAAAGCATATTTATCTTGTCAAAGGTATTAACATGGGGACTTCTCTGGTGGCACAGTGGTTAGGAGTCCGCCTGCCAATGCAGGGGACTTGGGTTCGAGCTCTGGTCCAGGAAGATCCCATATGCCACAGAGCAACTAAGCCCGTGTGCCACAACTACTGGGCCTGTGCTCTAGAGCCCGCAAGCCACAACTACTGAGCCCACGTGCCACAACTACAGAAGCCTGCATGCCTAGAGCCTGTGCTCTGCAACAAGAGAAGCCACTGCAATGAGAAGCCTGTGTGGCACAACGAAGAGTAGCCCCAGCACGCTGCAACTAAAGAAAGCCCGCACGCAGCAACGAAGACCGAACACAGCCATAAATAAATAAATAAATCATAAATAAATTTATAAAAAGGTATTAATGTTTAGAGGTAAACTTTTTTTCAATTTTAATGTGTTTTAATTTTCAGATGAAGATACAAAGGAAAGCAAAAAAAAAGCCCAGCAAAAGAAAAAGAAGAAACACAGATGATCAGGTTTTTTAATTTAATTTTTGTTATGGAAAAGGTCAAATATATATACAAGTATAGAGAATAGTGTAATGATCTCCCATGTACATATCACCCACTTGAACAATTATCAACTTGTGAGAAGTTGCCACCACCTCCCAATTATTTTGAAACAAATCCCAGATATCATTTCATTTATAAACAATTCAGCATGCTTCTCTAAAAGAGAGACATTCTTTTTTAAACATAACCACATTACCATTATTATGCCTAAAAATTTAACAGTAATTCCTCAGTTTTTTATCACACTTCATTTGTATTTTGTTTTCTAGCCTGGCAGTTTCACATGAGGAAGACAGCATGAAGAAAGCCAAGGTTTGACCACTTCTTTTCAGTGATCTATTAATCTGGAATATTAATCAGGGCCTCCCTCTTGCTTCCAGCAGCAGTAAACCAAAATGTTCCCTTTTAGTGTTTAATCGTCAGATCTAGCGTCCTTTCAAGGACGCTGAATGAGACAAAATACATTTGAAGGGATAATTGTCACTTCTGAGCCGGGGAAGACACAACAATATGGCTCCTGTGGTGGGGGGAGGGGTGAAAAGGGAGAAGAGCCTCTTTCTGGCCTCAATGGAGGCACCTCTTGTGTTCCCTTTGAAGCAGCAGTTCCTTTGGGCCAGAATGGTTTGTTCCCCTATATCCTTCACAAAAAGGGAGGGTAGTGAACAGAATCTGGAGCATCTAGAACAAAACTAGGTGAATATTTGGATGCTACCTTCCCATAAAGCCCTATGAATAGTAATTTCTTAGGAAGCTTCCTTTAGAGTCCAGGCTTGTGCCTGAGCTCCTCATCATGAATGGAGCTTGGTCCCATTTTGCAGCACACTGTTCTCTCACTAGGGACTTTTCCCACCTCATCTTACATGTGTATGTATCTGAGAAGTGCAGGGTCTAGTGATAGTGCTTAGGGACGTCACCTCATGAAAAGAGACCTTCTTGACTTTCCTTAGCAATTCTTACCCATATCATACTAACCCCATTTGGCACATAAAAACAAGTATACAAGAGAATTCACATCTTTACTGAAAATACAAAAAATATGCCCTATTAAAAACACAGTGCACTGTTTTCATTTATTCAGTTCATTTATTAGGCATTTGGTGAACTGCTCTTGAGGTGCTATGAAAAATTTCAATCTGGCAAAAAAATACTTTGGAAAAACTCATAGAAAACATGTCTTACAAGATAGGGACTAGAAAATGAATGCTGATGACAGGGACCCATGCCAGGCCAAGCAAAGCTAAGCCAAAGGAAGACATAGGTGGAGGAGGCAAGGGCAGACAAGGCAAGGATGGCATGGGTGGCCCAGGTATTTGGGGCTGCAGTGGCACCAGAGGAACCCAACTCCAGTTGGGTTGCAGAATAAATATGGCATTATAGGGTCCATCCAGGATTATGATGACAGGGTGACCCATGGCCAAAGGGGATGTATTTCTGGGAATTAAACCCCTCTGATATCTCCAACACTTGGCCCTCCCATTCTTAAACCAAAACTTTAATCAGAGGGAAAAAAGGTATTGGTTTAGTATATTGAACAGTTAATGTCTTAATAGAAAAACACAATATGCAAATCTATGTGCTATTGATGAAATGGAAGAAACTATTTCATTATTGCTCAAATATCTTAGGAAAATTAATACTGCACCCCTCCCTTCAGCCCAAACTTAGTGATCGTAGGCTATACATGCCAAGCTCTGGTCTAGGCTTATTGCTTTGTTCCTGTCCTCCCACTTTTAGTATTCTTTAACTATTTTCCATGTCCTACATGCAAACCAGCTAGTGAATTGCACTGTGTCCTTGCTGTTAATGCTTTGCCTGGTAACAGGGTAAAGACATGTTAGTGTTCTGACAGCAGTCGAGCTGCCCTGCCCCTCCTCACTAGAGACAATGTCACCCTGGTGATGGGGGGAGCTGAACATGGTAAAAATTCAACCCCTTTCAAAGTCATACTGAGGGAGGCAGCCCCTATTTTAAAACCCATCTTCAGTCTGAAGTAAATAATTAATAGGAAGGAACATGTTGGATTTTTAGACAGAAGGCTTCCTTCAAGGATGACTAAGGAGTCATTCACCCTCTGAAACATCTTAAAAGTTAGAAAGGTGGTCTGGCAAGAGGGGCCCAGTGGGGTTTTGACTTGTCTTACTGGGACGTGAGAGTTGCTGAAGATCTGGTCACTGCCTTGATATCTTAGTCTTTAATGCTAAGGAAAGTTCAACCTAACTAGGTTCAACTCCATTCAAACCCAGTTTCTGCCCAGCCAATAATTTGGAGGGAAAGAGGCAGACCACTGTCCATTCTGCATGTGCCAACCTGCCCCCACCCTCCAGTCTTCATGGGCTCAGGACACTGTCAGCTAACCCGGTTCTACCTCCAGGTTCAGGATTCTGGATGGAAGGTGATGTTGCCAGAGTAGGCCCTGCCAGCCCTACTCCTCAACTAGGAGATCCCAACACCAACAAGAGTTCTAAGGCAGGAGAGTGGAACTAGGCATTTTAGAACAAGGTCAGCAACAGTGTGGCACCCCCGTGTTCACTGCAGCATTATTTGCGATAGATAAGGAAACAACCCAATTGTCTATCTACGGATGAATGAATAAAGAAAATGTGTATACAGGCACATCTCAGAGATATTGTTGGTGTGGTTCCAGACCACTGCAACAAAGTGAATATCACAATAAAGTGAGCCACATGGATTTTTTGGTTTCCTAATACATGTAAAAGTTATTTTTACACTATACTGTAGTCTATTAAAGTATGCAATAGCATTATGTCTTAAGAAACAACATAAAGGGCTTCCCTGGTGGCCCAGTGGTTAAGAACCCGCCTGCCAATGCAGGGGACATGGGTTCGAGCCTTGGTCTGGGAAGATTCCACATGCCATGGAGCAACTACGCCCGTGTGCCACAACTACAGAGCCTGCACTCTACAGCCCACATGCCACAACTACTGAGCCTGCGAACCACAAATACTAAAGCCCGTGCACCTAGAGCCCATGCACCGCAACAAGAGAAGCCACTGCAATGAGAAACCCGGGCAACAAAGAGTAGCCCCCACTCGCTGCAACTAGAGAAAGCCCGTGTGCAGCAACGAAGACCCAATGCAGCCAAAAAATAAATAAATATTTTTTTAAAAACCCACAACGTAAATACCTTAAAAATACTTTATCGATGGGCTTCCCTGGTGGCGCAGTGATTGAGAGTCTGCCTGTCGATGAAGGGGACATGGGTTCATGCCCCGGTCCGGGCAGATCCCACATGCCGCGGAGCAGCTAGGCCCATGAGCCATGGCCACTGAGCCTGTGCGTCTGGAGCCTGTGCTCCGCAATGGGAGAGGCCACAACAGTGAGAGGCCTGTGTACCGCAAAAAAAAAAAAAAAAAAACTTTATTGGTGAGGAGCTTCAAGATGGCAGAAGAGTAAGACGCAGAGATCACCTTCCTCCCCACAAATACATCAGAAATCTACATGTGGTACAACTCCTACAGAACACCTGCTGAACGCTGGCAGAAGACCTCAGACCTCCCTCTCAAAAGGCAAGAAACTCTCCATGTACCTGGGTAGGGCAAAAGAAAAGACAAAAGAATAGGGACGGGACCTGCACCAGTGGGAGGGAGCTGTGAAGGAGGAGAGGTTTCCACACACTAGGAAGCCCCTTCGTGGGCTGAGACTGCGGGTGGCGGAGCGGGGAAGCCTTGGAGCCATGGAGGAAAATGCAGCAACAGAGGTGTGGAGGGCAAAGCGGGGAGATTCCCGCACAGAGGAACGGTACTGACCAGCACTCACCAGCCTGAGAGGCTTGTCTGCTCACCTGCTGGGTTGAGCGGGGGTCTGGGAGCTGAGGCTCAGGCCTCGGAGGTCAGATCCCAGGGAGAGGACTGGGGTTGGCTGAGTGAACACAGCCTGAAGGGGGCCAGTGTGCCACAGCTAGCCAGGAGGGAGTCCGGGAAAAAGTCTGGAGCTGCTGAAGAGGCAAGACACTTTTTCTTGCCTCTTTGTTTCCTGGTACACGAGGAGAGGGGATTAAGAGCGCAGCTTAAAGGAGCTCCAGAGACGGGTGCGAGACGCAGCCATCAGTGCGGACCCCAGAGATGGGCATGAGACGCTAAGGCTTCTGCTAGAGCCAACAAGAAGCCTGTGTGCAAGCACAGGTCACCGCCCCTGCTGGGAGCCTGTGCATCCCACCACTGCCAGGGTCCTATGATCCAGGGACAACTTCCCCGGGAGAACGCACGGCACGCCTCAGGCTGGTGCAATGCCATACCGGCCTCTGCACCTGCAGGCTCGCCCCACATCCATACCCCTGCCTTCCCCTGGCCTGAGCGAGCCAGAGCACCCGAATCAGCTGCTCTTTTAACCCCATCCTGTCTGAGCGAAGAACAGACGCCCTCCGGCGACCTACACGCAGAGGCGGGTCCAAATCCACAGCTAAACCCGAGGAGCTGTGCGAACAAAGAAGAGAAAGGAAAATCACTCCCAGCAGCCTAAGGAGCAGCGGATTAAATCTCCACAATCAACTTGATGTACCCTGCATCTGTGGAATACCTGAATAGACAACAAATCATCCCAAATTGAGGAGGTGGACTTTGGGAGCAATGATATATATATTGTTTTCCCTTTTTCTCTTTTTGTGACTGTGTATGTATATGCTTCTGTGTGTGATTTTGTCTGTATAGCTTTGCTTTTACCATTTGTCCTAGGGTTCTCTCCGTTTCTTTTTAATTTTATTAAAAAAATTTTTTTTCGTAATAATTTTTATTTTAATAACGTTATTTTATTTTACTTTATTTTATCTTCTTTCTTTCTTTCCTTTCTTCCTCCCTTTTATTCTGAGCCATGTGGAGGAGAGGCTCTTGGTGCTCCAGCCAGGCGTCAGGGCTGTGCCACTGAGGTGGGAGAGCCACGTTCAGGACACTGGTCCACAAGAGGCCTCCCATCTCCACGTAATATCAAACGGCGAAAATCTCCCAGAGATCTCCATCTCAACGCCAAGATCCAGCTCCACTCAACAACCAGCAAGGTACAGTGCTGGACACCCAATGCCAAACAACTAGCAAGACAGGAACCCAACCCCATCCATTAGCACAGAGGATTCCTAAAATCACAGTAAGCCCACAGACACTCCAAAACACCACCAAACGTGAACCTGCCCACCAGAAGGACAAGATCCAGCCTCATCCACCAGAATAGGTACTAGTCCCCTCCACCAGGAAGCCTACACAACCCACTGAACCAACCTTAGCCACTGGGGACAGACACCAAAAACAATGGGAACTATGAACCTGCAGCCTGCGAAAAGGAGACCCCAAACACAGTAAGTTAAGCAAAATGAGAAGACAGAGAAAGACACAGCAGCTCAAGGAGCAAGGCAAAAACCCACCAGACCTAACAAATGAAGAGGAAATAGGCAGTCTACCTGAAAAAGAATTCAGAATAATGATAGTAAAGATGATCCAAAATCTTGGAAATAGAATGGAGAAAATACAAGAAACGTTTAAAAAGGACTTAGAAGACCTAAAGAGCAAACAAACAGTGATGAACAACACAATAAATGAAATTAAAAATTCTCTAGAAGGGATCAATAGCAGAATAACTGAGGCAGAAGAACGCGTAAGCGACCTGGAAGACAAAATAGTGGAAATAACTACTGCAGAGCAGAAAAAAGAAAAAAGAATGTGAAGAACTGAGGACAGTCTCAGAGACTTCTGGGACAACATTAAATGCACTAGCATTCGAATTATAGAGGTCGCAGAAGAAGAAGAGAAAAAGAAAGGGACAGAAAATATTTGCAGAGATTATAGTTGAAAACTTCCCTAATATGAGAAAGGAAATAGTTAATTAAGTCCAGGAAGCGCAGAGAGTCCCATACAGGATAAATCCAAGGAGAAACACGCCAACACACATACTAAACTATCAAAAATTAAATACAAAGAAAACATATTGAAAGCAGCAAGGGAAAAACAACAAATAACACACAAGGGAATCCCCATAAGGTTAACAGCTGATCTTTCAGCAGAAACTCTGCAAGCCAATAGGGAGTGGCAGGACATATTTAAAGTGATGAAGGAGAAAAACCTACAACCAAGATTACTCTACCCAGCAAGGATCTCATTCAGATTTGACAGAGAAATTAAAACCTTTACAGACAAGCGAAAGCTGAGAGAGTTCAGCACCACCAAACCAGCTTTACAACAAATGCTAAAGGAACTTCTCCAGGCAGGAAACACAAGAGAAGGAAAAGACCTACAATAATAAACCCCAAACAATTAAGAAAATGGGAATAGGAACATACATATTGATAATTACCTTAAATGTAAATGGATTAAATGCTCCAACCAAAAGACATAGATTGACTGAATGGATAAAATAACAAGACCCATATATATGCTGTCTACAGAGACCCACTTCAGACCTAGGGACACATACAGACTGAAAGTGAGGGGATGGAAAAAGATATTCCATGCAAATGGAATCAAAAGAAAGCTGGAGTAACTATTCTCATATCAGACAAAATAGACTTTAAAGACTATTACAAGAGACAAAGAAGGACACTACATAATGATCAAGGGATCAATCCAAGAAGAAGATATAACAATTGTAAATATTTATGCACCCAACATAGGAGCACCTCAATACATAAGGCAAATACTAACAGCCATAAAAGGGGAAATCGACGGTAACACAATCATAGTAGGGGACTTTAACACCCCACTTTCACCAATGGACACATCATCCAAAATGAAAATAAATAAGGAAACAAACTTTAAATGATACATTACACAAGATGTACTTAATTGATATTTACGGACATTCTATCCAAAAACAACAGAATACACATTCTTCGCAAGTGCTCATGGAACATTCTCCAGGATAGATCATATCTTGGGTCACAAATCAAGCCTCAGTAAATTTAAGAAAATTGAAATCTTACCAAGTATCTTTTCCGACCACAACGCCATGAGACTAGATATCAATTATAGGAAAAAATATGTAAGAAACACAAACACATGGAGGCTAAATAACACACTACTTAATAACCAAGAGATCGCTGAAGAAATCAAAGAGGAAATCAAAAAATACCTAGAATCAAATAACACTGAAAACACGACGACCCAAAAGCTATGGGATGCAGCAAAAGCAGTTCTAAGAGGGAAGTTTATAGCAATACAATCCTACCTTAAGAAACAAGAAACATCTCAAATAAACAACCTAACCTTACACCTAAAGCAGTTAGAGAAAGAAAAACAAAAAACCCCAAAATTAGCCAAAGGAAAGAAATCATAAAGATCAGATCAGAAATAAATGAAAAAGAAATGAAGGAAACGATAGTAAAGATCAATAAAACTAAAAGCTGGTGTGTTGAGAAGATAAACAAAATTCATAAACCATTAGCCAGACTCATCAAGAAAAAAGGGAGAAGACTCAAATCAGTAGAATTAGAAATGGAAAAGGAGAAGTAACAACTGACACTGCAGAAATACACAGCAACATGAGAGATTACTACAAGCAACTATATGTCAATAAAATGGACAACCTGGAAGAAATGGACAAATTCTTAGAAATGCACAACCTTCCAAGACTGAACCACGAAGAAATAGAAAATATGAACAGACCAATCACAAGCACTGAAATTGAAACTATGATTAAAAATCTTCCAACAAACAAAAGCCCAGTACCAGATGGCTTTACAGGTGAATTCTATCAAACATTTAGAGAAGAGCTAACACCTATCCTTCTCAAACTCTTCCAAAATATAGCAGAGGGAGGAACACTCCCAAACTCATTCTACAAGGCCACCATCACTCTGATACCAAACCAGACAAAGATGTCACAAAGAAAGAGAACTACAGGCCAATATCACTGATGAACATAGATGCAAAAATCCTCAACAAAATACTAGCAAGCAGAATCCAACAGCACATTAAAAGGATCATACACTATGATCAAGTGGGATTTATCCCAGGAATGCAAGGATTCTTCAATATATGCAAATCAATCAACGTGATACACCATATTAGCAAATTGAAGGGGAAAAACCATATGATCATCTCAATAGATGCAGAGAAAGCTTTTGACAAAATTCAACACCCATTTATGATAAAAACCCTCCAGATAGTAGGCATAAAGGGAACTTTCGTCAACATAATAAAGGCTATATATGAGAAACCCACAGCCAACATTGTCCTCAATGGTGAAAAACTGAAACCATTTCCACTAAGTTCAGGAACAAGACAAGGTTGCCCACTCTCACCACTGTTATTCAACATAGTTTTGGAAGTTTTAGCCACAGCAATCAGAGAAGAAAAAGAAATTAAAGGAATCCATATTGGAAAAGAAGAAGTAACGCTGTCACTGTTTGCAGGTGACATGATACTATACATAGAGAATCCTAAAGATGTTACCAGAAAACTACTAGAGCTAGTCAGTGAATGTGGTAAAGTTGCAGGATACAAAATTAATGCACAGAAATCTCTTGCATTTCTATACACTAATGATGAAAAATATGAAAGGGAAATTAAGAAAACACTCCCATTACCCATTGCAACAAAAAGAATAAAATATCTAGGAATAAACCTACATAAGGAGACAAAAGACCTGTATGCAGAAAATTATAAGACACTGATGAAAGAAATTAAAGATGATACAAATAGTTGAAGAGATATACCATTTTCTTGGATTGGAAGATTCAACTTTGTGAAAATGACTCTACTACCCAAAGCAATCTACAGATTCAATGCAATCCCTATCAAACTACCACTGGCATTTCCCCCAGAACTAGAACAAAAAGTTTCACAATTTGTATGGAAGCACAAAAGACCCTGAATAGCCAGAGCAATCTTGAGAAAGAAAAACGGGGCTGGAGGAATCAGACTCCCTGACATCAGACTATACTACAAAGCTACAGTAATCAAGACAGTATGGTACTGGCACAGAAACCGAAATATAGATCAGTGGAACAGGATAGAAAACCCAGAAATAAACCCATGCACATATGGTCACCTTATCTTTGATAAAGGAGGCAAGAATATACAGTGGAGAAAAGACAGCCTCTTCAATAAGTGGTGCTGGGAGAACTGGACAGCTCCATGTAAAAGAATGAAATTAGAACACTCCCTAACACCATACACAAAAATAAACTCAAAATGGATTAAAGACCTAAGTGTAAGGCCAGACACCATCAAACTCTTAGAGGAAAACATAGGCAGAACAGTCTATGACATATATCACAGCAAGATCCTTTCTGACCCACCTCCTAGAGAAATGGAAATAAAAACAAAAATAAACAAATGGGACCTAATGAAACTTAAAAGCTTTTGCACAGCAAAGGAAACCATAAACAAGACAAAAAAACAACCCTCAGAATGGGAGAAAATATTTGTAAATGAAGCAACTGACAAAGGATTAATCTCCAAAATTTACAGGCAGCTCAATATTGAAAAAATAAACAACCCAATCCACAAATGGGCAGAAGACCTAAATAGACATTTCTCCAAAGAAGATATACAGATTGCCTAACAGACACATGAAAGAATGCTCAACATCATTAATCATTAGCGAAATACAAATCAAAACTACAATGAGATATCATCTCACACCGGTCAGAATGGGCATCATCAAAAAATCTACAAACAATAAATGCTGGAGGGGGTGTGGAGAAAAGGGAACCCTCTTGCACTGTTGGTGGGAATGTAAATTGATACAGCCACTATGGAGAACAGTATGGAGGTTCCTTAAGAAACTAAAAATAGAACTGCCATACGACCCAGCAATCCCACTACTGGGCATATACCCTGAGAAAGCCATAATTCAAAAAGAGTCATGTACCACAATGTTCACTGCACCTCTATTTACAATAGCCGGGACATGGAAGCAGCCTAAGTGTCCATTGACAGATGAATGGATAAAGAAGATGTGGCATATATATACAATGGAATATTACTCAGCCATAAAAAGGATGAAACTGAGTTATTTGTAGTGAGGTGGATGAAGTAAGTCAGAAAGAGAAAAACAAATACCCTATGCTAACACATATATATGGAATCTTAAAATAAAATGGTCATGGAGAACCTAGGGGCAAGATGGGAATAAAGATGCATACCTACTAGAGAATGGACTTGAGGATACGGGGAGGGGGAAGGGTAAGCTGGGACAAAGTGAGAAAGTGACATGGACATATATATACACTACCAAAAGTAAAATAGATAGCTAGTGGGAAGCAGCCACATAGCACAGGGAGATCAGCTCGGTGCTTTGTGACCACTTAGCGGGGTGGGATAGGGAGGGTTGGAGGGAGGGAGATGCAAGGGGGAAGAGATATGGGGACATATGTATATGTATAACCAATTCACTTTGTTATAAAGCAGAAATTAACACATCAATGTAAAGCAATTATACTCCAATAAAGATGTTAAAAAAAATAAAAAATAAATAAATTTCTGTTGTTTAAGCCATGAAAAATAAAAAATACTTTATTGCTAAAAATGCTAACCACCATCTTGGGCCTTCAGCAAATTGTAATATTTCTGCAATAGAAACAGAGATCACTGATCACAGATCACTATAACAAATATAATAATGATGAAAAAGTCTGAAATATCACCAGAATTTCCAAAATGTGACACAGAGACAAGAAGTGAGCAAATGCTGTTGGAAAAATGGCACCAGTGGACTTGCTTGATTCAGGGTGGCCATAAATCTTCAATTTGTTTAAGAAAAAGAAAAAACCGCAATATCTGCAAAGTGCAATAAAGTGAAGCACAATAAATGAGGTGTGCCTGTATATACAGTGGAATATTTTTCAGCCACAAAAAAGAATGAAATCTTACACTTGCTACAACATGGATGGACCTTGAGTGCATCATGCTAAGTGAAATAAATCAGAAAGACAGATAATGTGTGATCTCACTTTTACATGGAGGAATCTAAAAGCAACAAACAACAACCCCCCGTCAATTAAAGAAAACAAGCTCATAGGGGCTTCCCTGGTGGCGCAGTGGTTGAGAGTCCACCTGCCGATGCAGGGGACACGGGTTCGTGCCCCGGTCCGGGAAGGTCCCACATGCCACGGAGCGGCTAGGCCCGTGAGCCATGGCTACTGAGCCTGCGCGTCTGGAGCCTGTGCTCCGCAACGGGAGAGGCCACAACAGTGAGAGGCCCGCGTACCGCAAAAAACAAAAAAGAAAAGAAAAGAAAACAAGCTCATAGAACAGATTGGTGGTTGCCAGAGGAGGGAGGTAGGAGAAATGGGTGAAGGGGGTCAAAGGTACAAACTTAAGTCATGGGGAGTGTAATGTACAGTATGCTGACTACAGTTAATAGTACTATTGAAAGTACTAATAGTACTAATTTGAAAGTTGCTAAGAGAGTAGATCTTAAAAATTATCATAAGAAAAAAAATTTGGGTGTGGTGACGGATGTTAACTAGACTTATTGTGGTGATCATTTTGCAATATTTACAAATATCAAATAATTATGTTGTACACCTGAAACTAATATAATGTATATCAATTATACCTCAATTTTAAAAAAAGAGAGAAAAGGAGGTTCTTTGGGGTTCATGCTGTAGTTTGGAAATAGATGAGAACATTCTTTTTCCTTATTTTTTTCTTGTGGTTCCTTTTCCCTTCAGAACTCCATTAAGAGACCACTACGTAAACCCAGGAGAAGCAAGCCACCAAAACTTCAGTTTCTCTTTTCCTCTGAGCTTGCTTTGCCTGCTTGAGAAAGCAGAGGCCTGCGTCTCCCAAGCCCTGGCCAGACCTGACTGTGAGCCCAGCCCATGGCCTTAGGCCGCCGGCACTGCTTTCCAGACCCCACCACCAGCTCTGCAGCCCGTGTCCATCACTGCCCTCACACACGCTCTCTGCAGCAAAGCTAATAATAAGCTCATCCTGATTTTTCCTCCTACCAATACTTCCTTGATGCAACCTAAGGTTTTCTGTGATCTTAAGTAGTCACCTCTTGATTCCATGACCTAGAAATAAGTCATCCCTGCTTGAGGAAATGAAAAGGTACTTCAGATTAACACAGGTCCAACTCTACCCTGAATTGACAGCCACCCCACCAGCACCAAAAAGTTCCACAAAACCCACTTGTTCCTAATTGTACCACCAAAAGGGAAAAAAGTCCTTAGATGAGAAGTTCCTCAAGAGAATATTCATTTATGCATTTGGTAGTTTCATAACATTGATTTTGTGTGATATCTCCAAGGCATATTTTGACAATATATTAGAATTCTCATTTTCACCCTTTTTGGGTCAGTGGAATTTTATCCATAATTGTTCTTTTTTGTTTTTGTTTTTTTAGACAACTTTAGGGCTACCACTCCCTACCTTGCTTTACCAAATGCTGAAAAACAACAGCAGGAGGACTTGAACTTTAAGCTCTCAACCCCATCCGTCTCATTGCAACTAAACAGATGCTAGTTACTCCTATAGTGTGCTCTCTGGACCAATTACTCCCTTGCACCAGTGCTGAAATGTTTACAGAATCACTCATTTTACCTCAGAGTTTATGCTTGGTTTTGAATATTTTAAATAATTTAGCACTGTTGAACCCTCTTATAACCCAGCTCCTCAGTGTATTAATGTAAATACTTCCAGGTCAGATTGAGTCCCAACATGACTGCATGGAAGATAGAAGTATTGCTTTAAGGAGGGCTAACATTCTCCCTAAAGGATACTTGTGTTAGGAGGACTTGAATTTTATTGGAAAAAACACATATCTATATATATTCAGATGGATAGATACCACAGGTGTAGGAAAAGTGGCTCTGTTCTATTTTTTCTTCTTTGGGAATGATGGGCAGTTTCCATAAACTGGAATTTACTGATCCCATTTACTACCCCTTAAAGTCCCCAAAGTTCAAAAACTTATTTTCCAATCATGGAAAAGGCAATAAAAACAAACCAACGTGAGAATGTCCATGACAAAGATGTCCAAGTCCCAAAGCAGGTTTTAGGATGGCTGCCCTGCCAGGTTGTTTTTTTCAGGTTTACTCACCTGCACCTTGGCTTCAGTATCACCCATGTGTCTTGCAAGCGAGAAGAAAATCACAAATGTTCAGTATTCTGAGATGTGGATGAAATTAAATATATGGATGTTATTTCATTCTTGTTTTAAATTTTCTATCCCCTTCATGCCCCCCACCACAGTACACTTTTCTGTAATACCCAGCTCCAGGCTCGCCTTAGCAGGTGGTTTTCCCTCCCACACAAAATTTAATGGGACACCAAAAAAATCAGTAATCAAGATAAATAATGTTTTAGTGTAGTATTTAACAAATACCAAAATTAGTGCAAAAATAGCCCATGATGAAAATATTACCAAAATTTAAACATAGGTAGAATCTGACCCTGCACTTGCTCCACGGTGCCTCATGCACGGTTCCAACAAAACGTTATTTACAAAACGGGCCTCCGGCCAAAGTTTCCCTACTTGATGGATTTAAATACCGCATGAAAATATTTACCTTGATGCCCGGTAGGTATTGCCCCCACCCCAGAGTCCTGGGGGAGGGGGCCCTGGTGGCCTTGGGCCCTCTAGGTGGCTTTTGGCTCAGACTCCGGAAGAGAGCCAGAGACACCCAGAGACAACCGAGCCCCCTGGAGAGCTAGGCACCTCCAGGGCTAGCCGCGTACATGGGGAACACGGCGGGGTATCCAGTGCGGTGTAAAAGGCTCTCCATCCGTAGCTGCAAAGGGGTGAATGTGATGCGGCAGAAGCGCCGCTACCTGTCCCCAGGCTTCCGCCCCTCAGGGACCTGGGGAGGTCAGCTCCTGCTGCTGCTGCTTTGTGGGCTCCTGGCCACCGCCTCCTCGTCCTCCCCCGCCCCAGTTCGGACCACACTGCCTCCTCTTCACCTCCCGCTACCATCCATCGCTGAGATCACGGAGGGCTTCATATCTGAAAAGGGGGAAAGGCAAAGAGAGAGCCTATAGGGAGGCGAAGGGCCGTCACTGAGCTGCAGCAGCGTCCTGTCCACTCGCCTCTCCCAGGGAAAGGGCATTTCCTGGGCTTCGCCAAAGCACCTGTCCCGGTCCGGGCACTGGCCTTGTGGTTCTTCCCGGTCTTCACCGACTCAGGCTGTGATAGCCAGTATCATCAAGGCTACTCCACTGCCCCGCCCCCACACGAGCCGAGGCTCCACGTCTTGAGTGCTGTGGATAAAGCTGCGCTGGGATCTGTGGGGATGCCCTCGTCGGGGATAGAGCTAGGGCCAGTGGCCGGGTCAGGTCCTCTTTTTGGCGCCTGGTCCCGGTTATAGCGTGTCTGTCGCAGGTGCAGTGCGTACCCGCTCATGGTTAGGTGCCCATCCCCACCTGGCCTGCGGTGGGTAGGACCCGCTGAGGCGTGCACGAGGCCAGGGAGTGACCGTAGAGGGGTGCCAACTTGAGGCGGGGGAGGGGCATGGGAATGAGACCTCACTCGCCCCCGGGGCCCGGGAAAAATGTTGGGAGAACATCTCTCGGCCTGGCCCCTCCATGGGCGCAGGCTCGTTGCCCTTAGTTACCCCGGAGCAAGAGACACAGAGGTGGGGCTGGAGAAAGCACGCGGGGCCCCAGCAGCCCCAGCCCGGTCACCACCCCTTGTCGTGTGGGCTCTGAGCACGACTCTCCCCCTAACCGCCCGAAAGTCGGTAACTAATGGATGGGACTCTGGTTCTGTTCCATTCGCCCGCAAAGTCCACGAATTGGGCTAGTGGTTCATATGAAATGATCAGGGAGCTGCTTGCTCTGGCTCCCTGGGGCGCATTATAGTGGGAGCTTGGGGCTGTGTTTGCAGAGCACTCTGTGTGCTCAGATGCCTGCTGCAAGAAACCCAACCTGTCTCTTGCCGAATGCAACAAGTGCTCCAGATTTGTACTAACCCACGTCAGAGTGCAAGTGTAGAACCCTGCCAGTGATCAGTGCTCCCAAGAACGTTTACAGTGCAAGGGGCCCTTCCTTCGACTTTGGACGTAACTGTGGAGCTATGCATCGTCCGCTGGACTCTGCTCCACACCTCTGGCTGCAGGTGCCCTACATAGGTGCATGTTTGCCCTTTACTTGGGCCTGTATTGTAGACCAGGGAGAGTTTCCATCTTCCCCATGCCGCCCTTTTCTCCTGCACCCCATCTCCCACCCCACCCCTCCCACTCTGTCTCTCCTCTAACTTCCGGAATTCCTTTTTTTTTTTTTGGTAGCTCTCTCCTCTTTTTTTTTAATTTAATTTTATTTTAACATCTTTATTGGAGTATAATTGCTTTACAATGGTGTGTTAGTTCCTGCTTTATAACAAAGTGAATCAGTTATACATATACATATGTTCCCATATCTCTTCCCTCTTGCGTCTCCCTCCCTCCCACCCTCCCTATCCCACCCCTCTAGGTGGTCACAAAGCACCGAGCTGATCTCCCTGTGCTATGCGGCTGCTTCCCACTAGCTATCTATTTTACGTTTGGTAGTGTATATATGTCCATGTCACTCTCTTGCTTTGTCACAGCTTACCCTTCCCCCTCCCCATATCCTCAAGTCCATTCTCTAGTAGGTCTGTGTCTTTATTCCTGTCTTGCCCCTAGGTTCTTCATGACCTTTTTTTTTTTTCTTAGATTCCATATATATGTGTTAGCATACAGTATTTGTTTTTCTCTTTCTGACTTACTTCACTCTGTATGACAGACTCTAGGTCCATCCGCCTCACTACAAATAACCCAGTTTCGTTCCTTTTTATGGCTGAGTAATATTCCATTGTATATATGTGCCACATCTTCTTTATCCATTCATCTGTTGATGGACACTTAGGTTGCTTCCATGTCCTGGCTATTGTAAATAGAGCTGCAATGAACATTTTGGTACATGACTCTTTTTGAATTATGGTTTTCTCAGGGTATATGCCCAGTAGTGGGATTGCTGGGTCGTATGGCAGTTCTATTTTTAGTTTTTTAAGGAACCTCCATACTGTTCTCCATATTGGAATTCTTGTTCCCCACCAAGAAGGGCCAAATGAAAGCCAGGCCAGATTGAGGGTTTTATGGTTCTTCAAGAGGTGTTTACAGGTCCCCAGGGGCGTGTTAATATCCTGAATATTAAGAATAGCTTCTAACCATGGGTCCTGTGCTTGACATTGTACATGACTTATCCTATTTCTACCTTCACAATCATCATTATCATCATCCTCTTTTTAAAAGAAATTACACCAGGGTGGAATGGCTCAACCTCACTCATAGACAAGCCCTGCCCTGCCCTGATGATGAAGTGGTTCCACTCACTGCACTTTCAGATGTGGCCCCTCGTCCACCAGTGAGTTGGAACAGAGAAGGAGGAGCTGATAGACAGAGCCTGGGCTGCTGTGTCAGCCAACCTGCCTTTGAGGGGACAAGGGGATTTGATTAAGCAGCCTCTTAGGTACCTTTACCCTGGAGGACATTAATCATTTTTTGTCATTAATTAATTCCATTTATAAATTCTTTAAATGTCTCATTCTTAATGACAATTTAGTGCAGGTGTGGAGGAGAAGAGGTGACGTGAGATTTGTGCACGCATCACTGATGTGCTCTTTGGAAGCTTGTCTTTGGGAGTAGCGGTTACTTACATCATGGGCAGTAACACTTTGGGATTGAATATTTCTAATAAAACTTTACAGATGACCACACCACACTGCTTTATATTCACCACTTCAGTCACTTTCTATTTATTTATGTATTCATGAGGGTCTGTAAGAGGGGAGATGGTTATCCTCTGGTGGTTCTCAACGAGGACAGGATGTTTTCCTGTGAAAATAATGTCCCTCCTGCCGCTTTCTGTACCTGTGAGCATCAGTCAGTAAGCCTATGTCAGCTGCTGGTATACAGGGCCCTGTGCCAGGCGATGTGGGGAATGTCACAATGCCTGACCCAGCCATCGTGCTGTGGGTTCTCAGTCTCGAGAGGCAGATCGGCCCACACCAGAGAAGGAAGCCACAAATTATGGAGGCAGATCGCCCAGCCCCACCATTTACTCACTCTGTGACCCTGGGCAAGGCTGACCTCCCTCTGTGCCTCAATTGCCACATCTGTAGAATGGATATCATGATGGTACCTGCCTTACGGTGTTGTGAGGTTTAAATAACGTAATAAAGATAAGGCCCATGGGCTTCCTTGGTGGCGCAGTGGTTGAGAGTCCACCTGCCGATTCAGGGGACACGGGTTTGTGCCCCTATCCGGGAAGGTCCCACATGCCGCGGAGCGGCTGGGCCCGTGGGCTGTGGTCGCTGAGGCTGCGCATCCGGAGCCTGTGCTCCGCAACGGGAGAGGCCACAACAGTGAGAGGCCCGCGTACCGAAAAAAAAAAAAAAAAAAAAGATAAGGCCCATGGTGAGCACTCAACCAACATCAGCTGACGCTCAAGTAAAGGGATCAAGAGTGAGGTCAGTCTGTATCCACGTCCGCACTGACATGAAGATGTCAGGTGAGGAGTTATTGGGAAGAACTCAAGAATGTATACATGTAAAACATGTAGAACAGTGCCTGGCACAGTAGGTAAGTACTTGAGCCATGAGAGCTATTGCTATTATATGTATTGTTATTTTCATGTTATTGATGAAAACTACCTCTGATTCAGAGATTCTTACCCAAGTCACTAGCTAGGAGTGAGAATTGAGCCTGGATAGAGAGGATGGTTAGGAATTCAATATAGTACAGAGCCCAAGCAGAAAAGACTTGAGCCAAGGCCCTAGGCTGGGAGCAGGCAGGTATGTCCAGGGATCCATAGACTGTGCATGCTGGGAGATTGGAGTATCGTAGGACATGAGGTTGAAAGGGAAGGAATCAAGATGTGGCTGTGCTGTGCAAAACTGGCAGGTATTTATTATATATGTAAGGGGGAACCAGGAGATATTTCCAGCAAAGAAGTTACATAAACCCATGCCTATTTTGGGAAAGTAACACAGGCTGCAGGGGGTAGGAAAGGAAATAGGTGGAAGCTAAAGTTAGGAATCAAGTAGGAGTTTGTTGTAATAGTAAGTTGTAAAAGTAAGCCCAAATGAGGGCCTGGCAAGGGGAACTGGACGAAGGGGAGAGTCAGAGCACTCATGGACTTGAAGATGATTAGAGGGAAGAGTGTTGAACAGCTCTGAAGTTTTGAGCAGGACGACTGAAGGACAGTGATGCCATTATGCAATTTAGGGAACACTGACTTGTGGTGGTAAACAAATAGTGGGGGTTACACACGTTGAATCTGAGATTCATGTGCAACTCAATGAACGCTTAGAAACATGATCCTGGCATTCAGGAGAGACAGCAGAGATAAAGACATAGATTTGTAAATCATGAGTGTGAAGGGATGATGGTTGAATCCATGAGAGTAGAGGAGATCATAAAGGGATAAAGGGTAAAGTGAGAATTCAAGAGTGCTAAGAACTGGGCTTTGGGCAACAACTACACCTTGAGGAGTGGGGAGAAGAAAAGTCAGCAAACAAGACAGAGAAGGAGCAGTTGGAGAGAGAGGAGAAAATCCCAAAGACTGCAGATTACAGAAACCAAGAGAGGAGAGAAATTCAAGAAAAAGAAAGCAGCCAACTGTGTAAAGAAGTACGAAGAAGAAATAAAGAAGACTGAGACCTGGATGTGCTGTTTGGTAAGTCCCTACTGAAGTAAAAAAGTGTTTTGTAAGGGAGGAGTCATATTCAAGGGATTGTAGAGAAAATGGGAGGAAGAAAAATAAAATAAGTTGGCAATAAACGTAGAGTACAATTTAAAGGAGTTTGACATCAAAACGAAAGCAAGGGTAATAGATGGTTAGTTAACTGTCACGTACAAATCTTTTTTTTTTCTTTTGAAAAATCAAAGGTTCTTTTGTCAGGCACAGTAATCAAAACACCATGGTGCTGGCACAAAAACAGACACATAGATCAATGGAACAGAATGGAGAGCCCAGAAATAAACCCACACACCTATGGCCAATTAATATATGACAAAGGAGGCAAGAATATACAATGGAGAAAAGACAGTCTCTTCAACAAGTGATGTTGGGAAAGCTGGACAGCCACATGTAAATCAATGAAATTAGAAAACTCCCTTACACCGTATACAAAAATAAACTCAAAATCGTTTAAAAACCTAAATGTAAAACATGACACCATAAAACTCCTAGAAAAAAACATAGGCGAAACATTCTTTGACATAAATTGTAGTAATATATTCTTAGATCAGTCTCCCAAGGCAAAAGAAATATAAGCAAAAATAAACAAATGGGACCTAATCAAACTTAAAAAGCTTATGCACAGCAATGGAAACCATCAACAAAACAAAAAGACAACCTACTGAATGGGAGAAAATATTTTCAAACAATGCAACCAACGAGGGGTTAATATCCAAAATATACAAACAGCCAAGACATGGAAACAACCCAAGTGCCCATCAACAGATGATTGGCTTAAAAGGATGTGATATATATATATATATATATATATATATATATATATATATGTGTGTGTGTGTGTGTGTGTGTGTGTGTGTATATATGAATATTACTCAGCCATAAAATAGAATGAAATATTGTCATTTGCAGCAACATGGATGGACCTAGAGAATATTATGCTTAGTGAAATAAGTCAGACAGAAAAAGACAAATACTGCATGATATCACTTGTGTGGAATCTAAAAAATAATACAAATGAATCTATGTACAAAACAAAAACAGACTCAACAGACATAGAAAACAAACGTACGGTTACCAAAGCGGAGAGGGAGAGGGTGAAGGACAAATTAGGAATATGGGATTAACAGATACACTCTACTATACATAAAATAGATAAGCAACAAGGGTTTACTGTATAGCACAGGGAATTATATCCAATACCTTGTAATATAATAACCTATAATAGAATATAATCTGCAAACAAAAAACTGAATCACTATGCTGCACACCTCAATCTAACACAATATTGTAAATCAACCATACTTCAGTTTTAAAAATTCTCGGGCTTCCCTGGCGGTCCAGTGGTTAAGACTCTGCACTTCCAATGCAGGGGGCGTGGGTTCAATCCCTGGTCGGGGAACTAAGATCCCACATGCCGCACAGCGCGGCCAAAAAACAAAGAAACCATTCTTTTGTCATGTCTGTAATCCTGTATCTGACTTTCAAATTTGGGTATAAAATAAGACTCACCTAAACACAGTTGTAGGGTTTGATCAGAGAAGCGGAGTGAAAGGCAATGAGGGAATTTATTATAGGGATTAGATCTCATGCAGTTGTGGGAGCTGAGGAAGAAGTCTATGAAAGGCTATTGCCTCTGCATTTGACGGTGGCCTGAAGTCAATGCACATATTCAAGGCCAATAGTTGGGCAGATAAGTGCATGTGAAATGGGGGAGAGCAAAGACCAACTGGAATCTGCAAGGATTCCCTTGAACCCATGAGGACAAACTAAAACCCATGAAGACACAAAACTTTGTGGACCCTATAACTGCCTCTTACTGTCTCCAATCTAGAGAAGGAACTGCCATCCTTTGCCACGGAGCTGCACACGCACCCGGCCCAGGATCTGGAGACGTTGGAGGAGATCTTGTGGGTGGAGTCGCTGCGGGCCCCACTGCTGTCCCACGCCAAAAAGATATGCCAGAGGGTCAGTGCCAACGTGCACAAGTGGCAATAGCACCTGGTCTTATACCAAATTTCAGAACATAATGGCTGTGGCTTCACTTCTACCTCCCAAATCTTGCCCCAATTTTTCTTCCAGCCAACCCTAATTCAGGACAGGGAAGGCAATCCCGGGAAAGTTCTAGCCTAGCTAAATTGTCAAAGCCACTACAACAAGCGTGAGACACTATAATAGAGTATAACTGGTCATTACTGGAAAGAAGGATGGCACACCATGGCAAAAGACACACGGGAGGTCATTCCGGGCCTCAGTTATAGGCAAGGATTTCCCAGCATTTGGTGCTCAGATTCCACAAGAGCTGTGTCCAGGAAGGACTCATTTAACCACCACATTTACTCCACCGATCCTGTTGAGTGTCTCTGTTC
The DNA here is from genome assembly GCF_951394435.1 of Stenella coeruleoalba. Lineage (NCBI taxonomy): Eukaryota > Metazoa > Chordata > Mammalia > Artiodactyla > Delphinidae > Stenella > Stenella coeruleoalba. The sequence goes on along the minus strand of NC_137152.1, from coordinate 97,373,233 downwards.
ACAGTGTCAGTGGAGCAGAAGAGGAAGGAACCGTAAGTAAGCACAGAGTTACTGGCAGCATTTTGGAAATCTTCTGGCCACCATGAATTTTGGTCACTGACTGCTGACTTCTGAGATAGGCCATCAAACTCTGAACATTCCATCCAGCTTCTCAAAGAGGGTGAGTGGTCCTGGGTATATATCTGAAAACAAACTGAAAACACTAATTCGAAAAGATACATGCACCACAGTGTTCATTGCAGCATTATTTACAATAGCCAAGGTAATGGAAGCAACCCAAGTGTCCATCAACAGAGGAATGGATAAAGAAGATGTGGTATCTATATATACAATGGAATATTATTCAGCCATAAAAAGGAAAATTTGGCATTTGCAGCAACATGGATGGACTTAGAGAGTATTATGCTTAGTGAAATAAGTCAGAGAGACAAATACTATATGATATCACTTATATGTGGAATCTAAAAAATAAAACAAACTAGTGAATATGCCAGAAAAGAAACAGACTCACAGATATGTAACTGAGAAAGACCCTATGAGGCCTTCCCAGAATAGACCCCTACCCATGTCCTCTGCCTGCCTTTTGTCTGTAGAAAAACTTTAGTCAGAGAATAAATTAAGGGACTTCCCTGGTGGTGCAGTGGTTAAGAAGCCGCCTGCTAATGCAGGGGACACGGGTTCAAGCTCTGATCTGGGAAGATCCCACATGCCGCGGAGCAACTAAGCCCATGTGCCACAACTACTGAGCCTGCACTCTAGAGCCCATGAGCCACAACTGCTGAGCCTGCATGCCACAACTACTGACGCCCATGCGCCTAGAGCCCATGCTCTGCAACAAGAGAAGCCACCGCAATAAGAAGCCCGTGCACTGCAACGAAGAGTAGCCCCTGTTCGCCACAACTAGAGAAAGCCCATGGGCAGCAACGAAGACCCAACAACGAAGACCCAATGAAGCCAAAAATAAATAAATAAATATTTTTAAAAAGAATAAATTAAATCAGAGAAGTGAGAAAATGCAGAAAGGAAAACAGTCAAGCAAGACAAAATAGTAATACTTTAGCCATTAAACAAAGTCAAAGACCTTTAGTTCCTCCTCAAGGACTATAGATAATATTGAGCCATCTCCTTTGAGCTGTTTTGCAGAGACTGAAACTCCCACCAGGTGGAAGAAGTTAACTGTATGCTGCCCACAAGCACGGAGACCCCAGACCGGTTGGAACCAGAAGGTTGATGATGCTGAGTCCTGATGACCTCACCACCAACCAATCAGAGGAATCTGATCACCCCCTGCTCCTTGAACACTATAAGACTCCTCACTACCCCCTCCAGGGTAGGTCACACAGTCTTGAGGGCATTAGCCTGCTGTGGCCCCCTTTGTCTGGCAAAGCGATAAAGCTGTTTTTCCTACTTCACCCAAAACTCTCTCCACATTTCTATTCAGCACCTGTGAACAAAGGCCGAATTTTGGCAACAGATATAGAAAACAAACTAGTGGTTACCAGTGGAAGAGACGCAGTAGGGAGGGACAAGATAGAAGAAGGGGATTAAGAGACTCAAACTACTATGCATAACATAAATAAGCTACAAAGATATATTGTACAGCACAGGAAATATAGTCAATATTTTATAATAACTATAAATGTACTATAACCTTTAAAAATTGTGAATCACTATGTTGTACACTTGAAACTTATTGTACATCAACTATACCTGAATTAAAAATATACAAATAAATCAATCAATAAAACAGAGTGAGTGTTTCCTTATTTTTTGACAGCCCTTGGAGAAATAAGGGTAACACAGGCTTGGGTTAACTGTATAGGCTTTGGTAGGAATAGTGACTAGTTTCCAAAGTTTCAGATGGGAATATGAACCTGAAATCTGTCCCAGTGTGACTCATGGTGTCTTCCCATATTAAAAGCAAAGTTTCAGAGGCAACAACTTCTGCTTCTGTGCTCTCTCCCACACCTATTAAGAATAAGAAATAGTGGGCCCATGGATACAAGAGAAAATCAGAAGAGAATAGCTTGAAGGCACTGGGAAGCTGCATAGGTGATAGCATAGATATTCTGCTGTTTTTTTGGGATAAGCTGTGCTTTGAGGATTTTCCACAGAAGAAAGAATCAGGGGTGGTTTTATTTGTCACAAAACAGTTGATTTTTACATAAGAACCTCCAATGAAAAGCTATCATTTCCTGGTTTGACTGACAATAAACCTATTATAACTAGAACATGGTTAAGTAGCTCTACAGCCCACACTTTATTATTTATCCTCTGGATAAATGAAGTTAGAAATAGGAAATATTCATTTAACTACTAAAGTTTTACACCTAAAAACTTCTTCATGAAATTCTGATTACTCTCTTTTAAAGAGTAATAGAAACTATGGGAGTCATTTTGAAGAAACAGCCTTCTTCAGGGGTCATGGTGGTAATAATAATAATAATAATAATAATAATGGCTAATATTGATTGAGGATTTGCTATGTGCTAGGCACTAACCAATTATTTTACGTGTATTATCTCATTTAATCCTCCCAATAGCTGTAGGCAATCAGTAGTCTGATTGCTTCCACTTAAAGATGAGGAAACTGGAGCCTAGAAAGGCTGTGATTTGTGCAAAGACACACAGTAAATTCCAGAGCTGGAGTTCAAACCCAGCCTATACCGTTGCACTACATTCCTACAAAAATTCAAGCTGAACAATAGGCAGACATCACTTCAGCAAAAGATGTACAAACAGGAATGTTTAGTGCAGCATCTTTTATAAGAGTTTAACATTAGAAAAAGCTTATATGTTTATCATAAGGGACTGATTAAATTAATAAAAGTCCCTCCATCCAACAGAATAGTTATGCATCTGTTAGGAATTATATTGCAAAGAAGTATGGATAGAATGATCCAATTTTAGTAAATACAGCATTTTTACCAGTATTTGCATACATGAAGAAGTCTGGAATATTATACAGCAGAAATACAATGAGCATTTCGAAGTGGTAGGACTCTAGGTAAATTCAAACGTTAACTTCTCCCAACTTTTCCTACAATAATTACTTAATAAAGAATAAAATCCTTAAACATCATACTACTGTCCTTTCCCTGAGAGATACTGCTTCCCACTTGAGCTCCAGACTGGAAATCAGCCCTGACTGCACACAGGTGTTCCGCGACTTTGACCGACACTTATCCTCTCTGGGCCTTCTGTTCCACATATATAATAATGAGAAGGTGGTTTAATTTCGAAAATTCCTTCCAGGTCTAATGTTCTTTGACTTGGTCAATTTCATTCCTAGAGAAGTTCTTTATTTAAAAAAAATACAAAAAGGGCGTGTGGGGGTTTAAATGTCAATAAACGGTCTCCTCACACCTTATCTGTTTTCCTCGGCATATGAAGTTGTTGTTCCCATTATCCCCTTCCCATCAGTTTTTTGTGAAGGGAATGTTAATGCATTTCTCCAGAAATGTGTCAAATCACTCTAGAAGAATCAGTCTTTTCCCAGAAAGACAATTTTTAAAATTCATTTTTATTGCAGTATAGTTGATTTACAATGTTGTGTTAGTTTCAGCTGTACAGCAAAGTGATTCAGTTATACATGTACATATATCCACTCTTTTTTAGATTCTTTTCCCATGTAGGTCATTACAGAGTACTGAGTAGAGTTCCCTGTGCTATACAGTGGGTCCTTATTAGTGATGTATTTTATATATAGTAGCGTATATATGTCAATCTCAATCTCCCCACAAAGACAATTTTTAACCTATACCTTAAGAAACAGACAAACAAAAAACACTATATGCCGAAATAGCACACCCTGCAACCCAAACCACAAAAGAAACAAAAGCAAACTACCCAAACACAATCTGCACTTCAGTTCTTATTCCATAGACTCTTGGCTTCTTTCTTAAGATCACCTGTTACCGATACATGTGATAAATGATAATAATAACAGCAATTAACCTTTATTTTGCAGCTATCCATAGGGCCATTCAAAGTAGCCAACTCACTGCGGAGCCTCGGAAGTCGGGAAGAGTCTGTTTCTTAGAAGGGCGTGGCTGGCGGCCTTGGCTTACTACCTGCCTGCGAGCTACCCGGCAAGGAGGCGGCCCCCGCGCGCGAGCGTCCGGCGGGCCGGCGCTGCGAGGCTCTCCGGCGCCCTCTGCTGTGGAGTCGGCTCCACGCCGCCGCTGAGCGCGGACTCCCCACAGCCGTGCCTTCCCTGCAAGCTTCTCGCCATTCGTGGGTTGATGTGAGACTGCTAGGTGACGTGGGGTGAAGTGGGGCTCGCGGAGGGCTGCGGTGGGGGGCGTGTGGAGTCTGAGAAGTAAGGTGCAGGCCGGCTGGGGGTGTCGTGGAAGGGAGTCTTTGCGGCGGGGAGGGATGTGCAGCCTGTGGGGCGCCATGCCACCAAGATCCACTTTCCCCTGCGCGAGTGTGGTCCTGGCGCCACCCGTGCCCACATATCTCCTACGCCCCTCAGCCCTTTACTTGCTTAGGGAAATGGTAGAAAGCTGGGGGCGGTTTCCCTGTCGCCTTTTAAACCTGCCTCCTTCCCATAAATCGGAAAATCTGTCCTTAGAAGAAGGATAATTTTCTATTATCCTTCCCAGCCAGGGTGAAAACAGAAGATAATTTTCAACATGTAAAATGCTGAACATATGTGTTGCAGGTTCTCCCCTCCCCCTCCCCCGGGGACCATTTCCCTGAGAGTGACTGGTCTGGAATCGTCCAAATTGCCTTGCTCCACACCCCACTCCTCCCCCACCCCTACTTTCCATCCCCTTAGCAAATACTTTCCTAGATGGTGTGTTCACCTAAGAACTGTAATTCTGAGATCGCACCCATTTATGTCCACTTGCTAGCTGTGTGGCAGTCACTAAACTACTCTGAGGTAATGGCATCAACCTCACAGAGTGGATGAATAAACCTCCTTTATTCACTCATTCCACATGTGTCAACTGAGCACCTACCTACTCCAGTTGGGCCCTGGGCTAGGTGCTGGGAGTACATCAGGGAGCAAGACAGATGCTTGCCTTACTGTCATGAAATTTGCCTCCCTACTAGGGACTCAGACAATAAACTAATAAATACACGAATGGTGGTAAGTGTGTCCACGTAAGGAACATGGTACAAGGAGAGAGAATACAATGGATTCTGATTTAGGTTGTGAGGGCAAGGAAGGCCACTCCAGGAAGGGACACGAAAGCTTAACCTGAAAGATAAATAAGCCAGATGAAAGGTGTTGGGCAAAAATCCTGAATTGGGAAAGTTTCATATGTTCTATGAAAGGCCGTGTGACTGGATATCAGGAGTGAGGAGGAGAGATGCTCCAAAGGAGTTTGGAGAATGAACCAGGGGACTATTGGTGTTATGCATTCTGTGGATTTGGACAAATGTATTATGACATGTATCCATCACTATAGTATCAAACAGAATATTTTCACTGCCCTAAAAATCCTCTGTGCTCTGCCTACTCATCCCTTCCCCGACCCCCGACCCCTGACAGCCACTGGTCTTTTTTTCTGTCTCCATAGTTTTACCTTTTCCACAATGGCATATAATTGGAATCATACAATATGTAGCCTTTTTAATTTTTTTTAAACATTTATTTATTTGGTTGTGCCAGGTCTTAGTTGTGGCAGGCAGGCTCCTTAGTTGCAGCACATGGGCTCCTTAGTTGTGGCATGTGAACTCTTAGTTGCAGCATACATGTGGGATCTAGTTCCCCGACCAAGGATCGAACCCAGCCCCCTGCATTGGGAGTGCGGAGTCTTAACCACTGCACCACCAGGGAAGTCCCAGTATGTAGCCTTTTTGAGTTGGCTTTGTTCATTTAGTAATAATGCATTTAAGGTTCTTCCATGCCTTTTCATGGACTTTTATCAGATATTTTAATATGTCCAAAGAGCTAAAGAAAACAATGTCTAAAATCTAAAGGAAAGATTCCACTCCAATAAGTAAAGAACTTGCAACTTATTCCCACCCTCACAAGAAAAAATATGAACAGATTAAAGATCAATGACTAGAGATTGGTTCAAGATGGCAGAGTAGAAGGACGTGCTCTCACTCCCTCTTGCGAGAGCACTGGGGTCACGGCTAACTGCTGAACAGTCATCAACAGGAGGACACTGGAACTCACCAAAAAGGACACCCCACATCCAAAGACAAAGGAGAAGCCACAGTGAGATGGTAGGAGGGGCGCAATCACAATAAAATCCAATCCCATAACCTCTGGGTGGGTGACTCACAAACTGGAGAACACTTACACCACAGAAGTCCACCCACTGGAGTGAAGGTTCTGAGCCCCACGTCAGGCTTCCCAACCTGGGAGTCCGGCAACAGGAGGAGGAATTCCTAGAGAATCAGACTTTAAAGGCTAGTGGGAATCGATTGCAGGACTCTGACTGAACTGGGGGAAACAGAGACTCCACTCTTGGAGGGCACACACAAAGTAGTGTGCACATCAGGACCCAGGGGAAGGAGAAGTGACCCCATAGGAGACTGAACCAGACCTACTGGCAAGTGTTGGAGGGTCTCCTGCAGAGGCGGGGGTGGGGGACTGTGTCTCATCATGAGGACAAGGACACTGGCAGCAGAAGTTCTGGGAATTCCTCCTTGTAGAGACGTGGGTGGATCTAGAGACTGTCATACAGAGTGAGCCATTGCCGCTGAGCCTGCGCGTCCGGAGCCTGTGCTCCGCAACGGGAGAGGCCACAGCAGTGAGAGGCCCACGTACCGCAAAAAAAAATTTTTAAATTTAAAAAAAAATCAATGACTATTCTTGGCCACATCAGAGAATTGAGGTCATGGGACAAATTGCAACCACCAAACTGGAGAAACAGGTGATGCTAGAGATTACAGATTATAGTGAACACAGATCAGCACACCTGAGGCAGAAACTGCTGGAATCTGTAAAACTGGGACTTAAATGGTAGCTTCAATGAATTGCTGGTGACCGAGTGTGGACTAACTTGAGAATTAAAACTCCTGGGGGCCTAATCTAAGCACCCCCCCATCCCTGACAATCATGGTGTTTACCCTTTGGATCCTCGACAGGTTTTCTTGGTAAATATCAGAGAAAAATTGCCTGCTGTTTGGCCAGGGAGAGGGGAGAAGTAACCATTTTGAAATAAGCCAAGAGCATTTTCCATACAATGGCCTACCCAGCAAGGGAGAAGACTTCACCAGAGCCTTCTTGGACTTGGGGTAAGGGAAATTACTAAACTTCAGACCCTCTGGCCATCCGCCTTCACATAAGGGAAGAAAAAACCTGAGAAGTACTTGTGAAGGTCACAGCCCGGGGGACAGGCATACTAAACGACCAAGACCAAATCATAGGATTACAGAACGTGTCTCCTCAACACAGACCTGATGAAACTTCAGTAAGGGCTCCTTACTCTTTCAGCTGTGACAGTGGGTCACAGCTGGAAAGAAATGAAGGCTCAGACTCAATGGGGTTTGTAGGGGAAACAAAAGATGCCAGCAGACAAAATCAAAGATGCTTGTGGAAATTGAATCCTCTGATACTACAGATACAGAAAACAGTAAACACAGCATATCTCCTGGCCAAATAAAAGTAAGATGTCATACAAAGTTCTGTCTATGTCCTAATACCTGACAATTCATGATTGGCTTTCAACAAAAAAATTACATGGCATGATAAAAGGAAAGAGTCTGAAGAGAAAAAGCAAGTGTCAGAACCAGATTCAGGTATAGCAGAGATTATGAAATTATCAGACTGAGAATTAAAAATAAATGATTAATATGCTAAGGGCTCTATTGGAAAAGGTGGACAACATGCAAGAACAGATGGATAATGTAAACAGAGATAGAAACCCTTAGAAAGAATATAAAGGAAATACTAGAATAAAAAACACTGTAAAGAAATAAAGAATACATTTGATGGACCCATCAGATGATTGGAAAGGGCTGGGATTAGAATCAGAGAGTTTGAATATATATCAGTAGAAACTTCCCAAACTTAAATGTAAAGAGAAAAACATTAAAAATGGAATAGAATATCTCCAATCATTGTGGGACAATTACAAAAAGTATAACATATGTATAATGGGACTACCAAAAGCAGAAGAAAGAAAAGAAACAGATGAAATATTTGAAGTAATAATGGCTGGGATTTTTGTAAGATTAATGATAGAAATCAAACCACACATCTAGGAAGTTCAGAGAACACCAAGCAGGATAAGTGCCAAAAAAAACACCCCAAACCCGCCTAGGCATATCATATTCGAATTGCAGAAAACCAAACACAAAGAGAAAATCTTGAAAAAAAAGTCAGAGAATAAAAACACCTTACCTAAAGAGGAACACAGATTGTTTCCACAGGGAGGCTTGTTCTGTATGCCAGTCTGAGTCTTGCCAGAAGGCTGACCAAATGGCAAGGCCATTAGCCACATCCATGAGTCAGTGAAGATACAGAAAGCCTTCTTTGCTGAAGCGACCTGGACAGACATCCCCACTGCATGAAGCTCTGCCCATTGTGCTGAGCATCCCTTACCATGCTCGGTAAGGGAAAGGTCGTTCTCAGGTTGGATGGCAGCTGCGCCCTATTCCTGCTCGTTAGTAGTTAACCGGGAGGAGCTATCAGGTGTGCTGATCAGGCCCATTTATGGTCCAGGGAGGTCTTTGTCTCTGCACCCTCATAGGGCCAGTGGAGGCACTGGCTCTTCGGGCAGTATGCCAGACAGCCAAAGGGACACTCCTGAGAACTTTCAGGGAGTTCTGAGACCCCATCTGGGCCGAGTTTTGCACATTCCTATATGTACCATTTACATAGAAGATTCCTGAGCCACCTCCACGAGGTGACTTGAGACATCTGCTTGTATCCATGACATGATTGGAACTTATGGTCTTAAGATTACTTCACAGCCATGAATCATGTGCTCAATATCCACCAAGGCCCAATAACAGGCCAATAATTGTGTCTGAAGCTAAGACAGTGGAGCTCTCTCATTCATCTTCAGACTCACCAAGAAAGGCAAAGGGCTATCACCATGCAGCCTCTCCAGGTAATCTGGTACCTGGCCCCGAGTTCCTAAATGGGGAGCCCATCAATCTCCCTTGAGGCCCCATTATTGAGTGACCAGATCCAGAGACGTCTTTGGGAAAGCCCTTGCCCAGATTGTCCAGAAGAGGGCGCCTGAACACCATTTTTACATTATTCTTTTCGTTGGTCAAGTTTTGCTATTTTTGCAGTAAATTTTTTTTTTTCCTGTGCCCAGAAACAGGGCAGAGCTATGGTTTGGGGCCTGCTGTGGCACTAGAAGGATCATAGCAGTTAGTCTTATGGGCTTTGTGGGATTCAGACAAGTGAGCAGAGCTGAGGCCAGTCCCCATCAGCAGCAGCAGTATTCATAGCTCTGCAGCTTGTGTGCTCGTCAATGAGTGTCCATACAAATCCTTCTTCCTTGGCTGCTGGGCATAGACCCTAATGAGTGACAGCTCAAGACACATCTGTCCCTGTAGTACTGAGAAAATTCTCCCAGCTTCAGGGAAGCAGTGGGCTCCTTCTGATTCCTTTACTGTTTTTTTCCATCTGTTGTTGTTAGTGTCTTATTTAATCATCATCATGGTAGCTAATGTTTATTGAACACCTACAGCTTGCCAGGCATTGTTCTGAGTGCTCTACATGAATCTCTTCATTTCCTCTTCTTTTCAGCCCTATGAACTATTATTAAGATCCCTTTGTATGGATGAGGCTCAGAAAGCTGAAACAGTCTGTCGAAAGTCACACAGCCAGTACGTGGCGGAGCTATGATTTGAAACCCTCTGAGCCCGAAGTTTGTCTTCTTCCTATTGAGCCACAATGCCTTCTACACTTCCTCCTCCCAAACTGCATGCCTCTACCACTCCATGCCATCTCAGCAGCACGTCTGTGTGCGTCCTGGGTTTGTCTGGTGTCTTCCAGGCAGTGAGCTCAGAGATGACACTTAGCAAAGCACTTTCCTTTCTTTGTTGGAATTGAGACAGATTGTCTTACATGAGACACCAACCACTCCATATACAAAGTACACTGGTTAAGGGCAGGGGATCCCAGCCTGAGAGATTTCATAGACTAATAATATTAGTAACATAAAACTGGGTTCTGACATAGGTCATTATCTTTGAATTTTACCAATTAAGACCATTTAAAAGACGAGGGAGCAGGGGACAGTTGGCTTCTCTCCCAGTTCTGTTCACCGCCTTCCCTGTTGTGGAGGGCACCTGGGGACAGAAACCACGCTAGCGGAGGGGGAGGGGCCTACCTCTGCGAAGGTAACACAAGAGGAGACTGTCCAGGCCTGCATGCGGCTCTTCTCACCCCCTCTCCCCCACCCCCAGACGCGGAAGGCATATCGTAGCTCCTTCCCCAGCTCAGAGCTGACGGATGATGTGGCCTTCAAGTGTATTTTGTCACCTTCAACATCCTTGGGAGAACCCTGGTTCCAGCTAATTCAACACTGAAAGGGAGCCTCTTGGGTGAGTGTTGCCTGAAGCCAGGAGGTGGTGTGGTCCCTGAGCACTGATCCGGGATAATCACTTTATTTAAAAGAAGCAGGTAGGGCTTCCCTGGTGACGCAGTGGTTAAGAGTCTGCCTGTGAGAAGGTCCCACATGCCGCGGAGCAACTAAGCCCGTGCGCCACAACTACTGAGCCTGTGTGCCACAACTACTGAAGGCCGCACACCTAGAGCCTGTGCTCCACCACAAGAGAAGCCACTGCAAAGAGAAGTGCCGCAACTACAGAAAGCCCATGCACAGCCACAAAGACCCAACACAGCCAATAATAAAATAAATTCATTTAAAAAATAAAAATAAATAAAAGCAGCAGGTATGGGAACATATGTATATGAAAAACGGATTCACTTTGTTATAAAGCAGAAACTAACACACCATTGTAAAGCAATTATACTCCAATAAAGATGTTAAAAAAATAAAAATGAAAAATAAAATAAGAGCAGCAGGTAGACCTTACGTTTGTTCACGGGGCCTTCTTCAAATGGAACTGCCAGGTAGAAAACACACACGCACACACACACATACTACACAGGTGTACCCTACACCCAGGAGACTAGGGTCAAGCGATAATCATCTGGATCATTATATAAAGTACCTTCAGTGAGTCAGAGAACAATAAAGTCAAGTCCTTTTTATAAAATAGCCAACATGTGATAGAAACTATTTTCCGGGTATGTCTGTGCTTCTATCACAGACATGTGCTATAGGGTGCACACCTGTGTAGTATGTGTGTGTGTGCGTGTGTGTTTTCTACCTGGCAGTTCCATTGGAAGAAGGTCCCGTGAACAAACGTAAGGTCTACCTGCTGCTCTTATTTTATTTTTCATTTTTATTTTTTTAACATCTTTATTGGAGTATAATTGCCTTACAATGGTGTGTTAGTTTCTGCTTCATAACAAAGTGAATCCTTTTTTCATATACATATGTTCCCATACCTGCTTTTATTTATTTTTATTTTTAAAATGAATTTATTTTATTTTTGGCTATGTTGGGTCTTTGTGGCTGCGCGTGGGCTTTCTGTAGTTGCGGCACTTGTCATTGCAGTGGCTGCTCTTGTGGTGGAGCACGGGCTCTAGGTGTGCGGCCTTCAGTAGTTGTGGCACACAGGCTCAGTAGTTGTGGCGCACGGGCTTAGTTGCTCCGCGGCATGTGGGATCTTCCCGCAGGCAGACTCTTAACCACTGCGTCACCAGGGAAGCCCTACCTGCTTCTTTTAAATAAAGTGATTATCCTGGATCAGTGCTCAGGGACCACCACCTCCTGGCTTCAGGCAACACTCACCCAAGAGGCTCCCTTTCAGTGTTGAATTAGCTGGAACCAGGGTTCTCCCAAGGATGTTGAAGGTGACAAAATACACTTGAAGGCCACATCATCCGTCAGCTCTGAGCTGCGGAAGGAGCTATGATATGCTTTCCGCATCTGGGGGTGGGGGAGAGGGGGTGAGAAGAGCCCCATGCGGGCCTGGACAGTCTCCTCTTGTGTTACCTTCGCAGAGGTAGGCCCCTCCCCCTCCGCTAGCGTGGTTTCTGTCCCCAGGTGCCCTCCACAACAGGGAAGGCGGTGAACAGAACTGGGAGAGAAGCCGACGGTGCCCCGCTCCCTCTCCTCCACAAAGGCCTATGAGTAGTCACTGCAGAAGTGTCCCTTGGAGTCCTCCTTGTACCTGAGCTGGTCACCATGAATGGGCCTCAGGCCTGCTTTGAAACACACTGTTCTCCCATTCGAGACTCACACCACCCGTCTTGCACATCTAGGTGGTCCCAATGGGGCAGCGTGCGGGGAGCATGGGTGCTGGGGGAGAGGGTGGAAGAGAACAGGTGGGTCTGTGTAAACCCCTCACGGGCACCTGGCAAACTTCTGAGATGTGCATGGCCTATGATGGTGACTCAGGGCTGTTACTGCATGAAAGGAGGCCTCCTGGGCATTCGGTCTGAATGCAGTTGGCTTAGCCGTTTCCATCAAATTTACTAACCCCATGTGACACAGAGAACAAATATGCAGAGGACTCACAACTTTATTGAAAATACAAAACATGCCCTAAAACAGTGGGTCAAGGCCTCTACTTCTATTTAATATACTTTGCAGGCATTTGGGGAACTGCTCTTGGTGGTGAGGTATGCAGAATTTGAAACTGGCTCAAAGGACCTTTGAAAAAAACTGTCATGCACACCATTTAAGAGGAAACTAGGGCTACCGTAGGATCGCCGATGGTTAGGGACCAGGCCATGCTGCATGAGGGCACCTACAGGGAAGCAAGTGTGGAAGAAGCCTGGGTGGAGAAGGCAACGGCATTGGAGGAAAGGGCTGCATGGGCATCATGTGTGGCATGGGTTGCACGTGCCACAGGGGCGGCTCGGGCAGCATGGGCGGCACGGGCGGCATTGGTGGCATGGGGTGCACGGGCCACATGAGCTGCATGGGCGGCATGGGTGGCACGGGTGGCCTGGGCACCACAGGCCGCATGGGTGGCATGGGATCCTCGGGCAGCACGGGTGGCACGGGCGGCACGGGCAGCATGGGTGGCACAGGTGGCCTGGGTGGCACGGGCGGTCTGGGCAGCAGGGACAGGTCCATCAGCAGTGGCTCCAGAAGATCGCATGACGAATTCAGCTCCTGACGCGAGACGGCAGGGCAGGGCTCACACAAGCTGACGACAACAGGGAGCACGGGGGGCACGTTACTGAGCATTAGTGCCCTCTGATGTCTCCTCCACTTGGCCCTTTTCCTCTTAAACCAAGCCTTCAAGCAGAGAGAAAAAGAGATTGATTAGTATATTGAGCATTTCATGTCAGACATGAAAAATTGCAGCAGGGAGCTCTCGGTGCCTTGAAGATTTGGAAGTGCATCAGGAGAAGCTATTTCCTTCTTGCTAAAGTATCTTAGGATATGTAGCTGAAGGCGCTCCCTTCAGCCGCCCTCCCCCCCAAGAGCGAGCACCGACTATGTGCCAGGCTCTGGATTGGCATATGGCTTTGTCTCTCCCCTCCCACCTTTTCTATTATTTCCCCCACTCTTACACGCAGGTGGAGCTGACCAACTGCACTCTGTCCCTGCTGTTATTACTGTGCCTGGGAGGTCTGCGTCCTGACAACTGACCGTCAGCTCCAGCTGCCACTAATCCCTACTCATTGGGCAGGTGTCACCTTAGTTATGGGGGAAGTTGAGCATAGGAAAAAGTGGGTGCCTTTTAAAATCATACTGAGGGGAACGGTCCCCATTTTGAAAAACCCATCTTTGGTTACAGTAAATAATCAATAGGAGTGGGTTGGATTTTTAAACAAAAGCTTTCCCCAAGGATGACTAAAAAGGGTCATTCATCCTCTGGAGCCTTGGGATGGTTATAAAGAAGGAGATGGTATTGTGAGGGAGGTTTGGTCATGGGGGGCCCAGGGACTTTGTGGCTTGTCTTGCTGGACACCGGCGGAACTGAAGCCCTGGACACTGCCTTAATATTAGACTATAGGGGTAACGAATGCTTAGACGAACTCAGCCCAAATTTACTAAAACTCTTAAAATCTTTGCCCAGACAAGAGTTTGGGGGGAAAGAGGCATACCATTGTCACCTCTGTCAATTCTGCACTCTCCAACCTGCCCCACCCTCCAAACCTTCCTGGGCTCAGGACCAGGTCAGCTCACTCCGCTCTGGCTACAGTTGCAGGGCCTTGGAGCAGAGCCTCTGGTGCCCAGCAAGGTTGCGCCCTCTAGGAGCTGCTAATCAACCAGGAGATCCCCATCCTGTCCCTTATGCTTAAGTCAAGAGGGTGCAACCTGCATTTTAGGAAGACAGCCGACAACCACGTGAGTGAGGGGTCACAAAACGGCTCCCCCCTAAATATCTGCCAACTATTAACAACTGAAAGTAAAACCTGTCCTGTGGACTCCACTGCTCCCTCAGCATCTCAGTTAATGGAATTGTGCCATATTTAGTATTTTTGGATGTTTCCACTCGGCAAATTTTACATGAGACCAAGGGCCTCCTCTCTCTGTCGCCCCATCTTCCCTCTCCCATCTTAGTATTTGGGTCCTTCTGCTGCATGAATATGTAGTCGAGAAAAGCCAGTGTAATAGAGCTCATTTTGGGGGGTTCGAGTGTACCAATGGTCAAATCTGCATAAATATAAGCAATGTGCAAAGCTGGCTATGTGAGGTTCAGGCTGACACTACTTCCATATTTCCAATACTGGTTTCATAAAACAGCTCCTACTGTCCTTGCAAACCAAGGGAGGGTGTCCATTAAATGTTTCTTTGGGACGCTCATGCTGTAGAGTTTGGAAATAGATGAAAACATTCTCCCGTCTTCTTCATTTGTTTCTTGTTGCTCCTTTCCCCTTCAGAACTCCATTAAGAGACCACTACGTAAACCCAGGAGAAGCAAGCCACCAAAACTTCAGTTTCTCTTTTCCTCTGAGCTTGCTTTGCCTGCTTGAGAAAGCAGAGGCCTGCGCCTCCCAAGCCCTGGCCAGACCTGACTGTGAGCCCAGCCCGTGGCCTTAGGCCGCCAGCACTGCTTTCCAGACCCCACCACCAGCTCTGCAGCCCGTGTCCATCACTGCCCTCACACACGCTCTCTGCAGCAAAGCTAGTGAACCCATCCTGATTCTTCTTTCCTTCCTTCCTTCTTTCTTCCTTTCTATCAATCTTGTGTTTTAAAAAATATTCCTCTTCCACAACAAGCGAAGCCACTGCCCTGAGAAGACCGCGCACCACAACGAAGAGTAACCCCGGCTCTCCTCAACTAGAGAAGAGCCCACGCACAGCAACGAAGACCCAACGCAGCCAAATATAAATAAATAAATATATTAAATATATATATATATATGTAATATATATATATATACTCCTTTGATACAACTTACTGTGTTCTATGGACAAATAATCAGCTTCTGTGCCATGAGCTACCAACTAGTAACCACTACCTGAATGAATGAGCAAGTATTTCAAATTAACACAGGTAAGCGACTAGCTGAGAGCCAACCACTGACCATCACAAACAAATTCTTCGAAACCAATCCCTCATAATAGTATGAAAACGGAAGAAAAAAATTCTTAGACATTAGAAATTGCTGAAAATAATATTCACTGATACATTCGGTAGTTTCATAATGTTGAATTTACGCAGTATCTCCAAGACATATATCGATAGTATCCAATTATTCTCAAACCCGTCCACCTTTTGAGGTCAGTGGAAATTTATTCAAATTTGTTCTTTTTGTTTGTTTTATTGTTTTATATGTTTAGACAAATTCCTAAAGGTTGCAAACCTTTCCCCCCTCTCCATCATACTGCACAACCTACTATGTTAGCAATGTTTTCAGGCTGCACATCAAAAAATTTCAGAAAATTAAAATTTACGGCTGAAACTCTCTACACTGCTCTACCAAACACATAAAAACAACAGCAAGAGGACCAGGCACTTGGAATTTTAAGCTATTCGCCTCCCCATCAGTCTCACCTAAACTAAACATATATTAGTTGCTCACATGTTGTGTTCCGAGGTGAGTTATTTATTCCCTTACCCAATTGCCTGAATACTTGTAAATTCACTCCTTATACAGAGAGCTTAGGCCTGGCTTTAAAACTTTTAAATAATTTAGTATACTTGAACCCTCTTCTAACCCAGCTATTTGGTGCATTAATTTGAATAACTGCCAAGTCAGAATCAGCCCCAACATGATTCCACAGAGACTTGTCCCCTAAGGGATACCAGTTTTGGAAGGAGTTTAACTTTACTGAAGATACATATATTCTGGCCCCAAAGCCCCAAAAGTCCAAACCTTATTTCCAAAACATCGACAAGTGTACAAAAACACACCAACTTGAGAATGTCTAGGACAAGGTATCCAATTCCTAAAGCAGGTTTTAGATTGGCTGCCCTGCCAAGTTGCTTTTTTCAGGTTTACTGACCCACACACTGGCTTCAGTCACTCCCAGGCGTCTTGCAAGCTCCTTTCTGAGGGGAAAAATATTGAAAATATTCAGCACTTGACATTATGGATGAAACAAAATATACAATGCACATTTTATGCTATGTTAAAATGTTTATTCAGAGAGTAGCCAAGATGATGACATAGGAAAAACCCCGAGCTTACCTCCTTCCATGGGTACACCAAAATTACAGCTATTTACAGAGCAACTTTTTTTTTTTTTTTTGCGGTACGCAGGCCTCTCACTGTTGTGGCCTCTCCCGTTGCGGAGCACAGGCTCCGGACGCGCAGGCTCAGCGCTCATGGCTCACGGGCCCAGCCGCTCCGCGGCATGTGGGATCTTCCCGGACCGCGGCACGAACCCGTGTCCCCTGCATCGGCAGGTGGACACTCAACCACTGCGCCACCAGGGAAGCCTACAGAGCAACTATTGATGAGAATGACCTGAAGACTAGCAGACAAGAGCTTCCACAACTACAGATATAAAGAAGGAAACACAATGAGATGGATAGGAAGGGCCGAGATGTGGTATAGTCAAGACCCACACCCCCAGGTTGGCGACCCATAAATGGGAGGATAATTACAATTGCAGAGGTTCTCCCCAAGAAGCAAGGGGTCCAAGCACATTAGATTTACGAACTGGGAGAAAATATTTGCACACCATGCAACTGACAAGGGCTTAATTTCCAAAATATGCCAATAGCTCATACAACTCAATAACAAAAAAACAAACAACGCAATCAAAAAATGGGCAGAAGACCTAAATAGACATTTCTCCAAAGAAGACATACAGATGGCCAACAGGCACATGAAAAGATGCTCAACATCACTAATCCCATATCTGGGCATATACCTGAAAAAGATGAAAGCTCTAATTCGAAAAGATACATGCACCCCAATGTTCAGAGCAGCACTGTTTACAATAACTAAGATGTGGAAGCAACCTAAGTGTCCATCAACAGATGAATGGATAAGGACGATGTGGTATATATATACAATGGAATATTACTCAGCCATAAAAAGGTATGAAATCCTGCCATTTGTAACAACATGGACGGACTTAGAGAGTACTATCCTAAGTGAAGTAAGTCAGACAGAGAAAGACAAATATTACATGATATCACTTATATGTGGAATCTAAAAAACAGAACAAGTGAACTTATTTACAAAACAAAAACAGATTCACAGACATAAAAAACAAACTTATGGTTACCAAGTGGGGGGATAAATTGGGAGCACAGGATTAACAGATGCACACTACCATAGATACCAGATAAACCACAAGGATTTATTGTATAGCAACAGGGAACTCTATTCAATATCTTGTAATAAAATATAATGGAAAAGAATAAGAAAAAAGAATATAGATATATACATATATACGTATAATCTAATGCACTGCTATATATAAACCTCATGGTAACCACAAACCAAAAATCTATAATAGATACACACACACAGAAAGAGAAAGGAATCCAAACATAACACTAAAGATAGTCATCAAATCACAAGGGAAGAGAGCAAAAGAAGAAGGAACAAAAAAGAACTCCAAAAACAATTAGCAAAATGGCAGTAATTACATACCTACCAATAATTACTTTAAATATAAATGGAATAAATGCTCCAATCAAACGACAAAGAGTGGCTGAATGGATACAAAAACAAGACCCACATACATGCTGCCTACAAGAGACGCACTTCAGATCTAAAGACTCAGACAGAAAGTGAAGGGATGGAAAAAGGTATTCCATGCAAATGGAAATCAAAATAAAGCTGGAGTAGCACTTCTCATATGAGACAAAATACACTTTATAATAAAGACTATTACAAGAGACAAAGAAGGACACTCCATAATGATCAAGGGATCGATCCAAGAAGAAGATATAACAACTGTAAATATTTAAGCACCCAACATAGGAGCACCTCAATACATAAGGCAAAGGCTAACAGCCATAAAAGGGGAAACCGACGGTAACGCAATCATAGTAGGGGACTTTAACACCCCACTTTCACCAATGGGCAGATCATCTAAAATGAAGATAAATAAGGAAACACAAGCTTTAAATGATACATTAAACAAGATGGACTTAATTGATATTTATAGGACATTCCATCCCAAAACAACAGAATACACATTCTTCTCAAGTACTCATGGAACATTCTCCAGGATAGATCATATCTTGGATCACAAATCAAGCCTTGGTAAATTTAAGAAAATTGAAATCATATCAAGTATCTTTTCCGACCACCACGCTATGAAACTAGATATCAATTACAGGAAAAGATCTGTAAAAAATACAAACACATGGAGGCTAAACAATACACCACTTAATAACCAAGTGATCACTGAAGAAATCAAAGAGGAAATCAAAAAATACCTAGAAACAAATGACAATGGAGACACGATGACCCAAAACCTATGGGATGCAGCAAAAGCAGTTCTAAGAGGGAAGTTTATAGCAATACAATCCTACCTTAAGGAACAGGAAACATCTCAAATAAACAACCTAACCTTGCACCTAAAGCAATTAGAGAAAGAAGAACAAAAAAACCCCCAAAGTTAGCAGAAGGAAAGAAATCATGAAGATCAGATCAGAAATAAATGAAAAAGAAATGAAGGAAATGATAGCAAAGATCAATAAAACTAAAAGCTGGTTCTTTGAGAAGATAAACAAAATTGATAAACCATTACCCAGACTCATCAAGAAAAAAAGGGAGAAGACTCAAATCAATAGAATTAGAAATGAAAAAGGAGAAGTAACAACTGACACTGCAGAAATACAAAGGATCATGAGCGATTACTACAAGCAACTATATGCCAATAAATTTGACAACGGGAAAAAATGGACAAATTCTTAGAAAGGCACAACTTGCCGAGACTGAACCAGGAAGAAATAGAAAATATGAACTGACCGATCACAAGCACTGAAATTGAAAGTGTGATTAAAAATCTTCCAACAAACAAAAGCCCAGGACCAGATGGCTTCACAGGCGAATTCTATCAAACATTTAGAGAAGAGCTAACACCTATCAATCTCAAACTCTTCCAAAATATAGCAGAGGGAGGAACACTCCCAAACTCATTCTACGAGGCCACCATCACCCTGATACCAAAACTAGACAAGATGTCACAAAGCAAGAAAACTACAGGCAATATCACTGATGAACATAGATGCAAAAATCCTCAACAAAATACTAGCAAACAGAATCCAACAGCACATTAAAAGGATCATGCACCATGATCAAGTGGGGTTTATTCCAAGAATGCAAGGATTCTTCCATATACGCAAATCAATCAATGTGATACACCATATTAACACATTGAAGGAGAAAAACCATAGGATCATCTCAATCGATGCAGAGAAAGCTTTCGACAAAATTCAACACCCATTTATGATAAAAACCCTGCAGAAAGCAGGCATAGAGGGAACTTTCCTCAACATAATAAAGGCCATATATGACAAGCCCACAGCCAACATCGTCCTCAATGGTGAAAAACTGAAACCATTTCCACTAAGATCAGGAGCAAGACAAGGTTTCCCACTTTCTCACCACTCTTATTCAACATAGTTTTGGAAGTTTTAGCCACAGCAATCAGAGAAACAAAAAATAAAAGGAATCCAAATTGGAAAAGAAGAAGTAAAGCTGTCACTGTTTGCAGATGACATGATACTATACATAGAGAATCCTAAAGATGCTAGCAGAAAACTACTAGAGTGAATCAATGTATTTGGTAAAGCAGCAGGATACAAAATTAATGCACAGAAATCTCTGGCATTCCTATACAATAATGATGAAAAATCGAAAAGTGAAACTAAGAAAACACTCCCAGTTACCACTGCAACAAAAAGAATAAAGTATCTAGGAATAAACCAACCTAAGGAGACAAAAGACCTGTGTGCAGAAAATTATAAGACACTGATGAAAGAAATTAAAGATGACACGAATAGATGGAGAGATATACCATGTTCTTGGAATGGAAGAACCAACATTGTGAAAATGACTCTACTACCCAAAGCAATCTACAGATTTAATGCAATCCCTATCAAACTACCACTGGCATTTTTCACAGAACTAGAACAAAAAATTTCACAAATTGTATGGAAACACAAAAGACCCCGAATACCTAAAGCAATCCTGAGAACGAAAAATGGAGCTGGAGGGATCAGGCTCCCTGACTTCAGACTATACTACAAAGTTACAGTAATCAAGACAGTATGGTACTGGCACAAAACCAGAAATACAGATCAATGGAACAGGATAGAAAGCCCAGACATAAACCCACGCACATATGGTCACTTTACCTTTGATAAAGGAGGCAACAATATATGGTAGAGAAAAGACAGCCTCTTCAATAAGTGGTGCTGGGAAAACTGGACAGGTACATGGAAAAGTATGAAATTAGAACACTCCCTATCACCATATACAAAAATAAACTAAAAATGGATTAAAGACCTAAATGTAAGGCCAGACACTATCAAACTCTTAGAGGAAAACATAGGCAGAACACTCTATGACATAAATCAGAGCAAGATCCTTCTTGACCCACTTCCTAGAGAAATGGAAATAAAAACAAAAATAAACAAATGGGACCTATTGAAACTTCAAAGCTTTTTCACAGCAAAGGAAAGCATAAACAAGACCAAAAGACAACCCTCAGAATGGAAAAAAGTATTTGCAAATGAAGCAACTGACAAAGGATTCATCTCCAAAATTTACAAACAGTTCATGCAGCTCAATATCAAACAAACAACAGCCCAATCCATAAATGGGCAGAAGACCTAAATAGACATTTCTCCAAAGAAGATACACAGATTGCCAACAAACACATGAAAGAATGCTCAACATCATTTTTTGTAATTAATTAATTTATTTATTTATTTTTGGCCGTGTTGGGTCTTCATTTCTGTGCGAGGGCTCTCTCTAGTTGCGGAAAGCGGGGGCCACTCTTCATCGCGGTGCGCGGGCCTCTCACTATCACGGCCTCTCTTGTTGCGGAGCACAGGCTCCAGACGCACAGGCTCAGCAGTTGTGGCTCACGGGCCCAGTTGCTCCGTGGCATGTGGGATCTTCCCAGACCGGGGCTCGAACCCGTGTCCCCTGCATTGGCAGGCAGATTCTCAACCACTGCACCACCAGGGAAGCCCTGCTCAACATCATTAATCATTAGAGAAATGCAAATCAAAACTACAATGAGATGTCATATCACACCGGTCAGAATGGCCATCATCAAAAAAATCTAGAAACGATAAATGCTGGAGAGGGTGCGCAGAAAAGGGAACGCTCTTGCACTGTTGGTTGGAATGTAAATTGATACAACCACTATGGAGAACAGTATGGAGGTTCCTTAGAAAGCTAAAAATAGAACTACCATACGACCCAGCAAACCCACTACTGGGAATATACCCTGAGAAAACCATAATTCCAAAAGAGTCATGTACCACAATGTTCATTGCAGCTCTATTTACAATAGCCAGGACATGGAAGCAACCTAAGTGTCCATCAACAGGTGAATGGATAAAGAAGATGTGGCACATATATACAATGGAATGTTACTCAGCCATAAAAAGAAGCGAAATCGAGTTATTTGTAGTGAGGTGGATGGACCTAGCGTCTGTCTTACACAGTGAAGTAAGTCAGAAAGAGAAAGACAAATACCGTATGCTAACACATATATATGGAATCTAAGAAAAAAAATGACATGAAGAACTAGGCGCAAGACAGGAATAAAGACACAGACCTACTAGAGAATGGACTTGAGGATACGGGGAGGGGGAAGGGTAAGCTGGGACAAACTGAGAGAGTGGCATGGACATATATACACTACCAAACGTAAAATAGATAGCTAGTGGGAAGCAGCCGCATAGCACAGGGAGATCAGCTCGGTGCTTTGTGACCACCTAGAGGGGTGGGATAGGGAGGGTGGGAGGGAGGGAGACGCAAGCGGGAAGAGATATGGGGACATATGTATATGTATAACTGATTCACTTTGTTATAAAGCAGAAACTAACACACCATTGTAAAGCAATTATACCCCAATAAAGATGTTAAAAAAACAAAAAAACAAAATAAGAGAACAAAACCCAAAGTTAGTACAAGGGACAAAGTCACAAAGATCAGAGAAGAAAGAAATGAAATAGATTTTAAAATATATAAAATATCAATGGAAGTAAGAGATGATTCTTTGAAAAGGTAAATAAAATTGATAAACCTTTAGCCAGACTCATCAAGAAAAAGAGAAAGAGGGTCCAAATCAATAAAATCAGAAAAGAAAAAGAGGTTAGAACCAACACCACAGAAATACAAAGGATCATAAGAGATTACTATGAACAATCATACATCAATAAAATGGACAAACGAGAAGAAATGAACAAATTCCCAGAAATGTACCGTCTCCCAAGACTAAAGCAGTAAGAAATAGAAAATTTGAATACATCAATGATCAGTAATGAAACTGAATTGGATAATAAAAAAAGGACATATTTTACAGCACCAGGAATAGAGCCAATAGTTTATAATAACTTTAAATGGAGAATAATCTATGAAAATATTGAATCACTGTGCTGCACATCTGAAACTAATATAACATTGTAAATCAAATATACCTCAATAAAAACAGACATTAGGAAGTAGAGAGCAGAAGCAAGAAGAACTACAATCCCACAGCCTGTGGAACAAAAACCACAATCACAGAAAGATAGACAAGATGAAAAGGCAGAGGGCTATGTACCAGATGAAGGAACAAGATGAAACCTCAGAAAAACAACTAAATGAAGTGGAGATAGGAAAACTTCCAGAAAATGAATTCAGAATAATGATAGTGAAGATGATCCAGGACCTCAGAAAACGAATGGAGGCAACGATTGAGAAGATGCAAGAAATGTTAAACAAAGATCTAGGAGAATTAAAGCACAAACAAACAGAGATGAACAATACAATAACTGAAATGAAAAATACACTAGAAGGAATCAATCGCAGAATAACTGAGGCAGAAGAACAGATAAGTGACCTGGAAGACAGAATGGTGGAGTTCACTGCCACGGAGCAGAATAAAGAAAAAAGAATGAAAAGAAATGAAGACAGCCTAAGAGACCTCTGGGACCACATTAAACGCAACAACATTCGCATTATAGGGGTCCCAGAAGGAGAAGAGAGAGAGAAAGGACCCGAGAAAATATTTGAAGAGATTATAGTGGAAAACTTCCCTAACGTGGGAAAGGAAATAGCCACCCAAGTCCAGGAAGCACAGAGAGTCCCAGGCAGGATAAACCCAAGGGGAAACACACCGAGACACATAGTAATCAAATTGACAAAAATTAAAGACAAAGAAAAATTACTGAAAGCAACAAGGGAAAAATGACAAATAATATACAAGGGAACTGCCATAAGGTTAACAGCTGATTTCTCAGCAGGAACTCTACAAAAGCCAGAAGGGAGTGGCATGATATACTTAAAGTGATGAAAGGGAAGAACCTACAACCAAGATTACTCTACTCGGCAAGGATGTCATTCAGTTCGATGGAGAAATCAAAAGCTTTACAGACAAGCAAAAGCTAAGAGAATTCAGCACTACCAAACCAGCTTTACAACAAATGCTACAGGAAGTTCTCTAAGTGGGAGACACAAGAGAAAAAAAGGACCTACAAAAACAAACCCATAACAATTAAGACAATGGTAACAGGAACATACATATCGATAATTACCTTAAACATGAATGGACTAAATGCTCCAACTAAAAGACACAGGCTCGCTGAATGGACAGAAAAATAAGAACCATATACATGCTGTCTACAAGAGACCCACTTCAGACCAAGGGACACATACAGACTGAAAGTGAGGGGATGGAAAAAGATATTCCATGCAAATGGAAATCAAAAGAAAGCTGGAGGGCTTCCCTGGTGGCGCGGTGGTTGAGAGTCTGCCTGCCTATGCAGGGGACATGGGTTTGTGCCCTGGTCCGGGAGGATTCCATATGCCGCGGAGCGGCTAGGCCCGCGAGACATGGCCGCTGAGCCTGCGCATCCGGAACCTGTGCTCTGCAACGGGAGAGGCCACAACAGTGAGAGGCCCACGTACCACAAAAAAAAATAAAGAAAGAAAAAAAAAGCTGGAGTAGCAATACTTGTATCAGATAAAATAGACCTTAAAATAAACAATGTTACAAGAGACAAGGAAGGACACTACATAATGATCAATCCAGGAAGAAGATATAAGAATTATAAATATATATGCACTCAACATAGGAGCACCTCAATACATAGGGCAACTGCTAACAGCTATAAAAGAGGTAATCGACAGCAACACAATAATAGTGGGGGACTTTAACACCTCACTTACACCAATGGACAGATCATCCAAACAGAAAATTAATAAGGAAACACAAGCTTTAAATGACACAATAGACCAGATAGATTTAATTGATATTTATAGGACATTCCATCCAAAAACAGCAGATTACACTTTTTTCTCAACTGCGCATGGAACATTCTCCAGGACAGATCACATCTACGGCCACAAATCAAGCTTCAGTAAATTTAACAAAATTGAAATGATATCAAGCATCTTTTCTGACCACAACGCTATAAGATTAGAAATCAATTACAGGGAAAAAAACGTAAAAAACACGAACACATGCAGGCTAAACAATACGTTACTAAATAACCAAGAGATCATTGAAGAAATTAAAGAGGAAATCAAAAAATACCTAGAGACGAATGACAATGAAAACACGGCGATCCAAAACCTATGGGATGCAGCAAAAGCAGTTCTAAGACGGAAGTTTATAGCAATACAAGCCTACCTCAAGAAACAATAAAAATCTCAAGTAAACAATCTAAACTTACACCTAAAGGAACTAGAGAAAGAAGAACAAACAAAACCCAAAGTTAGCAGAAGGAAAGAAATCATAAAGATCAGAGCAGAAATAAATGAAATAGAAACAAAGAAAACAATAGCAAAGATCAACAGAACTAAAAGCTGGTTCTTTGAGAAGATAAACGAAATTCATACACCATTAGCCAGACTCCTCAAGGAAAAGAGGGAGAGAACTCAAATCAATTAAATTAGGAATGCAAAAGGAAAAGTTACAACAGACACTGCAGAAATA
Source organism: Stenella coeruleoalba (assembly GCF_951394435.1). Lineage (NCBI taxonomy): Eukaryota > Metazoa > Chordata > Mammalia > Artiodactyla > Delphinidae > Stenella > Stenella coeruleoalba. Next base: position 97,347,692 of record NC_137152.1, on the reverse strand, counting down.
CAAAGCAACCTAAGAGACTACTACAAGCAACTCTATGGAAATAAAATGGACAACCTGGAAGAAATGGACAAATTCTTAGAACGGTATAACCTTCCAAGACTGAACCAGGAAGAAATAGAAAATATGAACAGACCAATCACAAGTAATTAAATTGAAACTGTGATTAAAAATCTTCCAACAGGGCTTCCCTGGTGGCGCAGTGGTTGAGAGTCCGCCTGCCGATGCAGGGGCCACAGGTTCAAGCCCTGGTCTGGGAAGATCCCACATGCCGTGGAGCAACTAAGCCTGTGGGACACAACTACTGAGCCTGCGATCTGGAGCCTGCGAGCCACAGCTACTGAGCCCACGTGCCACAACTACTAAAGCCCGCGTGCCTAGAGCCTGTGCTCTGCAACAAGAGAAGCCACCGCAATGAAAAGGCCCCACTTGCCGCAACTAAAGAAAGCCCACGTGCAGCAACAAAGACCCAACGCAGCCAAAAATAAAAGTAATTAATTAATTAATAATAAGAAATAAAATAGCATCAAAAAGAATAAAATACCTAGGAATAAACTTAACCAAGGAAGTGAAAGACCTATACTCTGAAAACTATATACAAAACACTGATGAAGGAATTTGAAAATGTTCCCCCCAAATGGCAAGATACACTGTGTTCTTGGATTGGAAGAATTAATATTGCTAAAATATCCATACAGGAAACACAGGGGACCCCGAATGGCCAGGGCAGTCTTGAGAACGAGGAACGGAGCTGGAGGAGTCGGGCTCCCTGGCTTCGGACTGTACTACAGAGCTGCAGTGGTCGGGACACTGTGGTACTGGCGCAGAGGCAGGGAGATGGATCAATGCAACAGGATGGAAAGCCCAGAGATGAACCCACGCACATATGGTCACCTTATCTTTGATGAAGGAGGCAGGAGTGTACAGTGGAGAAGGGACAGCCTCTTCAATGGGTGGTGCTGGGAGGACTGGACAGGTACATGTAAAGGTTTGAGATTAGATCACTCCCTGGCACCATGCACAAAAATAAGCTCAAAATGGATGGAGGGCCTGAATGTAAGGCCAGAAGCTGTCGGGCTCTTAGAGGAAAGCATAGGCAGAACACTCTGTGACATAAATCACAGCAAGATCCTTTTTGACCCACCTCCTAGAGAAATGGAAATAGAAACAAGGGTGAACAGGTGGGACCTAGTGAAACTTCAGGGCCTTTGCACAGCGGAGGAAACCATAAGCAAGACCAGGGGACGACCCTCAGAATGGAAGAAGGTGTTTGCAGATGGAGCAACTGACAAAGGATTAATTTCCAAAATATGCAAGCAGCTCGTGCAGCTCAATAACAGAAAAACGGGCAACCCAATCCAGGAATGGGCAGGGGACCTGGGTAGACATTTCTCCAAGGAAGTTGTACAGACTGCCAGCAAGCACATGGAGGAATGCTCAATATCATTAATCATGAGGGAAATGCAGATCAGGGCTGCGGTGAGATATCATCTCACACCGGTCAGAATGGCCATCATCAAAAAATCTAGAAACAATAAATGCTGGAGAGGGTGTGGAGAAAGGGGAACGCTCCTGCACTGCTGGTGGGAATGTGAATTGGTACAGCCACTATGGAGAACAGTATGGGGGTTCCTTGGAAAACTACAAGTGGAACTGCCACGTGACCCAGCGGGCCCACTACTGGGCATATACCCTGGGAGGACTATGGTTCAAAGGGAGTCATGTACCAGGATGTTCATTGCAGCTCTATTTACAATGGCCCAGAGATGGAAGCAACCTAGGTGCTCATCATCGGATGAATGGATGGGGAAGATGTGGCATATATATACAATGGAATATTACTCAGCCATAAAAAGAAATGAAATTGAGTGAGGTGGGGAAATTGGATGAAGGCAGTCAAAAGGTACAAACTTCCAGTTATAAGATAAATAAGTACTAGGGATATAATGTACAACATGATAAATAAAATTAACACTGCTGTATGTTATATACGAAATCTGTTAAGAGAGTTCCTAAAAGTTCTCATCACACAAAAAACTTTTTTTCTGTTTAATTATGTATCTATATGAGATGATGGATGGTCACCAAACTTATTATGATAATCATTTCATGACGCACGTAAGCCAACTCATTATGCTGTGCACCTTAAACTTATACAGTACTGAATGTTAATTATATCATAATAGACTGGAAGAAAAAATATTTATCAGGCAGCTCTAGACATCCAAATCAAGGGGCATCTTGAGTTTGACACTTTTGAGAAAGGGAGAAATTGGGCTGATCCAATTATCACACCACAGCAAAAAGCAACCGAACTTGGAGTAATCAAGTTGAACAGAAAATCCTAAACCGAAGTTGATGCTAGTTACCATCCCTTCTTGTTGAATCGTCTCCTACCGCCATCCAGGTTTCCACGATACGGTTTGCCTACAAACAGCCTCTCCAAACACTCCTCCTCTGTCTCTTGCAAGCTTCTTTTATTGTCTTTCAATATTCCCTAGCTCACTGAATATACCAGCAGCCATTCATTTGGGCAAATCAGAAATTTATACATTTTTCTTAAACATTTCCTTTTACCCCCGTGTTCAAATTACCATGAATTGCTATCAATTTTACCTGCTAAATATCTCTTTAATCTGTTCACTTCTCTCCATCGCCACTACCCTGGACCAACACACCATCACCTCTGGCCTTGCCTACTGAACAGCCTCCTAGGCTGTTCAGTCCTCCTAGGACTCCTAGGACTGAATCCCAGCTCTGCCACATTCCAGCTGTGCCATCTTGGGCAAGTCTCATCACTTCTCTGAGCTTCAGTTTTTTCACAGTTATAAGTGGGGATAATAACAGTGGCTACCACATTCACAAGGGGTTGTGAAGATTCAATGACAGTATGTAGAAAAACCCTTTAAAACAAGTGCTTAACACACAGTAAGCACAATGTAAATGATAGCTTTTTAAATTTTAGCCGCATTCACAGGTACTCAGCAACCCATTCATTCTCCACACAGAAGCTTGCTTTAGGGAACAATTCTGCCTCAGGCACAAACTTCAGGGGTAACTAAAAATTCAGTAATCGGGCTTCCCTGGTGGCGCAGGGGTTAAGAATCCACCTGCCGATGCAGGGGACACGGGTCCGAGCCCTGGTCCGGGAAGATCCCGCATGCCGCGGGGCAACTAAGCCCGTGTGCCACCACTACCGAGACTGCGCTCTAGAGCCCGCGAGCCACAACTACTGAGCCCACGTGCCACAACTACTACGGAAGCCCACCCGCCTAGAGCCCGCGCTCTGCAACAAGAGAAGCCACCACAATGCGCGCACCGCAATTTTAGGGTAGCCCCCGCTCGCCGCAACTAGAGAAAGCCCGCGCCCAGAGCCCGAGAGCAGCAACAAAGACCCAATGCAGCCATAAATAAATAAATTGATTTATTTTTAAAAATTCAGTAATCAAGATAAAGGATGTTTTAGGGCTTCCCTGGTGGCGCAGTGGTTGACAGTCCGCCTGCCGATGCGGGGGACACGGGTTCGTGCCCCGGTCCGGGAACATCCCACATGCCGCGGAGAGGCTGAGCCCGTGAGCCATGGCCGCTGAGCCTGCCCGTGAGCCATGGCCGCTGAGCCTGCACGTCCGGAGCCTGTGCTCCGCAACCGGAAAGGCCACAACAGTGAGAGGTCCGTGCACCGCAAAAAAAAAAAAAAAAAAAAAAAGAAAAGATAAAGGATGTTTTCATGTAGTGTTTAAACAAATGCAAATATAATCCATGAATAACTGATGATCAAAATTTCAGATAAAAGTAGATTCCAACTCTGCATTTGCTCCACCACGTCTCGGGCGACTCATTATTTATGTGAACCGGCGGCCCACAAAGCTCCCCAACGTGACTTACTCAAACACCGCACGGAAATATCGACCTCGATTCCCGCCAGGCAGAGTCCCCGCCCCCGTCCTAGGCCTCGAGTGTGCCGGAAGGGCGGGCCGCCGCCAGGCCCCGGGGCTTTCAGATCCGGAGCCGAGGAGAGGGACTCGCGAGAGCGCCGCCCACCACCCGCGCGGCAGCCCGCGCCACCCGAGACGCCTGCTTACCGCATGAGCGCGGTGGGGTACTGAGTGTGCTTGAAAACGCTCTCCAGGTCCTGCACCTGCACCTGCGTGAACCTGGCGCGGGGGCCCCGCCGCTGCCCGTCTGCGGTCTCGGGACCCTCGACGGCGGCCCGCGGGGGCTGCTCCTCGCCGCCCTGCTCTCCGCCTTCGCCGCCGCCCGCCTCGGCCTCGGCCTCGGCCTCGCGGCTTTCGCCGTCCGCGGGGCCGGCGGCTCCGACGCTGACCTCGCAGCCTTCCTTTCCTTCTCCTTCGTCTCCCGCCTCTTTCCCTTCCGCGGCTGCTCCCTGCTCCGGTTCGGACTGAGCCTTCTGCTCCTCTCCCCCCTCTCCGGGAGGCGACATCTCCGTGGGCTTCACCTCTGCAAGGGAGGAAACCCAAAGAGAAAGATCAGGCCGTCGAGTGAGCCCGGCTCTGGGGAGGGCCTGCGTCCGAGGGGGGGTCCTGCCGTTCGCCCCGCCCTGGGAAAGTACCTTTCCTGGAATCCGTTAAAGCGAGTGCCCCACCCGCCACTGACCTTTTGCTTCTTCCCGCTCCTCTTCGACCCCCAGCTTGAAGAAGCGGGCAATGGCTGCATCCGTGACGTCATAGGCATCGTGGCTGCTCGGCGGCTGACGCTCCATGTCCCGACTGCTGTCGAGGAGGCTGTGAGCTTCAGCAGAGGCTGCTCCGGATCTCCTGAGACCCCCGGCTCACGACTCAAGGCTAGAGCGGTGGCCCACGATCTGGCACGTTAAGGCTCCTCTGGCGGCTGGTCCGGTTTCAGAGATTCTGGTATGACGCCCGCTGTGGGTTTACCACAGCCTGCTGGGGGTTGGGTTAGCTGATGTGCGCATGCGGCAGGGCGTCGGCCGTCTAGGGACCGTCTAAGGGGGCGCGGGCAGGGCGCGGAGGATGTTGCGCGCCGCCCAGGCGCTGGTAGGGAGCATGCGTGAGAGCAGAATTCCGGGTCGCAGGTTGCAACCTAGCTGACTAAGTACTCCGCACTTGGTCGGGCGCCTTCCCAGATCAAGGGGCTGTGCCCGTTTTGTGGAGGGTAAGAGAGAGACCTCACCCAAGCTCCATAGACCTTGGAGAAGCGTTTGGGGACTATCTCTTGACCGAGCCCTCCATATCCGGCAGCCAGTACCAAGAAGGGAACAGTAATCAAAGTAATACGGTCGCCCCTCGGTATCCGCGGGGGATTGGTTCCAGGACCCGCCGCGGATACCAAAATCGGCGGATGCTCAAGTCCCAGAGTCGGCCCTCCGCATCTGCTGATGCGAAACCCATGGCTATGGAGGGCCGCCTGTATATTTATTGAAATTTTTTTAAAAAACACCAAAAACCTGTGTTTAAGTGGACTTGCAAGTTCAAAAGCCGTGTATTTGAAGGGTCGACCGTATTATTAGCTAGGAGTTTGCTTGCTCTGAATTTTTGCAATGAGGTTGAAGTCAGAGTCCGCCATACTCCCCGGGTCTCCAGGAGCAGGAGTTCAGGGCTGGGTTTTCTGAGCATGCCTGGTGCTCAGATGCACTATGCAAACAAAACAAAAGAAAGCGAAAGCCAGCGCCCCGCCCCCCCCCCCCCCCCCCGATTAGCCTATAGATTTTTAGTAATGAATCAACATCAGATTGCAGGTGTAGAAACCTGCACAGTGTTTCAAGCACTCAAGAATGCTTGCCGGGTACAGATTTCCTGCCTTTTTTCTTTTTCTTTTTTTTGGTCCTTGTTGCAGCTCTGGACTATGCTACATCTTTGTGCACAGCTCCTAAGCTCCTATTGCTTCTGGCTGTGGATCCTCTACAAAAGCATACATGTCCCTTGTGGTGGGCCCCTGTGGACATGGGTAAATTTACCCGCTTTCTTGCCGCTGCCTATCCCCCCATCTCATCTCCTCACGTTTTCTCGAAATATTCTCCTGAGCCCTTGCTGAGGAGTAAATAAATTTTATTTATTGTCAAATAAAAGAGGGCCAGGCCAGATTTACAGCTCTATGGTTTTTCCTTGGAGAAGTGTTTTATAGATGCCCCAAGACTTAATATCCTAAATATTGAAAATAGCTTATAATAATGGGCCCTATACTTGACAATGTACTTGATTTAGCCTGTGTTTCCTTGGACAACCATTTTCATCAACCCCATTGGGGATCAGAAGCCAAATCATTTTTGTGGGCTCCTAAACATATCATGGGACCTAGTCCCCTCACCTACAGTGCCTAAGGGATAAGTGCCCCTGCCTCACGTCTGTGGAGGGTGGTCCAGAAACTAAAAAAGGTTTGTTGACCAATTCTCTTTCAAAAACTGGTAAGACATGGCAATATGAGTACCTCCTCCTGATTTTAACCAAGACATTTCCTCCTCAGGTTGGCCCTTGGTGAGTTTGGCAGGCCTGTCCCTCTCTTGGCTGGATACCCTGTACACAATTTTGGTTCCATATCAGTTATCACATGCGAGACCTATGAGGGTTTTTATCATGATTTGCATTAGACAAGCTAGGAGGTCTGTGACAGCTCAGGAGGTGTGTCCTTCCACATCTCAGATTTCCACAGTGAATTTGTGTTTTCTCAACTTTAGTCACCCATGTGACCCTTGACAAATGTTGCCCTACCTTGGCATCAGTCATGGTCGTATTTATTTGAAAGTTTTACTTGACTTCACACTTTGAAAACCTTAAATACTGAACGGAGCTTCATCCTAAGCAGTAACAGCCATGAATCGTAGTCGATGTAGCGGATTTATGGGAGCAGGGGCCCTGGAGCCAGATTGCTGGCATCTAAATCCTGGCTTCGCTCAACGCTTGCTAGCTGTCTAAACTGTTAGGTTGCTTATTCTCACTTAGTCGTGGTTTCCACATCTGTAAAATGAGGCTAGCAATAGTAACTACCTCACCAGGTTATCGTGAGGATTAACTGAGATGGTGAAAACACAGTGTTACCAACGGCCATACCATGCTGTCTCACATTTCCAATTTTCATCAATTTTGTGGTTTATTTATTCACAAAGGTCCATGAGAGAAGAAAGATGATGGCTATTCTCTGGCAGTTGGCAATGAGGACAGAAAGTTTTCTTGTGAATATGTCGCTGCCATGTTTTTGTGTCCCTATACATGCTTCAGTCAGGAATCCTCTGTTGGCTGCTCTGTTTACAAGGCCCTGCCTCAGGCAGTGTGGAGAGTGTCATGATTCCAGACGCAGCTATTGTGCCATGGGTTCTCACAGTCTGGGGAGAGAGATCAGCCCATGTGAGAGAAAGAAGCTGAAAATTCTGGAGACAGAGTGCCCAGCCCCACCGCCACTAACTTGCTGTGTGGCCAGAACTAAATTAGCTGACCTCTCTGTGCCTCAGGTGCCACATCTGTAGGATGGGGATCATGATGGTACCTGCTGTACCGTGTTGTGAAATTTACATGAAGGAATACAAATAAGGCCCATGCTGAGGGCTCAGATAACTTTAGCTGATGCTAGAGTTAAGGGGTCGGGACTGACTGCGGTCATTCTGCACAGGGGCCTGCACTGTGACTGAGGATGCTGGACACGGAGTGTCGCCCCTGCCCCTGAGTGGATATGAGAGTCTGTGGAGTGGCACAGAGCTGTGCTTGCTCAGGCTGGTGACACCATGTGGGTACTCACTGTGCACCAGGGCCTGGCTAATCGATCTTATAACCGTCCCCTGAGGAGGGGGCCATCACCCTCTTTAGTTCCTAAGGGAAGAAATGGAGGCTCGGAGAGGTCCAGTGACTTCCCTAAGGTTACATAGGTCAGTGGAAGAGGGCCAGGATTCAAACCGTTGAAGAGACTTTGTTCTTAGCAGCCCGTGGTAGAAGCAGATTTGGCTTTTTTTGCAGGGTGGTGGGGTTTCCCTTACACCTCACAGAGTGAGTCAAATTTTGGTAAATGCTAAGCAGGCCGTGCATGGAACTTCAGTTCAGGGAGGTAGTATGAGCAGCCCCAGGAGTGATCAAGTGTAAAGCTTGGCTTAGGGAACACCAACCCAAACAGGATGGCCAGGAGAATGAATGCATATGAGGTGCTGACCTTGAGAGGGAGCTGGAGGGGGAGCCTGGAGACAACTCTGTACTGGGTGGGAACTAAAGTTTAAAAGTTAGGTTGGGGTCCAATTTATGGAAGGAGTTAGAATGTCTGCATTTGGGATCATGGAAAACTGTAAGAGTTTTGTGCCGGGGGAGTGCCTTAATGAAAGCAGTGTTTTAGGATGTGTTTATAGGAAGGGGATCTCTAGGCTGGCTCTTGGTTCAGTTCATTGCAGTTACTGGGCCTGCGGAACAAGGTACAGATCCGGAGGGCTTACTTGGAGGCCACAGCTGGCTGTCAGCGGGATTGGGAGTCCCCTTGAATTTGAATGTAAAGTTCCGTGTGTATGGTGGCATTAGAATAGTGTGTGCACTTTTCATCAGAAAAAGTGGGACACAATGCCCCTAACCACCCCCTCCCACCCAAAATAATAAGAAGAATAAATAATAACTAATGATAATAATCGGAAAGACCAAGGAATTGAGTAACGGAAGCAGTCTCTGGAGTTGCAGCATATGCATCTGGTTTTAGGGCACTTCTACTTTCCTGCTCATAGCAAGAGCTTTGGCCCTGAATTCTCACTACACGACACTGACAAGCCTTAGTGTCCCTGAGCCTTAGTTTCCCGAACTATAAACAACTTTTACTCTTACTACTACTATTTGCTAAAATAAAGATAATCATCTCACGGAATTCTTATGAAGTCAGAATGAAGTATGGAAAGATACTCTATTAACTTTAATTGTGTATAAACATAAGGGGTGATTTATGTAATGGTTTATTTTTATTGAAGTATAGTTGAATTATAATGCTTTGTTGATTACTGCTGTACAGCAGAGTGACTCAGTTATACATATATATATATATATACACACATTCTTTTCCATTATGGTTTATCATAGGATATTGAATATAGTTCCCTGTGCTATACAGTAGGACCTTGTTGTTTATCCATTTTATATATACTAGCTTGCATCTGCTAATCCCAAACTCCCAATCCATCCCTGTCCCACCCCACCTTCCCCCTTGGCAACCACCGGTCTTTTTTTTTTTTTAATGTTTAATTTTATTTATTTTTGGCTGAGTTGGGTTTTCGTTGCTGCGCACGGGCTTTCTCCAGTTGCCGCGAGCGGGGGCTACTCTTCGTTGTGGTGCACGGGCTTCTCACTGCGGTGGATTTTCTTGTTGCGGAGCATGGGCTCTAGGCATGCGGGCTTCAGTAGTTGTGGCACGCGGGCTCTAGAGCGCAGGCTCGGTAGTTGTGGTGCACGGGCTTAGTTGCTCCAGGGCATGTGGGATCTTCCTGGACCAGGGGTCAAACCCGTGTCCCCTGCATTGGCAGGCAGATTCTCAACCACTGTGCCACCAGGGAAGTCCCACCAGTCTATTGTGTATGTCCCTGATTCTGTTTCTGTTTGATAGATAAGTTCATTTGTGTCATATTTTAGATTCCACATATGAGTGATATCATATGGTATTTGTCTCTCTGACTTACTTCACTTAGGATGATAATCTCTAGTTGCATTGTAATTGTTACTTGTGATAGGGGTTTTACTCATTTCTTTTGAAAAACACGTTTTATCATGAAAACATTCAAATATACACAACAATGGCAAGAGTACTGGAAGGGACTCCCATAAAAAGCATCACCCAGCTTCAGCATTTATCACGATCTTACCAAACTGTTTCATCTATCTTCTTTCCTTGCTCCCTCCCTCCCTGCTTCCCTCCCTCCCTTCTTCCCTCCCTTCCTTCTTTCTGTCCTTCTCTCTTCCTCCCCTCCCCACTCACTCTCCTCTTCTTGCTGTGCTGATTTAAAAGAAACTCAAGGCAACTTGTGTTTTCATCCCTGTATCTTTATGTGTCTCTGCACTTTCTAAAAAATACAGTCTTTTTTCCTACATAACCAGAGTGCCATCCAGGCGCCTGGATGGTAATAATAATCCCTTGGCGCCATCACCCAGTCGCTTGTATTCTGAATTCCCTGATTGCCTCAAAAATGACTTCTTACAGTTGGTTTCTTTAGGATATAAGTTTTTCTGTGTCTACGCTGATAAAATAAAAGGAAAACTTGAGGGGGTGGGCATTTGCATATCTAATCCCAGCCTTAGAAAGCGGAGCAGGAAATTAAAGACAGCCCTGGATATATACTACTGCTGGTGGTTGTATGTGGCAATAAAAGTGATTCAGTGTTTGCATTCACTGCCCTATCTCAGGACAGCATGGACCCTTTGGGTTTGTTCCAAATCATTTGCAGACTAAATCCCAGTCCAGACACTGGGACAGTGCATCCCTTTGCTGTAACCAGGCATTAAGGGTAAAATTGCATGATTTTCCTTTAAATTCTGCCAGAGATATTAGGCCATTATGAGCAGCAAGCTTGTAGAACCACCGCTGTTCGTGGCTCCATGTGGTGAAGCATGAACCAGGCGTCTCGCTAAGGATGTCTTTACCTTAGGCAGCCTGGGCTCAAGCCTCAAGGGCTGCTCCCTGCAGCCACATTCTCTGCGGGCATCCTTCAGAGGGAAACCTTACGTGACATTCTTGAGCCTTGCTAGGACTGGGAAAAGCTATTTGCTTTTTTAGTTATTTCTTTTTATTTTTTTGGCTGCATTGGGTCTTCGTTGCTTCGTGCGGGCTTTGTCTAGTTGTGGCGAGCAGGGGCTACCTTTCGTTGCAGTGCGCGGGCTTCTCATTGCGGTGGCTTCTCTTGTTGCGGAGCATGGGCTGTAGGCGCGCAGGCATCAGTAGTTGTGGCACGCGGGCTCAGTACTTGTGGCTCGCCGGCTCTAGAGCGCAGGCTCAGTCGTTGTGGCGCAGGGGCTTATTTTCTCCGCGGCATGTGGGATCTTCCTGGACCAGGGCTTGAACCCGTGACCCCTGCACTGGCAGGCAGATTCTTAACCACCGTGCCACCAGGGAAGCCCAAGCTATTTCCTTTTAGTCTACTCGATGGTAAAAGAAATGCAATGTGCTAATTCCTGTCAACTTTCAGATTTTTCAAGTTCTAGCTCAATCCCCATCTCTTGGAGGAAGCCACAGTACTGTCATCTTCTGAGCTCTTACTGCTCTTGAAATGGGACCAATTCATTGGATCCCTATCACACATTGCTTGCATTGCGAGTCAGTCTTAAATGTATGGAAGCATGAATGGTGTATGTATGTGTGTGTGTGTGTCCATGGGCGGATGTAATACGTAGGTATACGTATGTGTATTTTGTGACTTCTCAGTTACGGTGTAATCTGGCACTTGACACACTTCTTAGCATTCCCCATGCAGTACCCCAGAGCAGTGCTGTGTACGTAGCAGGCATTCAGTAAGGACTTGTTGATTGGTTGAAAGTGAATATAGAAGAAGGGTGGATGGCCTTGACTAAGGCCACTGAGCCTGGGGACTTTTACTAGCTGAGCTTGTCCAGTGTTGGCTCCATTCTCTTATTTTCCTCCCAGCCCATCTGGCAGTCCTGAGCGACAGACTCTGAGGTAGCAAAGATCTTCCCAGAAAGCCTCTAGCACTTAGCTGGTGGCCTTCCATGGGGGTGGAGAAACAGATCAGCAACGTGCTCTCCTCTGTGTCTGAAGCACTGTGTGTGGAGCTGCCCTGGAAGTCTGAATTGCAAAGGCTCTTCTCTCCTGTTTCTCTCTCCTTCTTCATAGTTATCATCCTTTTCCTCCCTATCATTAGTGTGTGTATGTGTCTGTGTGTGTGTATAATTTTTTAATTCATTGTCCATGTACTATAAATGAGGGCCAAAGAAAGACATAAGCAAGTCATGGAGAGAAAGAAAATACATGAGTTAAAGTCACATATATTCTGGAACAAGACAAATGCCACAGGTGAGTAACAAAGCAATAATATGGGAGTTCAAAGAAGGTAGATGTTACTTTCAATACAAATCTGGAAGCATACTTGAAGAAGTGGACTTAAAGATGACTCAGGTGTGCGTGGGAGTTCTTCTTTGCCTTCCCCAAAGAAACACTCAAGAACAAAAGTAACAGATTATCATTGTAATTTACATGGAGATGATGAAGAAAGCAAAACTAAAACAAATTAAACTGAACTATAACCTTGTCTAACATGCAAGGGTGATAATGAAAACTACCTTTTCAGTTTCTTATCCTATAATTTCTTTTACAAGTACTATATTCCACATACTGTAGATAGTGTGCAGAGTCCTGCTCTTTGTGTAATTTGAATTCATGCTAGATTATCTTGGCACTCAAAGGTTTAACTTCTAGGACACCAAAACTTCACAGACAGTAACTATACCCACCACTTAGCTCAATAGCTGATGGCGTGCAGGGGCAAAGCCTTTGTAGCCTGGTTTCCCAGGCCCTGGGCAGCAATTACATAAATGTTGATGCAAATGAATATGAAGAAGGCATACAGACAATGAACTTAAAATGTTTGTACACCTTTTAAGGACCTATTCTTTTTTTTTTTTTTTGCCTTGTACACTTTTTTTAACGTTTTTATTGGAGTATAATTGCTTTACAATGGTGTGTTAGTTTCTGCTTTATGACGAAGCGAATCAGTTATACGTATACATATATCCCCATATCTCCTCCCTCTCGCATCTCCCTCCCTCCCACCCTCCCTACCCCACCCCTCCAGGTGGTCACAAAGCACCCAGCTGATCTCCGTGTGCTATGCGGCTGCTTCGCACTAGCTATCTATTTTACATTTGGTAGTGTGTATATGTCCATGCCACTCTCTCGCTTTGTCCCAGCTTACCCTTCCCCCTCCCCGTATCCTCAAGTCCATTCTCTAGTAGGTCTGCATCTTTAGTCCCGTAAGAACCTATTCTTGAGGAATTGACTTCATATGTGCTTGAGTAGATGGATAGAGATCCATAATCAAATATATGTATATAGGTATAGTTTACACAAAGGTGTATACATATATATACAAACAGATATACGTATGTGTGTGTATATATATACATATATGTGTGTGTGTATATATGTACATATATCTATATATCTCTTTGTTTAGACTCTACCTATATGAACTTATATATTATATGTCTCTGAATTCTACACACACACGTCCAATTCCTTCTAACACTGGCATCCTTTAGGTACCACTTCTGTGTGGAGTCACACTGAGGTTAAGTCTGAAGTGGCAATTATTCAAATTAATGCACCGAGGAGCCCAACTATATTAAATTATATAAAACCAGGCATAAATGCTTTGCATAAGGAGTGAATATATGAATACTTAGGCATCGGAGTGAGGGGATAATTCACACTCAGCACACAACAGACGAGCAACTGATGTAGGTTTCGTTACGCTGACGCTGATGCGGAGGGGAGAGCGTAGAGTCCAAGTCTGCTCCTCCCGCAGCTGTTCTTTTGTTATCTTTTCCACAGAGAGTGGTTTCTTGCTTTCAGAACAAACTAAGATGCTCTCAGAACTTTGGTTAGCGAAGAAAATACTTTTAGGACTTTAGAATCTTTTAGAACTTTTGTAAAACACCATTTTGTCAGCGGATGAAGGAGGCACTTGGATGTCGAACACTTTCCAGAGGCGAGGGCCCGGGCTGGGTGGCACAGCTCATAGGCTTTGGGTCCCCGAGCTGTCCCACTGGAGGCAGCTCGCTGCCTAGGGCAGGGCTTGAGCTGCTGCCAGTGTGCTGAGGGGCAGGTCTGGCTTCCTTGCCCCGACGCCCGGGGTGCCCTTCTTCTCCAGCACCCACTCAGGGCTCTTCCTCGCCACCCCCGCCTCACAATCCTGCACGGGACCCTGTGCAGGAGACACAGCTGGGGGCTGAGGGCTGGAGCGGCCTGGCTGGCGCCCAGGTCAGTCCAGGCGGGGAAAACGGTGAGCTTCCCCCCAACTGAGGTGGCCTCAGAAGCCCTTGTACAACAGCCTCCGTGCCTGGACCCCGTTCCAGGTGACATCCGCTGGGAACAAGCAGTTGCGTCTAGGAGGGCAGGAGGTGAGAGGCCCCCTCACTGGCGGGTGTCTGTACAGTAGGTGGTCACTTGTTGGGGGTGCATACGTCCTTGCCTGGGGACAGCCTAGGCCAGGATCAGCCCATGAGAGCCTGGCAGTGTCCTGGGAAAGAAAGCCAGAGGCCCCGTGCCCAGTGCTGCCACGTAAGGCCCAGCCTGGTGTAGACCAAGTAGGGGCTCCCAGCAACTACAAACGTCTGAGGTAGGAAAACAAGGGTGCCCAGCTCATGGCAGCCCCGACAGGGATCCCCCAGGGCTGATCTGCGCTTCCAGCCCAAGGGCTGAGGAGAAGAGGTCCCCTCCCCGCGACACACACAGCCCCATGGGAGAGAGGCCCTCTCCTGCTGGAGTTTCTAAGTGTTTGGTAACGTAGTGGAGAGAGTGGCAGCCCTAAATCCTCATTTTCTGGAATTCTTTGCTATGCCAGCCTGAAAGCGTTGCTAACATAGTAGGTTTTGCATTATAGTGCAGGTGGGAGGGCGAGTTGCAACCTTTGACATATGTCTTAAAGAACAAAACAAACTAAAACAACAATTTCAAACAAAGTTCCACCGACCTGAGAAAGGTGGAAGTCAGGCAAGAGTTATACAGAGTGGAACGTACGCCGTGAGGATTCCTCACACGTTCAAAGTTTTGAGACTACCGAATGCATTCGTGAATAGTCTCTTGAGGAATTTCTGACACCTGAGGCTTTTCTTCCTTTTCGTGGTACTGTTACGAAGAGATGGGGTGTGTGGAATTTGTTGGCAGTGGAGGATGACTCTTACTTCAGGCAGGATTCTTACCTGTGGTAAGGTGAAATACATATGCTCTTCCAGTGATGACTAGTTTGTGAGTCAAAGGATCAGGAGTGATTATTTGAGACTATAGAAAAGCCTAAGTTAAATCCAAGGAGTATTTGTGGGGGGAAAGAAGAAGAAAAGAAAGAAAGAGAGAAACAGAAGAATCAGGACGGGTTCACTAGCTTTGCTGCAGAGAGCGTGTGTGAGGGCAGTGATGGACACGGGCTGCAGAGCTGGTGGTGGGGTCTGGAAAGCAGTGCTGGCGGCCTAAGGCCACGGGCTGGGCTCACAGTCAGGTCTGGCCAGGGCTTGGGAGGCGCAGGCCTCTGCTTTCTCAAGCAGGCAAAGCAAGCTCAGAGGAAAAGAGAAACTGAAGTTTTGGTGGCTTGCTTCTCCTGGGTTTACGTAGTGGTCTCTTAATGGAGTTCTGAAGGGAAAAGGAGCAACAAGAAACAAATGAAGAAGACGGGAGAATGTTTTCATCTATTTCCAAACTCTACAGCATGAGCGTCCCAAAGAAACATTTAATGGACACCCTCCCTTGGTTTGCAAGGACAGTAGGAGCTGTTTTATGAAACCAGTATTGGAAATATGGAAGTAGTGTCAGCCTGAACCTCACATAGCCAGCTTTGCACATTGCTTATATTTATGCAGATTTGACCATTGGTACACTCGAACCCCCCAAAATGAGCTCTATTACACTGGCTTTTCTCGACTACATATTCATGCAGCAGAAGGACCCAAATACTAAGATGGGAGAGGGAAGATGGGGCGACAGAGAGAGGAGGCCCTTGGTCTCATGTAAAATTTGCCGAGTGGAAACATCCAAAAATACTAAATATGGCACAATTCCATTAACTGAGATGCTGAGGGAGCAGTGGAGTCCACAGGACAGGTTTTACTTTCAGTTGTTAATAGTTGGCAGATATTTAGGGGGGAGCCGTTTTGTGACCCCTCACTCACGTGGTTGTCGGCTGTCTTCCTAAAATGCAGGTTGCACCCTCTTGACTTAAGCATAAGGGACAGGATGGGGATCTCCTGGTTGATTAGCAGCTCCTAGAGGGCGCAACCTTGCTGGGCACCAGAGGCTCTGCTCCGAGGCCCTGCAACTGTAGCCAGAGCGGAGTGAGCTGACCTGGTCCTGAGCCCAGGAAGGTTTGGAGGGTGGGGCAGGTTGGAGAGTGCAGAATTGACAGAGGTGACAATGGTATGCCTCTTTCCCCCCAAACTCTTGTCTGGGCAAAGATTTTAAGAGTTTTAGTAAATTTGGGCTGAGTTCGTCTAAGCATTCGTTACCCCTATAGTCTAATATTAAGGCAGTGTCCAGGGCTTCAGTTCCGCCGGTGTCCAGCAAGACAAGCCACAAAGTCCCTGGGCCCCCCATGACCAAACCTCCCTCACAATACCATCTCCTTCTTTATAACCTTCCCAAGGCTCCAGAGGATGAATGACCCTTTTTAGTCATCCTTGGGGAAAGCTTTTGTTTAAAAATCCAACCCACTCCTATTGATTATTTACTGTAACCAAAGATGGGTTTTTCAAAATGGGGACCGTTCCCCTCAGTATGATTTTAAAAGGCACCCACTTTTTCCTATGCTCAACTTCCCCCATAACTAAGGTGACACCTGCCCAATGAGTAGGGATTAGTGGCAGCTGGAGCTGACGGTCAGTTGTCAGGACGCAGACCTCCCAGGCACAGTAATAACAGCAGGGACAGAGTGCAGTTGGTCAGCTCCACCTGCGTGTAAGAGTGGGGGAAATAATAGAAAAGGTGGGAGGGGAGAGACAAAGCCATATGCCAATCCAGAGCCTGGCACATAGTCGGTGCTCGCTCTTGGGGGGGAGGGCGGCTGAAGGGAGCGCCTTCAGCTACATATCCTAAGATACTTTAGCAAGAAGGAAATAGCTTCTCCTGATGCACTTCCAAATCTTCAAGGCACCGAGAGCTCCCTGCTGCAATTTTTCATGTCTGACATGAAATGCTCAATATACTAATCAATCCCTTCTTCTCTCTGCTTGAAGGTTTGGTTTAGGAGTAGAAGGGCCAAGTGTCGGAGACATCAGAGGGCAGTAATGCTCAGAAACGTGCCCCACGTGCCCCCGGTCCTCCCTGCTGTCGTCAGCGTGTGTCGACCCTGCAGTGCCATTCTGCTTCAGGAGCTGGATTGGGTCCACGTTTTTCTGGAGCAAGTGCCGCTGGAGCTGCCTCTGCTGCCCATGCCGCCCATGCCACCCAACCTGCCCGTGCCACCCATGCCGCCCGTCCCACCCATGCCCCCCATGCCACCCAACCTGCCCGTGCCGCCTGAGCCACCCGTGCCACCCATGCCGCCCGTGCCACCTAACCTGCCCGTGCCACCCGTGCCACCTGAGCCACCTGTGCCACCCTTGCCACCCTTTCCTCCTATGCTGTTGCCACCTCCGCCCTGTCATCTTCCACACGTGCTTCACTGTTGGTGCCCTCATGTGGCATCGCGTCGTTCCTTTCCATTGGAGATCCTTCAGCTGCCCCGACTTTCTATTGAATTGTGTCTGTGACGGTTTTTTCCAAAGGGCCTTTGAGCCAGTTTCAAATTCTGCATACCTCACCACCAAGAGCAGTTCCCCAAATGCCTGCAAAGTATATTAAATAGAAGTAGAGGCCTTGACCCACTGTTTTAGGGCATGTTTTGTATTTTCAATAAAGTTGTGAGTTCTCTGCATATTTGTTCTCTGTGTCACATGGGGTTAGTAAATTTGATGGAAACGGCTAAGCCAACTCCATTCAGACCGAATGCCCAGGAGGCCTCCTTTCATGCAGTAACAGCCCTGAGTCACCATCATAGGCCATGCACATCTCAGAAGTTTGCCAGGTGCCCGTGAGGGGTTTACACAGACCCACCTGTTCTCTTCCACCCTCTCCCCCAGCACCCATGCTCCCCGCACGCTGCCCCATTGGGACCACCTAGATGTGCAAGACGGGTGGTGTGAGTCTCGAATGGGAGAACAGTGTGTTTCAAAGCAGGCCTGAGGCCCATTCATGGTGACCAGCTCAGGTACAAGGAGGACTCCAAGGGACACTTCTGCAGTGACTACTCATAGGGCTCTATGGAGGAGAGGGAGCGGGGCACCGTCGGCTTCTCTCCCAGTTCTGTTCACCGCCTTCCCTGTTGTGGAGGGCACCTGGGGACAGAAACCACGCTAGCGGAGGGGGAGGGGCCTACCTCTGCGAAGGTAACACAAGAGGAGACTGTCCAGGCCCGCATGCGGCTCTTCTCACCCCCTCTCCCCCACCCCCAGATGCGGAAAGCATATCATAGCTCCTTCCGCAGCTCAGAGCTGACGGATGATGTGGCCTTCAAGTGTATTTTGTCACCTTCAACATCCTTGGGAGAACTCTGGTTCCAGCTAATTCAACACTGAAAGGGAACCTCTTGGGTGAGTGTTGCCTGAAGCCAAGAGGTGGTGGTCCCTGAGCACTGATCCAGGATAATCACTTTATTTAAAAGAAGCAGGTAGGGCTTCCTTGATGACGCAGTGGTTAAGAGTCTGCCTGTGGGAAGATCCCACATGCCGCAGAGCAACTAAGCCCGTGCGCCACAACTACTGAGCCTGTGTGCCACAACTACTGAAGGCCGCACACCTAGAGCCCGTGCTCCACCACAAGAGAAGCCACTGCAAAGAGAAGCGCCGCAACTACAGAAAGCCCGTGCAAGCCACAAAGACCCAACACAGCCAATAATAAAATAAATTCATTTTAAAAATAAAAATAAATAAAAGCAGCAGGTATGGGAACATATGTATATGAAAAACGGATTCACTTTGTTATAAAGCAGAAACTAACACACCATTGTAAGGCAATTATACTCCAATAAAGATGTTAAAAAAATAAAAATGAAAAATAAAATAAGAGCAGCAGGTAGACCTTATGTTTGTTCACGGGGCCTTCTTCCAATGGAACTGCCAGGTAGAAAACACACACGCACACACACACATACTACACAGGCGTGCACCCTATAGCACATGTCTGTGACAGAAGCACAGACATACCCGGAAAATACCCGGAACACAAGCAGAATTGGCTTGTGTTGTTAAAATAACCCTTCTGAAACGTATCTAGTGGCCTGTTGTCCTTGCCTTCGGTTATTTCAAGTTCGATGCTGGGAAAGAACGTGTGTCCTTGTCCACCCTGGTCTTGGGGACGGGGAGGGGCTCATGCGGAACTGAAGCCGTGTCCATGCTGCATCGCCACTTTATTTACACAGGCACACACAACGCTTCTTGTTGGTAGGACGACCCCAGCCTGAGGAAGAGTTTTGCTGACGGACCAAAAACCGTTTCCACGGTAGTCAGGTTTGGGCGGTAGCACTGCAGAGGGTTCTTGGAACCTGGACACCTGAGATCTTCTCTGAGATCGGAATCGCCTCCTTCTTACGCAGTAGCGATGGTTTCAGCATCGTGCCTCCGGATGGAGAAAACACAGCCTTTCTTTGCGGTTCCCCAAGCCCAGCAAAGCCGCAGGCTCCACGCTTAGCCACCACTCTCGCTCCCATTCTAACCTCAGTCCCGAGACCTGAATGGCCTCAGCCATCAGCTGTCGAGGCTTCAGCCCAGGCTCCCGAAACCAATCCTACAGCTCCTGCTCAAGGTGTCACTCTCAAGAGCTGTCCTGGGCACCATCTTCCCTCGTGACTCCAGGACACTTCTGTGCAAATGGCAAGTTTTGAAACTGCCTCTTGGTACGTTCCTTGATGGAGGTCTTGCTATTCTTTTCCTTTGTGCATTTTAATAGTCAGATGCTAGAGGGAAACTGGCTGTTTTCATTTATTTCTTTTATTTGGGTGGGATAATGACACCTTTATTTTGGATTACCTCGTAAAGAAATGTAGCATTTCCTTCCTCCCCCCAGTTTTATTGAGATAGAATTGACATACAACACTAAAAGTTTAAGGTGTACAGTATAATGATTTGACTTACATACATCATGAGATTATTTGCACAAGTTTAGTGAACATCCATCATCTCATATAGATACATAAATAAATAGAAAAAAACTTTTGTGTGTGATGAGAACTCTCAGGATTTACTCTCTTAATTTTCATGTGTAACATACAGTTGTGTTAATTATATTTATCGTGTTGTGCATTACATCCCCAGTACTTATTTGGCTTATAACTGGAAGTTTGTGTCATTTGACTGCCTTCATCCGTTCCCCACCCCACCACAAATCAGATCTCTTTTTCTATGAGTTTGTGTGTTTCTTTTTGAAGTATAATTGACCTACAACACTCAGTTAGTTCCTATTACATAGTGAGTGGGTATTTCTATCTATTTCAAAATGATTTCCACGATAAGTCTAGTTATGGTATGTCACCAGAGATATCACATAGGTATTGATTATATTCCCCACACTGTACATTTCATACCTGTGACTCATTTATTTTGCAAGTGGAAATTTGTACCTCTTAATTTCCCCCACCTATTTCTTTCCTTCTTCCACCCCCCTCTCCCTCTGGCAACCACATGTTTGTTCTCTGTATCTGTGACTTTGTTTCTGTTTTGTAATGTTTATTCACTTGTTTTGAACCCAAGATCCCTGCGTTGAAAGGCAGATTCTTTACCACTGGACCACCAGGGAAGTCCCCAGTATTCTCTCTTTATCTTTAAGTTTTGCCATTTTTATGACAATGTGTCTTGCTGTGGTCCTGTTTGGGTTGATCCTGTTTGGGACTCTATGTGCTCTCTGGACCTAGATGTGTGTTTCCTTTCCCAGGTTAGGGATGTTTTCTGCTATTATGTCTTCAGATATGTTCTCTGCCCCTATCTTTCTCTCTCTTTTCCGTCTGTGACTCCTATAATGTGAATATTAGTATGCTGGACATCTCTTAAACTGTTCTCATTTATTTTTATTCTTTTTTCTTTGTTCTGTTCAGTCAGTGATTTCCACTACCCTGTCTTTGCATTCACTGATCTGGAATGTAAAGACAGGGTAGACTGTTGATTTCTTCTAGTGTATTTTTCATTTCAGTTATTATAGTCTTCATCTCTGTTTTGTTCCTCTTTATATTTTCTAACTCTGTTCAAAAACTTCTAATTTCTCGCAAACTGGCTATTTTGAATTGTAACAACTGGCTTCATTGGTCCTCTGGCTTTGATTGTCTCATGACTATCCTAAGGGATTTAACTACTGTGAGACCTCAGATGGAATGCTGCCATGACATAGGTCACGTTTTTTGTGCCCATTTAAAGTCTTACTTGCATCATCTGCATTAATTTCAGTATAAAAACGTAAGTCCAAATGTAGCATATGGTTTTAAGCTCTCACCTGACCTTGAACTCTGGGCATTAGATCTCATTTTTCCATAGATAAAAATATCATCAAGCATCTCACAATTCAAAAGTTGACACAAATTTCTGAAAGAATTAAAAATATAAAAGGACTAATTACCTAATTTGAGATGTAGCCCCTTTATACCTGAAGGCTTTTCTTGTCAATATTTGTTCTGCTATCACCAGGTGCATCCAAGAGGACAACAAGAGGTGCCCAAACAAGCAAACAAAACTAAGATTTAATGAGAGTGGGATTGGGTTAGGGGAACCCCAATACCTAAAAGAGGCTTAGGACAGTCAAATTGACGCCTTGTCCCACGTCTTATTCCACTCATACCCTTTATCACAGTCTATCCACAACAATTATTTTCCTCTTATATCATTTTTTAAAATTGTGGTAAAATTCAAATAATATATAATTACCCATTTTAAAGTGTATGGTTCAGTGGCATTTAGAACATTCACAATGTTCTGCCACCATCTAGTTTCAAAACATATTCATCGGGACTTCCCTGGTGGTCCAGCGGTTAAGCCTCTGCACTCTAATGCAGGGGGCCTGGGTTCAATCTCTGGTCAGGGAACTAGATCCCACATGCCCCAATTAAAGATCCTACACGCGGCAGCAAAGATCCCGCATGCCGCAACTAAGACCTGGTGCAGCCACATAAAAGCAGACAAACGTATTCATCACCCCAAAATGACACCCCTATTTATTCAGCAGTCATTCCCCAGTCCTCCCTCCTCCAGCCCCTGGCAACCACTAATCTGCTTTCTGTCTCTGGATTTGCCCACTCTGGATATTTAATACTCGTGGAATCATACAATATGTGACCTTTGCTGCCAGCTTCTTTCACTTGGCATAATGCTTTTGAGGTTCACCCACACTGTAGGAGGTGTTAGTACCTCATTCTTTTTTTCTCTATGTGCCATTATATGTTAAGATTTATAGGTGACAAAAGAACGGGGCCCTGGGGATTTACAAAGTTACAAAATATACATGTAAAAAGTCTAATAAAATATTTAAGCTTAAAAGCAAACCAAGCCAAATCATTCTAAAAGGAAGAGAAGAAAGTGCTTTCAAATCTCAGATTTCTCTTACTAGATCAATAAACTGGACTTGATTTTATAATCACTAATGTTAAAAGAATAATATGGATGTATAATTTTTCATTTTCTGATAACATACCACTTTAAATGAAAGAACTGTACCCTACACCCAGGAGACTAGGGTCAAGCGATAATCATCTGGATCATTATATAAAGTACCTTCAGTGAGTCAGAGAACAATAAAGTCAAGTCCTTTTTATAAAATAGCCAACATGCGATAGAAACTATTTTTCTCGCTCCACAGATGAGGAAGTTGAGTCTCAGGTGTTTAAAGCCATTTGCTGGGAATTCCCTGGCGGTCCAGTGGTTAGGACTCGGGCTTTCACTGCCAGGGGCCCTGGATCAATCCCTGGTCGGGAAACTAAGATCCCGCAAGCTGCACGGTGTGGCCAGAAAACGAAACCAAACCAAAACAAAACACTCACTTGCTTAAATCAGTAGGGGAGCAGAAAACCAAGGGTAGGATTGCAGGCTTGCCTCTGCCTCTTCTGGGTGTTGGGGTTTGGAGAAGTGGAACTTTGGGGTTTTTCTGTGTATTATCAAACTTTTGAAATAAGATGTACTGATGAATTAATTATGTAATAAAAAAAAGCTAATTCAGCTTCTCGAATACACTTTGTAGATAGTGGGCCACAAACAAATCTAAGCTATCACTTTGTAAGGAGCCAAAACAGATTTGCAGGTGGCTGCTTGTACTCATGATTTAATCATCACACAAGTACCTACAACGCGTGGTTACTGTTAGGAATTAAAATGATACTATCATTTCTCCTAACTAGCTATAATCTATTTCTAGATAGAGCATAATGTTACATGATTCTTTATGGTGTAATACAAGTGAGCCAAAGATAAACTCTGTATATTGCTTCTATATTGTTTACTTCTTCACAGCAGACCGGGACCCGTTAGCTCAAAGGTACCTATCCAACTGGTGTAAATATAGCCTAAATAAGCAGACACTTATAATATTGTTAAAATGGCCACACAACACAAGGGAACTGGCAAACAAGCCGTAGAGTCTGCTCCGCAGTTGGAGAACGCATTAAACAACCTCCTGCAACACCTGAAGGCCTCGGCTTCTAAAAATACAGAAACCAAACTCTCACGCTTCATGAAAACGTTCCTGGATCAACAGACCAGGAACATAAGCTATCTGGAATACCAGCTTAACTATCCCAAGGACTTAGAAAAGGCAGCCCAGAGTGAGGGACAGCTTGAAAAGGCTGCTAAAGCATCTGAAGCATCAGGTAAAGAGACAACATCTGAAGGCAACACGGCAAGTCTTCCCACCCAGCAGGTCCCAAAGTCAGCTACAAGGACACACGTTCTTTCTCAGCATCGAACTTGAAATAACCGAAGGCAAGGACAACAGGCCACTAGATACGTTTCAGAAGGGTTATTTTAACAACACAAGCCAATTCTGCTTGTGTTCCGGGTATTTTCCGGGTATGTCTGTGCTTCTATCACAGACATGTGCTATAGGGTGCACACCTGTGTAGTATGTGTGTGTGTGCGTGTGTGTTTTCTACCTGGCAGTTCCATTGGAAGAAGGCCCCGTGAACAACATAAGGTCTACCTGCTGCTCTTATTTTATTTTTCATTTTTATTTTTTTAACATCTTTATTGGAGTATAATTGCCTTACAATGGTGTGTTAGTTTCTGCTTTATAACAAAGTGAATCCGTTTTTCATATACATATGTTCCCATACCTGCTGCTTTTATTTATTTTTATTTTTAAAATGAATTTATTTTATTATTGGCTGTGTTGGGTCTTTGTGGCTTGCACGGGCTTTCTGTAGTTGCGGCGCTTCTCTTTGCAGTGGCTTCTCTTGTGGTGGAGCACGGGCTCTAGGTGTGCGGCCTTCAGTAGTTGTGGCACACAGGCTCAGTAGTTGTCGCGCACGGGCTTAGTTGCTCCGCGGCATGTGGGATCTTCCCACAGGCAGACTCTTAACCACTGCGTCATCAAGGAAGCCCTACCTGCTTCTTTTAAATAAAGTGATTATCCTGGATCAGTGCTCAGGGACCACCACCTCCTGGCTTCAGGCAACACTCACCCAAGAGGTTCCCTTTCAGTGTTGAATTAGCTGGAACCAGAGTTCTCCCAAGGATGTTGAAGGTGACAAAATACACTTGAAGGCCACATCATCCGTCAGCTCTGAGCTGCGGAAGGAGCTATGATATGCTTTCCGCATCTGGGGGTGGGGGAGAGGGGGTGAGAAGAGCCGCATGCGGGCCTGGACAGTCTCCTCTTGTGTTACCTTCGCAGAGGTAGGCCCCTCCCCCTCCGCTAGCATGGTTTCTGTCCCCAGGTGCCCTCCACAACAGGGAAGGCGGTGAACAGAACTGGGAGAGAAGCCGACAGTGCCCCGCTCCCTCTCCTCCATAGAGCCCTATGAGTAGTCACTGCAGAAGTGTCCCTTGGAGTCCTCCTTGTACCTGAGCTGGTCACCATGAATGGGCCTCAGGCCTGCTTTGAAACACACTGCTCTCCCATTCGAGACTCACACCACCCGTCTTGCACATCTAGGTGGTCCCAATGGGGCAGCGTGCGGGGAGCATGGGTGCTGGGGGAGAGGGTGGAAGAGAACAGGTGGGTCTGTGTAAACCCCTCACGGGCACCTGGCAAACTTCTGAGATGTGCATGGCCTATGATGGTGACTCAGGGCTGTTACTGCATGAAAGGAGGCCTCCTGGGCATTCGGTCTGAATGCAGTTGGCTTAGCCATTTCCATCAAATTTACTAACCCCATGTGACACAGAGAACAAATATGCAGAGAACTCACAACTTTATTGAAAATACAAAACATGCCCTAAAACAGTGGGTCAAGGCCTCTACTTCTATTTAATATACTTGGCAGGCATTTGGGGAACTGTTCTTGGTGGTGAGGTATGCAGAATTTGAAACTGGCTCAAAGGCCCTTTGGAAAAAACCGTCACAGACACAATTCAATAGAAAGTCGGGGCAGCTGAAGGATCTCCAATGGAAAGGAACGACGCGATGCCACATGAGGGCACCAACAGTGAAGCACGTGTGGAAGATGACAGGGCGGAGGTGGCAACAGCATAGGAGGAAAGGGTGGCAAGGGTGGCACAGGTGGCTCAGGTGGCACGGGTGGCACGGGCAGGTTAGGTGGCACGGGCGGCATGGGTGGCACGGGTGGCTCAGGCGGCAGGGGAAGGTTGGGTGGCATGGGGGGCATGGGTGGGACGGGCGGCATGGGCGGCATGGGTGGCACGGGCAGGTTGGGTGGCATGGGCGGCATGGGCAGCAGAGGCAGCTCCAGTGGCACTTGCTCCAGAAAAACGTGGACCCAATCCAGCTCCTGAAGCAGAATGGCACTGCAGGGTCGACACACGCTGACGACAGCAGGGAGGACCGGGGGCACGTGGGGCACGTTTCTGAGCATTACTGCCCTCTGATGTCTCCGACACTTGGCCCTTCTACTCCTAAACCAAACCTTCAAGCAGAGAGAAGAAGGGATTGATTAGTATATTGAGCATTTCATGTCAGACATGAAAAATTGCAGCAGGGAGCTCTCGGTGCCTTGAAGATTTGAAAGTGCATCAGGAGAAGCTATTTCCTTCTTGCTAAAGTATCTTAGGATATGTAGCTGAAGGCGCTCCCTTCAGCCGCCCTCCCCCCCAAGAGCGAGCACCGACTATGTGCCAGGCTCTGGATTGGCATATGGCTTTGTCTCTCCCCTCCCACCTTTTCTATTATTTCCCCCACTCTTACACGCAGGTGGAGCTGACCAACTGCACTCTGTCCCTGCTGTTATTACTGTGCCTGGGAGGTCTGCGTCCTGACAACTGACCGTCAGCTCCAGCTGCCACTAATCCCTACTCATTGGGCAGGTGTCACCTTAGTTATGGGGGAAGTTGAGCATAGGAAAAAGTGGGTGCCTTTTAAAATCATACTGAGGGGAACGGTCCCCATTTTGAAAAACCCATCTTTGGTTACAGTAAATAATCAATAGGAGTGGGTTGGATTTTTAAACAAAAGCTTTCCCCAAGGATGACTAAAAAGGGTCATTCATCCTCTGGAGCCTTGGGAAGGTTATAAAGAAGGAGATGGTATTGTGAGGGAGGTTTGGTCATGGGGGGCCCAGGGACTTTGTGGCTTGTCTTGCTGGACACCGGCGGAACTGAAGCCCTGGACACTGCCTTAATATTAGACTATAGGGGTAACGAATGCTTAGACGAACTCAGCCCAAATTTACTAAAACTCTTAAAATCTTTGCCCAGACAAGAGTTTGGGGGGAAAGAGGCATACCATTGTCACCTCTGTCAATTCTGCACTCTCCAACCTGCCCCACCCTCCAAACCTTCCTGGGCTCAGGACCAGGTCAGCTCACTCCGCTCTGGCTACAGTTGCAGGGCCTCGGAGCAGAGCCTCTGGTGCCCAGCAAGGTTGCGCCCTCTAGGAGCTGCTAATCAACCAGGAGATCCCCATCCTGTCCCTTATGCTTAAGTCAAGAGGGTGCAACCTGCATTTTAGGAAGACAGCCGACAACCACGTGAGTGAGGGGTCACAAAACGGCTCCCCCCTAAATATCTGCCAACTATTAACAACTGAAAGTAAAACCTGTCCTGTGGACTCCACTGCTCCCTCAGCATCTCAGTTAATGGAATTGTGCCATATTTAGTATTTTTGGATGTTTCCACTCGGCAAATTTTACATGAGACCAAGGGCCTCCTCTCTCTGTCGCCCCATCTTCCCTCTCCCATCTTAGTATTTGGGTCCTTCTGCTGCATGAATATGTAGTCGAGAAAAGCCAGTGTAATAGAGCTCATTTTGGGGGGTTCGAGTGTACCAATGGTCAAATCTGCATAAATATAAGCAATGTGCAAAGCTGGCTATGTGAGGTTCAGGCTGACACTACTTCCATATTTCCAATACTGGTTTCATAAAACAGCTCCTACTGTCCTTGCAAACCAAGGGAGGGTGTCCATTAAATGTTTCTTTGGGACGCTCATGCTGTAGAGTTTGGAAATAGATGAAAACATTCTCCCGTCTTCTTCATTTGTTTCTTGTTGCTCCTTTTCCCTTCAGAACTCCATTAAGAGACCACTACGTAAACCCAGGAGAAGCAAGCCACCAAAACTTCAGTTTCTCTTTTCCTCTGAGCTTGCTTTGCCTGCTTGAGAAAGCAGAGGCCTGCGCCTCCCAAGCCCTGGCCAGACCTGACTGTGAGCCCAGCCCGTGGCCTTAGGCCGCCAGCACTGCTTTCCAGACCCCACCACCAGCTCTGCAGCCCGTGTCCATCACTGCCCTCACACACGCTCTCTGCAGCAAAGCTAGTGAACCCGTCCTGATTCTTCTGTTTCTCTCTTTCTTTCTTTTCTTCTTCTTTCCCCCCACAAATACTCCTTGGATTTAACTTAGGCTTTTCTATAGTCTCAAATAATCACTCCTGATCCTTTGACTCACAAACTAGTCATCACTGGAAGAGCATATGTATTTCACCTTACCACAGGTAAGAATCCTGCCTGAAGTAAGAGTCATCCTCCACTGCCAACAAATTCCACACACCCCATCTCTTCGTAACAGTACCACGAAAAGGAAGAAAAGCCTCAGGTGTCAGAAATTCCTCAAGAGACTATTCACGAATGCATTCGGTAGTCTCAAAACTTTGAACGTGTGAGGAATCCTCACGGCGTACGTTCCACTCTGTATAACTCTTGCCTGACTTCCACCTTTCTCAGGTCGGTGGAACTTTGTTTGAAATTGTTGTTTTAGTTTGTTTTGTTCTTTAAGACATATGTCAAAGGTTGCAACTCGCCCTCCCACCTGCACTATAATGCAAAACCTACTATGTTAGCAACGCTTTCAGGCTGGCATAGCAAAGAATTCCAGAAAATGAGGATTTAGGGCTGCCACTCTCTCCACTACGTTACCAAACACTTAGAAACTCCAGCAGGAGAGGGCCTCTCTCCCATGGGGCTGTGTGTGTCGCGGGGAGGGGACCTCTTCTCCTCAGCCCTTGGGCTGGAAGCGCAGATCAGCCCTGGGGGATCCCTGTCGGGGCTGCCATGAGCTGGGCACCCTTGTTTTCCTACCTCAGACGTTTGTAGTTGCTGGGAGCCCCTACTTGGTCTACACCAGGCTGGGCCTTACGTGGCAGCACTGGGCACGGGGCCTCTGGCTTTCTTTCCCAGGACACTGCCAGGCTCTCATGGGCTGATCCTGGCCTAGGCTGTCCCCAGGCAAGGACGTATGCACCCCCAACAAGTGACCACCTACTGTACAGACACCCGCCAGTGAGGGGGCCTCTCACCTCCTGCCCTCCTAGACGCAACTGCTTGTTCCCAGCGGATGTCACCTGGAACGGGGTCCAGGCACGGAGGCTGTTGTACAAGGGCTTCTGAGGCCACCTCAGTTGGGGGGAAGCTCACCGTTTTCCCCGCCTGGACTGACCTGGGCGCCAGCCAGGCCGCTCCAGCCCTCAGCCCCCAGCTGTGTCTCCTGCACAGGGTCCCGTGCAGGATTGTGAGGCGGGGGTGGCGAGGAAGAGCCCTGAGTGGGTGCTGGAGAAGAAGGGCACCCCGGGCGTCGGGGCAAGGAAGCCAGACCTGCCCCTCAGCACACTGGCAGCAGCTCAAGCCCTGCCCTAGGCAGCGAGCTGCCTCCAGTGGGACAGCTCGGGGACCCAAAGCCTATGAGCTGTGCCACCCAGCCCGGGCCCTCGCCTCTGGAAAGTGTTCGACATCCAAGTGCCTCCTTCATCCGCTGACAAAATGGTGTTTTACAAAAGTTCTAAAAGATTCTAAAGTCCTAAAAGTATTTTCTTCGCTAACCAAAGTTCTGAGAGCATCTTAGTTTGTTCTGAAAGCAAGAAACCACTCTCTGTGGAAAAGATAACAAAAGAACAGCTGCGGGAGGAGCAGACTTGGACTCTACGCTCTCCCCTCCGCATCAGCGTCAGCGTAACGAAACCTACATCAGTTGCTCGTCTGTTGTGTGCTGAGTGTGAATTATCCCCTCACTCCGATGCCTAAGTATTCATATATTCACTCCTTATGCAAAGCATTTATGCCTGGTTTTATATAATTTAATATAGTTGGGCTCCTCGGTGCATTAATTTGAATAATTGCCACTTCAGACTTAACCTCAGTGTGACTCCACACAGAAGTGGTACCTAAAGGATGCCAGTGTTAGAAGGAATTGGACGTGTGTGTGTAGAATTCAGAGACATATAATATATAAGTTCATATAGGTAGAGTCTAAACAAAGAGATATATAGATATATGTACATATATACACACACACATATATGTATATATATACACACACATACGTATATCTGTTTGTATATATATGTATACACCTTTGTGTAAACTATACCTATATACATATATTTGATTATGGATCTCTATCCATCTACTCAAGCACATATGAAGTCAATTCCTCAAGAATAGGTTCTTACGGGACTAAAGATGCAGACCTACTAGAGAATGGACTTGAGGATACGGGGAGGGGGAAGGGTAAGCTGGGACAAAGCGAGAGAGTGGCATGGACATATACACACTACCAAATGTAAAATAGATAGCTAGTGCGAAGCAGCCGCATAGCACACGGAGATCAGCTGGGTGCTTTGTGACCACCTGGAGGGGTGGGGTAGGGAGGGTGGGAGGGAGGGAGATGCGAGAGGGAGGAGATATGGGGATATATGTATACGTATAACTGATTCGCTTCGTCATAAAGCAGAAACTAACACACCATTGTAAAGCAATTATACTCCAATAAAAACGTTAAAAAAAGTGTACAAGGCAAAAAAAAAAAAAAAGAATAGGTCCTTAAAAGGTGTACAAACATTTTAAGTTCATTGTCTGTATGCCTTCTTCATATTCATTTGCATCAACATTTATGTAATTGCTGCCCAGGGCCTGGGAAACCAGGCTACAAAGGCTTTGCCCCTGCACGCCATCAGCTATTGAGCTAAGTGGTGGGTATAGTTACTGTCTGTGAAGTTTTGGTGTCCTAGAAGTTAAACCTTTGAGTGCCAAGATAATCTAGCATGAATTCAAATTACACAAAGAGCAGGACTCTGCACACTATCTACAGTATGTGGAATATAGTACTTGTAAAAGAAATTATAGGATAAGAAACTGAAAAGGTAGTTTTCATTATCACCCTTGCATGTTAGACAAGGTTATAGTTCAGTTTAATTTGTTTTAGTTTTGCTTTCTTCATCATCTCCATGTAAATTACAATGATAATCTGTTACTTTTGTTCTTGAGTGTTTCTTTGGGGAAGGCAAAGAAGAACTCCCACGCACACCTGAGTCATCTTTAAGTCCACTTCTTCAAGTATGCTTCCAGATTTGTATTGAAAGTAACATCTACCTTCTTTGAACTCCCATATTATTGCTTTGTTACTCACCTGTGGCATTTGTCTTGTTCCAGAATATATGTGACTTTAACTCATGTATTTTCTTTCTCTCCATGACTTGCTTATGTCTTTCTTTGGCCCTCATTTATAGTACATGGACAATGAATTAAAAAATTATACACACACACAGACACATACACACACTAATGATAGGGAGGAAAAGGATGATAACTATGAAGAAGGAGAGAGAAACAGGAGAGAAGAGCCTTTGCAATTCAGACTTCCAGGGCAGCTCCACACACAGTGCTTCAGACACAGAGGAGAGCACGTTGCTGATCTGTTTCTCCACCCCCATGGAAGGCCACCAGCTAAGTGCTAGAGGCTTTCTGGGAAGATCTTTGCTACCTCAGAGTCTGTCGCTCAGGACTGCCAGATGGGCTGGGAGGAAAATAAGAGAATGGAGCCAACACTGGACAAGCTCAGCTAGTAAAAGTCCCCAGGCTCAGTGGCCTTAGTCAAGGCCATCCACCCTTCTTCTATATTCACTTTCAACCAATCAACAAGTCCTTACTGAATGCCTGCTACGTACACAGCACTGCTCTGGGGTACTGCATGGGGAATGCTAAGAAGTGTGTCAAGTGCCAGATTACACCGTAACTGAGAAGTCACAAAATACACATACGTATACCTACGTATTACATCCGCCCATGGACACACACACACACATACATACACCATTCATGCTTCCATACATTTAAGACTGACTCGCAATGCAAGCAATGTGTGATAGGGATCCAATGAATTGGTCCCATTTCAAGAGCAGTAAGAGCTCAGAAGATGACAGTACTGTGGCTTCCTCCAAGAGATGGGGATTGAGCTAGAACTTGAAAAATCTGAAAGTTGACAGGAATTAGCACATTGCATTTCTTTTACCATCGAGTAGACTAAAAGGAAATAGCTTGGGCTTCCCTGGTGGCACGGTGGTTAAGAATCTGCCTGCCAGTGCAGGGGTCACGGGTTCAAGCCCTGGTCCAGGAAGATCCCACATGCCGCGGAGAAAATAAGCCCCTGCGCCACAACGACTGAGCCTGCGCTCTAGAGCCGGCGAGCCACAAGTACTGAGCCCGCGTGCCACAACTACTGATGCCTGCGCGCCTACAGCCCATGCTCCGCAACAAGAGAAGCCACCGCAATGAGAAGCCCGCGCACTGCAACGAAAGGTAGCCCCTGCTCGCCACAACTAGACAAAGCCCGCACGAAGCAACGAAGACCCAATGCAGCCAAAAAAATAAAAAGAAATAACTAAAAAAGCAAATAGCTTTTCCCAGTCCTAGCAAGGCTCAAGAATGTCACGTAAGGTTTCCCTCTGAAGGATGCCCGCAGAGAATGTGGCTGCAGGGAGCAGCCCTTGAGGCTTGAGCCCAGGCTGCCTAAGGTAAAGACATCCTTAGCGAGACGCCTGGTTCATGCTTCACCACATGGAGCCACGAACAGCGGTGGTTCTACAAGCTTGCTGCTCATAATGGCCTAATATCTCTGGCAGAATTTAAAGGAAAATCATGCAATTTTACCCTTAATGCCTGGTTACAGCAAAGGGATGCACTGTCCCAGTGTCTGGACTGGGATTTAGTCTGCAAATGATTTGGAACAAACCCAAAGGGTCCATGCTGTCCTGAGATAGGGCAGTGAATGCAAACACTGAATCACTTTTATTGCCACATACAACCACCAGCAGTAGTGTATATCCAGGGCTGTCTTTAATTTCCTGCTCCGCTTTCTAAGGCTGGGATTAGATATGCAAATGCCCACCCCCTCAAGTTTTCCTTTTATTTTATCAGCGTAGACACAGAAAAACTTATATCCTAAAGAAACCAACTGTAAGAAGTCATTTTTGAGGCAATCAGGGAATTCAGAATACAAGCGACTGGGTGATGGCGCCAAGGGATTATTATTACCATTCAGGCGCCTGGATGGCACTCTGGTTATGTAGGAAAAAAGACTGTATTTTTTAGAAAGCGCAGAGACACATAAAGATACAGGGATGAAAACACAAGTTGCCTTGAGTTTCTTTTAAATCAGCACAGCAAGAAGAGGAGAGTGAGTGGGGAGGGGAGGAAGAGAGAAGGACAGAAAGAAGGAAGGGAGGGAAGAAGGGAGGGAGGGAAGCAGGGAGGGAGGGAGCAAGGAAAGAAGATAGATGAAACAGTTTGGTAAGATCGTGATAAATGCTGAAGCTGGGTGATGCTTTTTATGGGAGTCCCTTCCAGTACTCTTGCCATTGTTGTGTATATTTGAATATTTTCATGATAAAACGTGTTTTTCAAAAGAAATGAGTAAAACCCCTATCACAAGTAACAATTACAATGCAACTAGAGATTATCATCCTAAGTGAAGTAAGTCAGAGAGACAAATACCATATGATATCACTCATATGTGGAATCTAAAATATGACACAAATGAACTTATCTATCAAACAGAAACAGAATCAGGGACATACACAATAGACTGGTGGGACTTCCCTGGTGGCACAGTGGTTGAGAATCTGCCTGCCAATGCAGGGGACACGGGTTTGACCCCTGGTCCAGGAAGATCCCACATGCCCTGGAGCAACTAAGCCCGTGCACCACAACTACCGAGCCTGTGCTCTAGAGCCCGCGTGCCACAACTACTGAAGCCCGCATGCCTAGAGCCCATGCTCCGCAACAAGAAAATCCACCGCAGTGAGAAGCCCGTGCACCACAACGAAGAGTAGCCCCCGCTCGCGGCAACTGGAGAAAGCCCGTGTGCAGCAACGAAAACCCAACTCAGCCAAAAATAAATAAAATTAAACATTAAAAAAAAAAAAAGACTGGTGGCTGCCAAGGGGGAAGGTGGGGTGGGACAGGGATGGATTGGGAGTTTGCGATTAGCAGATGCAAGCTAGTATATATAAAATGGATAAACAACAAGGTCCTACTGTATAGCACAGGGAACTATATTCAATATCCTATGATAAACCATAATGGAAAAGAATGTGTGTATATATATATATATATGTATAACTGAGTCACTCTGCTGTACAGCAGTAATCAACAAAGCATTATAATTCAACTATACTTCAATAAAAATAAACCATTACATAAATCACCCCTTATGTTTATACACAATTAAAGTTAATAGAGTATCTTTCCATACTTCATTCTGACTTCATAAGAATTCCGTGAGATGATTATCTTTATTTTAGCAAATAGTAGTAGTAAGAGTAAAAGTTGTTTATAGTTCGGGAAACTAAGGCTCAGGGACACTAAGGCTTGTCAGTGTCGTGTAGTGAGAATTCAGGGCCAAAGCTCTTGCTATGAGCAGGAAAGTAGAAGTGCCCTAAAACCAGATGCATATGCTGCAACTCCAGAGACTGCTTCCGTTACTCAATTCCTTGGTCTTTCCGATTATTATCATTAGTTATTATTTATTCTTCTTATTATTTTGGGTGGGAGGGGGTGGTTAGGGGCATTGTGTCCCACTTTTTCTGATGAAAAGTGCACACACTATTCTAATGCCACCATACACACGGAACTTTACATTCAAATTCAAGGGGACTCCCAATCCCGCTGACAGCCAGCTGTGGCCTCCAAGTAAGCCCTCCGGATCTGTACCTTGTTCCGCAGGCCCAGTAACTGCAATGAACTGAACCAAGAGCCAGCCTAGAGATTCCCTTCCTATAAACACATCCTAAAACACTGCTTTCATTAAGGCACTCCCCCGGCACAAAACTCTTACAGTTTTCCATGATCCCAAATGCAGACATTCTAACTCCTTCCATAAATTGGACCCCAACCTAACTTTTAAACTTCACTTCCCACCCAGTACAGAGTTGTCTCCAGGCTCCCCCTCCAGCTCCCTCTCAAGGTCAGCACCTCATATGCATTCATTCTCCTGGCCATCCTGTTTGGGTTGGTGTTCCCTAAGCCAAGCTTTACACTTGATCACTCCTGGGGCTGCTCATACTACCTCCCTGAACTGAAGTTCCATGCACAGCCTGCTTAGCATTTACCAAAATTTGACTCACTCTGTGAGGTGTAAGGGAAACCCCACCACCCTGCAAAAAAAGCCAAATCTGCTTCTACCACGGGCTGCTAAGAACAAAGTCTCTTCAACGGTTTGAATCCTGGCCCTCTTCCACTGACCTATGTAACCTTAGGGAAGTCACTGGACCTCTCCGAGCCTCCACTTCTTCCCTTAGGAAATAAAGAGAGTGATGGCCCCCTCCTCAGGGGACGGCTATAAGATCGATTGGCCAGGCCCTGGTGCACAGTGAGTACCCACATGGTGTCACCAGCCTGAGCAAGCACAGCTCTGTGCCACTCCACAGACTCTCATATCCACTCAGGGGCAGGGGCGACACTCCGTGTCCAGCATCCTCAGTCACAGTGCAGGCCCCTGTGCAGAATGACCGCAGTCAGTCCCGACCCCTTAACTCTAGCATCAGCTAAAGTTATCTGAGCCCTCAGCATGGGCCTTATTTGTATTCCTTCATGTAAATTTCACAACACGGTACAGCAGGTACCATCATGATCCCCATCCTACAGATGTGGCACCTGAGGCACAGAGAGGTCAGCTAATTTAGCTCTGGCCACACAGCAAGTTAGTGGCGGTGGGGCTGGGCACTCTGTCTCCAGAATTTTCAGCTTCTTTCTCTCACATGGGCTGATCTCTCTCCCCAGACTGTGAGAACCCATGGCACAATAGCTGCGTCTGGAATCATGACACTCTCCACACTGCCTGAGGCAGGGCCTTGTAAACAGAGCAGCCAACAGAGGATTCCTGACTGAAGCCTGTATAGGGACACAAAAACATGGCAGCGACATATTCACAAGAAAACTTTCTGTCCTCATTGCCAACTGCCAGAGAATAGCCATCATCTTTCTTCTCTCATGGACCTTTGTGAATAAATAAACCACAAAATTGATGAAAATTGGAAATGTGAGACAGCATGATATGGCCGTTGGTAACACTGTGTTTTCACCATCTCAGTTAATCCTCACGATAACCTGGTGAGGTAGTTACTATTGCTAGCCTCATTTTACAGATGTGGAAACCACGACTAAGTGAGAATAAGCAACCTAACAGTTTAGCCAGCTAGCAAGCGTTGAGCGAAGCCAGGATTTAGATGCCAGCAATCTGGCTCCAGGGCCCCTGCTCCCATAAATCTGCTACATCGACTACGATTCATGGCTGTTACTGCTTAGGATGAAGCTCCGTTCAGTATTTAAGGTTTTCAAAGTGTGAAGTCAAGTAAAACTTTTAAATAAATACGACCATGACTGATGCCAAGGTAGGGCAACATTTGTCAAGGGTCACATGGGTGACTAAAGTTGAGAAAACACAAATTCACTGTGGAAATCTGAGATGTGGAAGGACACACCTCCTGAGCTGTCACAGACCTCCTAGCTTGTCTAATGCAAATCATGATAAAAACCCTCATAGGTCTCGCATGTGATAACTGATATGGAACCAAAATTGTGTACAGGGTATCCAGCCAAGAGAGGGACAGGCCTGCCGAACTCACCAAGGGCCAACCTGAGGAGGAAATGTCTTGGTTAAAATCAGGAGGAGGTACTCATATTGCCATGTCTTACCAGTTTTTGAAAGAGAATTGGTCAACAAACCTTTTTTAGTTTCTGGACCACCCTCCACAGACGTGAGGCAGGGGCACTTATCTCTTAGGCACTGTAGGTGAGGGGACTAGGTCCCATGATATGTTTAGGAGCCCACAAAAATGATTTGGCTTCTGATCCCCAATGGGGTTGATGAAAATGGTTGTCCAAGGAAACACAGGCTACATCAAGTACATTGTCAAGTATAGGGCCCATTATTATAAGCTATTTTCAATATTTAGGATATTAAGTCTTGGGGCATCTATAAAACACTTCTCCAAGGAAAAACCATAGAGCTGTAAATCTGGCCTGGCCCTCTTTTATTTGACAATAAATAAAATTTATTTACTCCTCAGCAAGGGCTCAGGAGAATATTTCGAGAAAACGTGAGGAGATGAGATGGGGGGATAGGCAGCGGCAAGAAAGCGGGTAAATTTACCCATGTCCACAGGGGCCCACCACAAGGGACATGTATGCTTTTGTAGAGGATCCACAGCCAGAAGCAATAGGAGCTTAGGAGCTGTGCACAAAGATGTAGCATAGTCCAGAGCTGCAACAAGGACCAAAAAAAAGAAAAAGAAAAAAGGCAGGAAATCTGTACCCGGCAAGCATTCTTGAGTGCTTGAAACACTGTGCAGGTTTCTACACCTGCAATCTGATGTTGATTCATTACTAAAAATCTATAGGCTAATGGGGGGGGGCGCTGGCTTTCGCTTTCTTTTGTTTTGTTTGCATAGTGCATCTGAGCACCAGGCATGCTCAGAAAACCCAGCCCTGAACTCCTGCTCCTGGAGACCCGGGGAGTATGGCGGACTCTGACTTCAACCTCATTGCAAAAATTCAGAGCAAGCAAACTCCTAGCTAATA
Organism: Stenella coeruleoalba; assembly: GCF_951394435.1. Classification (NCBI taxonomy): domain Eukaryota; kingdom Metazoa; phylum Chordata; class Mammalia; order Artiodactyla; family Delphinidae; genus Stenella; species Stenella coeruleoalba. The sequence goes on along the minus strand of NC_137152.1, from coordinate 97,310,595 downwards.
ATACGGTCGACCCTTCAAATACACGGCTTTTGAACTTGCAAGTCCACTTAAACACAGGTTTTTGGTGTTTTTTAAAAAAATTTCAATAAATATACAGGCGGCCCTCCATAGCCATGGGTTTCGCATCAGCAGATGCGGAGGGCCGACTCTGGGACTTGAGCATCCGCCGATTTTGGTATCCGCGGCGGGTCCTGGAACCAATCCCCCGCGGATACCGAGGGGCGACCGTATTACTTTGATTACTGTTCCCTTCTTGGTACTGGCTGCCGGATATGGAGGGCTCGGTCAAGAGATAGTCCCCAAACGCTTCTCCAAGGTCTATGGAGCTTGGGTGAGGTCTCTCTCTTACCCTCCACAAAACGGGCACAGCCCCTTGATCTGGGAAGGCGCCCGACCAAGTGCGGAGTACTTAGTCAGCTAGGTTGCAACCTGCGACCCGGAATTCTGCTCTCACGCATGCTCCCTACCAGCGCCTGGGCGGCGCGCAACATCCTCTGCGCCCTGCCCGCGCCCCCTTAGACGGTCCCTAGACGGCCGACGCCCTGCCGCATGCGCACATCAGCTAACCCAACCCCCAGCAGGCTGTGGTAAACCCACAGCGGGCGTCATACCAGAATCTCTGAAACCGGACCAGCCGCCAGAGGAGCCTTAACGTGCCAGATCGTGGGCCACCGCTCTAGCCTTGAGTCGTGAGCCGGGGGTCTCAGGAGATCCAGAGCAGCCTCTGCTGAAGCTCACAGCCTCCTCGACAGCAGTCGGGACATGGAGCGTCAGCCGCAGAGCAGCCACGATGCCTATGACGTCACGGATGCAGCCATTGCCCGCTTCTTCAAGCTGGGGGTCGAAGAGGAGCGGGAAGAAGCGAAAGGTCAGTGGCGGGTGGGGCATTCGCTTTAACGGATTCCAGGAAAGGTACTTTCCCAGGGCGGGGCGAACGGCAGGACCCCCCCTCGGACGCAGGCCCTCCCCAGAGCCGGGCTCACTCGACGGCCTGATCTTTCTCTTTGGGTTTCCTCCCTTGCAGAGGTGAAGCCCACGGAGATGTCGCCTCCCGGAGAGGGGGGAGAGGAGCAGAAGGCTCAGTCCGAACCGGAGCAGGGAGCAGCCGCGGAAGGGAAAGAGGCGGGAGACGAAGGAGAAGGAAAGGAAGGCTGCGAGGTCAGCGTCGGAGCCGCCGGCCCCGCGGACGGCGAAAGCCGCGAGGCCGAGGCCGAGGCCGAGGCCGAGGCCGAGGCCGAGGCCGAGGCCGAGGCCGAGGCCGAGGCCGAGGCCGAGGCCGAGGCGGGCGGCGGCGAAGGCGGAGAGCAGGGCGGCGAGGAGCAGCCCCCGCGGGCCGCCGTCGAGGGTCCCGAGACCGCAGACGGGCAGCGGCGGGGCCCCCGCGCCAGGTTCACGCAGGTGCAGGTGCAGGACCTGGAGAGCGTTTTCAAGCACACTCAGTACCCCACCGCGCTCATGCGGTAAGCAGGCGTCTCGGGTGGCGCGGGCTGCCGCGCGGGTGGTGGGCGGCGCTCTCGCGAGTCCCTCTCCTAGGCTCCGGATCTGAAAGCCCCGGGGCCTGGCGGCGGCCCGCCCTTCCGGCACACTCGAGGCCTAGGACGGGGGCGGGGACTCTGCCTGGCGGGAATCGAGGTCGATATTTCCGTGCGGTGTTTGAGTAAGTCACGTTGGGGAGCTTTGTGGGCCGCCGGTTCACATAAATAATGAGTCGCCCGAGACGTGGTGGAGCAAATGCAGAGTTGGAGTCTACTTTTATCTGAAATTTTGATCATCAGTTATTCATGGATTATATTTGCATTAGTTTAAACACTACATGAAAACATCCTTTATCTTTTCTTTTTTTTTTTTTTTTTTGCGGTGCACGGACCTCTCACTGTTGTGGCCTTTCCGGTTGCGGAGCACAGGCTCCGGACGTGCAGGCTCAGCGGCCATGGCTCACGGGCAGGCTCAGCGGCCATGGCTCACGGGCTCAGCCTCTCCGCGGCATGTGGGATGTTCCCGGACCGGGGCACGAACCCGTGTCCCCCGCATCGGCAGGCGGACTGTCAACCACTGCGCCACCAGGGAAGCCCTAAAACATCCTTTATCTTGATTACTGAATTTTTAAAAATAAATCAATTTATTTATTTATGGCTGCATTGGGTCTTTGTTGCTGCTCTCGGGCTCTGGGCGCGGGCTTTCTCTAGTTGCGGCGAGCGGGGGCTACCCTAAAATTGCGGTGCGCGCATTGTGGTGGCTTCTCTTGTTGCAGAGCGCGGGCTCTAGGCGGGTGGGCTTCCGTAGTAGTTGTGGCACGTGGGCTCAGTAGTTGTGGCTCGCGGGCTCTAGAGCGCAGTCTCGGTAGTGGTGGCACACGGGCTTAGTTGCCCCGCGGCATGTGGGATCTTCCCGGACCAGGGCTCGGACCCGTGTCCCCTGCATCGGCAGGTGGATTCTTAACCCCTGCGCCACCAGGGAAGCCCGATTACTGAATTTTTAGTTACCCCTGAAGTTTGTGCCTGAGGCAGAATTGTTCCCTAAAGCAAGCTTCTGTGTGGAGAATGAATGGGTTGCTGAGTACCTGTGAATGCGGCTAAAATTTAAAAAGCTATCATTTACATTGCGCTTACTGTGTGTTAAGCACTTGTTTTAAAGGGTTTTTCTACATACTGTCATTGAATCTTCACAACCCCTTGTGAATGTGGTAGCCACTGTTATTATCCCCACTTATAACTGTGAAAAAACTGAAGCTCAGAGAAGTGATGAGACTTGCCCAAGATGGCACAGCTGGAATGTGGCAGAGCTGGGATTCAGTCCTAGGAGGCTGTTCAGTAGGCAAGGCCAGAGGTGATGGTGTGTTGGTCCAGGGTAGTGGCGATGGAGAGAACTGAACAGATTAAAGAGATATTTAGCAGGTAAAATTGATAGCAATTCATGGTAATTTGAACACGGGGGTAAAAGGAAATGTTTAAGAAAAATGTATAAATTTCTGATTTGCCCAAATGAATGGCTGCTGGTATATTCAGTGAGCTAGGGAATATTGAAAGACAATAAAAGAAGCTTGCAAGAGACAGAGGAGGAGTGTTTGGAGAGGCTGTTTGTAGGCAAACCGTATCGTGGAAACCTGGATGGCGGTAGGAGACGATTCAACAAGAAGGGATGGTAACTAGCATCAACTTCGGTTTAGGATTTTCTGTTCAACTCGATTACTCCAAGTTCGGTTGCTTTTTGCTGTGGTGTGATAATTGGATCAGCCCAATTTCTCCCTTTCTCAAAAGTGTCAAACTCAAGATGCCCCTTGATTTGGATGTCTAGAGCTGCCTGATAAATATTTTTTCTTCCAGTCTATTATGATATAATTAACATTCAGTACTGTATAAGTTTAAGGTGCACAGCATAATGAGTTGGCTTACGTGCGTCATGAAATGATTATCATAATAAGTTTGGTGACCATCCATCATCTCATATAGATACATAATTAAACAGAAAAAAAGTTTTTTGTGTGATGAGAACTTTTAGGAACTCTCTTAACAGATTTCGTATATAACATACAGCAGTGTTAATTTTATTTATCATGTTGTACATTATATCCCTAGTACTTATTTATCTTATAACTGGAAGTTTGTACCTTTTGACTGCCTTCATCCAATTTCCCCACCTCACTCAATTTCATTTCTTTTTATGGCTGAGTAATATTCCATTGTATATATATGCCACATCTTCCCCATCCATTCATCCGATGATGAGCACCTAGGTTGCTTCCATCTCTGGGCCATTGTAAATAGAGCTGCAATGAACATCCTGGTACATGACTCCCTTTGAACCATAGTCCTCCCAGGGTATATGCCCAGTAGTGGGCCCGCTGGGTCACGTGGCAGTTCCACTTGTAGTTTTCCAAGGAACCCCCATACTGTTCTCCATAGTGGCTGTACCAATTCACATTCCCACCAGCAGTGCAGGAGCGTTCCCCTTTCTCCACACCCTCTCCAGCATTTATTGTTTCTAGACTTTTTGATGATGGCCATTCTGACCGGTGTGAGATGATATCTCACCGCAGCCCTGATCTGCATTTCCCTAATGATTAATGATATTGAGCATTCCTCCATGTGCTTGCTGGCAGTCTGTACAACTTCCTTGGAGAAATGTCTACCCAGGTCCCCTGCCCATTCCTGGATTGGGTTGCCCGTTTTTCTGTTATTGAGCTGCACGAGCTGCTTGCATATTTTGGAAATTAATCCTTTGTCAGTTGCTCCATCTGCAAACACCTTCTTCCATTCTGAGGGTCGTCCCCTGGTCTTGCTTATGGTTTCCTCCGCTGTGCAAAGGCCCTGAAGTTTCACTAGGTCCCACCTGTTCACCCTTGTTTCTATTTCCATTTCTCTAGGAGGTGGGTCAAAAAGGATCTTGCTGTGATTTATGTCACAGAGTGTTCTGCCTATGCTTTCCTCTAAGAGCCCGACAGCTTCTGGCCTTACATTCAGGCCCTCCATCCATTTTGAGCTTATTTTTGTGCATGGTGCCAGGGAGTGATCTAATCTCAAACCTTTACATGTACCTGTCCAGTCCTCCCAGCACCACCCATTGAAGAGGCTGTCCCTTCTCCACTGTACACTCCTGCCTCCTTCATCAAAGATAAGGTGACCATATGTGCGTGGGTTCATCTCTGGGCTTTCCATCCTGTTGCATTGATCCATCTCCCTGCCTCTGCGCCAGTACCACAGTGTCCCGACCACTGTAGCTCTGTAGTACAGTCCGAAGCCAGGGAGCCCGACTCCTCCAGCTCCGTTCCTCGTTCTCAAGACTGCCCTGGCCATTCGGGGTCCCCTGTGTTTCCTGTATGGATATTTTAGCAATATTAATTCTTCCAATCCAAGAACACAGTGTATCTTGCCATTTGGGGGGAACATTTTCAAATCCCTTCATCAGTGTTTTGTATATAGTTTTCAGAGTATAGGTCTTTCACTTCCTTGGTTAAGTTTATTCCTAGGTATTTTATTCTTTTTGATGCTATTTTATTTCTTATTATTAATTAATTAATTACTTTTATTTTTGGCTGCGTTGGGTCTTTGTTGCTGCACGTGGGCTTTCTTTAGTTGCGGCAAGTGGGGCCTTTTCATTGCGGTGGCTTCTCTTGTTGCAGAGCACAGGCTCTAGGCACGCGGGCTTTAGTAGTTGTGGCACGTGGGCTCAGTAGCTGTGGCTCGCAGGCTCCAGATCGCAGGCTCAGTAGTTGTGTCCCACAGGCTTAGTTGCTCCACGGCATGTGGGATCTTCCCAGACCAGGGCTTGAACCTGTGGCCCCTGCATCGGCAGGCGGACTCTCAACCACTGCGCCACCAGGGAAGCCCTGTTGGAAGATTTTTAATCACAGTTTCAATTTAATTACTTGTGATTGGTCTGTTCATATTTTCTATTTCTTCCTGGTTCAGTCTTGGAAGGTTATACCGTTCTAAGAATTTGTCCATTTCTTCCAGGTTGTCCATTTTATTTCCATAGAGTTGCTTGTAGTAGTCTCTTAGGTTGCTTTGTATTTCTGCAGTGTCTGTTGTAACTTTTCCTTTTGCATTCCTAATTTAATTGATTTGAGTTCTCTCCCTCTTTTCCTTGAGGAGTCTGGCTAATGGTGTATGAATTTCGTTTATCTTCTCAAAGAACCAGCTTTTAGTTCTGTTGATCTTTGCTATTGTTTTCTTTGTTTCTATTTCATTTATTTCTGCTCTGATCTTTATGATTTCTTTCCTTCTGCTAACTTTGGGTTTTGTTTGTTCTTCTTTCTCTAGTTCCTTTAGGTGTAAGTTTAGATTGTTTACTTGAGATTTTTATTGTTTCTTGAGGTAGGCTTGTATTGCTATAAACTTCCGTCTTAGAACTGCTTTTGCTGCATCCCATAGGTTTTGGATCGCCGTGTTTTCATTGTCATTCGTCTCTAGGTATTTTTTGATTTCCTCTTTAATTTCTTCAATGATCTCTTGGTTATTTAGTAACGTATTGTTTAGCCTGCATGTGTTCGTGTTTTTTACGTTTTTTTCCCTGTAATTGATTTCTAATCTTATAGCGTTGTGGTCAGAAAAGATGCTTGATATCATTTCAATTTTGTTAAATTTACTGAAGCTTGATTTGTGGCCGTAGATGTGATCTGTCCTGGAGAATGTTCCATGCGCAGTTGAGAAAAAAGTGTAATCTGCTGTTTTTGGATGGAATGTCCTATAAATATCAATTAAATCTATCTGGTCTATTGTGTCATTTAAAGCTTGTGTTTCCTTATTAATTTTCTGTTTGGATGATCTGTCCATTGGTGTAAGTGAGGTGTTAAAGTCCCCCACTATTATTGTGTTGCTGTCGATTACCTCTTTTATAGCTGTTAGCAGTTGCCCTATGTATTGAGGTGCTCCTATGTTGAGTGCATATATATTTATAATTCTTATATCTTCTTCCTGGATTGATCATTATGTAGTGTCCTTCCTTGTCTCTTGTAACATTGTTTATTTTAAGGTCTATTTTATCTGATACAAGTATTGCTACTCCAGCTTTTTTTTTTCTTTCTTTATTTTTTTTTGTGGTACGTGGGCCTCTCACTGTTGTGGCCTCTCCCGTTGCAGAGCACAGGTTCCGGACGCGCAGGCTCAGCGGCCATGTCTCGCGGGCCTAGCCGCTCCGCGGCATATGGAATCCTCCCGGACCAGGGCACAAACCCATGTCCCCTGCATAGGCAGGCAGACTCTCAACCACTGTGCCACCAGGGAAGCCCTCCAGCTTTCTTTTGATTTCCATTTGCATGGAATATCTTTTTCCATCCCCTCACTTTCAGTCTGTATGTGTCCCTTGGTCTGAAGTGGGTCTCTTGTAGACAGCATGTATATGGTTCTTATTTTTCTGTCCATTCAGCGAGCCTGTGTCTTTTAGTTGGAGCATTTAGTCCATTCACGTTTAAGGTAATTATCGATATGTATGTTCCTGTTACCATTGTCTTAATTGTTATGGGTTTGTTTTTGTAGGTCCTTTTTTTCTCTTGTGTCTCCCACTTAGAGAACTTCCTGTAGCATTTGTTGTAAAGCTGGTTTGGTAGTGCTGAATTCTCTTAGCTTTTGCTTGTCTGTAAAGCTTTTGATTTCTTCATCGAACTGAATGACATCCTTGCCGAGTAGAGTAATCTTGGTTGTAGGTTCTTCCCTTTCATCACTTTAAGTATATCATGCCACTCCCTTCTGGCTTTTGTAGAGTTCCTGCTGAGAAATCAGCTGTTAACCTTATGGCAGTTCCCTTGTATATTATTTGTCATTTTTCCCTTGTTGCTTTCAGTAATTTTTCTTTGTCTTTAATTTTTGTCAATTTGATTACTATGTGTCTCGGTGTGTTTCCCCTTGGGTTTATCCTGCCTGGGACTCTCTGTGCTTCCTGGACTTGGGTGGCTATTTCCTTTCCCACGTTAGGGAAGTTTTCCACTATAATCTCTTCAAATATTTTCTCGGGTCCTTTCTCTCTCTCTTCTCCTTCTGGGACCCCTATAATGCGAATGTTGTTGCGTTTAATGTGGTCCCAGAGGTCTCTTAGGCTGTCTTCATTTCTTTTCATTCTTTTTTCTTTATTCTGCTCCGTGGCAGTGAACTCCACCATTCTGTCTTCCAGGTCACTTATCTGTTCTTCTGCCTCAGTTATTCTGCGATTGATTCCTTCTAGTGTATTTTTCATTTCAGTTATTGTATTGTTCATCTCTGTTTGTTTGTGCTTTAATTCTCCTAGATCTTTGTTTAACATTTCTTGCATCTTCTCAATCGTTGCCTCCATTCGTTTTCTGAGGTCCTGGATCATCTTCACTATCATTATTCTGAATTCATTTTCTGGAAGTTTTCCTATCTCCACTTCATTTAGTTGTTTTTCTGAGGTTTCATCTTGTTCCTTCATCTGGTACATAGCCCTCTGCCTTTTCATCTTGTCTATCTTTCTGTGATTGTGGTTTTTGTTCCACAGGCTGTGGGATTGTAGTTCTTCTTGCTTCTGCTCTCTACTTCCTAATGTCTGTTTTTATTGAGGTATATTTGATTTACAATGTTATATTAGTTTCAGATGTGCAGCACAGTGATTCAATATTTTCATAGATTATTCTCCATTTAAAGTTATTATAAACTATTGGCTCTATTCCTGGTGCTGTAAAATATGTCCTTTTTTTATTATCCAATTCAGTTTCATTACTGATCATTGATGTATTCAAATTTTCTATTTCTTACTGCTTTAGTCTTGGGAGACGGTACATTTCTGGGAATTTGTTCATTTCTTCTAGTTTGTCCATTTTATTGATGTATGATTGTTCATAGTAATCTCTTATGATCCTTTGTATTTCTGTGGTGTTGGTTCTAACCTCTTTTTCTTTTCTGATTTTATTGATTTGGACCCTCTTTCTCTTTTTCTTGATGAGTCTGGCTAAAGGTTTATCAATTTTATTTACCTTTTCAAAGAATCATCTCTTACTTCCATTGATATTTTATATATTTTAAAATCTATTTCATTTCTTTCTTCTCTGATCTTTGTGACTTTGTCCCTTGTACTAACTTTGGGTTTTGTTCTCTTATTTTGTTTTTTTTGTTTTTTTAACATCTTTATTGGGGTATAATTGCTTTACAATGGTGTGTTAGTTTCTGCTTTATAACAAAGTGAATCAGTTATACATATACATATGTCCCCATATCTCTTCCCGCTTGCGTCTCCCTCCCTCCCACCCTCCCTATCCCACCCCTCTAGGTGGTCACAAAGCACCGAGCTGATCTCCCTGTGCTATGCGGCTGCTTCCCACTAGCTATCTATTTTACGTTTGGTAGTGTATATATGTCCATGCCACTCTCTCAGTTTGTCCCAGCTTACCCTTCCCCCTCCCCGTATCCTCAAGTCCATTCTCTAGTAGGTCTGTGTCTTTATTCCTGTCTTGCGCCTAGTTCTTCATGTCATTTTTTTTCTTAGATTCCATATATATGTGTTAGCATACGGTATTTGTCTTTGTCTTTCTGACTTACTTCACTGTGTAAGACAGACGCTAGGTCCATCCACCTCACTACAAATAACTCGATTTTGCTTCTTTTTATGGCTGAGTAACATTCCATTGTATATATGTGCCACATCTTCTTTATCCATTCACCTGTTGATGGACACTTAGGTTGCTTCCATGTCCTGGCTATTGTAAATAGAGCTGCAATGAACATTGTGGTACATGACTCTTTTGGAATTATGGTTTTCTCAGGGTATATTCCCAGTAGTGGGTTTGCTGGGTCGTATGGTAGTTCTATTTTTAGTTTTCTAAGGAACCTCCATACTGTTCTCCATAGTGGTTGTATCAATTTACATTCCAACCAACAGTGCAAGAGCGTTCCCTTTTCTGCGCACCCTCTCCAGCATTTATCGTTTCTAGATTTTTTTGATGATGGCCATTCTGACCGGTGTGATATGACATCTCATTGTAGTTTTGATTTGCATTTCTCTAATGATTAATGATGTTGAGCAGGGCTTCCCTGGTGGTGCAGTGGTTGAGAATCTGCCTGCCAATGCAGGGGACACGGGTTCGAGCCCCGGTCTGGGAAGATCCCACATGCCACGGAGCAACTGGGCCCGTGAGCCACAACTACTGAGCCTGTGCGTCTGGAGCCTGTGCTCCGCAACAAGAGAGGCCGTGATAGTGAGAGGCCCGCGCACCGCGATGAAGAGTGGCCCCCGCTTTCCGCAACTAGAGAGAGCCCTCGCACAGAAATGAAGACCCAACACGGCCAAAAATAAATAAATTAATTAATTAATTACAAAAAATGATGTTGAGCATTCTTTCATGTGTTTGTTGGCAATCTGTGTATCTTCTTTGGAGAAATGTCTATTTAGGTCTTCTGCCCATTTATGGATTGGGCTGTTGTTTGTTTGATATTGAGCTGCATGAACTGTTTGTAAATTTTGGAGATGAATCCTTTGTCAGTTGCTTCATTTGCAAATACTTTTTTCCATTCTGAGGGTTGTCTTTTGGTCTTGTTTATGCTTTCCTTTGCTGTGAAAAAGCTTTGAAGTTTCAATAGGTCCCATTTGTTTATTTTTGTTTTTATTTCCATTTCTCTAGGAAGTGGGTCAAGAAGGATCTTGCTCTGATTTATGTCATAGAGTGTTCTGCCTATGTTTTCCTCTAAGAGTTTGATAGTGTCTGGCCTTACATTTAGGTCTTTAATCCATTTTTAGTTTATTTTTGTATATGGTGATAGGGAGTGTTCTAATTTCATACTTTTCCATGTACCTGTCCAGTTTTCCCAGCACCACATATTGAAGAGGCTGTCTTTTCTCTACCATATATTGTTGCCTCCTTTATCAAAGGTAAAGTGACCATATGTGCGTGGGTTTATGTCTGGGTTTCCTATCCTGTTCCATTGATCTGTATTTCTGGTTTTGTGCCAGTACCATACTGTCTTGATTACTGTAACTTTGTAGTATAGTCTGAAGTCAGGGAGCCTGATCCCTCCAGCTCCATTTTTCGTTCTCAAGATTGCTTTAGGTATTCGGGGTCTTTTGTGTTTCCATACAATTTGTGAAATTTTTTGTTCTAGTTCTGTGAAAAATGCCAGTGGTAGTTTGATAGGGATTGCATTAAATCTGTAGATTGCTTTGGGTAGTAGAGTCATTTTCACAATGTTGGTTCTTCCATTCCAAGAACATGGTATATCTCTCCATCTATTCGTGTCATCTTTAATTTCTTTCATCAGTGTCTTATAATTTTCTGCACACAGGTCTTTTGTCTCCTTAGGTTGGTTTATTCCTAGATACTTTATTCTTTTTGTTGCAGTGGTAACTGGGAGTGTTTTCTTAGTTTCACTTTTCGATTTTTCATCATTATTGTATAGGAATGCCAGAGATTTCTGTGCATTAATTTTGTATCCTGCTGCTTTACCAAATACATTGATTCACTCTAGTAGTTTTCTGCTAGCATCTTTAGGATTCTCTATGTATAGTATCATGTCATCTGCAAACAGTGACAGCTTTACTTCTTCTTTTCCAATTTGGATTCCTTTTATTTTTTGTTTCTCTGATTGCTGTGGCTAAAACTTCCAAAACTATGTTGAATAAGAGTGGTGAGAAAGTGGGAAACCTTGTCTTGCTCCTGATCTTAGTGGAAATGGTTTCAGTTTTTCACCATTGAGGACGATGTTGGCTGTGGGCTTGTCATATATGGCCTTTATTATGTTGAGGAAAGTTCCCTCTATGCCTGCTTTCTGCAGGGTTTTTATCATAAATGGGTGTTGAATTTTGTCGAAAGCTTTCTCTGCATCGATTGAGATGATCCTATGGTTTTTCTCCTTCAATGTGTTAATATGGTGTATCACATTGATTGATTTGCGTATATGGAAGAATCCTTGCATTCTTGGAATAAACCCCACTTGATCATGGTGCATGATCCTTTTAATGTGCTGTTGGATTCTGTTTGCTAGTATTTTGTTGAGGATTTTTGCATCTATGTTCATCAGTGATATTGCCTGTAGTTTTCTTGCTTTGTGACATCTTGTCTAGTTTTGGTATCAGGGTGATGGTGGCCTCGTAGAATGAGTTTGGGAGTGTTCCTCCCTCTGCTATATTTTGGAAGAGTTTGAGATTGATAGGTGTTAGCTCTTCTCTAAATGTTTGATAGAATTCGCCTGTGAAGCCATCTGGTCCTGGGCTTTTGTTTGTTGGAAGATTTTTAATCACACTTTCAATTTCAGTGCTTGTGATCGGTCAGTTCATATTTTCTATTTCTTCCTGGTTCAGTCTCGGCAAGTTGTGCCTTTCTAAGAATTTGTCCATTTTTTCCCGTTGTCAAATTTATTGGCATATAGTTGCTTGTAATCGCTCATGATCCTTTGTATTTCTGCAGTGTCAGTTGTTACTTCTCCTTTTTCATTTCTAATTCTATTGATTTGAGTCTTCTCCCTTTTTTTCTTGATGAGTCTGGGTAATGGTTTATCAATTTTGTTTATCTTCTCAAAGAACCAGCTTTTAGTTTTATTGATCTTTGCTATCATTTCCTTCATTTCTTTTTCATTTATTTCTGATCTGATCTTCATGATTTCTTTCCTTCTGCTAACTTTGGGGGTTTTTTTGTTCTTCTTTCTCTAATTGCTTTAGGTGCAAGGTTAGGTTGTTTATTTGAGATGTTTCCTGTTCCTTAAGGTAGGATTGTATTGCTATAAACTTCCCTCTTAGAACTGCTTTTGCTGCATCCCATAGGTTTTGGGTCATCGTGTCTCCATTGTCATTTGTTTCTAGGTATTTTTTGATTTCCTCTTTGATTTCTTCAGTGATCACTTGGTTATTAAGTGGTGTATTGTTTAGCCTCCATGTGTTTGTATTTTTTACAGATCTTTTCCTGTAATTGATATCTAGTTTCATAGCGTGGTGGTCGGAAAAGATACTTGATATGATTTCAATTTTCTTAAATTTACCAAGGCTTGATTTGTGATCCAAGATATGATCTATCCTGGAGAATGTTCCATGAGTACTTGAGAAGAATGTGTATTCTGTTGTTTTGGGATGGAATGTCCTATAAATATCAATTAAGTCCATCTTGTTTAATGTATCATTTAAAGCTTGTGTTTCCTTATTTATCTTCATTTTAGATGATCTGCCCATTGGTGAAAGTGGGGTGTTAAAGTCCCCTACTATGATTGCGTTACCGTCGATTTCCCCTTTTATGGCTGTTAGCCTTTGCCTTATGTATTGAGGTGCTCCTATGTTGGGTGCTTAAATATTTACAGTTGTTATATCTTCTTCTTGGGTCGATCCCTTGATCATTATGTAGTGTCCTTCTTTGTCTCTTGTAATAGTCTTTATTATAAAGTGTATTTTGTCTCATATGAGAAATGCTACTCCAGCTTTATTTTGATTTCCATTTGCATGGAATACCTTTTTCCATCCCTTCACTTTCTGTCTGAGTCTTTAGATCTGAAGTGCATCTCTTGTAGGCAGCATGTATGTGGGTCTTGTTTTTGTATCCATTCAGCCACTCTTTGTCGTTTGATTGGAGCATTTATTCCATTTATATTTAAAGTAATTATTGGTAGGTATGTAATTACTGCCATTTTGCTAATTGTTTTTGGAGTTCTTTTTTGTTCCTTCTTCTTTTGCTCTCTTCCCTTGTGATTTGATGACTATCTTTAGTGTTATGTTTGGATTCCTTTCTCTTTCTGTGTGTGTGTATCTATTATAGATTTTTGGTTTGTGGTTACCATGAGGTTTATATATAGCAGTGCATTAGATTATACGTATATATGTATATATCTATATTCTTTTTTCTTATTCTTTTCCATTATATTTTATTACAAGATATTGAATAGAGTTCCCTGTTGCTATACAATAAATCCTTGTGGTTTATCTGGTATCTATGGTAGTGTGCATCTGTTAATCCTGTGCTCCCAATTTATCCCCCCACTTGGTAACCATAAGTTTGTTTTTTATGTCTGTGAATCTGTTTTTGTTTTGTAAATAAGTTCACTTGTTCTGTTTTTTAGATTCCACATATAAGTGATATCATGTAATATTTGTCTTTCTCTGTCTGACTTACTTCACTTAGGATAGTACTCTCTAAGTCCGTCCATGTTGTTACAAATGGCAGGATTTCATACCTTTTTATGGCTGAGTAATATTCCATTGTATATATATACCACATCGTCCTTATCCATTCATCTGTTGATGGACACTTAGGTTGCTTCCACATCTTAGGTATTGTAAACAGTGCTGCTCTGAACATTGGGGTGCATGTATCTTTTCGAATTAGAGCTTTCATCTTTTTCAGGTTTATGCCCAGATATGGGATTAGTGATGTTGAGCATCTTTTCATGTGCCTGTTGGCCATCTGTATGTCTTCTTTGGAGAAATGTCTATTTAGGTCTTCTGCCCATTTTTTGATTGCGTTGTTTGTTTTTTTGTTATTGAGTTGTATGAGCTATTGGCATATTTTGGAAATTAAGCCCTTGTCAGTTGCATGGTGTGCAAATATTTTCTCCCAGTTCGTAAATCTAATGTGCTTGGACCCCTTGCTTCTTGGGGAGAACCTCTGCAATTGTAATTATCCTCCCATTTATGGGTCGCCAACCTGGGGGTGTGGGTCTTGACTATACCACATCTCGGCCCTTCCTATCCATCTCATTGTGTTTCCTTCTTTATATCTGTAGTTGTGGAAGCTCTTGTCTGCTAGTCTTCAGGTCATTCTCATCAATAGTTGCTCTGTAGGCTTCCCTGGTGGCGCAGTGGTTGAGTGTCCGCCTGCCGATGCAGGGGACACGGGTTCGTGCCGCGGTCCGGGAAGATCCCACATGCCGCGGAGCGGCTGGGCCCGTGAGCCATGAGCGCTGAGCCTGCGCGTCCGGAGCCTGTGCTCCGCAACGGGAGAGGCCACAACAGTGAGAGGCCTGCGTACCGCAAAAAAAAAAAAAAAAAGTTGCTCTGTAAATAGCTGTAATTTTGGTGTACCCATGGAAGGAGGTAAGCTCGGGGTTTTTCCTATGTCATCATCTTGGCTACTCTCTGAATAAACATTTTAACATAGCATAAAATGTGCATTGTATATTTCGTTTCATCCATAATGTCAAGTGCTGAATATTTTCAATATTTTTCCCCTCAGAAAGGAGCTTGCAAGACGCCTGGGAGTGACTGAAGCCAGTGTGTGGGTCAGTAAACCTGAAAAAAGCAACTTGGCAGGGCAGCCAATCTAAAACCTGCTTTAGGAATTGGATACCTTGTCCTAGACATTCTCAAGTTGGTGTGTTTTTGTACACTTGTCGATGTTTTGGAAATAAGATTTGGACTTTTGGGGCTTTGGGGCCAGAATATATGTAGCTTCAGTAAAGTTAAACTCCTTCCAAAACTGGTATCCCTTAGGGGACAAGTCTCTGTGGAATCATGTTGGGGCTGATTCTGACTTGGCAGTTATTCAAATTAATGCACCAAATAGCTGGGTTAGAAGAGGGTTCAAGTATACTAAATTATTTAAAAGTTTTAAAGCCAGGCCTAAGCTCTTTGTATAAGGAGTGAATTTACAAGTATTCAGGCAATTGGGTAAGGGAATAAATAACTCACCTCGGAACACAACATGTGAGCAACTAATATATGTTTAGTTTAGGTGAGACTGATGGGGAGGCGAATAGCTTAAAATTCCAAGTGCCTGGTCCTCTTGCTGTTGTTTTTATGTGTTTGGTAGAGCAGTGTAGAGAGTTTCAGCCGTAAATTTTAATTTTCTGAAATTTTTTGATGTGCAGCCTGAAAACATTGCTAACATAGTAGGTTGTGCAGTATGATGGAGAGGGGGGAAAGGTTTGCAACCTTTAGGAATTTGTCTAAACATATAAAACAATAAAACAAACAAAAAGAACAAATTTGAATAAATTTCCACTGACCTCAAAAGGTGGACGGGTTTGAGAATAATTGGATACTATCGATATATGTCTTGGAGATACTGCGTAAATTCAACATTATGAAACTACCGAATGTATCAGTGAATATTATTTTCAGCAATTTCTAATGTCTAAGAATTCTTTTCTTCCGTTTTCATACTATTATGAGGGATTGGTTTCGAAGAATTTGTTTGTGATGGTCAGTGGTTGGCTCTCAGCTAGTCGCTTACCTGTGTTAATTTGAAATACTTGCTCATTCATTCAGGTAGTGGTTACTAGTTGGTAGCTCATGGCACAGAAGCTGATTATTTGTCCATAGAACACAGTAAGTTGTATCAAAGGAGTATATATATATATATTACATATATATATATATTTAATATATTTATTTATTTATATTTGGCTGCGTTGGGTCTTCGTTGCTGTGCGTGGGCTCTTCTCTAGTTGAGGAGAGCCGGGGTTACTCTTCGTTGTGGTGCGTGGTCTTCTCAGGGCAGTGGCTTCGCTTGTTGTGGAAGAGGAATATTTTTTAAAACACAAGATTGATAGAAAGGAAGGAAGAAGGAAGGAAGGAAAGAAGAATCAGGATGGGTTCACTAGCTTTGCTGCAGAGAGCGTGTGTGAGGGCAGTGATGGACACGGGCTGCAGAGCTGGTGGTGGGGTCTGGAAAGCAGTGCTGGCGGCCTAAGGCCACGGGCTGGGCTCACAGTCAGGTCTGGCCAGGGCTTGGGAGGCGCAGGCCTCTGCTTTCTCAAGCAGGCAAAGCAAGCTCAGAGGAAAAGAGAAACTGAAGTTTTGGTGGCTTGCTTCTCCTGGGTTTACGTAGTGGTCTCTTAATGGAGTTCTGAAGGGAAAAGGAGCAACAAGAAACAAATGAAGAAGACGGGAGAATGTTTTCATCTATTTCCAAACTCTACAGCATGAGCGTCCCAAAGAAACATTTAATGGACACCCTCCCTTGGTTTGCAAGGACAGTAGGAGCTGTTTTATGAAACCAGTATTGGAAATATGGAAGTAGTGTCAGCCTGAACCTCACATAGCCAGCTTTGCACATTGCTTATATTTATGCAGATTTGACCATTGGTACACTCGAACCCCCCAAAATGAGCTCTATTACACTGGCTTTTCTCGACTACATATTCATGCAGCAGAAGGACCCAAATACTAAGATGGGAGAGGGAAGATGGGGCGACAGAGAGAGGAGGCCCTTGGTCTCATGTAAAATTTGCCGAGTGGAAACATCCAAAAATACTAAATATGGCACAATTCCATTAACTGAGATGCTGAGGGAGCAGTGGAGTCCACAGGACAGGTTTTACTTTCAGTTGTTAATAGTTGGCAGATATTTAGGGGGGAGCCGTTTTGTGACCCCTCACTCACGTGGTTGTCGGCTGTCTTCCTAAAATGCAGGTTGCACCCTCTTGACTTAAGCATAAGGGACAGGATGGGGATCTCCTGGTTGATTAGCAGCTCCTAGAGGGCGCAACCTTGCTGGGCACCAGAGGCTCTGCTCCAAGGCCCTGCAACTGTAGCCAGAGCGGAGTGAGCTGACCTGGTCCTGAGCCCAGGAAGGTTTGGAGGGTGGGGCAGGTTGGAGAGTGCAGAATTGACAGAGGTGACAATGGTATGCCTCTTTCCCCCCAAACTCTTGTCTGGGCAAAGATTTTAAGAGTTTTAGTAAATTTGGGCTGAGTTCGTCTAAGCATTCGTTACCCCTATAGTCTAATATTAAGGCAGTGTCCAGGGCTTCAGTTCCGCCGGTGTCCAGCAAGACAAGCCACAAAGTCCCTGGGCCCCCCATGACCAAACCTCCCTCACAATACCATCTCCTTCTTTATAACCATCCCAAGGCTCCAGAGGATGAATGACCCTTTTTAGTCATCCTTGGGGAAAGCTTTTGTTTAAAAATCCAACCCACTCCTATTGATTATTTACTGTAACCAAAGATGGGTTTTTCAAAATGGGGACCGTTCCCCTCAGTATGATTTTAAAAGGCACCCACTTTTTCCTATGCTCAACTTCCCCCATAACTAAGGTGACACCTGCCCAATGAGTAGGGATTAGTGGCAGCTGGAGCTGACGGTCAGTTGTCAGGACGCAGACCTCCCAGGCACAGTAATAACAGCAGGGACAGAGTGCAGTTGGTCAGCTCCACCTGCGTGTAAGAGTGGGGGAAATAATAGAAAAGGTGGGAGGGGAGAGACAAAGCCATATGCCAATCCAGAGCCTGGCACATAGTCGGTGCTTGCTCTTGGGGGGGAGGGCGGCTGAAGGGAGCGCCTTCAGCTACATATCCTAAGATACTTTAGCAAGAAGGAAATAGCTTCTCCTGATGCACTTCCAAATCTTCAAGGCACCGAGAGCTCCCTGCTGCAATTTTTCATGTCTGACATGAAATGCCCAATATACTAATCAATCTCTTTTTCTCTCTGCTTGAAGGCTTGGTTTAAGAGGAAAAGGGCCAAGTGGAGGAGACATCAGAGGGCACTAATGCTCAGTAACGTGCCCCCCGTGCTCCCTGTTGTCGTCAGCTTGTGTGAGCCCTGCCCTGCCGTCTCGCGTCAGGAGCTGAATTCGTCATGCGATCTTCTGGAGCCACTGCTGATGGACCTGTCCCTGCTGCCCAGACCGCCTGTGCCACCCAGGCCACCTGTGCCACCCATGCTGCCCGTGCCGCCCGTGCCACCCGTGCTGCCCGAGGATCCCATGCCACCCATGCGGCCTGTGGTGCCCAGGCCGCCCGTGCCACCCATGCCGCCCATGCAGCTCATGTGGCCTGTGCACCCCATGCCACCAATGCCGCCCGTGCCGCCCATGCTGCCCGAGCCGCCCCTGTGGCACGTGCAACCCATGCCACACATGATGCCCATGCAGCCCTTTCCTCCAATGCCGTTGCCTTCTCCACCCAGGCTTCTTCCACACTTGCTTCCCTGTAGGTGCCCTCATGCAGCATGGCCTGGTCCCTAACCATCGGCGATCCTACGGTAGCCCTAGTTTCCTCTTAAATGGTGTCCATGACAGTTTTTTTCAAAGGTCCTTTGAGCCAGTTTCAAATTCTGCATACCTCACCACCAAGAGCAGTTCCCCAAATGCCTGCAAAGTATATTAAATAGAAGTAGAGGCCTTGACCCACTGTTTTAGGGCATGTTTTGTATTTTCAATAAAGTTGTGAGTTCTCTGCATATTTGTTCTCTGTGTCACATGGGGTTAGTAAATTTGATAGAAATGGCTAAGCCAACTCCATTCAGACCGAATGCCCAGGAGGCCTCCTTTCATGCAGTAACAGCCCTGAGTCACCATCATAGGCCATGCACATCTCAGAAGTTTGCCAGGTGCCCGTGAGGGGTTTACACAGACCCACCTGTTCTCTTCCACCCTCTCCCCCAGCACCCATGCTCCCCGCACGCTGCCCCATTGGGACCACCTAGATGTGCAAAACGGGTGGTGTGAGTCTCGAATGGGAGAACAGTGTGTTTCGAAGCAGGCCTGAGGCCCATTCATGGTGACCAGCTCAGGTACAAGGAGGACTCCAAGGGACACTTCTGTAGTGACTACTCATAGGGCTTTATGGAGGAGAGGGAGCGGGGCACCGTCGGCTTCTCTCCCAGTTCTGTTCACCGCCTTCCCTGTTGTGGAGGGCACCTGGGGACAGAAACCATGCTAGCGGAGGGGGAGGGGCCTACCTCTGCGAAGGTAACACAAGAGGAGACTGTCCAGGCCCGCATGCGGCTCTTCTCACCCCCTCTCCCCCACCCCCAGATACGGAAAGCATATCATAGCTCCTTCCGCAGCTCAGAGCTGACGGATGATGTGGCCTTCAAGTGTATTTTGTCACCTTCAACATCCTTGGGAGAACTCTGGTTCCAGCTAATTCAACACTGAAAGGGAGCCTCTTGGGTGAGTGTTGCCTGAAGCCAGGAGGTGGTGGTCCTTGAGCACTGATCCAGGATAATCACTTTATTTAAAAGAAGCAGGTAGGGCTTCCCTGGTGACGCAGTGGTTAAGAGTCTGCCTGCGGGAAGATCCCACATGCCGCGGAGCAACTAAGCCCGTGCGCCACAACTACTGAGCCTGTGTGCCACAACTACTGAAGGCCGCACACCTAGAGCCCGTGCTCCACCACAAGAGCAGCCACTGCAATGAGAAGCGCCGCAACTACAGAAAGCCCACGCGCAGCCACAAAGACCCAACATAGCCAAAAATAAAATAAATTCATTTTAAAAATAAAAATAAATAAAAGCAGCAGGTATGGGAACATATGTATATGAAAAACGGATTCACTTTGTTATAAAGCAGAAACTAACACACCATTGTAAGGCAATTATACTCCAATAAAGATGTTAAAAAAATAAAAATGAAAAATAAAATAAGAGCAGCAGGTAGACCTTACGTTTGTTCACGGGACCTTCTTCCAATGGAACTGCCAGGTAGAAAACACACACGCACACACACACATACTACACAGGTGTGCACCCTATAGCACATGTCTGTGACAGAAGCACAGACATACCCGGAAAATACCCGGAACACAAGCAGAACTGGCTTGTGTTGTTAAAATAACCCTTCTGAAATGTATCTAGTGGCCTGTTGTCCTTGCCTTCGGTTATTTCAAGTTCGATGCTGAGAAAGAACGTGTGTCCTTGTAGCTGACTTTGGGACCTGCTGGGTGGGAAGACTTGCCGTGTTGCCTTCAGATGTTGTCTCTTTACCTGATGCTTCAGATGCTTTAGCAGCCTTTTCAAGCTGTCCCTCACTCTGGGCTGCCTTTTCTAAGTCGTTGGGATAGTTAAGCTGGTATTCCAGATAGCTTATGTTCCTGGTCTGTTGATCCAGGAACGTTTTCATGAAGCGTGAGAGTTTGGTTTCTGTATTTTTAGAAGCCGAGGCCTTCAGGTGTTGCAGGAGGTTGTTTAATGCGTTCTCCAACTGCGGAGCAGACTCTACGGCTTGTTTGCCAGCTCCCTTGTGTTGTGTGGCCATTTTAACAATATTATAAGTGTCTGCTTATTTAGGCTATATTTACACCAGTTGGATAGGTACCTTTGAGCTAACGGGTCCCGGTCTGCTGTGAAGAAGTAAACAATATAGAAGCAATATACAGAGTTTATCTTTGGCTCACTTGTATTACACCATAAAGAATCATGTAACATTATGCTCTATCTAGAAATAGATTATAGCTAGTTAGGAGAAATGATAGTATCATTTTAATTCCTAACAGTAACCATCCATTATAGGTACTTGTTTGATGATTAAATCATGAGTACAAGCAGCCACCTGTCCAAATCTGTTTTGGCTCCTTACAAAGTGATAGCTTAGATTTGTTTGTGGCCCACTATCTACAAAGTGTATTTGAGAAGCTGAATTAGCTTTTTTTAATTACATAATTAATTCATCAGTACATCTTATTTTTTTTCTATTTATTTATGTATCTATATGAGATGATAGATGTTCACTAAACTTGTGCAAATTATCTCGTGATGTATGTAAGTCAAAACATTTACAGTGTTGTATGTCAATTCTATCTCAATAAAACTGGGGGGAGGAAGGAAATGCTACATTTCTTTACGAGGTAATCCAAAATAAAGGTGTCATTATCCCACCCAAATAAAAGAAATAAATGAAAACAGCCCGTTTCCCTCTAGCACCTGACTATTAAAATGCACAAAGGAAAAGAATAGCAAGACCTCCATCAAGGAACGTACCAAGAGGCAGTTTCAAAACTTGCCATTTGCACAGAAGTGTCCTGGAGTCACGAGGGAAGATGGTGCCCAGGACAGCTCTTGAGAGTGACACCTTGAGCAGGAGCTGTAGGATTGGTTTCGGGAGCCTGGGCTGAAGCCTCGACAGCTGATGGCTGAGGCCATTCAGGTCTCAGGACTGAGGTTAGAATGGAAGCGAGAGTGGTGGCTAAGCGTGGAGCCTGCGGCTTTGCTGGGCTTGGGGAACCGCAAAGAAAGGCTGTGTTTTCTCCATCCGGAGGCACGATGCTGAAACCATCGCTACTGCGTAAGAAGGAGGCAATTCCGATCTCAGAGAAGATCTCAGGTGTCCAGGTTCCAAGAACCCTCTGCAGTGCTACCGCCCAAACCTGACTACCGTGGAAACGGTTTTTGGTCCGTCAGCAAAACTCTTCCTCAGGCTGGGGTCGTCCTACCAACAAGAAGCGTTGTGTGTGCCTGTGTAAATAAACTGGCGATGCAGCATGGACACGGCTTCAGTTCCGCATGAGCCCCTCCCCGTCCCCAAGACCAGGGTGGACAAGGACACACGTTCTTTCCCAGCATCGAACGTGAAATAACCGAAGGCAAGGACAACAGGCCACTAGATACGTTTCAGAAGGGTTATTTTAATAACACAAGCCAGTTCTGCTTGTGTTCCGGGTATTTTCTGGGTATGTTTGTGCTTCTGTCACAGACATGTGCTATAGGGTGCACACCTGTGTAGTATGTGTGTGTGTGCGTGTGTGTTTTCTACCTGGCAGTTCCATTGGAAGAAGGCCCCATGAACAAAGGTAAGGTGTGCCTGTTGCTTTCATTTTATTTATTTATTTCCTTTTTTTTTAACATCTTTATTGGAGTATAATTGCTTTACAATGGTGTGTTAGTTTCTGCTTCATAACAAAGTGAATCCGTTTTTCATATACATATGTTCCCATACCTGTTGCTTTTATTTATTTTTATTTTTAAAATGAATTTATTTTATTATTGGCTGTGTTGGGTTTTTGTGGCTTGCACGGGCTTTCTGTAGTTGCGGCGCTTCTCTTTGCAGTGGCTGCTCTTGTGGTGGAGCACGGGCTCTAGGTGTGCAGCTTTCAGTAGTTGTGGCACACAGGCTCAGTAGTTGTGGTGCACGGGCTTAGCTGCCATGGCTTACGGGCCCAGCCACTCCGTGGACCGCTGCCCTAGTGCATTTTCTCTCAAATTCAAAGAATTTAATGAAATGAATTGAATATTTGATTAAATGAATTCTGTTGTAGCCACTTGTCAGCTGTGTGACTTTAGGCATATTATTTAACCCAGGGGTCCCCTACCCCTGAGCCGAGGACAGTACTGGCCCGAGGCCTGTTAGGAACCAGGCCCACAGCAAGAAGTGAGCAGCAAGTGAGCTAGGGAAGTTTCATCTGCCACTCCCCATCCCCGCCATGGCTCGCATCACCACCTGAATCATCGCCCACACCCCCCATCCCCCAGTCCACGGAAAAATTGTCTTCCACAGGACCAGTCCCTGGTGCGAAAAAGGTTGGGGACTGCTGATTTAACCTCTCTCTGCGTTAGTTTTCTCCTCTGCAAAACAGAACAATGATAATTCATGCATATTGCTTAGCACAGTACTTTGTACACATGAAGCCCTCAGAAAATTGTAGCTGTTTTTTTTTGTTTTTGTTTTTGTTTTTGCAGTACGCGCGCCTCTCACTGTTGTGGCCTCTCCTGTTGCGGAGCACAGCCAGCGGACGCGCAGGCTCAGCGGCCATGGCTTACGGGCCCAGCCGCTCCGTGGCATGTGGAATCCTCCCGGACCGGGGCACGAACCCACGTCCCCTGCATGGCTAAGCGGACCCTCAACCACTGCGCCACCAGGGAAGCCTGTGTAGCTGTTTTAATTGTCATTATTCATGATTGTAAAGCACCACCTAGCCAGCTGTATTGAGGGAAACAAAAAAGCTAAAGACTCAGTGGGTACTTCAGGTACTTTCTGTGCAGGTAAGGGACACAGGATTTATATCACAAAACAGTTAAGTTTCATTGGGAGGCCGTTGTTTATGACCTTTCTTGCCAAATGAGTGATCCACACTTCAGGTTTTCAGGAGTTCAGGTAGGGGAGACACCAGGTGCGCAGGCTAGGATGAAAAAGGAAGGAGGAAGAACGAAAGGAGAATAAGGCAAGACCTGAATGAATTGTCTAGATGAAAAAGCGGGAAGAGGAACAGAACAAGCAAACTGTAGGGTCAGAAATGAGCGACATGTTCTGGGGATCCGCTGTGAGGTTGCAGTGTCCCAGAGTCATCGTTCTGGAGATCAGATTTCATTGTCAGAAGACTACAGCTAGAAAATTTGACAGAATGTGTGCTGAACCCTGGGACTTTTCTCTGAATGGTTACAATGGAAACAGTAAGAAAAATAAAAAAGATTAAAACTCAGCAAAAGAAAAAAAAGACTCTTTCCTGGCAATTTGCCTTTTCCTGCAGTAAATATGCAATCCTATGAACCAAAATTACCTCCTAGTATGTTTCTATGTAATTGAGATATTGCTGTACAATATTACAGGACTACCAGTGGTGAGGGAGAGCAAGCCGTGCTTGTGCAAAAGGCCCTGAAATGGCAAGGGAGTGTTAAGAGCTATTGAAAGTACCATTGGTCTGTTTCCTGTGGATTGAAGTCTTCTTATGGCTCTCAGGGGAAGGAATGGTGAGAAGGAGCAGGGTGAGGCTCATGGATTTCTATTTCTGGCCTTGGATTTGGTTACTATTCTTGGACGGCTGCCTCATGACTATGAGCTCTCTTTCCTATCTCTTCACACTCCCATCTTGGTGTGGTCAGCCTTCTTTTTTTCTTTTTCTTTTTTTGTTAATTGAAGTATAGTTGATTTACAATATTGTGTAAGTTTCAGGTGTACAGTATAGTGATATGTTTTTCTTTTTTGCAGATTATATTCCATTATAGGTTATTATAAGATATTGAGTATAGTTCCCTGTGCTATATAGTAAGTCCTTGTTGGTTATCTATTTCATGTATAGTAGTTTGTATCTGTTAATCCCATACTCCTGATTTATCCCTCCCCCTTCCCTCTCCCCTTTGGTAACCATAAGTTTGTTTTCTATGTCTGTGAGTCTATTTCTGTTTTGTATATAGGTTCATTTGTATTATTTTTTAGATTCCACATGTTAGTGATATCATATAGTATTTGTCTTTCTCCATCTGACTTATTTTGCTAAGCATAATATTCTCTAGGTTCATGCATGTTGTTGCAAATGGCAGAATTTCATTCTTTTTTATGGCTGAGTAATATTCCATTGTGTATATATACCACATCTTCTTAATCCATTTGTCAGTTGATGGACATTTCAGTTGCTTCCATGTCTTGGCTATTGTAAATAAATAGTGCTGCTATGAACACTGGGGTGCATGTACCTTTTCAAATTAGAGTTTTTGTTTTTTTCAGATATATAACCAGGAGTGGAATTGCTGGGTCATATGGTAGTTCTATTTTTAGTTTTTTAAGGAACCTCCATACTGTTTTCCATAGTGGCTACACCAATTTACACCCCATCAACAGTGTATGAGGAATCTCCCTGGTGGTCCAGTGGCTAAGACTCTGCGCTCCCAATTCAGGGGGCCCACGTTCAATCCCTGGTCAGGGAACTAGATCCCACATGCCACAACTGAGAGTTCACATGCCTCAACTAAAGATCTCACATGCAGCAATGAAGATCCCGCATACCGCAACTAAGACCTTTATTTATTTGGTGCAGCCAAATAAATAAATAAAATATTTTTTATTTAAATAAATAAATAAATAAATAAAAAAATAAATATTTTTGAAAAACCCAAAAAACAGTGTACGAGATGAACACTCTTTTATTTTTTATTTTATTTTTTGTTTGTTTGTTTTGTTTTTTGCGATACGCGGGCCTCTCACTGTTGTGGCCTCTCCCGTTGCGGAGCACAGGCTCTGGACACGCAGGCTCAGCGGCCATGGCTCACGGGCCCAGCCGCTCCACGGCATGTGGGATCTTCCTGGACTGGGCCCTGCATCAGCAGGCGGACTCTCAACCACTGTGCCACCAGGGAAGCCCAACACTCTGTTAAACTGAGTGTTAAGCAGAGTTTTGAAACTATAGAATGCATTCATCTAATGGAAGGCCAGGTTTGGTCACAGAGACCCCTGAAGTCTAAGTTTCTATGTTAAGTAAGTAACAGAGCCAATTTAGCACCTGGCAATATTTCTGTCTGACTCCCTGTTGGAGTTAAGGTTTTGATGTGGTGGGTGGGCCCACAGAATTAATTGGATATTCTTTATTTTTTATTTTTTTTTTAATTTTTGGCCACGCCAGGTGGCTTACAAGATCTTAGTTCCCCGATCAGGGATTGAACCCAAGCCCCAGAAGCCAAAGTGCAGAGTCCTAACCATTGGACCGCCAGGGACTTCCCTAATTGGACATTCTTAGGAATTTCTTCTTGTTAAAATGAAGAAATAGGACCATTCTGGACGTTTTTTGAGGTGCTGGGGTTGGGGACCTGGGCTAGGGCCAGTCACAGTGAGCGCCCCCCCAGCCCCCCCCATTTTGACTTTCCCTCCTTCCTTATGAATATTTCAGTCCTGGTGAAATCCTTTAAGGTGACCAGTTGCGTTAAAAGGAAGGTAGGCAAGAGAGAAAAAAAGAAAAAAGAGCTCTGTTGCTTGACCTCGTGATGGGGGCTGTGGAAGGGGATGTAAGGAACTCATCTGCACATGAACCTGAGTCCTGTTTTTCCTTTCTCTTAGAAAGCCCAGCCAGCCAGAGCCATCTCCTTGTACACCCCCGACTACTATCCAGAGGACATGCTGAGCTGCCAGCCCCCCTCAATACCCAGCTCCCTAAACTGGATCGAGAGCTCTGGGCCCAGCTGTTGACATCGATTTCCTTTTCCCCTAGAGCCTCCTTTCCACTTACTATGAAAAAATATCCTTTGTTTCACCCTTTGTCTCTCTTGTTCAAGGGAGAGGTGGACAGAGACTTTTCTTTGGTCTCTACCTTGTCTCCATTTTTTTTCCCTAAACAAAGATTCTTGGGCCTGGAATAGGAGGAGGTGGTGCTCCAAACCTGCAATTCTCAATAGCAGCTCTCATTTTGTCTGGGGGCCGTGCTTCAAATGGGTCTAGGCATATCAATTACATACCCGTGCCTGAATGCCACCACTTCAGTGTCTTGTGTCC
This sequence comes from Stenella coeruleoalba, assembly GCF_951394435.1. Classification (NCBI taxonomy): domain Eukaryota; kingdom Metazoa; phylum Chordata; class Mammalia; order Artiodactyla; family Delphinidae; genus Stenella; species Stenella coeruleoalba. The sequence continues at coordinate 97,284,324 of NC_137152.1, read as the reverse complement.
CTTGATTTTGAAAGCAAGCTTGTGGGTAGGAGACGTGTTTTGTACGTCTGCAGTCTAAAATATTGGCATGTAAATGTTAGGAATTCAGACATTTACCTTAAGACCTACCCTTGGCATGGTGGGGGGGCGTGGGTAGGTGGAGACAGCTCACTGCAGTTGAAAATTATATTTACACCATCGCACCCAGGGTCCCCGCCCCATAGCTTCATGCTGATATCTGAGAAGAAGCAAGTGTGACATTGATCAAGGCAAACCATAAATTATCAACTTCAAAGTGAGTATTAATTGCCTAGTGACAGTTTCCATTATCCTCCTTTCCTAAAACAGCGGATTCAGCACAAGCTTAGGGCTGGGTCTTGATCATGGGTCATGCCGCTAGTTGGCAGACTTGGCAGGCTTGGCATTGCAAGGACATTGGGAGAAATGAGGGCTGTTGTAATGGAAGCACACTAAGCCTTTTGTGAGGAGGGTATAAATTTCATCACTCTCAGGGCCTGAAACTGTGGACATCAGGAGGCCGAATGCCTCTGCAGGGGAGGTTGATGCCTTTTCCTACAGGTAAAATGGCTCAGTGATCAGGCTTTGGTGGGAGCTTTGAGTCTTCAGTCCTTTGAAGGAAAGAGTTCTTGGGCAGGATGGAGGTTTAAGTGCTGAGGAGCTGAACCTGGGCTGATGTTCACTGCCCGTAGCTGGATGATACAAGGCCCAGTGGAAGGCATGGCCACCAAAAGCCTGGTCTTCTCTGGGATGAACTCTGTGTGCTTTTTTGGGCTGGCCACTCCACTGCTCTGAGCCTATGTCCCAAATCTGTAAAATGAAGGGTGTGAAGTGGATGACCCCAAAAGTCCCTTGCAGTGTGGAGACCACCGTGGTCTCTTCCTTTAAGCTAGGTACAGAAAACAAAGGCACTTTGCCTAGAAGAGCCACATGACCCAATGGGACTGGTTCTCTGTGGCTGCCAGCCTTTTCCTGCAGGGTCTGTGAACATTTGTCTCTTTTGCCGAATGAAGGTATCTTGTGTAAGGGTTCCACAAAGGAAAATGAGAATATGCCTGCTAAGAAAGATGATCTGGCGAAGGTAAGGATTCACTCTCACTGGGACACCCTACTGCTTTGGCTTAATGGGAGGGAGTGGAAAGTCTCAAATGAATCCCCAAATAAAAGTAATGTCTTACAGCATTCTTAGGATGAGGGGTACGTCATGAGGTTTATGTTATCATAGCAACTGACTCCTGAGGTGTCCACTCAAGGTTTTGGGAACCCCAGTCCATGTCATGGGCTACGGGAAGTCAAATGAGACCAACTTGGGCTTACCAGTCAGGAAATCCAGTGAAGAACTCTATTTTAGCTCCACTATTTCACGTCCAGGATTCCTACAAGTAAACTAAAGATGACTGTGATAGGTGGAATAGTTAGTTGAATCCAGGAAGTTGAAAAACAGATTCTTCTCAGCTCTACCTGCTTATTTCTTGTTGGGAAAGTCAGATAACGCTACAGATAACTGAGTGTCCCTAGGGTGCTAGATAACTAGAAACAGGTAGAGATAAGTAGAAAAACTTATAGATGTCCAGAACCTGGAAAACACATCTTTTTTTCTAATTTAAATACAAATTACTTGTGGAAAAATGAGCAAAGAGTATGGTTATCTAGTGGTGCCTAGGTAATTAGTTAAATGAAGGTAACTAGAAACAAGCGGAATAAATACTTTAGATGAGGCTGTTAAGAAAAACATTATTCTGGGACTTCCCCTGGCGGTCTAGTCGTTAGCACTCGCACTTCCACCATGGGGAGCACGGGTTCGATCCCTGGTGGGGGAACTAAGATCCCACATGCTGCATGGCCAAAACAAGAAAAAAAGAAAAAGAAAAACATTATTCTGAAATATAACTTTTATTTCTTGTGATAATAATGGGTATTATCAGTGAGTAGTGGTACCTATCTATTTATTTAATTAGGGGAAACTAGATATTCCTTAGAAGAATAATTTGAAGCCACGAAGCTGAAATCCATTTCTCTCAAAACTAAATATTAATTCTTGTTGCAGTACTGAGTTAGACTATAGATAACTATTGGTACCTAGGTAATTTGTCTACTATGGATAGCTAGAGAAAACCAGGAATCTGTATAAATCTGGACGTTGAAAACCACTCCTCACAGCACAGTCTTATCTCTTGTGGGAATAAAGATTTAGTACTATGGATAACTACTGGTAACGAGGTAACTACCTAACTACAGACAACTACAGATAAGTACTTGTAGCCAGAATGTGGAAAACACAATCTTCTCAACCCAAACTTCTCATTTCTCATTGAAATGCTGCATCAGTAATAAGATAACTATTAGTAACCAGGTAAGTAATATACCAGATATCTAGAACAGTTTGAATCTAGGATGCTAGAAAGCACTCTGCTCAATTCTTATGTTTTGAATATTCAGTTAGTAATGTAGAAAATGACAGTTGCTTAGGTAAGATTTAAATAGAGATAATCATATAAAAACAGAATAAAAATTTGAAGCCAGAAAGCTAAAAACATTCTTCTTAACTGTTAGTGCTTATCAAAACCACAATGCGATACCACTTCACACCCAGTAGGATAGCTGTTACCAACAAAACAGAAAATACGTGTTGGTGAAGATGTGGAGAAGTTGAAACCCTGTGTATTACTGGTTGGAATATAAATGGTGCAGCCACTATGAGAAAAGGTATAGTGGTTCCTCAAAAAAATTAAAGATAGAATTACCACATGATCCAGCAATTCCACAGCGGTTCCCTAAGAACTGAAAGCAAGGACTTGAATACACATTCATAGCAGCATTAATCACAATAGCCAAAAGATGGAAACAACCCAAATGTCCATCGACAGATGAATGGGCAAACAAAATGTGATGTATACATACAATAGAATAGTATTCAGCCTTAAAAAGGAATGAAATTCTGACACGTGCTACAACATGGATGAAGCTTGAAGACGTTAAGCTAAACGAAATAAGCCGGACACAAAAGGACAAATATTGTATGATTCCATTTATGTGAGATACCCAGAGTAGTCAAATTTATAGAGACAGAAAGTAGAACAATAGTCCCCAAAGGCTGGGAGAAGTGGTATTTGGGAGTTTTTGTATGGAGTTTGGGAAGGTGAAAAAATTCTGGAGATGGATGGTGGTGATGGCTGCACAACAGTGTGAATGTACTTCATGCCCCTGAACTGTACCCTTAAAACTGGTTAAGATGGTAAGTTTTATTTATGTGTATTTTATTGCAGTAGAATAAGATTAGTCTTAACTTTTGTTGCAGTAATGACTTCGTACTATAGACATTGGCACTAGGTGTCTAGTTACTTAGAGCTATCTAGAATAAGTAGTTGAAGTCAGGAGCTTAAATGTACGTTCTTCTGGACCCTAAATTCTTTTTCTCCTGGTAGATTAATGAGTTAATAATATAGCTAAATAATAGAACTTAGGTTACTAATTACCTAAACAGTATTAGTATATGGAGTTGAAGCCCTGAATTGGAAAACATATCCTTCTCAATCTAACTTTATGTTTCGTGTTGAAAGAACTCCTAAGTCTGAGATAAATAGTGGTACATAGATAACTAGTTTACAGGAGATATCTAGAGATAACTACTAATACTCATTGATGTCAGAAAGCTGAAAAATACATTCTGCTAAAATGTAAATTCTTATTTTCTTTTGGAATAATGAGTTAGTACTGTCGACTGAAAAAAATGCACAACCTAAAAGTTGAGAATTATGTTTTATTTGGTAGACAAAACTGAGGACTTCAGCCCAGAAGACAGCTTCTCAGACTGCTCTGAGGGACTGACTCCAAAGAGGTAAGGGAGGAGCCAGGATATACAGGGGTTTTTGCAACAAAAACCAGGTAGTCAGAACATCAAAAGATTACTGTTAATTAAAGAAACCATACATCGCAAGTTATGGAGACGCGCTTCTCTCTGTATGGGAAGATGTAAAAGTCTGGGCTCCTTGAAGTCATTCCTTTGATAGGCGCCTTAGCGATCTAGGGCCAGTTTCCTGCTTTTCTCCATCCTGAATCCCCTCAGGGTGCACCGCTGTGGGGGGCTGTAGTGGCTGCTGGCTTGGTGGCTGCAACATCCCTTGTTGACTGATATGGCAGGCGACAGTTTTCATCCACAGTACCATAGATATGTAAGGGGACCTAGATGATTTGTTAGCTATAGATAACTAGTGATAACTAGAATAACCAGTCCAAACCAGTAAGGTGAAGAGCACAATCTTCTGTCTAAATTCTTATTCCTTGTTCTAATAACGAGTTGAGTGTACAGATATCCAGTGGAATCTAGGTAATCTGTTAACTAGAGCTACCTAGACTAAGCCAGAAAGATGACTTGTAGATGTTGTTTTGCAGCACCGTAGAGAGTATCTGGGTCAGAGAGCACCAAAGGGCAGCAGTGGCCTGTGGTCTTATTGGCCCAGGGCTCATCTTACTGATAGCTAGCAGATGTTAGGCACAATTTCATGGGGAAGGTAAAACAGCCAGGCTCTAAATGGATAAAAATGTGGTTAATTTGGATATGTTTTAAACAATTGGATGTGTAAAAGTTTGTTTGGCTCCAGCAGGCTTTTGAGGTAATGGGTCTCAGCCTCCAGTGAAGAAATAAACACCTAGCGGCCAATAGACCGAGGCCATTTTTGGCTCATTTGTATAACGTAAGTTAAAGTCCCCAAGCTGAAAGACACCATCCTCTCAACCCTAAATTCATATTTCTTGTTGGAATGAAATATTAGTGCTAGAGATAACTAGTAATACCTAGACAACTACTTTACTAGAGTTAAGTAGAGGTGACTAAGAAAACTGATGAATCCAGGAAGTTGTAAAATCATTCAACACTAGCTTCTTTGCATCTAAATGCAAAACAAATGCAATGCATGAAACAGATACCTATTCTAAAAATAGCTATAAAATACATGTGGGACAATTGCGGAAGTTGGAATATGGACTAGACATATGCTAATATTATTACATTATTGTTAATTTTATTAAGATGTAATAGCATTGTGGTTATGTAGGAACATCTCCTTTTTTAAGGAGATGTATAGTGGAATTTTTTAGAGTTATAAATGTCATGACAACTGTAACTATTTTTGCAAGGTTCAGGAGACAGACAGAGAAAGCAAATATGACAACATATAACAATTTTTGAAATACAGGTGAAAGTTGTGCCGGGGCGTTGTTGTTCCTGTGTGTTTGAAATGACTTGACATCCAACCCTGTTATTTGTTCAGCTTCCTCCTAGTTTAAAGAACTAGTGTAGGAAGAGTCATCTGCAACTTATGACCATTTTCTCCTTCCGTCCTCCTTGGACCTGATGAGGGGTGTGGTGACTTGCTCCCGGCTGTGATAGGAGACCAGGCCCCACCGTGGGAATGTGTGCCAGCTGTGATTACATGGAGATTCTCTCCTTATAAGATGTTGGGATGTGTGAACTTGACAGACCAGGATAAAAGCCTCTTCATTTTAATGGTAATTTTATTTCAACAGAGATTCATATGCCAGGCACTCTTCTAGGCTCTGGGGATACAACAGTGTACAAAAGACACAAAAACCTCTGTCTGCATGGAGTTTCATTCTGCTGGTGGGGATACAGGCAGGGAATACGCAAAATAAATAAGGACATTATGAAGTGAGGAGAGCTAAAGAGAAGAAATGGAGCAGGGACACGGTGTAAAAGGTTTCCAGGAAGGGGGTAGGGGATGAAATTTTAGTTGGGGTGGGCAGAAAAGGCCCCCTGGTGAATTGTTTTTGAGGAAAGTCCTGAAGAGGGCGAGAGAGCAAGCCGTTGCAGATATCTGGGGGGAAGGCGTTGCAGGCAGAAGGAATAGCTAGGTGACCTCTACCCCTGAGCAGAGCATGGAGATCATGGGTCACAGATGGAGACCGTATAGGTCACCTCTCTCTTGTTTCCCTGGCGCATATCTTTGATCAGTCATTGAGCACTTCCCCACAGTACCCAGATACAGCCTCAGAATCTTCCTGAACACTGTGTATTAATTTGCTATTGCTGCCCATAGCAAATTACCACAAACGTAGTCACTTAAAGTAACACAAATTTATTCTCTCCCAGTTCTGTGTGGGTTGGCAGCCCAGGTAAAATGTAGCTCAGCTAGATCCTCTGTTGGGTGTCACAAGGCTGAAATCAAGGTGTCAGCTGCGTTCCTTCCTGGAGGCTTTGGGGATGAATTTACTCCCAAGGTCATTCAGATTGTTAGCCAGATTCAGTTCCTTGTGGTGTGGGACTGAGGACCTTGTTTCCTTGTTGTCTGTCAATTGGGAGTCAGTTTTTGCTACTAGACACTGCCCTCATTCCTTCTCATGCTTTTCTTTCCTTTTTTTTTTTTTTAATATTTATTTACTTATTTGGTTGCACTGGGTCTTAGTTGTGGCATGCGAACTCTTTAGTTGCATCATGCATGTGGGATCTAGTTCCCTGACCAGGGATCGAACCTGGGCCCCCTGCATTGGGAGCACAGCGTCTTAACCACTGTGCCACCAGGGAAGTCCCCCTTCTCATGCTTTTCATGTGGCCTTCCTTCAACAAGAGCTGGCCAAGTTCCTCTTACATTTTGACTCTCCAACTGCTCTATCTGCTACACCTCTCTTGCCTCCAGCCAGAGAAAGTTCTTGACTTTGAAGAACTCGTGTGGTTAGATTAGCCCCATCCAGCTAATCCAGGATAATTTCCCTATGTTAAGGTTCATAACCTTAATTATATGTGCAAAGTCCCTCTTTGCAGATGGCATATAAGATAACGTATTCGCAGGATACAGGGATTCGGGCATGAACATCTCTGGTCAGCTATTCCATCTACCACATTGCAATCCGGAAAGTCATCACTTGTTGGCATAGGAAGAGGAGATGAAACTTGTTTGATCTAGGTAATGATAGGGCAACTTAGGCCTTTTACATCCATATATCTGGACTTTGACTCAGCCCACTGCAACCTATGTGTTAGTTTTCTATTGCTGTACCACAAACTTAGCTGCTTAGACCAACACAAATGTATTATACCGTAGTTTCCTTGTGTCAGGAGTTTGGGCATGGCTCAACTGGATCCTCTGCTCAGGGTCTCACAGCCCGTAATCAGAGTGTCAGTCAGGCCAGGAACTCTTACAATTTTCACATTTTGGTGTGTTTTGGTAAAAGGCAAAAGAGAAGGAAAATTCTTTATAGAATAAATCCAAAGCTGTGTTCGTATTGTCTTTCATCGTTAAGTGTTTCTTTGGTATATTTTTGTCTCGTGGTGTTGGCTGTAATATAGTCCCTCGCCTCTGGAGGCTCATGTTCTTGGAAGAGCCAAATGATTTCTTTTGGGATTTCCACAAATCTTGGTTCAGGATTAAATACCAAATTGTTCTTTTTTTAGCGTCGCACTGAGAAGATGACCAGGCAGATCTTATTGGTGAATTCAGTTGTGGTAACTCACGTACCTGTTGTTTTATCAGTCTGAGCTTATTTTGTACCATCTGTTGTTTTGTATCTTGGCAGGAACCTTCATTACTTTCAGAAAACACAGAGAGACCAATTATTAAACTTGGTTTACGGAGTGATCAGATAAGACATTTAAAGTAATAATGTGATTTCTATTGCTGGGGCTCAGAGCAGGCCACCCCAAAACATGCCACAGTGGCATATTGATGATTTTGAATTAAAGTCACTTGAGAAACAGCTGATGTGAGAACACTTTGACCCTCCTCTTCTCTGTCCTCCTTGAAAGCAGGAAATAATTCTCCCATGCAAAATTTACTCTCTGTGTACCAGGAGAGAGACATCTTTATCACCAGAGACAGGGAATTCAGGGCTGAGAAGCCTGTACAAACAAACGCTGTTACTTCTTTGCTAGTTTACTACCCCCAAACCCAAACTCTGCTTATAGTCTTCCCCAATTAAGCATTCAAGCCTAAGTTTCTTTGTCCTGTCAATTCCTCACAGATTTATTCTTTCTTTGTCTGAAAAGGTAAAAGCTGCCTGCCTTGGTTGCTTCTTGGGTCCTATTTGCATGACACCTCTGTACATACGAATTAAATTTGTTTCTTTTTCTCCTGTTAATCTGTCTTCTGTCAATTTTTAATTATTAGACTAGCCAGAAGAACCCAGAAGGTCACTATTATGACTCTAATGAACTGCATTCCGAAGGCAGTAGGTGAAAGGTAGTGAATACAATGAGAACATGGAGTATTACTTCCACAAGAAAAATAATGTGATTTTTCATGTGTTTAAGTTTCTTCAATATATTGTGTGTATCCTGCTGTGTGGTACCTACCACACGACTGTCTGGGGGAGAGTTTTATTCAGCATATACCTTTTCCTTCCAGGCCTGATATGTTTGTTTCTGGAGGCCAGAAAACAGCCCCACACCCCAGAAGCCCACTATTTTCTCTTACTTATAAGAACTTGTATTTGGGGGTGGGGTTGGTTAGGACTCTCAGGCAACTCTGGTGTTTTCAGCCTGAGCCTGTAAGAGCAGCCCACCGTACACATGACGGTGGACCTGACTGGAAGAAGAGAACAACACCAAGGTATCGGCACCGGGTATTTGGTCAACAGAGGGACAGCTTTCCCACAGTACACGGCACTGTTCAGTGAGGCGCCCAGCTGTGTGGCAGAGTCCCCCCTCCGCCCCATGCTCAAGGGTGACTGGAGTGTTCTGAACAGTCATTTTGACATCATGACTCTCAAGGATCCACCCACCTGGGAGTGACCAGCATGATACTCGGGATGTATGGCCCTTAATGTTGGAGGATGGACCTCAGCTTGGGAAATGCCCTGGGACCACTTCTTCCCATTTTGGGGGTCAATCTGGCTGCCTTTTAGTCTTGCATAGAACCTACCTAACCCTAACTTTGCCTGGAGTTTTTTTTTTTTTCCACATCTTTATTGGAGTATAATTGCTTTACAGTGTCGTGTTGGTTTCTGCTGTATAACACAGTGAATCAGCTCTATGTATGCATATATCCCCATATCCCCTCCCTCTTGCGTCTCCCTCCCACCCTCCCTAACCCACCCCTCTAGGTGGTCACACAGCACCGAGCTGATCTCCCTGTGCTATGCGGCTGCTTCCCACTAGCTAGCTATTTTACGTTTGATAGTGTATATGCGTGCAGCAGGCTGTTGTTCATGAGCTGTGCTGCCAGGTGGCAGGCTTGGCTTTGCAAGGAGATTGGAGGAAATGAGGGCTGTTGTCCTGGAATCGCACTCAGCTTTTGTGAGCCGGGTGCACGTTGCGTCACTCTCTCAACGCTCTCGTGTTTGCTGTTCAAGGGGGAACCCCAGGATACTGCATGCCTTAAGGGTGGAGAGTGGGGGCCTTAGTGCTGAGGCCGAGTGAGAAACCTTAAGCCAGCAGCCCTTTGAAGGAACGAGTTCTGTGCAGGATGGAGGTGGTAAGCGCTGAAGAGCTGAACCTGCGTGTGCACTGCCCATAGCTGGATGAATCTGGGCCCAGGGAAGGGCATGGTCATCCAGAGACTGACATTCTCTGAGACGAACTCCACATGCTCTCTCTCTTGCAGGCCACCCCATTGAACTGGACTTGCATTCACTCCTCTGTAGTATGAAGGGAATGGGCTGGATGCCCACAGAGGTCCATTCCCTGCGATGCAGAGAGACTACCGTGGTTTCTTCCTTTAACCTGGGTGTCCCCCAGAAGACAAAAAGGTACTTTGCTTGGAAGAGCATCATGAAATGATGAGACTGGTTTCTCTGTTATTGCCGACCTTTTACTACAGGGCTGGTGAACATTCGTCTCGTTTGTCAAAGATGATCTTGTGTGAGTTCCACAAAGGAAAAAAGAGTGTGTGGTCTGCTAAAATGATCTGGCTGAGGCAAGGATTCGCTTTCCATGAGACACCCTACTGTATTGGTTTAATGGGAGGGAGTGGAAGGAAAGTCTCAAATGAATCCCAACACAGAAGTAATGTCTTGCAGCATTCTTAGGATGAGGGGTATGTGATGAGGGTTATGTTGTCATAGCAACTGACTCCTGAGGTGTCCACTCAAGGTTTTTTGTTTTGTTTTTGTTCTGTTTTGTTTTTTTGCCGCGCCGTGCAGCATGCGGGATCTTAGTTCCCTGACCAGGGATCGAACCCATGCCTTCTGCAGTGGAAGCGTGGGAGTCCTAACTGCCACTGGAGTGTCAGGGAAGTCCTTGCTCAAGGTTTTGAGAACCCCAGTCTGTGTTGTAGACCAAGCTGAACTTACCAATCAGGAAATCCAGTGAAGTGTTCTATTTAGCTTCATTATTTCCTCATTATTTCAGTTCCAGGGTCTGACATTTCCTAGGGGAGCCACATCAGCACCAAATGACTGCACGGTAGATCAGTATGTGTGCTCAGAGCACGCCCCGTGGTAAGCACAGCACCCCATGATCAGAATTCAGGCACATGTAGTTTTGTTCCTTTGACGACAACTCAAAACAAACTTCATTGCCCTGTTTTGTATACATTTATTAATTTTAAAAGTCACTTTTCACATCTATTTGGAGGGACCACACTCTTGTATTGCCTGATAAAGAATTGTTTCTGGTTCCTTCCTTTCCTGCTGCCCTTTGTTTCTAAGTACTTGTAGTTAAAATAGGAGCTTGGAATTTTGACTGTCAGGCACTTCCGAGTTAGATCTCCAGGGTTCTCGGTATATTATATTCGTTTGAATCAAGATCCAGTCTACATAAATCTAGTTTTTTAAAAAAGTTTTTCCCTCAAACAGTTCATACCGTGGATGAAAACTGTCGCCTGCCATATCAGTCAACAAGGGATGTTGCAGCCACCAAGCCAGCAGCCACTACAGCCCCCCACAACGGTGCACCCTGAGGGGATTCAGGATGGAGAAAATCAGGAAACTGGTCCTAGATCGCTAAGGTGCCTATCAAAGGAATGATTTCAGTGAGCGCAGACTCTTGCATCTTCTCAGACATAGAAAAGCACGCTAAATTCAGTAACTTGAGATGTCTGGTTTTCTTTAATTAACAGTAATCTTTTGATGTTCCGACTACCTGGGTTTTGTTGCAAAACTCCTATATATCGTGGCTTCTCCCTTACCTCTTTGGAGCAGTCCCTCGGAGCTCTCTGAGAGGCTGTCTTCCGGGCTGAAGTCCTCAGTTTTGTTCGCCAGATGAAGCATAATTCTCAACTTTTAGGTTGCGCATTTTTTTTAGTCGGCAATACCTTCTTCCTACTTAATTTGATCACCAACCTTACTATTTTGAAAGTTCACTAGCATGTGTTCTTCATTGTGAAAAACTTTAGAAAGCAAGACTACATCCAGAACTATTAGATTATTGTAATAGGCTGAATCTACTGTACTCCTTCCAAGATTGTGCTTATAACTTTTTAGCCAAAACTAACTTCTTCAAAGACAACCTCCCTCAGGTCTCTGTATTTGTTGGTAGCTAGTTTCTAAAGATTTTTTTTTTATAAATCAAAGTTATTTCATTATGTCAGAATAATTAATTTCTGATCTATGTCTGGGATATTTGAAATGTACATTGAGAGAAATTCTCTTTGGGGCACTAATTAATTTGGGGGATTAATTTTAGAAGACCTATCTATCTCTTTGCAAACCTAGACTAAGGGTAAATTATCATCTACAGCAATGTTTTGCTTATTTCTTATGCCTCATGCCACCACTCTGCCTTAATATACCTGGCATCTGAAAGAAGTAGAGACATGTTTAAAAAAAAGAGTGTATATGATGAAGACACCAGCCACTTACAGGAAAGATACTCACTTGTTTGTTTGTTTGTTTCTCCCAGGCAGCCTGAGCATGAAAAAAGAATGTTGTTAGAGTGTGCCAGACTGGATGTGAGGGTTAACTGGGGGATTTGTGCTGAGCATTCTCTGACTTTCAGTCTCAGGTTGGAAAGGTTGAATGTGGTCCTTTCCGCTGTGGCCAAAACAGAGAAGGGGTCAGGACTGGGTCTGATGGTGTCCTGGAGCTTATTTGTACAGGCCCTGTAGTTCTGAGGGTCCTTAAAGCACCGAGAAACCTAATGTTTAAAAAAGGATAGTGGGGCTTCCCTGGTGGTGCAGTGGTTGAGAGTCCGCCTGCCGATGCCTGCAGGGGACACAGGTTCGTGCCCCGGTCCGGGAAGATCCCACATGCCGCGGAGTGGCTGGGCCCGTGAGCCATGGCCACTGCGCGCCTGGAGCCTGTGCACCGCAAAAAAATAAATAAAATAAAATATAAGCGGATAGTGGTCAACATTAGGAAATAAGAATTTTTGGTTTCAGAATCATCTGGTAAGAATGACAGTGGGCATACACGGGAACATCCTCGAATTTCTCCCACTCCCCATAAGGTCCGGCGTCTCTGTGTAGCAGTAACATCCTTCTCTCTGTGGAAGCCTGACATTACAACCGCTTGGCTGACATTTGACACCCACAAGTGAGAAAGGTGGGGAGAAGGAATAAAAATTAGTGGACACCATGGCAAAGAGTGTAAGCTTTCCTGAGAAAACAGAGCCTCCTTCACACTGGGAACATAGAAGTGCTGTGAGACTGGTCTTTGATTAACTCCTCTGAGAGGAAAATCCGATGTAACCAAGGCACCTTATCTGTAGTCATTGAAATATTTAATCGCTTTTAACATCAAAGCCCACTTGAGGAGCCTCACATTGCTAAAGATTACTCAACACCAAAGGTTCAACTGAGAAGAACATAGTGCTTTTTAAAAAGTGGGCCTGGCTTTTCACTCTCCTAAACTTCTTTTTTTCCCTACCCTGGTCGTTTCACACAAAGAAGACAACATGAATAAAGCAAAAGTATGACTGCTTCTTTGCAACGAGGGATTATTCGGGAGCACTGCTTGGGAGAACATCTCCTTATTCTTGCTTTGAGCACCATTAAACCAAAAGTTTCCCTTTCAGTGTTTAACAGCAGAAATTGGGGTTCTCTCAAGGATGTTGAAGGTGACAAAATACATCTGAAGGTGTGATAGTCAGCTTCTCAGCTGGGGAAGGAGCGATGAACATGCTTTCCTGGGCTGGTGGGGGGAGGGCAGAAAAGTGAGAAGGGAACAGAATTTGGAGCATACTGGATGCTTGCTCTGCTGCCACCTTCCCATGAACCTTTGTGAGCAGCCTCTTAAGGAAGATTCCCTTAGGGTCCAGTGTTCAGCCTGAACTTGTCAGCATGAACGGAGCTCATCCCTGTCTGGAAACACACTGTTCTCACACTAGGGACTCACCCCGCCCAATCGTGCATATGCACGTGGTCCCAAAGGGGCAGGGCGGGGTTAGGGATGGAGTGATGGGGGAGAGACGGAGGAGAATATATGGGTCAGTGCAAACTCACCAGTGGGCACTTGGGAAACTTCTGTGAGGTACAGGACCTACTGATAGTGATTCAGGGGTGTCACCTCACGAAAGGAGGCCTCCTTGCCATTCTGTTTAAATGGCATTTCCTTAACCATTTTCATACATACCCCGCTTGCCGCATTTGACACACAAAGACAAACATATGGAGGATTTGCCTCTTCATTGATAATACAAGTACAGAGGAGGTACGGCTGGCATGGGCAGCACGGGCAGCCCAGGTGTCAGTGGTATCAGAAGAACCCATCTCCAATCTGGCTCCTGAACGAGGATGGTATTTTAGGGCCCATCCAACATTATGACGGCAAGGTGGTCCAGGGAAACAGGTGGTGCATCTCGAAGCATTGATGCTCTCTCATTTCTCCTGCACTTGGCCCTCCTATTCTTAAACCAGACCTACAATCAGAGCGGGAAAAGGATTGGTTTAGTATATTGAACAGTTAATGTCATAATACAAACAGCATAGCACGCAACTTTATATGCCATTGAGATCTTAAGCTGCATCAGGAGAAATATTTCCTTCTTGCTAAAATACCTCAGGAAAGTTACCACCACACTCCCTCCCTTCCACTTACCCTTCGTGAGCTCCCCCGTCTGTGTGCCAAGTTCTGGCTTAGGCTTATTATTTTGTCTCCTCGCAATTTTAATTTTTAATTGTTTTTCTTATTTTTTGGCCGTGCCACGCGGCATGTGGGATCTCAGCTCCCCAACCAGGGATCGAACCTGTTCCCCTTGCAGTGGAAGCTCAGAGTCAACCACTGGACCGCCGGGGAAGTCCCTCTCCTCTCAAGTTTAATATTCTAATTTTTTTCCAGGTATTGGATGCAGGTTTAGCTTATGAATTGTTGTACCAGGTCCTTGCTGTTGATACAATGTCTGGTAACAGGATAAAAATAGTCTGTACCCTGGCAGCTGATCATCAGCCATCTGGCCGCCTCCTGCCCCCTCCTCACCTTGTTGTGGGGGTGGATTTGGGCATGGTAAATAGTGGGCCCCACGTACAGTCATATTGAGGGGAACGGCTCCCTATTTGAAACGCCTACATTCAGTGTGAAGTAAATAATTAATAGGAAGGAACATGTTGGTTTTTTTTTTTTTTTTTTTTTTTGGCTGTGCTGGGTCTCAGTTGGGGCGCACAGAATCTTCATTGCGGTATGTGGGCTCCTAGTTGCAGCAGGTGGGATCTAGTTCCCCCACCAGGGATCGAACCGGGGCCCCCTGCATTGGGAGCACAGAGTCCCACCCACTGGGCCACCAGGGAAGTCCTGGAACATGTTGGATTTTTAGACAGAAGGTCTCCTTCAAGGATGTCCAAGGGGTCATTAATCCTTTGAAATGTCTTGAGAGTTAGAATGGTGGTCTGGCAAGGGGGCCCAGGGGGGTTGTGACTTGTCTTACTGGGACGTGAGAGTTGCTGAAGCTCTGGACACTGCGTTGATATTTTAGCCTGTAGTGTTAAGGAAAGTTGAGATCATCTCGACCCAAGTTAACAAAGACTGTCAAAAATCTTAGGCCACCCAAGAGTTTAGGGGAAAGAGGCATACCATTGTCACCACTGTCAATTCTGCACGCTCCAACCTGCCCCACCCTCCAAACCTTCCTGGGCTCAGGACCAGGTCAGCTCACTCTGCTCTGGCTACGGTTCCAGGATCCTGGACCGGAGCCGCTGTTGTCCGCCATGGCAGGTTATCCTAGGTGCTGCTATTCAACCAGGAGGTCCCAATCCCATCCCTTATTCTTAAGACAAGAAGGTGCAACAGGCATTTTAGTAAGACAGTCAACAACAATGAGGGTAAAGGTCATAAAATAGCTCCTCCCTAAATATCTGCCTACTATTTTTGCAAACAAAACTGTGGATTAGACTTCACTGTCTTCTCAATATCCTAGTTAATGGGGTTTAACACTGTATTTAAATCCTGTTGAAAGTTTCCAAACTGTAAATTTTAAGTGACACAAAAGGCCTTCTCTCCCTGCCTGAGACCTCATTTTCATTCTCCCATCTTAGGACTTGCAGTCTTTCTGCTGCATGCATAGATAGTTTAAACCAGGCCGGTGTAACAGGGCTCATTTTGGGGGGTAAATGAGTTATTTGCGCACACATGCTCACTGCAGCATTATTCACAATAGCCAAAAGGTAGAAGCAACCCAAGTGCTCATTAATAAAGGAACAGATAAACAAATGGCAGTATTTACATATAATGGAATATTATTCAGCCCTAAAAAGGAAGGAAATTCTGACACATGCTACAACATGGATGGATACTGAGGACATTATACTAAGCGAAATAAGCCAGTTACAAAGAGACAAACACTGTACAACTCCACTAATATGATGCGCCCACAGTAGTCAAATTCATAAAAAGAGAAAATAGAAAGGTGGTTCCCAGGGGCTTGGGGTGGGGTGCATAGTGACTTGTCTTCCCCGTACAGAGTTTTAGTTTTGCAAGACAAAAAAATTCTGGAGATTGCTTGCCTGACAACATTAATATCCTTAACAGTACTGAACGGAACACTTTAAAGTGTTAAAATAGTAAATCTTACGTTTACGTACATTTTACCACAATTTACAAAAAACACCACCAAACGACCACAAACCAGTTTCCAGACTTGATCCACGTAACTACTGTATGAAAATATTCCCTTTAATGTGCAGAAGGCATTCTCCTCCCCCCATCCTGGGGCACAGGTGGCTTTTATGGCTTCGGAGGGGAAGGAGGAGGCCCAGCAGAGGGACGAAGGTGCCTGGAAATGAGCCCGAACCACCCGGAGCCCGCCACATACCTGGTGAGTACGTCCGGGCACCGAGTGTTCTGGAAGAGGCCCTCCAGTTCCTGCAGCTGCAACGGTGTGAACTTATTGCACAGGACGCAACGTCAAGGCCGGTTTCTGGGCTGCTGGGCCTGAGCAGCCGTCGCCACATGGCCTGGCTCCTCAGGTGGCTGCTTCCCGGGCTCCTGGCCGCCATCGCCGCCCTCGTGGTTCCCGTCGCCTTCTTGGCTCATGTCGCCCACATGGTTCATGCCGTCCGCAAGGCCCGGACCTCCTTCCTCCACATAGAGTTCTCTGGCTTCTGGCGCTGGACCCTGCACAGATTCAGATCTTATTTCCACTTCGTACCCTCCCAGGATGTACTACCCGGGGTCATAGTGGTGGCCCCGGGGCGGAGGCTCCATGGCTGGCGCGCCATGGAAGCCCTGTGCCTCCATGAGCTCTGCTAGGTGCGAACAGAGGCTGAGGCTGGTGCTCTTTCTGATGCCTGGTACGGGTTACAACGGTCTCGGCTGGGTTCACCGCTTACTCACTCTGCTTTGGACGATTGCTATTGGCTTTTTTTTTACCGCCAGTCGCCGGGGGTGGCACTTGCTTAAGTGCGGCAGCGGCTGGGGCGTGGGCCCAAAATGGGGGCACCCTGGATAAGCAGGGTGCTGGTGGGGGCATGGGCATCTGCGGAATCGGGGCTCTGGTTTACAGTTCAGCTCACTACTGCCCACGCGAGCAGAGTGTCTGCCCTGAGGAAGGGGCTGTACTGGGTTATGCAAGCTCTTTTTTGGGGGGAGGGGAGGGGAGGGGGCATGAGCTCACAGTAACTACAGGAACCCTCGCGGAAATGTTTGGAGACCGTTGCAGAGTCCAGCCTTTCATATTTGGCAGCCTGCCCATGCCACGGGCTAGTAATTAAGCTGAAATGACTAACTAGGTTGCTCCTTGCTCTGAGCTTCTGCAGAGCCCGCTGTGCACCCTGGAGTGCTGGGAGCGTGATCTTGGAGCTGCATTTGCAAAGGATTCTGGGTCAGATAAGTTCTGCAGGAAACTTACTGCACCCCTTGAGAAAGTTCAAGCACTCCAGATTCTTGGTAATGAATCCACATCATAGTGGAAGTGTGGACTACAGCCCAAGGCTTAGTGCATCCAAGTGCACGCTTGCATTGCATGGGCTCGGGACCGCAGAATGGAGTATGCATCCTCTACTGTGCTCCACCCCAGCATCTCTAGTTGCAGGTCTTCTGCACAAGTTCAGGCTGTCCTGTGCTGAGCTCCTGCTGTGAACCCAGGTGAATTTACTCTTCCCCCTTCCACCTCCCCCCTCCCTTTCTCTATAAATAGCATCCTGATCTCTTGCTTGCTTAGGAAAAAGTTAAATTGTATTTGTTTATCTATTTTTGGCTGAGTTGGGTCTTCGTTGCTGGGCGCCGTCTTCCTCTGGTTGCCGCGAGCGGGGGGGGGGGCTACTCTTGTTGTGGTGCGCGGGCTTCTCATTGCGGTGGCTTCTCTTGTTGCAGAGCACGGGGCTCTAGGCACACGGGTTTCAGTAGTTGTGGCACGTGGGCTCCAGAGCGCAGGCTAAGTAGTTATGGCGCACAGGCTTAGTTGCTCCATGTTATGTGGGCTCTTCCCGGACCAGGGATCGAGCCTGTGTCCACTGCATTGGCAGGTGGATTCTTAACCACTGCGCCACCAGGGAAGTCCGTGGGATAGGTATTTAAAAGCAAGCACGGGGACTTCCCTGGCGGTCCAGTGGTTAAGACTCCAGGCTTCCACTGCAGGGGGTGCGGGTTCAATCCCTGGTCCGGGAACTAAGATTTAAAAAAAAAAAAAAAACAAAGCAAGCACGAACAGAACATGGTGTATTTCATTTCACCTTCAACTCCAAACACTGAATATTTGTGGTTTTCTCCCTTCAGAAAGGAGCTTACAAGATGCATGGGTGTGACTGAAGCCAGAATATAGGTCAGTAAACCTGAAAAAATTGTGGAGGCAACCATTCTAAAACCTGCTTCAGGACTTACACACCTTTGTCCTAGATATTCTTAAGTTGTGTGTTTTGTTGCCTTTTCCATGTTTGGAGAATAAGTTTTGAACTTTGGGTCTTTGTGAGTGGAAACTGGGATATGTAAACCCCAGCTTCTGGGAATTCCCTATTACCACCAGAAACATGATTTCCTAAAGGAAAAAACCAATAGAACTGAACCACTTCTTTTAGTCTCTGAATACAATTAAATATATATATGGATAATTTATAAGTAACATAAAATCTGGCAACCACCTGTTCTCTGTATCTATAACTCTGTTCTGTTTGTTCATTTCTTTTTAGATTCCACATATAAATGAAATCATACAGTATTCGTCTTACTGTCTGACTTATTTCACTTAGCATAACACCTTCTAAGTTCATCCATGTTGTTGCACATGGCAAGATTTCATTCTTTCTTATGGCTGAATAATGTCCCATTGTGTATATATACCACATCTTCTTTATCTATTCATCTATTGATGGGCATTTAGGTTGCTTCCATATCTTGACTATTGTGAATAATGCTGCAATGAACTTAGGGGTGCATATATCTCTTCAATGAACTTAGGGGTGCATATATCTCTTCTAATTAGTGTTTTTGCTTTCTTTGGATAAATACCCAGGAGTAAAATTGCTGGGTCATATGGTAGTTCTATTTTTAAGTTTTTGAGGAATATCCATACTGTTTTCCATAGCGGCTGCACCGATTTACATTCCCACCAGCAGTGAACGAGGATTCCCTTTTCTCTACATTCACTACATGTTTTTTATTTATTTATTTGCGGTATGTGGGCCTCTCACTGTTGTGGCCTCTCCCGTTGCGGAGCACAGGCTCCCGACGCGCAGGCTCAGCGGCCATGGCTCACGGGCCCAGTCGCTCCGTGGCATGTGGGATCTTCCCGGACCGGGGCATGAACCCATGTCCCCTGCATCGGCAGGCGGACTCTCAACCACTGCGCCACCAGGGAAGCCCCACTACATGTTTTTTAAAAATTAGAATCAGATCTGAGTAACATAAGCGTAATCCTCTGAAATGTAGCCTGTCCAGCTATGCTTTCTGTCCAATCGATCTGCTAGATTCTAGCAATCTATGAAATGCTACCAGAAATTTGTTTCTTTCACGCAAACCGTAGTACCAGATTGACAGACCATTGATGACATAATTGCCTGAGAGTTGCAGTAGTGAAATGTTGGAAATATTTCTACTAAAAGGCATATATATCTAAGTTGACTCTCGGATATCACCAAATTTTGAGCACTTTCTCTAGCTAGCCCAAAAATTGAGCCTAAGCATCCTTAAATTTGGTGGACAATGAACTTAAGACATAATTTACTTAGGGACTTCCCTGGTGGTGCAGTGGTTAAGACTCCACGCTCCCAATGCAGGGGGCCTGGGTTCTATCCCTGGTCCGGGAACTAGATCCCACGTGCATGCCTCAACTAAGAGTTCGCATGCCACAACTAAGGAGCCCTCGAGCCGCAGCTAAGGAGCCTGCCTGCCGCAACTAAGACCCGATGCAACCAAATAAATAAATAAATATTTAAAAAAACCTTCCTATTAAAAAAACCCCCAGAAAACATAAGTTACTTATATTTTACAATGAAAAAAAAAACTAAAATGGAAATCAAAGACATCTGGGAGATCTATAACAAGTCATTAAATCTTCTTTCATGACATAACATACACAAGTACGTAGCACAATGTCTAGCCACAGAAGAAGCCCTCAGAAATGTTCACTACTGTTACTCCATAATATATCCTTATCATCACGGTGTATTACCTGTGGCATATTTGGCATAATGGAAAGAGGCCTGATTAGGAACCACACATTCTGGTTCTTTAAGAGACACACACTGAAATATTTACAGATGAGATGATGTCTAGATTTGCATCTAAATAATCAAGGGGCAGATGCAAGTGTGTTGGAGAACTGGTTAGGGTGTTGATGAAACAACGTTGGTGATGGATAATTGTTGATACCGTGTGAGGAGTACATGGAGTTTATCCTAAGATTCTCTCTGCTATTATTTTGAATAATAAAAAAACATGTTTTTAAATGATCAGGGTTACAAACAAATGCTGACAAAGGCAGGCCGATAATTTAATAGCAAGGAGAGTGGGGACTGGCAAATTGGGGAAGAATATGTCTCTTCCAAAGAAGATGGCCAGTACTCAGCTCCAGCTCAGTGTCGCTGGGCAGGAATGTTGGGCCAGGACTGCCAGATTTTCCCAGTTTTTCAAGACTGGCCCCAAATCAAAATGTTTATATGAAACCTTCCATTCTTTAAATGTTGGCAACTAACTGAAATATGTTTTATTGAAAAGCATGCTGCCTATCTAAAACAGGTCTGTGGAATAGACTCAGTCTGCAGCTGCCAATTTGCAGCCTCTGCCTGAGAAGCTAATAACATTAAACAATTTTCATTTTCTGGAGCAGAAGAATGTAACTGAAAGCACACCTAAAGCTAACAATCATAGGATGCCACTGTTCTGCCCTGTTGTTTCTCATTATAAGTCCCGCTCCCATACATGCTTTGGTCTCTCCCCTCCATCCCTGCCTGTGAGTTTCTCTAACTCGATCCTTCACTCTGGTTACCTAGTTCTGATCTCAAATTTCTGACCACTGAGGACTAAGACATCATGAGTGTCCAGGACAGGAAGTCCCATGGTAATGAACCAGGTCCCACTTGTCCTAGTCATCCTTGCTGACAAATTTTGTAGCTGTTATTAGCGATAAGCATGCATCTTGGGAGAGTCTTTTTTTCAAATAAATTTATTTATTCATTTATTTATTTTTGGCCACGTTGGATCTTCGTTGCTGTGCAATGGCTTTCTTCAGTTGCGGCGAGTGGGGGCTTCTCTTCGTTGCAGTGTGCGGGCTTCTCATTGCGGTGGTTTCTCTTGTTGTGGAGCACGGGCTCTAGGCGCATGGGCTTCAGTAGTTGTGGCGCACAGGCTCAGTAGTTGTGGTGCACGGGCGTAGTTGCTCCGCGGCATGTGGGATCTTCTCGGACCAGGGATCGAACCCGTGTCCCCTGCATTGGCAGGCAGATTCTTAACCACTGCACCACCAGGGAGGCCCCTTGGGAGAGTATTAAGAAACATTATGCCTCAGGGACAAGGTAACAGGCTGGGAAGGTCAGAGTACCCTGGAGAAGAAAAAGGGGATTTTATGAATCCCCTTTTTTCCCTCATGTGGTCAAGAACATTTTCCTGAAGTTCAGCAGTTTTTTTCAATCTCCTTTGTTTCTTTTCCTTCTGTTAAATGAAGTAAAATTTAAACATAATACTCTATATTTTAAGTGTATGTGGTATGATTCCAGTCTTATTAGATTCTCCTGCTGCACACACGCCCCCATTCACCCTCTCTTCTTCATCCTTGTGTGTATAGGGATGTCGGTGGGAAGGTACATCAATATCATCAACCCTGATTATTTCATCTTCATCAGATGTGAGTAGATTTGTTCTTTTTACTTGGGACTTTTATGAAGCCCTTGTATTTTCATAATGCCAATTATCAGTTTATGACTAAAATGAAGTATTACATAAAAGAACAAATGTATAGAAATTTGAAAATTTAAAACTGCATCAACATTTTAATCTTGTTGATTTTGAAGAATAGGAAATAAACTTGCATTGGCAGATAAAATGCAGGACCCTGACTTATATTTGAATTTCAAATAAACAACAATGTTTTAATATAAGTATGTCTCGAATATTGCATGGGACATTCTTATCCAGAAATATATTTGTTGTTTATCAGAATTAAAACGTAACTCAGCCTCCTGTATTCTTTGTGCTAAATATTGCAACTGTAATACAAACATATTGTCATTTCCGTAGGAAATATTTTCATTACTTTGTACTTTTCTCCCCATTCCATTTATATTTTTTAATTCAGGGGAGATTTAAAAAATATGTACTTTGATTTGAGCCATTCCTGTATTATACACACATATATACATAGAGATATATGACACAGTACACACCCATATTATATAATATATATGTAGTGTGTATATGTGTGTATACGTATATACATATACACACATACCCCAGACACAAGATGAATTCACTGTATTGTTGAAATGGCCTCCGTGAAATATGTCCTGTGTCCCATCGCCCTTCCCTTCAGTTATTTCAAATACGGGGCTGAGAAAGGACACGGTCTCCTGTTCAGCTTAGACTCGGAGAGTCTCCTGAGGAACAGGAAGACCGGGAGGAGGTGAGTGATGCGGCCGCACCTTCGCTCTGAGGAGCCCACCTGCCTTCAGAGTTCGCTTCATCTCTCATCCCGCTTCTGAACGGTCCCGGTTAAGCACTTTCTACCTTCCTTGTGCGCATCTTCATCCTTTAATTCAATCCATCCGCAACCACCTCTTATAAATCCTACTCCCTCAACATTCTCATTCTTCCTCAGGTTCTTTCACAAGGTGCCCTGGTCTCCCACTCTCCCTTCCATCTCCCGTCTTGGAACAGACGTGGCCAAGCACCTAATACCTGTAACGGAGCAGGAGGCCTTCCCCCATGTCCGCTGCTTTAGCTCCTCTCTGAAGTACATAGATAACAGTATCTGATGCACAGCTCCTGAGTTGTTTTACTGATTTGAAAGCCCCCCCACAGAATGGAAGATGTTAACTACTTGATGACCCTGACCGCATAGCCCCCAGGCCTACTGGAGCCTGAGGATTGATAATGTTAACCCCTGAGACAGCGCCCTGTTACCTCACCGTCAACCAATCAGAGAATTGTGCGCCAGCTGATCACATACCCTGTGACACCCCCCTCCTTCACCTGGCTTTTAAAAAAAGTGCTTTGCTGAAACGCTTCAGGGAGTTTGGGGGGGTTTTGGGGCATGAACCAATCATATCTCCTTGCATGGCCCTGCAATAAACCTTTCTCTGCTCCAAATTCTGACTTTCAGTAGTGTTTGGCCTCACTGTGCATGGGGCACACGAATTTGTATTCGGTAGCGTACCTACTGGAATTTACTTGTCTTTATGTTTTTATTCCCTACTAGTCTGAACTCATGGAAGAAAGAAGCCCTGTTTGATTCATCAGAGAATTCGCAGTGCCTGACACTAAGCTGGCGCTCAACTATTGCTTCTTGAATGGTGAACAGACATTTTTGGTTTAAGATGATAACAGGATATGTAAGTGAAAATTCTTTGTTGGGAGTTGGGAAGGGTGGAGAATGAAAGCTAAAGTAGGAGAGGAGAAAAAAGCCTTCCTAAGCTCTCTCTATAATGGTTAGGTATTGTTCCTATTATTATAATAAATAATAATATAATATAAATGTCCCTACGTGGTGCTGTGTATCATTTTCTTCTTCCCTCTCCTCTATTTCTGTGTCTATTTTATTTTCCTTTATTTTTTCCAGTTTTATTGTATAATTGACAAAAATTATATTCAATGTGTACAACTTGCTATTTTGATATATATTTACATTGTGAAATGATAGCCACAATCAAGCTAATTAACATATCTAGCACCTCACATAGTTGCCCCTCTCCCCCTTTTTGTGGTAAGAACACTTAAGATCTACCCTCTTAGCACATTTCAAGTATCAGTCCAGAAGTGTTAACTGTAGTCATCGTGCTGTATATTAGATCTCCAGAACTTATTCATCTTGCCTAATTGAATCTTTGTGCCCTTTGACCAACATTGCCCCATTTTCCCCAAACCCCAACCCCTGGCAACCACCATGCTACTCTATTCTTCTATGACTTTGAACTCTTTTAGATTACACATGTAAGTGAGATCACACAGTATTTGTCTTTCTGTGTCTGGCTTATTTCACTTAGCATAATGTCCTCTGGGTTCAATTTCATTTCCTTTGGTTATATAGCCAGAAGGGAGACTGCTGGATCATAGGGTAGTTCTATTTTTAATTTTCTTGAGAAACCTTCATACTGTTTTCCATAATGATTGTATCAATTTACACTCCCACCAACAGTGTACATGGATTCCCTTTTCTCCATATCCTCACCAATACTTGTTACCTCTTGTGTTCTTGATAGTAGCCATTCTAACAGGTGTGAGGTGATATCTCATTGTGGTTTTGATTTGCATTTCCCTGATGATTAGTGATGGTGAGCACCTTTTCATATACCTGTTGGCCATTTGTATGTCTTCTTTTGAGAAATATCTATTCAGATCCTTTGCCCATTTTAAAATTAATTAATTAACTTTTATTGAAGTATAGTTGATGTACCTTTGCCCATTTAAAAAATTTGTTTTAAATTGCTATTTTATACTGAAGTATAGTTAGTTAACAGTGTTGTGTTAGTTTCAGGTGTACAGCAAAGTGATTCAGTTATACATATACATGTATCTATTCTTTTTCAAATTCTTTTCCCATTTAAGTTATTACAGAATACTGAGCAGAGTTCCCTGCCACTATACAGTAGGACCTTGTTGGGCTATACAGTAGGTCCTTGTTGGTTATCTATTTTATTTTATTAAAAAATGTTTTTTGATGTGGACCATTTTTAAAGTCTTTATTGAATTTGTTAAATATTGCTTCTTTTTGAAAAAAATATTTATTTTTGGCTGCATTGGGTCTTCATTGCTGCATGTGGGCCTTCTCTAGTTGTGGTGAACGGAGGCCACTCTTTGTTGCACTGCACAGGCCTCTCACTGCAGTGGCCTCTCTTTGTTGCAGAGCAAGGGCTCTAGGTGTGCGAGCTTCAGTAGTTGTGGCACATGGGCTCAGTAGTTGTGGCACACAGGCCTAGCTGCTCCACGGCATGTGGGATCCTTCCGGACCAGAGCTTGAACCCATGTCCCCTGCATTGGCAGGCGGACTCTCAACCACTGCGCCACCAGGGAAGTCCCGGCTTCTGTTTTGTGTTTTGGTTTTTGGCCGCAAAGCATGTGGGATCTTAGCTCCCTGACCAGGGATCAAACCTGCACCCCTTGCATCGGAAGGCAAAGTCTTAACCATTGGACCGCCAGGGAAGTCCCGGTTATCTTTTTTAAAAAATATATTTAGTTATTTATTTATTTTGGCTGCGCCGGGTCTTAGTTGCGGCTGGTGGGCTTCTTAGTTGCGGCATGCATGTGGGATCTAGTTCCCTGACCAGGGATCGAACCTGGGCCCCCTGCATTGTGAGCGTGGAGTCTTACCCACTGGACCACCAGGGAAGTCCCCTGGTTATCTGTTTTAAATATAGCAATATATACATGTCAATCCCAAACTCCCAATCTATCCCTCCACCCCCACCTTTGCCCATTTTTCAATCGCGTTATTTTGTGCTTTGTTGTCGTGTTTTGTTTTGTGTTTTGCTATTGAGTTGTTCAAGTTCCTTGTGTATTTTGGTTATTAACCTCTTATCAGATATATGGTTTGCAAATATTTTCTCCCATTCCATAGCTTGCCATTTCACTCTGGCAATTGTTTCCTTTGCTGTGCAGAAAGCTTTTTAGTTTGATGCAGTCTTATTTGTCTACTTTTACTTTCGTTGTCTGTGCTTTTGGCATCATGA
Organism: Stenella coeruleoalba; assembly: GCF_951394435.1. NCBI lineage: Eukaryota > Metazoa > Chordata > Mammalia > Artiodactyla > Delphinidae > Stenella > Stenella coeruleoalba. The sequence continues at coordinate 97,258,696 of NC_137152.1, read as the reverse complement.
CCAAAAAATCATTGCCATGACCAATGTCAAGAAACTTTTCCCATATGTTTTCTTCTAGTTTTACTGTTTCAGGTTTTATGTTAATTTAAAAAATTGGCACTTTATCCTTACCCTGACTTCTTTTTCTTTTCTTTTACTTTTTAACCTCTTTTATTGTATAATATTACATAAGTTACAGGTTTACAACATAGTGATTCACAATTTTTAAAGCTTATAGTACATTTATAGTTATTGTAAAACATTGGCTATATTCCCTGTGTTGTACAATATATCCTTGTAGCTTATTTATTTTATACATAATTGTTTGTACCTCTTAATCCCCTACCCCTATCTTGCCTCTCCCACCCTCTCTCTTCCCACTGGTAACCACTAGTTTGTTCTCTATATCTGTGAACAAATTTATCGGGGGCTGTTGATCCATACTTGGATGATACTGATGATGAGATGGACCCAGAATTAGAAGAGCCTTATGAAAAGTTTTGTTTGTAATCAGAGAGTAAGCAAAAACAGTAAAATTAAATTTCAGCATATACCTTTTATAAAGCAGTTTAGGTTGTGGTGATTTAGCACAACACAGGAAAGCAAGAAAATGTCACACTTCTACCAAATTAAGGATATGCAGTTATGTTACTAACGTATGCAGCATTAATTTTGTTTAACACTCTCTGCCAAAGTAAACTTTATTCCCTAAAATTTAAAATGTATATGTATATGTATATATATAATAGTTTATTGTGTACAGTTAATTCCATTGTTTTGGCTGCAATAAAATCAATTTTGAAATAAATGAAATGTTAAAAGTAAATTTTTCCAGCTGGTTAGAAGTTTATCCTTTAAATTCTATTCATGGGCTTCCCTGGTGGCGCAGTGGTTGGGGGTCCGCCTGCGGATGCAGGGGACACGGGTTCATGCCCCGGTCCGGGAGGATCCCGCATGCCGCGGAGCGGCTGGGCCCGTGAGCCATGGCCGCTGGGCCTGCACGTCTGGAGCCTGTGCTCCGCAACGGGAGAGGCCACAACGGTGAGAGGCCCGCGTACCGCAAAAAAAAAAAAAAAAAAAAAAAATTCTATTCATACTTTTCTTGAGGGAAACAGTCTTAGCCTAGAAATACATATTACTGCAAAATGCAGCATCCTTAAGATATGAATATTATAGCTTTCATTTGGTTTTACATTTAGTGTCTCAGTGACTTGAGTTTCAAATATGAATCACGATCATGAATATCTTTAGCAGTGAAGTCTTAGAATATATCCTTAATGACTGATTATCCAGATGATATTTGATACCAAGGGCTTTCAAAATGGGGTTAAAAAAAAGACTTAGACTCTGTAATGGCCTATATGGAAAAGAATCTAAAGAAAGAGTGAATATATATATATATATATATATATATATATATATATATATATGATTCACTTTGCTGTACACCCGAAACTAACACAACATTGTAAATCAACTATACTCCAATAAAAATTTAAAAAAGACAACAACTTAGAACTCCCAACTAAACAACCAAGATTCTTCACTGAGGATTTATTGCAATTTTAGAATTGTTCATTTTTTTCACCTAACCTCATTACCCTAAAGCCTATAACAAGGACTTCCCTGGTGGTGCAGTGGTTGAGAATCCGCCTGCCAATGCGGTGGACACAGTTTCGATCTCTGGTCTGGGAAGATCCCACATGCCACGGAGCAACTAAGCCCATGCACCACAACTACTGAGCCTGCGCTCTAGAGCCCACGAGCCACAACTACTGAGCCCGTGTGCCACAACTTCTGAAGCCTGCATGCCACAACTACTGAAGCCTGCACACCTAGAGCCCGTGCTCCGCAACAATAGAAGCCACCACAATGAGAAGCCAGCGCACCGCAACGAAGGGTAGCCCCCGCTCGCGCAACTAGAGAAAGACCGCACCCAGCAACAAAGACCCAATGCAGCCAAAAATAAACAAATACATAAAATGAATTTATTTTATTTTTTTAAACATCTTTATTAGAGTATAACTGCTTTACAATGGTGTGTTAGTTTCTGCTTTATAACAAAGTGAATCAGTATACATATACATATATCCCCATATCTCTTCCCTCTTGCATCTCCCTCCCTCCCACCCTCCCTATCCCACCCCTCTAGGTGGTCACAAAGAACCGAGCTGATCTCCCTGTACTATGCAGCTGCTTCTACTAGCTATCTATTTTACGTTTGATAGTGTATATGTGTCCATGTCACTCTCTCACTTCGTCCCAGCTTACCCTTCCCGCTCCCCGTGTCCTCAAATCCATTCTCTAGTAGGTCGGTGTCTTTATTCCCATCTTGCCCCTAGGTTCTTCATGACCTTTTTTTTTTTTTTTAGATTCCATATATATGTGTGAGCATATGGTATTTGTTTTTCTCTTTCTGACTTACTTCACTCTGTATGACAGACTCTAGGTCCATCCACCTCACTACAAATAACTCAATTTTGTTTCTTTTTATGGCTAATATTCCATTGTATATATGCGCCACATCTTCTTTACCCATTCATCTGTTGATGGACACTTAGGTTGCTTCCATGTCCTGGCTATTGTAAATAGAGCTGCAGTGAACATTTTGGTACATGACTCTTTTTGAATTATGGTTTAAATTTATTAAAAAATAAAGCCTATAACAGTATTCTGCTTTATTTATATGACTTTACCACTTTCATTTTATAGCATGAGTTGCATTGACTTTTCTACTAGAAAATTTTACTAGATCCTTGTCACTCAAGTTTTCATCTGCTTTATTATTGATACACCTTGAGAATCACTTTTCTAATACTTTACTATAATGTGGTACCACCTCAACCCTATTTTAGTAATATTTTTACCTAATGTCAAAAATCTTTTTCCAACTAACTAAAAGTAAAACTTATGTACAAAAGGACTGCTTGTAAATATGCATGTAAATAATTCTGTTAATAACATAACAAACTGTTTAACATTTGGAACATCTTTGCTAATACAGTTAGCTTTCAGTTTCTTCAGTCTGGATTAAAATTAGAATCTGAGGTGGGGCTTCTGTTGCTTTCATTTTATTTATTTATTTCCTTTTTTAACATCTTTATTGGAGTATAATTGCTTTACAATGGTGTGTTAGTTTCTGCTTCATAACAAAGTGGATCCGTTTTACATATACATATGTTCCCATACCTGCTGCTTTTATTTATTTTTATTTTTAAAATGAATTTATTTTATCATTGGCTGTGTTGGGTCTTTGTGGCTTGCACGGGCTTTCTGTAGTTGTGGCGCTTCACATTGCAGTGGCTGCTCTTGTGGTGGAGCACGGGCTCTAGGTGTGCGGCCTTCAGTAGTTGTGGCACACAGGCTCAGTAGTTGTGGCTCACGGGCTTAGTTGCTCCGTGGCATGTGGGATCTTCCCGCAGGCAGACTCTTAACCACTGCGTCACCAGGGAAGCCCTACCTGCTTCTTTTAAATAAAGTGATTATCCTGGATCAGTGCTCAGGGACCACCACCTCCTGGCTTCAGGCAACACTCACCCAAGAGGCTCCCTTTCAGTGTTGAATTAGCTGGAACCAGAGTTCTCCCAAGGATGTTGAAGGTGACAAAATACACTTGAAGGCCACATCATCCGTCAGCTCTGAGCTGCGGAAGGAGCTATGATATGCTTTCCGCATCTTGGGGTGGGGGAGAGGGGGTGAGAAGAGCCCCATGCGGGCCTGGACAGTCTCCTCTTGTGTTACCTTCGCAGAGGTAGGCCCCTCCCCCTCCGCTAGCGTGGTTTCTGTCCCCAGGTGCCCTCCACAACAGGGAAGGCGGTGAACAGAACTGGGAGACAAGCCGACGGTGCCCCGCTCCCTCTCCTCCATAAAGCCCTATGAGTAGTCACTGCAGAAGTGTCCCTTGGAGTCCTCCTTGTACCTGAGCTGGTCACCATGAATGGGCCTCAGGCCTGCTTTGAAACACACTGTTCTCCCATTCGAGACTCACACCACCCGTCTTGCACATCTAGGTGGTCCCAATGGGGCAGCGTGCGGGGAGCATGGGTGCTGGGGGAGAGGGTGGAAGAGAACAGGTGGGTCTGTGTAAACACCTCACGGGCACCTGGCAAACTTCTGAGATGTGCATGGCCTATGATGGTGACTCAGGGCTGTTACTGCATGAAAGGAGGCCTCCTGGGCATTCGGTCTGAATGCAGTTGGCTTAGCCGTTTCCATCAAATTTACTAACCCCATGTGACACAGAGAACAAATATGCAGAGGACTCACAACTTTATTGAAAATACAAAACATGCCCTAAAACAGTGGGTCAAGGCCTCTACTTCTATTTAATATACTTGGCAGGCATTTTGGGAACTGTTCTTGGTGGTGAGGTATGCAGAATTTGAAACTGGCTCAAAGGCCCTTTGGAAAAAACCGTCACAGACACAATTCAATAGAAAGTCGGGGCAGCTGAAGGATCTCCAATGGAAAGGAACGACGCGATGCCACATGAGGGCACCAACAGTGAAGCACGTGTGGAAGATGACAGGGCGGAGGTGGCAACAGCATAGGAGGAAAGGGTGGCAAGGGTGGCACAGGTGGCTCAGGTGGCACGGGTGGCACGGGCAGGTTAGGTGGCATGGGCGGCATGGGTGGCACGGGTGGCTCAGGTGGCACGGGCAGGTTGGGTGGCATGGGGAGCATGGGCGGCATGGGTGGCACGGGCAGGTTGGGTGGCATGGGCGGCATGGGCAGCAGAGGCAGCTCCAGCGGCACTTGCTCCAGAAAAACGTGGACCCAATCCAGCTCCTGAAGCAGAATGGCACTGCAGGGTCGACACACGCTGACGACAGCAGGGAGGACCGGGGGCACGTGGGGCACGTTTCTGAGCATTACTGCCCTCTGATGTCTCCGACACTTGGCCCTTCTACTCTTAAACCAAACCTTCAAGCAGAGAGAAAAAGAGATTGATTAGTATATTGGGCATTTCATGTCAGACATGAAAAATTGCAGCAGGGAGCTCTCGGTGCCTTGAAGATTTGGAAGTGCATCAGGAGAAGCTATTTCCTTCTTGCTAAAGTATCTTAGGATATGTAGCTGAAGGTGCTCCCTTCAGCCGCCCTCCCCCCCAAGAGCGAGCACCGACTATGTGCCAGGCTCTGGATTGGCATATGGCTTTGTCTCTCCCCTCCCACCTTTTCTATTATTTCCCCCACTCTTACACGCAGGTGGAGCTGACCAACTGCACTCTGTCCCTGCTGTTATTACTGTGCCTGGGAGGTCTGCGTCCTGACAACTGACCGTCAGCTCCAGCTGCCACTAATCCCTACTCATTGGGCAGGTGTCACCTTAGTTATGGGGGAAGTTGAGCATAGGAAAAAGTGGGTGCCTTTTAAAATCATACTGAGGGGAACGGTCCCCATTTTGAAAAACCCATCTTTGGTTACAGTAAATAATATATATATAGGTAGAGTCTAAACAAAGAGATATATAGATATATGTATACATATATACACACACACATATATGTATATATATACACACACATATGTATATCTGTTTGTATATATATGTATACACCTTTGTGTAAACTATACCTATATACATATATTTGATTATGGATCTCTATCCATCTACTCAAGCACATATGAAGTCAATTCCTCAAGAATAGGTTCTTACGGGACTAAAGATGCAGACCTACTAGAGAATGGACTTGAGGATACGGGGAGGGGGAAGGGTAAGCTGGGACCAAGCGAGAGAGTGGCATGGACATATACACACTACCAAATGTAAAATAGATAGCTAGTGCGAAGCAGCCGCATAGCACACGGAGATCAGCTGGGTGCTTTGTGACCGCCTGGAGGGGTGGGGTAGGGAGGGTGGGAGGGAGGGAGATGCGAGAGGGAGGAGATATGGGGATATATGTATACGTATAACTGATTCGCTTCGTCATAAAGCAGAAACTAACACACCATTGTAAAGCAATTATACTCCAATAAAAACGTTAAAAAAAGTGTACAAGGCAAAAAAAAAAAGAGAATAGGTCCTTAAAAGGTGTACAAACATTTTAAGTTCATTGTCTGTATGCCTTCTTCATATTCATTTGCATCAACATTTATGTAATTGCTGCCCAGGGCCTGGGAAACCAGGCTACAAAGGCTTTGCCCCTGCACGCCATCAGCTATTGAGCTAAGTGGTGGGTATAGTTACTGTCTGTGAAGTTTTGGTGTCCTAGAAATTAAACCTTTGAGTGCCAAGATAATCTAGCATGAATTCAAATTACACAAAGAGCAGGACTCTGCACACTATCTACAGTATGTGGAATATAGTACTTGTAAAAGAAATTATAGGATAAGAAACTGAAAAGGTAGTTTTCATTATCACCCTTGCATGTTAGACAAGGTTATAGTTCAGTTTAATTTGTTTTAGTTTTGCTTTCTTCATCATCTCCATGTAAATTACAATGATAATCTGTTACTTTTGTTCTTGAGTGTTTCTTTGGGGAAGGCAAAGAAGAACTCCCACGCACACCTGAGTCATCTTTAAGTCCACTTCTTCAAGTATGCTTCCAGATTTGTATTGAAAGTAACATCTACCTTCTTTGAACTCCCATATTATTGCTTTGTTACTCACCTGTGGCATTTGTCTTGTTCCAGAATATATGTGACTTTAACTCATGTATTTTCTTTCTCTCCATGACTTGCTTATGTCTTTCTTTGGCCCTCATTTATAGTACATGGACAATGAATTAAAAAATTATACACACACACAGACACATACACACACTAATGATAGGGAGGAAAAGGATGATAACTATGAAGAAGGAGAGAGAAACAGGAGAGAAGAGCCTTTGCAATTCAGACTTCCAGGGCAGCTCCACACACAGTGCTTCAGACACAGAGGAGAGCACGTTGCTGATCTGTTTCTCCACCCCCATGGAAGGCCACCAGCTAAGTGCTAGAGGCTTTCTGGGAAGATCTTTGCTACCTCAGAGTCTGTCGCTCAGGACTGCCAGATGGGCTGGGAGGAAAATAAGAGAATGGAGCCAACACTGGACAAGCTCAGCTAGTAAAAGTCCCCAGGCTCAGTGGCCTTAGTCAAGGCCATCCACCCTTCTTCTATATTCACTTTCAACCAATCAACAAGTCCTTACTGAATGCCTGCTACGTACACAGCACTGCTCTGGGGTACTGCGTGGGGAATGCTAAGAAGTGTGTCAAGTGCCAGATTACACCGTAACTGAGAAGTCACAAAATACACATACGTATACATACGTATTACATTCACCCATGGACACACACACACACATACATACACCATTCATGCTTCCATACATTTAAGACTGACTCGCAATGCACGCAATGTGTGATAGGGATCCAATGAATTGGTCCCATTTCAAGAGCAGTAAGAGCTCAGAAGATGACAGTACTGTGGCTTCCTCCAAGAGATGGGGATTGAGCTAGAACTTGAAAAATCTGAAAGTTGACAGGAATTAGCACATTGCATTTCTTTTACCATCGAGTAGACTAAAAGGAAATAGCTTGGGCTTCCCTGGTGGCACGGTGGTTAAGAATCTGCCTGCCAGTGCAGGGGTCACGGGTTCAAGCCCTGGTCCAGGAAGATCCCACATGCCGCGGAGAAAATAAGCCCCTGCGCCACAACGACCGAGCCTGCGCTCTAGAGCCGGCGAGCCACAAGTACTGAGCCCGCGTGCCACAACTACTGATGCCTGCGCGCCTACAGCCCATGCTCCGCAACAAGAGAAGCCACCGCAATGAGAAGCCCGCGCACTGCAACGAAAGGTAGCCCCTGCTCGCCACAACTAGACAAAGCCCGCACGAAGCAACGAAGACCCAATGCAGCCAAAAAAATAAAAAGAAATAACTAAAAAAGCAAATAGCTTTTCCCAGTCCTAGCAAGGCTCAAGAATGTCACGTAAGGTTTCCCTCTGAAGGATGCCCGCAGAGAATGTGGCTGCAGGGAGCAGCCCTTGAGGCTTGAGCCCAGGCTGCCTAAGGTAAAGACATCCTTAGCGAGACGCCTGGTTCATGCTTCACCACATGGAGCCACGAACAGCGGTGGTTCTACAAGCTTGCTGCTCATAATGGCCTAATATCTCTGGCAGAATTTAAAGGAAAATCATGCAATTTTACCCTTAATGCCTGGTTACAGCAAAGGGATGCACTGTCCCAGTGTCTGGACTGGGATTTAGTCTGCAAATGATTTGGAACAAACCCAAAGGGTCCATGCTGTCCTGAGATAGGGCAGTGAATGCAAACACTGAATCACTTTTATTGCCACATACAACCACCAGCAGTAGTATATATCCAGGGCTGTCTTTAATTTCCTGCTCCGCTTTCTAAGGCTGGGATTAGATATGCAAATGCCCACCCCCTCAAGTTTTCCTTTTATTTTATCAGCGTAGACACAGAAAAACTTATATCCTAAAGAAACCAACTGTAAGAAGTCATTTTTGAGGCAATCAGGGAATTCAGAATACAGGCGACTGGGTGATGGCGCCAAGGGATTATTATTACCATTCAGGCGCCTGGATGGCACTCTGGTTATGTAGGAAAAAAGACTGTATTTTTTAGAAAGTGCAGAGACACATAAAGATACAGGGATGAAAACACAAGTTGCCTTGAGTTTCTTTTAAATCAGCACAGCAAGAAGAGGAGAGTGAGTGGGGAGGGGAGGAAGAGAGAAGGACAGAAAGAAGGAAGGGAGGGAAGAAGGGAGGGAGGGAAGCAGGGAGGGAGGGAGCAAGGAAAGAAGATAGATGAAACAGTTTGGTAAGATCGTGATAAATGCTGAAGCTGGGTGATGCTTTTTATGGGAGTCCCTTCCAGTACTCTTGCCATTGTTGTGTATATTTGAATATTTTCATGATAAAACGTGTTTTTCAAAAGAAATGAGTAAAACCCCTATCACAAGTAACAATTACAATGCAACTAGAGATTATCATCCTAAGTGAAGTAAGTCAGAGAGACAAATACCATATGATATCACTCATATGTGGAATCTAAAATATGACACAAATGAACTTATCTATCAAACAGAAACAGAATCAGGGACATACACAATAGACTGGTGGGACTTCCCTGGTGGCACAGTGGTTGAGAATCTGCCTGCCAATGCAGGGGACACGGGTTTGACCCCTGGTCCAGGAAGATCCCACATGCCCTGGAGCAACTAAGCCCGTGCACCACAACTACCGAGCCTGCGCTCTAGAGCCCGCGTGCCACAACTACTGAAGCCCGCATGCCTAGAGCCCATGCTCCGCAACAAGAAAATCCACCGCAGTGAGAAGCCCGTGCACCACAACGAAGAGTAGCCCCCGCTCGCGGCAACTGGAGAAAGCCCGTGTGCAGCAACGAAAACCCAACTCAGCCAAAAATAAATAAAATTAAACATTAAAAAAAAAAAAAGACTGGTGGCTGCCAAGGGGGAAGGTGGGGTGGGACAGGGATGGATTGGGAGTTTGCGATTAGCAGATGCAAGCTAGTATATATAAAATGGATAAACAACAAGGTCCTACTGTATAGCACAGGGAACTATATTCAATATCCTATGATAAACCATAATGGAAAAGAATGTGTGTATATATATATATATATATATATATATATATATATATATATATATGTATAACTGAGTCACTCTGCTGTACAGCAGTAATCAACAAAGCATTATAATTCAACTATACTTCAATAAAAATAAACCATTACATAAATCACCCCTTATGTTTATACACAATTAAAGTTAATAGAGTATCTTTCCATACTTCATTCTGACTTCATAAGAATTCCGTGAGATGATTATCTTTATTTTAGCAAATAGTAGTAGTAAGAGTAATAGTTGTTTATAGTTCGGGAAACTAAGGCTCAGGGACACTAAGGCTTGTCAGTGTCGTGTAGTGAGAATTCAGGGCCAAAGCTCTTGCTATGAGCAGGAAAGTAGAAGTGCCCTAAAACCAGATGCATATGCTGCAACTCCAGAGACTGCTTCCGTTACTCAATTCCTTGGTCTTTCCGATTATTATCATTAGTTATTATTTATTCTTCTTATTATTTTGGGTGGGAGGGGGTGGTTAGGGGCATTGTGTCCCACTTTTTCTGATGAAAAGTGCACACACTATTCTAATGCCACCATACACACGGAACTTTACATTCAAATTCAAGGGGACTCCCAATCCCGCTGACAGCCAGCTGTGGCCTCCAAGTAAGCCCTCCGGATCTGTACCTTGTTCCGCAGGCCCAGTAACTGCAATGAACTGAACCAAGAGCCAGCCTAGAGATTCCCTTCCTATAAACACATCCTAAAACACTGCTTTCATTAAGGCACTCCCCCGGCACAAAACTCTTACAGTTTTCCATGATCCCAAATGCAGACATTCTAACTCCTTCCATAAATTGGACCCCAACCTAACTTTTAAACTTTAGTTCCCACCCAGTACAGAGTTGTCTCCAGGCTCCCCCTCCAGCTCCCTCTCAAGGTCAGCACCTCATATGCATTCATTCTCCTGGCCATCCTGTTTGGGTTGGTGTTCCCTAAGCCAAGCTTTACACTTGATCACTCCTGGGGCTGCTCATACTACCTCCCTGAACTGAAGTTCCATGCACGGCCTGCTTAGCATTTACCAAAATTTGACTCACTCTGTGAGGTGTAAGGGAAACCCCACCACCCTGCAAAAAAAGCCAAATCTGCTTCTACCACGGGCTGCTAAGAACAAAGTCTCTTCAACGGTTTGAATCCTGGCCCTCTTCCACTGACCTATGTAACCTTAGGGAAGTCACTGGACCTCTCCGAGCCTCCACTTCTTCCCTTAGGAACTAAAGAGAGTGATGGCCCCCTCCTCAGGGGACGGCTATAAGATCGATTGGCCAGGCCCTGGTGCACAGTGAGTACCCACATGGTGTCACCAGCCTGAGCAAGCACAGCTCTGTGCCACTCCACAGACTCTCATATCCACTCAGGCGCAGGGGCGACACTCCGTGTCCAGCATCCTCAGTCACAGTGCAGGCCCCTGTGCAGAATGACCGCAGTCAGTCCCGACCCCTTAACTCTAGCATCAGCTAAAGTTATCTGAGCCCTCAGCATGGGCCTTATTTGTATTCCTTCATGTAAATTTCACAACACGGTACAGCAGGTACCATCATGATCCCCATCCTACAGATGTGGTACCCGAAGCTCTAAGAGGTCAGCTACCTTGCCCAGGGTCACAGAGTAAGTAAGGTGTGGGGCTTGGAGGTCTGCTTCCATACTGTGGGTCCTCCTACTCCTAGGTGGGCCAGTTTGCCTCCCCAGATTGTGAGAACCTCCAGCACAATGGCCAGGTTGGCTTTCACAGGCCTTCCCACATTGCTGTCCTTTACATGCAGCAGCCAATATAGGTTTATTGCTTGAAGCACATATAGGTACAAGAAGACATGGCAGGGACATTATTTTCACAAGAAAATATCCTCTCTTCATTGCCAACACTCAGATGATAACCATCTTTATCTTCTCTCCTGGGCCCTCATGAAAAATAATTACTAAAAAGATGGAAGGAAATGGGAGGCAACATGGTATGGTCACTTATAAAGATTTTAAAAATTATCTCCATTAATCCTCACAACAACCCCAAGAATTAGGTACTGTTGTTATCTCGATTTTGGAGATAAGGAAACTAAGGCTAAGGGAGAATATGTAACTCAGGTTAGCCAGGTAGCAAGTGGGGAGAAAGCAAGGTTTCTGATGTCAGTAGTTTGGCTCCAGGAAGTGCTATCCTGAGAAGGTAATATCTTGGTCAAAGACAGAGGCCGTCAGATTGTAATCTCTTACCATCTTTTTGAGAGTGAATTGGCCAACCAAACATTTTTTTTTAATTTATATTTTGGCTGCGTTGGGTCTTCGTTGCTGCACGCGGCCTTTCTCTAGTTGTGGTGAGTGGGGTCTACTCTTTGTTGTGGTGCGTGGGCTTCTCATTGTGGTGGCTTCTCTTGTTGCGGAGCACGGGCTCTAGGCACATGGGCTTCAGTAGTTGTGGCACGTTGGCTCAGTAGTTGTGGCTCACGGGCTTAGTTGCTCCACAGCATGTGGGATCTTCCCAGACTAGGGATCGAACCCATGTCCCCTGCATTGGCAGGCAGATTCTCAACCACTGTGCCACCAGGGAAGTCTCCAACCAAACATTTTAGCTGTTTTCTTACCCATTCTCTGGGAGCATGAGGCAGGGGGTAGTTATCTATTAGGCATAGTACATGAGGTGACTAGGGTCCATGATACAATTGGGGCCCATGAACGTAGTTTAATTTCTGATATAAAATAGGGTTAATGAGAATGGTGGTCGTGCAGGTAAAATTAAGATACTTCACAAACATTGTCAAGCATAGGGTCCATTTTTAGAAGCTAGTCTTAATATTTAGAATATTAACACATCCTGAAGCATCCACAAAACACTCCTTGTAGGAAGAATCTCAGGGCCCTCAATCTGGTCTGGCTCTCTGTATTTGACAATAAATAAATTTTATTTATTCCACAGCAAGAGCTCAGGAAGATATTTCTAGAAAAGGGAGGTTTAGAGGAAAAGGGGAGGAGGCAGCAGCAGGAAAGGGAGGAATTCGACCAGGTCCACAGCACTCGCCCAGCACAGGGAACAAGTAGGCTTTTGAAGAAGGTCTATAGCCAGACGCATCGCAGAAGTTGCATTATCCATAGTCAAAACCAGGACAAAGAGGAGCCCTTGCACTTTATGCATTCTCAGATGCTCTAAGCACTGTGCAGGTTTCAACTTCTGCAATCTCATGTGGATTCATTACTAAAAATCTACAGGCCATGGACTTTCTTAAGGGGTGTGCTAGGTTGGTTTGTACCCCTGTAGTGTATCTGAGCACCCCGCATACTCATAACAAGCTCCTGTTCCCGGAGACCCGGGGAGTATGGTGGACTCTAACTTTAGCCTCATTGCAAAAATTCAGAGCAAGCAAACTCCTAGCTAATAATACGGTCGACCCTTCAAATACACGGCTTTTGAACTTGCAGGTCCACTTAAACACAGGTTTTTGGTGTTTTTTTAAAAAAATTTCAATAAATATACAGGCGGCCCTCCATAGCCATGGGTTTCGCATCAGCAGATGCGGAGGGCCGACTCTGGGACTTGAGCATCCGCCGATTTTGGTATCCGCGGCGGGTCCTGGAACCAATCCCCCGCGGATACCGAGGGGCGACCGTATTACTTTGATTACTGTTCCCTTCTTGGTACTGGCTGCCGGATATGGAGGGCTCGGTCAAGAGATAGTCCCCAAACGCTTCTCCAAGGTCTATGGAGCTTGGGTGAGGTCTCTCTCTTACCCTCCACAAAACGGGCACAGCCCCTTGATCTGGGAAGGCGCCCGACCAAGTGCGGAGTACTTAGTCAGCTAGGTTGCAACCTGGGACCCGGAGTTCTGCTCTCACGCATGCTCCCTGCCAGCGCCTGGGCGGCGCGCAACATCCTCCGCACCCTGCCCGCGCCCCCTTAGACGGCCCCTAGATGGCCGACGCCCTGCCGCATGCGCACATCAGCTAACCCAACCCCCAGCAGGCTGTGGTAAACCCACAGCGGGCGTCATACCAGAATCTCTGAAACCGGACCAGCCGCCAGAGGAGCCTTAACGTGCCAGATCGTGGGCCACCGCTCTAGCCTTGAGTCGTGAGCCGGGGGTCTCAGGAGATCCGGAGCAGCCTCTGCTGAAGCTCACAGCCTCCTCGACAGCAGTCGGGACATGGAGCGTCAGCCGCAGAGCAGCCACGATGCCTATGACGTCACGGATGCAGCCATTGCCCGCTTCTTCAAGCTGGGGGTCGAAGAGGAGCGGGAAGAAGCGAAAGGTCAGTGGCGGGTGGGGCACTCGCTTTAACGGATTCCAGGAAAGGTACTTTCCCAGGGCGAGGCGAACGGCAGGACCCCCCTCGGACGCAGGCCCTCCCCAGAGCCGGGCTCACTCGACGGCCTGATCTTTCTCTTTGGGTTTCCTCCCTTGCAGAGGTGAAGCCCGCGGAGATGTCGCCTCCCGGAGAGGGGGGAGAGGAGCAGAAGGCTCAGTCCGAACCGGAGCAGGGAGCAGCCGCGGAAGGGAAAGAGGCGGGAGACGAAGGAGAAGGAAAGGAAGGCTGCGAGGTCAGCGTCGGAGCCGCCGGCCCCGCGGACGGTGGCAAAGGCGGAGAGCAGGGCGGTGAGGAGCAGCCCCCGCGGGCCGCCGTCGAGGGTCCCGAGGCCGCAGACGGGCAGCGGCGGGGCCCCCGCGCCAGGTTCACGCACGTGCAGGTGCAGGACCTGGAGCGCGTTTTCCAGTACACTCAGTACCCCAGCGCACGCATGCGGTAAGCAGGCGTCTCGGGTGGCGCGGGCTGCCGCGCTGGTGGCAGGCGGCGCTCTCGCGAGTCCCTCTCCTCGGCTCCGGATCTGAAAGCCCCAAGGCCTGGCGGTGGCCCGGCCCTTCCGACGCACTCGGGGCCTAGGACGGGGGCGGGGGCTCTGCCTGGTGGGAATCGAGGTCGATATTTCCGTGCGGTGTTTGAATAAGTCACGTTGGGGAGCTTTGTGGGCCGCCGGTTAACATAAATAATGAGTCGCCCAAGACGTGGTGGAGCAAATGCAGAGTTGGAATCTACTTTTATCTGAAATTTTGATCATCAGTTATTCATGGATTATATTTACATTGATATTTGTATTTTAAAGTAGTGGTTTTGAAAATTATTTATCTTGACTAGTGATTTTTCTGCATTCCCTTAAATTTTGCTCTTGTGAGAAAACTGTCTCTAAAGCAAGCCTCAAGCTACAGATTACAGAATAGTGTACTAGGTCGGCACTGGGGAGTTGGTGATAAAATTTTTTTTAAAAATAAGCTCAACCAGCGAATGAACAGCATTTTGTGCCGTCCTTTCATATCTACTAGGACGTACTCCAACCTGTTCATCACTGATAGATTGGTCCAGCAAGTGAGCTATTTTAAGGTCTAATTTAATCATAAAATGGGCAAGAGCAATGATTGAAAGTTAGTAAAGATATTTTGTCAGAGATTTTTATTCATTTTTGAAGTTGGTAACACTAAAAGAAACTGGATTAGAATTTCATGTGTTTTTGGGAACTGTGCCTCCTTTACTAATGAGACTTGGCTTTCCTTAAATGCTTTGTCAACTTATTTTCACTGTATAACCTGAAAATGTGTGAGTTTTCGTACTGCAGAAATTGGTTCTTAAAATAAGTGACTGACATTTTCCAGAAAAGAAATTTTTTTAAAGGATGAAATAGCATCCTATATTCAGTTTCTTCCGCAACCCCCAATGCTGAACACTTCCAATTTTCTCCCCTCAGACAGGAGCTTACAAGGTGCATGGGTGTGACTGAAGACAAAGTGAAGGTCAGTAAACCTGAAAAAAGCACCTTGGCAGGGCAGCCATTCTAAAACCTGGTTTGGGACTTGGACACCTTTGTCCTGGACATTCTCATGTCAGTTTGTTTTTGTAGCTGTTTCCACGTTTGGGAAATAAGGGTTGAACTTTGGGGTCTCGGTTGGAGGTAAATGGGAAAAGTAAACCCCAGGTTTTGGAAATTGCCCATAACGAGAAGATTTTAATTTCCTAAAAGAAAAAAAACCTACCATAGTATATTATTCCTTGTATATACAGGTGAATATATAAATATATATATATGTATATACCTTTGTATAAACTATACCTATATAAACATATATGTCTCTCAATTCTACACACACACGTTCAATTCCTTCTAACACTGGCGTCCTTTAGGTACCACTTCTGTGTGGAGTCACACTGAGGTTAAGTCTGAAGTGGCAATTATTCAAATTAATGCACCGAGGAGCCCAACTATATTAAATTATTTAAAACCAGGCATAAATGCTTTGCATAAGGAGTGAATATATGAATACTTAGGCATCGGAGTGAGGGGATAATTCACACTCAGCACACAACAGACGAGCAACTGATGTATGTTTCGTTACGCTGACGCTGATGCGGAGGGGAGAGCGTAGAGTCCAAGTCTGCTCCTCCCGCAGCTGTTCTTTTGTTATCTTTTCCACAGAGAGTGGTTTCTTGCTTTCAGAACAAAATAAGATGCTCTCAGAACTTTGGTTAGCGAAGAAAATACTTTTAGGACTTTAGAATCTTTTAGAACTTTTGTAAAACACCATTTTGTCAGCGGATGAAGGAGGCACTTGGATGTCGAACACTTTCCAGAGGCGAGGGCCCGGGCTGGGTGGCACAGCTCATAGGCTTTGGGTCCCCGAGCTGTCCCACTGGAGGCAGCTCGCTGCCTAGGGCAGGGCTTGAGCTGCTGCCAGTGTGCTGAGGGGCAGGTCTGGCTTCCTTGCCCCGACGCCCGGGGTGCCCTTCTTCTCCAGCACCCACTCAGGGCTCTTCCTCGCCACCCCCGCCTCACAATCCTGCACGGGACCCTGTGCAGGAGACACAGCTGGGGGCTGAGGGCTGGAGCGGCCTGGCTGGCGCCCAGGTCAGTCCAGGCGGGGAAAACGGTGAGCTTCCCCCCAACTGAGGTGGCCTCAGAAGCCCTTGTACAACAGCCTCCGTGCCTGGACCCCGTTCCAGGTGACATCCGCTGGGAACAAGCAGTTGCGTCTAGGAGGGCAGGAGGTGAGAGGCCCCCTCACTGGCGGGTGTCTGTACAGTAGGTGGTCACTTGTTGGGGGTGCATACGTCCTTGCCTGGGGACAGCCTAGGCCAGGATCAGCCCATGAGAGCCTGGCAGTGTCCTGGGAAAGAAAGCCAGAGGCCCCGTGCCCAGTGCTGCCACGTAAGGCCCAGCCTGGTGTAGACCAAGTAGGGGCTCCCAGCAACTACAAACGTCTGAGGTAGGAAAACAAGGGTGCCCAGCTCATGGCAGCCCCGACAGGGATCCCCCAGGGCTGATCTGCGCTTCCAGCCCAAGGGCTGAGGAGAAGAGGTCCCCTCCCCGCGACACACACAGCCCCATGGGAGAGAGGCCCTCTCCTGCTGGAGTTTCTAAGTGTTTGGTAACGTAGTGGAGAGAGTGGCAGCCCTAAATCCTCATTTTCTGGAATTCTTTGCTATGCCAGCCTGAAAGCGTTGCTAACATAGTAGGTTTTGCATTATAGTGGAGGTGGGAGGGCGAGTTGCAACCTTTGACATATGTCTAAAGAACAAAACAAACTAAAACAACAATTTCAAACAAAGTTCCACCGACCTGAGAAAGGTGGAAGTTAGGCAAGAGTTATACAGAGTGGAACGTACGCCGTGAGGATTCCTCACACGTTCAAAGTTTTGAGACTACCGAATGCATTCATGAATAGTCTCTTGAGGAATTTCTGACACCTGAGGCTTTTCTTCCTTTTCGTGGTACTGTTACGAAGAGATGGGGTGTGTGGAATTTG
Source organism: Stenella coeruleoalba (assembly GCF_951394435.1). Classification (NCBI taxonomy): domain Eukaryota; kingdom Metazoa; phylum Chordata; class Mammalia; order Artiodactyla; family Delphinidae; genus Stenella; species Stenella coeruleoalba. Next base: position 97,241,348 of record NC_137152.1, on the reverse strand, counting down.
TTGGCAGTGGAGGATGACTCTTACTTCAGGCAGGATTCTTACCTGCGGTAAGGTGAAATACATATGCTCTTCCAGTGATGACTAGTTTGTGAGTCAAAGGATCAGGAGTGATTATTTGAGACTATAGAAAAGCCTAAGTTAAATCCAAGGAGTATTTGTGGGGGGAAAGAAGAAGAAAAGAAAGAAAGAGAGAAACAGAAGAATCAGGACGGGTTCACTAGCTTTGCTGCAGAGAGCGTGTGTGAGGGCAGTGATGGACACGGGCTGCAGAGCTGGTGGTGGGGTCTGGAAAGCAGTGCTGGCGGCCTAAGGCCACGGGCTGGGCTCACAGTCAGTTCTGGCCAGGGCTTGGGAGGCGCAGGCCTCTGCTTTCTCAAGCAGGCAAAGCAAGCTCAGAGGAAAAGAGAAACTGAAGTTTTGGTGGCTTGCTTCTCCTGGGTTTACGTAGTGGTCTCTTAATGGAGTTCTGAAGGGAAAAGGAGCAACAAGAAACAAATGAAGAAGACGGGAGAATGTTTTCATCTGTTTCCAAACTCTACAGCATGAGCGTCCCAAAGAAACATTTAATGGACACCCTCCCTTGGTTTGCAAGGACAGTAGGAGCTGTTTTATGAAACCAGTATTGGAAATATGGAAGTAGTGTCAGCCTGAACCTCACATAGCCAGCTTTGCACATTGCTTATATTTATGCAGATTTGACCATTGGTACACTCGAACCCCCCAAAATGAGCTCTATTACACTGGCTTTTCTCGACTACATATTCATGCAGCAGAAGGACCCAAATACTAAGATGGGAGAGGGAAGATGGGGCGACAGAGAGAGGAGGCCCTTGGTCTCATGTAAAATTTGCCGAGTGGAAACATCCAAAAATACTAAATATGGCACAATTCCATTAACTGAGATGCTGAGGGAGCAGTGGAGTCCACAGGACAGGTTTTACTTTCAGTTGTTAATAGTTGGCAGATATTTAGGGGGGAGCCGTTTTGTGACCCCTCACTCACGTGGTTGTCGGCTGTCCTCCTAAAATGCAGGTTGCACCCTCTTGACTTAAGCATAAGGGACAGGATGGGGATCTCCTGGTTGATTAGCAGCTCCTAGAGGGCGCAACCTTGCTGGGCACCAGAGGCTCTGCTCCAAGGCCCTGCAACTGTAGCCAGAGCGGAGTGAGCTGACCTGGTCCTGAGCCCAGGAAGGTTTGGAGGGTGGGGCAGGTTGGAGAGTGCAGAATTGACAGAGGTGACAATGGTATGCCTCTTTCCCCCCAAACTCTTGTCTGGGCAAAGATTTTAAGAGTTTTAGTAAATTTGGGCTGAGTTCGTCTAAGCATTCGTTACCCCTATAGTCTAATATTAAGGCAGTGTCCAGGGCTTCAGTTCCGCCGGTGTCCAGCAAGACAAGCCACAAAGTCCCTGGGCCCCCCATGACCAAACCTCCCTCACAATACCATCTCCTTCTTTATAACCATCCCAAGGCTCCAGAGGATGAATGACCCTTTTCAGTCATCCTTGGGGAAAGCTTTTGTTTAAAAATCCAACCCACTCCTATTGATTATTTACTGTAACCAAAGATGGGTTTTTCAAAATGGGGACCGTTCCCCTCAGTATGATTTTAAAAGGCACCCACTTTTTCCTATGCTCAACTTCCCCCATAACTAAGGTGACACCTGCCCAATGAGTAGGGATTAGTGGCAGCTGGAGCTGACGGTCAGTTGTCAGGACGCAGACCTCCCAGGCACAGTAATAACAGCAGGGACAGAGTGCAGTTGGTCAGCTCCACCTGCGTGTAAGAGTGGGGGAAATAATAGAAAAGGTGGGAGGGGAGAGACAAAGCCATATGCCAATCCAGAGCCTGGCACATAGTCGGTGCTCGCTCTTGGGGGGGAGGGCGGCTGAAGGGAGCGCCTTCAGCTACATATCCTAAGATACTTTAGCAAGAAGGAAATAGCTTCTCCTGATGCACTTCCAAATCTTCAAGGCACCGAGAGCTCCCTGCTGCAATTTTTCATGTCTGACATGAAATGCTCAATATACTAATCAATCTCTTTTTCTCTCTGCTTGAAGGCTTGGTTTAAGAGTAAAAGGGCCAAGTGGAGGAGACATCAGAGGGCACTAATGCTCAGGAACGTGCCCGCCGTGCCCCCTGTTGTCGTCAGCTTCTGTGAGCCCTTCCCTGCCGTCTCGCGTCAGGAGCTGAATTCGTTATGCGATCTTCTGGAGCCACTGCTGATGGACCTGTCCCTGCTGCCCAGACCGCCCGTGCCACCAATGCCGCCCATGCCGCCCATACACCTTATGTGGCCTGTGCACCCCATGCCACCAATGCCACCCGTGCAACCCATGCCACCTGTGCAGCTCTTGTGGCCCGTACACCCCATGCCAGCAATGCTGCCCGTGCCGCCCATGCTGCCCGAGCCGCCCCTGTGGTACGTGCAACCCATGCTACACATGACGCCCATGCAGCCGTTACCTCCTATGCTGTTGCTTTCTCCACCCAGGCTTCTTCCACACTTGCTTCCCTGTAGGTGCCCTCATGCGGCATGGCCTGGTCCCTAACCATCGGTGATCCTACGGGAGCCCTAGTTTCCTCTTAAATGGTGTCCATGACAGTTTTTTTCAAAGGTCCTTTGAGCCAGTTTCAAATTCTGCATACCTCACCACCAAGAACAGTTCCCCAAATGCCTGCAAAGTATATTAAATAGAAGTAGAGGCCTTGACCCACTGTTTTAGGGCATGTTTTGTATTTTCAATAAAGTTGTGAGTCCTCTGCATATTTGTTCTCTGTGTCACATGGGGTTAGTAAATTTGATGGAAACGGCTAAGCCAACTGCATTCAGACCGAATGCCCAGGAGGCCTCCTTTCATGCAGTAACAGCCCTGAGTCACCATCATAGGCCATGCACATCTCAGAAGTTTGCCAGGTGCCCGTGAGGGGTTTACACAGACCCACCTGTTCTCTTCCACCCTCTCCCCCAGCACCCATGCTCCCCGCACACTGCCCCATTGGGACCACCTAGATGTGCAAGACGGGTGGTGTGAGTCTCGAATGGGAGAACAGTGTGTTTCAAAGCAGGCCTGAGGCCCATTCATGGTGACCAGCTCAGGTACAAGGAGGACTCCAAGGGACACTTCTGCAGTGACTACTCATAGGCCTTTATGGAGGAGAGGGAGCGGGGCACCGTCGGCTTCTCTCCCAGTTCTGTTCACCACCTTCCCTGTTGTGGAGGGCACCTGGGGACAGAAACCACGCTAGCGGAGGGGGAGGGGCCTACCTCTGCGAAGGTAACACAAGAGGAGACTGTCCAGGCCGGCATGGGGCTCTTCTCACACCCTCTCCCCCACCCCAAGATGCGGAAAGCATATCATAGCTCCTTCCGCAGCTCAGAGCTGACGGATGATGTGGCCTTCAAGTGTATTTTGTCACCTTCAACATCCTTGGGAGAACTCTGGTTCCAGCTAATTCAACACTGAAAGGGAGCCTCTTGGGTGAGTGTTGCCTGAAGCCAGGAGGTGGTGGTCCCTGAGCACTGATCCAGGATAATCACTTTATTTAAAAGAAGCAGGTAGGGCTTCCCTGGTGACGCAGTGGTTAAGAGTCTGCCTGCGGGAAGATCCCACATGCCGCGGAGCAACTAAGCCCGTGCGCCACAACTACTGAGCCTGTGTGCCACAACTACTGAAGGCCGCACACCTAGAGCCCGTGCTCCACCACAAGAGCAGCCACTGCAATGTGAAGCGCCGCAACTACAGAAAGCCCGTGCAAGCCGCAAAGACCCAACACAGCCAATAATAAAATAAATTCATTTTAAAAATAAAAATAAATAAAAGCAGCAGGTATGGGAACATATGTATATGAAAAACGGATTCACTTTGTTATAAAGCAGAAACTAACACACCATTGTAAGGCAATTATACTCCAATAAAGATGTTAAAAAAATAAAAATGAAAAATAAAATAAGAGCAGCAGGTAGACCTTACGTTTGTTCACGGGACCTTCTTCCAATGGAACTGCCAGGTAGAAAACACACACGCACACACACACATACTACACAGGTGTGCACCCTATAGCACATGTCTGTGATAGAAGCACAGACATACCCGGAAAATAGTTTCTATCGCATGTTGGCTATTTTATAAAAAGGACTTGACTTTATTGTTCTCTGACTCACTGAAGGTACTTTATATAATGATCCAGATGATTATCGCTTGACCCTAGTCTCCTGGGTGTAGGGTACAGTTCTTTCATTTAAAGTGGTATGTTATCAGAAAATGAAAAATTATACATCCATATTATTCTTTTAACATTAGTGATTATAAAATCAAGTCCAGTTTATTGATCTAGTAAGAGAAATCTGAGATTTGAAAGCACTTTCTTCTCTTCCTTTTAGAATGATTTGGCTTGGTTTGCTTTTAAGCTTAAATATTTTATTAGACTTTTTACATGTATATTTTGTAACTTTGTAAATCCCCAGGGCCCCGTTCTTTTGTCACCTATAAATCTTAACATATAATGGCACATAGAGAAAAAAAGAATGAGGTACTAACACCTCCTACAGTGTGGGTGAACCTCAAAAGCATTATGCCAAGTGAAAGAAGCTGGCAGCAAAGGTCACATATTGTATGATTCCACGAGTATTAAATATCCAGAGTGGGCAAATCCAGAGACAGAAAGCAGATTAGTGGTTGCCAGGGGCTGGAGGAGGGAGGACTGGGGAATGACTGCTGAATAAATAGGGGTGTCATTTTGGGGTGATGAATACGTTTGTCTGCTTTTATGTGGCTGCACCAGGTCTTAGTTGCGGCATGCGGGATCTTTGCTGCCGCGTGTAGGATCTTTAATTGGGGCATGTGGGATCTAGTTCCCTGACCAGAGATTGAACCCAGGCCCCCTGCATTAGAGTGCAGAGGCTTAACCGCTGGACCACCAGGGAAGTCCCGATGAATATGTTTTGAAACTAGATGGTGGTGATGGTGGCAGAACATTGTGAATGTTCTAAATGCCACTGAACCATACACTTTAAAATGGGTAATTATATATTATTTGAATTTTACCACAATTTTTTTTTTTTTTTTTGTGGTATGCGGGCCTCTCACTGTTGTGGCCTTTCCCGTTGCGGGACGCACAGGCTCAGCAGCCATGGCTCACAGGCCTAGTCGCTCCGCGGCATGTGGGATCTTCCCGGACTGAGGCACGAACCCGTGTCTCCTGCATCGGCAGGCGGACTCTCAACCACTGCGCCACCAGGGAAGCCCGAATTTTACCACAATTTTAAAAAATGATATAAGAGGAAAATAATTGTTGTGGATAGACTGTGATAAAGGGTATGAGTGGAATAAGACGTGGGACAAGGCGTCAATTTGACTGTCCTAAGCCTCTTTTAGGTATTGGTGTTCCCCTAACCCAATCCCACTCTCATTAAATCTTAGTTTTGTTTGCTTGTTTGGGCACCTCTTGTTGTCCTCTTGGATGCACCTGGTGATAGCAGAACAAATATTGACAAGAAAAGCCTTCAGGTATAAAGGGGCTACATCTCAAATTAGGTAATTAGTCCTTTTATATATATATTTTTTTTTTTTAAATAAATTTATTTATTTATTTTTGGCTGTGTTGGGTCTTCGTTTCTGTGCGAGGGCTTTCTCCAGTTGCGGCGAGCGGGGACCACTCTTCATCGTGGTGCGCGGGCCTCTCACTGTCACGGCCTCTCCCGTTGCGGAGCACAGGCTCCAGACGCGCAGGCTCAGTAGTTGTGGCTCATGGGCTTAGCCGCTCCGCGGCATGTGGGATCTTCCCAGACCAGGGCTTGAACCCGTGTCCCCTGCATTGGCAGGCAGATTCTTAACCACTGCGCCACCAGGGAAGCCCAGTCCTTTTATATTTTTAATTCTTTCAGAAATTTGTGTCAACTTTTGAATTGTGAGATGCTTGATGATATTTTTATCTATGGAAAAATGAGATCTAATGCCCAGAGTTCAAGGTCAGGTAAGAGCTTAAAACCATATGCTACATTTGGACTTACGTTTTTATACTGAAATTAATGCAGATGATGCAAGTAAGAATTTAAATGGTCACGAAAAACATGACCTATGTCATGGCAGCATTCCATCTGAGGTCTCACAGTAGTTAAATCCCTTAGGATAGTCATGAGACAATCAAAGCCAGAGGACCAATGAAGCCAGTTGTTACAATTCAAAATAGCCAGTTTGCGAGAAATTAGAAGTTTTTGAACAGAGTTAGAAAATATAAAGAGGAACAAAACAGAGATGAAGACTATAATAACTGAAATGAAAAATACACTAGAAGAAATCAACAGTCTACCCTGTCTTTACATTCCAGATCAGTGAATGCAAAGACAGGGTAGTGGAAATCACTGAAGTTGAACAGAACAAAGAAAAAAGAATATAAATAAATGAGGACAGTTTAAGAGATGTCCAGCATACTAATATTCACATTATAGGAGTCACAGACGGAAAAGAGAGAGAAAGAAAGGGGCAGAGAACATATCTGAAGACATAATAGCAGAAAACATCCCTAACCTGGGAAAGGAAACACACATCTAGGTCCAGAGAGCACATAGAGTCCCAAACAGGATCAACCCAAACAGGACCACAGCAAGACACATTGTCATAAAAATGGCAAAACTTAAAGAGAGAATACTGGGGACTTCCCTGGTGGTCCAGTGGTAAAGAATCTGCCTTTCAACGCAGGGATCTTGGGTTCAAAACAAGTGAATAAACATTACAAAACAGAAACAAAGTCACAGATACAGAGAACAAACATGTGGTTGCCAGAGGGAGAGGGGGGTGGAAGAAGGAAAGAAATAGGTGGGGGAAATTAAGAGGTACAAATTTCCACTTGCAAAATAAATGAGTCACAGGTATGAAATGTACAGTGTGGGGAATATAATCAATACCTATGTGATATCTCTGGTGACATATCATAACTAGACTTATCGTGGAAATCATTTTGAAATAGATAGAAATACCCACTCACTATGTAATAGGAACTAACTGAGTGTTGTAGGTCAATTATACTTCAAAAAGAAACACACAAACTCATAGAAAAAGCGATCTGATTTGTGGTGGGGTGGGGAACGGATGAAGGCAGTCAAATGACACAAACTTCCAGTTATAAGCCAAATAAGTACTGGGGATGTAATGCACAACACGATAAATATAATTAACACAACTGTATGTTACATATGAAAGTTAAGAGAGTAAATCCTGAGAGTTCTCATCACACACAAAAGTTTTTTTCTATTTATTTATGTATCTATATGAGATGATGGATGTTCACTAAACTTGTGCTAATAATCTCGTGATGTATGTAAGTCAAAACATTATACTGTACACCTTAAACTTTTACGGTGTTGTATGTCAATTCTATCTCAATAAAACTGGGGGGAGGAAGGAAATGCTACATTTCTTTACGAGGTAGTCCAAAATAAAGGTGTCATTATCCCACCCAAATAAAATAAATAAATGAAAATAGCCCGTTTCCCTCTAGCACCTGACTATTAAAATGCACAAAGGAAAAGAATAGCAAGACCTCCATCAAGGAACGTACCAAGAGGCAGTTTCAAAACTTGCCATTTGCACAGAAGTGTCCTGGAGTCACGAGGGAAGATGGTGCCCAGGACAGCTCTTGAGAGTGACACCTTGAGCAGGAGCTGTAGGATTGGTTTCGGGAGCCTGGGCTGAAGCCTCGACAGCTGATGCTGAGGCCATTCAGGTCTCGGGACTGAGGTTAGAATGGGAGCGAGAGTGGTGGCTAAGCGTGGAGCCTGCGGCTTTGCTGGGCTTGGGGAACCGCAAAGAAAGGCTGTGTTTTTCTTCATCCGGAGGCAGGATGCTGAAACCATCGCTACTGCGTAAGAAGGAGGCGATTCCGATCACAGAGAAGATCTCAGGTGTCCAGGTTCCAAGAACCCTCTGCAGTGCTACCGCCCAAACCTGACTACCGTGGAAACGGTTTTTGGTCCGTCAGCAAAACTCTTCCTCAGGCTGGGGTCGTCCTACCAACAAGAAGCGTTGTGTGTGCCTGTGTAAATAAAGTGGCGATGCAGCATGGACACGGCTTCAGTTCCGCATGAGCCCCTCCCCGTCCCCAAGACCAGGGTGGACAAGGACACACGTTCTTTCCCAGCATCGAACCTGAAAAAACCGAAGGCAAGGACAACAGGCCACTAGATACGTTTCAGAAGGGTTATTTTAACAACACAAGCCAGTTCTGCTTGTGTTCCGGGTATTTTCTGGGTATGTTTGTGCTTCTGTCACAGACATGTGCTATAGGGTGCACACCTGTGTAGTATGTGTGTGTGTGCGTGTGTGTTTTCTACCTGGCAGTTCCATTGGAAGAAGCCCCATGAACAAAGGTAAGGCCTACCTGCTGCTTTTATTTTATTTTTCATTTTTATTCTTTTTACATCTTTACTGGAGTATAATTGCTTTACAATGGTGTGTTAGTTTCTGCTTTATAACAAAGTGAATCCGTTTTACATATACATATGTTCCCATACCTGCTGCTTTTATTTATTTTTATTTTTAAAATGAATTTATTTTATTTTTGGCTGTGCACAGGCTTTCTGTAGTTGCGGCACTTGTCATTGCAGTGGCTGCTCTTGTGGTGGAGCACGGGCTCTAGGTGTGCGGCCTTCAGTAGTTGTGGCACACAGGCTCAGTAGTTGTGGCTCACGGGCTTAGTTGCTCCGCGGCATGTGGGATCTTCCCGCAGGCAGACTCTTAACCACTGCGTCACCAGGGAAGCCCTACCTGCTTCTTTTAAATAAAGTGATTATCCTGGATCAGTGCTCAGGGACCACCACCTCCTGGCTTCAGGCAACACTCACCCAAGAGGCTCCCTTTCAGTGTTGAATTAGCTGGAACCAGGGTTCTCCCAAGGATGTTGAAGGTGACAAAATACACTTGAAGGCCACATCATCCGTCAGCTCTGAGCTGTGGAAGGAGCTATGATATGCTTTCCGCATCTTGGGGTGGGGGAGAGGGTGTGAGAAGAGCCCCATGCGGGCCTGGACAGTCTCCTCTTGTGTTACCTTCGCAGAGGTAGGCCCCTCCCCCTCCGCTAGCGTGGTTTCTGTCCCCAGGTGCCCTCCACAACAGGGAAGGCGGTGAACAGAACTGGGAGAGAAGCCGACGGTGCCCCGCTCCCTCTCCTCCACAAAGGCCTATGAGTAGTCACTGCAGAAGTGTCCCTTGGAGTCCTCCTTGTACCTGAGCTGGTCACCATGAATGGGCCTCAGGCCTGCTTTGAAACACACTGTTCTCCCATTCGAGACTCACACCACCCGTCTTGCACATCTAGGTGGTCCCAATGGGGCAGCGTGCGGGGAGCATGGGTGCTGGGGGAGAGGGTGGAAGAGAACAGGTGGGTCTGTGTAAACCCCTCACGGGCACCTGGCAAACTTCTGAGATGTGCATGGCCTATGATGGTGACTCAGGGCTGTTACTGCATGAAAGAAGGCCTCCTGGGCATTCGGTCTGAATGGAGTTGGCTTAGCCGTTTCTATCAAATTTACTAACCCCATGTGACACAGAGAACAAATATGCAGAGGACTCACAACTTTATTGAAAATACAAAACATGCCCTAAAACAGTGGGTCAAGGCCTCTACTTCTATTTAATATACTTTGCAGGCATTTGGGGAACTGCTCTTGGTGGTGAGGTATGCAGAATTTGAAACTGGCTCAAAGGCCCTTTGGAAAAAACTGTCCCAGACACAATTCAATAGAATGTCGCGGCAGCTGAAGGATCTCCAAAGGAAAGGAGGGACGCCATGCCACATGAAGGCACCTACAATGAAACACGAGTGGAAGACGACAGGGCGGAGGAGGCAACAGCAAAGGAGTAAAGGGTAGCATGGGTGGCACGGGTGGCACGCGTGGCACGGGTGGCACGGGTGGCACCTGTGGTATGGGTGGCATGGGCGCCCCGGGCAGCAGAGGCAGCTCCAGCGGCACTTGCTCCAGAAGAACGTGGACCCAATCCAGCTCCTGAAGCAGAATGGCACTGCAGGGTTCACACACGCTGACGACAGCAAGGGGGACCACGGACACGTGGGGCACATTTCTGAGCATTACTGTCCTCTGATGTCTCCGACACTTGGCCCTTCTACTCTTAAACCAAGCCTTCAAGCAGAGAGAAAAAGAGATTGATTAGTATATTGAGCATTTCAAGTCAGACATGAAAAATTGCAGCAGGGAGCTCTCGGTGCCTTGAAGATTTGAAAGTGCATCAGGAGAAGCTATTTCCTTCTTGCTAAAGTATCTTAGGATATGTAGCTGAAGGCGCTCCCTTCAGCCGCCCTCCCCCCCAAGAGCGAGCACCGACTATGTGCCAGGCTCTGGATTGGCATATGGCTTTGTCTCTCCCCTCCCACCTTTTCTATTATTTCCCCCACTCTTACACGCAGGTGGAGCTGACCAACTGCACTCTGTCCCTGCTGTTATTACTGTGCCTGGGAGGCCTGCGTCCTGACAACTGACCGTCAGCTCCAGCTGCCACTAATCCCTACTCATTGGGCAGGTGTCACCTTAGTTATGGGGGAAGTTGAGCATAGGAAAAAGCGGGTGCCTTTTAAAATCATACTGAGGGGAACGGTCCCCATTTTGAAAAACCCATCTTTGGTTACAGTAAATAATCAATAGGAGTGGGTTGGATTTTTAAACAAAAGCTTTCCCCAAGGATGACTAAAAAGGGTCATTCATCCTCTGGAACCTTGGGATGGTTATAAAGAAGGAGATGGTATTGTGAGGGAGGTTTGGTCATGGGGGGCCCAGGGACTTTGTGGCTTGTCTTGCTGGACACCGGCGGAACTGAAGCCCTGGACACTGCCTTAATATTAGACTATAGGGGTAACGAATGCTTAGACGAACTCACCCAAATTTACTAAAACTCTTAAAATCTTTGCCCAGACAAGAGTTTGAGGGGAAAGAGGCATACCATTGTCACCTCTGTCAATTCTGCACTCTCCAACCTGCCCCACCCTCCAAACCTTCCTGGGCTCAGGACCAGGTCAGCTCACTCCACTCTGGCTACAGTTACAGGGCCTTGGAGCAGAGCCTCTGGTGCCCAGCAAGGTTGCGCCCTCTAGGAGCTGCTAATCAACCAGGAGATCCCCATCCTGTCCCTTATGCTTAAGTCAAGAGGGTGCAACCTGCATTTTAGGAAGACAGCCGACAACCACGTGAGTGAGGGGTCACAAAACGGCTCCCCCCTAAATATCTGCCAACTATTAACAACTGAAAGTAAAACCTGTCCTGTGGACTCCACTGCTCCCTCAGCATCTCAGTTAATGGAATTGTGCCATATTTAGTATTTTTGGATGTTTCCACTCGGCAAATTTTACATGAGACCAAGGGCCTCCTCTCTCTGTCGCCCCATCTTCCCTCTCCCATCTTAGTATTTGGGTCCTTCTGCTGCATGAATATGTAGTCGAGAAAAGCCAGTGTAATAGAGCTCATTTTGGGGGGTTCGAGCGTACCAATGGTCAAATCTGCATAAATATAAGCAATGTGCAAAGCTGGCTATGTGAGGTTCAGGCTGACACTACTTCCATATTTCCAATACTGGTTTCATAAAACAGCTCCTACTGTCCTTGCAAACCAAGGGAGGGTGTCCATTAAATGTTTCTTTGGGACGCTCATGCTGTAGAGTTTGGAAATAGATGAAAACATTCTCCCGTCTTCTTCATTTGTTTCTTGTTGCTCCTTTTCCCTTCAGAACTCCATTAAGAGACCACTACATAAACCCAGGAGAAGCAAGCCACCAAAACTTCAGTTTCTCTTTTCCTCTGAGCTTGCTTTGCCTGCTTGAGAAAGCAGAGGCCTGCGCCTCCCAAGCCCTGGCCAGACCTGACTGTGAGCCCAGCCCGTGGCCTTAGGCCGCCAGCACTGCTTTCCAGACCCCACCACCAGCTCTGCAGCCCGTGTCCATCACTGCCCTCACACACACTCTCTGCAGCAAAGCTAGTGAACCCATCCAGATTCTTCTTTCCTTCCTTCCTTCTTTCTTCCTTTCTATCAATCTTGTATTTTAAAAAAATATTCCTCTTCCACAACAAGCGAAGCCACTGCACTGAGAAGACCGCGCACCACAACGAAGAGTAACCCCGGCTCTCCTCAACTAGAGAAGAGCCCACGCACAGCAACGAAGACCCAACGCAGCCAAATATAAATAAATAAATATATTAAATATATATATATATATTATATATATATATATATACTCCTTTGATACAACTTACTGTGTTCTATGGACAAATAATCAGCTTCTGTGCCATGAGCTACCAACTAGTAACCACTACCTGAATGAATGAGCAAGTATTTCAAATTAACACAGGTAAGCGACTAGCTGAGAGCCAACCACTGACCATCACAGACAAATTCTTCGAAACCAATCCCTCATAATAGTATGAAAACGGAAGAAAAAAATTCTTAGACATTAGAAATTGCTGAAAATAATATTCACTGATACATTCGGTAGTTTCATAATGTTGAATTTACGCAGTATCTCCAAGACACATATCGATAGTATCCAATTATTCTCAAACCCGTCCACCTTTTGAGGTCAGTGGAAATTTATTCAAATTTGTTCTTTTTGTTTGTTTTATTGTTTTATATGTTTAGACAAACTCCTAAAGGTTGCAAACCTTTCCCCCCCCCCATCATACTGCACAACCTACTATGTTAGCAATGTTTTCAGGCTGCACATCAAAAAATTTCAGAAAATTAAAATTTACAGCTGAAACTCTCTACACTGCTCTACCAAACACATAAAAACAACAGCAAGAGGACCAGGCACTTGGAATTTTAAGCTATTCGCCTCCCCATCAGTCTCACCTAAACTAAACATATATTAGTTGCTCACATGTTGTGTTCCGAGGTGAGTTATTCCCTTACCCAATTGCCTGAATACTTGTAAATTCACTCCTTATACAAAGAGCTTAGGCCTGGCTTTAAAACTTTTAAATAATTTAGTATACTTGAACCCTCTTCTAACCCAGCTATTTGGTGCATTAATTTGAATAACTGCCAAGTCAGAATCAGCCCCAACATGATTCCACAGAGACTTGTCCCCTAAGGGATACCAGTTTTGGAAGGAGTTTAACTTTACTGAAGATACATATATTCTGGCCCCAAAGCCCCAGAAGTCCAAACCTTATTTCCAAAACATCGACAAGTGTACAAAAACACACCAACTTGAGAATGTCTAGGACAAGGTATCCAATTCCTAAAGCAGGTTTTAGATTGGCTGCCCTGCCAAGTTGCTTTTTTCAGGTTTACTGACCCACACTCTGGCTTCAGTCACTCCCAGGCGTCTTGCAAGCTCCTTTCTGAGGGGAAAAATGTTGAAAATATTCAGCATTTGACATTATGGATGAAATGAAATATACAATGCACATTTCATTCTATGTTAAAATGTTTATTCAGAGAGTAACCAAGATGGTGACATAGGAAAAACCCCGAGCTTACCTCCTTCCATGGGTACACCAAAATTACAGCTATTTACAGAGCAACTTTTTTTTTTTTTTTTTTTTGCGGTACGCGGGCCTCTCACTGTTGTGGCCTCTCCCGTTGCGGAGCACAGGCTCCGGACGTGCAGGCTCAGCGGTCATGGTTCACGGGCCCAGCCGCTCCGCGGCATGTGGGATCTTCCCGGACCGCGGCACGAACCCGTGTCCCCTGCATCGGCAGGCGGACCCTCAACCACTGCGCCACCAGGGAAGCCTACAGAGCAGCTATTGATGAGAATGACCTGAAGACTAGCAGACAAGAGCTTCCACAACATCCACAACTCTCACCACTCTTATTATTCAACATAGTTTTGGAAGTCCTAGCCACGGCAATCGGAGAAGAAAGAGAAATAAAAGGAATACAAATTGGAATAGAAGAAGTAAAGCTGTCACTGTTTGCAGATGGCATGATACTATACATAGAGAATCCTACAGATGCCACCAGAATACTACTGGAGCTAACCAATGAATTTGGTAAAGTTTCAGGATACAAAATTAATGCACAGAAATCTCTTGCATTCTTATACTAATGATGAAAAATCTGAAAGAGAAATTAAGGAAACACTCCCATTTACCATGGCAACAAAAAGAATAAAATACCTAGGAATAAACCTACCTAGAGAGACAAAAGACCTGTATGCAGAAAACTATAAGACACTGATGAAAGAAATTAAAGATGATACCAACAGATGGAGAGATATACCATGTTCTTGGATTGGAAGAATCAACATTGTGAAAATGGCAATACTACCCAAAGCAATCTACAGATTCAATGCAATCCCTATCAAATTACCAATGGCGTGTTTTACAGAACTAGAACAAAAAAATCTTAAAATTTGTATGGAGACACAAAAGACCCCGAATATCCAAAGCAGTCTTGAGGGAAAAAAATGGAGCTGGAGGAATCAGACTCGCAGACTTCAGAATATACTGCAAAGCTACAGTAATCAAGACAATAGGGTACTGGCACAAAAACAGAAATACAGATCAATGGAACAGGATAGAAAGCCCAGACACAAACCCACGCACCTATGGTCAACTAATCTATGACAAAGGAGGCAGGGACGTACAATGGAGAAAAAGACAGTCTCTTCAATAAGTGGTGCTTGGAAAACTGGACAGCTCCATGTAAAAGAATGCAATTAGAACACTCCCTAACACCATACACAAATATAAACTCAAAATGGATTAGAAACCTAAATGTAAGACCGAGCACTATAAAACTCTTAGAGGAAAACATAGGAAGAACACTCTTTGAGATAAATTTCCGCAAGATCTTTTTTGTTCCACCTCCTAGAGTAATGAAAATAAAAACAAAAATAAACCAATGGGACCTAATGAAACTTAAAAGCTTTTGCATAACAAAGGAAACCATAAACACGGCCAAAAGACAATCCTCAGAATGGGAGAAAATATTTGCAAATGAAGCAAGTGACAAAGGATTAATCTCCAAAATTTACAAGCAGCTCATGCAGCTCAATAGCAAAAAAACAAACAACCCAATCCAAAAATGGGCAGAAGACCTAAATAGACATTTCTCCAAAGAAGACATACAGATGGCCAAGAAGCACATGACAAGCTGCTCAACAGCACTAATTATTAGAGAAACGCAAATCAAAACTACAATGAGGTATCACCGCACACCAGTTAGAATGGGCATCATCCGAAAATCTACAAACAACAATGCTGGAGAGGGTGTGGAGAAAAGGGAACCCTGTTGCCCTGTTGGTGGGAATGTAAATTGATACAGCCACTATGGAGAACAGTATGGAGCTTCCTTAGAAAACTAAAAATAGAATTACCATATGACCCAGCAATCCCACTACTGGGCATATACCCAGAGAAAACCGTAATTCAAAAAGGCACATGCACCCGAATGTTCATTGCTGCACTATTTACAATAGCCAGGTCATGGAAGCAACCTAAATGCCCATCGTCAGATGAATGGATAAAGAAGATGTGGTACATATGTACAATGGAATATTACTCAGCCATAAAAAGGAACAAAATTGGGTCATTTGTAGAGATGTGGGTGGATCTAGAGACTGTCATACAGAGTGAAGTAAGTCAGAAAGAGAAAAACAAATATCCTATATTAATGCATATATGTGGAACCTAGAAGAATGGTACAGATGAACCAGTTTGCAGGGCAGAAATAGAGACGCACATGTACAGAACAAACAAACATATGGAAACCAAGGGGGGACAGTGGGGTGGTGCTGGTGGTGGGATGAACTGGGAGACTGGGATTGACATATATACACTAATATGTATAAAATGGATAACTAATAAGAACCCACTGTATAAAAAAATAAATAAAATTCAAAAAAATAAATATATAAAAAAATAAAAACGGACATCACTAATCATCAGAGTAATGCAAACCACAACTACAATGAGATATCACCTTAGAATAGCTACCGTCCAAAAGACTACAGGGACTTCCCTGGTGGCGCAGTGGTTAAGAATCCACCTGCCAGTGCAGGGGACACGGGTTTGAGCCCTGGTCCAGGAAGATCCTACATGCCACAGAGCAACTAAGCCCGTGCACCACAACTACTGAGCCTGCGCTCTAGAGCCCTCGAGCCACAACTACTGAGCCCGTGTGCCACAGCTACTGAAGCCTGCGCACCTGCAGCCTGTGATCCACCACAAGAGAAGCCACCGCAATGAGAAGCCCATGCACCGCAACAAAGAGCAGCTCTGGCTCACCTGCAACTAGAGTAAGCTCGCGCACAGCATCGAAGACCCAATGCAGCCAAAACTTAGTAAATTAATTAATTCTTAAAAAGACTACAAATAACAAATATTGGTGAGGATGTGGAGAAAGGGGAATCCTTGTACACTGTTGGTGGGAATGTAAATTGGTGCAGCCACTGTGGCAAACAGTATGGAGGTTTCTCAAAAAACTAAAAATAGAACTACCATAGGACCCAGCAATTTCAATCCTGGGTATATATCTGAAAAAAACAAAAACACTAATTCAAAAAGATACATGCACCCCAATGTTCATAGCAGCATCATTTACAATAGCCAAGATATGGGAGCAACCTGAGTGTCCATCAATAGAGGAACGGATAAAGAAGATGTGGTATGTATATACAATGGAGGTTAAAAAGAATAAAACTTTGCCATTTGCAACAACATGGATGGACTTGGAGGGTATTATGCTTAGTGAAATAAGTAGGACAGAGAAAGACAAATGATCTCACTGATATGTGGAATCTAAAAATTAAAGCAAACTATTGAATACAACGAAAAAGAAACAGTCTCATAGATATAGAGAACAAACTAGTGGTTACCAGTGGGAAGATACAGGGGAGAAGGACGAGATAGGGGCAGTGGATTAATAGGTACAAACTACTATGTATAAAATAAATAAGCTACAAGGATATACTGTACAGCATGGGGAATATAGCCAATATTTTATAATAACTATAATGGAGTATAACCTTTAAAAATTGTGAATCACTATATTGTACACCTGAAACTTATATAATATTGTACATCAACTGTAACTCAATTAAAAACAAACCCGATAACCCTAAAGTCTCCACCAAAAAACTGCTACAA
This sequence comes from Stenella coeruleoalba, assembly GCF_951394435.1. Classification (NCBI taxonomy): domain Eukaryota; kingdom Metazoa; phylum Chordata; class Mammalia; order Artiodactyla; family Delphinidae; genus Stenella; species Stenella coeruleoalba. The sequence goes on along the minus strand of NC_137152.1, from coordinate 97,224,250 downwards.
CTAATAAGTGAATTCAGTAAAGTTTCAGGATTCAAATTAATATACAGAAATCTGCTGCTTTTCTCTACACTATAATACACTATACTCTCAGAGAGAAAGCAAGAAAACAATCCCATTTAAAATAGCTTCAAGGGCTTCCCTGGTGGCGCAGTAGTTAAGAATCCACCTGCCAATGCAGGGGCCACGGGTTCAAGCCCTGGTCTGGAAAGATCCCACATGCCGCGGAGCAACTAAGCCTGTGGGACACAACTACTGAGCCTGCGCTCTGGAGCCTGCGAGCCACAGCTACTGAGCCCGTGTGCCACAACTACTAAAGCCCGCGTGCCTAGAGCCTGTGCTCTGCAACAAGAGAAGCCACCGCAATGAGAAGGCCCCACTTGCCGCAACTAGAGAAAGCCCACGTGCAGCAACAAAGACCCAACGCAGCCAAAAATAAAAGTAATTAATTAATTAAATAAGTTCAAAATGGATGGAGGGCCTGAATGTAAGGCCAGAAGCTGTCGGGCTCTTAGAGGAAAGCATAGGCAGAACACTCTATGACATAAATCACAGCAAGATCCTTTTTGACCCACCTCCTAGAGAAATGGAAATAGAAACAAGGGTGAATAGAAACAAGTACCTTATACAGTACTGAATGTTAATTATATCATAATAAACTGGAAGAAAAAATATTTATCAGGCAGCTCTAGACATCCAAATCAAGGGGCATCTTGAGTTTGACACTTTTGAGAAAGGGAGAAATTGGGCTGATCCAATTATCACACCACAGCAAAAAGCAACCGAACTTGGAGTAATCGAGTTGAACAGAAAATCCTAAACCGAAGTTGATGCTAGTTGCCATCCCTTCTTGTTGAATCGTCTCCTACCGCCATCCAGGTTTCCACGATACGGTTTGCCTACAAACAGCCTCTCCAAACACTCCTCCTCTGTCTCTTGCAAGCTTCTTTTATTGTCTTTCAATATTCCCTAGCTCACTGAATATACCAGCAGCCATTCATTTGGGCAAATCAGAAATTTATACATTTTTCTTAAACATTTCCTTTTACCCCCGTGTTCAAATTACCATGAATTGCTATCAATTTTACCTGCTAAATATCTCTTTAATCTGTTCACTTCTCTCCATCGCCACTACCCTGGACCAACACACCATCACCTCTGGCCTTGCCTACTGAACAGCCTCCTAGGCTGTTCAGTCCTCCTAGGACTCCTAGGACTGAATCCCAGCTCTGCCACATTCCAGCTGTGCCATCTTGGGCAAGTCTCATCACTTCTCTGAGCTTCAGTTTTTTCACAGTTATAAGTGGGGATAATAACAGTGGCTACCACATTCACAAGGGGTTGTGAAGATTCAATGACAGTATGTAGAAAAACCCTTTAAAACAAGTGCTTAACACACAGTAAGCACAATGTAAATGATAGCTTTTTAAATTTTAGCCGCATTCACAGGTACTCAGCAACCCATTCATTCTCCACACAGAAGCTTGCTTTAGGGAACAATTCTGCCTCAGGCACAAACTTCAGGGGTAACTAAAAATTCAGTAATCGGGCTTCCCTGGTGGCGCAGGGGTTAAGAATCCACCTGCCGATGCAGGGGACACGGGTCCGAGCCCTGGTCCGGGAAGATCCCGCATGCCGCGGGGCAACTAAGCCCGTGTGTCACCACTACCGAGACTGCGCTCTAGAGCCCGCGAGCCACAACTACTGAGCCCACGTGCCACAACTACTACGGAAGCCCACCCGCCTAGAGCCCGCGCTCTGCAACAAGAGAAGCCACCACAGTGCGCGCACCGCAACTTAGGGTAGCCCCCGCTCGCCACAACTAGAGAAAGCCCGTGCCCAGAGCCCGAGAGCAGCAACAAAGACCCAATGCACCCATAAATAAATAAATTGATGGATTTTTTTAAAATTCAGTAATCAAGATAAAGGATGTTTTCATGTAGTGTTTAAACTAATGCAAATATAATCCATGAATAACTGATGATCAAAATTTCAGATAAAAGTAGACTCCAACTCTGCATTTGCTCCACCACGTCTCGGGCGACTCATTATTTATGTGAACCGGCGGCCCACAAAGCTCCCCAACGTGACTTACTCAAACACCGCACGGAAATATCGACCTCGATTCCCGCCAGGCAGAGTCCCCGCCCCCGTCCTAGGCCTCGAGTGTGCCGGAAGGGCGGGCCGCCGCCAGGCCCCGGGGCTTTCAGATCCGGAGCCGAGGAGAGGGACTCGCGAGAGCGCCGCCCACCACCCGCGCGGCAGCCCGCGCCACCCGAGACGCCTGCTTACCGCATGAGCACGTTGGGGTACTGAGTGCGCTGGAAAACGTGCTCCAGGTCCTGCACCTGCGCTTGCGTGAACCTGGCGCGGGGGCCCCGCCGCCGCCCTTCTGTGGCCTCGGGACCCTCGACGGCGGCCCGCGGGGGCTGCTCCTCGCCGCCCTGCTCTCCGCCTTCGCCGCCGCCCGCCTCGGCCTCGGCCTCGGCCTCGCGGCTTTCGCCGTCCGCGGGGCCGGCGGCTCCGACGCTGACCTCGCAGCCTTCCTTTCCTTCTCCTTCATCTCCCGCCTCTTTCCCATCCGCGGCTGCTCCCTGCTCCGGTTCGGACTGAACCTTCTGCTCCTCTCCCCCTTCTCCGGGAGGCGACATCTCCGCAGGCTTCACCTCTGCAAGGGAGGAAACCCAAAGAGAAAGATCAGGCCGTCGAGTGAGCCCGGCTCTGGGGAGGGCCTGCGTCCGAGGGGGGTCCTGCCGTTCGCCCCGCCCTGGGAAAGTACCTTTCCTGGAATCCGTTAAAGCGAGTGCCCCACCCGCCACTGACCTTTCGCTTCTTCCCTTTGCTCTTTGACCCCCAGCTTGAAGAAGGGGGCAACGGCTGCATCCGTGACGTCATAGGCATCGTGGCTGCTCTGCGGCTGACGCTCCATGTCCCGACTGCTGTCGAGGAGGCTGTGAGCTTCAGCAGAGGCTGCTCCGGATCTCCTGAGACCCCCGGCTCACGACTCAAGGCTAGAGCGGTGGCCCACGATCTGGCACGTTAAGGCTCCTCTGGAGGCTGGTCCGGTTTCAGAGATTCTGGTATGACGCCCGCTGTGGGTTTACCACAGCCTGCTGGGGGTTGGGTTAGCTGATGTGCGCATGCGGCAGGGCGTCGGCCGTCTAGGGGCCGTCTAAGGGGGCGCGGGCAGGGTGCGGAGGATGTTGCGCGCCGCCCAGGCGCTGGCAGGGAGCATGCGTGAGAGCAGAATTCCGGGTGGCAGGTTGCAACCTAGCTGACTAAGTACTCCGCACTTGGTCGGGCGCCTTCCCAGGGCAAGGGGCTGTGCCCGTTTTGTGGAGGGTAAGAGAGAGACCTCACCCAAGCTCCATAGACCTTGGAGAAGCGTTTGGGGACTATCTCTTGACCGAGCCCTCCATATCCGGCAGCCAGTACCAAGAAGGGAACAGTAATCAAAGTAATACGGTCGCCCCTCGGTATCCGCGGGCGATTGGTTCCAGGACCTGCCGCGGATACCAAAATCGGCGGATGCTCAAGTCCCAGAGTCGGCCCTCCGCATCTGCTGATGCGAAACCCATGGCTATGGAGGGCCGCCTGTATATTTATTGAAATTTTTTTAAAAAACACCAAAAACCTGTGTTTAAATGGACTTGCAAGTTCAAAAGCTGTGTATTTGAAGGGTCAACCGTATTATTACCTAGGAGTTTGCTTGCTCTGAATTTTTGCAATGAGGTTGAAGTCAGAGTCCGCCATACTCCCCGGGTCTCCAGGAGTAGGAGTTCAGGGCTGGGTTTTCTGAGCATGCCTGGTGCTCAGATGCACTATGCAAACAAAACAAAAGAAAGCGAAAGCCAGCGCCCCCCCCCCATTAGCCTATAGATTTTTAGTAATGAATCAACATCAGATTGCAGGTGTAGAAACCTGCACAGTGTTTCAAGCACTCAAGAATGCTTGCCGGGTACAGATTTCCTGCCTTTTTTCTTTTTCTTTTTTTTGGTCCTTGTTGCAGCTCTGGACTATGCTACATCTTTGTGCACAGCTCCTAAGCTCCTATTGCTTCTGGCTGTGGATCCTCTACAAAAGCATACATGTCCCTTGTGGTGGGCCCCTGTGGACATGGGTAAATTTACCCGCTTTCTTGCCGCTGCCTATCCCCCCATCTCATCTCCTCACGTTTTCTCGAAATATTCTCCTGAGCCCTTGCTGAGGAGTAAATAAATTTTATTTATTGTCAAATAAAAGAGGGCCAGGCCAGATTTACAGCTCTATGGTTTTTCCTTGGAGAAGTGTTTTATAGATGCCCCAAGACTTAATATCCTAAATATTGAAAATAGCTTATAATAATGGGCCCTATACTTGACAATGTACTTGATTTAGCCTGTGTTTCCTTGGACAACCATTTTCATCAACCCCATCGGGGATCAGAAGCCAAATCATTTTTGTGGACTCCTAAATATATCATGGGACCTAGTCCCCTCACCTACAGTGCCTAAGGGATAAGTGCCCCTGCCTCACGTCTGTGGAGGGTGGTCCAGAAACTAAAAAAGGTTTGTTGACCAATTCTCTTTCAAAAACTGGTAAGACATGGCAATATGAGTACCTCCTCCTGATTTTAACCAAGACATTTCCTCCTCAGGTTGGCCCTTGGTGAGTTCGGCAGGCCTGTCCCTCTCTTGGCTGGATACCCTGTACACAATTTTGGCTCCATATCAGTTATCACATGCGAGACCTATGAGGGTTTTTATCATGATTTGCATTAGACAAGCTAGGAGGTCTGTGACAGCTCAGGAGGTGTGTCCTTCCACATCTCAGATTTCCACAGTGAATTTGTGTTTTCTCAACTTTAGTCACCCATGTGACCCTTGACAAATGTTGCCCTACCTTGGCATCAGTCATGGTCATATTTATTTAAAAGTTTTACTTGACTTCACACTTTGAAAACCTTAAATACTGAACGGAGCTTCATCCTAAGCAGTAACAGCCATGAATCGTAGTCGATGTAGCAGATTTATGGGAGCAGGGGCCCTGGAGCCAGATTGCTGGCATCTAAATCCTGGCTTCGCTCAACGCTTGCTAGCTGGCTAAACTGTTAGGTTGCTTATTCTCACTTAGTCGTGGTTTCCACATCTGTAAAATGAGGCTAGCAATAGTAACTACCTCACCAGGTTATCGTGAGGATTAACTGAGATGGTGAAAACACAGTGTTACCAACGGCCATACCATGCTGTCTCACATTTCCAATTTTCATCAATTTTGTGGTTTATTTATTCACAAAGGTCCATGAGAGAAGAAAGATGATGGCTATTCTCTGGCAGTTGGCAATGAGGACAGAAAGTTTTCTTGTGAATATGTCGCTGCCATGTTTTTGTGTCCCTATACAGGCTTCAGTCAGGAATCCTCTGTTGGCTGCTCTGTTTACAAGGCCCTGCCTCAGGCAGTGTGGAGAGTGTCATGATTCCAGACGCAGCTATTGTGCCATGGGTTCTCACAGTCTGGGGAGAGAGATCAGCCCATGTGAGAGAAAGAAGCTGAAAATTCTGGAGACAGAGTGCCCAGCCCCACCGCCACTAACTTGCTGTGTGGCCAGAGCTAAATTAGCTGACCTCTCTGTGCCTCAGGTGCCACATCTGTAGGATGGGGATCATGATGGTACCTGCTGTACCGTGTTGTGAAATTTACATGAAGGAATACAAATAAGGCCCATGGTGAGGGCTCAGATAACTTTAGCTGATGCTAGAGTTAAGGGGTCGGGACTGACTGCGGTCATTCTGCACAGGGGCCTGCACTGTGACTGAGGATGCTGGACACGGAGTGTCGCCCCTGCCCCTGAGTGGATATGAGAGTCTGTGGAGTGGCACAGAGCTGTGCTTGCTCAGGCTGGTGACACCATGTGGGTACTCACTGTGCACCAGGGCCTGGCTAATCGATCTTATAGCCGTCCCCTGAGGAGGGGGCCATCACTCTCTTTAGTTCCTAAGGGAAGAAATGGAGGCTCGGAGAGGTCCAGTGACTTCCCTAAGGTTACATAGGTCAGTGGAAGAGGGCCAGGATTCAAACCGTTGAAGAGACTTTGTTCTTAGCAGCCTGTGGTAGAAGCAGATTTGGCTTTTTTTGCAGGGTGGTGGGGTTTCCCTTACACCTCACAGAATGAGTCAAATTTTGGTAAATGCTAAGCAGGCTGTGCATGGAACTTCAGTTCAGGGAGGTAGTATGAGCAGCCCCAGGAGTGATCAAGTGTAAAGCTTGGCTTAGGGAACACCAACCCAAACAGGATGGCCAGGAGAATGAATGCATATGAGGTGCTGACCTTGAGAGGGAGCTGGAGGGGGAGCCTGGAGACAACTCTGTACTGGGTGGGAACTGAAGTTTAAAAGTTAGGTTGGGGTCCAATTTATGGAAGGAGTTAGAATGTCTGCATTTGGGATCATGGAAAACTGTAAGAGTTTTGTGCCGGGGGAGTGCCTTAATGAAAGCAGTGTTTTAGGATGTGTTTATAGGAAGGGAATCTCTAGGCTGGCTCTTGGTTCAGTTCATTGCAGTTACTGGGCCTGCGGAACAAGGTACAGATCCGGAGGGCTTACTTGGAGGCCACAGCTGGCTGTCAGCGGGATTGGGAGTCCCCTTGAATTTGAATGTAAAGTTCCGTGTGTATGGTGGCATTAGAATAGTGTGTGCACTTTTCATCAGAAAAAGTGGGACACAATGCCCCTAACCACCCCCTCCCACCCAAAATAATAAGAAGAATAAATAATAACTAATGATAATAATCGGAAAGACCAAGGAATTGAGTAACGGAAGCAGTCTCTGGAGTTGCAGCATATGCATCTGGTTTTAGGGCACTTCTACTTTCCTGCTCATAGCAAGAGCTTTGGCCCTGAATTCTCACTACACGACACTGACAAGCCTTACTGTCCCTGAGCCTTAGTTTCCCGAACTATAAACAACTATTACTCTTACTACTACTATTTGCTAAAATAAAGATAATCATCTCACGGAATTCTTATGAAGTCAGAATGAAGTATGGAAAGATACTCTATTAACTTTAATTGTTATAAACATAAGGGGTGATTTATGTAATGGTTTATTTTTATTGAAGTATAGTTGAATTATAATGCTTTGTTGATTACTGCTGTACAGCAGAGTGACTCAGTTATACATATATATATATATATATATATATACACACACATTCTTTTCCATTATGGTTTATCATAGGATATTGAATATAGTTCCCTGTGCTATACAGTAGGACCTTGTTGTTTATCCATTTTATATATACTAGCTTGCATCTGCTAATCCCAAACTCCCAATCCATCCCTGTCCCACCCCACCTTCCCCCTTGGCAACCACCGGTTTTTTTTTTTTTTTAATGTTTAATTTTATTTATTTTTGGCTGAGTTGGGTTTTCGTTGCTGCACACGGGCTTTCTCCAGTTGCCGTGAGCGGGGGCTACTCTTCGTTGTGGTGCACGGGCTTCTCACTGCGGTGGATTTTCTTGTTGTGGAGCATGGGCTCTAGGCATGCGGGCTTCAGTAGTTGTGGCACGCGGGCTCTAGAGCGCAGGCTCGGTCGTTGTGGCGCAGGGGCTTATTTTCTCCGCGGCATGTGGGATCTTCCTGGACCAGGGCTTGAACCCGTGACCCCTGCACTGGCAGGCAGATTCTTAACCACCGTGCCACCAGGGAAGCCCAAGCTATTTGCTTTTACTCTACTCGATGGTAAAAGAAATGCGATGTGCTAATTCCTGTCAACACTCATGTTTTTCAAGTTCTAGCTCAATCCCCATCTCTTGGAGGAAGCCACAGTACTGTCATCTTCTGAGCTCTTACTGCTCTTGAAATGGGACCAATTCATTGGATCCCTATCACACATTGCTTGCATTGCGAGTCAGTCTTAAATGTATGGAAGCATGAATGGTGTATGTATGTGTGTGTGTGTGTCCATGGGCGAATGTAATATGTATGTATACGTATGTGTATTTTGTGACTTCTCAGTTACGGTGTAATCTGGCACTTGACACACTTCTTAGCATTCCCCACGCAGTACCCCAGAGCAGTGCTGTGTACGTAGCAGGCATTCAGTAAGGACTTGTTGATTGGTTGAAAGTGAATATAGAAGAAGGGTGGATGGCCTTGACTAAGGCCACTGAGCCTGGGGACTTTTACTAGCTGAGCTTGTCCAGTGTTGGCTCCATTCTCTTATTTTCCTCCCAGCCCATCTGGCAGTCCTGAGCGACAGACTCTGAGGTAGCAAAGATCTTCCCAGAAAGCCTCTAGCACTTAGCTGGTGGCCTTCCATGGGGGTGGAGAAACAGATCAGCAACGTGCTCTCCTCTGTGTCTGAAGCACTGTGTGTGGAGCTGCCCTGGAAGTCTGAATTGCGAAGGCTCTTCTCTCCTGTTTCTCTCTCCTTCTTCATAGTTATCATCCTTTTCCTCCCTATCATTAGTGTGTGTATGTGTCTGTGTGTGTGTATAATTTTTTAATTCATTGTCCATGTACTATAAATGAGGGCCAAAGAAAGACATAAGCAAGTCATGGAGAGAAAGAAAATACATGAGTTAAAGTCACATATATTCTGGAACAAGACAAATGCCACAGGTGAGTAACAAAGCAATAATATGGGAGTTCAAAGAAGGTAGATGTTACTTTCAATACAAACCTGGAAGCATACTTGAAGAAGTGGACTTAAAGATGACTCAGGTGTGCGTGGGAGTTCTTCTTTGCCTTCCCCAAAGAAACACTCAAGAACAAAAGTAACAGATTATCATTGTAATTTACATGGAGATGATGAAGAAAGCAAAACTAAAACAAATTAAACTGAACTATAACCTTGTCTAACATGCAAGGGTGATAATGAAAACTACCTTTTCAGTTTCTTATCCTATAATTTCTTTTACAAGTACTATATTCCACATACTGTAGATAGTGTGCAGAGTCCTGCTCTTTGTGTAATTTGAATTCATGCTAGATTATCTTGGCACTCAAAGGTTTAATTTCTAGGACACCAAAACTTCACAGACAGTAACTATACCCACCACTTAGCTCAATAGCTGATGGCGTGCAGGGGCAAAGCCTTTGTAGCCTGGTTTCCCAGGCCCTGGGCAGCAATTACATAAATGTTGATGCAAATGAATATGAAGAAGGCATACAGACAATGAACTTAAAATGTTTGTACACCTTTTAAGGACCTATTCTTTTTTTTTTTTTTTGCCTTGTACACTTTTTTTAACGTTTTTATTGGAGTATAATTGCTTTACAATGGTGTGTTAGTTTCTGCTTTATGACGAAGCGAATCAGTTATACATATACATATATCCCCATATCTCCTCCCTCTCGCATCTCCCTCCCTCCCACCCTCCCTACCCCACCCCTCCAGGTGGTCACAAAGCACCCAGCTGATCTCCGTGTGCTATGCGGCTGCTTCGCACTAGCTATCTATTTTACATTTGGTAGTGTGTATATGTCCATGCCACTCTCTCGCTTGGTCCCAGCTTACCCTTCCCCCTCCCCGTATCCTCAAGTCCATTCTCTAGTAGGTCTGCATCTTTAGTCCCGTAAGAACCTATTCTTGAGGAATTGACTTCATATGTGCTTGAGTAGATGGATAGAGATCCATAATCAAATATATGTATATAGGTATAGTTTACACAAAGGTGTATACGTATATATACAAACAGATATACATATGTGTGTGTATATATATACATATATGTGTGTGTGTATATATGTATACATATATCTATATATCTCTTTGTTTAGACTCTACCTATATATATATTATTTACTGTAACCAAAGATGGGTTTTTCAAAATGGGGACCGTTCCCCTCAGTATGATTTTAAAAGGCACCCACTTTTTCCTATGCTCAACTTCCCCCATAACTAAGGTGACACCTGCCCAATGAGTAGGGATTAGTGGCAGCTGGAGCTGACGGTCAGTTGTCAGGACGCAGACCTCCCAGGCACAGTAATAACAGCAGGGACAGAGTGCAGTTGGTCAGCTCCACCTGCGTGTAAGAGTGGGGGAAATAATAGAAAAGGTGGGAGGGGAGAGACAAAGCCATATGCCAATCCAGAGCCTGGCACATAGTCGGTGCTTGCTCTTGGGGGGGAGGGCGGCTGAAGGGAGCGCCTTCAGCTACATATCCTAAGATACTTTAGCAAGAAGGAAATAGCTTCTCCTGATGCACTTTCAAATCTTCAAGGCACCGAGAGCTCCCTGCTGCAATTTTTCATGTCTGACATGAAATGCTCAATATACTAATCAATCCCTTCTTCTCTCTGCTTGAAGGTTTGGTTTAGGAGTAGAAGGGCCAAGTGTCGGAGACATCAGAGGGCAGTAATGCTCAGAAACGTGCCCCACGTGCCCCCGGTCCTCCCTGCTGTCGTCAGCGTGTGTCGACCCTGCCGTGCCATTCTGCTTCAGGAGCTGGATTGGGTCCACGTTTTTCTGGAGCAAGTGCCACTGGAGCTGCCTCTGCTGCCCATGCCGCCCATGCCACCCAACCTGCCCGTGCCACCCATGCCGCCCATGCCGCCCGTCCCACCCATGCCCCCCATGCCACCCAACCTTCCCGTGCCGCCTGAGCCACCCGTGCCACCCATGCCGCCCGTGCCACCTAACCTGCCCGTGCCACCCGTGCCACCTGAGCCACCTGTGTCACCCTTGCCACCCTTTCCTCCTATGCTGTTGCCACCTCCGCCCTGTCATCTTCCACACGTGCTTCACTGTTGGTGCCCTCATGTGGCATCGCGTCGTTCCTTTCCATTGGAGATCCTTCAGCTGCCCCGACTTTCTATTGAATTGTGTCTGTGACGGTTTTTTCCAAAGGGCCTTTGAGCCAGTTTCAAATTCTGCATACCTCACCACCAAGAACAGTTCCCCAAATGCCTGCCAAGTATATTAAATAGAAGTAGAGGCCTTGACCCACTGTTTTAGGGCATGTTTTGTATTTTCAATAAAGTTGTGAGTTCTCTGCATATTTGTTCTCTGTGTCACATGGGGTTAGTAAATTTGATGGAAATGGCTAAGCCAACTCCATTCAGACCGAATGCCCAGGAGGCCTCCTTTCATGCAGTAACAGCCCTGAGTCACCATCATAGGCCATGCACATCTCAGAAGTTTGCCAGGTGCCCGTGAGGGGTTTACACAGACCCACCTGTTCTCTTCCACCCTCTCCCCCAGCACCCATGCTCCCCGCACGCTGCCCCATTGGGACCACCTAGATGTGCAAGACGGGTGGTGTGAGTCTCGAATGGGAGAGCAGTGTGTTTCAAAGCAGGCCTGAGGCCCATTCATGGTGACCAGCTCAGGTACAAGGAGGACTCCAAGGGACACTTCTGCAGTGACTACTCATAGGGCTCTATGGAGGAGAGGGAGCAGGGCACCGTCGGCTTCTCTCCCAGTTCTGTTCACCGCCTTCCCTGTTGTGGAGGGCACCTGGGGACAGAAACCACGCTAGCGGAGGGGGAGGGGCCTACCTCTGCGAAGGTAACACAAGAGGAGACTGTCCAGGCCCGCATGCGGCTCTTCTCACCCCCTCTCCCCCACCCCCAGATGCGGAAAGCATATCATAGCTCCTTCCGCAGCTCAGAGCTGACGGATGATGTGGCCTTCAAGTGTATTTTGTCACCTTCAACATCCTTGGGAGAACTCTGGTTCCAGCTAATTCAACACTGAAAGGGAACCTCTTGGGTGAGTGTTGCCTGAAGCCAAGAGGTGGTGGTCCCTGAGCACTGATCCAGGATAATCACTTTATTTAAAAGAAGCAGGTAGGGCTTCCTTGATGACGCAGTGGTTAAGAGTCTGCCTGTGGGAAGATCCCACATGCCGCGGAGCAACTAAGCCCGTGCGCCACAACTACTGAGCCTGTGTGCCACAACTACTGAAGGCCGCACACCTAGAGCCCGTGCTCCACCACAAGAGAAGCCACTGCAAAGAGAAGCGCCGCAACTACAGAAAGCCCGTGCAAGCCACAAAGACCCAACACAGCCAATAATAAAATAAATTCATTTTAAAAATAAAAATAAATAAAAGCAGCAGGTATGGGAACATATATATATGAAAAACGGATTCACTTTGTTATAAAGCAGAAACTAACACACCATTGTAAGGCAATTATACTCCAATAAAGATGTTAAAAAAATAAAAATGAAAAATAAAATAAGAGCAGCAGGTAGACCTTACGTTTGTTCACGGGGCCTTCTTCCAATGGAACTGCCAGGTAGAAAACACACACATACACACACACACATACTACACAGGTGTGCACCCTATAGCACATGTCTGTGACAGAAGCACAGACATACCCGGAAAATACCCGGAACACAAGCAGAATTGGCTTGTGTTGTTAAAATAACCCTTCTGAAACGTATCTAGTGGCCTGTTGTCCTTGCCTTTGGTTATTTCAAGTTCGATGCTGAGAAAGAACGTGTGTCCTTGTAGCTGACTTTGGGACCTGCTGGGTGGGAAGACTTGCCGTGTTGCCTTCAGATGTTGTCTCTTTACCTGATGCTTCAGATGCTTTAGCAGCCTTTTCAAGCTGTCCCTCACTCTGGGCTGCCTTTTCTAAGTCCTTGGGATAGTTAAGCTGGTATTCCAGATAGCTTATGTTCCTGGTCTGTTGATCCAGGAACGTTTTCATGAAGCGTGAGAGTTTGGTTTCTGTATTTTTAGAAGCCGAGGCCTTCAGGTGTTGCAGGAGGTTGTTTAATGCGTTCTCCAACTGCGGAGCAGACTCTACGGCTTGTTTGCCAGTTCCCTTGTGTTGTGTGGCCATTTTAACAATATTATAAGTGTCTGCTTATTTAGGCTATATTTACACCAGTTGGATAGGTACCTTTGAGCTAACGGGTCCCGGTCTGCTGTGAAGAAGTAAACAATATAGAAGCAATATACAGAGTTTATCTTTGGCTCACTTGTATTACACCATAAAGAATCATGTAACATTATGCTCTATCTAGAAATAGATTATAGCTAGTTAGGAGAAATGATAGTATCATTTTAATTCCTAACAGTAACCACGCGTTGTAGGTACTTGTGTGATGATTAAATCATGAGTACAAGCAGCCACCTGCAAATCTGTTTTGGCTCCTTACAAAGTGATAGCTTAGATTTGTTTGTGGCCCACTATCTACAAAGTGTATTCGAGAAGCTGAATTAGCTTTTTTTTATTACATAATTAATTCATCAGTACATCTTATTTCAAAAGTTTGATAATACACAGAAAAACCCCAAAGTTCCACTTCTCCAAACCCCAACACCCAGAAGAGGCAGAGGCAAGCCTGCAATCCTACCCTTGGTTTTCTGCTCCCCTACTGATTTAAGCAAGTGAGTGTTTTGTTTTGGTTTGGTTTCGTTTTCTGGCCACACCGTGCAGCTTGCGGGATCTTAGTTTCCCGACCAGGGATTGATCCAGGGCCCCTGGCAGTGAAAGCCCGAGTCCTAACCACTGGACCGCCAGGGAATTCCCAGCAAATGGCTTTAAACACCTGAGACTCAACTTCCTCATCTGTGGAGCGAGAAAAATAGTTTCTATCGCATGTTGGCTATTTTATAAAAAGGACTTGACTTTATTGTTCTCTGACTCACTGAAGGTACTTTATATAATGATCCAGATGATTATCGCTTGACCCTAGTCTCCTGGGTGTAGGGTACAGTTCTTTCATTTAAAGTGGTATGTTATCAGAAAATGAAAAATTATACATCCATATTATTCTTTTAACATTAGTGATTATAAAATCAAGTCCAGTTTATTGATCTAGTAAGAGAAATCTGAGATTTGAAAGCACTTTCTTCTCTTCCTTTTAGAATGATTTGGCTTGGTTTGCTTTTAAGCTTAAATATTTTATTAGACTTTTTACATGTATATTTTGTAACTTTGTAAATCCCCAGGGCCCCGTTCTTTTGTCACCTATAAATCTTAACATATAATGGCACATAGAGAAAAAAAGAATGAGGTACTAACACCTCCTACAGTGTGGGTGAACCTCAAAAGCATTATGCCAAGTGAAAGAAGCTGGCAGCAAAGGTCACATATTGTATGATTCCACGAGTATTAAATATCCAGAGTGGGCAAATCCAGAGACAGAAAGCAGATTAGTGGTTGCCAGGGGCTGGAGGAGGGAGGACTGGGGAATGACTGCTGAATAAATAGGGGTGTCATTTTGGGGTGATGAATACGTTTGTCTGCTTTTATGTGGCTGCACCAGGTCTTAGTTGCGGCATGCGGGATCTTTGCTGCCGCGTGTAGGATCTTTAATTGGGGCATGTGGGATCTAGTTCCCTGACCAGAGATTGAACCCAGGCCCCCTGCATTAGAGTGCAGAGGCTTAACCGCTGGACCACCAGGGAAGTCCCGATGAATATGTTTTGAAACTAGATGGTGGCAGAACATTGTGAATGTTCTAAATGCCACTGAACCATACACTTTAAAATGGGTAATTATATATTATTTGAATTTTACCACAATTTTAAAAAATGATATAAGAGGAAAATAATTGTTGTGGATAGACTGTGATAAAGGGTATGAGTGGAATAAGACGTGGGACAAGGCGTCAATTTGACTGTCCTAAGCCTCTTTTAGGTATTGGTGTTCCCCTAACCCAATCCCACTCTCATTAAATCTTAGTTTTGTTTGCTTGTTTGGGCACCTCTTGTTGTCCTCTTGGATGCACCTGGTGATAGCAGAACAAATATTGACAAGAAAAGCCTTCAGGTATAAAGGGGCTACATCTAAAATTAGGTAATTAGTCCTTTTATATTTTTAATTCTTTCAGAAATTTGTGTCAACTTTTGAATTGTGAGATGCTTGATGATATTTTTATCTATGGAAAAATGAGATCTAATGCCCAGAGTTCAAGGTCAGGTGAGAGCTTAAAACCATATGCTACATTTGGACTTACGTTTTTATACTGAAATTAATGCAGATGATGCAAGTAAGAATTTAAATGGGCACGAAAAACGTGACCTATGTCATGGCAGCATTCCATCTGAGGTCTCACAGTAGTTAAATCCCTTAGGATAGTCATGAGACAATCAAAGCCAGAGGACCAATGAAGCCAGTTGTTACAATTCAAAATAGCCAGTTTGCGAGAAATTAGAAGTTTTTGAACAGAGTTAGAAAATATAAAGAGGAACAAAACAGAGATGAAGACTATAATAACTGAAATGAAAAATACACTAGAAGAAATCAACAGTCTACCCTGTCTTTACATTCCAGATCAGTGAATGCAAAGACAGGGTAGTGGAAATCACTGACTGAACAGAACAAAGAAAAAAGAATAAAAATAAATGAGGACAGTTTAAGAGATGTCCAGCATACTAATATTCACATTATAGGAGTCACAGACGGAAAAGAGAGAGAAAGATAGGGGCAGAGAACATATCTGAAGACATAATAGCAGAAAACATCCCTAACCTGGGAAAGGAAACACACATCTAGGTCCAGAGAGCACATAGAGTCCCAAACAGGACCACAGCAAGACACATTGTCATAAAAATGGCAAAACTTAAAGATAAAGAGAGAATACTGGGGACTTCCCTGGTGGTCCAGTGGTAAAGAATCTGCCTTTCAACGCAGGGATCTTGGGTTCAAAACAAGTGAATAAACATTACAAAACAGAAACAAAGTCACAGATACAGAGAACAAACATGTGGTTGCCAGAGGGAGAGGGGGGTGGAAGAAGGAAAGAAATAGGTGGGGGAAATTAAGAGGTACAAATTTCCACTTGCAAAATAAATGAGTCACAGGTATGAAATGTACAGTGTGGGGAATATAATCAATACCTATGTGATATCTCTGGTGACATATCATAACTAGACTTATCGTGGAAATCATTTTGAAATAGATAGAAATACCCACTCACTATGTAATAGGAACTAACTGAGTGTTGTAGGTCAATTATACTTCAAAAAGAAACACACAAACTCATAGAAAAAGAGAACTGATTTGTGGTGGGGTGGGGAACGGATGAAGGCAGTCAAATGACACAAACTTCCAGTTATAAGCCAAATAAGTACTGGGGATGTAATGCACAACACGATAAATATAATTAACACAACTGTATGTTACACATGAAAATTAAGAGAGTAAATCCTGAGAGTTCTCATCACACACAAAAGTTTTTTTCTATTTATTTATGTATCTATATGAGATGATGGATGTTCACTAAACTTGTGCAAATAATCTCATGATGTATGTAAGTCAAATCATTATACTGTACACCTTAAACTTTTAGTGTTGTATGTCAATTCTATCTCAATAAAACTGGGGGGAGGAAGGAAATGCTACATTTCTTTACGAGGTAATCCAAAATAAAGGTGTCATTATCCCACCCAAATAAAAGAAATAAATGAAAACAGCCAGCTTCCCTCTAGCATCTGACTATTAAAATGCACAAAGGAAAAGAATAGCAAGACCTCCATCAAGGAACGTACCAAGAGGCAGTTTCAAAACTTGCCATTTGCACAGAAGTGTCCTGGAGTCACGAGGGAAGATGGTGCCCAGGACAGCTCTTGAGAGTGACACCTTGAGCAGGAGCTGTAGGATTGGTTTCGGGAGCCTGGGCTGAAGCCTCGACAGCTGATGGCTGAGGCCATTCAGGTCTCGGGACTGAGGTTAGAATGGAAGCGAGAGTGGTGGCTAAGCGTGGAGCCTGCGGCTTTGCTGGGCTTGGGGAACCGCAAAGAAAGGCTGTGTTTTCTCCATCCGGAGGCAGGATGCTGAAACCATCGCTACTGCGTAAGAAGGAGGCGATTCCGATCTCAGAGAAGATCTCAGGTGTCCAGGTTCCAAGAACCCTCTGCAGTGCTACCGCCCAAACCTGACTACCGTGGAAACGGTTTTTGGTCCGTCAGCAAAACTCTTCCTCAGGCTGGGGTCGTCCTACCAACAAGAAGCGTTGTGTGTGCCTGTGTAAATAAAGTGGCGATGCAGCATGGACACGGCTTCAGTTCCGCATGAGCCCCTCCCCGTCCCCAAGACCAGGGTGGACAAGGACACACGTTCTTTCCCAGCATCGAACTTGAAATAACCGAAGGCAAGGACAACAGGCCACTAGATACGTTTCAGAAGGGTTATTTTAACAACACAAGCCAATTCTGCTTGTGTTCCGGGTATTTTCCGGGTATGTCTGTGCTTCTGTCACAGACATGTGCTATAGGGTGCACGCCTGTGTAGTATGTGTGTGTGTGCGTGTGTGTTTTCTACCTGGCAGTTCCATTGGAAGAAGGCCCCATGAACAAAGGTAAGGTGTGCCTGTTGCTTTCATTTTATTTATTTATTTCCTTTTTTTTAACATCTTTATTGGAGTATAATTGCTTTACAATGGTGTGTTAGTTTCTCCTTCATAACAAAGTGAATCCTTTTTTCATATACATATGTTCCCATACCTGCTGCTTTTATTTATTTTTATTTTTAAAATGAATTTATTTTATCATTGGCTGTGTTGGGTCTTTGTGGCTTGCACGGGCTTTCTGTAGTTGCGGCGCTTCTCATTGCAGTGGCTGCTCTTGTGGTGGAGCACGGGCTCTAGGTGTGCGGCCTTCAGTAGTTGTGGCACACAGGCTCAGTAGTTGTGGCTCTTGGGCTTAGTTGCTCCGTGGCATGTGGGATCTTCCCGCAGGCAGACTCTTAACCACTGCGTCACCAGGGAAGCCCTACCTGCTTCTTTTAAATAAAGTGATTATCCTGGATCAGTGCTCAGGGACCACCACCTCCTGGCTTCAGGCAACACTCACCCAAGAGGTTCCCTTTCAGTGTTGAATTAGCTGGAACCAGAGTTCTCCCAAGGATGTTGAAGGTGACAAAATACACTTGAAGGCCACATCATCCGTCAGCTCTGAGCTGCGGAAGGAGCTATGATATGCTTTCCGCATCTGGGGGTGGGGGAGAGGGGGTGAGAAGAGCCGCATGCGGGCCTGGACAGTCTCCTCTTGTGTTACCTTCGCAGAGGTAGGCCCCTCCCCCTCCGCTAGCATGGTTTCTGTCCCCAGGTGCCCTCCACAACAGGGAAGGCGGTGAACAGAACTGGGAGACAAGCCGACGGTGCCCCGCTCCCTCTCCTCCATAGAGCCCTATGAGTAGTCACTGCAGAAGTGTCCCTTGGAGTCCTCCTTGTACCTGAGCTGGTCACCATGAATGGGCCTCAGGCCTGCTTTGAAACACACTGCTCTCCCATTCGAGACTCACACCACCCGTCTTGCACATCTAGGTGGTCCCAATGGGGCAGCGTGCGGGGAGCATGGGTGCTGGGGGAGAGGGTGGAAGAGAACAGGTGGGTCTGTGTAAACCCCTCACGGGCACCTGGCAAACTTCTGAGATGTGCATGGCCTATGATGGTGACTCAGGGCTGTTACTGCATGAAAGGAGGCCTCCTGGGCATTCGGTCTGAATGGAGTTGGCTTAGCCATTTCCATCAAATTTACTAACCCCATGTGACACAGAGAACAAATATGCAGAGAACACACAACTTTATTGAAAATACAAAACATGCCCTAAAACAGTGGGTCAAGGCCTCTACTTCTATTTAATATACTTGGCAGGCATTTGGGGAACTGTTCTTGGTGGTGAGGTATGCAGAATTTGAAACTGGCTCAAAGGCCCTTTGGAAAAAACCGTCACAGACACAATTCAATAGAAAGTCGGGGCAGCTGAAGGATCTCCAATGGAAAGGAACGACGCGATGCCACATGAGGGCACCAACAGTGAAGCACGTGTGGAAGATGACAGGGCGGAGGTGGCAACAGCATAGGAGGAAAGGGTGGCAAGGGTGGCACAGGTGGCTCAGGTGGCACGGGTGGCACGGGCAGGTTAGGTGGCACGGGTGGCATGGGTGGCACGGGTGGCTCAGGCGGCACGGGAAGGTTGGGTGGCATGGGGGGCATGGGTGGGACGGGCGGCATGGGCGGCATGGGTGGCACGGGCAGGTTGGGTGGCATGGGCGGCATGGGCAGCAGAGGCAGCTCCAGTGGCACTTGCTCCAGAAAAACGTGGACCCAATCCAGCTCCTGAAGCAGAATGGCACGGCAGGGTCGACACACGCTGACGACAGCAGGGAGGACCGGGGGCACGTGGGGCACGTTTCTGAGCATTACTGCCCTCTGATGTCTCCGACACTTGGCCCTTCTACTCCTAAACCAAACCTTCAAGCAGAGAGAAGAAGGGATTGATTAGTATATTGAGCATTTCATGTCAGACATGAAAAATTGCAGCAGGGAGCTCTCGGTGCCTTGAAGATTTGAAAGTGCATCAGGAGAAGCTATTTCCTTCTTGCTAAAGTATCTTAGGATATGTAGCTGAAGGCGCTCCCTTCAGCCGCCCTCCCCCCCAAGAGCGAGCACCGACTATGTGCCAGGCTCTGGATTGGCATATGGCTTTGTCTCTCCCCTCCCACCTTTTCTATTATTTCCCCCACTCTTACACGCAGGTGGAGCTGACCAACTGCACTCTGTCCCTGCTGTTATTACTGTGCCTGGGAGGTCTGCGTCCTGACAACTGACTGTCAGCTCCAGCTGCCACTAATCCCTACTCATTGGGCAGGTGTCACCTTAGTTATGGGGGAAGTTGAGCATAGGAAAAAGTGGGTGCCTTTTAAAATCATACTGAGGGGAACGGTCCCCATTTTGAAAAACCCATCTTTGGTTACAGTAAATAATCAATAGGAGTGGGTTGGATTTTTAAACAAAAGCTTTCCCCAAGGATGACTGAAAAGGGTCATTCATCCTCTGGAGCCTTGGGATGGTTATAAAGAAGGAGATGGTATTGTGAGGGAGGTTTGGTCATGGGGGGCCCAGGGACTTTGTGGCTTGTCTTGCTGGACACCGGCGGAACTGAAGCCCTGGACACTGCCTTAATATTAGACTATAGGGGTAACGAATGCTTAGACGAACTCACCCAAATTTACTAAAACTCTTAAAATCTTTGCCCAGACAAGAGTTTGGGGGGAAAGAGGCATACCATTGTCACCTCTGTCAATTCTGCACTCTCCAACCTGCCCCACCCTCCAAACCTTCCTGGGCTCAGGACCAGGTCAGCTCACTCCGCTCTGGCTACAGTTGCAGGGCCTTGGAGCAGAGCCTCTGGTGCCCAGCAAGGTTGCGCCCTCTAGGAGCTGCTAATCAACCAGGAGATCCCCATCCTGTCCCTTATGCTTAAGTCAAGAGGGTGCAACCTGCATTTTAGGAAGACAGCCGACAACCACGTGAGTGAGGGGTCACAAAACGGCTCCCCCCTAAATATCTGCCAACTATTAACAACTGAAAGTAAAACCTGTCCTGTGGACTCCACTGCTCCCTCAGCATCTCAGTTAATGGAATTGCGCCATATTTAGTATTTTTGGATGTTTCCACTCGGCAAATTTTACATGAGACCAAGGGCCTCCTCTCTCTGTCGCCCCATCTTCCCTCTCCCATCTTAGTATTTGGGTCCTTCTGCTGCATGAATATGTAGTCGAGAAAAGCCAGTGTAATAGAGCTCATTTTGGGGGGTTCGAGCGTACCAATGGTCAAATCTGCATAAATATAAGCAATGTGCAAAGCTGGCTATGTGAGGTTCAGGCTGACACTACTTCCATATTTCCAATACTGGTTTCATAAAACAGCTCCTACTGTCCTTGCAAACCAAGGGAGGGTGTCCATTAAATGTTTCTTTGGGACGCTCATGCTGTAGAGTTTGGAAATAGATGAAAACATTCTCCCGTCTTCTTCATTTGTTTCTTGTTGCTCCTTTTCCCTTCAGAACTCCATTAAGAGACCACTACGTAAACCCAGGAGAAGCAAGCCACCAAAACTTCAGTTTCTCTTTTCCTCTGAGCTTGCTTTGCCTGCTTGAGAAAGCAGAGGCCTGCGCCTCCCAAGCCCTGGCCAGACCTGACTGTGAGCCCAGCCCGTGGCCTTAGGCCGCCAGCACTGCTTTCCAGACCCCACCACCAGCTCTGCAGCCCGTGTCCATCACTGCCCTCACACACGCTCTCTGCAGCAAAGCTAGTGAACCCGTCCTGATTCTTCTGTTTCTCTCTTTCTTTCTTTTCTTCTTCTTTCCCCCCACAAATACTCCTTGGATTTAACTTAGGCTTTTCTATAGTCTCAAATAATCACTCCTGATCCTTTGACTCACAAACTAGTCATCACTGGAAGAGCATATGTATTTCACCTTACCACAGGTAAGAATCCTGCCTGAAGTAAGAGTCATCCTCCACTGCCAACAAATTCCACACACCCCATCTCTTCGTAACAGTACCACGAAAAGGAAGAAAAGCCTCAGGTGTCAGAAATTCCTCAAGAGACTATTCACGAATGCATTCGGTAGTCTCAAAACTTTGAACGTGTGAGGAATCCTCACGGCGTACGTTCCACTCTGTATAACTCTTGCCTGACTTCCACCTTTCTCAGGTCGGTGGAACTTTGTTTGAAATTGTTGTTTTAGTTTGTTTTGTTCTTTAAGACATATGTCAAAGGTTGCAACTCGCCCTCCCACCTGCACTATAATGCAAAACCTACTATGTTAGCAACGCTTTCAGGCTGGCATAGCAAAGAATTCCAGAAAATGAGGATTTAGGGCTGCCACTCTCTCCACTACGTTACCAAACACTTAGAAACTCCAGCAGGAGAGGGCCTCTCTCCCATGGGGCTGTGTGTGTCGCGGGGAGGGGACCTCTTCTCCTCAGCCCTTGGGCTGGAAGCGCAGATCAGCCCTGGGGGATCCCTGTCGGGGCTGCCATGAGCTGGGCACCCTTGTTTTCCTACCTCAGACGTTTGTAGTTGCTGGGAGCCCCTACTTGGTCTACACCAGGCTGGGCCTTACGTGGCAGCACTGGGCACGGGGCCTCTGGCTTTCTTTCTCAGGACACTGCCAGGCTCTCATGGGCTGATCCTGGCCTAGGCTGTCCCCAGGCAAGGACGTATGCACCCCCAACAAGTGACCACCTACTGTACAGACACCCGCCAGTGAGGGGGCCTCTCACCTCCTGCCCTCCTAGACGCACCTGCTTGTTCCCAGCGGATGTCACCTGGAACGGGGTCCAGGCACGGAGGCTGTTGTACAAGGGCTTCTGAGGCCACCTCAGTTGGGGGGAAGCTCACCGTTTTCCCCGCCTGGACTGACCTGGGCGCCAGCCAGGCCGCTCCAGCCCTCAGCCCCCAGCTGTGTCTCCTGCACAGGGTCCCGTGCAGGATTGTGAGGCGGGGGTGGCGAGGAAGAGCCCTGAGTGGGTGCTGGAGAAGAAGGGCACCCCGGGCGTCGGGGCAAGGAAGCCAGACCTGCCCCTCAGCACACTGGCAGCAGCTCAAGCCCTGCCCTAGGCAGCGAGCTGCCTCCAGTGGGACAGCTCGGGGACCCAAAGCCTATGAGCTGTGCCACCCAGCCCGGGCCCTCGCCTCTGGAAAGTGTTCGACATCCAAGTGCCTCCTTCATCCGCTGACAAAATGGTGTTTTACAAAAGTTCTAAAAGATTCTAAAGTCCTAAAAGTATTTTCTTCGCTAACCAAAGTTCTGAGAGCATCTTATTTTGTTCTGAAAGCAAGAAACCACTCTCTGTGGAAAAGATAACAAAAGAACAGCTGCGGGAGGAGCAGACTTGGACTCTACGCTCTCCCCTCCGCATCAGCGTCAGCGTAACGAAACATACATCAGTTGCTCGTCTGTTGTGTGCTGAGTGTGAATTATCCCCTCACTCCGATGCCTAAGTATTCATATATTCACTCCTTATGCAAAGCATTTATGCCTGGTTTTAAATAATTTAATATAGTTGGGCTCCTCGGTGCATTAATTTGAATAATTGCCACTTCAGACTTAACCTCAGTGTGACTCCACACAGAAGTGGTACCTAAAGGACGCCAGTGTTAGAAGGAATTGGACGTGTGTGTGTAGAATTCAGAGACATATAATATATAAGTTCATATAGGTAGAGTCTAAACAAAGAGATATATAGATATATGTACACATATATACACACACACATATATGTATATATATACACACACATATGTATATCTGTTTGTATATATACGTATACACCTTTGTGTAAACTATACCTATATACATATATTTGATTATGGATCTCTATCCATCTACTCAAGCACATATGAAGTCAATTCCTCAAGAATAGGTTCTTACGGGACTAAAGATGCAGACCTACTAGAGAATGGACTTGAGGATACGGGGAGGGGGAAGGGTAAGCTGGGACAAAGCGAGAGAGTGGCATGGACATATACACACTACCAAATGTAAAATAGATAGCTAGTGCGAAGCAGCCGCATAGCACACGGAGATCAGCTGGGTGCTTTGTGACCACCTGGAGGGGTGGGGTAGGGAGGGTGGGAGGGAGGGAGATGCGAGAGGGAGGAGATATGGGGATATATGTATACGTATAACTGATTCGCTTCGTCATAAAGCAGAAACTAACACACCATTGTAAAGCAATTATACTCCAATAAAAACGTTAAAAAAAGTGTACAAGGCAAAAAAAAAAAAAAGAATAGGTCCTTAAAAGGTGTACAAACATTTTAAGTTCATTGTCTGTATGCCTTCTTCATATTCATTTGCATCAACATTTATGTAATTGCTGCCCAGGGCCTGGGAAACCAGGCTACAAAGGCTTTGCCCCTGCACGCCATCAGCTATTGAGCTAAGTGGTGGGTATAGTTACTGTCTGTGAAGTTTTGGTGTCCTAGAAGTTAAACCTTTGAGTGCCAAGATAATCTAGCATGAATTCAAATTACACAAAGAGCAGGACTCTGCACACTATCTACAGTATGTGGAATATAGTACTTGTAAAAGAAATTATAGGATAAGAAACTGAAAAGGTAGTTTTCATTATCACCCTTGCATGTTAGACAAGGTTATAGTTCAGTTTAATTTGTTTTAGTTTTGCTTTCTTCATCATCTCCATGTAAATTACAATGATAATCTGTTACTTTTGTTCTTGAGTGTTTCTTTGGGGAAGGCAAAGAAGAACTCCCACGCACACCTGAGTCATCTTTAAGTCCACTTCTTCAAGTATGCTTCCAGATTTGTATTGAAAGTAACATCTACCTTCTTTGAACTCCCATATTATTGCTTTGTTACTCACCTGTGGCATTTGTCTTGTTCCAGAATATATGTGACTTTAACTCATGTATTTTCTTTCTCTCCATGACTTGCTTATGTCTTTCTTTGGCCCTCATTTATAGTACATGGACAATGAATTAAAAAATTATACACACACACAGACACATACACACACTAATGATAGGGAGGAAAAGGATGATAACTATGAAGAAGGAGAGAGAAACAGGAGAGAAGAGCCTTTGCAATTCAGACTTCCAGGGCAGCTCCACACACAGTGCTTCAGACACAGAGGAGAGCACGTTGCTGATCTGTTTCTCCACCCCCATGGAAGGCCACCAGCTAAGTGCTAGAGGCTTTCTGGGAAGATCTTTGCTACCTCAGAGTCTGTCGCTCAGGACTGCCAGATGGGCTGGGAGGAAAATAAGAGAATGGAGCCAACACTGGACAAGCTCAGCTAGTAAAAGTCCCCAGGCTCAGTGGCCTTAGTCAAGGCCATCCACCCTTCTTCTATATTCACTTTCAACCAATCAACAAGTCCTTACTGAATGCCTGCTACGTACACAGCACTGCTCTGGGGTACTGCATGGGGAATGCTAAGAAGTGTGTCAAGTGCCAGATTACACCGTAACTGAGAAGTCACAAAATACACATACGTATACCTACGTATTACATCCGCCCATGGACACACACACACACATACATACACCATTCATGCTTCCATACATTTAAGACTGACTCGCAATGCAAGCAATGTGTGATAGGGATCCAATGAATTGGTCCCATTTCAAGAGCAGTAAGAGCTCAGAAGATGACAGTACTGTGGCTTCCTCCAAGAGATGGGGATTGAGCTAGAACTTGAAAAATCTGAAAGTTGACAGGAATTAGCACATTGCATTTCTTTTACCATCGAGTAGACTAAAAGGAAATAGCTTGGGCTTCCCTGGTGGCACGGTGGTTAAGAATCTGCCTGCCAGTGCAGGGGTCACGGGTTCAAGCCCTGGTCCAGGAAGATCCCACATGCCGCGGAGAAAATAAGCCCCTGCGCCACAACGACTGAGCCTGCGCTCTAGAGCCGGCGAGCCACAAGTACTGAGCCCGCGTGCCACAACTACTGATGCCTGCGCGCCTACAGCCCATGCTCCGCAACAAGAGAAGCCACCGCAATGAGAAGCCCGCGCACTGCAACGAAAGGTAGCCCCTGCTCGCCACAACTAGACAAAGCCCGCACGAAGCAACGAAGACCCAATGCAGCCAAAAAAATAAAAAGAAATAACTAAAAAAGCAAATAGCTTTTCCCAGTCCTAGCAAGGCTCAAGAATGTCACGTAAGGTTTCCCTCTGAAGGATGCCCGCAGAGAATGTGGCTGCAGGGAGCAGCCCTTGAGGCTTGAGCCCAGGCTGCCTAAGGTAAAGACATCCTTAGCGAGACGCCTGGTTCATGCTTCACCACATGGAGCCACGAACAGCGGTGGTTCTACAAGCTTGCTGCTCATAATGGCCTAATATCTCTGGCAGAATTTAAAGGAAAATCATGCAATTTTACCCTTAATGCCTGGTTACAGCAAAGGGATGCACTGTCCCAGTGTCTGGACTGGGATTTAGTCTGCAAATGATTTGGAACAAACCCAAAGGGTCCATGCTGTCCTGAGATAGGGCAGTGAATGCAAACACTGAATCACTTTTATTGCCACATACAACCACCAGCAGTAGTATATATCCAGGGCTGTCTTTAATTTCCTGCTCCGCTTTCTAAGGCTGGGATTAGATATGCAAATGCCCACCCCCTCAAGTTTTCCTTTTATTTTATCAGCGTAGACACAGAAAAACTTATATCCTAAAGAAACCAACTGTAAGAAGTCATTTTTGAGGCAATCAGGGAATTCAGAATACAAGCGACTGGGTGATGGCGCCAAGGGATTATTATTACCATTCAGGCGCCTGGATGGCACTCTGGTTATGTAGGAAAAAAGACTGTATTTTTTAGAAAGCGCAGAGACACATAAAGATACAGGGATGAAAACACAAGTTGCCTTGAGTTTCTTTTAAATCAGCACAGCAAGAAGAGGAGAGTGAGTGGGGAGGGGAGGAAGAGAGAAGGACAGAAAGAAGGAAGGGAGGGAAGAAGGGAGGGAGGGAAGCAGGGAGGGAGGGAGCAAGGAAAGAAGATAGATGAAACAGTTTGGTAAGATCGTGATAAATGCTGAAGCTGGGTGATGCTTTTTATGGGAGTCCCTTCCAGTACTCTTGCCATTGTTGTGTATATTTGAATATTTTCATGATAAAACGTGTTTTTCAAAAGAAATGAGTAAAACCCCTATCACAAGTAACAATTACAATGCAACTAGAGATTATCATCCTAAGTGAAGTAAGTCAGAGAGACAAATACCATATGATATCACTCATATGTGGAATCTAAAATATGACACAAATGAACTTATCTATCAAACAGAAACAGAATCAGGGACATACACAATAGACTGGTGGGACTTCCCTGGTGGCACAGTGGTTGAGAATCTGCCTGCCAATGCAGGGGACACGGGTTTGACCCCTGGTCCAGGAAGATCCCACATGCCCTGGAGCAACTAAGCCCGTGCACCACAACTACCGAGCCTGCGCTCTAGAGCCCGCGTGCCACAACTACTGAAGCCCGCATGCCTAGAGCCCATGCTCCGCAACAAGAAAATCCACCGCAGTGAGAAGCCCGTGCACCACAACGAAGAGTAGCCCCCGCTCGCGGCAACTGGAGAAAGCCCGTGTGCAGCAACGAAAACCCAACTCAGCCAAAAATAAATAAAATTAAACATTAAAAAAAAAAAAGACTGGTGGCTGCCAAGGGGGAAGGTGGGGTGGGACAGGGATGGATTGGGAGTTTGCGATTAGCAGATGCAAGCTAGTATATATAAAATGGATAAACAACAAGGTCCTACTGTATAGCACAGGGAACTATATTCAATATCCTATGATAAACCATAATGGAAAAGAATGTGTGTGTGTGTGTATATATATATATATATATATATATATATATATGTATAACTGAGTCACTCTGCTGTACAGCAGTAATCAACAAAGCATTATAATTCAACTATACTTCAATAAAAATAAACCATTACATAAATCACCCCTTATGTTTATACACAATTAAAGTTAATAGAGTATCTTTCCATACTTCATTCTGACTTCATAAGAATTCCGTGAGATGATTATCTTTATTTTAGCAAATAGTAGTAGTAAGAGTAATAGTTGTTTATAGTTCGGGAAACTAAGGCTCAGGGACAGTAAGGCTTGTCAGTGTCGTGTAGTGAGAATTCAGGGCCAAAGCTCTTGCTATGAGCAGGAAAGTAGAAGTGCCCTAAAACCAGATGCATATGCTGCAACTCCAGAGACTGCTTCCGTTACTCAATTCCTTGGTCTTTCCGATTATTATCATTAGTTATTATTTATTCTTCTTATTATTTTGGGTGGGAGGGGGTGGTTAGGGGCATTGTGTCCCACTTTTTCTGATGAAAAGTGCACACACTATTCTAATGCCACCATACACACGGAACTTTACATTCAAATTCAAGGGGACTCCCAATCCCGCTGACAGCCAGCTGTGGCCTCCAAGTAAGCCCTCCGGATCTGTACCTTGTTCCGCAGGCCCAGTAACTGCAATGAACTGAACCAAGAGCCAGCCTAGAGATTCCCTTCCTATAAACACATCCTAAAACACTGCTTTCATTAAGGCACTCCCCCGGCACAAAACTCTTACAGTTTTCCATGATCCCAAATGCAGACATTCTAACTCCTTCCATAAATTGGACCCCAACCTAACTTTTAAACTTTAGTTCCCACCCAGTACAGAGTTGTCTCCAGGCTCCCCCTCCAGCTCCCTCTCAAGGTCAGCACCTCATATGCATTCATTCTCCTGGCCATCCTGTTTGGGTTGGTGTTCCCTAAGCCAAGCTTTACACTTGATCACTCCTGGGGCTGCTCATACTACCTCCCTGAACTGAAGTTCCATGCACAGCCTGCTTAGCATTTACCAAAATTTGACTCACTCTGTGAGGTGTAAGGGAAACCCCACCACCCTGCAAAAAAAGCCAAATCTGCTTCTACCACGGGCTGCTAAGAACAAAGTCTCTTCAACGGTTTGAATCCTGGCCCTCTTCCACTGACCTATGTAACCTTAGGGAAGTCACTGGACCTCTCCGAGCCTCCATTTCTTCCCTTAGGAACTAAAGAGAGTGATGGCCCCCTCCTCAGGGGACGGCTATAAGATCGATTAGCCAGGCCCTGGTGCACAGTGAGTACCCACATGGTGTCACCAGCCTGAGCAAGCACAGCTCTGTGCCACTCCACAGACTCTCATATCCACTCAGGGGCAGGGGCGACACTCCGTGTCCAGCATCCTCAGTCACAGTGCAGGCCCCTGTGCAGAATGACCGCAGTCAGTCCCGACCCCTTAACTCTAGCATCAGCTAAAGTTATCTGAGCCCTCAGCATGGGCCTTATTTGTATTCCTTCATGTAAATTTCACAACACGGTACAGCAGGTACCATCATGATCCCCATCCTACAGATGTGGCACCTGAGGCACAGAGAGGTCAGCTAATTTAGCTCTGGCCACACAGCAAGTTAGTGGCGGTGGGGCTGGGCACTCTGTCTCCAGAATTTTCAGCTTCTTTCTCTCACATGGGCTGATCTCTCTCCCCAGACTGTGAGAACCCATGGCACAATAGCTGCGTCTGGAATCATGACACTCTCCACACTGCCTGAGGCAGGGCCTTGTAAACAGAGCAGCCAACAGAGGATTCCTGACTGAAGCATGTATAGGGACACAAAAACATGGCAGCGACATATTCACAAGAAAACTTTCTGTCCTCATTGCCAACTGCCAGAGAATAGCCATCATCTTTCTTCTCTCATGGACCTTTGTGAATAAATAAACCACAAAATTGATGAAAATTGGAAATGTGAGACAGCATGGTATGGCCGTTGGTAACACTGTGTTTTCACCATCTCAGTTAATCCTCACGATAACCTGGTGAGGTAGTTACTATTGCTAGCCTCATTTTACAGATGTGGAAACCACGACTAAGTGAGAATAAGCAACCTAACAGTTTAGACAGCTAGCAAGCGTTGAGCAAAGCCAGGATTTAGATGCCAGCAATCTGGCTCCAGGGCCCCTGCTCCCATAAATCTGCTACATCGACTACGATTCATGGCTGTTACTGCTTAGGATGAAGCTCCGTTCAGTATTTAAGGTTTTCAAAGTGTGAAGTTAAGTAAAACTTTTAAATAAATACGACCATGACTGATGCCAAGGTAGGGCAACATTTGTCAAGCGTCACATGGGTGACTAAAGTTGAGAAAACACAAATTCACTGTGGAAATCTGAGATGCGGAAGGACACACCTCCTGAGCTGTCACAGACCTCCTAGCTTGTCTAATGCAAATCATGATAAAAACCCTCATAGGTCTCGCATGTGATAACTGATATGGAGCCAAAATTGTGTACAGGGTATCCAGCCAAGAGAGGGACAGGCCTGCCGAACTCACCAAGGGCCAACCTGAGGAGGAAATGTCTTGGTTAAAATCAGGAGGAGGTACTCATATTGCCATGTCTTACCAGTTTTTGAAAGAGAATTGGTCAACAAACCTTTTTTAGTTTCTGGACCACCCTCCACAGACGTGAGGCAGGGGCACTTATCCCTTAGGCACTGTAGGTGAGGGGACTAGGTCCCATGATATATTTAGGAGTCCACAAAAATGATTTGGCTTCTGATCCCCGATGGGGTTGATGAAAATGGTTGTCCAAGGAAACACAGGCTAAATCAAGTACATTGTCAAGTATAGGGCCCATTATTATAAGCTATTTTCAATATTTAGGATATTAAGTCTTGGGGCATCTATAAAACACTTCTCCAAGGAAAAACCATAGAGCTGTAAATCTGGCCTGGCCCTCTTTTATTTGACAATAAATAAAATTTATTTACTCCTCAGCAAGGGCTCAGGAGAATATTTCGAGAAAACGTGAGGAGATGAGATGGGGGGATAGGCAGCGGCAAGAAAGCGGGTAAATTTACCCATGTCCACAGGGGCCCACCACAAGGGACATGTATGCTTTTGTAGAGGATCCACAGCCAGAAGCAATAGGAGCTTAGGAGCTGTGCACAAAGATGTAGCATAGTCCAGAGCTGCAACAAGGACCAAAAAAAAGAAAAAGAAAAAAGGCAGGAAATCTGTACCCGGCAAGCATTCTTGAGTGCTTGAAACACTGTGCAGGTTTCTACACCTGCAATCTGATGTTGATTCATTACTAAAAATCTATAGGCTAATGGGGGGGGGGCGCTGGCTTTCGCTTTCTTTTGTTTTGTTTGCATAGTGCATCTGAGCACCAGGCATGCTCAGAAAACCCAGCCCTGAACTCCTACTCCTGGAGACCCGGGGAGTATGGCGGACTCTGACTTCAACCTCATTGCAAAAATTCAGAGCAAGCAAACTCCTAGCTAATAATACGGTTGACCCTTCAAATACACAGCTTTTGAACTTGCAAGTCCACTTAAACACAGGTTTTTGGTGTTTTTTAAAAAAATTTCAATAAATATACAGGCGGCCCTCCATAGCCATGGGTTTCGCATCAGCAGATGCGGAGGGCCGACTCTGGGACTTGAGCATCCGCCGATTTTGGTATCCGCGGCGGGTCCTGGAACCAATCCCCCGCGGATACCGAGGGGCGACCGTATTACTTTGATTACTGTTCCCTTCTTGGTACTGGCTGCCGGATATGGAGGGCTCGGTCAAGAGATAGTCCCCAAACGCTTCTCCAAGGTCTATGGAGCTTGGGTGAGGTCTCTCTCTTACCCTCCACAAAACGGGCACAGCCCCTTGATCTGGGAAGGTGCCCGACCAAGTGCGGAGTACTTAGTCAGCTAGGTTGCAACCTGCCACCCGGAATTCTGCTCTCACGCATGCTCCCTGCCAGCGCCTGGGCGGCGCGCAACATCCTCCGCGCCCTGCCCGCGCCCCCTTAGACGGCCCCTAGACGGCCGACGCCCTGCCGCATGCGCACATCAGCTAACCCAACCCCCAGCAGGCTGTGGTAAACCCACAGCGGGCGTCATACCAGAATCTCTGAAACCGGACCAGCCTCCAGAGGAGCCTTAACGTGTCAGATCGTGGGCCACCGCTCTAGCCTTGAGTCGTGAGCCGGGGGTCTCAGGAGATCCGGAGCAGCCTCTGCTGAAGCTCACAGCCTCCTCGACAGCAGTCGGGACATGGAGCGTCAGCCGCAGAGCAGCCACGATGCCTATGACGTCACAGATGCAGCCATTGCCCGCTTCTTCAAGCTGGGGGTCGAAAAGGAGCAGGAAGAAGCGAAAGGTCAGTGGCGGGTGGGGCACTCGCTTTAACGGATTCCAGGAAAGGCTTTCCCAGGGCGGGGCGAACGGCAGGACCCCCCTCGGACGCAGGCCCTCCCCAGAGCCGGGCTCACTCGACGGCCTGATCTTTCTCTTTGGGTTTCCTCCCTTGCAGAGGTGAAGCCTGCGGAGATGTCGCCTCCCGGAGAAGGGGGAGAGGAGCAGAAGGTTCAGTCCGAACCGGAGCAGGGAGCAGCCGCGGATGGGAAAGAGGCGGGAGATGAAGGAGAAGGAAAGGAAGGCTGCGAGGTCAGCGTCGGAGCCGCCGGCCCCGCGGACGGCGAAAGCCGCGAGGCCGAGGCCGAGGCCGAGGCGGGCGGCGGCGAAGGCGGAGAGCAGGGCGGCGAGGAGCAGCCCCCGCGGGCCGCCGTCGAGGGTCCCGAGGCCACAGAAGGGCAGCGGCGGGGCCCCCGCGCCAGGTTCACGCAGGTGCAGGTGCAGGACCTGGAGAGCGTTTTCAAGCACACTCAGTACCCCACCGCGCTCATGCGGTAAGCAGGCGTCTCGGGTGGCGCGGGCTGCCGCGCGGGTGGTGGGCGGCGCTCTCGCGAGTCCCTCTCCTAGGCTCCGGATCTGAAAGCCCCGGGGCCTGGCGGCGGCCCGCCCTTCCGGCACACTCGAGGCCTAGGACGGGGGCGGGGACTCTGCCTGGCGGGAATCGAGGTCGATATTTCCGTGCGGTGTTTGAGTAAGTCACGTTGGGGAGCTTTGTGGGCCGCCGGTTCACATAAATAATGAGTCGCCCGAGACGTGGTGGAGCAAATGCAGAGTTGGAGTCTACTTTTATCTGAAATTTTGATCATCAGTTATTCATGGATTATATTTGCATTAGTTTAAACACTACATGAAAACATCCTTTATCTTGATTACTGAATTTTTAAAAAATCCATCAATTTATTTATTTATGGGTGCATTGGGTCTTTGTTGCTGCTCTCGGGCTCTGGGCACGGGCTTTCTCTAGTTGTGGCGAGCGGGGGCTACCCTAAGTTGCGGTGCGCGCACTGTGGTGGCTTCTCTTGTTGCAGAGCGCGGGCTCTAGGCGGGTGGGCTTCCGTAGTAGTTGTGGCACGTGGGCTCAGTAGTTGTGGCTCGCGGGCTCTAGAGCGCAGTCTCGGTAGTGGTGGCACACGGGCTTAGTTGCCCCGCGGCATGCGGGATCTTCCCGGACCAGGGCTCGGACCCGTGTCCCCTGCATCGGCAGGTGGATTCTTAACCCCTGCGCCACCAGGGAAGCCCGATTACTGAATTTTTAGTTACCCCTGAAGTTTGTGCCTGAGGCAGAATTGTTCCCTAAAGCAAGCTTCTGTGTGGAGAATGAATGGGTTGCTGAGTACCTGTGAATGCGGCTAAAATTTAAAAAGCTATCATTTACATTGTGCTTACTGTGTGTTAAGCATTTGTTTTAAAGGGTTTTTCTACATACTGTCATTGAATCTTCACAACCCCTTGTGAATGTGGTAGCCACTGTTATTATCCCCACTTATAACTGTGAAAAAACTGAAGCTCAGAGAAGTGATGAGACTTGCCCAAGATGGCACAGCTGGAATGTGGCAGAGCTGGGATTCAGTCCTAGGAGTCCTAGGAGGACTGAACAGCCTAGGAGGCTGTTCAGTAGGCAAGGCCAGAGGTGATGGTGTGTTGGTCCAGGGTAGTGGCGATGGAGAGAAGTGAACAGATTAAAGAGATATTTAGCAGGTAAAATTGATAGCAATTCATGGTAATTTGAACACGGGGGTAAAAGGAAATGTTTAAGAAAAATGTATAAATTTCTGATTTGCCCAAATGAATGGCTGCTGGTATATTCAGTGAGCTAGGGAATATTGAAAGACAATAAAAGAAGCTTGCAAGAGACAGAGGAGGAGTGTTTGGAGAGGCTGTTTGTAGGCAAACCGTATCGTGGAAACCTGGATGGCGGTAGGAGACGATTCAACAAGAAGGGATGGCAACTAGCATCAACTTCGGTTTAGGATTTTCTGTTCAACTCGATTACTCCAAGTTCGGTTGCTTTTTGCTGTGGTGTGATAATTGGATCAGCCCAATTTCTCCCTTTCTCAAAAGTGTCAAACTCAAGATGCCCCTTGATTTGGATGTCTAGAGCTGCCTGATAAATATTTTTTCTTCCAGTTTATTATGATATAATTAACATTCAGTACTGTATAAGGTACTTGTTTCTATTCACCCTTGTTTCTATTTCCATTTCTCTAGGAGGTGGGTCAAAAAGGATCTTGCTGTGATTTATGTCATAGAGTGTTCTGCCTATGCTTTCCTCTAAGAGCCCGACAGCTTCTGGCCTTACATTCAGGCCCTCCATCCATTTTGAACTTATTTAATTAATTAATTACTTTTATTTTTGGCTGCGTTGGGTCTTTGTTGCTGCACGTGGGCTTTCTTTAGTTGCGGCAAGTGGGGCCTTCTCATTGCGGTGGCTTCTCTTGTTGCAGAGCACAGGCTCTAGGCACGCGGGCTTTAGTAGTTGTGGCACACGGGCTCAGTAGCTGTGGCTCGCAGGCTCCAGAGCGCAGGCTCAGTAGTTGTGTCCCACAGGCTTAGTTGCTCCGCGGCATGTGGGATCTTTCCAGACCAGGGCTTGAACCCGTGGCCCCTGCATTGGCAGGTGGATTCTTAACTACTGCGCCACCAGGGAAGCCCTTGAAGCTATTTTAAATGGGATTGTTTTCTTGCTTTCTCTCTGAGAGTATAGTGTATTATAGTGTAGAGAAAAGCAGCAGATTTCTGTATATTAATTTGAATCCTGAAACTTTACTGAATTCACTTATTAGTTGTAGCAGTTTTTTGGTGGAGACTTTAGGGTTATCGGGTTTGTTTTTAATTGAGTTACAGTTGATGTACAATATTATATAAGTTTCAGGTGTACAATATAGTGATTCACAATTTTTAAAGGTTATACTCCATTATAGTTATTATAAAATATTGGCTATATTCCCCATGCTGTACAGTATATCCTTGTAGCTTATTTATTTTATACATAGTAGTTTGTACCTATTAATCCACTGCCCCTATCTCGTCCTTCTCCCCTGTATCTTCCCACTGGTAACCACTAGTTTGTTCTCTATATCTATGAGACTGTTTCTTTTTCGTTGTATTCAATAGTTTGCTTTAATTTTTAGATTCCACATATCAGTGAGATCATTTGTCTTTCTCTGTCCTACTTATTTCACTAAGCATAATACCCTCCAAGTCCATCCATGTTGTTGCAAATGGCAAAGTTTTATTCTTTTTAACCTCCATTGTATATACATACCACATCTTCTTTATCCGTTCCTCTATTGATGGACACTCAGGTTGCTCCCATATCTTGGCTATTGTAAATGATGCTGCTATGAACATTGGGGTGCATGTATCTTTTTGAATTAGTGTTTTTGTTTTTTTCAGATATATACCCAGGATTGAAATTGCTGGGTCCTATGGTAGTTCTATTTTTAGTTTTTTGAGAAACCTCCATACTGTTTGCCACAGTGGCTGCACCAATTTACATTCCCACCAACAGTGTACAAGGGTTCCCCTTTCTCCACATCCTCACCAATATTTGTTATTTGTAGTCTTTTTAAGAATTAATTAATTTACTAAGTTTTGGCTGCATTGGGTCTTCGATGCTGTGCGCGAGCTTACTCTAGTTGCAGGTGAGCCAGAGCTGCTCTTTGTTGCGGTGCATGGGCTTCTCATTGCGGTGGCTTCTCTTGTGGTGGATCACAGGCTGCAGGTGCGCAGGCTTCAGTAGCTGTGGCACACGGGCTCAGTAGTTGTGGCTCGAGGGCTCTAGAGCGCAGGCTCAGTAGTTGTGGTGCACGGGCTTAGTTGCTCTGTGGCATGTAGGATCTTCCTGGACCAGGGCTCAAACCCGTGTCCCCTGCACTGGCAGGTGGATTCTTAACCACTGCGCCACCAGGGAAGTCCCTGTAGTCTTTTGGACGGTAGCTATTCTAAGGTGATATCTCATTGTAGTTGTGGTTTGCATTACTCTGATGATTAGTGATGTCCGTTTTTATTTTTTTATATATTTATTTTTTTGAATTTTATTTATTTTTTTATACAGTGGGTTCTTATTAGTTATCCATTTTATACATATTAGTGTATATATGTCAATCCCAGTCTCCCAGTTCATCCCACCACCAGCACCACCCCACTGTCCCCCCTTGGTTTCCATATGTTTGTTTGTTCTGTACATGTGCGTCTCTATTTCTGCCCTGCAAACTGGTTCATCTGTACCATTCTTCTAGGTTCCACATATATGCATTAATATAGGATATTTGTTTTTCTCTTTCTGACTTACTTCACTCTGTATGACAGTCTCTAGATCCACCCACATCTCTACAAATGACCCAATTTTGTTCCTTTTTATGGCTGAGTAGTATTCCATTGTACATATGTACCACATCTTCTTTATCCATTCATCTGACGATGGGCATTTAGGTTGCTTCCATGACCTGGCTATTGTAAATAGTGCTGTAATGAACATTGGGGTGCATGTGTCGTTTTGAATTATGGTTTTCTCTGGGTATATGCCCAGAAGTGGGATTACTGGTTCATATGGTAATTCTATTTTTAGTTTTCTAAGGAACCTCCATACTGTTCTCCATAGTGGCTGTATCAATTTACATTCCCACCAACAGGGCAACAGGGTTCCCTTTTCTCCACACCCTCTCCAGCATTGTTGTTTGTAGATTTTCGGATGATGCCCATTCTAACTGGTGTGCGGTGATACCTCATTGTAGTTTTGATTTGCGTTTCTCTAATAATTAGTGCTGTTGAGCAGCTTGTCATGTGCTTCTTGGCCATCTGTATGTCTTCTTTGGAGAAATGTCTATTTAGGTCTTCTGCCCATTTTTGGATTGGGTTGTTTGTTTTTTTGCTATTGAGCTGCATGAGCTGCTTGTAAATTTTGGAGATTAATCCTTTGTCACTTGCTTCATTTGCAAATATTTTCTCCCATTCTGAGGATTGTCTTTTGGCCGTGTTTATGGTTTCCTTTGTTATGCAAAAGCTTTTAAGTTTCATTAGGTCCCATTGGTTTATTTTTGTTTTTATTTTCATTACTCTAGGAGGTGGAACAAAAAAGATCTTGCGGAAATTTATCTCAAAGAGTGTTCTTCCTATGTTTTCCTCTAAGAGTTTTATAGTGCTCGGTCTTACATTTAGGTTTCTAATCCATTTTGAGTTTATATTTGTGTATGGTGTTAGGGAGTGTTCTAATTGCATTCTTTTACATGGAGCTGTCCAGTTTTCCAAGCACCACTTATTGAAGAGACTGTCTTTTTCTCCATTGTACGTCCCTGCCTCCTTTGTCATAGATTAGTTGACCATAGGTGCGTGGGTTTGTGTCTGGGCTTTCTATCCTGTTCCATTGATCTGTATTTCTGTTTTTGTGCCAGTACCCTATTGTCTTGATTACTGTAGCTTTGCAGTATATTCTGAAGTCTGCGAGTCTGATTCCTCCAGCTCCATTTTTTTCCCTCAAGACTGCTTTGGATATTCGGGGTCTTTTGTGTCTCCATACAAATTTTAAGATTTTTTTGTTCTAGTTCTGTAAAACACGCCATTGGTAATTTGATAGGGATTGCATTGAATCTGTAGATTGCTTTGGGTAGTATTGCCATTTTCACAATGTTGATTCTTCCAATCCAAGAACATGGTATATCTCTCCATCTGTTGGTATCATCTTTAATTTCTTTCATCAGTGTCTTATAGTTTTCTGCATACAGGTCTTTTGTCTCTCTAGGTAGGTTTATTCCTAGGTATTTTATTCTTTTTGTTGCCATGGTAAATGGGAGTGTTTCCTTAATTTCTCTTTCAGATTTTTCATCATTAGTATAAGAATGCAAGAGATTTCTGTGCATTAATTTTGTATCCTGAAACTTTACCAAATTCATTGGTTAGCTCCAGTAGTATTCTGGTGGCATCTGTAGGATTCTCTATGTATAGTATCATGCCATCTGCAAACAGTGACAGCTTTACTTCTTCTATTCCAATTTGTATTCCTTTTATTTCTCTTTCTTCTCCGATTGCCGTGGCTAGGACTTCCAAAACTATGTTGAATAATAAGAGTGGTGAGAGTTGTGGAAGTTGTGGAAGCTCTTGTCTGCTAGTCTTCAGGTCATTCTCATCAATAGCTGCTCTGTAGGCTTCCCTGGTGGCGCAGTGGTTGAGGGTCCGCCTGCCGATGCAGGGGACACGGGTTCGTGCCGCGGTCCGGGAAGATCCCACATGCCGCGGAGCGGCTGGGCCCGTGAACCATGACCGCTGAGCCTGCGCGTCCGGAGCCTGTGCTCCGCAACGGGAGAGGCCACAACAGTGAGAGGCCCGCGTACCGCAAAAAAAAAAAAAAAAAAAAAGTTGCTCTGTAAATAGCTGTAATTTTGGTGTACCCATGGAAGGAGGTAAGCTCGGGGTTTTTCCTATGTCACCATCTTGGTTACTCTCTGAATAAACATTTTAACATAGAATGAAATGTGCATTGTATATTTCATTTCATCCATAATGTCAAATGCTGAATATTTTCAACATTTTTCCCCTCAGAAAGGAGCTTGCAAGACGCCTGGGAGTGACTGAAGCCAGAGTGTGGGTCAGTAAACCTGAAAAAAGCAACTTGGCAGGGCAGCCAATCTAAAACCTGCTTTAGGAATTGGATACCTTGTCCTAGACATTCTCAAGTTGGTGTGTTTTTGTACACTTGTCGATGTTTTGGAAATAAGGTTTGGACTTCTGGGGCTTTGGGGCCAGAATATATGTATCTTCAGTAAAGTTAAACTCCTTCCAAAACTGGTATCCCTTAGGGGACAAGTCTCTGTGGAATCATGTTGGGGCTGATTCTGACTTGGCAGTTATTCAAATTAATGCACCAAATAGCTGGGTTAGAAGAGGGTTCAAGTATACTAAATTATTTAAAAGTTTTAAAGCCAGGCCTAAGCTCTTTGTATAAGGAGTGAATTTACAAGTATTCAGGCAATTGGGTAAGGGAATAACTCACCTCGGAACACAACATGTGAGCAACTAATATATGTTTAGTTTAGGTGAGACTGATGGGGAGGCGAATAGCTTAAAATTCCAAGTGCCTGGTCCTCTTGCTGTTGTTTTTATGTGTTTGGTAGAGCAGTGTAGAGAGTTTCAGCCGTAAATTTTAATTTTCTGAAATTTTTTGATGTGCAGCCTGAAAACATTGCTAACATAGTAGGTTGTGCAGTATGATGGAGAGGGGGGAAAGGTTTGCAACCTTTAGGAATTTGTCTAAACATATAAAACAATAAAACAAACAAAAAGAACAAATTTGAATAAATTTCCACTGACCTCAAAAGGTGGACGGGTTTGAGAATAATTGGATACTATCGATATATGTCTTGGAGATACTGCGTAAAT
The DNA here is from genome assembly GCF_951394435.1 of Stenella coeruleoalba. Lineage (NCBI taxonomy): Eukaryota > Metazoa > Chordata > Mammalia > Artiodactyla > Delphinidae > Stenella > Stenella coeruleoalba. Next base: position 97,185,434 of record NC_137152.1, on the reverse strand, counting down.
TCAACATTATGAAACTACCGAATGTATCAGTGAATATTATTTTCAGCAATTTCTAATGTCTAAGAATTTTTTTCTTCCGTTTTCATACTATTATGAGGGATTGGTTTCGAAGAATTTGTTTGTGATGGTCAGTGGTTGGCTCTCAGCTAGTCGCTTACCTGTGTTAATTTGAAATACTTGCTCATTCATTCAGGTAGTGGTTACTAGTTGGTAGCTCATGGCACAGAAGCTGATTATTTGTCCATAGAACACAGTAAGTTGTATCAAAGGAGTATATATATATATATATATATTTAATATATTTATTTATTTATATTTGGCTGCGTTGGGTCTTCGTTGCTGTGCGTGGGCTCTTCTCTAGTTGAGGAGAGCCGGGGTTACTCTTCGTTGTGGTGCGCGGTCTTCTCAGGGCAGTGGCTTCACTTGTTGTGGAAGAGGAATATATTTTAAAACACAAGATTGATAGAAAGGAAGAAAGAAGGAAGGAAGGAAAGAAGAATCAGGATGGGTTCACTAGCTTTGCTGCAGAGAGCGTGTGTGAGGGCAGTGATGGACACGGGCTGCAGAGCTGGTGGTGGGGTCTGGAAAGCAGTGCTGGCGGCCTAAGGCCACGGGCTGGGCTCACAGTCAGGTCTGGCTAGGGCTTGGGAGGCGCAGGCCTCTGCTTTCTCAAGCAGGCAAAGCAAGCTCAGAGGAAAAGAGAAACTGAAGTTTTGGTGGCTTGCTTCTCCTGGGCTTACGTAGTGGTCTCTTAATGGAGTTCTGAAGGGAAAAGGAGCAACAAGAAACAAATGAAGAAGACGGGAGAATGTTTTCATCTATTTCCAAACTCTACAGCATGAGCGTCCCAAAGAAACATTTAATGGACACCCTCCCTTGGTTTGCAAGGACAGTAGGAGCTGTTTTATGAAACCAGTATTGGAAATATGGAAGTAGTGTCAGCCTGAACCTCACATAGCCAGCTTTGCACATTGCTTATATTTATGCAGATTTGACCATTGGTACGCTCGAACCCCCCAAAATGAGCTCTATTACACTGGCTTTTCTCGACTACATATTCATGCAGCAGAAGGACCCAAATACTAAGATGGGAGAGGGAAGATGGGGCGACAGAGAGAGGAGGCCCTTGGTCTCATGTAAAATTTGCCGAGTGGAAACATCCAAAAATACTAAATATGGCACAATTCCATTAACTGAGATGCTGAGGGAGCAGTGGAGTCCACAGGACAGGTTTTACTTTCAGTTGTTAATAGTTGGCAGATATTTAGGGGGGAGCCGTTTTGTGACCCCTCACTCACGTGGTTGTCGGCTGTCTTCCTAAAATGCAGGTTGCACCCTCTTGACTTAAGCATAAGGGACAGGATGGGGATCTCCTGGTTGATTAGCAGCTCCTAGAGGGCGCAACCTTGCTGGGCACCAGAGGCTCTGCTCCAAGGCCCTGCAACTGTAGCCAGAGTGGAGTGAGCTGACCTGGTCCTGAGCCCAGGAAGGTTTGGAGGGTGGGGCAGGTTGGAGAGTGCAGAATTGACAGAGGTGACAATGGTATGCCTCTTTCCCCTCAAACTCTTGTCTGGGCAAAGATTTTAAGAGTTTTAGTAAATTTGGGTGAGTTCGTCTAAGCATTCGTTACCCCTATAGTCTAATATTAAGGCAGTGTCCAGGGCTTCAGTTCCGCCGGTGTCCAGCAAGACAAGCCACAAAGTCCCTGGGCCCCCCATGACCAAACCTCCCTCACAATACCATCTCCTTCTTTATAACCATCCCAAGGTTCCAGAGGATGAATGACCCTTTTTAGTCATCCTTGGGGAAAGCTTTTGTTTAAAAATCCAACCCACTCCTATTGATTATTTACTGTAACCAAAGATGGGTTTTTCAAAATGGGGACCGTTCCCCTCAGTATGATTTTAAAAGGCACCCGCTTTTTCCTATGCTCAACTTCCCCCATAACTAAGGTGACACCTGCCCAATGAGTAGGGATTAGTGGCAGCTGGAGCTGACGGTCAGTTGTCAGGACGCAGACCTCCCAGGCACAGTAATAACAGCAGGGACAGAGTGCAGTTGGTCAGCTCCACCTGCGTGTAAGAGTGGGGGAAATAATAGAAAAGGTGGGAGGGGAGAGACAAAGCCATATGCCAATCCAGAGCCTGGCACATAGTCGGTGCTCGCTCTTGGGGGGGAGGGCGGCTGAAGGGAGCGCCTTCAGCTACATATCCTAAGATACTTTAGCAAGAAGGAAATAGCTTCTCCTGATGCACTTTCAAATCTTCAAGGCACCGAGAGCTCCCTGCTGCAATTTTTCATGTCTGACTTGAAATGCTCAATATACTAATCAATCTCTTTTTCTCTCTGCTTGAAGGCTTGGTTTAAGAGTAGAAGGGCCAAGTGTCGGAGACATCAGAGGGCAGTAATGCTCAGAAACGTGCCCCACGTGCCCCCGGTCCTCCGTGCTGTCGTTAGCGTGTGTGAACCCTGCCGTGCCATTCTGCTTCAGGAGCTGGATTGGGTCCACGTTTTTCTGGAGCAAGTGCCACTGGAGCTGCCTCTGCTGCCCGTGCCGCCCATGCCACCCAACCTGCCCGTGCCACACATGCCGCCCATGCCGCCCGTCCCACCCATGCCCCCCATGCCACCCAACCTGCTCGTGCCACCCAGGCCACCCATGCCGCCCGTCCCACCCATGCCCCCCATGCCACCCAACCTGCCCGTGCCGCCTGAGCCACCCGTGCCACCCATGCCGCCCAGGCCGCCCATGCCACCCTTTCCTCCTATGCTGTTGCCACCTCCGCCCTGTCATCTTCCACACGTGCTTCACTGTTGGTGCCCTCATGTGGCATCGCGTCGTTCCTTTCCATTGGAGATCCTTCAGCTGCCCGAACTTTCCTTTGAAGTGTGTCTGTGACGGTTTTTTCCAAAGGGCCTTTGAGCCAGTTTCAAATTCTGCATACCTCACCACCAAGAGCAGTTCCCCAAATGCCTGCAAAGTATATTAAATAGAAGTAGAGGCCTTGACCCACTGTTTTAGGGCATGTTTTGTATTTTCAATAAAGTTGTGAGTCCTCTGCATATTTGTTCTCTGTGTCACATGGGGTTAGTAAATTTGATGGAAACGGCTAAGCCAACTCCATTCAGACCGAATGCCCAGGAGGCCTCCTTTCATGCAGTAACAGCCCTGAGTCACCATCATAGGCCATGCACATCTCAGAAGTTTGCCAGGTGCCCGTGAGGGGTTTACACAGACCCACCTGTTCTCTTCCACCCTCTCCCCCAGCACCCATGCTTCCCGCACACTGCCCCATTGGGACCACCTAGATGTGCAAGACGGGTGGTGTGAGTCTCGAATGGGAGAACAGTGTGTTTCAAAGCAGGCCTGAGGCCCATTCATGGTGACCAGCTCAGGTACAAGGAGGACTCCAAGGGACACTTCTGCAGTGACTACTCATAGGGCTCTATGGAGGAGAGGGAGCGGGGCACCGTCGGCTTGTCTCCCAGTTCTGTTCACCGCCTTCCCTGTTGTGGAGGGCACCTGGGGACAGAAACCACGCTAGCGGAGGGGGAGGGGCCTACCTCTGCGAAGGTAACACAAGAGGAGACTGTCCAGGCCCGCATGCGGCTCTTCTCACCCCCTCTCCCCCACCCCCAGATGCGGAAAGCATATCATAGCTCCTTCCGCAGCTCAGAGCTGACGGATGATGTGGCCTTCAAGTGTATTTTGTCACCTTCAACATCCTTGGGAGAACTCTGGTTCCAGCTAATTCAACACTGAAAGGGAGCCTCTTGGGTGAGTGTTGCCTGAAGCCAGGAGGTGGTGGTCCCTGAGCACTGATCCAGGATAATCACTTTATTTAAAAGAAGCAGGTAGGGCTTCCCTGGTGACGCAGTGGTTAAGAGTCTGCCTGCGGGAAGATCCCACATGCCGCGGAGCAACTAAGCCCGTGAGCCACAACTACTGAGCCTGTGTGCCACAACTACTGAAGGCCGCACACCTAGAGCCCGTGCTCCACCACAAGAGCAGCCACTGCAATGTGAAGCGCCACAACTACAGAAAGCCCGTGCAAGCCACAAAGACCCAACACAGCCAATGATAAAATAAATTCATTTTAAAAATAAAAATAAATAAAAGCAGCAGGTATGGGAACATATGTATATGTAAAACGGATCCACTTTGTTATGAAGCAGAAACTAACACACCATTGTAAAGCAATTATACTCCAATAAAGATTTTAAAAAAGGAAATAAATAAATAAAATGAAAGCAACAGAAGCCCCACCTCAGATTCTAATTTTAATCCAGACTGAAGAAACTGAAAGCTAACTGTATTAGCAAAGATGTTCCAAATGTTAAACAGTTTGTTATGTTATTAACAGAATTATTTACATGCATATTTACAAGCAGTCCTTTTGTACATAAGTTTTACTTTTAGTTAGTTGGAAAAAGATTTTTGACATTAGGTAAAAATATTACTAAAATAGGGTTGAGGTGGTACCACATTATAGTAAAGTATTAGAAAAGTGATTCTCAAGGTGTATCAATAATAAAGCAGATGAAAACTTGAGTGACAAAGATCTAGTAAAATTTTCTAGTAGAAAAGTCAATGCAACTCATGCTATAAAATGAAAGTGGTAAAGTCATATAAATAAAGCAGAATACTGTTATAGGCTTTATTTTTTAATAAATTTAAACCATAATTCAAAAAGAGTCATGTACCAAAATGTTCACTGCAGCTCTATTTACAATAGCCAGGACATGGAAGCAACCTAAGTGTCCATCAACAGATGAATGGGTAAAGAAGATGTGGCGCATATATACAATGGAATATTAGCCATAAAAAGAAACAAAATTGAGTTATTTGTAGTGAGGTGGATGGACCTAGAGTCTGTCATACAGAGTGAAGTAAGTCAGAAAGAGAAAAACAAATACCATATGCTCACACATATATATGGAATCTAAAAAAAAAAAAAAAGGTCATGAAGAACCTAGGGGCAAGATGGGAATAAAGACACCGACCTACTAGAGAATGGATTTGAGGACACGGGGAGCGGGAAGGGTAAGCTGGGACGAAGTGAGAGAGTGACATGGACACATATACACTATCAAACGTAAAATAGATAGCTAGTAGAAGCAGCTGCATAGTACAGGGAGATCAGCTCGGTTCTTTGTGACCACCTAGAGGGGTGGGATAGGGAGGGTGGGAGGGAGGGAGATGCAAGAGGGAAGAGATATGGGGATATATGTATATGTATACTGATTCACTTTGTTATAAAGCAGAAACTAACACACCATTGTAAAGCAGTTATACTCCAATAAAGATGTTTAAAAAAATAAAATAAATTTATTTTATGTATTTATTTATTTTTGGCTGCATTGGGTCTTTGTTGCTGGGTGCGGTCTTTCTCTAGTTGCGCGAGCGGGGGCTACCCTTCGTTGCGGTGCGCTGGCTTCTCATTGTGGTGGCTTCTATTGTTGCGGAGCACGGGCTCTAGGTGTGCAGGCTTCAGTAGTTGTGGCATGCAGGCTTCAGAAGTTGTGGCACACGGGCTCAGTAGTTGTGGCTCGTGGGCTCTAGAGCGCAGGCTCAGTAGTTGTGGTGCATGGGCTTAGTTGCTCCGTGGCATGTGGGATCTTCCCAGACCAGAGATCGAAACTGTGTCCACCGCATTGGCAGGCGGATTCTCAACCACTGTACCACCAGGGAAGTCCTTGTTATAGGCTTTAGGGTAATGAGGTTAGGTGAAAAAAATGAACAATTCTAAAATTGCAATAAATCCTCAGTGAAGAATCTTGGTTGTTTAGTTGGGAGTTCTAAGTTGTTGTCTTTTTAAAATTTTTATTGGAGTATAGTTGATTTACAATGTTGTGTTAGTTTCGGGTGTACAGCAAAGTGAATCATATATATATATATATATATATATATATATATATATATATATATATTCACTCTTTCTTTAGATTCTTTTCCATATAGGCCATTACAGAGTCTAAGTCTTTTTTTTAACCCCATTTTGAAAGCCCTTGGTATCAAATATCATCTGGATAATCAGTCATTAAGGATATATTCTAAGACTTCACTGCTAAAGATATTCATGATCGTGATTCATATTTGAAACTCAAGTCACTGAGACACTAAATGTAAAACCAAATGAAAGCTATAATATTCATATCTTAAGGATGCTGCATTTTGCAGTAATATGTATTTCTAGGCTAAGACTGTTTCCCTCAAGAAAAGTATGAATAGAATTTTTTTTTTTTTTTTTTTTTTTGCGGTACGCGGGCCTCTCACCGTTGTGGCCTCTCCCGTTGCGGAGCACAGGCTCCAGACGTGCAGGCCCAGCGGCCATGGCTCACGGGCCCAGCCGCTCCGCGGCATGCGGGATCCTCCCGGACCGGGGCATGAACCCGTGTCCCCTGCATCGGCAGGCGGACCCCCAACCACTGCGCCACCAGGGAAGCCCATGAATAGAATTTAAAGGATAAACTTCTAACCAGCTGGAAAAATTTACTTTTAACATTTCATTTATTTCAAAATTGATTTTATTGCAGCCAAAACAATGGAATTAACTGTACACAATAAACTATTATATATATACATATACATTTTAAATTTTAGGGAATAAAGTTTACTTTGGCAGAGAGTGTTAAACAAAATTAATGCTGCATACGTTAGTAACATAACTGCATATCCTTAATTTGGTAGAAGTGTGACATTTTCTTGCTTTCCTGTGTTGTGCTAAATCACCACAACCTAAACTGCTTCATAAAAGGTATATGCTGAAATTTAATTTTACTGTTTTTGCTTACTCTCTGATTACAAACAAAACTTTTCATAAGGCTCTTCTAATTCTGGGTCCATCTCATCATCAGTATCATCCAAGTATGGATCAACAGCCCCCGATAAATTTGTTCACAGATATAGAGAACAAACTAGTGGTTACCAGTGGGAAGAGAGAGGGTGGGAGAGGCAAGATAGGGGTAGGGGATTAAGAGGTACAAACAATTATGTATAAAATAAATAAGCTACAAGGATATATTGTACAACACAGGGAATATAGCCAATGTTTTACAATAACTATAAATGTACTATAAGCTTTAAAAATTGTGAATCACTATGTTGTAAACCTGTAACTTATGTAATATTATACAATAAAAGAGGTTAAAAAGTAAAAGAAAAGAAAAAGAAGTCAGGGTAAGGATAAAGTGCCAATTTTTTAAATTAACATAAAACCTGAAACAGTAAAACTAGAAGAAAACATATGGGAAAAGTTTCTTGACATTGGTCATGGCAATGATTTTTTGGTCATGATGCCAAAAGCACAGACAACGAAAGTAAAAGTAGACAAATAAGACTGCATCAAACTAAAAAGCTTTCTGCACAGCAAAGGAAACAATTGCCAGAGTGAAATGGCAAGCTATGGAATGGGAGAAAATATTTGCAAACCATATATCTGATAAGAGGTTAATAACCAAAATACACAAGGAACTTGAACAACTCAATAGCAAAACACAAAACAAAACACGACAACAAAGCACAAAATAACGCGATTGAAAAATGGGCAAAGGTGGGGGTGGAGGGATAGATTGGGAGTTTGGGATTGACATGTATATATTGCTATATTTAAAACAGATAACCAGGGGACTTCCCTGGTGGTCCAGTGGGTAAGACTCCACGCTCACAATGCAGGGGGCCCAGGTTCGATCCCTGGTCAGGGAACTAGATCCCACATGCATGCCGCAACTAAGAAGCCCACCAGCCGCAACTAAGACCCGGCGCAGCCAAAATAAATAAATAACTAAATATATTTTTTAAAAAAGATAACCGGGACTTCCCTGGCGGTCCAATGGTTAAGACTTTGCCTTCCGATGCAAGGGGTGCAGGTTTGATCCCTGGTCAGGGAGCTAAGATCCCACATGCTTTGCGGCCAAAAACCAAAACACAAAACAGAAGCCGGGACTTCCCTGGTGGCGCAGTGGTTGAGAGTCCGCCTGCCAATGCAGGGGACATGGGTTCAAGCTCTGGTCCGGAAGGATCCCACATGCCGTGGAGCAGCTAGGCCTGTGTGCCACAACTACTGAGCCCATGTGCCACAACTACTGAAGCTCGCACACCTAGAGCCCTTGCTCTGCAACAAAGAGAGGCCACTGCAGTGAGAGGCCTGTGCAGTGCAACAAAGAGTGGCCTCCGTTCACCACAACTAGAGAAGGCCCACATGCAGCAATGAAGACCCAATGCAGCCAAAAATAAATATTTTTTTCAAAAAGAAGCAATATTTAACAAATTCAATAAAGACTTTAAAAATGGTCCACATCAAAAAACATTTTTTAATAAAATAAAATAGATAACCAACAAGGACCTACTGTATAGCCCAACAAGGTCCTACTGTATAGTGGCAGGGAACTCTGCTCAGTATTCTGTAATAACTTAAATGGGAAAAGAATTTGAAAAAGAATAGATACATGTATATGTATAACTGAATCACTTTGCTGTACACCTGAAACTAACACAACACTGTTAACTAACTATACTTCAGTATAAAATAGCAATTTAAAACAAATTTTTTAAATGGGCAAAGGTACATCAACTATACTTCAATAAAAGTTAATTAATTAATTTTAAAATGGGCAAAGGATCTGAATAGATATTTCTCAAAAGAAGACATACAAATGGCCAACAGGTATATGAAAAGGTGCTCACCATCACTAATCATCAGGGAAATGCAAATCAAAACCACAATGAGATATCACCTCACACCTGTTAGAATGGCTACTATCAAGAACACAAGAGGTAACAAGTATTGGTGAGGATATGGAGAAAAGGGAATCCATGTACACTGTTGGTGGGAGTGTAAATTGATACAATCATTATGGAAAACAGTATGAAGGTTTCTCAAGAAAATTAAAAATAGAACTACCCTATGATCCAGCAGTCTCCCTTCTGGCTATATAACCAAAGGAAATGAAATTGAACCCAGAGGACATTATGCTAAGTGAAATAAGCCAGACACAGAAAGACAAATACTGTGTGATCTCACTTACATGTGTAATCTAAAAGAGTTCAAAGTCATAGAAGAATAGAGTAGCATGGTGGTTGCCAGGGGTTGGGGTTTGGGGAAAATGGGGCAATGTTGGTCAAAGGGCACAAAGATTCAATTAGGCAAGATGAATAAGTTCTGGAGATCTAATATACAGCACGATGACTGACTACAGTTAACACTTCTGGACTGATACTTGAAATGTGCTAAGAGGGTAGATCTTAAGTGTTCTTACCACAAAAAGGGGGAGAGGGGCAACTATGTGAGGTGCTAGATATGTTAATTAGCTTGATTGTGGCTATCATTTCACAATGTAAATATATATCAAAATAGCAAGTTGTACACATTGAATATAATTTTTGTCAATTATACAATAAAACTGGAAAAAATAAAGGAAAATAAAATAGACACAGAAATAGAGGAGAGGGAAGAAGAAAATGATACACAGCACCACGTAGGGACATTTAAAAGAACAACATTTATTATAATAATAGGAACAATACCTAACCATTATAGAGAGAGCTTAGGAAGGCTTTTTTCTCCTCTCCTACTTTAGCTTTCATTCTCCACCCTTCCCAACTCCCAACAAAGAATTTTCACTTACATATCCTGTTATCATCTTAAACCAAAAATGTCTGTTCACCATTCAAGAAGCAATAGTTGAGCGCCAGCTTAGTGTCAGGCACTGCGAATTCTCTGATGAATCAAACAGGGCTTCTTTCTTCCATGAGTTCAGACTAGTAGGGAATAAAAACATAAAGACAAGTAAATTCCAGTAGGTACGCTACCGAATACAAATTCGTGTGCCCCATGCACAGTGAGGCCAAACACTACTGAAAGTCAGAATTTGGAGCAGAGAAAGGTTTATTGCAGGGCCATGCAAGGAGATATGATTGGTTCATGCCCCAAAACCCCCCCAAACTCCCTGAAGCGTTTCAGCAAAGCACTTTTTTTAAAAGCCAGGTGAAGGAGGGGGGTGTCACAGGGTATGTGATCAGCTGGCGCACAATTCTCTGATTGGTTGACGGTGAGGTAACAGGGCGCTGTCTCAGGGGTTAACATTATCAATCCTCAGGCTCCAGTAGGCCTGGGGGCTATGCGGTCAGGGTCATCAAGTAGTTAACATCTTCCATTCTGTGGGGGGGCTTTCAAATCAGTGAAACAACTCAGGAGCTGTGCATCAGATACTGTTATCTATGTACTTCAGAGAGGAGCTAAAGCAGCGGACATGGGGGAAGGCCTCCTGCTCCGTTACAGGTATTAGGTGCTTGGCCACGTCTGTTCCAAGACGGGAGATGGAAGGGAGAGTGGGAGACCAGGGCACCTTGTGAAAGAACCTGAGGAAGAATGAGAATGTTGAGGGAGTAGGATTTATAAGAGGTGGTTGCGGATGGATTGAATTAAAGGATGAAGATGCGCACAAGGAAGGTAGAAAATGCTTAACCGGGACCGTTCAGAAGCGGGATGAGAGATGAAGCGAACTCTGAAGGCAGGTGGGCTCCTCAGAGCGAAGGTGCGGCCGCATCACTCACCTCCTCCCGGTCTTCCTGTTCCTCAGGAGACTCTCCGAGTCTAAGCTGAACAGGAGACCGTGTCCTTTCTCAGCCCCGTATTTGAAATAACTGAAGGGAAGGGCGATGGGACACAGGACATATTTCACGGAGGCCATTTCAACAATACAGTGAATTCATCTTGTGTCTGGGGTATGTGTGTATATGTATATACGTATACACACATATACACACTACATATATATTATATAATATGGGTGTGTACTGTGTCATATATCTCTATGTATATATGTGTGTATAATACAGGAATGGCTCAAATCAAAGTACATATTTTTTAAATCTCCCCTGAATTAAAAAATATAAATGGAATGGGGAGAAAAGTACAAAGTAATGAAAATATTTCCTACAGAAATGACAATATGTTTGTATTACAGTTGCAATATTTAGCACAAAGAATACAGGAGGCTGAGTTACGTTTTAATTCTGATAAACAACAAATATATTTCTGGATAAGAATGTCCCATGCAATATTCGAGACATACTTATATTAAAACATTGTTGTTTATTTGAAATTCAAATATAAGTCAGGGTCCTGCATTTTATCTGCCAATGCAAGTTTATTTCCTATTCTTCAAAATCAACAAGATTAAAATGTTGATGCAGTTTTAAATTTTCAAATTTCTATACATTTGTTCTTTTATGTAATACTTCATTTTAGTCATAAACTGATAATTGGCATTATGAAAATACAGGGGCTTCATAAAAGTCCAAAGTAAAAAGAACAAATCTACTCACATCTGATGAAGATGAAATAATCAGGGTTGATGATATTGATGTACCTTCCCACCGACATCCCTATACACACAAGGATGAAGAAGAGAGGGTGAATGGGGGCGTGTGTGCAGCAGGAGAATCTAATAAGACTGGAATCATACCACATACACTTAAAATATAGAGTATTATGTTTAAATTTTACTTCATTTAACAGAAGGAAAAGAAACAAAGGAGATTGAAAAAAACTGCTGAACTTCAGGAAAATGTTCTTGACCACATGAGGGAAAAAAGGGGATTCATAAAATCCCCTTTTTCTTCTCCAGGGTACTCTGACCTTCCCAGCCTGTTACCTTGTCCCTGAGGCATAATGTTTCTTAATACTCTCCCAAGGGGCCTCCCTGGTGGTGCAGTGGTTAAGAATCTGCCTGCCAATGCAGGGGACACGGGTTCGATCCCTGGTCCGAGAAGATCCCACATGCCGCGGAGCAACTACGCCCGTGCACCACAACTACTGAGCCTGTGCGCCACAACTACTGAAGCCCATGCGCCTAGAGCCCGTGCTCCACAACAAGAGAAACCACCGCAATGAGAAGCCCGCACACTGCAACGAAGAGAAGCCCCCACTCGCCGCAACTGAAGAAAGCCATTGCACAGCAACGAAGATCCAACGTGGCCAAAAATAAATAAATGAATAAATAAATTTATTTGAAAAAAAGACTCTCCCAAGATGCATGCTTATCACTAATAACAGCTACAAAATTTGTCAGCAAGGATGACTAGGACAAGTGGGACCTGGTTCATTACCATGGGACTTCCTGTCCTGGACACTCATGATGTCTTAGTCCTCAGTGGTCAGAAATTTGAGATCAGAACTAGGTAACCAGAGTGAAGGATCGAGTTAGAGAAACTCACAGGCAGGGATGGAGGGGAGAGACCAAAGCATGTATGGGAGCGGGACTTATAATGAGAAACAACAGGGCAGAACAGTGGCATCCTATGATTGTTAGCTTTAGGTGTGCTTTCAGTTACATTCTTCTGCTCCAGAAAATGAAAATTGTTTAATGTTATTAGCTTCTCAGGCAGAGGCTGCAAATTGGCAGCTGCAGACTGAGTCTATTCCACAGACCTGTTTTAGATAGGCAGCATGCTTTTCAATAAAACATATTTCAGTTAGTTGCCAACATTTAAAGAATGGAAGGTTTCATATAAACATTTTGATTTGGGGCCAGTCTTGAAAAACTGGGAAAATCTGGCAGTCCTGGCCCAACATTCCTGCCCAGCAACACTGAGCTGGAGCTGAGTACTGGCCATCTTCTTTGGAAGAGACATATTCTTCCCCAATTTGCCAGTCCCCACGCTCCTTGCTATTAAATTATCGGCCTGCCTTTGTCAGCATTTGTTTGTAACCCTGATCATTTAAAAACATGTTTTTTTATTATTCAAAATAATAGCAGAGAGAATCTTAGGATAAACTCCATGTACTCCTCACACGGTATCAACAATTATCCATCACCAACGTTGTTTCATCAACACCCTAACCAGTTCTCCAACACACTTGCATCTGCCCCTTGATTATTTAGATGCAAATCTAGACATCATCTCATCTGTAAATATTTCAGTGTGTGTCTCTTAAAGAACCAGAATGTGTGGTTCCTAATCAGGCCTCTTTCCATTATGCCAAATATGCCACAGGTAATACACCGTGATGATAAGGATATATTATGGAGTAACAGTAGTGAACATTTCTGAGGGCTTCTTCTGTGGCTAGACATTGTGCTACGTACTTGTGTATGTTATGTCATGAAAGAAGATTTAATGACTTGTTATAGATCTCCCAGATGTCTTTGATTTCCATTTTAGTTTTTTTTTTCATTGTAAAATATAAGTAACTTATGTTTTCTGGGGGTTTTTTTAATAGGAAGGTTTTTTTTAATATTTATTTATTTATTTGGTTGCATCGGGTCTTAGTTGCGGCAGGCAGGCTCCTTAGCTGCGGCTCGAGGGCTCCTTAGTTGTGGCATGCGAACTCTTAGTTGAGGCATGCACGTGGGATCTAGTTCCCGGACCAGGGATAGAACCCAGGCCCCCTGCATTGGGAGCGTGGAGTCTTAACCACTGCACCACCAGGGAAGTCCCTAAGTAAATTATGTCTTAAGTTCATTGTCCACCAAATTTAAGGATGCTTAGGCTCAATTTTTGGGCTAGCTAGAGAAAGTGCTCAAAATTTGGTGATATCCGAGAGTCAGCTTAGATATATATGCCTTTTAGTAGAAATATTTCCAACATTTCACTACTGCAACTCTCAGGCAATTATGTCATCAATGGTCTGTCAATCTGGTACTACGGTTTGAGTGAAAGAAACAAATTTCTGGTAGCATTTCATAGATTGCTAGAATCTAGCAGATCGATTGGACAGAAAGCATATCTGGACAGGCTACATTTCAGAGGATTACGCTTATGTTACTCAGATCTGATTCTAATTTTTAAAAAACATGTAGTGGGGCTTCCCTGGTGGCGCAGTGGTTGAGAGTCCGCCTGCCGATGCAGGGGACACGGGTTCATGCCCCGGTCCGGGAAGATCCCACATGCCACGGAGCGACTGGGCCCGTGAGCCATGGCCGCTGAGCCTGCGCGTCGGGAGCCTGTGCTCCGCAACGGGAGAGGCCACAACAGTGAGAGGCCCACATACCGCAAATAAATAAATAAAAAACATGTAGTGAATGTAGAGAAAAGGGAATCCTCGTTCACTGCTGGTGGGAATGTAAATCGGTGCAGCCGCTATGGAAAACAGTATGGATATTCCTCAAAAACTTAAAAATAGAACTACCATATGACCCAGCAATTTTACTCCTGGGTATTTATCCAAAGAAAGCAAAAACACTAATTAGAAGAGATATATGCACCCCTAAGTTCATTGAAGAGATATATGCACCCCTAAGTTCATTGCAGCATTATTCACAATAGTCAAGATATGGAAGCAACCTAAATGCCCATCAATAGATGAATAGATAAAGAAGATGTGGTATATATACACAATGGGACATTACTCAGCCATAAAAAAGAATGAAATCTTGCCATGTGCAACAACATGGATGAACTTAGAAGGTGTTATGCTAAGTGAAATAAGTCAGACAGTAAGACGAATACTGTATGATTTCATTTATATGTGGAATCTAAAAAGAAATGAACAAACAGAACAGAGTTATAGATACAGAGAACAGGTGGTTGCCAGATTTTATGTTACTTATAAATTATCCATATATATATTTAATTGTATTCAGAGACTAAAAGAAGTGGTTCAGTTCTATTGGTTTTTTCCTTTAGGAAATCATGTTTCTGGTGGTAATAGGGAATTCCCAGAAGCTGGGGTTTACATATCCCAGTTTCCACTCACAAAGACCCAAAGTTCAAAACTTATTCTCCAAACATGGAAAAGGCAACAAAACACACAACTTAAGAATATCTAGGACAAAGGTGTGTAAGTCCTGAAGCAGGTTTTAGAATGGTTGCCTCCACAATTTTTTCAGGTTTACTGACCTATATTCTGGCTTCAGTCACACCCATGCATCTTGTAAGCTCCTTTCTGAAGGGAGAAAACCACAAATATTCAGTGTTTGGAGTTGAAGGTGAAATGAAATACACCATGTTCTGTTCGTGCTTGCTTTGTTTTTTTTTTTTTTTTAAATCTTAGTTCCCGGACCAGGGATTGAACCCGCACCCCCTGCAGTGGAAGCCTGGAGTCTTAACCACTGGACCGCCAGGGAAGTCCCCATGCTTGCTTTTAAATACCTATCCCACGGACTTCCCTGGTGGCGCAGTGGTTAAGAATCCACCTGCCAATGCAGTGGACACAGGCTCGATCCCTGGTCCGGGAAGAGCCCACATAACATGGAGCAACTAAGCCTGTGCGCCATAACTACTTAGCCTGCGCTCTGGAGCCCACGTGCCACAACTACTGAAACCCGTGTGCCTAGAGCCCCGTGCTCTGCAACAAGAGAAGCCACCGCAATGAGAAGCCCGCGCACCACAACAAGAGTAGCCCCCCCCCCCCGCTCGCGGCAACCAGAGGAAGACGGCGCCCAGCAACGAAGACCCAACTCAGCCAAAAATAGATAAACAAATACAATTTAACTTTTTCCTAAGCAAGCAAGAGATCAGGATGCTATTTATAGAGAAAGGGAGGGGGGAGGTGGAAGGGGGAAGAGTAAATTCACCTGGGTTCACAGCAGGAGCTCAGCACAGGACAGCCTGAACTTGTGCAGAAGACCTGCAACTAGAGATGCTGGGGTGGAGCACAGTAGAGGATGCATACTCCATTCTGCGGTCCCGAGCCCATGCAATGCAAGCGTGCACTTGGATGCACTAAGCCTTGGGCTGTAGTCCACACTTCCACTATGATGTGGATTCATTACCAAGAATCTGGAGTGCTTGAACTTTCTCAAGGGGTGCAGTAAGTTTCCTGCAGAACTTATCTGACCCAGAATCCTTTGCAAATGCAGCTCCAAGATCACGCTCCCAGCACTCCAGGGTGCACAGCGGGCTCTGCAGAAGCTCAGAGCAAGGAGCAACCTAGTTAGTCATTTCAGCTTAATTACTAGCCCGTGGCATGGGCAGGCTGCCAAATATGAAAGGCTGGACTCTGCAACGGTCTCCAAACATTTCCGCGAGGGTTCCTGTGGTTACTGTGAGCTCATGCCCCCTCCCCTCCCCTCCCCCCAAAAAAGAGCTTGCATAACCCAGTACAGCCCCTTCCTCAGGGCAGACACTCTGCTCGCGTGGGCAGTAGTGAGCTGAACTGTAAACCAGAGCCCCGATTCCGCAGATGCCCATGCCCCCACCAGCACCCTGCTTATCCAGGGTGCCCCCATTTTGGGCCCACGCCCCAGCCGCTGCCGCACTTAAGCAAGTGCCACCCCCGGCGACTGGCGGTAAAAAAAAAGCCAATAGCAATCGTCCAAAGCAGAGTGAGTAAGCGGTGAACCCAGCCGAGACCGTTGTAACCCGTACCAGGCATCAGAAAGAGCACCAGCCTCAGCCTCTGTTCGCACCTAGCAGAGCTCATGGAGGCACAGGGCTTCCATGGCGCGCCAGCCATGGAGCCTCCGCCCCGGGGCCACCACTATGACCCCGGGTAGTACATCCTGGGAGGGTACGAAGTGGAAATAAGATCTGAATCTGTGCAGGGTCCAGCGCCAGAAGCCAGAGAACTCTATGTGGAGGAAGGAGGTCCGGGCCTTGCGGACGGCATGAACCATGTGGGCGACATGAGCCAAGAAGGCGACGGGAACCACGAGGGCGGCGATGGCGGCCAGGAGCCCGGGAAGCAGCCACCTGAGGAGCCAGGCCATGTGGCGACGGCTGCTCAGGCCCAGCAGCCCAGAAACCGGCCTTGACGTTGCGTCCTGTGCAATAAGTTCACACCGTTGCAGCTGCAGGAACTGGAGGGCCTCTTCCAGAACACTCGGTGCCCGGACGTACTCACCAGGTATGTGGCGGGCTCCGGGTGGTTCGGGCTCATTTCCAGGCACCTTCGTCCCTCTGCTGGGCCTCCTCCTTCCCCTCCGAAGCCATAAAAGCCACCTGTGCCCCAGGATGGGGGGAGGAGAATGCCTTCTGCACATTAAAGGGAATATTTTCATACAGTAGTTACGTGGATCAAGTCTGGAAACTGGTTTGTGGTCGTTTGGTGGTGTTTTTTGTAAATTGTGGTAAAATGTACGTAAACGTAAGATTTACTATTTTAACACTTTAAAGTGTTCTGTTCAGTACTGTTAAGGATATTAATGTTGTCAGGCAAGCAATCTCCAGAATTTTTTTGTCTTGCAAAACTAAAACTCTGTACGGGGAAGACAAGTCACTATGCACCCCACCCCAAGCCCCTGGGAACCACCTTTCTATTTTCTCTTTTTATGAATTTGACTACTGTGGGCACATCATATTAGTGGAGTTGTACAGTGTTTGTCTCTTTGTAACTGGCTTATTTCGCTTAGTATAATGTCCTCAGTATCCATCCATGTTGTAGCATGTGTCAGAATTTCCTTCCTTTTTAGGGCTGAATAATATTCCATTATATGTAAATACTGCCATTTGTTTATCTGTTCCTTTATTAATGAGCACTTGGGTTGCTTCTACCTTTTGGCTATTGTGAATAATGCTGCAGTGAGCATGTGTGCGCAAATAACTCATTTACCCCCCAAAATGAGCCCTGTTACACCGGCCTGGCTTAAACTATCTATGCATGCAGCAGAAAGACTGCAAGTCCTAAGATGGGAGAATGAAAATGAGGTCTCAGGCAGGGAGAGAAGGCCTTTTGTGTCACTTAAAATTTACAGTTTGGAAACTTTCAACAGGATTTAAATACAGTGTTAAACCCCATTAACTAGGATATTGAGAAGACAGTGAAGTCTAATCCACAGTTTTGTTTGCAAAAATAGTAGGCAGATATTTAGGGAGGAGCTATTTTATGACCTTTACCCTCATTGTTGTTGACTGTCTTACTAAAATGCCTGTTGCACCTTCTTGTCTTAAGAATAAGGGATGGGATTGGGACCTCCTGGTTGAATAGCAGCACCTAGGATAACCTGCCATGGCGGACAACAGCGGCTCCGGTCCAGGATCCTGGAACCGTAGCCAGAGCAGAGTGAGCTGACCTGGTCCTGAGCCCAGGAAGGTTTGGAGGGTGGGGCAGGTTGGAGCGTGCAGAATTGACAGTGGTGACAATGGTATGCCTCTTTCCCCTAAACTCTTGGGTGGCCTAAGATTTTTGACAGTCTTTGTTAACTTGGGTCGAGATGATCTCAACTTTCCTTAACACTACAGGCTAAAATATCAACGCAGTGTCCAGAGCTTCAGCAACTCTCACGTCCCAGTAAGACAAGTCACAACCCCCCTGGGCCCCCTTGCCAGACCACCATTCTAACTCTCAAGACATTTCAAAGGATTAATGACCCCTTGGACATCCTTGAAGGAGACCTTCTGTCTAAAAATCCAACATGTTCCAGGACTTCCCTGGTGGCCCAGTGGGTGGGACTCTGTGCTCCCAATGCAGGGGGCCCCGGTTCGATCCCTGGTGGGGGAACTAGATCCCACCTGCTGCAACTAGGAGCCCGCATACCGCAATGAAGATTCTGTGCGCCCCAACTGAGACCCAGCACAGCCAAAAAAAAAAAAAAAAAAAAAACCAACATGTTCCTTCCTATTAATTATTTACTTCACACTGAATGTAGGCGTTTCAAATAGGGAGCCGTTCCCCTCAATATGACTGTACGTGGGGCCCACTATTTACCATGCCCAAATCCACCCCCACAACAAGGTGAGGAGGGGGCAGGAGGCGGCCAGATGGCTGATGATCAGCTGCCAGGGTACAGACTATTTTTATCCTGTTACCAGACATTGTATCAACAGCAAGGACCTGGTACAACAATTCATAAGCTAAACCTGCATCCAATACCTGGAAAAAAATTAGAATATTAAACTTGAGAGGAGAGGGACTTCCCCGGCGGTCCAGTGGTTGACTCTGAGCTTCCACTGCAAGGGGAACAGGTTCGATCCCTGGTTGGGGAGCTGAGATCCCACATGCCGCGTGGCACGGCCAAAAAATAAGAAAAACAATTAAAAATTAAAATTGCGAGGAGACAAAATAATAAGCCTAAGCCAGAACTTGGCACACAGACGGGGGAGCTCACGAAGGGTAAGTGGAAGGGAGGGAGTGTGGTGGTAACTTTCCTGAGGTATTTTAGCAAGAAGGAAATATTTCTCCTGATGCAGCTTAAGATCTCAATGGCATATAAAGTTGCGTGCTATGCTGTTTGTATTATGACATTAACTGTTCAATATACTAAACCAATCCTTTTCCCGCTCTGATTGTAGGTCTGGTTTAAGAATAGGAGGGCCAAGTGCAGGAGAAATGAGAGAGCATCAATGCTTCGAGATGCACCACCTGTTTCCCTGGACCACCTTGCCGTCATAATGTTGGATGGGCCCTAAAATACCATCCTCGTTCAGGAGCCAGATTGGAGATGGGTTCTTCTGATACCACTGACACCTGGGCTGCCCGTGCTGCCCATGCCAGCCGTACCTCCTCTGTACTTGTATTATCAATGAAGAGGCAAATCCTCCATATGTTTGTCTTTGTGTGTCAAATGCGGCAAGCGGGGTATGTATGAAAATTGTTAAGGAAATGCCATTTAAACAGAATGGCAAGGAGGCCTCCTTTCGTGAGGTGACACCCCTGAATCACTATCAGTAGGTCCTGTACCTCACAGAAGTTTCCCAAGTGCCCACTGGTGAGTTTGCACTGACCCATATATTCTCCTCCGTCTCTCCCCCATCACTCCATCCCTAACCCCGCCCTGCCCCTTTGGGACCACGTGCATATGCACGATTGGGCGGGGTGAGTCCCTAGTGTGAGAACAGTGTGTTTCCAGACAGGGATGAGCTCCGTTCATGCTGACAAGTTCAGGCTGAACACTGGACCCTAAGGGAATCTTCCTTAAGAGGCTGCTCACAAAGGTTCATGGGAAGGTGGCAGCAGAGCAAGCATCCAGTATGCTCCAAATTCTGTTCCCTTCTCACTTTTCTGCCCTCCCCCCACCAGCCCAGGAAAGCATGTTCATCGCTCCTTCCCCAGCTGAGAAGCTGACTATCACACCTTCAGATGTATTTTGTCACCTTCAACATCCTTGAGAGAACCCCAATTTCTGCTGTTAAACACTGAAAGGGAAACTTTTGGTTTAATGGTGCTCAAAGCAAGAATAAGGAGATGTTCTCCCAAGCAGTGCTCCCGAATAATCCCTCGTTGCAAAGAAGCAGTCATACTTTTGCTTTATTCATGTTGTCTTCTTCGTGTGAAACGACCAGGGTAGGGAAAAAAAGAAGTTTAGGAGAGTGAAAAGCCAGGCCCACTTTTTAAAAAGCACTATGTTCTTCTCAGTTGAACCTTTGGTGTTGAGTAATCTTTAGCAATGTGAGGCTCCTCAAGTGGGCTTTGATGTTAAAAGCGATTAAATATTTCAATGACTACAGATAAGGTGCCTTGGTTACATCGGATTTTCCTCTCAGAGGAGTTAATCAAAGACCAGTCTCACAGCACTTCTATGTTCCCAGTGTGAAGGAGGCTCTGTTTTCTCAGGAAAGCTTACACTCTTTGCCATGGTGTCCACTAATTTTTATTCCTTCTCCCCACCTTTCTCACTTGTGGGTGTCAAATGTCAGCCAAGCGGTTGTAATGTCAGGCTTCCACAGAGAGAAGGATGTTACTGCTACACAGAGACGCCGGACCTTATGGGGAGTGGGAGAAATTCGAGGATGTTCCCGTGTATGCCCACTGTCATTCTTACCAGATGATTCTGAAACCAAAAATTCTTATTTCCTAATGTTGACCACTATCCGCTTATATTTTATTTTATTTATTTTTTTGCGGTGCACAGGCTCCAGGCGCGCAGTGGCCATGGCTCACGGGCCCAGCCACTCCGCGGCATGTGGGATCTTCCCGGACCGGGGCACGAACCTGTGTCCCCTGCAGGCATCGGCAGGCGGACTCTCAACCACTGCACCACCAGGGAAGCCCCACTATCCTTTTTTAAACATTAGGTTTCTCGGTGCTTTAAGGACCCTCAGAACTACAGGGCCTGTACAAATAAGCTCCAGGACACCATCAGACCCAGTCCTGACCCCTTCTCTGTTTTGGCCACAGCGGAAAGGACCACATTCAACCTTTCCAACCTGAGACTGAAAGTCAGAGAATGCTCAGCACAAATCCCCCAGTTAACCCTCACATCCAGTCTGGCACACTCTAACAACATTCTTTTTTCATGCTCAGGCTGCCTGGGAGAAACAAACAAACAAACAAGTGAGTATCTTTCCTGTAAGTGGCTGGTGTCTTCATCATATACACTCTTTTTTTTAAACATGTCTCTACTTCTTTCAGATGCCAGGTATATTAAGGCAGAGTGGTGGCATGAGGCATAAGAAATAAGCAAAACATTGCTGTAGATGATAATTTACCCTTAGTCTAGGTTTGCAAAGAGATAGATAGGTCTTCTAAAATTAATCCCCCAAATTAATTAGTGCCCCAAAGAGAATTTCTCTCAATGTACATTTCAAATATCCCAGACATAGATCAGAAATTAATTATTCTGACATAATGAAATAACTTTGATTTATAAAAAAAAAATCTTTAGAAACTAGCTACCAACAAATACAGAGACCTGAGGGAGGTTGTCTTTGAAGAAGTTAGTTTTGGCTAAAAAGTTATAAGCACAATCTTGGAAGGAGTACAGTAGATTCAGCCTATTACAATAATCTAATAGTTCTGGATGTAGTCTTGCTTTCTAAAGTTTTTCACAATGAAGAACACATGCTAGTGAACTTTCAAAATAGTAAGGTTGGTGATCAAATTAAGTAGGAAGAAGGTATTGCCGACTAAAAAAAATGCGCAACCTAAAAGTTGAGAATTATGCTTCATCTGGCGAATAAAACTGAGGACTTCAGCCCGGAAGACAGCCTCTCAGAGAGCTCCGAGGGACTGCTCCAAAGAGGTAAGGGAGAAGCCACGATATATAGGAGTTTTGCAACAAAACCCAGGTAGTCGGAACATCAAAAGATTACTGTTAATTAAAGAAAACCAGACATCTCAAGTTACTGAATTTAGCGTGCTTTTCTATGTCTGAGAAGATGCAAGAGTCTGCGCTCACTGAAGTCATTCCTTTGATAGGCGCCTTAGCGATCTAGGGCCAGTTTCCTGCTTTTCTCCATCCTGAATCCCCTCAGGGCGCACCGTTGTGGGGGGCTGTAGTGGCTGCTGGCTTGGTGGCTGCAACATCCCTTGTTGACTGATATGGCAGGCGACAGTTTTCATCCACGGTATGAACTGTTTGAGGGAAAAACTTTTTTAAAAAACTAGATTTATGTAGACTGGATCTTGATTCAAACGAATATAATATACCGAGAACCCTGGAGATCTAACTCGGAAGTGCCTGACAGTCAAAATTCCAAGCTCCTATTTTAACTACAAGTACTTAGAAACAAAGGGCAGCAGGAAAGGAAGGAACCAGAAACAATTCTTTATCAGGCAATACAAGAGTGTGGTCCCTCCAAATAGATGTGAAAAGTGACTTTTAAAATTAATAAATGTATACAAAACAGGGCAATGAAGTTTGTTTTGAGTTGTCGTCAAAGGAACAAAACTACATGTGCCTGAATTCTGATCATGGGGTGCTGTGCTTACCACGGGGCGTGCTCTGAGCACACATACTGATCTACCGTGCAGTCATTTGGTGCTGATGTGGCTCCCCTAGGAAATGTCAGACCCTGGAACTGAAATAATGAGGAAATAATGAAGCTAAATAGAACACTTCACTGGATTTCCTGATTGGTAAGTTCAGCTTGGTCTACAACACAGACTGGGGTTCTCAAAACCTTGAGCAAGGACTTCCCTGACACTCCAGTGGCAGTTAGGACTCCCACGCTTCCACTGCAGAGGGCATGGCTTCGATCCCTGGTCAGGGAACTAAGATCCCGCATGCTGCACGGCGTGGCAAAAAAACAAAACAGAACAAAAACAAAACAAAAAACCTTGAGTGGACACCTCAGGAGTCAGTTGCTATGACAACATAACCCTCATCACATACCCCTCATCCTAAGAATGCTGCAAGACATTACTTCTGTGTTGGGATTCATTTGAGACTTTCCTTCCACTCCCTCCCATTAAACCAATACAGTAGGGTGTCTCATGGAAAGCGAATCCTTGCCTCAGCCAGATCATTTTAGCAGACCACACACTCTTTTTTCCTTTGTGGAACTCACACAAGATCATCTTTGACAAACGAGACGAATGTTCACCAGCCCTGTAGTAAAAGGTCGGCAATAACAGAGAAACCAGTCTCATCATTTCATGATGCTCTTCCAAGCAAAGTACCTTTTTGTCTTCTGGGGGACACCCAGGTTAAAGGAAGAAACCACGGTAGTCTCTCTGCATCGCAGGGAATGGACCTCTGTGGGCATCCAGCCCATTCCCTTCATACTACAGAGGAGTGAATGCAAGTCCAGTTCAGTGGGGTGGCCTGCAAGAGAGAGAGCATGTGGAGTTCGTCTCAGAGAATGTCAGTCTCTGGATGACCATGCCCTTCCCTGGGCCCAGATTCATCCAGCTATGGGCAGTGCACACGCAGGTTCAGCTCTTCAGCGCTTACCACCTCCATCCTGCACAGAACTCGTTCCTTCAAAGGGCTGCTGGCTTAAGGTTTCTCACTCGGCCTCAGCACTAAGGCCCCCACTCTCCACCCTTAAGGCATGCAGTATCCTGGGGTTCCCCCTTGAACAGCAAACACGAGAGCGTTGAGAGAGTGACGCAACGTGCACCCGGCTCACAAAAGCTGAGTGCGATTCCAGGACAACAGCCCTCATTTCCTCCAATCTCCTTGCAAAGCCAAGCCTGCCACCTGGCAGCACAGCTCATGAACAACAGCCTGCTGCACGCATATACACTATCAAACGTAAAATAGCTAGCTAGTGGGAAGCAGCCGCATAGCACAGGGAGATCAGCTCGGTGCTGTGTGACCACCTAGAGGGGTGGGTTAGGGAGGGTGGGAGGGAGACGCAAGAGGGAGGGGATATGGGGATATATGCATACATAGAGCTGATTCACTGTGTTATACAGCAGAAACCAACACGACACTGTAAAGCAATTATACTCCAATAAAGATGTGGAAAAAAAAAAAAACTCCAGGCAAAGTTAGGGTTAGGTAGGTTCTATGCAAGACTAAAAGGCAGCCAGATTGACCCCCAAAATGGGAAGAAGTGGTCCCAGGGCATTTCCCAAGCTGAGGTCCATCCTCCAACATTAAGGGCCATACATCCCGAGTATCATGCTGGTCACTCCCAGGTGGGTGGATCCTTGAGAGTCATGATGTCAAAATGACTGTTCAGAACACTCCAGTCACCCTTGAGCATGGGGCGGAGGGGGGACTCTGCCACACAGCTGGGCGCCTCACTGAACAGTGCCGTGTACTGTGGGAAAGCTGTCCCTCTGTTGACCAAATACCCGGTGCCGATACCTTGGTGTTGTTCTCTTCTTCCAGTCAGGTCCACCGTCATGTGTACGGTGGGCTGCTCTTACAGGCTCAGGCTGAAAACACCAGAGTTGCCTGAGAGTCCTAACCAACCCCACCCCCAAATACAAGTTCTTATAAGTAAGAGAAAATAGTGGGCTTCTGGGGTGTGGGGCTGTTTTCTGGCCTCCAGAAACAAACATATCAGGCCTGGAAGGAAAAGGTATATGCTGAATAAAACTCTCCCCCAGACAGCCGTGTGGTAGGTACCACACAGCAGGATACACACAATATATTGAAGAAACTTAAACACATGAAAAATCACATTATTTTTCTTGTGGAAGTAATACTCCATGTTCTCATTGTATTCACTACCTTTCACCTACTGCCTTCGGAATGCAGTTCATTAGAGTCATAATAGTGACCTTCTGGGTTCTTCTGGCTAGTCTAATAATTAAAAATTGACAGAAGACAGATTAACAGGAGAAAAAGAAACAAATTTAATTCGTATGTACAGAGGTGTCATGCAAATAGGACCCAAGAAGCAACCAAGGCAGGCAGCTTTTACCTTTTCAGACAAAGAAAGAATAAATCTGTGAGGAATTGACAGGACAAAGAAACTTAGGCTTGAATGCTTAATTGGGGAAGACTATAAGCAGAGTTTGGGTTTGGGGGTAGTAAACTAGCAAAGAAGTAACAGCGTTTGTTTGTACAGGCTTCTCAGCCCTGAATTCCCTGTCTCTGGTGATAAAGATGTCTCTCTCCTGGTACACAGAGAGTAAATTTTGCATGGGAGAATTATTTCCTGCTTTCAAGGAGGACAGAGAAGAGGAGGGTCAAAGTGTTCTCACATCAGCTGTTTCTCAAGTGACTTTAATTCAAAATCATCAATATGCCACTGTGGCATGTTTTGGGGTGGCCTGCTCTGAGCCCCAGCAATAGAAATCACATTATTACTTTAAATGTCTTATCTGATCACTCTGTAAACCAAGTTTAATAATTGGTCTCTCTGTGTTTTCTGAAAGTAATGAAGGTTCCTGCCAAGATACAAAACAACAGATGGTACAAAATAAGCTCAGACTGATAAAACAACAGGTACGTGAGTTACCACAACTGAATTCACCAATAAGATCTGCCTGGTCATCTTCTCAGTGCGACGCTAAAAAAAGAACAATTTGGTATTTAATCCTGAACCAAGATTTGTGGAAATCCCAAAAGAAATCATTTGGCTCTTCCAAGAACATGAGCCTCCAGAGGCGAGGGACTATATTACAGCCAACACCACGAGACAAAAATATACCAAAGAAACACTTAACGATGAAAGACAATACGAACACAGCTTTGGATTTATTCTATAAAGAATTTTCCTTCTCTTTTGCCTTTTACCAAAACACACCAAAATGTGAAAATTGTAAGAGTTCCTGGCCTGACTGACACTCTGATTACGGGCTGTGAGACCCTGAGCAGAGGATCCAGTTGAGCCATGCCCAAACTCCTGACACAAGGAAACTACGGTATAATACATTTGTGTTGGTCTAAGCAGCTAAGTTTGTGGTACAGCAATAGAAAACTAACACATAGGTTGCAGTGGGCTGAGTCAAAGTCCAGATATATGGATGTAAAAGGCCTAAGTTGCCCTATCATTACCTAGATCAAACAAGTTTCATCTCCTCTTCCTATGCCAACAAGTGATGACTTTCCGGATTGCAATGTGGTAGATGGAATAGCTGACCAGAGATGTTCATGCCCGAATCCCTGTATCCTGCGAATACGTTATCTTATATGCCATCTGCAAAGAGGGACTTTGCACATATAATTAAGGTTATGAACCTTAACATAGGGAAATTATCCTGGATTAGCTGGATGGGGCTAATCTAACCACACGAGTTCTTCAAAGTCAAGAACTTTCTCTGGCTGGAGGCAAGAGAGGTGTAGCAGATAGAGCAGTTGGAGAGTCAAAATGTAAGAGGAACTTGGCCAGCTCTTGTTGAAGGAAGGCCACATGAAAAGCATGAGAAGGGGGACTTCCCTGGTGGCACAGTGGTTAAGACGCTGTGCTCCCAATGCAGGGGGCCCAGGTTCGATCCCTGGTCAGGGAACTAGATCCCACATGCATGATGCAACTAAAGAGTTCGCATGCCACAACTAAGACCCAGTGCAACCAAATAAGTAAATAAATATTAAAAAAAAAAAAAGGAAAGAAAAGCATGAGAAGGAATGAGGGCAGTGTCTAGTAGCAAAAACTGACTCCCAATTGACAGACAACAAGGAAACAAGGTCCTCAGTCCCACACCACAAGGAACTGAATCTGGCTAACAATCTGAATGACCTTGGGAGTAAATTTATCCCCAAAGCCTCCAGGAAGGAACGCAGCTGACACCTTGATTTCAGCCTTGTGACACCCAACAGAGGATCTAGCTGAGCTACATTTTACCTGGGCTGCCAACCCACACAGAACTGGGAGAGAATAAATTTGTGTTACTTTAAGTGACTACGTTTGTGGTAATTTGCTATGGCAGCAATAGCAAATTAATACACAGTGTTCAGGAAGATTCTGAGGCTGTATCTGGGTACTGTGGGGAAGTGCTCAATGACTGATCAAAGATATGCGCCAGGGAAACAAGAGAGAGGTGACCTATACGGTCTCCATCTGTGACCCATGATCTCCATGCTCTGCTCAGGGGTAGAGGTCACCTAGCTATTCCTTCTGCCTGCAACGCCTTCCCCCCAGATATCTGCAACGGCTTGCTCTCTCGCCCTCTTCAGGACTTTCCTCAAAAACAATTCACCAGGGGGCCTTTTCTGCCCACCCCAACTAAAATTTCATCCCCTACCCCCTTCCTGGAAACCTTTTACACCGTGTCCCTGCTCCATTTCTTCTCTTTAGCTCTCCTCACTTCATAATGTCCTTATTTATTTTGCGTATTCCCTGCCTGTATCCCCACCAGCAGAATGAAACTCCATGCAGACAGAGGTTTTTGTGTCTTTTGTACACTGTTGTATCCCCAGAGCCTAGAAGAGTGCCTGGCATATGAATCTCTGTTGAAATAAAATTACCATTAAAATGAAGAGGCTTTTATCCTGGTCTGTCAAGTTCACACATCCCAACATCTTATAAGGAGAGAATCTCCATGTAATCACAGCTGGCACACATTCCCATGGTGGGGCCTGGTCTCCTATCACAGCCGGGAGCAAGTCACCACACCCCTCATCAGGTCCAAGGAGGACGGAAGGAGAAAATGGTCATAAGTTGCAGATGACTCTTCCTACACTAGTTCTTTAAACTAGGAGGAAGCTGAACAAATAACAGGGTTGGATGTCAAGTCATTTCAAACACACAGGAACAACAACGCCCCGGCACAACTTTCACCTGTATTTCAAAAATTGTTATATGTTGTCATATTTGCTTTCTCTGTCTGTCTCCTGAACCTTGCAAAAATAGTTACAGTTGTCATGACATTTATAACTCTAAAAAATTCCACTATACATCTCCTTAAAAAAGGAGATGTTCCTACATAACCACAATGCTATTACATCTTAATAAAATTAACAATAATGTAATAATATTAGCATATGTCTAGTCCATATTCCAACTTCCGCAATTGTCCCACATGTATTTTATAGCTATTTTTAGAATAGATATCTGTTTCATGCATTGCATTTGTTTTGCATTTAGATGCAAAGAAGCTAGTGTTGAATGATTTTACAACTTCCTGGATTCATCAGTTTTCTTAGTCACCTCTACTTAACTCTAGTAAAGTAGTTGTCTAGGTATTACTAGTTATCTCTAGTACTAATATTTCATTCCAACAAGAAACATGAATTTAGGGTTGAGAGGATGGTGTCTTTCAGCTTGGGGACTTTAACTTACGTTATACAAATGAGCCAAAAATGGCCTCGGTCTATTGGCCGCTAGGTGTTTATTTCTTCACTGGAGGCTGAGACCCATTACCTCAAAAGCCTGCTGGAGCCAAACAAACTTTTACACATCCAATTGTTTAAAACATATCCAAATTAACCACATTTTTATCCATTTAGAGCCTGGCTGTTTTACCTTCCCCATGAAATTGTGCCTAACATCTGCTAGCTATCAGTAAGATGAGCCCTGGGCCAATAAGACCACAGGCCACTGCTGCCCTTTGGTGCTCTCTGACCCAGATACTCTCTACGGTGCTGCAAAACAACATCTACAAGTCATCTTTCTGGCTTAGTCTAGGTAGCTCTAGTTAACAGATTACCTAGATTCCACTGGATATCTGTACACTCAACTCGTTATTAGAACAAGGAATAAGAATTTAGACAGAAGATTGTGCTCTTCACCTTACTGGTTTGGACTGGTTATTCTAGTTATCACTAGTTATCTATAGCTAACAAATCATCTAGGTCCCCTTACATATCTATGGTACTGTGGATGAAAACTGTCGCCTGCCATATCAGTCAACAAGGGATGTTGCAGCCACCAAGCCAGCAGCCACTACAGCCCCCCACAGCGGTGCACCCTGAGGGGATTCAGGATGGAGAAAAGCAGGAAACTGGCCCTAGATCGCTAAGGCGCCTATCAAAGGAATGACTTCAAGGAGCCCAGACTTTTACATCTTCCCATACAGAGAGAAGCGCGTCTCCATAACTTGCGATGTATGGTTTCTTTAATTAACAGTAATCTTTTGATGTTCTGACTACCTGGTTTTTGTTGCAAAAACCCCTGTATATCCTGGCTCCTCCCTTACCTCTTTGGAGTCAGTCCCTCAGAGCAGTCTGAGAAGCTGTCTTCTGGGCTGAAGTCCTCAGTTTTGTCTACCAAATAAAACATAATTCTCAACTTTTAGGTTGTGCATTTTTTTCAGTCGACAGTACTAACTCATTATTCCAAAAGAAAATAAGAATTTACATTTTAGCAGAATGTATTTTTCAGCTTTCTGACATCAATGAGTATTAGTAGTTATCTCTAGATATCTCCTGTAAACTAGTTATCTATGTACCACTATTTATCTCAGACTTAGGAGTTCTTTCAACACGAAACATAAAGTTAGATTGAGAAGGATATGTTTTCCAATTCAGGGCTTCAACTCCATATACTAATACTGTTTAGGTAATTAGTAACCTAAGTTCTATTATTTAGCTATATTAGTAACTCATTAATCTACCAGGAGAAAAAGAATTTAGGGTCCAGAAGAACGTACATTTAAGCTCCTGACTTCAACTACTTATTCTAGATAGCTCTAAGTAACTAGACACCTAGTGCCAATGTCTATAGTACGAAGTCATTACTGCAACAAAAATTAAGACTAATCTTATTCTACTGCAATAAAATACACATAAATAAAACTTACCATCTTAACCAGTTTTAAGGGTACAGTTCAGGGGCATGAAGTACATTCACACTGTTGTGCAGCCATCACCACCATCCATCTCCAGAATTTTTTCACCTTCCCAAACTCCATACAAAAACTCCCAAATACCACTTCTCCCAGCCTTTGGGGACTATTGTTCTACTTTCTGTCTCTATAAGTTTGACTACTCTGGGTATCTCACATAAATGGAATCATACAATATTTGTCCTTTTGTGTCCGGCTTATTTCGTTTAGCTTAACGTCTTCAAGCTTCATCCATGTTGTAGCACGTGTCAGAATTTCATTCCTTTTTAAGGCTGAATACTATTCTATTGTATGTATACATCACATTTTGTTTGCCCATTCATCTGTCGATGGACATTTGGGTTGTTTCCATCTTTTGGCTATTGTGATTAATGCTGCTATGAATGTGTATTCAAGTCCTTGCTTTCAGTTCTTAGGGAACCGCTGTGGAATTGCTGGATCATGTGGTAATTCTATCTTTAATTTTTTTGAGGAACCACTATACCTTTTCTCATAGTGGCTGCACCATTTATATTCCAACCAGTAATACACAGGGTTTCAACTTCTCCACATCTTCACCAACACGTATTTTCTGTTTTGTTGGTAACAGCTATCCTACTGGGTGTGAAGTGGTATCGCATTGTGGTTTTGATAAGCACTAACAGTTAAGAAGAATGTTTTTAGCTTTCTGGCTTCAAATTTTTATTCTGTTTTTATATGATTATCTCTATTTAAATCTTACCTAAGCAACTGTCATTTTCTACATTACTAACTGAATATTCAAAACATAAGAATTGAGCAGAGTGCTTTCTAGCATCCTAGATTCAAACTGTTCTAGATATCTGGTATATTACTTACCTGGTTACTAATAGTTATCTTATTACTGATGCAGCATTTCAATGAGAAATGAGAAGTTTGGGTTGAGAAGATTGTGTTTTCCACATTCTGGCTACAAGTACTTATCTGTAGTTGTCTGTAGTTAGGTAGTTACCTCGTTACCAGTAGTTATCCATAGTACTAAATCTTTATTCCCACAAGAGATAAGACTGTGCTGTGAGGAGTGGTTTTCAACGTCCAGATTTATACAGATTCCTGGTTTTCTCTAGCTATCCATAGTAGACAAATTACCTAGGTACCAATAGTTATCTATAGTCTAACTCAGTACTGCAACAAGAATTAATATTCAGTTTTGAGAGAAATGGATTTCAGCTTCGTGGCTTCAAATTATTCTTCTAAGGAATATCTAGTTTCCCCTAATTAAATAAATAGATAGGTACCACTACTCACTGATAATACCCATTATTATCACAAGAAATAAAAGTTATATTTCAGAATAATGTTTTTCTTTTTCTTTTTTTCTTGTTTTGGCCATGCAGCATGTGGGATCTTAGTTCCCCCACCAGGGATCGAACCCGTGCTCCCCATGGTGGAAGTGCGAGTGCTAACGACTAGACCGCCAGGGGAAGTCCCAGAATAATGTTTTTCTTAACAGCCTCATCTAAAGTATTTATTCCGCTTGTTTCTAGTTACCTTCATTTAACTAATTACCTAGGTACCACTAGATAACCATACTCTTTGCTCATTTTTCCACAAGTAATTTGTATTTAAATTAGAAAAAAAGATGTGTTTTCCAGGTTCTGGACATCTATAAGTTTTTCTACTTATCTCTACCTGTTTCTAGTTATCTAGCACCCTAGGGACACTCAGTTATCTGTAGCGTTATCTGACTTTCCCAACAAGAAATAAGCAGGTAGAGCTGAGAAGAATATGTTTTTCAACTTCCTGGATTCAACTAACTATTCTACCTATCACAGTCATCTTTAGTTTACTTGTAGGAATCCTGGACGTGAAATAGTGGAGCTAAAATAGAGTTCTTCACTGGATTTCCTGACTGGTAAGCCCAAGTTGGTCTCATTTGACTTCCCGTAGCCCATGACATGGACTGGGGTTCCCAAAACCTTGAGTGGACACCTCAGGAGTCAGTTGCTATGATAACATAAACCTCATGACGTACCCCTCATCCTAAGAATGCTGTAAGACATTACGTTTATTTGGGGATTCATTTGAGACTTTCCACTCCCTCCCGTTAAGCCAAAGCAGTAGGGTGTCCCAGTGAGAGTGAATCCTTACCTTCGCCAGATCATCTTTCTTAGCAGGCATATTCTCATTTTCCTTTGTGGAACCCTTACACAAGATACCTTCATTCGGCAAAAGAGACAAATGTTCACAGACCCTGCAGGAAAAGGCTGGCAGCCACAGAGAACCAGTCCCATTGGGTCATGTGGCTCTTCTAGGCAAAGTGCCTTTGTTTTCTGTACCTAGCTTAAAGGAAGAGACCACGGTGGTCTCCACACTGCAAGGGACTTTTGGGGTCATCCACTTCACACCCTTCATTTTACAGATTTGGGACATAGGCTCAGAGCAGTGGAGTGGCCAGCCCAAAAAAGCACACAGGGTTCATCCCAGAGAAGACCAGGCTTTTGGTGGCCATGCCTTCCACTGGGCCTTGTATCATCCAGCTACGGGCAGTGAACATCAGCCCAGGTTCAGCTCCTCAGCACTTAACCCTCCATCCTGCCCAAGAACTCTTTCCTTCAAAGGACTGAAGACTCAAAGCTCCCACCAAAGCCTGATCACTGAGCCATTTTACCTGTAGGAAAAGGCATCAACCTCCCCTGCAGAGGCATTCGGCCTCCTGATGTCCACAGTTTCAGGCCCTGAGAGTGATGAAATTTATACCCTCCTCACAAAAGGCTTAGTGTGCTTCCATTACAACAGCCCTCATTTCTCCCAATGTCCTTGCAATGCCAAGCCTGCCAAGTCTGCCAACTAGCGGCATGACCCATGATCAAGACCCAGCCCTAAGCTTGTGCTGAATCCGCTGTTTTAGGAAAGGAGGATAATGGAAACTGTCACTAGGCAATTAATACTCACTTTGAAGTTGATAATTTATGGTTTGCCTTGATCAATGTCACACTTGCTTCTTCTCAGATATCAGCATGAAGCTATGGGGGGGGATCCTGGGTGCGATGGTGTAAATATAATTTTCAACTGCAGTGAGCTGTCTCCACCTACCCACGCCCCCCCCACTATGCCAAGGGTAGGTCTTAAGGTAAATGTCTGAATTCCTAACAGTTACATGCCAATATTTTAGACTGCAGACGTACAAAACACGTCTCCTACCCACAAGCTTGCTTTCAAAATCAAGGGACACAAGACACTGAAGTGGTGGCATTCAGGCACGGGTATGTAATTGATATGCCTAGACCCATTTGAAGCACGGCCCCCAGACAAAATGAGAGCTGCTATTGAGAATTGCAGGTTTGGAGCACCACCTCCTCCTATTCCAGGCCCAAGAATCTTTGTTTAGGGAAAAAAAATGGAGACAAGGTAGAGACCAAAGAAAAGTCTCTGTCCACCTCTCCCTTGAACAAGAGAGACAAAGGGTGAAACAAAGGATATTTTTTCATAGTAAGTGGAAAGGAGGCTCTAGGGGAAAAGGAAATCGATGTCAACAGCTGGGCCCAGAGCTCTCGATCCAGTTTAGGGAGCTGGGTATTGAGGGGGGCTGGCAGCTCAGCATGTCCTCTGGATAGTAGTCGGGGGTGTACAAGGAGATGGCTCTGGCTGGCTGGGCTTTCTAAGAGAAAGGAAAAACAGGACTCAGGTTCATGTGCAGATGAGTTCCTTACATCCCCTTCCACAGCCCCCATCACGAGGTCAAGCAACAGAGCTCTTTTTTCTTTTTTTCTCTCTTGCCTACCTTCCTTTTAACGCAACTGGTCACCTTAAGGGATTTCACCAGGACTGAAATATTCATAAGGAAGGAGGGAAAGTCAAAACGGGGGGGGCTGGGGGGCGCTCACTGTGACTGGCCCTAGCCCAGGTCCCCAACCCCAGCACCTCAAAAAACGTCCAGAATGGTCCTATTTCTTCATTTTAACAAGAAGAAATTCCTAAGAATGTCCAATTAGGGAAGTCCCTGGCGGTCCAATGGTTAGGACTCTGCACTTTGACTTCTGGGGCCTGGGTTCAATCCCTGATCGGGGAACTAAGATCTTGTAAGCCACCTGGCGTGGCCAAAAATTTAAAAAAAAGTAAAAAATAAAGAATATCCAATTAATTCTGTGGGCCCACCCACCACATCAAAACCTTAACTCCAACAGAGAGTCAGACAGAAATATTGCCAGGTGCTAAATTGGCTCTGTTACTTACTTAACATAGAAACTTAGACTTCAGGGGTCTCTGTGACCAAACCTGGCCTTCCATTAGATGAATGCATTCTATAGTTTCAAAACTCTGCTTAACACTCAGTTTAACAGAGTGTTGGGCTTCCCTGGTGGCACAGTGGTTGAGAGTCCGCCTGCTGATGCAGGGCCCAGTCCAGGAAGATCCCACATGCCGTGGAGCGGCTGGGCCCGTGAGCCATGGCCGCTGAGCCTGCGTGTCCAGAGCCTGTGCTCCGCAACGGGAGAGGCCACAACAGTGAGAGGCCCGCGTACCGCAAAAAACAAAACAAACAAACAAAAAATAAAATAAAAAATAAAAGAGTGCTCATCTCGTACACTGTTTTTTGGGTTTTTCAAAAATATTTATTTATTTATTTATTAATAAATTTTATTTATTTATTTATTTATTTAAATAAAAAATATTTTATTTATTTATTTGGCTGCACCAAATAAATAAAGGTCTTAGTTGCGGTATGCGGGATCTTCATTGCTGCATGTGAGATCTTTAGTTGAGGCATGTGAACTCTCAGTTGTGGCATGTGGGATCTAGTTCCCTGACCAGGGATTGAACGTGGGCCCCCTGAATTGGGAGCGCAGAGTCTTAGCCACTGGACCACCAGGGAGATTCCTCATACACTGTTGATGGGGTGTAAATTGGTGTAGCCACTATGGAAAACAGTATGGAGGTTCCTTAAAAAACTAAAACTAGAACTACCATATGACCCAGCAATTCCACTCCTGGTTATATATCTGAAAAAAACAAAAACTCTAATTTGAAAAGGTACATGCACCCCAGTGTTCATAGCAGCACTATTTATTTACAATAGCCAAGACATGGAAGCAACTGAAATGTCCATCAACTGACAAATGGATTAAGAAGATGTGGTATATATACACAATGGAATATTACTCAGCCATAAAAAAGAATGAAATTCTGCCATTTGCAACAACATGCATGAACCTAGAGAATATTATGCTTAGCAAAATAAGTCAGATGGAGAAAGACAAATACTATATGATATCACTAACATGTGGAATCTAAAAAATAATACAAATGAACCTATATACAAAACAGAAATAGACTCACAGACATAGAAAACAAACTTATGGTTACCAAAGGGGAGAGGGAAGGGGGAGGGATAAATCAGGAGTATGGGATTAACAGATACAAACTACTATACATGAAATAGATAACCAACAAGGACTTACTATATAGCACAGGGAACTATACTCAATATCTTATAATAACCTATAATGGAATATAATCTGCAAAAAAGAAAAACATATCACTATACTGTACACCTGAAACTTACACAATATTGTAAATCAACTATACTTCAATTAACAAAAAAAGAAAAAGAAAAAAAGAAGGCTGACCACACCAAGATGGGAGTGTGAAGAGATAGGAAAGAGAGCTCATAGTCATGAGGCAGCCGTCCAAGAATAGTAACCAAATCCAAGGCCAGAAATTGAAATCCATGAGCCTCACCCTGCTCCTTCTCACCATTCCTTCCCCTGAGAGCCATAAGATGACTTTAATCCACAGGAAACAGACCAATGGTACTTTCAATAGCTCTTAACACTCCCTTGCCATTTCAGGGCCTTTTGCACAAGCACGGCTTGCTCTCCCTCACCACTGGTAGTCCTGTAATATTGTACAGCAATATCTCAATTACATAGAAACATACTAGGAGGTAATTTTGGTTCATAGGATTGCATATTTACTGCAGGAAAAGGCAAATTGCCAGGAAAGAGTCTTTTTTTTCTTTTGCTGAGTTTTAATCTTTTTTATTTTTCTTACTGTTTCCATTGTAACCATTCAGAGAAAAGTCCCAGGGTTCAGCATACATTCTGTCAAATTTTCTAGCTGTAGTCTTCTGACAATGAAATCTGATCTCCAGAACGATGACTCTGAGACACTGCAACCTCACAGCGGATCCCCAGAACATGTCGCTCATTTCTGACCCTACAGTTTGCTTGTTCTGTTCCTCTTCCCGCTTTTTCATCTAGACAATTCATTCAGGTCTTGCCTTATTCTCCTTTCGTTCTTCCTCCTTCCTTTTTCATCCTAGCCTGCGCACCTGGTGTCTCCCCTACCTGAACTCCTAAAAACCTGAAGTGTGGATCACTCATTTGGCAAGAAAGGTCATAAACAACGGCCTCCCAATGAAACTTAACTGTTTTGTGATATAAATCCTGTGTCCGTTACCTGCACAGAAAGTACCTGAAGTACCCACTGAGTCTTTAGCTTTTTTGTTTCCCTCAATACAGCTGGCTAGGTGGTGCTTTACAATCATGAATAATGACAATTAAAACAGCTACACAGGCTTCCCTGGTGGCGCAGTGGTTGAGGGTCCGCTTAGCCATGCAGGGGATGTGGGTTCGTGCCCCGGTCCGGGAGGATTCCACATGCCACGGAGCGGCTGGGCCCGTAAGCCATGGCCGCTGAGCCTGCGCGTCCGCTGCCTGTGCTCCGCAACGGGAGAGGCCACAACAGTGAGAGGCGCGCGTACTGCAAAAACAAAAACAAAAACAAAAAAAAACAGCTACAATTTTCTGAGGGCTTCATGTGTACAAAGTACTGTGCTAAGCAATATGCATGAATTACCATTGTTCTGTTTTGCAGAGGAGAAAACTAACGCAGAGAGAGGTTAAATCAGCAGTCCCCAACCTTTTTCGCACCAGGGACTGGTCCTGTGGAAGACAATTTTTCCGTGGACTGGGGGATGGGGGGTGTGGGCGATGATTCAGGTGGTGATGCGAGCCATGGCGGGGATGGGGAGTGGCAGATGAAACTTCCCTAGCTCACTTGCTGCTCACTTCTTGCTGTTGGCCTGGTTCCTAACAGGCCTCGGGCCAGTACTGTCCTCAGCTCAGGGGTAGGGGACCCCTGGGTTAAATAATATGCCTAAAGTCACACAGCTGACAAGTGGCTACAACAGAATTCATTTAATCAAATATTCAATTCATTAAATCCTTTGAATTTGAGAGAAAATGCACTAGGGCAGCGGTCCCCAACCTTTTTGGCACCAGGGACCAGTTTCATGGAAGACAATTTTTCCATGGATGGGGAAGGGGGGATGGTTCAGGCGGTAATGCGAGCAATGGGGAGCGATGGGAGCGATGGGGGAGGCTGGGGAGCTGCAAATGAAGCTTCACTCGCTTGCCCCTCGCTCACCTCGTGCTGTGTGGCCCCGTTCCTAACAGGCCTCGGACCTACCAGTACCAGTCCATGGCCCCGGGGGTTGGGTCTCCTGCACTAGTGAATGTTTTCACATTTCTTTTTTTTTTGATTAATTAATTAATGTCTTCATTTTTGGCTGAGTTGGGTTTGTTGCTGCGCACAGGCTTTCCCTAGTTGCGGCGAGCAGGGGCTACTCTCTGTTGCGGTGCGCGGGCTTCTCATTGCAGTGGCTTCTCTTGCTGCGGAGCATGGGCTCTAGGCGCGCGGGCTTCAGCAGTTGTGGCACGCGGGCTCGGTAGTTGTGGCTCGTGGGCTCTAGAGCGCAGGCTCAGTAGTTGTGGCACACAGGCTTAGCTGCTGTGCGGCATGGGATCTTCCCGGACCAGGGCTCGAACCCGTGTCGCCGGCACTGGCAGGCGGATTCTTAACCACTGTGCCACCAGGGAAGCCCTTCACATTTCTTTTCAATAGGACAGATGGAAATAAACAACAAACATAGGTTCTGTGTTCATTCTCAGTTCATCATAACATTTCATTGACCAGAATAACCCCATACCTTAGCCATTCTGCTGAATTAAGGATTCACTTTCATATATCACCATGCAATCCTTCTGGACAAAAATTAAGCAGATTAAACCATTGGGCATGAACCAGGTATTTCTCATTTATTCTTGTACCTGCATCAATTAAATGAGTTCCCTTTACTTTCAACTATCTTTTTTTGTTATTCATTCATTCATCCATTTATTCTCTGTCTTAGGATTTAAGGCAACATATAAGACATACATACAATAAGAAAAGGAAAATGAAAAGTGGTGGTTTTTTTAAGTTAGTGGATTAAGCTGTTATTTTTCAAAGAAAACACAATGTCCCTTTCCCTATGTCAACGGTAAGCAGTGTGTGAACACACAATATTATGGAAATATAGAACTCTCACACTTCAAAAAGCAAGATAAGAACTTCCAGTGTCCAGCCCCAAATGTAAAGGGTATGGAAGTCATTCTCATCTTCACAACAAGAAAAAAGTGAACAAACTAAAAACAACTCTTCTTAGATCAGAGAATTGAAGTCACAGGGCACTGCTGCCCTGAAAACTTGAGAGACAGACGGATAAAGAGAAACACAGTTTACCAGGAACAGAAGCCCAAGAGCAGAAACCCACAGTTGGAGCCAGTATGAGTAGGGACACAGTACACTGTAATTGAGGAATTTCTAGAAGCTCAGTATGGACTACCTTGAGAGCTAACACTGAGGGCAGAGTTCCTTAAGGGGACTCCACACTCTCATGACTTTTACCTCTAGGAAGCGCCACCAAGTGGTCACTGTAAGGATTGGAGAAAAATCCCCTCTGGCTTACAGCAAGGGGAGAGGAAATCTAACCTTCTGTTTTTTTTTTTTGCTGCACCCCTTGGCCTGTGGGATTTCAGTTACCCGACCAGGGATTGAACCCAGGCTCTCTGCAGTGAAAGCAAGTAATTCTAACCACTGGACCGCCAGGGAATTCCTGAAAGGTAAGCATTTTGAAATATGTCCAGAGCTCTGTTTTCTTCAACAAAGACTTGCCCCGAAGGGAAGTTATTTTACCAGAGCCTAAGTGACTTGCCTTTCACCAAAGCCCAGCTGACCAGGGGGCAAGGAAATACCCAATTCCAGCTCCTTCTAGCCTTCCTGTCTCAGCTAAAGGGAAGGGTGGGAAAGCTGAGAAGCACTTGTAAAGGTTAACAGCTGGACCACCAGGGAACTCCTGAAAATTAACAATTTTGAAACATGTCCAGAGCTCTGTTTTCTTCAACAAAGACTTGCCCCTGAAGGGAAGTTATTTTACCAGAGCCTAAGTGACTTGCGTTTCACCAAAGCCCAGCTGACCAGGGGGCAAGGAAATACCCAATTCCAGCTCCTTCTAGCCTTCCTGTCTCAGCTAAAGGGAAGGGTGGGAAAGCTGAGAAGCACTTGTAAAGGTTAACAGCTGGACCACCAGGGAACTCCTGAAAATTAACAATTTTGAAACATGTCCAGAGCTCTGTTTTCTTCAACAAAGACTTGCCCCTGAAGGGAAGTTATTTTACCAGAGCCTAAGTGACTTGCGTTTCACCAAAGCCCAGCTGACCAGGGGGCAAGGAAATACCCAATTCCAGCTCCTTCTAGCCTTCCTGTCTCAGCTAAAGGGAAGGGTGGGAAAGCTGAGAAGCACCTGTAAAGGTCACAGCCCAGGGAGATAGGCTCACTAAAAGACTGAAATCTAATCATAGGACTATAGACTGCTTCCCCTCTCCACAACCTTACCACCACATCAACAGTGCTCCTGTATAACAGTGGATGGTAGCTGAAATAATCTGCAAGCATCAGACTCTATTTAAGAATTAGCCTTGAGGGCCTCCCTGGTGGCGCAGTGGTTAAGAATCCACCTGCCAATGCAGGGGACACGGGTTCGAGCCCTGGTCCCGGAAGATCCCACATGCTGCGGAGCAACTAAGCCCACGTACCACAACTACTGAGCCTGCGCTCTAGAGCCTGTGAGCCACAACTACTGAGCCCGTGTGCCACAACTACTGAACCCCACGCCTAGAGCCCATGCTCTGCAACGAGAGAAGCCACCGCAAGGAGAAGCCCGTGCGCCGCAAGAAAGAGTAGCCCCCGCTTGCCACAACTAGAGAAAGCCCGCGTGCAGCAACGAAAACCCAACGCAGCCAAAATTACATACATTAAATTAATTAATTAAAAAAAAAAGAATAAGCCTCGGGACTTCCCTGGTGGTGTACTGGTTAAGACTCAGTGCTCCCAATGCAGGGGACCCGGTTCGATCCCTGGTCGGGGAACTAGATCCCACGTGCGTTCTGCAACTGAAGAGCCTGTCTGCTGCAACTAAGAAGCCCACCTGCCGCAAGTAAGACCTGGTGCAACCAAATAAATAAATAACTCTTAAAGAAAAAAAAGAATAAGCCTCTAAGGAAACTCAAAGATGACGGGAAACAAAAAAGGACACTAGTGGAAATTTTAGCCTCTGACACCTACTACTAACAGTAAACACAGCCTAATTCCTAGCCAGATAAACACAAAACCTCACACCAAAAGACCATCTACTTCAGTTCTTCTTCAGTTCTTTTATCCAATACATCATGTCTGGCTTTCAACAAAACATTATAATGCATGCTAAAAATTTAAAAAAACATATTCTGAAGAGCTAAAACAAGCATCAGAACCAAACTCAAATATGGCATAGATATTTGGAATTATTTGATCTAGAGTTTTCTTTCAATTTTTTTTTTTTTTGGCCGCGCCATGCAGCTTGTGGAATCTTCCCCGACCTGGCATCCAACCTGCGCCTTTGGCAGCGAACGTGCAGGGTACTAACCACTGGACCACCAGGGAATTCCCTGATCTAGGATTTAAAATAACTATGATTAATATACTAAAGGCTGTAATGAAAAATGTGGACAAATTCAAGAACAGGTGAGTAATGTAAGCTAAGAGATAAAAACTCTAAGGAAGAATCGAAAGGAAATGTTAGAAATCAAAAACACTGTGACAGAAATGAAGAATGCCTTTGATGGGCTTATCAATAGACTGGACAAGACAGGTAAGAATCAGTGAGGCAGGGCTTCCCTGGTGGCGCAGTGGTTGAGGGTCCGCCTGCCGATGCAGGGGACGTGGGTTCGCGCCCTGGTCCGGGAGGATTCCACATGCCGCGGAGCGGCTGGGCCCGTAAGCCATGGCCGCTGAGCCTGCGCGTCCGGTGTCTGTGCTCCGCAACGGGAGAGGCCACAACAGTGGGAGGCCCACGTACCCCAAAAAAAAAAAATCAGTGAGGTAAAAGATATGACAATAGAAACATCCCAATAAGACAATAGAAACATCCCAAAATGAAAAGCAAAGAGAAAAAAGAATTTTTTAAAAAACAGAACAGA
Organism: Stenella coeruleoalba; assembly: GCF_951394435.1. Classification (NCBI taxonomy): domain Eukaryota; kingdom Metazoa; phylum Chordata; class Mammalia; order Artiodactyla; family Delphinidae; genus Stenella; species Stenella coeruleoalba. The sequence continues at coordinate 97,144,405 of NC_137152.1, read as the reverse complement.
GGGCTTCCCTGGTGGCGTAGTGGTTGAGAGTCTGCCTGCCAATGCAGCAGACACTGGTTTGAGCCCCGGTCCGGGAAGATCCCACATGCCGCGGAGCGACTGGGCTTGTGTGCGACAACTACTGAGCCTATGCGTCTGGAGCCTGTGCTTCGCAGTAAGAGAGGCCACGACAGTGAGAGGCCCGTGCACTGCGATGAAGAGTGGCTCTTGCTTGCCACAACTAGAGAAAGCCCTCCCACAGAAACAAAGAGCCAACACAGCCAAAAATAAATAAATAAATTCATAAAGAAATAAAACAGAACAGAATATGCAAGAACCGTAGACAATTTAAACGGTATAACCTAGTGTAATGGGAATACCAGAAGGAGAAGCAAGTGAGAAAGGAGTGAAAGAAATACTTTAATACTGGCAGAGAATTTTTCCAAGTTAATGGCAGACACCGAACAACAGATCCATGAAGTTCTAAGAACATCAAGGAGGATAAATATCCAAAAACTACACTGAGGAATTTCATATTCAAACTGTAGAAAATCAAAGGCGAAGAGAAAACCCAGAAAGAAGCCAGATGAAAAAAATATTCCTATGGAGGAGCAAGGAGAAGAGCCACATCAGACTTCTCTTCTGAAAATATGCAAGCAAGAAGGGAGTGAAGTGAAATATTTAAAGTGTTGGAAGAAAAATACCACCAACTAGAACTCTGTATCCATCAAAATTATCCTTCAAAAGTGAGGAGAAATAAAGACTTTCTCAGACAAACAGCAATTGAGGCAATTTGTCACCCGTATACTTGCCTTGCAAGAAATGTTAAAAATGCTTCAGAGAGAAGCATTTATGTTAAAAATGAGGCATTTATGTTAAAGCATTTATGTTAAAATGCTTCAGAGAGAAGGAAAATGATAAGGGTCAGAAATTCAGATCTACATAAAGAAAGGAAGAGTGTTAGAGAAATAATAAATGAAGGTAAAATAAAATAATTTATTTTTCATAGTCTTAATTGATCTAACAGATACAGTTTGCTCAAAATAATATTAACAAAACTGTATTCAGTGATCATAGCATATGGATAAGTGAAATGAATGACAGCAACGTTATAAAGTACAGGAGAGAGGAATTGGGAATACTGTGTATAAGGTACTTGCACTACCAGTGAAGTGATATAGTGTTATTTGAAAATGGACTTAGGCTCATTGTAAATGTATTTTTCAAATTGTAGGGCAACCACTAAAAAATTTCCTTAAGTATAACTGATACGTTAAGAGAGGAGAGAAAATTGAATCATAATAAAAAGCTCAATTAAAACCAAAGAAGGCATGGGAATTCCCTGGCGGTCCAGTGGTTAGGACTCCAGGCTTTCACTGCTGAGAGCCTGGGTTCAATCCCTGGTTGGGGAATTAAGATCCCACCAGCCTCGTGGCCAAACAAAACAAAACAAAACAAAACAAAACCAAAGAAGGCAGAAAAAGAGTGGAAGACAAAACGGAAACCAAGAACAGTGACAATGAATAGGAAACAGTTACAAAAATGGTAGCTATTAATCCAAATATATCAATAATAATTTTAAAGGGGAGTGATGTAAACATGCTAATTAAAAGACATAGAATGTCAGATTGGATTTAAAAAAACAAGACCCAACTATATGTTGTCTATAAGAAACCCACTTGAAATATAAAGACACAGATAGATTAAAAGAGACAGAGAAAAATATACCATGCTAACACTAAACAAATAAAGTTGGAATAGCCATATTGATTTCAGACAAAGCACACTTCAGGACAAGGAAAATTATCAGGGATAAAGAGGGGCATAGCATAACAATAAAGGACCTCAATTTTCCAAGAAGACATAATAATCCTTAATATATACGTGTTTAACAACACGGTCAAAATACATGAAGCAAAACCTGACAGAACCCCAAGGAGAAACAGACAAATTACTATTGTACTTGAAGACATCAACACCCCTCTATTAGTAGTTAACAAATACAGCAGGTAGAAAATCAGTAAAGATATAGTTGAACTAATTGCACCATCAGTAAACTGAATCTAATTGACATTTATAGACTACTTCATCCAACAATGGCAGAATGCACATTCCTCTCAAGCTCACATGGAACATCCACTAAGATAGACGACATTCAAGGCCATAAAACAGACCTCTAAGTAACACATGGGTCAAAGAGGAAATCTCAAGAGAATTTGAAAAAATATTTTGAACTAAATGGAAATGAAGTGCAACTTGTCAAAATTTGTGGGATGCAATGAAATCAGTGCATAAAGGAACATTCATCATATTGAATGCATATATTTTTAGAAAAGAAGATCTAAAATTAATAATCTAAGTTTCCACCTTAGGAAACAGAGAAAGAAGAGCAAATTAAATCTAAAGTAAGCAGAAGGAAAGATATAAAAACCAGAGCAAAAATTAATAAAATTGAAAACAGGAAAACAATAGAGATAATCAATGAAACAAAAAGTTGGTTCTTTGAAAATATTAATAAAAGTGACAAATCTCTATTCAGGCTAATGAAGATAAAAAGAGAGAAAGTATAAATGGCTAATATCAGAAATGAAAATGGGGGACTTCCTTGGCAGCCAGTGGTTAAGACTCCGTGCTCCCAATGCAGGGGGCACGGGTTTAATCCCTGGTCAGGGAACTAAGATCCTGCATGTCACATGGTGCGGCCAAAAAATAAATAAATAAATAAATAAAAGGGGAGGTGCTATCAAGTACTCTTACAAAAAAAAATAAAAAGGGGGCCATCACTAATGATCCCATGGATATTAAAAGGACAATAAAAGAATATTATGAACAACTCTATGGCCACAATTTGCTAACTTAGAAGCAATGGACCAAGTCCTTGAAACATACAATCTACCAATACTCCTACAAGGAGAAATAGACTATCTGATAAACCTAAATCTATTTTTTAAATTGAATCAATAATTAATAACCTTCCAAAACAGAAAGCACTAGGCATGGATGGGTTCACTAGGAAATTCTACCAAACATTTAAGGAAGAAATGATACCAATTCTCTTCAATCTGGTCTACAAAATAGAAGGAGAGGCAAAGTTTCCTAACTCATTCTATGAGGTAAGCATTACCCTAATACCAAAACCAGACAATACATTACAAGAAAGGAAAACTGAAGACCAATATCTCTCATGAACATAGATGCAAAAATATTCAACAAAATATCAGCAGATCAAATTCAACAATGTATGAAAAGATTTATATTCAATACATGATGACCAAGTGGGATTTATCCCAGGTATGCAAAGCTGTTTCACACTCAAAAGTCAATTGTTGACTTTTGAGGCTAAAGAAGAAAAATCACATATTCATATCAACAGATGCAGAAAAAGCATTTGACAAAATCCAACACCAATTCATGCTAAATACTCTCAACAGGGAATTCCCTGGCTGTTCAGTGGTTAGGACTTGGTGCTTTCACTGCCGTGGGCCTGGGTTCGATCCCTGGTCGGGGAAATAAGATCTCACAAGCTGCGCGGGGCAGCCAAGAAAAAAAAATACTCTCAACAAACTAGGAATAGAGGGGAAGTTCCTTAACACAATAAAGGACATCTATAAAAAACTAACAGCTATCATCATAATGGTGAGAAACTAGATGCTTTCACCTTGAGATCAGAAACAAAGCAAGAATGTCCCCTCTAACCACTCCTATTGAAGAACATACTGGAAGTCCTAGGTAATGCGCTAAGACAAAGTGAAATAAAAGGTATAGGGGGCTTCCCTGGTGCCACAGTGGTTAAGAATCCACCTGCCAATGCAGGGGACAGGGGTTCAAGCCCTGGTCCGGGAAGATCCCACATCCCATGGAGCAAGTAAGTCTGTGTGCCACAACTACTGAGCCTGCGCCCTAGAGCCCACGTGCCACAACTACTGAGGCCTGCGTGCCTAGAGCCCGTGCTCCGCAACAAGAGAAGCCACCGCAATGAGAAGCCCACGCACCGCAACGAAGAGTAGCCCCCACTCACTGCAACTAGAGAAAGCCCGCGCACAGCAATGAAGAACCAACGCGGCCATTAATTAATTAATTAATTATTTTTAAAAGTTCACTGTTATTTAAAAAAAACAGGTATAGGGACAGGGAAGGAAGAAATAAAACTGTCTTTGTTCTCAGATGACATGACTGTCTAGGTAGAAATTCCCAAGGAATTGACAAAAAAAAAAACACCAAAAAACCCTCCTGGAACCAATAAATGATTATAGCAAGATTGCAGGACACATCCAATCATTTTCCTATATACCAGCAATTAGCAATTGGAATTTGAAATTAAAGACACACCATTTATATTAGCATGCCAAAACTGAGATACTTATGTATAAACCTAACAAAATATGTGCAATATCTCAATATCTATATATGGAAAACTATAAAACTCTGATGTAACAAATCAAAAGATCTGAATAAATGGAGAGATATTCTATGTTCATGGATAGGAAGACCTGATATTGCTAAGATGTCAGTTCTCCCCAACTAGATCTATAGATTGAACATAATCCCAATCAAAATTCCAGCAAGTTACTTTGTGGAAATTGACAAACTGATCCTAAAGTTTATATGTAAAGGCAAAAGACCCAGAATAGTCAAATTAATACTGAAGAAGAACAAAGCCAGAAGACTGACACTACCAACTTCAAGACTCACTATAAAGCTACTGTAATCAAGACAGTGTGGTACTGCCAAATGCATAAACAAATAGATGAATGAAACAGAATAGAGTTCAGAAATAGACTCACATAAATATAGTCAACTGATCTTTGACAAAGGAACAAAGATATTACAATGGAGAAAGAAACAACTGGTGCTGGAACAACTAGACATTCACATTTCAAACAAACAAAAAAACAAATCTCACATCTTTCACTTCTAGAAGATAATATAGGAGAAAAATCTAGGTAACCTCAGGTTTGGCAATGGGTTTTTAGATACAACACAAACAGCACAATCCATGAAGAAAAACTGATAACTTGCACTTCATTAGAATAAAAAATGTGTGCCCTGCAAACGTTGTTAAGAGAATGAAAAGACAAGCCACAGACAGGAAGAACATGTTTGCAAAACACATATCAGATAAGAGACTTGTATTCACAATATATAAAGAACTCTTAAAACTCAACAAAACAAACAATGCTATTTAAAAGTGGGCAAAATGTTTGAACAGATAACTCACCAAAGAATATAAAAAGTTGGCAAATAATATGAAAAGATGCTCAATATCATTAGTAATTTGGAAATTGAAAATTAAAACAAAATTTCACTACACACCTATTAGAATGGCTAAAATCCAAAACACTGACAACACCAAATGCTGGCAAAGATGTGCAGCAACAGGAACTCTAATTCATTGCTGGTGGGAATGCAAAATGGTTCAGCTACATTGGAAGACAATTTGGCAGTTTCTTACAAAACTAAACATACTCTTACCATACGATCCAACAATCCCACCCCTAGATATTTACCCAAGTAAGTTGACAAGTAATGTCTACACAAAAAAAATTTCTCTTGAATGTGTGTAGTAGCTATTCATAATCACCAAAACCTGGAAGCAACCAAGATGTCCTTCAATAGGTGAGTAGATAAACTATGATACATTCATACAATGGGATATTATTCAGTGATAAAATGAAATGAGCTACCCTCCTACACTGTTGGTGGGAATGTAAATTGGTACAGCCACTATGGAGAACAGTATGGAGGTTCCCTAAAAAACTAAAAATAGAGCTACCATATGATCCAGCAATCCCACTCCTGGTCATATATACAGAGAAAACCATAATTCGAAAAATGCATGCACCCCAATGTTCATTGCAGCACTGTTTACAATAGCCAGGACATGGAATCAACCTAAATGTCCTTCGACGGATGAATGGATAAAGAAGATGTGGTACATATATACAGTGGACTATTTTAGCCATAAAAAAGAAAGAAATAATGCCATTTGCAGCGACATGGATGGACCTAGAGATTATCGTACTGAGTGAAATAAGGCAGACAAATATCATATAATATTGCTTATATGTGGAATCTAAAAAAAATGGTACAGATGAACTTATTACAAAACATAAATAGAGTCACAGACGTAGAAAACAAACTTATGGTTACCAAATGGGGAAAGTGGGGGAGGGATAAATTGGGAGATTGGGATTGACATATACACACTACTATATATAAAATAGATAACCAACAAGGACCTACTGTATAGCACAGGGAACTCTACTCAATACTCTGTAATGATCTATATGGGAAAAGAATCTAAAAAAGAGTGGATATATGTATACGTATCAATATAAGTGATTCACTTTGCTGTACAGCAGAAACTAACACAACATTGTAAATCAACTATACTCCAATAAAAATTAATTTTAAAAAAAGTAAATTAAATTTTAAAAAAAGAAAAGAGCTTCCAAGCCATGAAAAGACATGGAGGAACTTTATTTTTTTTAATATTTATTTATTTGGCTACGCCGGGTCTTAGTTCTGGCACGCAGGATCTTTTAGTTGCAGCATGCAGGCTCTTGGTTGCAGCATGCGGGATCTAGTTCCCTGATCAGGGATCGAACCCGGGCCCCCTGCATTGGGAGCACGGAGTCTTAACCATTGGACCACCAGGGAAGTCCCGACATGGAAGAAGTTTAAATACATATTGCTAAGTGGAAGAAGCCAGTCTGATTCCAACAATATGACAATCTGGAAAAGGTACAACTGTAGGGGCAGTAAAAATTTCAGAGGTTGCCAGGGATGGGGGAAGGGGAAGAGAGCAAAAGAGTAAGAATGAATAGGTGGAGCACAGGGGGTTTTTAGGGCAGTGAAACTATTCTGTATGATACTGTAATGGTAGATACATGACGTTAAGCATTTGACAAAATCCATAGGAATCAGGACACAAAGAACTGAACCCTAATGTAAACAACAGGTGTTTGTTAATTACAATGCATGAATGTGGTTCATCAACTGTAACAAATGTACCAATGCAAAATGTTAATAATAGAGGAAACTGTGGGGGGCCGGGAGCTAGCTAGGGTGGAGTGGGAGTGTATGAGAACTGTCAGTACTTTCTGCTCAATTTTGCTGCAAACCGTCTAAAAAAAATAAAGTCTACTAATTTTTTTAAAAAGCAAGACAAGATCAAAGCGTGAATATTGCTAGCATCTCCGCTTGTTTGAATCCAATGTTTTCAAGATGTGCCTATTTTGGATTTTCGGTTTCTTGGTGTAGTTTATCTGATAATAGATATAAAAGTACTTCGTGTGGTGTTGGTTAAATTTTGCAAAACCTCATTCTGGGAAACTCGTGTTCTTTCATTTTTAAAGCAAAGGAAGGAGGAAGGGAGATGTGGAGAAGGAGAAGGAAAGAAGAAAAGAAGACGGCAGCCCGAGGAAATCAAATACCATATTTAACATTTGCCCTTAAAGGAATAGCAAATGTGCAGCACATTTATCTTTTAATATCATCACAACCAAAGTTTTATACCTTAAATGCCACAAATAAAGACATCAGTGAATTGGAATTAAGCAATGCAGGAGTGGAGGGCTGTATCTTCTTTGCCTCTGTATTCAACCGTCTTTCCCTTTTCTCCTCTTTCACACAGAGATGTGAATTGATAGTTGTTTAATTTTATTTGGAATCTGTGATACCACAACCATTGGCTGTGCTTCAGGATCTGAGTTATTTGCCAAGTTTTGCGGCTTCCTCAGTCTCCACCCTTCTCAGACATTGAGGATGAGCTTTCCCACGCTCAACACTAGCCTCTAGCAAAGCTGGTCAACATCCTATTCCCCTAGGGGCCTGGTGGGCAGCAAAACACTCAGATTCTCCATCCAAGCCATGCTCTGTGCAGTGTATTATTCATTCTTTCCTCTATCTTTTGCATACACACACACAGACACTTTAGCTCAAATATATCCTGCAATGGTCACATCAATCCATTTCATCCTGTGTTAATTTGGGCCATCAGAACACTCCCATAAGCTCCAGCTGCTTTTCTACCTGTTGGCAGACATAGCTCCTCCCAGTGAGGGTAAGCTAGAGATAATTGTCCATTTACGGCACAGTTTTCCAATATGAAATTTATATTGGCTCACCCAAGAGTTTGATAAATTTACCATACATCTAGAGGCCTAATATCGTCAAACTCCTTCCTATAAATGGAGCATCAATTCATTATCAGAGAAGAAATCCTGGTGTTAGAGGGACTGACAAAGCTGGCACCATAGCAGAGTTACTAGAGACCACAAGTATGTATCAACCAAGAAGTATTTGGGAAGAAAAAAATTTTTAAGTATGTAGTTCAGCTTTTGAGCCTGTAAATCCTTTCAAAACAGATTAGTAATTTAAAACTTTGTTTTAGTCTGGGAACTTCTTAAACAATCGTTGGTATAATTGGAAAGCACCTACAAATTCAAATGGACGCAGACTACAAAAGAGTCCCCCTAACGTGTACCACCTCAATCCCCATTTCCACAACCCAGATCCCAGCCTTAGTGCTCTGGGTGGTAGTCATGAACCTGTCCAGGCAACTCAGATTACGAAGAGAAGTAGTTAGCGAAAGCCGAATGCCCTCATAGCCCATAACACACAAATGATTTAACTCCTGTAAAGAACGAATCAATGTGAGTGTGAATGATTCCTTGTCTTGGCTGGGCTGGGCTTCCACAGGACTCAACATCTGCCTGACTCCATTCACTACCTACACCTGCCTGTGTGCTCTGGCTTCCTCCTCACTTCCTAGTCAAAAAACACAGGCTGCTCCAAGGAAGCTGAACAATAAGCGTAACATGCAAATCAGAGGTGTAGGGGTAGGATTTCTCATTGGAACTAAAATGCATGCCTACCAGCCATTGGGCAGGTAGACCAAGCACTGTTCCGAAGTTGGCTTTTACAGGCAATTGATGTGAAAGTGTACAGCCTGGTGTCACAAAAGTTAGGCATAGGTTTTCCACTGAAAACTGTCTTATTAGAAATTTCCCTAAATCCCCATCCCAAATAACATAACTTCTCTTACTCAATTCAGTTATTGGTCCTCACCCCATGGCTAATTGTAGTTACATAGAAGATATCCAGTAGTGTGGTCTGCTTTTTCCATTTAACATTATATTGTACATCTTTCTCTTAAATTCCAAAAAAAGGAGATTTCCAATAATCAATGGCGTTAGTTTTCCTGGTCTGATAGGTTACTTCTTAAGAGGAAAACCCCAGAGGCCATCTAACTACTGATAGACTGGATTCAGAATTTCCACAGCAGTGGCAGGTGAGGGGCAGGGCAGGGAACTGAGTATAGGACGGAAGAAGACAGGGAGGGTGGAAGAGAGATTGATTGAGATTAGAAAGGGGAAAAATGTTCTACCACCTTTCATTGACCTCTAAGAATCTGGGCTTTTTAGATATCTTGGTTTGCACCTCAGCTCTGCCATTTACTTGATTTATGGCACATTTGTCTCTCTGAGACTAATTTTTTAAAAACATTTGAAATGTAGAATATTAACCCTGGTTGTTATACGGAATACAAATAATACATGTAAAGTGCTGTGCACGTAGAATGTGCTCAATATAATGGTGTCCATTACTATCATCATTATTGATTTCCTACCATTAAATGTACTTTACAACTGGAAATAATTTTAAAAAAATAATTTCCAGAGCAAACTCATTGTGCCTTCAAAAATTAAGGTCAATAGAAAGGAAACCATCAACAAAGTGAAAAGACAACCTACTGAATGGAAGAAAACATTTGCAAATTATATGACCAATAAGGGGTTAATATCCAAAATATACAAACAGCACATACAACTCAATATCAAAGAAACAAACAACCTGATTTTAAAATGGGCAGAGGGGGGCTTCCCTGGTGGCGCAGTTGTTAAGAATCTGCCTGCCAATGCAGGGGACACGGGTTCGAGCCCTGGTCCGGGAAGACCCCACATGCTGCCAAGCAACTACGCCTGTGCACCACAATTACTGAAGCCCGTGCGCCACAACTACTGAAGTCCATGTGCCACAACTACTGAAGCCCGCGCACCTAGAGTCCGTGCTCTGCAACAAGAGAAGCCACTGCAGTGAGAAGCATGGGCACCGCAACGAAGAGTAGCCCCCGCTCACCACAACTAGACAAAGCCTGCACAGCAATGAGGACCCAATGCAGCCAAAAATAAATAAATAAATATTTTGGAAAATGGGCAGAGGACCTGAACAGACATTTTTCCAAAGAACACCTACAGATGGCCAACAGACACATGAAAAGATTCTCAACATCGATAATCATCAGAGAAATGCAAATCAAAACCATGAGATACAACTAATATAATATTGTAAATCAACTATATGTCAATAAAATTTTTAAAAATAAATTTTAAAAATTAGTATAGGGGCTTCCCTGGTGGCACAGTGGTTGAGAGTCCGCCTGCCGATGCAGGGGACACGGGTTCATGCCCCGGTCCGGGAGGATACCACATGCCGCGGAGCGGCTGGGCCCGTGAGCCATGGCCGCTGAGCCTGCGCGTCCGGAGCCGCTGCTCCGCAATGGGAGAGGCCACAGCAGTGAGAGGCCCGCGTACCGCAAAAAAAAAAAAAAAAAAAAAAAAAATTAGTATAATTAGTGTCTTAATGCTCTTTCATTTAAAACAGTATAAAATGAATAGAAATAATGACCATTAATCATGTATTGCTGAGCTAGTATATATCGACTGAAGAAAAACACACAACCTAAAAGTTGCCAGTTATGTTTCATTTGGGGACCTTACTGAGGACTATAGCCTGGGAGACAGCCTCTCGGAGAGCTCTGAGGAACTGTTCCGAAGTGGTAAGGGAAGACCCACGATATATAGGAGTTTTTGCTGAAAAACAAAAACAAAAAACCTGTAGTTGAACATCAAAAGATTACTGCTAATCAAAAAACAACCAGACATCTCAAGTTAATGACTTTAGTGCTTTTCTCTGTATGGGAAGATGCCAAAGTCTGGGCTCATTGCAATTATTCCTTAGATATGCATCTTCCCTATCTAGGGCCACTATCCTGTTTTTTCAACACCCTGAATTCCCCTCAGGGTTAGGGTGTGGGGGTCAAGGCGGCTGCAGTGGCTGGTGGCTTGAGGGAGGGCAACATTCCTAGTTTATTGGTATGGCAGGCAACACTTTTTTTTTTTTGTCCTCACATATGATGGGACTAGTTTAAGGAGCTAGACAAGGAGAGGATTATAAATTCCTTTTGCTGGAGCACATTGGTGGCGATGGGTGGCTGAGGGGTAAATATGCAGTTTTCCTCTGTGCTGCGAACCTAACTGGAATGTTAACAGGCTCAAATCAGTAATACAGAATTTGTGACCTCTAAGCTAACTGGCCAATATGGGGCTTAGACATTGTACTCTCCACCAATTTAGATAAACCCCCTTTAATTTGCTTGGAATTGTAAAGAAAAAAAAAGTGTGTGTGTGTGTGCACGCGCGCGTGCACGCGCACTTATACATACATACATAGACACATTTATTTATTTACTTATTTAGTTACAACGTACTTATTGTTCATACGGCCGCTCAGTGACATGTGTCCTGTGGTCTGTCGTCCTTCCCTTCAACTATTTCAACTCAAAGCTGAAAAAAGTACAAGGTCTCGGGCTTCCCTGGTGGCGCAGTGGTTGAGGGTCCGCCTGTCGATGCAGGGGACACGAGTTCGTGCCCCGGTCTGAGAGGATCCCACGTGCCGCGGAGCGGCTGGGCCCGTGAGCCATGGCAGCTGAGCCTGCGCGTCCGGAGCGCCTCTCACTGGCCGCAGCAGTGAGAGGCCCGCGTACCGCCAAAAAAAAAAAAAAAAAAAAAAGTACAAGGTCTCCAGTAGAGCTTAGATTTGAGCAGCCTCAGTCGGAACCCGAAGGATGAGCCGATCTAGTTGCCCCACGGCTTCTTTATACGGATACACACATCCCGTCCCATTGGCAGGACCGCCTACGTCCGGGGAAGGAATTTGCCGACGTACTCGGAACTGTTTCCAAGGTTTTCTCGGGCTCGGGTGGTGTCGCGGTTGCTGGTCCTGGGAGCCAAGGCAACGGATATCTTCCCAGCTCGCGAGAGCGCCCCCTTCTCCCACGGCTTCGGGGACCCAGCAACAGCTATGGCTCCGGTGTCTGGCTCCCGCAGCCCGGAGTGGGAGGCCTCGGGCTCCGGGGGGAAGAAGCGTCGCAGTTCTTCGAAGAGCCCTAAGCCCAGCAAATCCTCTCGCTCCCCGCGGGGCCGCCGCTCTCGCTCGCACTCTTGCTCTCGGTCCGGGGACCGGAATGGCCTTAGTCATCAACTGAGTGGCCCCAACCAAGGCTCCCGAAACCAGTCCTACCGCTCCCGCTCGCGGTCACGCTCTCGAGAGCGGCCCTCCGCGCCGCGGGGCGCCCCTTTCGCTTCTGCCTCCTCGTCCGCCTATTATGGCGGCTACTCACGCCCCTACGGGAGCGACAAGCCATGGCCTAGCCTCCTGGACAAGGAGAGGGAAGAGAGCCTGCGGCAGAAGTGAGTGAGACGAACGTACCTTATCTTTCGTGAGCCCACCAGCCTTCAGTGTCCGATTTATCGTTCATCTTGCTCCCGACTATACCCATTTCGCTCTCTCTCCCTGACTTGCGCCCATTTTCATCCCTTCCTTCAGTCCACCCACGATAACAGCTTATTCGCCTTTTCTACTCTAGGTTTTCACTCCTCCCCGGGCCCCTTCATCTAGTGCGCTGGCCTCCCGCAACCCCCTCCTGCCTCCTGGCTTGTAGCGGACATGGCCAAGAGCCTCAGACGTCCCGGAATTATAGCATTTACTTGGTGTGTCGTTATCATTCGTGAGCATGTTTTATTCCCCACTAGACTGAGCTCATGGAAAGTAGGAGCCCGGTTTTATTGATCACAAAATTCACCGTGCCTAGCACTTTGTAGGCGCGCAACTTTTGCTTGTTGAATGATCAAACAGGTTTGAGATGATAGGGTAAGTGAGTGGAATTGTTTTGTAGCGATTTGGGAAGGGTTGAGATTAAGGCTTAAATTGGAGGGGAGGAAAACCTCTGAAACAAGATGTTTGAATAAATGTAGGAAAAGTGATCTGCTAAACTGTAGATTGGACTACACTAAGAAAGATCTTGTTAAGTGGTCTCAATCTTGACCATGAAAAATTAGGTCAGGGTGAGATCAGATCTCTAATGAGACTGAGTATTGGAGTGGAAAATGAATAGTTTAAGAAGGAGAAAGGAAAAGGGTTATAATTATTGCTTTGTAAGTTTAAAAATTTTTTTTACTTTTTAAAAATTGATTTATAGTTGATGTACAGTGTTTTAAGTTACAGGTGTACAATATAGTGATTCACAATTTTTAAAGGTTATACTTCATATATAGTTATTATATGCTTTGTAAGTCTTAATATCTAACACTTATTGGTTGTTAAATTGTGTATCACTTACTGTACTGAGTGCTTTACCACACTGTATGTGTTTTTTAAAAACCAAGAAATTAAAAAGTATAACAGGCATTTAGGAGCAGGTTAAGGTTCCAACAGGTGAGAGATGTCTTCATGAATCTTTTTCTTCCAGGAGTGGGAGGTAATAAAATGTAGTGATGAAGAGGACAGGCTCCAGAATCAGACTGCCTGAGTTTGAAGCCATCCTTTGCTGCTTAATAGTTGTGTGACCTTGGGCAAGTCACTTAACCTCTCTGGGTTTCATTTCTTCACCATTTAAAAGGGGATAAAATAGCACGAAAGCTTTTTAAGAGTTGTAATGACTTAGTGCCTGGAACATAATAAATAGTCCTTAAGTGTTAGCTGTTAGTGTTCTGGGCATGGGAGCAGAAACAGTACAAACAGTCCTGAGTTAGGTTGGAGACGTACTTTTCCAAATTAGAATTTCCAGAAAGTTACCCCCAGGCTGTGTCGATCAAAAAGCATCCAGTTTTCTTATTAGACATTCTTCACCAAAAGATGTCAGAATTCCTTGGATGAAATTCGCATTTGTACATTTAGAAGATAAATAATTTATCTTAAGAGTACAGATGAAGTCAGGTGGTGGGAGGGATAAGAACTTGACTGCTTGTTTTTTTCAGCCTGTCAAGCATTCTTTGTCCTATATGTATATATTCAAAATTTGGCTGTAAGTATGTCCCTTATTAGATTTTTTTTAATCTTTATTGGAGTATAATTGCTTTACAATGGTGTGTTAGTTTCTGCTTTATAACAAAGTGAATCAGCTATACATATACATATATCCCCATATCTCCTCCCTCTTGCGTCTCCCTCCCACCCTCCCTATCCCACCCCCCCATCCCATCCCTCTAGGTGGTCACAAAGCACCCAGCTGATCTCCCTGTGCTATGCGGCTGCTTCCCACTAGCTATCTGTTTTACATATGGTAGTGTGTATATGTCCATGCCACTCTCTCACTTCGTCCCAGCTTACCCTTCCCTGTCCCCGTGTCCTCAAGTCCATTCTCCAGTAGGTCTGCTTCTTTATTCCCGTCCTGCCCTTAGGTTCTTCATGACCATTCTTTTTTTGTTTTTTTTAGACTCCATATATATGTGTTAGCATAAGGTATTTGTTTTTCTCTTTTTGACTTACTTCACTCTATGACAGACTCCAGGTCCATGTTACTTCAAGTGGGAAACCTGAATCTGACTCTGCCTGATTACACCTTTTACCCTGAATAAAGAAGAAAAATAATTTATTTTTTAAAAATCAAACCAATTATATTTATTTTGTAAGGTTTTTTTTTTAAACAAGTAGCATCACAGCAGCTAAACTTTGAGGAATTAAGCCTTAGTTTTTTTGTGTTTTGTGTGTGTGTTTATAAGTAATATCAAAAATTAAGACAAGAAATCACAAACATAAGACAAAACAAAAAATTTTGCGTCTTCCAAGAGTAGATAGAGGATTTACTCCTTTTTGAAAAAGGAATTAAAGGGAAATCAGAGAAAACAAGTGCTGTATCTTATTGAGTACAGTTTTTGTCAAATAAAACTTTTCTTTCACTTTCAGAGCTCCTTTTATTTTCTACTTCTAATGCTTTGTTGTTATTTTCTTCATTAATTCCTGAGTTTCTGAAAACAGAAGTTTTGACCTTATCAAAAGTAGAGAATTCTCTTTACTTTCATAAGGATACATAAACAAATGAAGTTATTTCCAAATGTAAGACTGTCTCTGTCACATATTGCAGAAGGTGAAAGGAGCAATTAGGAGCTATGTCATGCATGCGGTGGAAGGACAGCCTCCCAGGCTGAATTTCTGGCCTGGCCTGTCAGGCTGTCTGTAGTCTGTACCATTTGATAGTACCGTCAGAACATCAGATCCTAAGTGTTGAGTTTACATTTAAACCAAGTTTTTATTAGTTTAAAGTTTAAACTGTAAAGGGAAAATGGAACTTAACTGGACTCCTTTGACTTTTATTATATATTTAGGAAACAGTTTAGCCATGGTGTTATAATTTACCTGCTTATCTCTTCTAGGAGATTAAGTGAGAGAGAGAGGATTGGAGAATTGGGAGCTCCTGAAGTATGGGGACTTTCTCCAAAGAATCCAGAACCAGAGTAAGTGATTTAAAAATATATTTTTTAAATGCAACATTTGTTTAAATCCAGAGTCTATTGTCAAATTTTTTGTTAAGAACTTTAACTACAGCTCTTTTTTTCCCTCTTTCTTGTGATTTATGCTCTTCTACTCGTTAAGTTTTAAAAAAGTTGAACATACCTAAGGATTAAAACATGCTCCTAGTGGATTTTAGCATGCTAATTGTTCTCTTTAAGTTGTAATTCATGAGGTGCTAATTTCCTATTCATAGAAGGGTTCAGTGTTGAAACAAATACATTTATATTATTTTGAATTATTTTTTCTCAATCCCGTAACTGATTGCATGTCAGACATTAGCATTACAAAGCGTTTTTTTTAATGAACATACTGATATGGGTTTGTTTAGTTTCCTGCATACAGTATTGTTGAAGGCCTAATGCTTTTTCTTTTTGCCTATTTTTTTTTCTCTTTGGTGTTGTTCATAAGCTGCTTCTTCCCTCTCCTTTATTTCTGTGTTTTCTTTAGATTGAGTTGAGACAATGTGCTTGACAGGTAAACCTGTTATTTGTAACAGGGTGATAAAGCATTATTATCTGAAAGTTCTTTTTTCTTCTTAAAAAAATTATTTTTCCCACCACCTGTTTTTTTTTTTTTTTTTTTTTTTTGCTGTACGCGGGCCTCTCACTGTTGTGGCCTCTCCTGTTGCGGAGCACAGGCCCCGGACGCGCAGGCTCAGCGGCCATGGCTCACGGGCCCAGCCGCTCCGCGGCATGTGGGATCTTCCCGGAGCGGGGCACGAACCCGTGTCCCCTGCATCGGCAGGCGGACTCTCAACCACTGCGCCACCAGGGAAGCCCACCTGTTATTTTTTTTATTGAGGTATAATTGACATACAGTATTAGTTTCAGGCATACAACATAATGATTTGATATTTGTATATATTGCAAAACAATCACCACAATAAGTCTAGTTAACATCCATTACCATACATAGTTATAAATTTTTTTTTCTTGTGATGAGAACTTCTAAGATTTACTTTCTTAGCAACTTTCAAATATGCAATACAGTATTATTATTATTTTATTTTAATTTTTGGCTGAGTTGGGTCTTTTTTGCTATGCATGGGCTTTCTCTAGTTGCGGCGAGCGGGGGCTACTCTTCGTTGCGGTGCGCAGGCTTCTCTTTGCGGTGGCTTCTCTTGTTGCAGAGCACAGGCTCTAGGCGTGCAGGCTTCAGTACTTGCGGCTCGCGGGTTCTAGAGCGCAGGCTTAGTAGTTGTGGCGCATGGGCTTAGTTGCTCCGCGGCACGTGCTTCTCGGACCAGGCTCGTACCCGTATCCTCTGCATTGGCAGACGGATTCTTGACCACTGCACCACCAGGGAAGCCCCAGCATTATTAACTGTAGTTGCCATGCTATACATTACATCCCCAGGACTTATTTATTTTATAACTAGAAGTTTGTACTTTTTTATACCCTTCACACATTTTACCCATGCCCCACCCACTGGCAACCATCTTCTGTTCTCTGTATCTGTGAGCTTGCTGGTTTTTTGTTTTTTAGAGTTCACATATAAGTGAGATTATATGATATTTGTCTTTCTCTGTCTGACTTATTTCATTTAGCAAATGCCCTCACAGTCCATCCATGTTGTCTAAAATGGCAAGATTCTTTCCTTTTTAAGGATGAATAATATTCTACTGTGGTGTGTGTGTGTGTGTGTGTGTGTGTGTGTGTGTGTGTATTTCTCACAGTTCTTTTTTATCCATTCATCTGTTCATGGATATTTGGTTGTTTCTATATCTTAGCTATTTTAAATAATGCTGCAATGAGCATGAGAATGCAGATATTTCTTTGAGATACTGATTTCATTTCCTTCAGATATATATCCAGAAGTGGGATTGTTGGATTATATGGTAGTTCAATTTTTAATTTTTTGAAGAACCTCCATACTGGATTCTATAATGGCTGTACCAATTTATATTCCCACTAACAGGGTACAAGTGTTCCCTCTTCTCCACATCCTCACCAACACTTGTTATCTCCTGTCTCTTTGATAATATTCATCCTAACAGGTGTGAAGTGATATTTCATTTTGGTTTTGATTTGCATTTCCCTGATCACTAGTGATGTTGAGCATCTTTTTATGTACCTATTGGCCATCTGTGTGTCTTCTTTGGAAAAATGTCTATTCAGATCCTCTGCCTATTTTTAAATCACATTGTTTGTTTGTTTGCTATTGAGTTGTATGAATTCTTTATATATTTTGGATATTAACCCCTCATCAGATGTGATTTGCAAATATTTTCTCCCATTCAGTAGGTTGCCTTTTCATTTTGTTGATGGTTTCCTTTGCTGTGCAGAAGCTTTTTAGTTTGATATAGTCACACTTACTGATTTTTGCTTTTGTTACCATTGCTTTTGGTGTCAAATCCAAAAAATCATTGCCAAGACCTATGTCAGGGAGCTTACCACCTATGTTTTCTTCTAGGAGTTTTATGGTTTCAGGTTTTACATTCAAGTCTTTAATCCATTTTGAGTTAATTTTTGTGTAATGGTGTAAGATAGTGGTCCATTTCATTCTTTTGCATGTAGCTATCCAGTTTTCCCAGCACCATTTATTGAACCGACTGTCCTTTCCTCATTGTATATTATTGGCTCCTTTATCATAAATTAATTGACCATATATACATGGATTTATTTCTGGGCTGTCTGTTTTGTTCCATTGATCTATATGTCTGTTTTTATGGCAGTACCATGCTGTTCTGATTTCTGTAGCCTTGTATAGTTTGAAATCAGGGCGCATGATGCCTCGAGCTTTGTTCTTCTTGCTCGAGATTGCTTTGGCTATTCAGGGTCTTTTGTGGTTTCATGCAGATTTTAGGACTGTTTGTTCTATTTCTGTGAAAAAATACCATTGGAATTTTGGTAGGGATTTCATTGAATCTGTAGATTGCTTTGGGTAGTATGGATATTTTAACAATATTAATTCTTCCAATCTGTGAGCATAGAAAATCCATTTCTTTGTGTCTTCTTCAATTTATTTCATCAATGTCTTATAGTTTTCAGTGTACAAGTCTTCCACCTCCTTGGTTAAATTTATTTCTAGGTATTTTATTCTTTTTGATGGAATTGTATTCTTAGTTTCATTTTCTGATAATTCGTTATTAGTGTATAGAAATGCAACGAATTTCTGTGTATTGATTTTGTATCCTGCAACTTTACTGAATTCATTTATTGGTGCTGACAGTCTTTTGGTGGAGTCTTTGGGATTTTCTATATATAATATCATGTCATCTGCAAGTAAGGACAGTTTTACTTCTTCCTTTCCAATTTGGGTGCCTTTTATTTCTTGTTCTTGCCTAATTGCTCTGGCTAGGACTTCCAATACTATGTTGAATAAAAGTGGTGAGAGTGGGCATCCTTGTCTTGTTTAGCTTTTCACCATTGAGTGTGATGTTAACTGTGGGCTGTTCATATATTGTCTTTATTATGTTGAGATACTGAAACTTGTTCTAACAGATGCCTTTAAAATACTCAAAGAGGGCTTCCTGGTGGCGCAGTGGTTAAGAATCTCCCTGCCAATACAGGGGACATGGGCTCGAGCCCTGGACCGAGAAGATCCCATGTGCCGCAGAGCAACTAAGCCCGTGTGCCACAACTACTGAGCCTGCACTCTAGAGCCCATGAGCCACAACTACTGAAGCCTGCGTGCCTAGAGCCTGTGCTCTGCAACAAGGGGAGCCATCGCAATGAGAAGCCCGCGCACCACAACAGAGAGTAGCCCCTGCTCGCCGCAACTAGAGAAAGCCCGCGCGCAGCAACAAAGACCCAACGCAGCCAAAAATAAAAATAAATAAATAAATTTATTTATTTTAAAAGAATACTCAAAGAATTAGAGTTGAAAGGAATCCTAAAAATAATTTTCTAGGCAATTTCTAAATTATTCCAGATGTGATCTTCAGAGGAAGAGACTGTGATATGGAAATTCCCTTTTTAAGCTATTGTAGAATGTTAATAACACTCATTTTCAGAATTCTCTTACAACAGGATGAAATCTCTGTAGCTGTAGTGTGTTAGATTCTTGCTCTGGGGAGACAGAACAGTTGCTGCGCTACCGTATGTCTGTTCCACAAGTAGAATGAAATTATGAAGTCTTCCCTCAGCCTTCTTATCTCCAGTTTCTCTCCTCTTTCCTTATGGTTCCTGTTTCCCTGCATTTGCCTTGTGGTTTCTTCGAAAATATAAATCCTTCATGCTGCTTTCAGTGTGAATAGCATTTTGTTAACTCGAAAGCTTTATGCAAATGTAAATGATTATTCTACTATTATGAAGGTGGTTGGCCGATAAGCTGTACTGTTACAAAAGCAGTCCGGTGCTGGCTTTGAATGGTTCTTGGACAATCAATTTGTTACTGAAAAATTTTAAGTATGTATTTTTATACTCTGTGGTCCATATTTTATCACTTTCCTGATTCTTACTACAGTTTTCTTTAAATTCAGCTCTGATGAACATACACCAGTAGAGGACGAAGAGCCAAAGAAAAGTACCACTTCAGCTTCTACTTCAGAAGGTATTTTTTAAATATAGGACTTTTTTATTGAGAAGTTTAAAAAATACGTTTATAAATAGTTGAACATTAGACTTTACTCAAATCGCCTGTCATCAATTCCTTTTCAGTATTTTTAATACAATAAAATTGATGCTCAGAAATACTTCTTTAGAAGTTAGTTTTTTATTTGTATTTTATGTAGAAGAAAAGAAGAAGAAGAAGTCTAGTCATTCAAAAGAAAGGTCCAAGAAAAAGAGGAAGAAAAAATCATCTAAAAGAAAACACAAGAAGTATTCTGATGATAGTGACAGTGACTCTGATTCTGAAACAGACTCCAGTGGTAAGAAAGCCAACATCCTTCTGTGAGCCTTACTTCAAAACTAGTTGTACTTCTTGAAAGCTTATTTTAGAAGCAGGTTCTTAAAAACAATAATAGCCAAGAGTTTTGAACACTCACTGACTTTGTGTTGGGCACCCTGCTAAGTGCTTGATATGCATTATTGCTATTTAATCCATACAGTCACTGTAGGACACATCTTAGAGATGGAGAAATGGAGGCCCAGAGCAGGTTATAAGTACCGCACCCAAGGCCACACAGTTGGGATTCAGACCTAAGCCGTGTGACTCCAGATTGGTTGTGTGTAGCTGTACAAGGCATGTGGCACCGAACCATGTTGGGGTTAGTCTGTGAGACGTGTGGTGCTAAACCAAGCCACAGGGGGCTGCCTCAGCCCAGTGGAGCAGCTCTTTTGTGAGATTCTCACACTTAGTGGGCACCTTTGTGCAATTTTCAAAAAGGTACACCATAGGGGACTCCCTCTGGCCAGCAGCTGATTTATGTATCACACTTCCTGTGGGGAGGCACATCACAAAAAAGTCACCTTTTTGTGCCCTCTCCTGGCTGATGACTGACAGAGGGTGCCTCCTCTGGGGACACGTTACACTAAGGCACCCCTTCCTCTGATGTCACCTGGGTTTCCTGGCCCTCACTGTCACCTTTCTTCCTCACTGCTAGAAGCCTGAGCTTTCTTGAAGCGCAGATCTGAGCATGGCGGTCCCTACTTAAAATCCTTCCACAGTTCTCCATGGCCTTCAGGGTAAAGTCAGATCCCAATTGTAGAGGAATAACTGAGGACATGGAAAGGAGACGTGACCCATGAACCCCTCGGCAGACCGAGGGTTAGCGAGTAAGCCAGAACTGCAGGCAGTCCTGGATACTTTGGGCGCTGATCCATGAAATGACCTCAGTATAATCAGAATGATGGGAACACAAGGAGATGTCCTTGTGCTGCTTGTGAACTCAAGGATGAAGCACGGCATGTCTTCAAGAAAGCCCACTGTTGCTTGTCTAATCAATACAAGCATATATTGCTGCTTTGGCATTTCTGGAATGTTAAAATTTTAAGTCTTAAGATGTAAACATAGATAATGCTTAAATAAAAGTCACCACAGCAGGATGAGACGGCGCTGTATTGCCTGAGCGAGCAGCAGCCCTCTACTGCTGTGCTTCTGCACAGTTCATCTCGTGTGATGAGCTTACTTTCAGCCCTGTCATAAGAAAACTGCAACACCAATTGATCTCTCACATCACACATACCCTGTGGCTCTCCTGCAGCGTCCTCTTTGGCCTAAGGATGACTTTCCATCTCCTTGATACTGCACGTCCTTTCTCTTGACTCTGTCGCTTGATACAGAGAGTCCGTCTGCCTACAATGCCTGGCTGATGACTGACAGAGGGTGCCTCCTCTGGGGACACGTTACATTAAGGCACCCCTTCCTCTGATGTCACCTGGGTTTCCTGGCCCTCACTGTCACCTTTCTTCCTCACTGCTAGAAGCCTGAGCTTTCTTGAAGCACAAATCTGAGCATGGTGGTCCCTACTTAAAATCCTTCTGCAGTTCTCCATGGCCTTCAGGGTAAAGTCAGATCCCAATTGATCTCTCACATCACACGTACCCTGTGGCTCTCCTGCAGCGTCCTCTTTGGCCTAAGGATGACTTTCCATCTCCTTGATACTGCACATCCTTTCTCTTGACTCTGTCGCTTGATACAGAGAGTCCGTCTGCCTACAATGTTGGTCTCTCCCTGCACGCGGCTTGGCTTACTCATTGCTATGATGGGCATGCATTACGTTTGTAATGAAACTGATTTTAAAAATAACTAGCTTAAGAGTCACCTTTTCCTGGTCAACCATTCCTCAACCACTATCCCCAAATCAGCCTGATTTTGAGACTCCTCTGTATGCCCAGAGCACCCCATGCTTCCCTCTCACTCAGATTCGCCTCTTTCCCTGTGTCTCCTCCACTAGAATGAGCTCCTGGAAAGCAAACCCCCAAACACACACATCATGAAAATACTCAAACATTGAGAAAACTAAAGGGAGTAGTATAATTAATGCCATGTACAGTACTTGTCACTCAGGTTTAACATTTGTTAGCATTTTGACATACTTGCTTCAGATAGGGATTTTTTTGTTGAGATAGTCAAGGCAAATTACAAATATCACACTGCCACCCTAAATATTTCTGTATACACCTCTAAACAATAAGGACATTTTTGTATCTAACCACAATACTATTATCTCATGCAATAAGGTTAATAATAATACCCTATATAACCAAATGCAACTTTAATTTCTATGTCCCCTGTGCCTAGCACATTTCCTAACAAGTAGAAATAAATGTTTGAATGAATTTGAATGAATTAATTTCTCTGTAACAACAAATGGAAGAGTAATAAGATATTTATCTACTCAAGAGTATTGGGGTTTTAGAGTTAAAAATTTTTTAAATTATAATGTGCTTTAATTTGCAGATGAAGATACAAAAAGGAGAGCAAAGAAAGCCAAGAAAAAGGAAAAGAAGAAGAAACGCAGATCGTCTGTTTTTTTCTTTAATTTTTATTATGGAAAAGTTCAAAAATATAGAAAATTATATAAAATAGTGTAATGGACCTCCATGTAACCATCACCCAGCTTGAACAATTATCAACTCATTGGCAGTCTCTGCTGCCTACCCCCCCACTATTTGAAACCAATACCAGATATCATTTCATCCATAAAGCTGCGAGTTTCTCTAAAAGATAGGCATTCTTTAAAAAAAAAAAAAGTACAATACTGTTAATCCGCCTAAAATGTTTAACAGTAATTGTTCATTCAATTCTCAGTAGTTTTTGGTATAGTTTATTCAAATTAGGATCCAGACAATGTACATAAATTGTGATTGGTTGATATGTCTCTTACATCTCCTGAAATAGGTAGCTTCCCCTTCCCTTTTTGTTCCTGCAGTTTTTTTGTAGCAGAAACAAAATCATTTGTCCTGGAGGGTTTCCTGCGGTATGGATTTTGCTGGTTGTATTCTTACAGTGTTCTTTTCACATGTTTTCTGTCCTTTGTATTTCCTATAGATTGACAGTTAGGTCTAGACACTTGATAAGGTTCAGATTTGAGTTTCTGGCAGGAATACTTCATAGGCGGTGCTGTGTACTTGCAGCAGGAGGCAGATAATGTCTGGTTGTCTCTTTTTGTTATATTAACTGGCATCACTAGTCATTGTCTAGGTCCCTTATATCATTGCCAAATGGTGATGGTCTACTTCTGGCTTTCTTTCTTCATGTATTCGGTAGAATAATTCTATATGAGAAACCTACCCTTATTAACTATTTGGTTACTCTGAAGTATAGTTGGTATAGTAAGCACAGAATAATTGCTTCCTTTTTTTGTTTTATGAGTTTTCAAATAAATGAGTTGGGGTTTTTTAGTATCATTATGAACCCAAGAATTCAAACATTTGATGTATTTTAATCCATTACACTGAAAATTGTTGATGTTCAAATTGGTAAGAGCTGTTTTTTTTTTTAATTTTTTAAATAAATTTATTTTATTTATTTATTTTTGGCTGCATTGGGTCTTCGTTGCTGTGCGCGGACTTTCTCTAGTTGCAGTGAGCGGGGGCTACTCTTTGTTGCCGTGCGCGGGCTTCTCATTGTGGTGGCTTCTCTTGTTGAGGAGCATGGTCTCTAGGCGCACGGGCTTCAGTAGCTGTGGCACGCGGGCTTCAGTAGTTGTGTTTCACGGGCTCCAGAGCGCAGGCTCACTAGATGTGGCACACGGGCTTAGTTGCTCCATGGCATGTGGGATCTTCCCAGACCAGGGCTCGAACCCATGTCCCCTGCATTGGCAGGCGGATTCTTAACCACTGCGCCACCAGGGAAACCCAAGAGCTATTTTTTAAACTGCTTTGTTTCTGCTATCTTTCTACAACATGAGAACTGTATTTTATTGTTCCCTTAGGGATCTTCTTTTTTTTTTTAATAAATTTATTTATTTTTGGCTGCATTGGGTCTTCGTTGCTGCGCGCGGGCTTTCTCTAGTTTTGGTGAGCAGGGGCTACTCTTCGTTGCAATGCCTGCGGGCTTATTGCGGTGGCTTCTCTCGTTGCGGCGCACAGGCTCTAGGGCACAGGCTCAGTAGTTTTGGTGCATGGGCGCTAGAGTGCAGGCTCAGTAGTTGTGGCGCACGGGCTTACTTGCCCTGTGGCATGTGGGATCTTCCTGGACCAGGGCTCAAACCCGTGTCCCCTGCATTGGCAGGCAGATTCTTAACCACTGTGCCACCAGGGAAGCCCCAGGATCTTTTTTTTATAGTGAAACATGATTTGGTTAAATAAGTTAGATTTTTTTAATTAAAGTTCTTCTCTAATAAGTTTGAATTAGCAGAGCATCAAGATCATTTCAGTCAGTCCTTCATTGCCTTGAAAAAAATAAGATGCCCTTTAGCATGGGAATATTAAATCAATTTATATCAAATTATAATCATTACAGGAAGAAATATAAGAAAAAGAAGTCTAAGAAGAGCAGAAAAGATTCCAGTGATTCAAGTTCTAAAGAGTCCCAAGAAGAGTTTCTGGAGAATCCCTGGAAGGATCGATCAAGTAGGTTCTTCTGCTAGACTTCGACTCAGAACAGATAAAACATTAAATTAACTGATTAGTCAAAATGTGAATATGTTTCTGAACATCTTTTGTGCAGAGCCTGAAGAACCCTCAGATTTGATTGGCCCAGAGGCTCCCAAAACACTTGCCTCTCAAGATGATAAACCTTTGAAGTAAGTAAGAGTGTGTTTATAATCTCTAAAGTACCTTCCCAAATGTATGGTCCTAACGTCCTCTTCCAAGCTTATCTTCCTCTACTCCCTTATTTAGACGCCAGGTTCCAACTGAGCTGAACTAAAACTTCCCTGTATTCACTGTGCACTTTCACCTTATTTCTTCCCCCAATGTGCCTTCCCTTCTTTCCCCAGTCCTGATTTCTTTACTACCCCCAATTTCTTCCTGTTAAAATGCTTAACATTCTTCAAAGCCCTTTTCAAAAGGAGGGGGCATATGCTGATTGCTGATATCGTCCCTCCACAGGTAGGTGTGATTCCTACCCCTCTTTATTTTTTATTTCTTTATTTTTTACTTTGTTTTATTTATTTGTTTGTTTGTTTGTTTTGGCTGCATTGGGTCTTCATTGCTGCACGCAGGCTTTCTCTAGTTGCAGCGAGCGGGGGCCACTCTTCATTGCTGTGCACGGGCTTCTCATTGCGGTGGTTTCCCTTGTTGCAGAGTACAGGCTCTAGGTGCACTGGCTTCAGTAGTTGTGGCACGCAGGCTCAGTAGTTGTGGCTCGTGGGCTCTAGAGTATAGACTCAGTAGTTGTGGCGCATGGGCTTAGTTGCTCCACGGCATGTGGGATCTTCCCGGACCAGGGATCGAACCCATGTCCCCTGCATTGGCAGGTGGATTCTTAACCACTGCACCACCAGGGAAGTCCTCCTACCCCTCTTTAATCCTTTAGTCCTCATAGCGTTTTCTTTCTTTTGTGCAATGTGTTACATATTCTACATTGTATTAGTGTTATATCCTTATTAATATGTAAGTGCCATAAGAACAGAGATTATTTTTATATTACAAGCTTTGAGTTTAATAGCTATTCAAGAAGAATTCAATGAATTGAATGAAGCGATGGTAGTTTTCAAAGTCCCCTTGAATGAAAGTTATTTGAGAACCGTTACTGTATAGCATTATTATTGGTTATAAGTCTAATAAATATGTTAATTTGAGATATATTATTTCTTTACTTTTTTTTTAAAGGGAAAAAGGTAAAAGGAGTTCGCTGGAGGCAGAAGCAATAAAGGCAATACCTGTGGGGAAAATTGATCCATAATTGTAAACCATGAATATATGCTCACTAACATCAGTTCTTTTATTCTTCCAAAGTATCTCTGCATTTCTGGGTTAGTGATATAGGTCACAGTGCAGTGTTCCCTAGTTAAGTTGAAGTAATTTACATTGGACTTCCCAGCATGCTGCCCAGCAACTGTTATTCCTACTGTTCTCTGAGAGAAATGGTTTTTTGTGCTCTCTTTAGATGATGAACTTTTTATAATGAACCTTTTCTGAATTCTATATTACTTCGTAGCTATGGCCATGCTCTGTTACCTGGTGAAGGTGCAGCTATGGCTGAATATGTAAAAGCTGGAAAACGTATCCCACGAAGAGGTGAAATTGGCTTGACAAGTGAAGAAATTGCATCATTTGAATGCTCGGGTTACGTAATGAGTGGTAGCAGGTATGTTCTTGGCATTGAGGTCAGTTTCCTTTCTCACTACCAAAATTATATTTTGGTGACATTTTCATTAAGTGACCATTCCTAATGAAAAGAAAAGTATAAATATAGGCTTAATATTGGTTTTGTTAGTATAAATGTAGTTGTCTAAAATTCCAAGTAGGTATGCAACTCGGCTGTGTCTCCAACTTCAAAGAATCAGTCTTTTCAGTGTCCTAATCCATATTTTGGTACAGATAGTTTATCCTCCGGAGAATATAGTTAAATTCAGCTATTTATCACTGCCCCACGAGGAATGTGGCATTCTGGTAGTTAGGAAAGCATTTACATAAGACAGTGTTTCCTGTTTTCTGAGTTTGCCTCTAGTTCTCTGTGGAGTCAGAGAACTTGGACTCTCTAGTTCTCTGGACTCTGAGAATGAAGAGCAGAAAAGGATTATGACAGAGATCAGTTTTAGCATGAGAAAAGGAATACAAAATTGGGAAGAGAAAGCAAAGTCCCAGGAAGAACAAGGAGAGTGAACTAATAGGGTATCAGTACCAAGATCAAACTGAATTTTGGATTTTTTAAAACTTCATAAACTTTTAAAAGTGGGTAAACATTTTTAAGTGAAATTGGAGGCAAATATTTGTGGAACCCCTGAAGCATCTCCAGAATCTTGGAATTCTGAGGACTGATATTTGAAAACATTATATCTAAGGACCAGTAAGACAAGAAAAAGAAATTAGAGGCATAAGAATTAGAACAGAGGATATAACACTGTCATTTTTTGTGAATGATATGATTTTTTACATAGAAAATCCTAAAGACTCTTCAGATGAATTACAGATAATAGGAAGGTTTAACGAATAGTTGGATATAATGTTAACACCCAAAAATCAATTGCATTTCTATGTACCAGCAACAAAGAACTAGAAAATGTAGTTAAATAAAAAGAAAACATTTATAATAATATCAGAGAATATGAAGGACTTAGGAATAAATCTTCACAAAAGATGTCCAAGACCTTTACAGGGAAAACTATAAGACATTATTAAGAGACATTAAAGAAGACCTAAATAAATGGAGAGGTATCATGTTCATGAATAGGAAGGCAATATTGTAAAGTTGTCAGTTCTTCCAAAATTAATCTGTAGATTCAGTGCAGTTCCAATCAAAATCACAACTGAGATTTTCATGAAACGTAATAAGATGGTTCTAAAATTTATATGTTAAGACTAGCGGGCCAAGAATAGCCATCTTACTTCTCTGAAGAAGAGCAGGAAGGTGATTTGCCCTACCATATATGAGGGCTTATTATGAAGCTTGCAGCACTTTGGAAAGAGTGGCATAACAAATGAACTGTTCAACGGAATAAAATACAGAGCCCAGGGGCAGAGCCATACATGTATGGAACTTCGTTATATGAAAGAGCTGGTATGTCAGATCAGTGGGGAAAGAATGAACTAGGCAATAAATGGAGCAGGAAGAAAATGGTTATCTGTATGGAAGAAGCTGAAAGTAGAACCCCGTATCACCATATTTAAAAATCATTGCAGCTAGATCAGGAGTTAAACATCAAAAACAACTTTAATACTCTTAGTATAAAATAATGAGATTTCTATTAGATCTTGGGGTGGGGAAGCATTTCTTAAAGAAGACCAAAAAAATGCACTAACTATAAAATAATATATTGATAAATTTGCCTGAGTTAAAAATAAGAACTTTTGTTCATCAAAAGACATCTTAAAATAAGTAAAAAAGACAAGTTCCAAGCTGGGATAAGATCTTGTAATACACACAACTGATAGTTAGTATTGAGAGTATTTAAAGAATATCTATAAACAATCCAAAAGAAAAGTGGGAAAATGACACAAACAGGCATTTGTCAGAAGGAAAAAATATATGGCCTACACATACAAAAAAGATGTTTGTTATCATTGGAAATGGAAATCAACATATGGAAATACCATTTTACAGCCATTTGATAGAGAAAAGTTCAAAGTTCTAACAATTCCAAGCATTTGAGAGGATGTGGATCCACAGGCTCTCTTAAGTGTTGCCAGTGGTGGTATAAATCGGTACAACCATTTTGGAAAACATTCTGACATTATCTTGGAAAGTTGAGCATTCACATATTTTATGACCCAGCAACTCCATACCTACATACCCAAGAGAATCTTTCCCATGTACTAAGAGATGTGGACATTGATGTTTATTACAGCATCATTCACATGGCACTTTCCGTTCCAGATAAACTACTCACTATACCCTGAGCAACCTAAATACATTGTCATCTCCTTGACTTACCACCTGCCACTCCTCCACCTTCACACTAACCTGAATGATTCTCCCCTCTTTTCCTTACTCAGTTTGCTCTGTTTTTCTAGGCATAGTTGAAGCTTCATCTTGAATTGATTGTGCAGGATTGGGTACATATACATAAAAGAGGCAGGTTTTCATGAAGTTTTCCTTCTAAATAGGCAGATCTTTTGAAGATGATGTAAAAGTTTCCCTCTGCCTCGACCCCTATACTTTACTGATTTGGTCCTTGTGCTAAAATCCCTTCTTTCTTTTCTTTGAGCTGCAACTGAATTCTAAGGAAGTTAAATCCACCCACAAAACTCACCCAAAAATTCAGTTGTAAATTTAAACCTGGTTCTTTTGGTTGTATGATAAATTAGAACTTTGGAGAAGTTCCACCTGCTAGATGACAACTTAAATCTTATCCTACTATCAAGTCTACATATCACTTAGGAAGTTTAATAATTTGCCTGTTCCTAGTTGTTTTACTGGAAATAACAGAACCAGACTTAGGCCCTTAGTATTTGAAATTAATAACATTCACCCTATTGACAGAACCGCAGAGATCATTATTTGAATACTAGAAATGAATCAAAGGACATGTCAGCAGATAAAATGAATGATCTTTTGAAAATCTAACCCATTACAGAAACAGATTCTATTTGTCGGCTTTTTAAATAGACTACTCTGTATTAAGAAAGGATTAGTGAGGAAGCACTATGAAAATAATTACTGAGAAATTAAGCCAAAAAATAAAATTATCTCCAGGCATCGCCGAATGGAGGCTGTGCGACTGCGAAAAGAGAACCAGATCTATAGTGCTGATGAGAAGAGAGCCCTTGCATCCTTTAACCAAGAAGAGAGACGAAAGAGAGAAAACAAGATTCTGGCCAGCTTTCGAGAGATGGTATACAGAAAAACTAAAGGGAAAGAGGACAAATAAGGATTTTCTGATTGTTCATCAGACATTTTTAACAACAAAAAAGAAAGTTTGGGTTCCATATATACACACAAAAAGATTATCATGATCTGAAAAAGCTTTACAGTGCTACTGTGCCTTCTATTTAATTCTTTCAGTCCTTCTATAAAAAGCTGCTTATTGATGTAACTTTAGCAAGCTCTTTGGGTTATTTTGGATTGACCAGAACAACCTTCTGGTTTAAAAATCCAAATTATGAATGAAACTCTGCTGTGTTGGGGGAGGTGGCATTGAGAGAAGGTGCTGGTGAGGTGAGAAACTGCACTCTCACACCATGGGACAGTGCTCCCATTAGCTCTACATGGTGCCCACTCCCCAACCCGTACCAACTGAACTTGGGAGAAATTATCATTCCTCTATGTTGAAGGTGTTATAAATGGACTTGATAGAAACACACAGGAGGCCACTTTTGTTAACAAAATGAAGGCATGGCTGAAAAAAGCAAATCTGGAATTTGAAGGTTGACTTGTATATTACAATATTATTGTCAGCTCTGGAAGTAATGTGTTTTGATTTTAGTCCCTACCTCTACCCCAAAACCAACAAACCAAAAAGCAAACTAACCCACAGACTTGTTGAATTGAAAACGTGAACATTAGTTTTAAAATTCTTAATAGGCTAATTAAAAATGGTTATTTCAAATATAAAATATTGGGAAGTCTCCTGTTGTGCCAGTGTAAGTATACATTATTTCCATCTGAGCTGTGTTTAGATCATTATTTGAATACTAGAAATGGATGGGAGTCAACAATGATCAGGAGTTTAATAAGGAAAAATATAATGAGTCATTGTTTTCATTGTTTTAACTTGATTGCTTCATAAGGATGAAGCTAAAATGATGTTAAACGTTTTTAAAGTCTGTCCTTTGTAATAAGCAGATTTCATTTTAAGCATTGTTAAACTTTTCAGTTTATTTTTTACATCTGTCATTCAGTTTAATCTGTAACTTCATATAGAACCCCTCACTTTCTCACTTTTTTATGGCTACTGTTGGCTTTTAAGTTTGGAGGAAATGGAAAATTCTGGGACTGTGAGATCGTGATCTTTTTCCTTCCCTCCTTTTGTTAAAGTTTAGTTGTTAGGACATACGAGCGAAGGGGGAGGGGATAGTAGAAGTTTTGACTGTTTTTGTTAAGGTTGTTTTGAGCTGCATTATTATGTGCCTAGGATAAATTTAAATTATCCGAGTGATGGGGAATTTCTGACTTTGCTGTTATAAAATGCCCTCTCTCCTTATAATAGTTTAAAGTTTTTTTTTAAAAAAAGTTTTTTCTTTTGAAGAGTACACTGCGTTTATTTAACCCCATAAATTATAACATCTTAACACATGTAAAATTTTTGTAAAGTGCTTTGAAAGATATATATTTTTTTTAACAAGTGGAAAATAATGTTCTTTAAAATACATCAAACTTTTAGTGGAAAATGATATTACCAGAAGCATGTAAGGATTTGTTCATCCTCTTCAAGAAATGGGATTTTTATGTAAAATATATATGTAGCACTGAATGCCAAAATGATGGGTATGTGTTATTGGAATTAAAAATGAGACTTGTTAATAAACCTATCGGGATGGTGTCTTAAGTCAAGAACGACCTTGAGAGGGGAGAGGGAGGGGCATTGGGTAATCAGTGCTTCCGGAGGTGAACTTCCTTGCCTTGTGATAGGTTTGAGTTAGTGGTCAGGACAGTCATTCAGACTGACAGTCCCTCAAACTTCTGCGGCTTCAGTGACAGGGACAGGAACGTGGTTGACTTGAACATTCTTCAGGCAGCCAAAAAGATTTCCACGCAGGAAGCTTCAGGGTTTTCAAATTAGCTGGGACACCTCCAATGTGCAGATGCTCCTGCGTGTGGGCAGTGGGGATGGGGGGTGCCGTCCAGCGGTGGAACTATAGTCTGCGTCCAGTTTCAGGTGCAGGATGTGCTGTTTTATGGTGACTGTCACTGAGTGCCACTGTCTGTCACACAGAGATTGCTTTGGTGTGACCGATGTCAGGATCCCACCTGCCTCACTGCCCACAGAGGCCATGACCTTTCCTGCCTCCATATAAACACATAAGAGCTCCCTGGGTTGACTTCCGATGTGAAATAGAATTCCAGTGAGACTTTTCGAGCGAATGCTGAAAACAAGCTTAAATTCTGGCCCCAAAAGCACGGAGTTAGCTAGGATGACATGACCTCCTTCTTGAGAAAAATAGATGCCTTTCTCCAAAGAGCCATCCAAGCAGGGAGACACCCCAAAGCTTGCAGAAGCGGTGTCCAGGGGTTTCAAATCCAACTGAAAGTTCCTCAGGCATCCCACAAAGCTGTTTTGGGGGAGGGTCTTTGGTTTTCCTGATGGAGACGATCCCAGGTAAACTGGTGCTCTGAGGCTGATGGTGGATTTTCCGGGCAAACTTCCCTCCCGGGCCCTCAGACCATCCACAACCAAGCGCCCCCTTTCTCCATCTTGCCCAAATGCCACCGTGTGCCACTTCCCATCACTGCACTTTGCTTTTGAGCTTCAGTTTTTTCCTTCCTGCGCCCAGTGCAAAGACCAGACGTCCTTTCGAAAGATGAAGAGCCATAAAGGAGTTCTTAGTGGACACGGGGAAGATGGTGGAAGAGTAAGACGCGGAGATCACCTTCCTCCCCACAGATACACCAGAAATACATCTACACGTGGAACAACTCCTACAGAACACCTACTGAACGCTGGCAGAAGACCTCAGACCTCCCAAAAGGCAAGAAACTCCCCACGTACCTGGGTAGGGCAAAAGAAAAAAGAATAAACAGAGACAAAAGGATAGGGATGGGACCTGCACCAGTGGGAGGGAGCTGTGAAGGAGGAAAGGTTTCCGCACACTAGGAAGCCCCTTCTAGGGCAGAGACTGCGGGTGGCGGAGGGGGAAAGCTTCAGAGCCGCGGAGAAGAGCACAGCAACAGGGGTGCGGAGGGCAAAGCGGAGAGATTGCCACACAGAGGATCAGTGCCGACTGGCACTCACCAGCCCGAGAGGCTTGTCTGCTCCCCCGCCGGGGTGGGCGGGGGCTGGGAGCTGAGGCTCCGGCTTCCCTCGGAGTGCAGGGAGAGGACTGGGGTTGGCTGCGTCAACACAGCCTGCAGGGGGTTAGTGCACCACGGCTAGCCAGGAGGGAGTCCGGGGAAAAGTCTGGACCTGCCGAAGAGGCAAGAGACTTTTTCTTCCCTCTTTGTTTCCTGGTGCGCGAGGAGAGGGGGATTAAGAGCGCTGCTTAAAGGAGCTCCAGTGATGGGCGCGAGCCGCGGCTAAAAGCGCAGACACCCATCCCACTTCTAGCCAGCGATTGAAGGAGTCGGCTGCTCCTCAATGGCCTCGGGGTTCCGTGGGTTCAGTTGTGACTAGGACGGAGCTAGCGGGTTAGAGCCTGGGTGAGGGGTTTGCTAGAAGTTGGCTTTCGGTGGGAGCTAGGGTGTCTCCGTGGTGACAGCATCCGTGGCCTCCAGAGACACGGGTTCAAGACCTGGTCCGGGAAGATCCCACATATCATGGAGCAACTAAGCCCCTGTGCCACAACTACTGAGCCTGTGCTCTAGAGCCTAGGAACCACAACTACTGAGCCTGCGTGCCACAACTACTGAAGCCCGTGTGCCTAGAGCCCGTGCTCTGCAACAAGAGAAGCCACAGCAGTAAGCCCGCGCACCACAACGAAGAGTAGCCCTGCTCACCGCAACTAGAGGAAAGCCCACGTGCAGCAACAAAAACCCAATGCAGCCAGAAATAAATAAAATAAATTAATTTTTTAAAAAAAACGCGGACCCCAGACACGGGCATGAGACGCCAAGGCTGCTGCTGCTGCCACCAAGAAGCCTGTGTGCGAGCACAGATCACTATCCACACCCCGCTTCCGGGGAGCCTGGGCAGCCCGCCACTGCCAGGGTCCCGGGATCCAGGGACAACTTCCCCGGGAGAACGCATGGCGCGCCTCAGGCTGGGGCAACGTCAATCCGGCCTCTGCCGCCACAGGCTCGCCCCGCACTCCGTGCCCCTCCATCCCCCCCAGCCTGAGTGAGCCAGCATCCCTGAAACAGCTGCTCCTTTAACCCCGTCCTGTCTGAGCGAAGAACAGACGCCCTCCGGCGACGTACACGCTGAGGCAGGGCCAAATCCAAAGCTCAGCCCCTGGGAGCTGTGAGAACAAAGAAGAGAAAGGGAAATCTCTCCCAGCAGCCTCAGGAGCAGCGGATTAAAGCTCCACAATCAACTTGATGCACCCTGCATCTGTGGAATACGTGAATAGACAACGAGTCATCCCAAATTGAGGAGGTGGGCTTTGAGAGCAAGATTTATGATTTTTTCCCCTTTTCCTCTTTTTGTGAGTGTGTATGTGTATGCTTCTGTGAGAGATTTTGTCTGTATACCTTTGCTTCCACCATTTGTCCAAGAGTTCTATCCGTTTTTTTTCTTAAAAATTATTTTTTATTTTAATAACTTTATTATTTTTATCTTATTTTATTTTACTTCTTTCTTTTTTCCTTTTTTCCCTTCCATCCCTCCTTCCTTCCTTCCTTCCTTCCTCCCTCCCTCCCTCCCTCCTTTCTTTCTTTCTTTCTTTCTTTCTTTCTATTCTACTTCTATTAATTCTTTCCTTCTACTTTTTCTCCCTTTTATTCTGAGCCGTGTGGATGAAAGACTCTTGGTGCTGCAGTCAGGAGTCAGTGCTGTGCCTCTGGGGTGGGAGAGCCAACTTCAGGACACTGGTCCACAAGAGACCTCCCAGCTCCACATAATATCAAACGGTGAAAATCTCCCAGAGATCTCCATCTCAACACCAGCACCCAGCTTCACTCAATGACCAGCAGGCTACAGTGCTGGACACCCTATGCCAAACAACTAGCAAGACAGGAACACAACCCCACCCATTAGCAGAGACGCTGCCTAAAATCATAAGTCCACAGACACCCCAAAACACACCACCAGACATGGACCTGCCCACCAGAAAGACAAGATCCAGCCTCATCCACTGGAACACAGGCACTAGTCCCCTCCACTAGGAAGCCTACACAACCCACTGAACCAACCTTAGCCACTGGGGACAGACATCAAAAACAACGGGAACTACGAACCTGCAACCTGCAAAAAGGAGACCCCAAACACAGTAAGATAAGCAAAATGAGAAGACAGAAAAACACACCGCAGATGAAGGAGCAAGATAAAATCCCACCAGACCTAAGAAATGAAGAGGAAATAGGCAGTCTACCTGAAAAAGAATTGAGAATAATGATAGTAAAGATGGTGCAAAATCTTGGAAATAGAATAGGCAAAATGCAAGAAACATTTAACAAGGACCTAGAAGAACTAAAGATGAAACAAACAATGATGAACAACACAATAAATGAAATGAAAAATACTCTAGATGGGATCAATAGCAGAATCACTGAGGCAGAAGAATGGATAAGTGACCTGGAAGATAAAATAGTGGAAATAACTACTGCAGAGCAGAATAAAGAAAAAAGAATGAAAAGAACTGAGGACAGTCTCAGAGACCTCTGGGACAACATTAAACGCACCAACATTCGAATTATAGGGGTTCCAGAAGAAGAGAAAAAGAAAGGGACTGAGAAAATATTTGAAGAGATTATAGTTGAAAACTTCCCTAATATGGGAAAGGAAATAGTTATTCAAGTCCAGGAAGCACAGAGAGTCCCATACAGGATAAATCCAAGGAGAAATACGCCAAGACACATATTAATCAAACTGTCAAAAATTAAATACAAAGAAAACATATTAAAAGCAGCAAGGAAAAAACAGCAAATAACACACAAGGGAATCCCCATAAGGTTAACAGCTGATCTTTCAGCCAAAACTCTGCAAGCCAGAAGGGAGTGGCAGGGCATACTTAAAGTGATGAAGGAGAAAAGCCTGCAACCAAGATTCCTCTACCCAGCAAGGATCTCATTCAGATTTGACAGAGAAATTAAAAGCTTTACAGATAAGCAAAAGCTGAGAGAGTTCAGCACCACCAAACCAGCTTTACAACAACTGCTAAAAGAACTTCTCTAGGCAAGAAACACAAGAGAAGGAAAAGACCTACAATAACGAACCCAAAACAATTAAGAAAATGGGAATAGGAACATACATACCGATAATTACCTTAAATGTAAATGGACTAAATGCTCCCACCAAAACACACAGATTGGCTGAATGGATACAAAAAGAAGACCCAGGGCTTCCCTGGTGGCGCAGTGGTTGAGAGTCCGCCTGCGAATGCAGGGGATACGGGTTCGTGCCCCAGTCCAAGAAGATTCCACATGCCGTGGAGCGTCTGGGCCCGTGAGCCATGGCTGCTACGCCTGCGCGTCCGGAGCCTGTGCTCCCCAACGGGAGAGGCCACAACAGTGAGAGGCCCGCATACCGCCAAAAAAAAAAAAAAAAATTTTCTTAGGAATTCCCTGGTGGTCCAGTGGTTAGGACTCGGCGTTTTTCACTGCCTAGGGCCCGGGTTCAATCCCTGGTTGGGGAACTAAGATCCCACAAGCTGCGCAGGTGGCCAAAAAATTCTTTTAAAATAAAAATTTTGTTCTCTAAGAACATTACTTTTTGTTACTGGTTCCTAGAGACTGAATGGGTTTGTTCTCTGATTTTCATTCAGTAGGCAAGGTAGTTTAAATGCAACAATTTTGTGATATATGAATATTGTGGATTTTCATTGGATTCTCCTGTCTCCTCCACAGAGTAGATACTCAACAAATGCTTGTTGAATAAATGAAAGAAAATATATTAATTTATTTCAGAACTTTATCATATCTTTCATCAAGTTTTTTTCAGGAAAGATCTGCCAAAGAATAGCTTCAGTAGCATGTTCTTTGGGAAAGAGGAGGGAAGAATAAAAGGGCTAAAAGTATTTTATTTTCAGCCTATTAGAGTTACTGCTTCAAACTGTGTTTTAGTCACCTGAGCCATAAGTCAAATGGGAGGGCTATTGTATTTGAAATATATTTTTTGTTCTCCAAGGAGACTTACCTAGTTTCCCCCCTCCTCACCTGTTGCTCTGATGAGATTTTCCCTCCTTTTTAATTTATTGCACAAATGCAGCAGTTAGAAAATAAGAAGAAAGAAAAATGACCCACAGTCTTACCCCATCAATTGTCTTTAGTATTCTGTGTTCCCTTCCAGTGCTTCTGTACATAAATACATATTCTGATGTACCTGTAAGTAATCACTCATAATTTTGTCTTTGGTGTTTTAAAACCTTGCAGCCAGGCAAGACAACCTCACAGGAATGGTAGGAACGATCTGGTGTGAGGATGGGAAGAAGACAAGAAATAGTAAGGGTGGCGATTGAACCTTCCCTGTTTCATTGCACCCAATCCTCAAGCCACCCTGGTGCCATCACAGTTGTGATGCTGTGCTGTGTCAGGCAGCGCACCCAGTTTCATAGTTTCAGAATGTATTGTTTAACAGTGAGGCTTAACTTGCAGTAAATAAAGGGGTCTGCGAGTAGGGAAACTCTTCAGACTGGTTATATTATGAGCTGTAGAACTGTTGCCATTTTTCTGTTCCCTAGTTGTGCCCATGAAAGAGGTGTGTCCAGGCTAGAGACTTAGGCTCAAATGGGGGAACAGGCAGCCAAGGACCAATCTCAGTTTGGTCTGACAGGTGAATTTTAGCAACTCCCTAAACTCAACTTTTGTACCTGTAAGACT
Source organism: Stenella coeruleoalba (assembly GCF_951394435.1). NCBI lineage: Eukaryota > Metazoa > Chordata > Mammalia > Artiodactyla > Delphinidae > Stenella > Stenella coeruleoalba. The sequence continues at coordinate 97,106,782 of NC_137152.1, read as the reverse complement.
GAGTGATGCAGACAGTGATGGGAAAAACCTTTTAGAAAATAGAAGACAACTTACTGGTTACTCTGCTAATGTGATGGAAGTTGCCAACTGGAAAATGAATGAATGCAAAGAAAACCAGTGCAGCTGGATTGTGTGCCACAAGTTTATTATTCAATACTATTCTGTGGTTCAATGTACAGTATTGTATTTTTAACACACTCCGATGAGAAATCTATTCCTAAAATATTCGGGAAGATTCTGACTCTGTTTAATTGGAAGATATTTGAATTCATTAAAATATATTTGCCCTCAATAATGTCCTTCAGGCATTTGTCTTGAAAGTGAGTCGTTCCTGGTCTGCAGAGGAAGAAAAACAAACACAACAGAAGCTTTTAAAATGAAACAAAACATTGAGCCAGGGATTGATTACCTGTTTACTCTGTTACATTTCTAGTGAGCAAAATGCCTTTTGTGGGTGGGGGACAAAGGTCGTCTCTGTTCCTTAGGCCCATTCAATAAAAGGCTTAATGAGTTTATATGTAAAGATTCTTTAAGAGAGAGCTGTACAAATAAAAGGAATTATTATATGTGAGTTAGTTCCATGTGACTGTGAAGTTTCACATAGAAACAGTAGACATGACCTACCTTGGCCCCACCCTACTCCAGCAACTAATCCTCACATTTATAATCACTGAAAAACGAGACACTAAAAATAAAAACAATTTTCTAGAACAAAGGCAGACTCCTACTTTCAGCCCATCTTAATGGAGTAGGTGGTCCAAAGAAGAAAAGTGACCATTACGTAAATTACCTGTGGCTGTGGGCCTGCTGGGCTCCTGGAGTGTGATGAGTTTTCCCACCACCCTTTTAAAGTAAGTCTCTAAATGTTCATTACCTGTGAACCACTGAATGGCTCTCAAAGACGTAAGAGACATCAATGGGTGTATCCTAAGAGAAAAAGACACCTGTCAGCCAAGACCAGTCACGGCAACTCATGATTCTTTCCATTGCTACAAGTGTCCATAAGTAGACTCCTCAATTTCTAGAATTCATTTTCCCTGTGAGTTGGAGGTCTGTAGGTAGTAGTTCTTTTTCACTCCAAACCTGTGTTCCCCAAAAGATCTTTTTGGCAACAAATACCTTAAGAGTATCCACAAAATTGAAAACAAGTCAAGAGAGGCTGTGCTCTCATTACTAGGAGCATGAGGAAGTCATGTGCCTTCTTTACGTGCTCCAGTTTCACTCAACCAACTTACCTCGTAAGGATGGCCTAAGAATGAAACCATATAGATGAACATGGTTCAAAAACATTTTAAAAGCAGCATAAAAATCTAGGTTGTAATGCCGTCTCAGTGGTCCCCATCCAGTGTCCCCTCCAAAATTATACTCGGAATTCTGAGCGAGAGCCAGGTTCCCAAGCCCTCTCTCTGTGTGGTCTCTTGTCATGGTCTCATTCACCTCCAGCAGCCTCACGTTCCGATCTTAGAGCTCGCCAGTTAGCAAGACAGCTGATGGCAGGATATATGACCAGGAGAAGTGAGAACTCACAGATTTTACCTCTTTAGATCACTCCAGGTTCCAAACTCTCCAACTAGGTAAGTTTGTACTAGGATAGGATGAATATAGGACATAGTTGGCTCACTGTGTGGTCATATATAAAGCCTTAGAGTCAGGCAGAGCCTCAAATAACTTTGAAAGGATGAAAGCAGAGGGGAAATAACATTTTTATGTCTGCTGTATTCCAGGCATTATGCTTGGTACCAACCCTGTCCTAAGGACCCTAGCCTTGGATTCATACATGTTATTTGGACTCCTTTCACACCAGCTATCAACATATTTCATATTCACGGTCGACCTAGTGGCTACAAGCAGTCATTCCTTCAAGTATTTATTGAGTGCCTGCTATTTACCAGGCTTTGTTTTACAGCAAGACAGAAATCCCTGCCTTCCTGAAGCTTACATTCTGGTGGGGGAGCAGGGTATAACAAGATAAGAAGTTACATAGAAGATCAGAAGGTGATAAAGTGCTATGGAGGGAAAGCAAAATCATGGGGGTGGGGTAGAAAGTGCAGTGGAGGAGGTGAGCCAGCAGGCTGTGCACGTACCTAGGGGAGAGGGCTCCAGTCAAAGGGAACAGCAAGCGCAGAAGCCCTGAGGAGGGACAATACCTGGCTTATTTAAGGAGTGGCAAGATCAGAGTGGCTGGAGCAGGGTAAGTGAGGGGGAAGGAGTAACGGGAAAGTCGAAATAACAAGGAACCAGATCACACAAGGCCTGTAGGCCCTCATTACTCAAAGTATGGTCTGTGGACCTGCAGCATCAGCATCACCTGGGAGCTTCTTTGTAATGCAGAAGTTTGAGCCCCAGACCTGCTGAATCAGAATCTTCCTTTTAACAAGACCCCTGAGTAATTCACATGCACTTTGAAGTTTGAAAAGCATGTTGGAATGTTCAAAACAGACGCGTGACATAACTTCATTTTTCCAAGGCTCACTCCGGCTGGCTGAAAAGAGACAGGATGTGGGTAAGGGTGGAAGCAGAGAGACTAGTTAGAAGCCTATTGAAATAACCTTGGTGAGAGATGATGGTGTCTTGGCCCAGGGTGGTAGAGGTGGAGTGGGAAGAAACGCTTGGATTCAGGGCCTTTTTTTTTTTTTAATTGTTTTTTGGCTGCGTTGCGTCTTCATTGCTGTGCGCGGCTTTCTCTAGTTGCAGCAAGCGGGGGCTACTCTTAGTTGCAGTGCACGGGCTTCTCATGGCGGTGGCTTCTCTTGTTGTGGAGCATGCGCTCTAGGTGTGCGGGCTTCAGTACTTGTGGCACGCGGGCTCAGTAGTTGTGGCTCACGGGCTCTAGAGCACAGGCTCAGTAGTTGTGGCGCACGGGCTTAGTTGCTCCGCGGCATGTGGGATCTTCCCGGACCAGGGCTCGAACCCGTGTCCCCTGCACTGGCAGGCAGATTCTTAACCACTGCGCCACCAGGGGAGTCCCGTCAGGGCCTATTTTTGAAGGTAGGACCAACAGGATTTCCTAATGGATGTGAGTGAAAAAGAAGAGTCAAGGATGACGCCAAGGATTTTGGCCATCAGCTGAGATGAGAAAGGCGCAGGTAGGTTGGACTTGGAAAGGCAAATCAGAAGTTCAGTTTTGGATACAATAAGTGAGATGTTTATTAAACATCCAAGTTGCAGAAATCTGGGCTGGAGATAGAAATTTGGGAATCATGAGCTAGAGGTGGCATTTAAAGCCAGGAGACTGGATAAGATCATCAAGGAGGTTAGGCTAGAGAAAAGATCCAAGGCCTGAGTTTTGGGACATTCCAACATGAAGAGGTTGGTGAGAGGAGGAGAGGCTAGTAGACCAGTAGAGAACGAATGGTCAGTGAGGCAGGAGGAAAACCAGGAGAGAATGTTGTTCTAGAAGCCAAATGGAATATTTCACGGAGGAGGGAGTGATCAGCTATGGCAAGTGCTGCAGATGGGCCAAGCGAGACGAGGACAGAAATATGACTGTTCTGTTTCACAAAGAAGGGGCCCATCAATGGCCTTGACAAGAGAAGTCTCTATTCTCGTCGAAGCCTCACCGAAGGGAACAGGGCAGAAAAGGAAAGCGCTTACCGGAGGTTTGTTTGTGTTGATCTTGATGGTGAAGTAGACACTGGCACTGATTCGTGGTATGGGTCTCCGAGCAGTTGGGATGCTCCAGTGTACACAGTAGATGTAGTGGAAGCTGTGAATCACATCTTCCCTCTTTAAAAACTCTGTGTAGTGCACCCAGCGGCCGTGATACTTCCAGTGCTGTTTCATAGGAAAAAATAAAAAGCACACAAAGGAAGAAAAGCAGACTTGTGTTCAAGCTGTCTAGACGAAGGCAGCGCACAACAGTAGGGGTTACAGCCCTGCTTCTGGATCCATTTCTAACACTTTTGACTGGGATACAAACTACAGTCAACCCCCGCTTATCTCCACAGGTAGGGGAGAGAAAAGGTGGAGCTAAAATGTCAAATAAGTGAATAGTGCAGACATTGCTTGAGATTGGGCTTTGGAGCTCAGGGGCCCACGCTCAGTGTGTGTGTACATACACACCACACACACATACACGCTAACCTCCTTCCAGACCTTTTCTTGGAAGGCAACTTTGGTTAATTGGAAAATAATTAGAAAGTGCTTAGAACACGTGTTCTGCTCACTGTACTCCAGAAGACCTAAAGGTGTGACTAGAAAGTAAGGGGGCTGATTTCACAAGCTGTTTTGGAAAATCAGACTCAATTCATTGCAGCCCTAGGTGGTAGGTAAAATAAGGTCAGAAAAGGAATAGATCAGGCAGGGGATCATTCAGATCCCTCAGATCCCTTGGAGAAGCTTCCCCCTCCAAAGCACAGATCTTACTAACACCTATGGTCCGCACAAGGCATGATGTAGCCTTGAGTCTGAGCACCAGGCCTTGAATGCCAGAGGTGTTCAACAGGTTCAACAGAACACTGTTGCACTGGCTATTGGGGCACAGAAATCTTCCTAAAAAAGATCTTGAATTAAGATGCAGGTCCACAGAAGGAAGGAAGTAGGATTGTCTAACAATCCCACTGATGTAGAGAGAGAGTTTGGGAGGAGATGGTAAAAAGACTTTAGGCCTTCCTTTAAAAAAAAAAAATGTAGGCTGGCCTTCTGCCTCAGCTAACTTTATTTCAAACTTATACCCAATTGGCTGTTTCAGTTAGCCAGAGAGGAGCACCAGACCCTAGATTCCTTGAGATCAGTTCTGTGTCTTCTTACATAGATCATTTTCCCTTTCATTGAAGGAGTCTGACAGCCAACCCCATGAGGCCCGTTGGAGCATGTCTTTTTTTTCCCAACCTTTCTGTGTTACTTGATATACTTTTTCAGGCCTAATGTTTAATCTGTCACACAATCACAGACTTTGTAGCATTGGAGTGGTCCCTAAAGATCATCTAACAAGGCCCCTCACTTTGCAGATGAGGATCCTGGGGCCTAGAAATAGGAAGGGACAATCCCACACAACAGCTGGGACCCAGGCTCCCGAGCAGCCAGCTCGGAGGGCTCCCGAGCAGTGCTCTCTCCACCCCATCAGATGTCTCAGTTCTAGGATTTTCTAACGCAGCCTTAGACGCAGTAAATTCAGCTATCTCCATCAGGCCACTCTCTTCCCATTTTTATCTCTGTGCAGTGAGTGTGTGTTATCCCATGTTTTATCATTTTTACATAACATTGCTTCATATACTCACTTCCAGGAAGCAGTATCTCATTGTGCTACTCTACCATGGATGGCTTAGCCAATTACATATTACTGGACACTCAAAATCAACAGGCACCTGGAAGTATATGCACAAAACTGTTATCGATGATAAGTGACATTTGAGGGAGTAGATCTGGGAACTTTCATTTTCTACTTTGTGTCTTTTTGCTCAGAGTTTTTTTTTTAATAATGATGTCTTATTGTAAAAATATTTTAAGTATGGTGATAGGCATGGGGGATTTTCCAGTTTTTCTTATATTAAGAACTTATTTGTATATTCTTGTTGCAAGATTGCATTCCTGAAGAAAATTAACCAATTATTATGCCCACTGGCAATGTATAAGTGCATCAGTTCCCTCCCCACAAACACACAAGCCTTGTGATACCAGATTTAATCATTCTTTTTTTTGGGGGGGGGGGGCTGCACCGCATGGCATGCGGGATCTTAGTTCCCAAGGGATTGAACCCGTGCCCCATTTCACATTGCAATGCCTTAAAATCTTTTGAATTTGCATTTTTCATTGATAGTAAACTGCATTATTTCTGTCATCAAAAAGTTCTTTTCCTGTTAAGGTGGAAGAAGTATATCAGACAGACCTATGATCAAAACTTCATTTTGCTGGTTAATCAGAAAGACTTTGGGGCTTCCCTGGTGGTGCAGTGGCTGAGAGTCCGCCTGCCGATGCAGGGGACATGGTTTCGTGCCCCGGTCCGGGAAGATCCCACATGCCGCGGAGCGGCTGGGCCCGTGAGCCATGGCCGCTGAGCCTGCGCATCCGGAGCCTGTGCTCCGCAACGGGAGAGGCCACAACAGTGAGAGGCCCGCGTACCGCAAAAAAAAAAAAAAAAGAAAGACTTTGAACAAATTGCCCAACCTCTCTGAGCCTCAAGATTCGTCATCTGTAAAATGGGTACACTGAGGTACCTATACACAGGTTTGTTGTGAGGATTAAATGAGATAATGCATGTGAAGTGCTTAGTGGTGCTTGGCACATAGCAGTGCTCACTCAGGAAATGGTAACTCCTAATTTGCTGTCCCCTGGTGTATGGTGGACTCTGGGAAATCTGCAATAGGCTTGAGAAAGTTCTCCATCAGAAATGCCTAGCACTTAGATGATAGACTTCACTTCTAGGGCTTGCTGCATTAGTGGGGCTGGGAACAGGGTGATTTTATGTCAGGAGTTATATAGAGCTTTTACCTTTTCCATCACCTTCTACTTTCTAATTTTCTGTGTCCTCACAACAGCCCTTGACTTAGCTTTTCATCTGTGAAGAATAATGGTATGGAGAGAATAAATCTGTTCATGTATTCAACACATATTTATAGAACATCCTCTATGTACCTGACCTTTCTAAGGCCTGGGGACAGAGCAATGAACAAAAGTCTCTGCCCTCATGGATCATGTGGTCTGGTGATGGAAAAAAGGCAATAGTGTAAATAAAATCTAATATCATAGGTAGAGGTAAGTGCTAATGGAAAAAAAAAATAAGAGGAGAGATGGGTGCAATTTTAGATGAGGTGGCCAGGAAATGCCTCAGTGAGCAAAAGGCGTCCTAACAAAGACCTGAAGAGAGGGAAAGTGCGAACGATGAGAGTAGATCTCAGGCAAGAGGGTTCCAGCAGAGGGAACAGCAAGTGCAAAGGCCCTGAGGTGGGAGCATGCCTGGCAGTTGAACAGCAAGGAGGCAAGTATGGCTGGAGTGAGGAAGGTGAATGGGGAGAAGGTGGTGGGTGATGGAGTCTGAGCAGTCAGTTGGGAGGAAGTGGGGATGGAGACTCAGATTATGTCGGGCCCTATAGGCCACTGTCCGGACTGACCTTTGCCTTTTACTCAGAACCAGTAGGATCTGCAGGGGAACATTTTCCTGCTTGTTCTGTGTCCAATTTCAGTCTGATTCACAGACTTTGGGTGCAGCAGGCAGTCACTTTTGCCCCAACCCAAATGGGAGATGTGCTCCAGAGCAGGAAGGCCCAAGAGTAACTAGTACTTTGCACCGTTTCTCTTCACTGTGCTCTTGATACCCCTTGCAATGGCAATGGCGAGCCGTGCCGCAATCACGGATGGAGGGTGTGGAGCCAGGAACCCCTGACCTTTTTCCTCCTTCCCACCTGACCAAGCCTTCCTGGGCCTGGGAAAGTGCCCTTAGGGTGGAAGGCTTGGATGGGCTGATCAGAGGAACAGAGACAGCTGGAGACTTCTCCCAGGCTGGGGGAGTTTGCCTCCACCAATTTCAACTGGTTTCTCTTCTAAGGAAATACAGTGAGTGGGGATTTCAGGCCATTCTTCTTCATCCACCCCGCCAGTTATGCAAAGCCACCCAGGACCTTCTCCCCAGAGCTGCTGGGATAAGCCACACAAATAGGTCAGAGCCAGGACCAGGAGGAAAAAGAAAAGAAATTCATGAGCATGTGCGTCTGACTGTACAGTGAATACATTCCAAAGCTAAATCAAAAAGACTCGTGATCTGTGTGCATCCCCTCTGTTAATATGAGAACTCTAAAGCTGGGGCTGGAGAACCCCTGTTTTAGAGGGGCATCTCCCTCCTTAGGCCACTAGGCCCCCATTTAGAGCAGCAGCATGGGGAAATTGCTTAGCTGAGAATATCCGATTTTCCTAGGGAAGTGTACGGTGAGGAAGACACAAACACTGGAAAATACAATTGGCTTTTCACCTTCAAAGACTATCCCATCTTGACTTTGCAACCCAGATGAGGACAGTTTTTACTTATTCAGGTCGCCTGTGATATCATTGCTTAGGCTTCCTAGAAGGACTTCCACTTTGCATCAAACAGGAGCCTTTTTTTTTTTTTTTGCGGTACGTGGGCCTCTCACTGTTGTGGCCTCTCCCGTTGCAGAGCCCAGGCTCCGGACGCGCAGGCCCAGCGGCCATGGCTCACGTGCCCAACCACTCCGTAGCATGAGGGATCTTTCCGGACCGGGGCACGAACCCGTGTCCCCTGTATCGGCAGGCGGCCTCTCAACCACTGTGCCACCAGGGAAGCCCAAACAGGAGCCTTTTAATTGTTCTTCCCCTTTGTGCTGAGCTGGAGTGGTCAACGGACTTACCGAAACGAAATCCTCAATTTGTTTACGGCCCCTTTCTTCTGTGAATTCACCCTGTGTGATCCAGTCGATATTTTTGATGGGCTTTTTGGCTTCTGCAAACAAGGTATGAGTTTATTAGTTGCCTCCTAGTGTGCTGTTACATAATGAGACCATCCTTTACGCACCCCAACAGGATTACTACCTTCCACGAACTTGATAGCAGCAGCGATGACATTCTTGGCTACAGCTAGAGCTAGTTCAGTTACATTTTGAGTGTCTTCTGTATCCATCATCTGGCTTGTAGGGACTTTTATCCACATCTACTTCCATCTGAAATTTGACATTTTTAGTCACATTCATTTTCTTTTGGCTTGGAAAAAAACTCAAAAAGTTACTTTTTGCGTGTGTGTGTGTGTGTGTGTGTGTGTGTGCACGCGCGCACGTGTGTACACTCTCGTCTAAGTACAGACTATCTCTTGAAGAATCATAAGACACAGGAAACGGTGTTGAGGTCCATATTCCTGAAAACCAAGGATTTGCCAATTCTCATAACCATGAAGACTTCAGCAAGACATAGCCGAATGATTCCTAACTTCCTTAGAGTTCTAACAATATTGATTTCCAGTTGAGTCTTTCTTAGAACTTCAACCCCTGCTTTAGGCCACTGAGGGCACGCGACTCTTTAAAAAAGTGTATCAAAATGATTAGAGGCAGTACAGTATAGGAGAGGTTCGTTTTTCAGGTTTTTTTCTCTTGGATTTTCCAAGTATACAATTATCCGCCGGAAACTATCATTTTTTATCTCTTTTCCTACAATATATGTGTTAGCTTTGGGTAACACTTACAGAAAAATGGAAGTGAAAGTGGAGATGGTGAGCCTGCTTCTTTTGCGTCGGGCTTCAGTGTGTGTGCTTTCTGGTGTCACACCAGTAAGTATGATGCTGGCTCATGGCTTGAGATTTATTCAGAAAACATTTGTCTGCTCCTATTTTAGTAAGATGTTTATAAGTGATAACTAAAATTTTCCAAATGCTTTTAGCATTTGTTGAGACTGTGGAGATTAGAGTTATCAGGGCTGTGAAGGGTTCATCACAGAGCTAGAAGTCTTTGCACGTTTTCCATCTTTTTCCCTTGAGTCTTGGATTCCTTCTTTCCCTGCTATACTGAAGTCTCCTCACGGAGAAGTAGTCACTCACTTCTAGCGCCAGTTATAAATCCCTTGTAGGCAATCCCTGCATGGTGGGCCCTGCGTGAAAGTGGCTCGCTCACTCCCAGGGGAGCTATTTATTTTTGTAAAAATAGCAACTCCCAATTTGGGGTGTTTAATGGGCCTCGTTCCATTTAGCTCTTAGCACAGCGCTGTGAGATCATGGCTGGAGACCTTCCCTGTGCCCTTCCAGGCCCACTCTCCCCACCTCCCCCACTCTCTGCCCTGGAACGCTGACCTGCTGGGACTGCAGCAGTGGGCTCTCCCATGCCCTCTGGCTGAAGGGAGAAGAGTGTATTCACCGGGGTTCTCCGCCTCCAGGGTCACCTGTGGCTGGCTGAGTGGAGGAGGTGTCCATCTGTCCTGGGAGAGCTTGCTCACAACTTGTCAGTCTGGTGAGGGTAACCTTCCTCTCCCCTCAACCCCATGGCCCCACTGTTACCAGCCCCTCCTTTCCCTACCCTCTGCTCACACCTTTGTAAATATTCCCTTTACTTAACACTTCTCCACCTCTCCTATTTTCTATATGCCAACAATTTCCTGCTGGGGCCCTGAGTCATAAAGAGAGGGACTCCTGTTACCATGTGAGATGAGGAAGCCAAGCTCACACCAGACCATCCGGCTCCACAGCCTGTGCTCTTAATCACCCCACTCTCCTCCCTCCAAGGTTCACAAAGAGTCCTGAGGCCCTGATCTCACATTTCCGTCTGCCGTCCAGAATGTGCGCACTCTCTTTCTGCGAGCCTCTTTCAAGAAGGGTCACCCTTTGTTCCCTTTCTGGACATCACGGGTCCCAAGGTGTGGTGAGTGCTGTACAAAGCAACCCCAGTTCCCCTGGCCGTCAGGCCAGAAATGGTGTGAACAGCCTTTAAACATTCTGGGAATAATACTGACTCGTGTTCATTTGGGTTTCATGTCAGCATTTTAAGCTCGTTTGCCTCTGCCTCAGTTCCCTGTTGCTGCAACTGGTGGACAGCGTCATCCTCTGGAGGAAAGTGGAATCTTCTCAGGCTGCCCATCCCAGAGTGAGGAGGACCTGAAGGGTGGCGGTAAGGGTGTCTGGAGGCCCTTAGCTCTAGAGAACTAGCTCTCCCCAGCCCAAGGCCCATGCCAATTTGGCCAAAGCAATTTGCCGTAAACTCTATAGTTAGACAATAGTTTTTTGGTAAATTGGTAAATTCGGTAGGCTTTGGTGAGTTAACCATACAGCAACGTGATCCTTCAGAAAATGGCCCATTTGGCTACTTGGCCATTCAGCGACTTGGCTTTCAGCAAACTGCTTCTTGACAAATTGACTGGAAGCCAAATCTGTGCCCTTCGACACCTAGCAAATGAGGTAGGGGCCTTGTCTATGGAAGGACCCAGGGTGCCCTGTGCTCCAGTGGCAGAGGGAAAGGGGGGAGCAGGGCTCAGCAAAGTTCAGATGTTACCCTCACACATCTGTGGGCACCAGTCTAAAGCATCCCTCCAACCTGCCTCTCTTAGTTCTTTTTCTCCCCTTCCCTTCCTAATGAGAGGCCAGATGGGCAAAATGGGTGTGAAGGGCCAGGGCCAAATTTGTGGTCTGAGCGATGAATGGGGAGAACAATTGCAGGTCCTTTTTGTGGAACCCTCCCACCCTTAATAACCCTCGATACCTGAGTGACCAGATCCTTGTCTGGAACAGTAGTAGCCCGGGAAGCCTCAGAAAGTCTCTGGGCAGCTTTTCCCCAGGATTCCCAGCCAGAATGTTTACACGTGCTGCCAAGGCAACACCAATTTCAACCAATGGGAAGTAAAGCCCAAATGTCTGACTGCTTCTGTTAGTGAGAGAGGGGGATAGTCAGTCACAGCAACAATCTGACCTGCAAAGCAGGACCAAGCTGTCCTGTCCACACCCAGCTTCTCCCAGCAGATGGGCTGGCAGGGCTGTGCCAGGAGGAATAGTAAACCTGCAGCTGGTATGTACTGGGGGTCCTTATTATGTGCCAGTCACCGTGGGAAGGGCTTATTTACTCCTCACAATAGCCCCATTAGGTAGGTGTCAGTGCTTTCATTACAGTCGAACAGAGGCACAGAGAGTATTAAACAAGTTGCCCCAAACTCAAACCCAGAGCTGTCCAACTTCACTGAGCTTTTACGTATTTATCCCCAAATTCTGAGGTTAGAGTCTCCCTTGTGTGCTTGATTTTTTTTCAAAGATGTCTTTTATGAATCAAGGGTGAGCTTATATTGTAATGGTTATCAGCACAGACCCAGGGACAATTTACTTAACGTTTCTTAGTTTCTTTGTCTATAAAACGGGGATAACAGTGCCTATGGAATAGGGTTCTTTATGAGGATTAAATCAGATAATTCACGTAAAGACTGAGAACAGTGCTTGGTACATCATAGCCTCTCTCTATGATGGTTAGGTATTATTTCTAGTAGTATTAATAGTAGTAGTAGTAGTATAAATAGTGTTCTTTTAAATGGTGAAATCAAAAGTCACTGGCCCTGTGTTAGAACCCAGTTTTATTTTATTAATTCTCTTAATCCATGAAAGCCCTAAGTCTCAGAACCCCTGCCCTTAACCACTGTGCTTTATATATGGAGTGGTTGGTTTCTTACCATAAGACAGTTGGTCTCAATCCCAATAAAGAAAGGAAAGTGCTTTGCTAAGTGTCCTCTTTATCCAGGATGAAATGCTGAGCTCACTGCGTGGAAGACACACACAGATCCAGGACCCACACACAGAGACTGCTGAGATGGTTGTAGTGAGGTAGGGATGGACTGGGGATGGCCTGGGGTGGGAGGTACTGTGGAGGAACTCGGACTCTGATCACAGACAGGATTTCAAACCCCAGCTCTGCCATGCACTGGCTTTGTGACTTCAGGCGGGTTGTTTCACCTCTCTGAGCTTCACGTGTACAATAGGGATCTTGATAGGCATCACTTCACAAGGCTGATAAGAAGATGAAAGGAAGCGATTCATGCAGAGCGCTCAAAACAAGGACAGGCACACTCTAAGTGCTGTTGACTGGAGCAAAGAAAAGCACAACCTAAAAGTTTTAAGTTCTGTTTTATTCAGGGACCTTACTGAGGACTACAGCCCATGAGACAGCCTCTCAGAGAGCTCTGAGGAACCATTCCGAAGAGGTAAGGGAGGAGCCACGATATATAGGAGTTTTTGCTGAAAAAAAAAATGTTGTCAAACATCAAACGATTATTGCTAATCACAAAAAACATCTCAAGTTCATGACTTTAGTGCTTTTCTCTGTATGTGAAGATGCCAGAGTCTGGGCTCATTGAAATCATTCCTTAGATATGCACCTTAACTATCTATAGCCAGTATCCCGTTTTTCTCCTTTCTGAATTCCCCTCAGGGTGCACCATGTTGGGCTGGGGGTGCAGCTGCAGTGGCCCCTGGCCTGATGGCGGGCAACATTGTTTGTTTACTAGAATGGCAGGCGACTTTCTTTGTCCACAGTGCCCAATAACCATTAGGTACCACAATCATGACGATGAAGAGACAAACCATAACGGGGAGAATCAAAAAGTACAGCAGGGGCTTCCCTGGTGGCGCAGTGGTTGAGTCCGCCTGCCAATGCAGGGGACACGGGTTCGTGCCCCGGTCCGGGAAGATCCCACGTGCCGCGGAGCGGCTGGGCCCGTGAGCCATGGCCGCTGAGCCTGCGCGTCCGGAGCCTGTGCTCCGCAACGGGAGAGGCCACAACAGTGAGAGGCCCGCGTACCGCAAAAAAAAAAAGTACAGCAGTCAGAAAGAGCCGGTCACTTCCCCAAAGCTAGGAGAACGTGCCTAGGATAACAGGGGCGGGTGTGTCTTGAGCTCTCACTGTTTAGGCTTGATGCCCAGCAGCCAAAGCAGGAGGAGGACTCGTGTGGACACTGCCCTTGGTGAGCCCACAGGCTCCTGATCTACGAAAATGACTGATGATAAGGACTGGCGTCAGTTCTGTTTGCTGATCTGACTCCCACAAGGTCCATCAGACCAACTGCCATGAACCTTCTAGTGCCATAACAGGCCCTGGTCCACACCCTGTCCTCCTCCTGGGTTCCCTGGGGGAAAGAGGGGAAACTGGAAACACTAGGCCCTACATAGATGCATTCCAAAAGAGCAGAGCTCCAGCCTCCTGCATGCCAAGCTTTTGTGGGCAGGGGCAGCAAGACCTCTCCTAAGAAGTCCTGGGGCCATTGGTGCGAGGCCCAGGGTGAGGACCTGGCCTGGAAGGGCGGGCAGTGGGATTCTTAATTGCCCGGAGGAGAGAGACTTGCAGGCCAGCGATGAGAAACTCCTAGAAGACAAAGTGTTTGCATGGGGGAGCCAGGAGAGATTTCCCAGACGATTAGAAAGGCTCCTCTTTGAAGCAGGAGCTGCAAGTGGGTGGGCCAGAACTTGACCTCCTACCCCCAGCCAGGCCGCTCACTGAAGCGACAAATTCTGGCCTCCAGGCTGTCCAGGTTGAGAGGGCTTTTGAACTCTCAGGCAGCACTGAGGACAGGTTCTTCCAAAGCATGCCCTCCTCCGGTGCCTCCTTCCCGGCACAGCTGAGTGTGGAGAAGTGGCACAGAGCCCTGAGCGGCGCAGGTGGGGCCCGAGGACGGGAGCAGGAAATAAGCCTTGGCAGCCGCTCTCCAACACACACGGCGCCTGGTCCAGCCTGGCCCCTGCAAGAAGGTGGAGGCTGCGTGCAAAGATGTGCCCCGCGGACCCAGACCCGCCACGAAGCCCTTCCAGACCCTCACGGCAGCCCAGTGAGTGCGCGGAGCATGCCCGGTCCGCTTCAGGGAGACCATCGACACACGGGGTCAGACGGGGTCAGACGTGTGAGCCCGCCTCCCGGGCTTCCTTCCTTCTGCCAGGGGAGGGAGAGGGCAGGGGCCTCACTTGCCCCCCCGAATATGGGAAGTGGGGCGAATTTGTACCCAGGATGCGGTGCTCACTAGAGCGAGGAGTTGCTTCTGTCGCTGTCAGCTCCTTCCTGAATTGAGGGCAGTTGGGGGGTGCTGGCAGGAGCGATTGACGTCAGCGCACGAGGAAGGAGGCCACACCTTGGGCCTTGGATTCTATTCTTTCCCACCTGTAGCCCTTCAGTCATGTCAGTTCCCTCCCAGTTCCTGCTCTCGCCTCCTCTTGTACCCTCATGCTCACCCCGTCACCCCCTTCCCTTATTTATCTTCTTACTCTCCCACCCCGCCTTTCCTCCTCCCTGCCTATGTCCAGCAGGGCTGTCAGTTCTCAGCGATGAAGCTCGGGCTAAATGCTGACGTTCTCCTGTCAGGTGAGCCCAGTCAGCCAGCACATATCTTCTAAGTACTGCAAAGTGGACAGGTGGCAGGACAGGTGGCAGGCAAAGTGGACAGGTGAAGTGAAGCTGAGTGAGACAAGGTTCCCACCCTCAATGCACCTACAATGTAGTTGGGAAGATAAGGTGTGCTCACGTGAAAAGAGAACCAGTGAGTCAAATGTAGCAAGGTATCTTGGGTTGGGGCAGGTTCTAAGTGTGTGGCGGAGTGACCTCACTTCCAGTCTAAAAGGCCACCAGACTGTCCCGAGAAGGGAGAGGAGGTGGTAGGAGCCCAGGGCCTTTCCTAAACTGAGGCCCATTCTCCATCCATAAAGGCCACACAGCCTGAGTACTGTACTGTGCCAGTCAGTCCCAGGTTGGGTGGATCCCTGACAGTCATGATGTCATGAAGACCACTCAGAACGTTCCAGCTTGAGCATATGCAGGTCTGCCATAGGGCGAGTGCCTCACTGAACAGTGCCATGCTCAGAACACAAGTACTGTGGCAGAGCTGTTCCCGGATGGCTGGACTTTCGATGGTGATGCCTTGATGTTCTGTTCCACGGTCATAACCACACTGGGCTGCCCCCAACAGACACCGGATGAAAACTCCAGAGTTGCCCTAGAGACCTGACCCACCTTGCCCCAAAGACCAGGCTCTTAGAGATGAGAGACCGGAGTGGGCTTCTGGGGGCCTGTGCTGTTTTCTGGCCTCTAGAAACAAAGGGTATTAAACCTAGAAAGAAAAAAATCTGTCTGCTAAGTGAAAGAGACCCTCTCCAGCCGTGCAGTAGGTGGCACGCACGGGGACAGGCAGGTATACCAAAGAAACTCCTAAACACACGGGAAAGATTCTTGTTTTCTTGGGGGCAGCGATGCTCAGTGTTTCCACTGTCTTCCCTTTTTTCCTATTGCCTTTGGTATTACAGTCCTTTAGGGTCATAACTGAAATTGCATACTTGTTTGTCAATTTTATTACCTGACTACGCTCTAGCCCATATATCATAATTGGTTTCTCCATGTTTTCTGGAACTTAGGAAGACGCCTGCCAAGAAACAGAACAACAGATGAAACAAAATGTGTTCAAACTAGTAAAGCACCAGTTACATGGGTTTACACAAGTAAGATCTGCTAGGCCATTTTCTCAGTGATGCCCTGAAAAGAACACTTAGGTCTTTAGTCGTCAATCAAGATTTGCGGAAATCCCAAAAGCAGTGACTTGGCTCCGCACTGCTAAAGAGACTTTGCGGGTGGGAGAGGTATATTATGCCCAACAGCATCAGACACAGAGGGTACACAAATAGGCCAAAGAAACCTTTAGCAATTAAAGATTATGCAAACATAGCATTGGATTTATTCCTTACAGAAATTTCCTCATCTTTTATCAACAGTGCCCCATATGTGAAGGTCATAAGAACATTCTGAACCCCTCAGGGTCTAGCTCAGGCTCTACTCCAGCTTCATGTGGGAAGCAAAGGAAGAGCACATCCCAAAAGAATATTCCCGAGTATGCAAACCTCAGAGATGAAATATTGGGTCAGGGGTGTGTGGATGAGGTGGGGTGGAGGAAGGCAGCATTACACAAGCACACGGGGACCCAAACCAAGAAGCTGAACGCCAGTGTCTTTAGATACGTAAAATCTGCATCGACATACTTGGGAAAGAAAAACCTCGATAACCGTTCTGTGTGTCTCATGTGTCACAAAAGTGTAGTAGAATCATTTGAGTTCTCAGGTCACAAAAGTATCAGGGTGATATGAAATCTTGAAAACCAAGTGGTGTTTAACTCTCTACCCTCCTCCCATCCAAAGGCTCCCTGTTGAGGACGGCCAGCTTCAGTCCCATCCGGTCACCACCTTCTCCTAGAACAGAGCAGGCCGCGTCTGCCGAGAGGGGTAACCGGGCACTCGGTCCTCACAGTGGCAAGAAACTGCATTTTCCTCTCTGCTCTCAGAACACACCTTTAGAGCAATGCGTGTCCTTATAGAGGTTAGTGTGGTCTGTTGTCTTTTTTGCGGTGTTCTGCGAATCCCTAGGTGTGATCACTCATTCTAAGAGAGGACCCAAGACTGCTGCCGCCACCTACACTTAGTTCCGCAGAGGGCCTGAGGGTCCTCCTACCACGTTCAGGTAAGTGCCTTTGGGCGACCTGGGAGTGGACTGGACAGCTGTTCCAGGGGTGCTTGCAGCGCCAGCAGTGATCCCCTCCACAGGCACAGGGCTGCCCAGTTACAAACTACTCCACATACATGATGTCCTGACTATCTCAGATACCCAGGGACGTGTGCCGAGCGCGTATTATTTTCCCTTGGAAGATAGGAGGAGACCTGAGCCTCAGAGCAGTGAAGTGACTTGCGTGAGGTCACACAGCTAAAGGCGGCGAGCCTCCTGATGTGCTGATTCCCCCAAAGTTCCGAGTCTCCACAGCCCTTCAGAAAAGAAACGGTTTGTTGTCTTCTCGACTTGAAGCACGTCACTCGCAGTGAGTTGGGATACATCCATGGGAAAACAAATGCCTCCAGGGATGAGATAAAGTTCAGGTTTACAAATGAGCCGAGAGAGAATCTGGGATCTGAACTCTAATGAACAGAGAACGAGGAACGAGAGGAAAAGGGGAATTACTCCCATAGACTCCTGACCTGAGTAAGTAGGAATTTAAAAAAAAAAAAAAAAAACAGCAACATTTCGGGACTTCCCTGGCGGTCCAGTGGTTAAGACTCCGAGCTTCCACTGCACGGGGCACGGGTTTGATCCCTGGTCGGGGAACTAAGATCCCGCAAGCCGTGCGAAAAAAAAATAACACTTCCTGGCGTGTTGCTTGATGGAGACCCTGCTGCTTTCAGAATTTCTCGATCTCAGCAGTGTTGACGTCGTGGGCTCCCTAAAACTGTCCTGGGAGGGCCTGGCCCCTGCACTGTAGGCTCTACCCACTAGATGTCAGTAGCAACTCACCTGACTCCCCACGTGACGGTGAAAACGTCTCCAAACTTGGCAAAAGTGAAGCACGTCTTTAAGTCCGTGCTCTGCAGAGCAGCCCGGCAGATGGATGCACGTCCCCACCTCACTCTCCTGCTTGCCGCCCCCAGAGGCTTCCAGCTGCCCTGGACAAAGTCTGACACCCAAGGGAGACGGGCCAGGCCCTTGGTGTTCTGGGCCCTGCCAGCCTCTCTGCTCCCTCTTCCCTCTCCTTCCTGCCTCACTCTTTGCTCTAGTTCTGCACAATACTTGCGGCTCTTTCCCACACAGCCACGCTAGTTTGTGTCCTCACACTCGCGCTGCTTTCTCGCCTCAGTTGCTTATCTCGTAAATGCTCCCCAACCTTCAAGACTTCGCTTGGTGTGGGCATCACCTGGAACTTACCTGAAGCCCTCTCCCTTCCCTCCATCTGAAGGTTGGGTCAGATCCCAGCTGTGTGCTCCCACAGCACCTTCTGCAGACCCCTGTCATAGCACTCACCACCCCATCCTATAACTGCCTTGCAGTCCTCCGGACTGAGCTCCAGAAGGGCGAGGCTATCTTATTCAAATCTGGGGCACAGTACCTGGCATGTGGCATTCACTCAGCAGTGTTTATTGAAGTGAGCCACAAAGAACAGTTAAAAGTACACTAGGTTGGGAGTCTAGACACCAAGATTCTAGTCCTTGGTCTGCTACTAGCTAGCCAGGTGATGGCTTCCCATGGCTGAACCTTTGTTTCCTCATCTGAGGAATCAGAATTTGGACTAGATGTCTAAGGGTCCTTATAAGTTGGAATTGCTGATTCTAGAGTGTTGTCTTTTTTTTCATAAATATTTCATTTAAAAGTGTTTCCCAAAGGGCAGGGCCATCCTCTTCCAACCCCCTTCTGAATGTGTATGGCTTCCTCTAAACTTTTTCAAATTCTTTCCTACTATTTCATTTCACCCTAGAAATAATGATGGCAGCCTGACAGATATAATTTCAAACAAGAACCATTCTTCCAAACAAGTGACATAAAGGTAAACTGTGTATCAAATGTTACCATCACAGAAGACAGAAGAACACGTGTTTGTATTTCTACATGCATAGAGACCCTTTGGGGTACTGTGACAGTGGGGCAGGTGCTGGGCAGGGGACTGGAACAAGTCTTTTCACTGAATACCTTATATTGTTGGATTTTTGAGCTATGTGAATACAGTATCTGTTTTAAAAGTTAAAGAATAAAGCCATATGTATAAAATTAGCTACAAGGATATATTGTACAGGACAGGGAATATAGCCAATATCTTATAATAACTATAAATGGAGAGTAACCTTTAAGAATTGTGACTTTGTTGTGTACCTGAAACTTATATAATACTGTACATCAACTATACTTTAATAAACATAAATAAAAAATAAAACCAAATGAATGGCATCGTTTACCAAGCATCCTTTCAACTGGCCTTAAAAGCAGGTGACCAATGGACCCGAGGTCAGCAGCCAGACCACATCTGTCATAGCTGCTGTAAGAAAACCCTTCTGGCTAACTGCACTTTCAAAAAATCAAGAGAAATGCAGGCTACAACGCACCACTATAGTCTTCTAGCTTCAAAGTGTGCATTTTAATCTGGTTTACTCCCTGGCAGTGGAGTATAAAAATAAGGCTAAATTTCATAGCAAGTGCCACAAAAAAGGGAGTGAAAAATTCGGACGCTAATGCTAAACCTGACCAACTGATTTTCTGTCACTTTGTAGCCCCTCGCTATACAGCCCTGACATTCATCTAAGGATGAATCCTCTAGTGGATGAGCCCTGCCTAGAGGTACAGTGGACAGAGAACAGACCTAAAAATCAATAGATTTAGTGACAAATTTAGTAATGTTGTCAGTAAGTCTCCTGTATTCCTATCTGTACTACCTGCCCTCTCTCTTCCTTTCCAGAGATAGTTCTCATAACAGTCAGCAAAATGAGCCCTGTGTAGCACTAAATAAAGACTAGAGGTTGTATTAAATTTGTAACCATGACCACAGCTTTCCTTAAACAGTTTCATCATCACAGGGTGGCACAATATACAGTATTCCTCTAAGTGGGACTGCCACCTCCTTCCTCTGTAAGCCCTGTCCTGTAAGATGAGGTCAATGGAAACTATACAGTGCAGGTGTGTTTAAGGTCACCAGCAGATCAAATGTTAAACTAAATAAAAGATGGGGATGACAAATAACTTAGTTTTCTCACCCAGAGGTCCTGTGGTCACCTGGGGTGTTGATCTGTACACATGGAGTATCACCATCTTCACAGTAGTTACACCCTTTCAGATCTTCATCTTATCTGAACATGCAATTCTTTATTTCAAATGGTTGGTACACTCATTTTAATAAACATAATCACTGTTGTTTCTGCTCTACACAGCAATCTAAAATAAAAATCAACACTTAAGTGAATACTATGTGCTGGATACAGAGTGCATGAAAGTTGAAGGTGCGGTCTGGAATTTTAAGCACATAGTATTCACCCAGAAAAGGAACTAGAAAAAAAACAAAGTACTACTTTTTCTGTGTTCTCCTAGCAATCTCTGAAGAAACAATGGTTTTCAGTAATATTACAATAGCAGGAACTACCATTTGTGACACATTAGGCACCAGGCACAGTGATCGGCACTTGGTGTACATTATGTCTCTAATTTTACAAGCCTCAGTTGCCTTTAGTTTTTTTAAAGTGATAAGGCTACATTGGGTAGACTGCTTGATCTTGTGTAGTACCATTCTAAAAAGTAAAGAAAACCTCTGATTTTACTTTTTTGTTTTATTTTTATTACACACTACAAAATACACTGCATGCTACACAATACACTGCATAACCGTCTAGCAGGGGTAGACAAGCGTAACTGAGTTATTTTTCATCAATCAGGAAAATGCTTCCTTAATCAATGTTCTCCAAACCCTGAAAAACAGTTTAAAAAGGATGATGTGAGAATTCTGTTCCTGTCAAAGATGTACATGTACTATAACCTACAATGATTCCTATAACCTATAATGGCTCCTAATTTTCATTTTCTGACAGTAGCAAACATACCACTTTATATGAAAAGACAACCCCCCCTTCCACTTGCAATCAAGACTAAAGTAAAGCAACTATTTACCACCTGGATCCTTCTACAAAGCACCCTCAGCGTCAGAGGACAGTAAGGTAAATCCATTTTATAAAATAACAGCCAACATCAGGAAAGATATTATTAGCCCCATTCTACTTTTTTACAGGTGAAAAAAATGGAGGCTCAGAGAGATTTAAAGTCCCTCGTTTAAGTCAGTAAGGAAGCAGTAGAGCCAGAATTCAAGTTCAGGGACCCCCAACTCCAGAACTCTTGCCCTGTAAGCATGACACTATTCAGAAGACCACTCTATCTTACTCAGTTCACAACCAAATACTTCAGAAACAACAAAGTAAAAGAGTAATCAGTGATGACATTTCTTCCAGGTGTTAAAATAACACATTCCACGTATTCCGTTTCAATTGAAGGAAGAATCACCTTGAGAGAAATTAAAATTGCATAGTCCTAGGAGCCACCTTGTAAAAATCCTAATTCATTTGGTCCAGTCAGGGTCCTAGGAATCTGTATTTTATCTCACATGCCAGGTGATCCTGATGGCATACTTTTTTTTTCTTTTTTTTTGGCTGTGCGGCTTGCAGGATCTGAGTTCCCTAACCAGGGATCGAACCCGTGCCCCGTGTCCCTGCCCCTTGCAGTGGAAGCTCAGAGTCCTAACCACTGGACAGCCAAGGAATTCCTCCCCCACTCCCCCTTTTTTTGGTTATTCTTGAACCATACTTTGAGAAATACCACTCTAGATGAGTAGATATCTATCATCATGTTCATCAGATTAGATTCTCAAATAGCACTATACTGAGAGGCAGATCACATAGGTTGAGTCCTTATACTATAATTTAATCACTCTGACCTTCTGTTTTCTAATCTATAAAATGGAATTAATATTTACCTAGATTTGCTGTGAAGGGTGAATCAGCAAGGAGAAAGTATAAAATAGTAAAATTTTTACAAGAATAATGAGGATGAACTCCTACAATATATAAGAACATACTATTAAGTTGAACCATATGAAAATGCTACTGCTTGGCCATTTTTTGTTTGTTTGTTTGTTTGTTTGCGGTACGCGGGCCTCTCACCGCTGTGGCCCCTCCCATTGCAGAGCACAGGCTCCGGACGCGCAGGCCCAGCAGCCACGGCCCACGGGCCCAGCCGCTCCGCGGCACGTGGGATCCTCCTGGACCGGGGCACGAACCCGCGACCCCTGCATCGGCAGGCGGACTCCCAACCACTGCACCACCAGGGAAGCCCTGCTTGGCCATTTTTGACCCACAAAAACAGCAGTTTCATATGATTCAATCAAATAAAAAATTATAGTAATTCTTTAATGTACTGGTGCAGGAACTGGCAAACCAATGGAGTATAGAAGAGTGCATTCATGAAACAGACCCATGTGTATATGGAAATTTAGTTTACTAGAGTGGTATTTCAAATAAAAAATGGACTTTTCCATATGTAGATAACTGTGACAACTGGCTGTTTCTTGGAGAAAACTAAAGTTAAATCCTTGCTTCACATTATACCCCAAAATGACCTGTAGACAGGTCAGAGCACTAAATGTAAAAAAGACTTTAATGGTATTTGGAGAAACTGTAGAAAGATATTTTTAGAATCTTGGGTACAAAAGTCATTTGTAAACAAGATATAAAACCCAAAATCCAGAACGATAAAAATATGATAAACTGAACATCAAGATTAAAAACTATCTGATCAGCTCGGTGCTTTGTGACCACCTAGAGGGGTGGGATAGGGAGGGTGGGAGGGAGGGAGATGCAAGAGGGAAGAGACATGGGAACATATGTATAACTGATTCACTTTGTTATAAAGCAGAAACTAACACACCATTGTAAAGCAATTATACTCCAATAAAGACGTTAAAAAAAAAACTATCTGATGAAAGCCACCATAAAGTAAAAAAGACAGCAGACTGAGAAAAATATTTGCCACATATAAAAGAGACAAAAGATTAATATCTGTAATATATATATAAGAAGCCCTATAAATCAAAAAGAAAAAGACAACAGAACAAGAAAGGATATAGGCAGATGATCCACATAATAAGAAATGCAAAGGATCATTAAATATGTAAAAGACAGTGCTATTTTAGTTTGCATTTTCCCAGTCTGCTGTAAGACCTTTGGCAAAACATTAACCAGAATGCACCTCAACCCTGACAGATGGGCTAGCGTCAGAGCCATCTTACCTTTGATACATAGTAACGATTAACTCCAGAGATGCGCCTATCTCTTTCCATCAAATTCCACTGATATGAATAATGGGCAACCCTTTTTTCCTACAATTAAAAGAAATTGTTATTGTAGTTTACAAAGATGAGTGACCCAATAGAGGGATATTTATAAGTGACATTCCAGAAAAATGGAATCACTGATATAAAAACTAAATTAACAATATAAGACCAGAATCCTAAATAAAATCGGACCACTAAACTTTAGAGCTAAGATGGTAACCATGAGTTCTTACACTTTCTATTTTAACCAGCATCATTTTTTTTCTTTCCTCCTTTCTTTTTTTTTTTTAAAGTCATGACTACTTGTTCCCTTTGGGGACCCTAGTGAGAAGAAACGACAGTGGTAGATCACAAGTGAAAGACAATCACAAAACCAGAAAGTAAGTACATTTATACTCTGAGATAATGTGAAGGACTAATTAGAGAGGAAAATCACAAATCCTAATGTGAAAAACAGGAGCATGACCTAAGTTCCTAAAGGCTTGCAAGAGAAAGTGGGAGGATAAAAAAATGTCAAGGTAAAAAAAACCTAATTAAGGGGAATTTCCTGGAGGTCCAGTGGTTCGGACTGGGCACTTTCACTGCCCGAGCGGGGTTCAACCCCTGGTCGGGGAACTGAGATCCCGAAAGCCGCGCGGCGCAGCCAAAAACAAAACAAAGGCTAGAAAAAAGTGAAAAACATGAAGATACCAAGATATGGATGCGAGAAATTAAACCCAAAATCCAGCAAGAAAGGAGACCAGAGGTCAGAGGGAGTGGGGCCAAGACTAATCGACGCCTCTCTCCTCTGCCTAGCAGTTTGGACCTACCTCTTTCAATCTCCTATCTTTCCAGCCCCCAAAACTCTACTCCGCCCTCCTGCCCACGCTTCACCTAGCAGCCAGCTGTTTCTTGCTAAAGTAGAATACGGTTCCCGTCGGCTTCGTTCCACAAGCCTCTGCTTTTAGGCAATAAAAAGAAAAAGGGCCGATCTCGGTATTCCCCATCTCGGAGAGAGGCTCCGGGTTCTAATGGGTTCCCGACCCCACCGCCCATTTCGTAACGCCAGCCGGTGGAGTCAGCCGCCGGGCCGGAGAAGCCGCCTTACCTTGCCCCCGTTAGTGAACCTGTGGATGCGTGCAGTGGCCATTCCCGGGATGAATAAGCACACGGCCATGACGGCGATCCCGGGGAGAATCTCGAACCACATCGCGACACCGTTACCAAGGCCAAACACTTCCTTCCACGCTCCTTAAAGGTGACCCGGCTTCAATCCCTTTCCCGTAACTTCCGCGGCAGCGAACGAGCGGGGCGGAGTCATGTACGCGGAGGAAGCTACGGAACGCGGCAGGGCCCAAGCGTGGCGCGCGCCTGCGCTCTCGCACACTCTTGCTCCCACAGTCATCGTTCCGCAGCGGATTTTGCACCGACTCGCGGTCAAGTGCAAGACGTGCAGTGACGTGAAGCAGCTCCGCGCCACCCAGCAGGCCACAGCCGTTTCGGAGCTCGAAACTCTTAAAATGGCAGAGCAACTTTCTCCAGGAAAGACGACAGACCAGGTGTGCACCTTTTTTTTCAAAAAGCCTGTGCGAAAAGGGGCTGCAGGCCGCAGAAAGCGCCCGGTCTGCAAACGAGAGTCCGGAGACAGCAGCAGCAGTGACGAAGGCAACACTGTGATCCGCCCGGAAAAGAAGCGGGCGACCCACAATCCGATGATACAGAAAACCCGTGGCAGTGGTAAACAGAATGCGGCTTACGGCGACCTGAGTAGCGGAGAGGGGGAGGGGGAGAACGAGCCCGAGAGCCTCGGCGTGGTGTATAAGTCCACTCGCTCGGCGAAACCCGTGGGGCCAGAAGATATGGGGGCGACTGCTGTCTACGAACTAGACACAGAGAAGGAACGTGACGCGCAAGCCATCTTTGAGCGCAGCCAGAAGATCCAGGAGGAGCTGAAGGGCAAGGAAGATGACAAGATCTATCGGGGAATCAATAATTATCAGAAATACATGAAGCCTAAGGATACGTCTATGGGCAATGCTTCCTCCGGGATGGTGAGGAAGGGCCCCATCCGAGCTCCCGAGCATCTGCGTGCCACCGTGCGCTGGGATTACCAGCCCGACATTTGTAAGGACTACAAGGAGACTGGCTTTTGCGGCTTCGGAGACAGCTGCAAATTCCTTCATGACCGTTCAGATTACAAGCATGGGTGGCAGATCGAACGTGAGCTTGATGAGGGTCGCTATGGTGTCTATGAGGATGAAAACTATGAAGTGGGAAGTGATGAGGAGGAAATACCATTCAAGTGTTTCATCTGTCGCCAGACCTTCCAAAACCCAGTTGTCACCAAGTGCAGGCATTATTTCTGCGAGAGCTGTGCCCTGCAGCATTTCCGCACCACCCCGCGCTGCTATGTCTGTGACCAGCAGACCAATGGCGTCTTCAATCCAGCGAAAGAATTGATTGCTAAACTGGAGAAGCACAGAGCTCCAGAAGAGGATGGTGCTTCCGATTTCCCAGAAGATCCCGATGAGGGTCCAATTCCCATTACTTAATTTTCCCATTATTCTCAAATCTCAAAATAAATGTTTTTTTGTTTTGGAAATCTTAATTTGTGTCCTTCCTTTCTAGGGAAAGTGAGAGTAAAAGGCGGGTGGTGAAGTAGGGTGCTGGATGGATGGCTTGTAAAAGCACCAAGGTAGGTATAATCTGGATTTTTACCTGGTATAAATGCTGCCTGTGTGTAACAGATACTTTTCAAAACCCTTTAGCATAAATTTGGGGGATGGGAGAAGTTCGAGAAAAGAGCTAGAATTTGCTTGAAGTGACCAAAGCTGTGATGAAAGCAAGAACTGGACCTATTTATTATATCACATTTTTGCATCACTTAATAATTTACAAAAGTACTTTCATACATTATCCGTCTTGGGAGCGCGTACTACTTCAAAATACACCCCAGCCGGGCTTCCCTGGTGGCGCAGTGGTTGAGAGTCCGCCTGCCGATGCAGGGGACGCGGGTTTGTGCCCCGGTCGGGGAAGATCCCACATGCCGCGGAGCGGCTGGGCCCGTGAGCGATGGCCGCTGAGCCTGCGCGTCCGGAGCCTGTGCTCCGCAACGGGAGAGGCCACAGCAGTGAGAGGCCCACGTACCGCAAAAAACAAAACAAAACAAAATACACCCCAGCCAAGGTGTGTCTGTTGGGGGTTGAGGGCAGCAGTGGGAGTGGGAGAATTGGGTCGGGAGACTGGTAGCTATAGCCCCACAGCCTGTGCGTATGGGAGATGCTCCTTGCTCTCCTTAAAGCACCTTTAGGTAACCCCCTGCCATGGATGACTGAAATGGCCTATGCTCCGTGGTCCAGTATGACAGCCACTACACTAGCTTCGTGTGGCTGTTCAGCACTTGAAATGTGGCTGGTAGCCACCGTTTTGGACATGCAGTTCTACACTGAACTTGTGAACCTGCAGAGGGCAAAAATCTAACATTTTATGATCCATTGTCTGAAACTGTGCTCTCAGACCCTGTAATAGAGCTGATCACGCCCTATTAAAGTTAATCTATGTACCTGTGTTCCCAACTAGTTTGTGAACTCCTCAGTGACCAGGCCAGTGCTTGGCATATAATAAGCACTTAATAAATAAACCCACAGAGGTTTGAAAAAGGAGATCAGGGCCAAAGCCTTGAACCCAAGCCGAGGAGCTTTGACTATATTCCGTTGGTAATGACGAGATAGAGACTTGGGGAAGGGAACACAATCAGACTTTTTTTTTTTAATGTTACTGTGGTTGCAGGCTATTGGATAGATGGCAGGGAGATGGAAGGGAGGGAGGCCAGTTAGGGAAAATGACTAGTAAATTTTTCTTGATCTGACTAGAATTTGGGCTGATCCCAGGAAACAGATGTAAGAATAAATTGTGGGTTAGTTTCTATATTCATATTCATTAGTCCATTTAAAGATATTCTTTGAGCAACTCTGTCAGGCACCATGCCTGGCATACAGGATATTAGCAAACAAGATAGACATAGCCCCTTACCTCATGGAGCTGGACATCAAACAGTGCAGGTGTGATGAGTACAAGAACAAAAGTGCAGTGGGTTGATCTCTCAGGATTAAGCCGATCCCAGACTTTGGGAGAGTTCAGAATCAAACTCACTTGATATAATGTGATAACATTCTTTAACAGAATGTATTAAGTACAGTGGGGATACATGAGAAGCCTAGTGGGAAAAGGGCTAAAGAAAGCATCACAGAAAACAGCATTTAAGAGATGAGACAAAAAAACAGCAGAACAGGAAAGAGGAAGTTGTAGAGGCAGATGGAGAAAGAGAAGCTTACACTGAGGTGGAACGCAAAGGAAGACAGTGTTCTAAAAAGTGTCATGGAAGGAAACAGGACAATGACTAGCAAAAATCAGTGGTGTACTCAAGGTATTTTTCATGTTTACAAAGTTTATGATTAAAGTTTTTAAAAGAAATATTTTTATCACGTTTAATTAAATGGTGCAACTTCATTTCATAGGTGAAAACTAAATAGTTATTCCTACAAATTAAAAAAAAATTAAACATGGAGGGAGTTCCCTAGTGGTTAAGACTCCGGGCTTCCACTGTCGTGGCCCGAGTTCAGTCCCTAGCTGGGGAACTGAGATCCCGCAAGCCTTGTGGCGTGGCAAAAAATAAATAAATATGGGGGGGGGAAGAAAGCATGCCAGCAGAGATGAGTTGCAGCTGGACTCTGAAGGCGCTAACCTAGTCTGAGAGCTCAGAGGAGGCTCCCCTAGGAGATGACCCTCAAATTGAGACCTGAAAGGGGGGTGGTAGGAAGAGTATCACAGTCAGAGGGTTAGTATACACCAAGGACCTGAAGTGAGGGACTGGCTTCAGCTAAGAACTCAAAGCAGACCAGGATGCTGGAGGCAAAAGACAGATGGTAGTCAGTGCCAAGTCAGCCACATTGCAAGTCATGTTAAGGACTCTGGACTTTATCAGAAGGGCAAAGGGATGCCATCAAAGGGTTTTAAGAAAGAAAGTGAGATGATCAGATCTGAATTTTAAAAAGATAATTCTGCAGTGTGGGAAATGGATTGTGGAGACTGGACACAAGCCAGAGAGATCAGTTAGGAGGCTCATGCACTAGTCCAGGCGATATGATGGCAGACTGGACTAGACCAGAGGCTGTGGACATTCATTTAATAAATAGTTTTTGAGCACCCACTATATGCCAGGCATTGAGTTAAGCACTGGAGATACAGCCAAAGCAAAAGCATTCAAGTCCCTGCACTCTAGAACTTACATGAGAGAGACTAACAGAATTATACATGCATAATATATAATAGATTGAGCTAAGTGCTATGAAGAACAATGAAGCAAGGTAAGGGGATGAGAGTGCAGGGTGGGGGGGCATGTTATTTTATATAGGGTGGTCAGGGAGCGCCTCTTCTGATAAGGTGACATTTGAGCAGAGACCTAAATGAAGCAGATATCTGGGAGAAGAGCATTCCAGACAGAACACCAAGTGCAAAGGCCCTGAGGCAGGAAAGTGCCTGACGTGTCCTAGGAACAGTGAGGAAGAAATGTAATTATCTGTTTTGGGAGCCCGTACAGAGTAGACTGAAGGAAGAGGAAAGAACTCTAAGATTAGATAAGAAAGGTAATGGCGGGGGCGAGGGCAGACTGTGTACAGCCTTATGAGCCATTGTACGAACTTGAGTTTTTATTCTCAGTGACATGGAGGGTCACTGGGAGGTTCTGAGCAGAGGACTAACATGATCTAACACTGGCTTTAAAAAGGATCCTTCTGGAACTTATGGGGGATAATGGAAATGTTTTATATCTTAACCGGGGTATTTGTTACACAGGTGTCTACATTTGTCCAAACTCACTGGACTGTACATGTATGTGCATTTCATTGTATGTGATTATATCTCATTAAGAAACACCTTCAGATCAAAGGAGAAAAAAAAGAAACTGGTTGCTATGTCGAAAATAAACCAGGGCAGGAGGGTCAAGGGATGAAGCACAGAGATCAGTTAGAAGGCTACTGCTGTTGGGACTTTGCTGGTGGTGCAGTGGGTAAGAATCTGCCTGCCAATGCAGGGGACGTGGGTTCGAGCCCGGGTCCGGGAAGATCCCACATGCCGCGGAGCAACTAAGCCCGTGCACCACAACTACTGAGCCTGCGTGCTAGAGCCCACGAGCCACAACTACTGAGCCAGCATGCTGCAACTATCGAAGCCCGTGTGCCTAGAGCCTATGCTCTACAACAAGAGAAGCCACTGCAATGAGAATCCTGCGCACTGCAACGAAGAGTAGCCCCTGCTCGCCACAACTAGAGAAAGCCAGCACAGAGCAATGAAGACCCAACTCAGCCAGAAAAAAAAAAAAAGGTTGTCCAGGTGAGAGATGGTAAGTGCCTCAAGCCAGGTGGTGGTGAGAAGGGGTCAGATTCTGAATGTAGTTTGAAGGTAAAACTGACAAGTTGTCTTGACAGGTTAGATATGAGGTGTAAGACAGAAGAGTCAAGGTGACTCCAAGATTTTTGACCTGAGCAACCAGGTGGAAAGTGGTACCACTTAGTGAGATGGAGAGAGGCACATAGAGAAAAGTGCATAAAACATAACTTTGCAGTATAACAAGTAGTTACATAGGAACCCCTTGCATAACCACCACCCAGGTCAAGAAATACAAAACTGACAACACTCAAGAAGCCCATCACATTATCCAGATTCTCCAGATGACACACACAGGTAACCACTACGCTGATTTTTATGGTAATCACTCCCTTGCTTTTTTTCCATTGATCTTCCTCTTTAGCTATTTATCTCTCCTTCCCTCTCGCCCAACCAAGAATAATGTATACTTAATGTCTTTTGTTTCTCTCCCATGTACTCTTCTTTGTAACAGCTTTATTGAGATATAATTCACATATCATATAATTCACCATTTTAAAATATGCATTTGAGTGGCTTTTTGTATATTCACCAAGGTTGTGCAACCATCACCACTATCTAATTTCAGAAAATTTTCAATACTTCAAAAAGAAAAGCAATACCCTACACCTGAAACTGACACAACATTGTAAATCAACTATACTCCAATAAAATTTTTTCTAATTTTTTAAAATTTAAAAAAGTTTGCTAATAAAAAAAAATAGAAAGAAAAGCATACCCATTAGCAGTCACTCTCCATCCCCCCAGGCAACCAGTAATCTCCTGTCTCTACATATTCACCTCTTCTGGACATTTCATATCAATGGAATCATATAATATGTGGCCTTTTGTGACTGCCTGCTTTCACTGAGCGTGCTCTCAACGTTCATCCGTGTTGTACAGTATATCAATACATTCCTTAAGGGGGCTGAATAATATTCCATTTTATGGTTATACTATATTTTGTTTACCCATTCATCAGTTGATGGACTTTAGGTTGTTTCCACATTTTGGCTATTATGAGTAATGATACATTCATGTACACACATTTCTGTGTGGATGTGCATCTTCATTTCTCTTGGGGAGATACCTAGAAGTGGAAATGCTGTCATATGGTAACTGTTTAACCTTTTTTAAAACATTTTTTTTAACTGAAGTGAAATTCACATAACAAGAAGTTAACCGGTTTAAAAGGAACAGTTTGGTGACATTACCTCTATATAATTCCAAAACATTTTCATCACCCCAGAAGAAAGCCTCATACCCATTAAGCAAATGATCCTCATTCTCTCCTCCCAGCATCTCCTGGCAACCGCCAATATGCATTCCGTTTCTGTGGATTTAGCTATTCTAGATACTTCATATAAATAGAATCATATAATATGTAGTCTTTTGTGTCTGGCTTTCACTTAACATAATGTTTTCAAGGTTCATTCACATTGTAGTATGTATCAGAACTTCCTTTTTGAGGCTGAATAATATTCCATTGTATGTATATACCACAATTTATTATCCATTCATCTGTTGATGGACATTTTTTATTTTCCACCTTTTGGCAATTGTGAATAGGGCTACTCTGAAAATGTGTACATATCTCTGAGTACCTGTTTTTCAATTCTTTTGAGTATTCACCTAGGAGTAGAATTGCTGGGTCATATGGTAATGCTATCTTTTTTTTTTTTGGCCGCGTTTGTTCTTCCTTGCTGTGCATGGGCTTTCTCTACTTGTGGTGAGCAAAGGCTATTCTTCATTGCGGTGCACGGGCTTCTCATTGCGGTGGCTTCTCTTGTTGCGGAGCACGAGCTCTAGGCGCGTGGGCTCAGTAGTTGTGTCTCACGGGCTCTAGAGCACAGGCTCAGTAGTTGTGGCGCACAGGCTTAGTTGCTCCGCAGTATGGGGGATCCTCCCAGGCGAGGGATTGAACCCGTGTCCCCTGCATTGGCAGGCAGATTCTTAGCCACTGTGCCACCAGGGAAGTCCCTGGTAATGCTATCTTTAACTTTTTGAAGAACTGGCAAACTGTTTTCCACAGCAGCTGTGCCATTTTATATTCCTGCCAGCAATGTAAGAGGGCTCCAATTTCTCCACATCACCAGCACTTACTTCCTTTTTTTTTTTTAATAGCAATCCTAGTAGCTGTGAAGTGGTATCTCATCATGGCTTGGATTTGTACCTCCCTAATGACTAATGCCGACCATCTTTACATGTGCTTGTTAGCCATCTGTATGTCATCTTTGGAGAAATGTCTATTCAAGTCCTTTATCCATTTTTTAATTGGTTTCTTTGACTTTGGGTTGTTCAGTTGTAAGAGTTCTTTATATATTCTGGATACCAGGCCCATATCAGATATATAATTTGCAAATATTGTCTCCCAACCTGTGGGTTGTCTTTTTACTTTCTTGTTGGTATTCTTTGAAGCACAAAAGGTTTTAATTTTGATGAAGTACAATTTAACCATTTTTCTTTTGTTATTCATACTTTGGCATCACATCTGAGAATACATAAATCTGATAAATAAATCTGAAGTCATAGAGATTTACCCCTATGTTTCCAAGAGTTTTATAGTTTTAGCTCTTACTTTTAGGTTTTTGATACAATTTGAGTTAATTTTTGTATATGGCATGAGATAAGGGTTTGGTTTCATTCTTTGGCCTGTGGCTATCAAGTGACCTAGCACCATTTGTTGAAAAGACCATTGAATGTTCTTGGCAGTCTTGTAAAATTATCAGTTGACCATAGACAGATGGGCTTGTTTCTGGACTCTCAATTCTATTCCATTTATCTATATATCTATTTTTATGCCAGTACCACAAGGTCTTGATTACTGTTGTTTTGTAGAAAGTTTTGAAAACAGGAAGTGTGAGCCCTCCTATTGTTTTGGATATCCTGGATCTCCTGCAATTCCTTATGAATTCCTTATGAATGTTTGAGTCAGCTTGTCAATTTCCACAAATAAATCAGCTGGAATTTTGATAGAGATTGCATTGAATCTGTAGATCAACTTAGGAAGCACTGCCATCTAAATAATATTAATTAATATCGTGAATTCCCTGGCAGTCCGGTGGTTAAGACTCCACACTTTCACTGCTGAGGGTCTGGGTTCAATCCCTGGTCAGGGAATTAATACCCTGCAAGCCTCATGGCGACGTGGCCAAAATAAATAAAGTAACTAAAAAAATTAATGTTAATCTTCTAATCAGTGAACACAGGATGTTTTTCCATTCATTTTAATCTTTAATTTCTTTTACAGTTATTCATGGTATTCATTTATAATCCTTTTCATCTTTATAAGATCATCAGTAATGTCCCCTCTTTTATTTTTTTTATTTTTTTGGCCGCGCCGCACAGCTTGTGGGATCTTAGTTCCCCGATCAGGGACTGAACCCAGGCCCTGCAGTGAAAGTGCCGAGTTCTAACCACTGGACAGCCAGGGACTTCCCTATTCATTTCTGATTCTAGTAATTTGAGTCCTCTCTCTTTTGCTATTTATTTATTTAGTCAATCTAGCTAAAAGTTTACCAATTTTATTGATCTTTTCAAAGAACCAGCTCTGGTTTCATTGATTTTTCTCTATTTTTCTGTTCTCTCTTTCATTAATTTCCCCTCTAATCTTAATTATTCCCTTCCTTCTGCTTGCTTTAGGTTTAGTTGGAAAAGACACTTTTCCAGTGTGTTAAAGTAGAAAGTTAGGTGATTAATTTGAGATTTTTCTTTTTTTAATCTACAGATTTAAAGCTATAAATTTCCCACTAAGCACTGCTTTTGCTGCATCTCATAAGTTTTGGTATGTTGTGTCTTCATTTCATTCATCTCAAAGTACTTTCTAATTTTCCATTTGACTTCTTTGATTCATTGATTGTTTTAGAGTATGTTGTTTAATTTCCATATATTTATAAATTTTCCAGTTTTTCTTCTGTTATTGATTTCTAATTTCATTCCACTGTAGCTAGAGAACATACTTTGTATTCTTTCTATCCTTTTAAATTTATTGAGGTTTGTTTTATGGCCTATCATTTGGTCCATTCTAGAGAATGTCCCATGTACACTTGAGAAGAATGTACATTCTCTTGTTGGGTGGAGGGTTCTAAGAGTGGGATGTGTCTCTTAGATCTATTTGGTTTATAGTGTTGTTAGATTTTTCTATTTCTGTGTTGATCTTCTGCCTACTTATTCTATCCATTATTGAAAATGGGGTATTGAAGTCTCAAAAATTATTGAATTGTCCATCTCTCCCTACATTCCTGTCAGTTTTTCCCTCATGTATATTGGTGCTCCTTTACTAAGTGCATATATTTTATAATTGTTATATCTTCTTGATGGATTGAGCCCTTTATCATTATAGAATGTCCCTCTTTATCTGTAGTAACACTTTTTTGTTTTACAGTCTATTATGTCTGATATTAGTATAGCCATTTCAGCTCTCTTGTGGTTGCTGTTTACATGATATATCTTTTTCAGCCTATTTATATCTTTGAATCTAAAGTGTGTCTCCCGGGAATTCCCTGGCAGTCCAGTGGTTAGGACTCCTTGCTTCCACTGCAAGGGGCACAGGTTCAACCCCCGGTCAGGGAACTAAGATGGCACAGCCCCCCCCCCCCCAAAAAAAAGGTGTGTCTCCTGTAGACAATAACAGTTGGATCTTGTTTTTTTACCCAGTGTGACAAACTTTATCTTTTGCGTTGTTTAATCCATTCACATTTACTGTTACTGTTGATAGAGTTGAATGTATGTTTGTATTTTACTTTTTTTCATTTATGTTCCTCTGTTCCAACTTTACTGCTTTCTTTTGCATTAAGTGAATATTTTTCTAATATAGCATTTTAACTTCTTTAATGATTTTTTCACATTTTTGGAATTATTTCCCTAATGGCAGCTCTAGGGTTTACCATTCATGTCTTTTTTCTTTTTGGCTGTGCTGGGTCTTCATTGCTGCGCACGGGCTTTCTCTAGTTGCAGCAAGCAGGGGCTACTTCACTGCCATGCTTCGGCTTCTCATTGCAGTGGCTTCTCTTGTTGTGGAGCACAGGCTCTAGAGTGCGTGCCACAACTACTGAGCCCACGTGCCACAACTACTGACACCCATGCGCCTAAAGCCTATGCTCCACAACAAGAGAAGCCACTGCAGTGAGAAGCCCGCTCACCACAACAAAGAGTAGCCCCTGCTCACCACAACTAGAGAAAGCCCGCGCACAGCAACGAAGACCCGATGCAGCCAAAAATAAAATTAATTAATTAGGGCTTCCCTGGTGGCGCAGTGGTTGGGAGTCCGCCTGCCGATGCAGGGGACACCGGTTCGTGCCCCAGTCCTGGAAGATCCCACATGCCGCGGAGTGGCTAGGCCTGTGCTTCGCAACGGGAGAGGCCACAACAGTGAGAGGCCCACGTACCGCAAAAAATATATATATATATCCTTTATAAAAAAAACCTCAGATTTATACTAATTTATACTAATTTATTTCCAGTGAGATATAAAACATTCCTATATACTTCTATACCCTTTTGCCCCTTTTTGTGATATTACTGTTACACATATTACATCTATAAATGTTACAAACTAATAATACATTATTATATTACTTTATATAATTTTATGACTTTTACAGGAGCTAAGAAAAGAAAGGAGAACAAGTATATATTTATACCTTCTGTTATATTAACCTTCTTTTTATCATTTTTCCTTAGCCCAATACATCTTTGTTCCACCCACCTCCTTTGTGCTACTATTGGAAAATATATTACATTTCTATGTTATAGGCCCAACAATACACTATAGACATATCATTTTCTACAGTTAATATATAAACTGGTTAAGAGAAGAAAGGAGAAGAAATATGCATTTATATTGTCTTTAATAATTATACAACTACTGTTGGTTTGTAACCTCAGGAGTTCCCCAGGTGAAATCTGAAATTGGCCCCCTTACATGGAGGGTAAGGAGATACCAATGAAAGAGGCAGACCACTCCAGATTTGTAGGTGGCAGTTTTAATAAGCAAGGGAACTTACATAGGAGGCGTGTCTTGGGTGGTTGCAAGCTAAGTAAATCTCTGCATCCACCCATCAGAATCTTAAAAGTTTACATAGAGGCCTTAACAGGGTTCAGTCACATATTCAGTCCAGGTGGTCTCAACAATTCAGCATTACTCTCTCAAGGCTACATTCTTGAAATGGCACCTAGTGTGGGAATGGTGGGTAGAATACATATTCCACTGACTCAGGTAGTGGGGATAAGGAGCCTCTAATTGCCTGGGTCCAGCTTTCGGGTCAACCAACGATCACATCTTGATGACCTCCTCCAACAATTACCTTTACCTTTGTTCTTTGGGGTTTTTTGTATGGATTTGAACTAATATCTGGGGTCACTTGATATCAGCCTAAACAACTTCCTATTTCTTGTAAGGTAGGTCTACTAGCAATGAAGTCTCTCAGTTTTTATATACCTGGGAATGTCTTTATTTCACCTTCTTCTTTTTTTTTTTTTTTTTTTTGTGGTACGCGGGCCTCTCCCTGTTGTGGCCTCTCCCGTTGCGGAGCACAGGCTCCAGATGCGCAGGCTCTGCGGCCATGGCTCACGGGCCCAGCCGCTCCGCGGCATGTGGGATTCTCCCAGACCAGGGCACGAACCCATGTCCCCTGCATCGGCAGGCGGACTCTCAACCACTACGCCACCAGGGAAGCCCCACCTTCATTTTTGAAAGATAGCTTTGCTCAATACAGGATTCTTAGTTGACTGTCTTTTTATTTTTCTTTGAGCACTTTGAATACATTGTCCTACTTTCTTCTGGCCTCCACTGTTTCTGATGAAAAGTCAGCTTTTAATCCTATTGGGATTCCCTTGTAAATGATGAGTCATTTTTCTTTTGCTGCTTTCGAGATTTGTTCCTTGTCTTTATATTTCAGCATTTTTATTATGATGTGTCTGTTTATGGATCTTCTTGCATTTGTTTTACTTGGCGTCCATTGAGCTTCCTAGATGGGTAGATTGTTTTTCAATAAATTCAGGAAAGTTTTTAGCCATTATTTCTTCAAATATCTTTTTTTCCCTCCTTTCTCCCACTCCTCTCTTTCTGGTACTTCTGCTACGTATATGTTGGTGTGCATAATGGTGTTCCATATTTCTCTGAGGCTCTTCATTCTTTTTTCTCTCTATTCTTTGGATTGCATAATCTCTATGAATATATCTTCAAGTTTATTAATTCTTTCTTCTGCCAATTCAAATTTACTGTGGAGACCTGTTATATAGGCAGAATTGTTTCCCTCCCAAAAGTCATATGTTGAAACCGCCAGTACGTCAGGATATGACTATATTGGGAGATAGTGCCTTTAAAGAGTTGACTAAGGGGGAGGACTAAATTGGGAGATTTACACACTACTATATATAAAATAGATAACTAATAAGGACCTACTGTATAGCACAGGAAACTCTACTCAATACTCCATAATGACCAGGACTTCCCTGGTGGTCCAGTGGTTAAGACTCCATGCTCCCAATGCAGGGGGCTGGGGTTCGATTCTTGGTCAGGGAACTAGATCCCGCATGCCACAACTAAGACCCGGCACAGCCAAATAAATAAATAAATAAATATTTTAAAAATACTCTGTAATGACCTATATGGGAAAAGAATCTAAAAAAGAATGGATATATGTATATGTATAACCGATTCACTTTTCTGTACAGCAGAAACAAACACAACATTGTAAGTCAACTATATGCCAATAAAATTTTTTTTAAGATTGATTGGGAGTTTGGGATTGACCTATGCACACTGCTATATTTAAAATAGATAACCATGGAGGGCTTCCCTGGTGGTGCAGTGGTTAAGAATCCGCCTGCCAATACAGGAGACACGGGTTCGAGCCCTGGTCCAGGAAGATCCCACATGTCACGGAGCAACTAGGCCCGTGTGCCACAACTACTGAGCCTGCGCTCTAGAGCCTGCGAGCCACAGCTGCTGAAGCCCGTGTGCCTAGAGCCCATCCTCTGCAACAAGAGAAGCCACTGCAATGAGAAGCCTGCGTACCGCAACGAAAAGTAGCCCCTGCTCGTCGCAACAAGAGAAAGCCTGCACACAGCAACAAAGACCCAATGCAACCAAAAATAAATAATAAATTATTTTTTAAATAATAAAATAAAATAAAACAGATAACCAACAAGGACCTACTGTAAAAAAAATTAAAACTCAGTGGGATGAATTGGGGGACTGGGATTGACATATATACACTAATATGTATAAAATAGATAACTAATAAGAACCTGCTGTATAAAAATAAAATAAAATAAAATTCAAAAAAGAATTAAAACTTAAAAAAAAAAAAGGTGACTGGGCTTCCCTGGTGGTGCAGTGGTTGAGAGTCTGCCTGCTGATGCAGGGGACACGGGTTTGTGCCCCGGTCCGGGAAGATCCCACATGCCGCGGAGCAGCTAGGCCCATGAGCCATGGCCGCTGAGCCTGTGCGTCCAGAGCCTGTGCTCCCCAACGGGAGAGGTCACAACAGTGAGAGGCCCGTGTACCGCAAAAAAAAAAAAAAAAAAAAAAAAGGTGACTAAATTAAAACAAGACTGTTAGGGTGGGCCCTAATCTAATCTGAGTGGTGTCCTAATTTTTTTTCTTCCAGTATTATTGAGATATAAATGATATACAGCACTGTGTAAGTTTAAGGTATACAGCATAATGATGTGACTTACATACATCATGAAATGATTACCACAATAAGTTTAGTGAACATCCATCATCTCATATAGATACAAACTTAAAGAAATAGAAAAAAATGTTTTCCTTGTGATGAGAACTCTTAGGATTCACTCTCTTAACAACTTTCATATATAACACACAGCAGTGCTAATTATATTTATCATGTTGTACATTACATCCCTAGTACTTATTTATCTTATAACTGGAAGTTTATACTGTAAACAGAGAATGTGGCCTGCCATTCCAGTTCTACAAGGATCAAGTCATTGGCCACTGCAGTCACTGACCTACAAGGGCACCCTGAAAGGAATTCAGGATGAAGCATTGTGTGTTTTGGATATATGAGCCCCTGGATAGTTAAAATGCATATGTAAGGAAGAATTTCAATGACACCATATGCTCGCACCTTCCCATACTTAGAAAAGTACTAAAATCATTGACTGAGATATTTGATCCTCATGAGCAGTAAACCTTTACCGAGATCTTGACTGCACTATATATGCTGGCTCTTCCCCTACCTCTTCGGAACTGTTTCTCAGAGTTATCTGAGGGGCTATCTCCTGGGCTACAGTCCTCAGTAAGACACGGAATAGACTCAGCTCACAGCTCTTACATTGTATGTGTTTTTTCCAGTAGCTTTAGACTACTTTCACCCAACTCTCCCTCCCCCCCAACTCTGGTAACCACAAATCTGATCTCTTTTTCTAGGAATTTGTTTGTTTTTGAAGTATAATTGACCTACAACACTATGTTAGTCGCTGGTATACAACATAGTGATTCAATATTTATATACATTTCAAAATGATCACCATGATAAGTCTACTTACCATTGAGCAGTATCCTTATGAGAAGAGGAAATTTGGATACAAAAAGAAACAACAGGGGCACATGGACACAGAGGAATGACCATGTGAGAACACAGTTAAAGATAGCCATCTGCAAGCCAAGGAGAGAGGGCTCAGAAATAACCAAACCTGGGGATTTCCCTGGTGGTCCAGTGGTTAAGACTCCACGCTCCCAATGCAGGGGGCCCAGGTTCGATCCCTGGTCAGGGAACTAGATCCCACATGCTGCAACTAAGAGCCCACATGCCGTAACCAAGACCCAGCACAGCTAGATAAATAAATGGAAGGAAGGAAGGAAGAAAGAACCAAACCTGCTGACACCTTGATCTTGGAATTCTAGCCTCCAGAACTGTGAGAATATAAATACCTGCTGTTTACGCCACCCAGTCTGTGGTATTTTGTTATGGCAGCCCTAATAAGGTAATATAAGACCCTCTAGTGAGTTTTTCTTTTCAGTTACTGTACTTTTCAACTCCAGAATTTCCAGTTCTTTTTTATATATAATTTATATTTATTGAATTCTCTATTTGATACATTGTCTCATACTTTATTTCTTTAATCATGGTTTCCTTTAGTTCTTTGAATGTATTTATAATGGCTACTCTGAAGCCTTTGTTAACTCTGACATCTGGTTACTCTCACAGGAAGTTTTTGCTACCTGCTTCTCCCCACCACCCTATAGTGTATGGGTAATACTTTCCTGTTTCTTTGTATATCCCATAATATATTTTCTTTGGAAACTGAATGTTTTAGGTAATATACTAACTATGGGTGGAGGCCCCCCAGCCACCACTCTGGGCTTATTATTGTTACTTGCTTAGTGAATGGCTGGATCATTACTGAAGTCTATCCCTGCTGTCCCGCCACCCCCCAGTGTTAATCCTCTGATGTTGGTCCTCAAGGGGTGCGGCCTTGGGTGAACCCTTAGTCTCCCAAGATGACAGTGGTTTTGACAGGTTTTTCTTTGTCTCTTTTCCTGACAGTGCCCAGCTGTTAAACTCTGTTTGCAAAATGATTGTTCTATTGTCTTCAACACCCTGGGGCATAAATTGCTCTACTGTCCAAATTACATTTTTCAGTATTTACCTTACTTCTCTGCAGCATACAAATTAGAGCTCCTTTGTTTTTTTTGCGGTACGTGGGCCTGTCACTGCTGTGGCCTCTCCCCTTGCGGAGCACAGGCTCCGGACACGCAGGCTCAGCGACCATGGCTCACGGGCCCAGCCGCTCTGCGGCACGTGGGATCTTCCCAGACCGGGGCATGAACCCGTGTCCCCTGCATTGGCAGGCGGACTCTCAACCACTGCGCCACCAAGGAAGCCCCTCCTTTGTTTTTTGTTTGTTTTTGTTTTTTGGCCATGCTTCATGTGGGATCTTAGATCCCTGACCAGGTATTAAACCCACACCCCCTGCACTGGAAACATGGAGTCTTAACCACTGGACAGCCAGGGAAGTCCCTAGAGCTCCTTTGGAGGAACAGTTCCTGAGATCAATGTTTGAGAGTTGTTCTGAGCCTAGGAGGGCTCCTCCCAGCCATCTCCTTACCCAGTTCTCTCTTGTAGATGAGGTGGCCTACAGTTTAGTTTATATATCTCCACTGAACCTACCAAACTCCTCCCAAAGGCCACTACCTCCACTGTTTTTGAGAATACCCTTAAGCTCGAACTTCCTATTCTGTGTTGCTGATGAAGTCAGTTCCTTTGGGAAGAGATTATGGACTGTTTTGTAACCTTCTCCCCCAAAGAAAAATCTCCAAGCCAAGACTATGGGATTGAGGGGCGAGGTTGCTTCTCTCTGAGCAACATCCCCACTTTAGGACTTAAGTGCTAGGTAGAGGTGGGGTGGTAGCCTCAGGTCTTCTCAGCTTGCCTCTGCCAGTGTGGAACCACCATACCAGCCTGGGCAACGGTAATCAGGGTCCCAGTATTTTCAGCCCAACCATGCTCAAGGTAGAGCTTCTGTCCCACCAGAGGGGGCTGGGTGAAAGAAGGGACCCCTACCTTTCAGCCACATTACCCCAGAACTTAGCCTCAGCAACAGGTAGCTAGCTGGAGGCAGGATGAAAAATGGTGATGTCCCACCCCTTCTGGGAAGATAGTCCTCTATGGGAGCTGCATAGAGGGCGAGCCCTGTATTCTTGGCTACACCCATCTGGAATGGAGCTTCCATCTCACTGAGCTGGGAAAGGAAGGGAGAGAACAGTCCTGGTTCAAATACCACAGGCTCTTGCTGTTCTTATGGAATCCTAGTAGATATTCTTGAATAGATATTTTCTTCATTTGGTGTATACTCTTAGGATTATTTCCAGAGACTGTAAATGGTTGTTGCTTTTTAATAATCTTCACCAGTTTCACTGGGGAGTGGGTCCATGGAGCTCCTCATGCTGTCTACAAGAATGCAATCTCTCCTCCCACTTCCTCTTTAGCTCACCAAAAAAGCCCTCTTTGGGCTTTACCATTTCTCAGGGACATTATTAATGCTGACCAATATCTTGTTTCCCTTCCTTATGGGGCATAGGGAGACTACACTTCCCAATACTCTTGTATTACACAGTGCCACATGACTAGATCTAACCAAGGAAATGTGAGCAGAAGCAATACGTGCACAAAGCCTCTATGTGATTCTCCAGTTTCTCTCTTCCTCTGCTCAAGTGAACTTGGAAGCCTCAGGTTGAGATGGTGAAGTTAACATATCAAAGCATATTCAATTGCTTAGTCAAGCCAGGGAAGGCAGCTGTTTTTTTTTTTTTTTTTAACATCTTTATTGGGGTATAATTGCTTTACAATGGTGTGTTAGTTTCTGCTTTATAACAAAGTGAATCAGTTATACATATACATATGTTCCCATATCTCTTCCCTCTTGCATCTCCCTCCCTCCCACCCTCCCTATCCCACCCCTCTAGGTGGTCACAAAGCACCGAGCTGATCTCCCTGTGCTATGCGGCTGCTTCCCACTAGCTATCTATTTTACGTTTGGTAGTGTATATATGTCCATGCCACTCTCTCGCTTTGTCACAGCTTACCCTTCCCCCTCCCCGTATCCTCAAGTCCGTTCTCTAGTAGGTCTGTGTCTTTATTCCTGTCTTACCCCTAGGTTCTTCATGACATTTTTTTCCTTAAATTCCATATATATGTGTTAGCATACGGTATTTGTCTTTCTCTTTCTGGCTTACTTCACTCTGTATGACAGAAGATGTGGCACATATATACAATGGAATATTACTCAGCCATAAAAAGAAAGGCAGCTGTTTTGAGGAGTTGTCTGGACCTGCTGCAGACTTTGGATGAAGGAGAAAGAGACTCTTATCTTACACCATTGAAATTTCTGGTATTGTCTGTAGTTGCAACATAGCCTAACCTATCCTGATAAATTCAGCACTCCAGGGAATTACCTGGAGGTCCAGTGGTTAAGACTCGGCTCTTTCACTCCCGTGGCCTGGGTTTGATCCCTGGTTGGGGGAACTAAGATCCCACAAGCCGTGTGGCGTGACCAAAAAAATAAAAAATAAAGGGCTTTAAAAAAAAATTCAGCACTCCACTGTAATGACGTTTGCTAAGGTCACTCAGCCTTAGCAAAAGGTTTATACCTTTCTAAGGTACGACCCAGTTCCAAATTACATTTTTTAGTATTTACCTTGACTTCTCTGCAGCATACAACTGCTACTATTTATTGAGACACACGTGACTAGCATTTTATAAACATTATCTAATGATAATAAAACAAAATCAAACTTGTCAGATTGTGGGTCCTAATTTGGGGGTGGTGGGAACTAAGTCACGGTGGCAGAGAAGTTAGCACCTGTTTCTAGAAAAATAGCCCATGGTTGAGACCGCTGGTCTAGGTATACCACACAGCCAGCATTTCCTAACATGACATGCTGTTTCATACCTCTGATAATTTGCATAAACTATTTCCTTTGCCTGGAATATCTTCCCCCTCCTCCTCTGTCTGACAACTTTTGTTAATGGTTCAAATACCTGCTTTAAAGCAATACTTCTTGGGTAAAGTCTTTGTTTCCCGTGTTAATTTCATTTTTTGTAGCTCCAGTGCCTAACACAGTTCCTGGCATAGAATAGATGCTGAATGAAAAAAAGGTAAAAGAAAAAAATAGGTGCTGAATAAATGTTTGCTAAAAGGATTAATCATCATTATTAAGAGATTTTTATTGAGCTCCTTGTGAGCACTGAATTTCATAAAAGGTATAAAGCAGAATCCTAATTCTAGGGTGGTTTATAATTTAATAGGTGTGATAGAAACTGTTAATTATTCCCCATTATCCTTTCTCTCCTTTTGTCTTGAATAAAAGAAGCCCTGATGTCTGCCTAGTAAAAACATTTCCCAACTTCCCTTGCTAAGTCCTAGCCAAGTGATGTAAGTGAAAGTGGTATGTGTCCTTTAAAAGAGGGGGGCATGCTGTTTGTGCCTTCCTCCTTCCTTTTGGCTAGAATGCAGATGAAGTGGCTGGAGCTCAAGCAGCTATTTTGGGGGGTTTTTTGTTTGGGTTTTTGTTTTTAGGTTTTTTTGTTTTTTGTTTTCAAGCAGCTATTTTGGACTATGAAGCAGAAGCCTCATGCTAAGGATGGTAGAGCAACAATAGAGAACATGCCTGTGTCCCTCATGAACATCAAGCCACCATACCCACCTTGGACTTCATGCCTTCTGACTTCATTTATAGCAGAAAGAAATAAACTTTTATCTTGTTTAAAACAGTGTTAAACTTAATCCTAAATAATTGAGTTGGGAATACCCAAAGCAGACAAGACTGGATTGAAGCAGAAGAGCGAAACAGAATCCCAGGAGGCATGAGGTAGTTTGCACAAGAGTAAACAAATGCAAAAGTGGG
The DNA here is from genome assembly GCF_951394435.1 of Stenella coeruleoalba. NCBI lineage: Eukaryota > Metazoa > Chordata > Mammalia > Artiodactyla > Delphinidae > Stenella > Stenella coeruleoalba. The sequence goes on along the minus strand of NC_137152.1, from coordinate 97,062,960 downwards.
TGCAACATCAAGGATGCATCAGGCCCAGAGATGCTTGGGAGTAGGGTTTAAATTTTTCACACCTGCAAAGTGCAGGGTCCCTCAAACTGAGAAACAAACAATAGTAACAACAAAAACAACAGTAAAACAGATCTGAACTGGTGGGAATCAAGGGACCCAGTAAAGGCAAACACAAACTTTCTCTGTAAGGACATTGTCATACACAGGTACATGGGACTTCTACAGAGAGCAAGCCCAATGAAGAAGGGCTTACAGCTAAGATTACAGACCATATCAGGAAATTAACTGCCTTGAGAGAGGAGTCACAATAGGCAACAAATGGGATAATTTACATCTAAGGAACTAGAGATAATAGAGCAATCCCAAAGAGCTTTTGGAAAAAGGAAGGAATAAGAACCATAAAACAAACATGTTAAAGCATTAAAAAAGATGGATTTGAAAAATATACAAATAGAAATTTTATCAGCATATCTGTTTTCTACTCACTAGATGCCAGTAGCACTCTCCTGGTTGTAACAACTAGAAAAATGTCATTAAATTTTAAACAAAGTTTAAAAATTATGGACTAGACACAGCCAAGGAAAGAATCACTGAATTGGAATACACATATGAAGAAATGACCTGGAACCCAACACAGCAAAACAATGAAAAAGAAAAGGAAAACCTGGTTACATGGTAGGGGGAATGAGACATTCTAACACACATCTAATAGGGAGTCAAGAAGGAGAGAATGGGAAACAGACAATATTTGAAGAGATAACAATTGAGAAATTTTTAGAAATAAAGTAAATCTTCAAGGTAAAGGAGCAACCTTAAGTACTTAGCAAGATAAATAATAACAAATCCACATCTGACATGTTGTAGTAAAATTGCAGAGCATCAAAAACAGAGAGAAAATCTTAAAAGATAAGAGAGGTAGAGTACCCAAAAAGTAACAAAAGAAGAATAACTACAGACTTCTCAAAAAAAAAAAGATACCAGAGATGATAGAATAAGGTGATAAAATAATATCTTCAAAGTGCTGAAGAAAATAAGTCAATCAGGAATTCTATATTCATTCAACAAACTCAGCAAGTGCAATGAATTTATTTTTTAAAAACTCTGCACCTTCTGCTTGCCAGGTATTTTTCTAAAGGCTTGGGATACATAGTGAATGAAATAGACAGAAATCCATGCCCTCATAGAATTGACATTCTAGTGGGGAGAGATAGGAAATAAACAATAAACAAATAGATGAATTATGTAATAGGCAAAAACAAGTAAGGGAATTGATACTGCCTGGGGCAGGAAATGGTTTGAAAGTTATTAAAGGTTTGTCAGGGTCACCTCATTAAGAATGTGACATCGGAGCAAAGGTGAGGTACTTGGTTAAATGTATCCAGCTAAATTTTCATTTGAGAATGAAAGAGAAATAAAAGCATTTTTAGATATATAAAGCTTGTGGGCATTTACTATTTATTTGCAGACCCTCACTGACATAACTATTAAAATGAAGATTTTTGCAAGAAGGAAATTGAACCCCAAAAAGGAGAACAAAGCAAAAAGAAATGGTGAGTAAAGACTTTGTAAAATCTAAATATGTACTAACTGTTAATATAAAAAGGGGAGGTTAAAAAAATGAAGCCCCCCCCGCCAAAAAGAAACCCAAATACCTTACAACCATAACAGAAAAGTGGATGGTGTGATTGGAAGGACTGGAGTTAAAGCACTGGAAACTCCATCTATCAACTCTAAACTCATTAAAAATTAAACATGCATGTTGAAATTTTAAATCAATACTAAAAAGACAGCAAAAACATACATCTAAAAACTAAAAACACAACCCTAAATAGCCAACGAGTTAATGAGAACATCCTAATGAAAATCATGAAAAAGTTAAAACTGAATAACAATAAAACACATATAAAAAACATAGGAGAGGCATCTAAAATGGAATCATGAAGAAAATTTAGTGTTAAGTGCACCTCTAAAAATATTCCAAATTAATGCATAAAGCATTCAATTCATGAAGCTAGAGAAAGAGCAGAACATCCCTAAGATAGAGGGAAAAAATAATAATAAAGAGCAAAATTAATAAAACAAACACCCCCAAAAAGTGGAGATCATCAACAAAACCAAAAGCTGGTTCTTTGAAAAGACTAACATAACAGACATACCTCTATCAAGATTGACCTGCTGGGACTTCCCTGGTGGTCCAGAGGTTAAGAATCCACCTCCCAATGCAGGGGATGCAGGTTCGATCCCTGGTCTGGGAACTAAGATCCCACATGCCACAGGGCAACTAAGCCCGTGTGCTGCAACTACCAAGCCCGCGTGCCACAACTAGAGAGAAGCCCATGCACCGCAACAAAAGATCCCGAGTGCCGTAACAAAGACCCAACTCAGCCAAAAATAAATTTTAAAAAACAAATAAATATAATTTTAAAAAATTATATTGACCTATTAAAAAGATTAAAGGTATACATAAATAATATTGGAAAAAAGATATATAACTACAGACCTGATTTAAATTTAAAGCCATATAGAACACTTTGGAAACACGTTTTCATCTCCACAACACTCTGAAATCCCACTAAAATGATAATGGATAAAAGATATGGACCCACAAGGACATAAAACTTGCTTAGCTGAATGGAGGAATTATGAGACTAAGTACACGCATGGGGAAAGCCAACAGGAAATAAGCCAGTTTGTGCTGCAGAAACCCAGAAAAGTTCAGGAACTGAAGACATCAGCAAAAACAGTATTTCATGTTATGTGCAACAACTGTAATGTGCTAGGAAAAGATCTATGATTTCTATTAGTCAAACTCACAAGTACTGCTAATATTGCTATGGTTTGTTGTCTACATTCATAATTGAGGGAAATGCTAAATTTCATTTAATGGTTAGTGAAAATAAAGACGGGAATTTTTTCCATCCAATTTCACAAGTTCACCATATGCACAACCTATGACCCAGCAATTCCACTCTTAGGTATACACTCAACAGAAATCCTTATGTGAAGAATCATGTACAAAAATGTACATAATAGGGGCTTCCCTGGTGGCGTAGTGGTTGAGAGTCTGCCTGCCGATGCAGGGGATGCGAGTTCGTGCCCCGGTCCGGGAAGATCCCACATGCCGCGGAGCGGCTGGGCCAGTGAGCCTGCGCATCCGGAGCCTGTGCTCCGCAATGGGAGAGGCCACAACAGTGAGAGGCCCGCATACCCCCCCCCAAAAAAAAGTACATAATAGCCAAAAATTGGAAACAACCCAAATAGTCAAAAACAGAATGACATCCAGCAGACAGGGGAATCCAAGAAAGGCAAAGTGAAGTCCCAGGAAAACATCTGTGTAGCAGGCCTAAAGATCAATCAATCCTTACAGGAGTAGAAGGGTAGATGAATGACTTCTACCTTCAGGGGGAAATATGTCTCCAAATAGAAAACAAAAACAAAAACTAGATTACCTGATTTGTTTGACCTTATGGAGTATGGCTTTACATCTCTGGAGGGGTTTGGCAGAAAAATTAGTAATAGGTAATACGAGGAAACAAATCAGTCAAACTAACTAAATAACCAAAATAGGAATTCCCTGGCAGTCCAGCGGTTGGGATTCCGCGCTTTCACTGCTGAGGGTGCGGGTTCAACCCTGGTTGGGGAGCTAGGATCCCACAAGCCGCAGGGCGTGGCCAAAAAAATAAAATAAAATAACCAAAGTAATTAATAACTCCAGGAAAAACAAAATGTCATATATGAAAGGAAGCATAATAATGGTATATTATATGTCTCAGCTAGGAACAACATTTACATAGTCATAATAATGTTAACACCGACTTAGGATTAAATGAAAGATATAAAACTAAATGGGATAAGGGGAAGTATATGCAAGAACAAGATGTGGCATTGTGAATAAATCCTATTAGAAGCACTACTGTTATTTACTTGTGGTTTATCAGTCTGCCATGACTTGAGTGGTTAATAACATATACAATTTGTGAGCTGGAACTATTTTCTACAATAGACATATTTATGACATCATGAAATTCTCCAAAACATGTTTTACAAGCTATTGGAGCTAATACATGCCTAACACAGGGTGGGTAAAGACAGGTTCTTTAGCAAAATATTATGAGTCCTTAATTCCTTATACTAAATGTCAGGGAGGCACAATAGAAAGGACCCCTATGGCTTATGACAAAGAGAAAAGCATAGTCAAATTTACTCTTACTTGGAAATTTGCCTTCAAGATGGTTAAGGTTTCTTATTTAGCTAACAAGGTCTTAAATATTCTCCAGCTTTTTTTTAATTAGTAAAGAGGAAAGTAATCTATAACAAAGCACATATTAAAAAAATAAAAAATTACTAACAACAACAAAAAAAACAAAGCACATAAATGAACAGAATATCTTAGGTCCAAAAAACTTTTTTCTTCATCCAATATTCCATGTCTATTCTTCTCTTTTGAGAGTGGACAGAAGAGACAAATAATTGTATTGTACATTTTCCCTCTCAGATACTTTCTGACTCTACTTGTGTGCCCACACATGCGTGTTTGTGGGTGGCAGTGGCTATAAGAGAACTCAACGCTCATCTTCAATAAAATTCAATAGATAATTACTTCCTTTGTTTCTATGTGAAACTGAGTGGAATAGGGGAAGAATTTGGGGAATTAATTAGGCAAGCAATCTTCTGTTTTAATATTTAGGAAAAGAAATCCAAATAACTTTTTAAAATTGTGGCAGAAACTAATCTAAAATTATTTATGTTAACATCATCAAGATAAATCTTTTCTTTTTTCTTTTTTGGCCGTGCTGCACAGCTTTTGAGATCTCAGTTCCCCGACCAGGGACTGAACCCAGGCCACGGCAGTGAAAGCCTGGAATCCTAACCACTAGGCCACTAGGGAACTCCCAAGATAAATCTTTGCTATTTTGAATACCCTGTTGTTAGCTGGTGACTCTAGATGGTATCATTTTTTTTTTAGGGAAGAAGTGGATTTATTTAGAGAGAAACACATTCCATAGACAGAATGCGGTTCGTCTCAAAAGGCAAGAATGACCCTGGGAGAAACACTCCACAGAGTGTGGGCCATTTTAGAAGACAAGAGGCCAGTGATTTCATTTTTTTTTTTATTTGGCTGTGTTGGGTCTTCGTTTCTGTGCGTGGGCTTTCTCTAGTTGCGGCGAGCGGGGGCCACTCTTCATCGCTGTGCATGGGCCTCTCACTGTCGCGGCCTCTCTTGTTGCGGAGCACAGGCTCCAGACGCGCAGGCTCAGTAGCTGTGGCTCATGGGCTTAGTTGCTCTGCGGCATGTGGGATCCTCCCAGACCAGGGCTCGAACCCATGTCCCCTGCATTGGCAGGCAGATTCTCAACGACTGCGCCACCAGGGAAGCCCATCATTTTTAAACTCACTATTATTCATTACTCATATGATTAGCTGAACCACGGTTTAAAGTATTTGAAACAACCAAAAGGCAAAGGATTTCTAATGTCTATAAAGAGAAAACATGAACTACTGAAACCAAGCAGAACCCCGAGGGGCCTTACCTGGGACAGACCGCTCCATGTCCCTCGCATCTGTTTGCAGAAAAGCTTTAGCCTCCTAGGCCTTCCCTAGGGTAAATTTAATTAGAGAAGTGAGAAAATGCAGAAACAAAGGAAAGTAGTCAAGCAAGACAACATAATAATAGTTTATCCATAAAACAAAGTCAAGGACCTTTAGTTTCTCCTCAATGGCTAGAGATAATATCCTGAGCTACATCCTTGAGTTGTTTTGCAGATACTAAAACCGCCACCAATTGGAAAAAGTTAACTGCATGCTGACCACCAGCACTGAGACCCCAGACTGGCTGGAACCAGCAGGTTGATGATTGAGATTCCCAAAACATCACTCTGTTACCTCACCATCAACCAATCAGAATTGTGCATGAGCTGATCACACTCCCTCACACTGTCTTTAAAAACCCTTCCCTGAAAGCCATCAGGGACTTTGGGTCTTATAAGCATGAGCTGGCTATTCTCCTTGCTTGACCCTATGTTGGGCACCTTATAATAAACACTGTACTTTCCTTCACCACAATCCAGTGTCAGTAGATTGGCTTGACTGCATAGGGTGAGTGGACACAAGTTTGGTTCAGTAACACTATGAGATCTTTTAACATTGGAAGCTTTCTTTTGTCTTTGGAACATTGCCCTACTTGAAATTAGGAAAGTATTAATTTTGAACCATTTTCCCCCTTAGCCTTAGAAGTTTCTGCTTAGTAGCTGTTTACCATACATAGAGAAGAAACACTTCTGGTCATAACTTTTTTGTTTTCTTATATATTCGTCTTTGATGTCTTTTTCCCCTTTGGGGTTTTTTATAGCTCCAAATCCCTCGAACCTGAATTTCTATAAGTTCATTATTTCCCTTTCTAATTGTCCTCCTTTACTTCTCTATCTATAGAATGTGTTACTGTACTTGTTTAATATTTGACAAAATCTCTTCATATTTTTATAATATAAACATCGTTTTATTAACATTACTGTTGCATCTGAGAATTTACCAGTATTTTTAAGATAAAAGATAACTAATTTTTTCTAGGTTTGTTTTTTTTTTAAACTAGCAGCCTTGGAGATGTAATTTGGGTTCATGAATCAGCTGTATTACTTACTAACCATGTAATTTTGGATTTGAGTCACCAAAATATGTCTTAATTTCACCCACTGCAAAACAGTGAAGGCAATAGCAGCCACCTCATAGGGCTGGTGTGAGGGCTAAACAAGTTATTACACCTAATGTGCCCAGCACAGGGTAAAACTGAGCTTTTTTCACGATTGTTTCTGTTGTTGTGAGTCCGTAAGTCTTTTGTCTAAACATATTCTCACTCTCAGTACATAGGCTCTTTCTAAGTCCATATTAGAGAATATGATTAACTTGTAATTTTTGTTTGACTTTTATATCTTGTAAATTTATTCACCCGAGAAAATTATACATTTTCAGGATTTTAAACCGTATTTTATTTACTTACAAGTTCACATAAGTGTGGTATTCTCACTCAGAATCTAATGTCACTCCTCCAAGCCTCAGACACCAATTTTAAACTGAAAAAAATTTTTTTAATTGAGAAATTCACCTTTGTTTCCCATGAAACTGAATTGCTTATGTCATATCTCCCATTACCTCTTGTTTTATGTCATCAGTACACATGGGGTATAGCTGGTTAACATCTTTTGTTATAATCCTTGACCAATGGGAAGGTACTTTAAATAATTATACTGTGTAATCCTCCTTTTTACATTGGAGTCCAAAGTTCTCAAACATATCTTTAACTTGGCTAATATATAAAGTAAACTATTATCCTTTCCTTTACAGATAACTTTAGAATCAGCAGGCACTTAAGTGGATTTTTTTTTTTTTGTACTTTACAAATTATCCAACTCCTTTTCTCATGTCTGCTTGGGATTTGGGTAATTTCAGAGCTGCTCTGGATCAAAAATTAATTAAAAACAACAACAAACACAACAGCATTTAAATGAAAGGCACTTTGATCTTGAAATTGGGTGTTAGTGTTATATTGCCCATTATGCTGGGTGGAGCTGAACATCGGGCAGTCCCACGTGATTCCCACAAGGAATTTTATTTGTGAAAGGAGTTAATACAAAAGGGGCAATACAACTTATAAAAAGCAGTCTGCTCAATGAAGGCCAGGGAAGAATTTTTAAAGTAAGGGTTTTTCTCTGTGTATGTGTAAACATTTTCTTTCTGCTTTTCTACGGTGGAGTCCCAACCATGATATTGCCAACTTGGGAAGCGGGAAGAAGGATCTTGGAGTGTACAATCAAATGCTGAGAATCAATGATGTAAGGAACTTTGAAGAGAGTTTCTCTCTCTCTCTCTCTCTCTCTCTGGCTCTCCTTTACTCGCCCCCTTAACTGGTGAAAAGGAGCCGTAACACCTCCGCACCTTGGTTTTGTTTTTTTAATTTTGCTTTGGAATAAATAATATATTAACATGGTGCAATAACCAAAAGGTTAAAAAGGCATACAGTAAAAAATAAACATATGAAAAGGTGCTCTACTGCACTAATCATCAGAAAAATGCAAAGTAAAACTACAATGAGCAACCACTACACACCCACCAGACATTAGCAAGTGTTGGGAAGGGTGTGAAGCAATTGGGACTCTCACACACTGTTGATAAGAGTGTAAATTGGTACAACCTCTTGGAAAACTCTTTGGCAGTGTCTAATAAAGTGGAGCATATGCTTACTCTGGGATCCAGCAATTCCACTCCTAGGTATGTATCCAACGTAAATGCATACATATGATCACCAAACAACACGTACTAGAATGTTCAGAGCAGCACCCCAAATATTGGAATAGATAAATAAAGTGTGGTAGATTCATTCAATGGAATATTATACAGCAACGAGAATGAACAATTCAAAGCTACATACGACAATATAAATGAATCTCATAGTCATAAAAGTTGAGAGAGGGAGTTCCCTGACGGTCTAGTGGTTAGGGTTCTGGGCTTTCACTGCCATGGCCCGGATTCAATCCCTGGTCAGAGAACTGAGATCCCACAAGCTGCATGGTGCAGCCTAAATAAATAAATAAATAAAAGTTGAGAGAAAGAAGCTCGGCATAAAAGAATACATGCTGTGTGATTCGATTTACATAAAGTTTAAAACAAGCAAAACTAATCAATCGTGTTAGAAGTTAGGATGGTGGTATTCTTGGTGGGGGAAGTGACTGAGCAGGAACGCCAACAGAGCATCTGGAATGCTGGCATGTTCTACTTCTTGATCTCAGTGCTAGTTACATGAGTGTATTCACTCTGTGAAAATTCATCAAGCTATATGTTTATTATTTGTGCACTTATCTGTACGTGTTGTACTTTAAAATTTTAATTAAAAAGAAACTTCACAGGGCTTCCCTGGTGGCTTAGTGGTTAAGAATCTGCCTCGATATACTCCAGGGAAGATGGCAGAAGAGTAAGACGCGGAGATCACCTTCCTCTCCACAGATACACCAGAAATACATCTACACGTGGAACATCTCCTACAGAACACCTACTGAATGCTGGCAGAAGACCTCAGACCTCCCAAAAGGCAAGAAACTCCCCACGTACCTGGAAGAGGGGATTAAGAGCGCTGCTTAAAGGAGCTCCAGAGACGGGCGTGAGCCGCGGCTAAAAGCGCGGACCCCAGAGACGGGCGGGAGACGCTAAGGTTGCTGCTGCCGCCACCAAGAAGCCTGTGTGCGAGCACAGGTCACTATCCACACCCCCCTTCCGGGGAGCCTGTGCAGCCCGCCACTGCCAGGGTCCCGGGATCCAGGGACAACTTCCCCGGGAGGACACACGGCAGGCCTCAGGCTGGTGCAACGGCACACCATCATGCTGGCCTCTGCTGCCGCAGGCTCGCCCCGCCCTCCGTGCCCCTCCCTCCCCCCGGTCTGAGTGAGTCAGAGCCCCCGAATCAGCTGCTCCTTTAACCCCGTCCTGTCTGAGCGAAGAACGGATGCCCTCAGGCGACCTACACACAAAGGCGGGGCCAAATCCAAAGCTGAACCCCAGGACCAGAGCGAACAAAGAAGAGAAAGGGAAATCTCTCCCAGCAGCCTCAGAAGCAGTGGATTAAAGCTCCACAATCAACTTGATGTACCTGCATCTGTGGAATACATGAATAGACAACGAGTCATCCCAAATTGAGGAGGTGGGCTTCGAGAGCAAGAACTATGATTTTTTCCCCTTTTCCTCTTTTTGTGAGTGTGTATGTGTATGCTTCTGTGTGAGATTTTGTCTGTATAGCTTTGCTTCCACCATTTGTCCTAGGATTCTATCTGTCCGTTTTTTAAAAAATTTTTTTCTTAATAATTATTTTTTATTTTAATAACTTTATATTTTACTTTATTTTAATTTACTTTATCGTCTTTCTTTCTTTTTTCCTTCCTTCCCTCCTTCCTTCCTTCCTTCCTTCCTCCCTCCATCCCTCTGTCCCTCCCTCCCTCCTTTTTCTTTCTTTCCTTCTTTCCTTCATCCCTTCTTTCCTTCTTTCTTTCTTTCTTTCTTCCTTCGTTTCTTTCTTTCTTTCTACTTATAATTCTTTATACTTTTTCTTCCTTTTATTCTGAGCCATGTGGATGAAAGGCTCTTGGTGCTGCAGCCAGGAGTCACTGCTGTGCCTCTGAGGTGGGAGAGCCAACTTCAGGACACTGGTCCACAAGAGACCTCCCAGCTCCACATAATATCAAACGGCGAAAATCTCCCAGAGATCTCCATCTCAACGCCAGCACCCAACTTCACTCAACGACCAGCAAGCTACAGTGCTGGACCCCATGCCAAACAACTAGCAAGACAGGAACACAACCCCACCCATTAGCAGAGATGCTGCCTAAAATCGTAAGTTCACAGACACCCCAAAACACACCACCAGACATGGACCTGCCCACCAGAAAGACAAGATCCAGCCTCATCCACCAGAGCACAGGCACTAGTCCCCTCCACCAGGAAGCCTACACAACCCACTGAACCAACCTTAGCCACTGGGGACAGACACCAAAAACAACGGGAACTACGAACCTGCAGCCTGCAAAAAGGAGACCCCAAACACAGTAAGATAAGCAAAATGAGAAGACAGAAAAACACACAGCAGATGAAGGAGCAAGATAAAAACCCACGAGACCTAACAAATGAAGAGGAAACAGGCAGTCTACCTGAAAAAGAATTCAGAATAATGATAGTAAAGATGATCCAAAATCTTGGAAATAGAATAGACAAAATGCAAGAAACATTTAACAAGGACCTAGAAGAACTAAAGATGAAACAATAAACGATGAACAACACAATAAATGAAATGAAAAATACTCTAGATGGGATCAATAGCAGAATAACTGAGGCAGAAGAACGGATAAGTGACCTGGAAGATAAAATAGTGGAAATAACTACTGCAGAGCAGAATAAAGAAAAAAGAATGAAAAGAACTGAGGACAGTCTCAGAGACCTCTGGGACAACAAACGCACCAACATTCGAATTATAGGGGTTCCAGAAGAAGAGAAAAAGAAAGGGACTGAGAAAATATTTGAAGAGATTATAGTTGAAAAGTTCCCTAATATGGGAAAGAAAATAGTTAATCAAGCCCAGGAAGCACAGAGAGTCCCATACAGGATAAATCCAAGGAGAAATACACCAAGACACATATTAATCAAACTATCAAAAATTAAATACAAAGAAAACATAATAAAAGCAGCAAGGGAAAAACAACAAATAACATACAAGGGAATCCCCATAAGGTTAACAGCTGATCTTTCAGCAGAGACTGTGCAAGGCAGAAGGGACTGGCAGGACATATTTAAAGTGATGAAGGAGAAAAACCTGCAACCAAGATTACTCTACCCAGCAAGGATCTCATTCAGATTTGATGGAGAAATTAAAACCTTTACAGACAAGCAAAAGCTGAGAGAGTTCAGCACCACCAAACCAGCTTTACAACAGCAACAAAAAAACTACAGGCCAATATCACTGATAAACATAGATGCAAAAATCCTCAACAAAATACTAGCAAACAGAATCCAACAGCATATTAAAAGGATCATACACCATGATCAAGTGGGGTTTATTCCAGGAATGGAAGGATTCTTCAATATATGCAAATCTATCAACGTAATACACCATATTAACAAATTGAAGGAGTAAAACCATATGATCATCTCAATAGATGCAGAGAAAGCTTTTCACAAAATTCAACACCCATTTGTGATAAAAACCCTGCAGAAAGTAGGCATAGAGGGAACTTTCCTCAACATAATAAAGGCCATATATGACAAACCCACAGCCAACATCGTCCTCAATGGTGAAAAACTGAAAGCATTTCCACTAAGATCAGGAACAAGACAAGGTTGCCCACTCTCACCACTCTTATTCAACATAGTTTTGGAAGTTTTAGCCACAGCAATCAGAGAATAAAAGGAAATAAAAGGAATCCAAATTGGAAAAGAAGAAGTAAAGCTGTCACTGTTTGCAGATGACATGATACTATACATAGAGAATCCTAAAGATGCTACCAGAAAACTACTAGAGCTAGTCAGTGAACTTGGTAAAGTATCAGGATACAAAATTAATGCACAGAAATCTCTGGCATTCCTATACACTAATGATGAAAAATCTGAAAGTGAAACCAAGAAAACACTCCCATTTACCATTGCAACAAAAAGAATAAAATATCTAGGAATAAACCTACCTAAGGAGACAAAAGACCTGTATACAGAAAATTATAAGACACTGATGAAAGCAATTAAAAATGATACAAATAGATGGAGAGATATACCATGTTCTTGGATTGTGAAAATGCAAATCAAAACTACAATGAGGTATCATCTCACATCATCTCACAACAGTCAGAATGGCCATCATCAAAAAATCTAGAAACAATAAATGCTAGAGAGGGTGTGCAGAAAAGGGAACACTCTTGCTCTGCTGGTGGGAATGTGAATTGGTACAGCCACTATGGAGAACAGTATGGAGGTTCCTTAAAAAACTACAAATAGAACTACCATATGACCCAGCAATCCCACTACTGGGCATATACCCCGAGAAGACCATAATTCAAAAAGAGTCATGTACCAAAATGTTCATTGCAGCTCTATTTACAATAGCCCGGAGATGGAAACAACCTAAGCGCCCATCATCGGATGAATGGATAAAGAAGATGTGGCACATATATACAATGGAATATTACTCAGCCATAAAAAGAAACGAAATTGAGCTATTTGTAATGAGGTGGATAGACCTAGAGTCTGTCATACAGAGTGAAGTAAGTCAGAAAGAGAAAGACAAATACCGTATGCTAACACATATATATGGAATTTATGAAAAAATAATGTCATGAAGAACCTAGGGGTAAGACAGGAATAAAGACACAGACCTACTAGAGAATGGACTTGAGGATATGGGGAGGGGGAAGGGTAAGCTGTGACAAAGCGAGAGAGAGGCAGGGACATATATACACTACCAAACGTAAGGTAGATAGCTAGTGGGAAGCAGCCGCATAGCACAGGGAGATCAGCTTGGTTCTTTGTGACCGCCTGGAGGGGTGGGATAGGGAGGGTGGGAGGGAGGGAGATGCAAGAGGGAAGAGATATGGGAACATATGTATATGTATAACTGGTTCACTTTGTTATAAAGCAGAAACTAACACACCATTGTAAAGCAATTATACTCCAATAAAGATGTAAAAAAAAATTGTACTCCAATAAAGATGTTGAGAAATATATATATATAACCTGCATTTGCAAACAAATGCTTCAGAAGCAGTTAAGAAAAAAAAAAGAATCCGCCTCCCAACGCAGCGGACATGGGTTTGAGCCCTGGTCCAGGGCGATCCCACATGCTGCAGAGCAACTAAGCCCGTGCGCCACAACTACTGAGCCCACGTGCCACAACTACTGAAGCCCATGCACCTAAAGCCCGTGCTCTGCAACAAGAGAAGCCAATGCAATGAGAAGCCCGCGCACCGCAAGGAAGAGTAGCCTCCACTTGCTGCAACTAAAGAAAGCCCGCGCGCAGCAACTAAGACCCAACGCAGCCAAAAATAAATAAATAAATAAATGAAAATGAAATTCCCTTAAAAAAAAAAAAGAAACTTTACAGTGTGTGGTAGGCAAAATAATGCCCCCTTAAATTGTCTACACCCTAATCCCCAGAACCTGTGACTATGTTACATTATATGGCAATGGGAATTAAGGTTGCTAATCAGCTGACTTTAACATAAGGAGAGTATCCTGGATTATCCAGGTGGGCACAACGTAGTCACAGGGGTCCTTAAAAGTGGAAGGGGGAAGCAGAAGAGAGAGTGAAAGAGACATAGATGAAGATGGTCCGAGAGAGATGCTATTTTTATTTATTTATTTGGCTATGATGGGTCTTAGTTGCAGCATGCAGGATCTTTAGTTGCTGCATGTGGGATCTAATTCCCCGACCAGGGATCGAACCCAGGCCCCCTACATTAGAAGCACGGAGTCTTAGCCACTTGACCACCAGGGAAGTCCCGAGAGATGCTATATTATTGGCTTTGAAGATGGAGGGAAGGGCCACAAGCTGAGGAATATGAGCAACCTCAAGAATCTGGAAAAGACAAGGAACTAGAGTCTCTCCTAGAGCCTCCAGGGAGCAACTCAGTCCTGCCATCACCTCAGTTTTAGTCCAGTGAGACCTCTGTTGGACTTTTAACCTACAGAACTGTAAGATAATAAATTTGTGTTATTTTAACCCCCAAAATTTGTGGTAATTTGTTGCAGCAGTAATAGGAAACTAATACAGGCGTTGTGGGGAGTGATCAGGTGTTCAGTTTTGGACATGTTCAGAGAATCTGAATGTGTTAGACATCTAAGTGGAGATGTCAAATTAGGCAGTTGATATATGTCTGGAATTCAGAGGAGATGTATGGACTGGTGATATAAATTTTGGAGTAGTCAGCGAAGAGAGAAAATCCACAAGAACAGATGAGACTAACAGAGGAGTGAGCGTAGATAGAAAAGGGGTCTAAGGACTGAGCCCTGGAACACCCAACTCTGACGACTGAAATACAGCAGTTGTTTAAAGCTAGCAAGCACTCCAAAACAGGCATACACCAAGATGTAAATGCAAAGCTAAGTAGGAGTTCAGAGGCAGATAGATACTTAAGCTAGGCTTGTACGAGTGGGCAGGTGCTGGAGGCAAGAGTGAGTAACAGATCCCAAATACAGGGAAATAGCCTTGGCAACAGGAATTAGGAACACAAGCATATGCTTGGCAACAGAAGTGAGACAGTTTAAGAACGGAGTCTGGATAATATATTCCAGACGTCAGCAAAAATGGGTCCTTGGCCCTGAGCCAGCTTTCTGCCTTGGGTTTCTATTGCATCCTTAACTTGGTTCCTGCCTGCTGGGGATGTCTGTGTCTCTCTCTGGCTTATCATTTGCCCTTCTCTCCCATTTCACCTCCTTTTTCCTTAATTGCACATAATAGAGATATACTATGCTCAATTGATACTAACACTTTTTTTCACATTTTAACACCTCTGAAATCAAGATACATCTTAAAATTGATAGTGTGTCATAGTTCAATTGGCAGCATTTTTTCTTTCTTTGTATATAAAATAATGGTTTTAGATTCGATGGTATCTTAAATTTGATGAAATACAAACGCTCTATCATTTAGAGCAATATTTTTCTTTTTATTGAGATATAGGCTTGGGTTGGGAAATATCTCTGCAAGTTATGCCTCACCAGGGAAATGTCAATTCTAATCACCCTGGGACAGCTTTTGGAGCTTTTTCTTTTTCTTGAAGCTGCTGCTCTTGCTGGCAGCAGCCTCTTCAGGTCCACTGCTGAGTGGCTCCTCCTTGGAAGAGAATTTCCTCTTTTTCTTTTCTTTTTTTTACATTTTCAGTACATTAAATTTACTCATAAAAACATTCTAAAATGTACAATTTTTCCTTTTTAACAAAGTATAATAAAACATTAAAAAAACCCAAATCAGAATACTTGACATTTACAAGAGAATTTCCTCTTTTTCTTGGGGACACTTGTTTCCTGCCTCTTTAGGGTCACTAATTGGTTCCTTTTTGGAGAAAGATTTCTTCCTCTTGTAAAGACTTCCACTGCCAGCTGTCTCTTCAAGATCACTACTAACCAGCTCCTCCACGGAAAAAGATTTTTCTTGGGTTTGGAGAAGGAGACAGATTCCATTCCATTCTCCTGAGGAGCCCCCTGGGGCTTTTGCTGAGCAATATTTTTCAAGTTTTGCATTTCTTTTAATCTGAGGGGCTGAATTTCAATAAAATATAATTTACATAAAATAATATTTGCCAATTTTAAGTGTACAATTCAATGAGTTTACACAAATGTCTGCAGTCATGCAACCACCACCACAATCATGATAAAGAGCATTTTTTATAATTCCAAAAAGTTCCCTGGAGCCCTTCTGCAGTCAATCCCTTCTCCCCACCCCCGACGCCCCCTGGCAATCATTGATCTGCTTTCTCTCACTATGGTTTTACCTTTTCTGGAATTTCATATCAATGAGATCATACAGCATGTATTCTCTTTGTGTCCTGATTCTTTCACTCAGCATAATCGTTTTGAGATTCACTCATGTGGATGGACGTATCGCTTCATTTTTATTGCTGAGTAGTATTTAGATCTATGGATGTGCCACATTTTGTTTATGCATTAGCCGGTTGACAGATATTTGGGTTGTTTCCAGTTTGGGGCTATTACAAATAATGCATAATTAGCCTTTTTTAAAGCGGGAAGGAGGGCAATCCCATCTAAAGCAAGTTGGGTTTTATTTTATTTTCTCCTCCCTGCGGGGCATCAGTACCATGATAGGTTCCTTTTACTTTTAAAAACGGTGATGAAAACAAATCTCATACATTTTGGTTATAATGATCCTTTAATGTCAGTGTTCTGTGCGTGTTTATTAAGTGTCTGAATCCTAATCAATATAAGGAAAAAAACCTCTAAAGACTCTGAAAGGACACTTCACAACCAATGATAGAAAATACAAGTCGTTCCCCTAGTGAGGTAAACTTTGGATAACATCGGGTTTATCTGAGGAAAACAAAGCCCGCAGAAAGTATCTTTAGATCTGAAAAACACTACACTTTCAAGATTAAGGATTCCATTTACTTACAAATAGGAACCCTGAAACACCTACGACTCCAGACCTCCCGGCCAGAAGCAGCGAGCGGGGGCTGCTCTTTCTTGCGATACGCGGGCTTTTCATTGCGGTGGCCTCTCCTGTTGCGGAGCACGGGCTCTAGGTGCGCGGGCTTCAATAGTTGTGGCGCGTGGGCTCAGTAGTTTTGGCTCGTGGGCTCTAGAGCGCAGGCTCAGTAGTTGTGGCACACGGGCTTAGTTACTCAGTGGCATGTGGGATCTTCCCAGACCAGGGCTCGATCCCGTGTCCCCTGTATTGGCAGGTGGATTCTTAACCACTGCGTCACCAGGGAAGCCCGAGTAAGTGCTTTGCATGCCGGGATTTGCAGTCCGTGAAATACTCGTCCCAGCCAAGATGGCGGAGCTGCTAATGACGTGCCCCGAGGGAGTCTGGGTCGCAAGGGGATTGGGCGGTGCGGGGATTCCGCGGGCGGGAAGCTAAGACCAGGCGTCCTGAAGTCTCGCGAGATCCTGGCGGGGCCCAAAAGAAAGCAGGATTCCGCTTAGAAGGCGGGGCGTCCGTTGGGGGCGGAGTTCTGTTCGGAGTGGGCCGGGAGTCGTTAGGTGCCGGCGTAGTGGCGTTTAGGCCGGGCCACCGTGATGAGGAGCGAAACCGTGGCCATGAAGGAGGAGAAGGAGCATAGGCCTAAGGAGAAGCGAGTAACCCTCTTGACTCCCCCGGGGGCCACAGGCAGCGTCTGTGGGCCTTCGGGGGACAGCATCAAAGCGGAAGATAAGCAGGATCGGAACAAGGAGAAGAAAGAGGCGTTGAGCAAGGTGACTGGCCGGCTGTCGGCCCAGGAGAGGGCGGGACCGTTCCGCCACCCGTGGAGGATGGTTGGGAAGGGGCAATAGTGAAGAGGCCATCAAGGGTGGGAGTAGTTTGTGATAGGAAAATTAATAGAGGCTAGTTGAGGGAGTGGGTGGGTGGGGGATATTATGGTCTGGGGGCCAGATCGGGTGCATCCTTATTTGGGGAGCAATGAGGGAATTTGTGGTTTTCCTTAGAATTTTGAATTCTTTATGCTGATTGAGTAAGGATTTTATTTTAGGATGTGTTGGATGTGGTAGGGAAATATTAATAAATCAAGAATTCATGGCACCCACAAAAGACCAGGGTTGGTTTACTAATTTCTTACCACTGCTGAAAATGGGTGATAGAAAATGAGGCGAAGACCTAGTAAACTGTGGGGCTTCAGGTAAACAGAACCTGAGATTTTCCTTGCTCCAGGCAGTTCTCGTTTTTGAGAGTTGGTGGTTTTTTTTAACTACGTTACTATTATGTTTGACTAATCATTCTGAGCTTTCTGAACATTCTCTTGGGTTTTTATAAGTGATCTCATCTTTTAAAGGCCAACTTTCTTCAGGGACAGTGATTCAGGTTTGACAGAAAATTGCTTTGTACTAATTTTATTTTCCTTATTCATTTCTTAAGGTGGTAATACGGAGATTACCGCCCACTTTGACCAAGGAGCAGCTTCAGGAACATCTTCAGCCTATGCCTGAGCATGATTATTTTGAGTTTTTTTCTAATGATACTAGGTAAAATAAATAAATAAAAGAGGGAGGGGGTAAATGAAAAAGGTTTCTTCCATTCTTTTTAATCCTACTAATGTTTTCCATTTGATTTTTGAGCCTATCTTTTTAACATATGCATACTTGTAGTTCAGTCAGACACCTGCAAGCACATTGACATAATTGCTTTCCTCCCTGCAGCCTGTATCCTCATATGTATGCCAGAGCATACATCAACTTTAAAAACCAGGAGGACATTATTTTGTTCAGGGATCGTTTCGATGGTTATGTGTTCCTCGACAATAAAGGTAAGTCCTTTTAACTGAGGGGGGTGGTTTCTTTGTCATTGGTATGTTTAAGACAATGTGTGTATCACAGTGTTTTCTCGATGCCTTCATGGCGTTTCTAAAATCCTGGGTGATAAGATGAGCAACATTTAAAGAGTTTTACACATTTGATAAGCTTATGACAGCCTTATAAATAGATAATATGACTTTTTACAGTCCTCAGGTATTTGTATTAACCTATTATTTCTGTAGTTTGATCAACTGAATGAAATTGCCACAGTTTTCTCCTCCTGTGACTATTCTTTTGCCCGGTATTAGATGATCTGTTGTTTTGAGTATTTACTAGTTTCAACAGTGATACTGATAAATGACTCTTTAAACTTGTATGACAAATTTTAAATATTTACTTCTCATCTTGCTTCAAGGACTAACACTTATTTAAGTCAGATTCTTTATGTCAATAGTTGCCAGCTGGAGTACTGTTTAACATTCTAAGTTGTATATAATTAAAACATTGAACTTGATGATTTCCCACTTTGTATCCAGGAGTTTATAGGGAAGAAAAACTTCTGCCTTAACTCTCATTTTATTATCTGCTGCTTGCAACATTTAGTCAGAGAATGTCCACACTTCCATTTGCCACTTTTCTTTTGACTTTGCAATCATAGGTGAATGATGTGTCTTTTTGTTAGGTTATGTTTTTTCAGTATTAGTTCAAAGTTGGTAAAAAGGAAATCTTTGTCAGGAAATATGCCAGTAAAAGTTGAAGGATTGCTACTGTGTTTGTCCAGCTTTTATTAATCCCCTCAAACCGGCTACTTCTCCACTCCAAGTTTATTCCAGTAGATAGCAGTGATTTCCTGGAAATCTGAGTTGTGTTTAACTTTTTTCCTCTCTTTTTTATCCCTTACATTTAAACAAGTGATGGATTTTGTCAATTTACTGCTTTTTAATATCTTGTTCATCTAGACTTAGTAATACTTTCACACTCTATATCCTCATCACCAAATGCTTAGACAACCAGTCTCTAACCTTATAGGATTTTCCATTTTTTTCCACTTTCTGTATAATTTAATAGTCTTATATTGCCATGAAATTAATCTTTTTGAAAATAGTGACTTAAGATAGCAGTTGTGAACAAAAGTCCGAATTCCTTAGTCTGGTAGTCAGCATCTTCCATAGTTTGGCCTCACTTCTGTTTTTTTCAGCCTGTCTTCCACAATTTCCTTTTGTTTCAGTCTGGTTTATCTGTTCCTTCTCAAATGTATCAGTTATTAAGGTAATATGATTCTGCATTCACTAGGATTTCTAAAACCTTGTTTCCTGTGTGACTGCTTTGTGATGCCTAATGGTCAATTCTAGTAATTTATCCTGGCTTATGTTTACATGCCAAAGATCTAAGGATGGAATTTTTTTTTTTGCGGTACGCGGGCCTCTCACTGCTATGGCCTCTCCCGTTGCGGAGCACAGGCTCCGGACGCGCAGGCCCAGCGGCCATGGCTCACGGGCCCAGCCGCTCCCTGGCATGTGGGATCCTCCCAGACCGGGGCACGAACCCGCGTCCCCTGCATTGGCAGGCGGACTCCCAACCACTGCGCCACCAGGGAAGCCCAGGATGGAATTTTATACCTTGTATGACATTATTCTATAGCAGGGATCTGGTGTATTTTTCCAGTAGTCACTTGGGTTTTTTTTTTTTAATTGAGATATAACTCACATACCATAAAATTCAATGGTTTTTAGTATATTCACAAGTTTTGTAACCATTACCACTATGTAATTCCAGAATGTATACATCACTTCAAAAAGAATCCTGTATTCATTAGCAGTCATCTCCCATTCTCCTCTCCCGCTAGACCCTGGCAACCACTGATCTAACTATGGATTTCCTTATTCTGGACATTTCATATGAACTGAATCATACAATATGTGGCCTTTTGTGACTGCCTCTTTTACTTAGTATGTTTTCAAGGTTCATCCATGTCATAGTATGTATCATTACCTCGTTACTTTTTTTGGTTTTTTGCATTATTAAAAATTGTGGTAAAATGCACAAATAAAATTTACCATCTTAACCATTTTTAAATGTGCAGTTCAGTAGTGTTGAGTACATTCACGTTGTTCTGCAACCAATCTCTAGAACTTCTTCTTGTAAGGTTGAAACTCTACCTGTTAAACAACTCCCCATTTCTCCCTCTCCCAGCCTCTTGCAACTACATTCTACCTCCATGAACCACCCTTCTGTCTATGAAGTTGACCATTCTAGGTACCTCATATAAGTGGAATCATAGTATTTGACTTCTAGTGACTAGCTTATTTCACTTAGCATAATGTCCTCAAGGTTAATCCATGTTGTAGCATGTGTCAGAATCTCCTTTTCCATTGTATGTATATACTTCATTTTCTTTATCCATTCATCTGTTGAGGGACATTTGGCTATTGTGAATAATGCTGCTATGAATGTACAAGCATCTGTTCAAGTCTCTGCTTTCACTTCTTTTGAATACATACCCAAAAGTGGAATTGCGGGGTCATATGGTAATTCTATTTTTAATTTTTTTGAGGAACCACCATACCGTTTTCCATAGTGGCTGCACCATTTTATATTCCCACCAGCAATGCATGAAGGTTCTAATTTCTCCATGTCCTTGCCAACATTTGCTATTTTCTGGGGTTTTTTTCCCCTTTAATAGTAATCATTCTGACAGGTATAAGATGGTATTTCATTGTGGTTTTGATTGGCATTTCCCTAATGATTAGTGAGGTAATAGTTTAATCTTTTCATATGCTTGAGCACATAGCATCTTTTCATTTGCTTATTGGCCATTTGTATACCATCTCTGGAGAAATGTCTATTCGAGTCCTTTGAACATTTTTTAATCAGATTATTTGGGGTTTTTTTTGTTGAGTTGTAGGAGTTCTTTACGTATTCTGTATATTGACCCCTTATCAGATATATGATTTGCAAATATTTTCTCCAATTCTATAGGCTTCCTTTTCTCTCTGTTGATTATGTCCCTAGATGCACAGAAGTTCTTAATTTTTTTTTAATTTATTTATTTTATTTATTTTTATTTTTGGCTGCGTTGAGTCTTTGTTGCTGGGCACAGGCTTTCTCTAGTTGTGGCAAGTGGAGCTGCTCTTCATTGTGGTGCGCGGGCTTCTCATTGTGGTGGCTTCTCTTGTTGCGGAGCATGGGCTCTAGGCGCACAGGCTTCAGTAGTTGTGGCTCGCGGGCTCTAGAGCACAGGCTCAGGAGTTGTGGCACACAGGCTTAGTTGCTCCGCGGCATGTGGGATATTCCCGGACCAGGGCTCGAACCCGTGTCCCCTGCATTGGCAGGCGGATTCCCAACCACTGTGCCACCAGGGAAGCCCCATAAGTTCCTAATTTTGATGTAGCACAGTTTATCTATTTTTCACTTTTGTTGCCTGTGCTTTGGTGTCTCCTGGTGTATTTTTTAATAACAGCTTTACTGAGATATAATGCATATGCCATAAAATTCACCCTTTTAAAGTGTACTGTTCAGTGTTTTTTAGTATATTCACAGAGTTGTGCAGCTGTCGCCACAATCTAATTTTAGAACACATTTCTCTAAAGAGAAACCTCGTACCCATTAGCTGTTACTCCTTATCTCTAGACAAGCACTAACCTACTTTCTATCTCTGTAGCTTTACCTGTTCTAGAGATTTCTGATGTATATTTTTGCACTTATAAAAAATCAATTTTATTAAGGTATAATTTACATATTAAAATGCATCCATTTTATGTGTGCATTTGGTGACTTTTGACATATTTATACCCCTGTATAATCAGTATTGTGATCTGGTTTTTTTGTTTGTTCGTTTGTTTGTTTTGGCCATGCTGCATGGCTTGCAGGATCTTAGTTCCCCCACTAGGGATTGAACCTAGGCCCCTGCAATGAAAGTGCCGAGTACTAACCACTGGACTGCCAGGGAATTCCCTCTGATGTATTTTTTAAATGAAAATTAGTTTGTAGATTTTTTTTCCCCCACATATCACAATATCACACTTAGAAGTTGAATTTAAGTGAGTATTTTAATTCCCTCCCATATCTTTTCACTAAGTTATCAGTATGAACTGGGAGCTCCTTTGGCAACATGTTGATTTTAGTTGTGCCAATGTGATTTATGCCTGTTGGGAGACCTGTTCAGACCACTGTCATCAAAGGAAGCCTAGAGAGTGGTGGGTTGAGTCTCTTGTATCCACTTTTGACCTTTTCTTTCTTACAACAAGTATGCTATTTTTTCTAAACAGGTCAGGAATATCCTGCCATAGTAGAATTTGCACCTTTTCAAAAAGCTGCAAAAAAGAAGACTAAGAAAAGAGATACTAAAGTTGGGACTATCGATGATGGTACAGTATAGCTCTAGTTATGTAATGCTAATGCCATGTTTTTTTTAATTTAATTTTTATTTTATATTGGAATATAGTTGATTTACAATGTTGTGTTAGTTTCAGGTGTACAGCAAAGTGATTCTGTTATACATATACATATATTTATTCTTTTTCAGGTTCTTTTCCCATATGGGTTATTACAGAATATTGAGTGGAGTTCCCTGTGTTGTATATATAGTAGGGCCATGGGTTTTTTAAAAATATTACCTTTGTGGGAATTAAGTGGACTCCAATCTTTTAAATTAAGAAAACATAGGAAATAAAGTTCATGAGAGATGTAATTCACTGATGAAAGCTTTGCTTGTTAGAATGGAGGTGGGTTTCCTCTAGTTTTCACTCTCTTTGGCTAATGGCTTTTCATCCCTTCACCATTAAGCAATATATTTTGACTGTTGAGTAGTAAATCACCTTAGGTATATTAGAAGACAATGGGAAAAAATCAGATGTTTCAAATTACAACTCCTTGAGGCCTCTTACCATTTTTATGATTATTTATTTGACTTTTGGTTTCCATTTTTATAAAGAGGAAGCGTTATCATTGAGAGCTGTGATGGAAAATTTTCTATACTTGAGTAACTTAATATAAAGTATCTGTAGTGGCCAGTCCTGTTTTCTAGGCTTTGAATATGCAGTTAACTGCACACATAGTAATTCCATTGAACTGAAATACTAGAACTAAAAAACTGAAATAATTGCCATTTACGGTAAACTGGATCCAGATTTTGAGATCTCTGTAATGTGGTTGTGTTGGCTAAGGACTTAGCTGCAATATTTTATATCAGATGGGCATTTTAGAATCAACTAGTTTGGTTTCCATTATTTATTACTATAATGGGTATTTTATAAGGAAAACACAGAAAAGACTCAACACACAGCTGCTTATTGATTATATCATAGATTCAGACCGTGAAGACTAGATCAAGTGACATGCTCCACAGTGCATGCTCCAGATACAACATAATGACTCAGATGTGTTACCCTTTCTGATGTCGGAGGCATCTAGGAAAGAATTCCAGAAGTTACTATCACCTCTAGTGCCACATCTAGGACATCTGCCCTCATTTATCTGTTTAGAACACCTGATTTTCATATGCTGAGTTTAATTAAAGTGAGGTGTACTGATGCAGAAACTGCTTACATGCTATAAATGATAGTCTCTGAAGGTCCCATAACTATGGCTTGCAGTTCTCCCATAGATAATATTTCCTATTTTGTTTAAAGTCTGCTATGTTTTCTATTTACTTAAACAATTATTTAGATCCAGAATATAGAAAATTTTTGGAAAGTTATGCTGCAGATAATGAGAAAATGACATCTACTCCAGAGACACTGCTAGAGGAAATAGAAGCAAAAAATAGAGAATTAATAGGTAAGTGGGCAAAAGGAATTAAGGGCAACAGCTTTTTCATCAGAAGACCTGTCAGACTCCCACTTCTGTCACTTGCTAGCTGTTTGACCATGGGAAAGGCACTAACTTCTTTAAGACTCTGTTTGTTCTACTATAAAGTGCAGATAATACCTGCCTCACAGGATTATGAGAATGCATTGATAAGATGGGAAAAATTCTGACTTATTTAGTGCCACACAAATGTAACAGAAGTATAAAAAGTTTGAAGACTCATATAGGACCTTAAGATGTTGGTAAGCCTTTGAAGATCAATTGGTGTTTTCTAGTAATAAGCTCATATTCCTAAAAAAAATTTTGACCTGAAAATGTCAAAAAATGAAGTTAGTTACTGCAAAATTGAAAACCACTTGAGAAATTCTAGCTTGGATATTGGTTTTAGTAGTAAGTTGTCACTACTATATCAGCTCTAAACATAAGCACAGCCTCTGACCCAGGATTTCCACTCCTAGGAATTTATCCTAGGAAGGAAGTATGCTTTGCAAAAAGCTAGCTACAAGGTTAGATAGCATTGTTCAGAATATTGAAGAATGAGTTAAATATTCTTCTAAAACTTGGTTTTTATTAATGGATGCATAATATAAGCCCATCTCCGATACTTTCCATAGAATAAATTCCCAGAAGTGGAATTATGGGGTCAAAAGTATTAGATATTTTTAGCCCCTTACCCCAGTTTCTTCCTGGTTGAGCAAATTTATACTCCCATCTGTAAAACAAGAGAATGTCCTTTGCACTTTATTCTCACTGACCGGGAATTGCTCTTTTTAATAATTGTTTTATTGTTTTAATTTGAATTTCTTAACTTTTAAAAAATTATTTTAAACCTTCAGAATCGAAATAGAATACTGTAAAACTTCTTTCCAATAATATAGTTGTGAACTTACTGTTTAAGGGGTGTAGTTTTCCCACCTTGGGTGGTTGGCAGGGAATGTCAGAAAACAGAATCCTTTCTAGGGGTTGATTAAGTATTATTAATAATCTGTTTACATTTATGTAGCTAAAAAGACAACCCCACTTTTGAGCTTCCTGAAAAACAAGCAGGTAAACCTTTTGTTTTTATAGTTCTCTCAATACTTCTATTTCATTGGTTTGCATTCTGTGAATATAAGAGCATTGGGATCCTATAGGAGAGATAGCTGCTTCTTCTACCATTATTCTTTAAAGAGTTGGCTCATTGGCCTCACTCTCTGGCCTTCTTCTTCACTCTGGTTGTTGGACCAAAGATTCACTCTGCAAAACCAGGGAGTCCTTAGCTTGCTCCAGAGACACACTCTTGATTTCCTGAAAGCCTCTGGATAATGTAGTAAGGCAGCATTGGGAGACTCTGATATTAGCAGGCCCTGGTCTTTATTCTCTCTCATATTTTGAATGGGGTGGTGAGGGGGTTAAGGAGATAGAAAATGGGAAGGAAAGATGATATAGTTAAGTGGGTGCCCACCGTACCTTCAAGACTAAGTTTTTGGTGGCAGTTATCTTGTTTGAAGGTTTGTGTTGATGTTTCTTTCTAGAGGATGAGAGAAGAAAAGAGAGAAGAAAGAAGGAGGCGAGAAATAGAAAGAAAAAGACAAAGAGAAGAAGAGAGGAGGAAGTGGAAAGAAGAAGAGAAACGAAAAAGGAAAGATATAGAAAAGCTAAAGAAGATAGACAGAGTTCCAGAAAGGGACAAATTAAAGGATGAACCAAAGATTAAGGTATGAAAATAACTTAAACTGACTGCATGTTGCTGAAATTTGCATGTACTGTATCTACTTCTTCAAATATGCATGCATCTTGTGTTGGTGTAAACAGTTTTTTTGGTTTTGGTTTTGTCTTTTTTGGGGGGGGAGTGAATCAACAGAAGCCTTTCCTATAATAGTAATAGTATTATTCTTTTAATTTAAGATAATTTTAAAGGTTAAGTAGTTTACATGGTATTCAGTGCAGATCTGTGTTATTTTTAATCATTGAAAATGTTCAATTTTGGATTATTATTTTCTCAATTCTTCATAAATAAGGGCTTAGGGCTGGCTGGCATGAATTACGGGTTTTATTCAGCTTTTCCTTCATTTTTGATACATGAAGTTGCCTCATCTGTTTGTTTTCCACTGTCCTCAGGTACACAGGTTTCTGTTACAAGCTGTGAATCAGAAAAATGTAAGGACCAAGTACATGATACAGAGCACCTAGTATCATGTCACACACACAGGTCTTAGTTAATAAGTCCTTTTGGTGGTGGTGGTAGTGTTACCTGTAGAAAACCCCTTCAGACTGACCTAAGTCTTCTTAAAAGCTGAGCCATTTTAAATTCCTACCTT
Source organism: Stenella coeruleoalba (assembly GCF_951394435.1). Lineage (NCBI taxonomy): Eukaryota > Metazoa > Chordata > Mammalia > Artiodactyla > Delphinidae > Stenella > Stenella coeruleoalba. The sequence continues at coordinate 97,036,372 of NC_137152.1, read as the reverse complement.
AGAAGGAAGCTCAGATGACTTGCTGATGCTCTGCTGTGTACCCAGGAGCTTCAACAATATACAGCTAGAGGACAACCATGCCTAAAGAGCTCTTTCCCTTCTCTTCTTTTTATATGCCTCTCATAACTGGCTGCCTTGTGGGAGTACTAGGGATATACCCCCTGCATTATGTCCTTTCCCCTCTCACAGGATTCCCCACGTTACCTTCTTGCATCTACCTGGGAATCTGTGAGCAGCAGATTCTGATTAATATATTGCATGTAGGAAGAGGAAAACCTATAGAAAGATCCCAGCCTTGCTACTTCCCTTCTGAGGGCATGGCTTGGCAGCCCTTACTTCAGCGAACTTCCTGGGGAAGTACTTGTACATAGTACTTCAGAGAAAGTCAGAGAAAATCTCACCGAGGTGATGGCAGGGTCTCCTTTTACCTCCTCAAAATTCAGCCGTTCACGTGGCTAGGGTTCCCCTAGGCTCTCCAGGACTCATTATTGGTGATAAGGGGCTTGGCGGCAGGGTGGGGAGGTTCCCATCTTAATTCCTTCTAGCGATTTCTCTGTCCGCCATGCCACAAGTGACTTGACTTGCTATTTCTGTCAGCAAGGCAGAAGGTAGAGCCAGCCATGCTAGAGATATCCGTTAATGTTCTTATTAGAGTAATGAACATCTTGGCTTCTAACAAAGATGTTCATTAGAGAAATAAGAACACTTCCAGTGAAACCTGCACATGGTATCCTCACTTTACACTGGTGCCTTCTTAGTGTCCAGTTTGGACTCACCATTTGCAGTGGCTGTCTGTGTGCTGAAACACTTCATGCTTAAGTCTTGTGGTGCTTTGCCTCTTGCTTGGTGGCTTGTATGATGCCTTCACCCTGAGATGAAACTTTCTATGATGCCTTCACTCTGAGACTTGAAATTCTTCTATTTTGACTAAAAATCTCTCTGAATATCCAACACTTGGGGGTATTCTAGAGAGATTTATAGCAGTGGCATGAGAAAGAAATTTTTGTTAGCAATTTGGACTTTATAAACCACTTTTAGTTTAGAATTGCATTCTGTCATATATATGACATTGAGCAGAATTCCTATTCAGTACAGATGGAACTTCACAGTTCCATTGTATGAGGTATTTGGATTTTTAAATCAAATGCCAAATAATTTTTGCTTTTCATCTCTAATGATAATATGATTGTACCATCATAAGTATGTAACTACTCTCAGACTCAAGGCAAAATTATTCCTGCAATGGATCTCTCCTTTGGTGACCAAGGTATTTGTCTTTATAATTACTACGTAAAAATAGTCCAGCAGTAATGATCTGCTTAGCATTTTAAATTCATACCATATTTTCCTATCAAGTTATGCCAACATGCTGGGCTACAGAAGGCGTACTTGAAAGTGTACGTTGGTCTACTTAAAGGTTGACCCATTTAAGCCAAAGGAGTCTTGATCCTATTGCCACAAAGTGATTAAACCACTTCATTTGAGTGGATAACACTTTCACATTAATAGCGTCCTTTTAGCAAATTACTGCTCTCATGCACTAGTTGTTCACCTGAAAGTTTATGAGTACCTGCAGAGACGGGGGCCTTCTATAGCCTAAATTGAAAATATTTAGTATATTATTTTCTTTGGTAGAATCAGAAGACAATGTCCCACCCTTCAAAATAAACTTAAATTTGTTCTCTTTAAAGCTGCTCAAGAAGCCAGAAAAAGGCGATGAAAAAGAAGTGGACAAAAGAGAAAAGGTCAAGAAATTGGACAAAGAGAATCTGAGTGATGAAAGAGCCAGTGGGCAGAGTTGTCCATTGCCCAAACGTTCTGATGGTGAATTTAAAGATGAAAAGCCTAAGAGGTCGGTAGTTGAGGGCTCTTTGGTACATTTGTTTTTGGTATGTTTCTAGGTGCTAGTTTTACTGCTACTTTCTGGACTTGTACCTGAATCAAGATACTTGGTTTTACGAGGTGTAGGGGGATGAGGAGGACAGGTTTCAAATATTTTAGTATCTTAATCTGGGGGAATGACTTTGGGGTTTTTTTTTTATTGTTTTTCAAAATACTAGTAGTTTTTTTTTAATGCTGCTCCAAAAGTTCAACCTCATTGTAGTGGCCAAGTCAGGATCAGAATGTTCCTGCATTTGTGATTAGAAGAACTTTGAGGGTGCATACTCAGATTTGTTTCTCACGCAGACCTGAAGATGAGAGTGGCAGAGAATACAGGGAGAGGGAGCGGGATTATGAACGAGACCAAGAGCGCGCCCTGCGGGAAAGAGAGAGGCTGAAGCGGCAGGAGGAAGAGCGCCGCAGGCAGAAGGAGCGCTACGAGAAAGAGAAGGCTTTTAAAAGAAAGGAAGAAGAAATGAAAAAAGAGAAAGAAGCCCTTCGGGATAAAGGAAAGAAGCCTGAAAGTACAGAACCAGTAGGCAGCTCAGAAAAAACTGAAAAGAAAGAAGAAGTGGTTAAGAGAGATCGCATAAGAAACAAGGTGCTGCTTTTCGTTAAACTTATTTTCATGAGGATTTCTTTTTCTTTTCCTGCAAGTATAAAGGAAAGGGCTAGCTCGTTGTTCATTATAGAATTTTAGGGGAACTTTAACTATCTGCACCTTTTTTTCAGTCTTGGTGGGGTCCTTTTATTAACTTATTGTTAATAAGTTTGTGTATGTATTTCAAACACACACAAAAGTAGAGAGAACAGAGGAATAATGTGATGTACCCATCACCCAGCTTCAGCAATTATCACCTCATGGCCAATCTTCTTTCTACTCTAGCCTATCTTACTCCTACTGGATTATTTTCAAGCAAATCCTAGACAGATAATCTCTTCTTTAAATACGTCAATATTAAGAGTAAAGACTTTTTTTTTTGGCCACGCCCCGAGGTGGCATGCAGGATCCTAGTTCCCCAGCCAGAGATCGAACCCATACCCCCTGCAGTGGAAATGCAGAGTTTTAACCACTGGACTGCCAGGGAAGTCCCAAAGGCTTTTTTTCTTTTTGTTTTTTTTTTTTGTTTTTTTTTTCTGGTACACGGGCCTCTCACTGTTGTGGCCTCTCCTGTTGCGGAGTGCAGGCCCAGCGGCCATGGCTCACGGGCCCAGCCACTCCGCGGCATGTGGGATCTTCCCGAACTGGGGCACGAACCCGTGTCCCCTGCATCGGCAGGCGGACTCTCAACCACTGCACCACCAGGGAAGCCCAAGACTCTTTTTCTTAATAAAATAACCCTAATATCATTTTCACACCAGAAAAAAAAAAAAAACTGACAATAACTCCTTAGCATCCTACCTACTCAGTGTTCAGATTTTCCCAATTGTCTCATTAACATCTTTTTTATAGGCTCTAAACAAGGTCCACAAACTGTATTTGCTTGAAATGTTCCCTTAAGTGTCTCTTAATCTAGACAATTCCTCCTCCTCTTGCTTTCCTACCATTTATTTGTTGCAGAATCCAGTTTGCCCTGTAGAGCTTCTAACAGTCCAGATTGGCTAATTACATCCCTGTGGTATCATTTAACATGTTCCTCTACCTTCTGTGTTTCCTTGAAAACCAGTAGTCATATCTAGAGCAGTGTCAGCAAATTTTTTCTGTCAAGGGCCAGATGGTAAATATTTCAGGCTTTGTGGGCCATGTGGTCTCTGTCACAACCGGTAAGCTTTGTAGGAAAGTAGGCATAGACAACATGTAAAAGAATAAGCCTGGCTGTGTGCCAATCAAACTTTATTCACAAAAACAGGTGGCCCCTCATCTAGAGGCCTGAATATATTCAGACTCAATTGTTGGCAAGAATACTTGATAGGTGGTGGTGTGCAGTTCCTACTGCATCATATCAGGAAGCATACAATGTCTGGGTATCCTTTTATTGTGACGTTAAGATTGACCAATAGTAATCGTATTATGGTTATGTGATAGGATGTCCTTGCTCTTAAGATACACAGGCTGAAATATTTAGCAATGAAGGGTCATGATGTCTGCACTTACTCTCAAATGGTTCTGCAAAAATATAATGTGTCTATATACGTGTATGCCTGCACACACTAGAGTCGGAAAAGGCACATGTGACAAAATGTTAACCATCGTGAATCTAGGAGAAAGGTATGAGGTATTTGTTGTACAAGTTTGGCAACATTTCTATAGATTAAAAATTTTTTAAGATAAAAAGTTGGAAAAACAACTGATCAATTAGTTCAGGTATTATAAGCCTGATCCATATATTATAAAAATTTTTATCAGCTTTTCTCCTGATAATTTTGTTTAGATGCGTTATTTCATAAGGTGGAGGAAAGGCAAGAAAAGCATTTGATCCTTTCCCTTTATTTACAGTATTCAGAGTAATGAGTTGGTGTCCCAGCAACTTGTAGGGGCTATCCATGAGTTTTGTTCCGTTTAGTCTTTAAGAACTTGTGGATTTAGAAATATTTGGTGTACTCCAACTTGTTACTATCAGTTATTGTCCTTGTTGATGGATGTTTAAATTGTCCCATCTTTGCACAGTAGGAGCCCCATCATCTGTTTCTTTAAATGCTACGCAGCAGTCTCATTTGTTTTAACGTTTCATCTTGTTAAAATAGTGAAATATTTTGCTGGAATTATTCACTTGGGAATAATGCTTTAAGCCTAACTTTCATATGTCAGAGAGAAAGGGTAAGGAAGGCTCATGTCTTGTTTTATTGAATTTGAAAAAAGGCCTATACATGTAAGTTTTCCAGGGTCATACTGTCATAACCAAACACATTACTTGAACTGAGGGGTACCTGGTGACTTTATTGAGGATTATTTAGGAACCTGAGATCTAAAGTGCCACCTAGAGAGTCTCAAACTAGGCTATTACCTTGTTAAACCTGAATTAAGAGACAGTCATATTTGTGCTAAGTTACAAGGGTCTGAGCTCATAACTTCAGGGAGGTCTTCATTTAAGACTTTGCATTCTTTATTACTTTTGTTTTTACTCCTAAAATTTTCTCAGGTGGTGGTGCATTTTAAAGTGAATTTACTGATGGGGAAGAGAGCCAGTGGCCATGGTTTCTAAGGAAAAACTATTCAAGCTGATTCAGTTCATCTTGAGATGGTTGAGAAAATTAGGCAGTAGACTTATCAAAAATTTACTCTAGGCATATAAAATAATACGTATTTTTAACTGTTGCTTAAAAAGTGAAACGGTTGTTTTTCTTTGTAGATAGGGGAAAGGAAGCGGGCAGTTTGAAGCAAATTAACCATCGGCACTTACTGTCACGTACTGTGCCCTCACATTTTGGTCTTGTGTGGGTTCTTTTTGGTATATGTCAATATATAACTTATGACTCTGAAAATCCCCTGTAAATGCTTAGTAGCAATGTTGTAACATTAACATTTCATTTTACTTTAGGATCGCCCAGCAATGCAGCTTTACCAACCAGGAGCTCGAAGCCGAAATCGACTCTGTCCCCATGATGACAGCACCAAGTCTGGAGATTCAACCATAGAAAAAAAGCAGGAAAGTGGTATTAGCCATAGAAAAGAAGGAAGCGAGGAGTGATAGGTCCAAATGGCCTTAGGTGTCCTGACTGTCTAGGCAGCCAAAGAGCACGAATTAAGCAATCCAGAAGTGCCTTCAGGGCAAAGGAATAGAGAGAGAGAAAGGGGGTCGCTGTGCTGGTGGGGTACACTGCAGAGGAGTATGTTTTGCGTCAAAGCAGGAGCCCGATTGCAGGTTCAGATTGGAAGTACAATTTCATTTTTTATGCAGTTCATACAAATTAATTTTAAAGTGTCAGACAAAGCTGAGGGAGAGGACATACATTGCAGTTTGCAGGCAGGAGACGTCAAGAGAGGACTTAATTAGGTATGACACGAGAAGAAGATACGGGAACTGGCTCTAAAATCAAAAGGTTTTGTTAATCCTGGATTGAATTTTCTTAATTTCAGTGGAGCAGAGTCACTTTGAAGTCTTGTTCAGATCTAGTTATAGTCATTGTTGTTGATAACTGTTGACTTTGTGTAGTGTAGAAGCAACAAGCATGTAATTGTAATACAAGTACAGTGAAGGATATAACAGATTTTCGCTTCTGCAAAAATTTAAATAGTCATGTCTTGTCTATATCCTATGTCCTAAAGTTTTAGGATTAGTTTTAGTTTTTTGTTTGCTTACGTGAGCTTAGCATAAAAAAAACTTTTTTAACATCTCCTTTTGCCTTTAGCAATTTTTATATTACTAAAGCTTAACCCTTAGTTGGTGCTTGACAATCCAGTCTTTGTTTTATCTTAGGTCTGGAGCTGAGTGCCTACCGTCTCCAGGAAGGAAACTGCACCAATATTTGTTCCTGTTAAATAGCAACTTTTAATCTTAGTTTGTTTTGCGTCGATATCAATAAACATCAACATCACTCAAGTACGAAGCTAAGTGTTTATTAACTTTACAAAATAGCTGTTAGTTTTGAGAAATTAAGCTTTTGATACTTAATTAACCTTTTGGGAATTTTGAAAGTGGATGAATGATATTTGTTACTACCTTCACTAGCACTATGCCTATATTTTGCTCACCTAGAAGGCCAAATCATTGTTCACCAGTCTTGTTCCATAAGAACCAAAATGTCTGGACAACATCCTTGAGCTGCTGCTTCATTTCCATCCTGCCATCTTCTCTAATGTGACATCAGTTTGCCTTTACTTTATAAGTCACTGCTTTATGTTTACTCAGCTTTTAGAAACCAGTAGCCCAAGAGGCAGGTAAAGAGGAAGAGCCATCGAAGGTGATTGAAAGAGAATGGTCCTCAACTGGGAGAGAGTACTGGCATAATGGAAGGGGTATTTTCAAGGAGGAGAATGGCTGGCAGTGTCCCATGCCACAGAGAGATTAAGAAAGATAAGAAATGTGCACTGTTCACTGGATTTGGCAGTATTGAGGCACATGTGAACTGGTGAGGCAGAAACCATGTTACAGTGAGGGTGAGTGGCAGGTGGGAAATGGAGATGGGGGCAGTTGGATATACAGGTCTTGGAGCTCAGAGAAAAGATTTGGGCTAGAGATACAGGTTTGGAATTCATCTATTTTTAGGTGATCATTGAAGCCATGGGCCTGGATTTAATCACTTAGGGGGAGAGAGTAGAGAAAGAACAGAAACAGGCCTAAGGCCCAGCCTTAAAGAACTCTAAGGATACTGTACAGGTAAGGAAATGTATAAAGACAGAAAAGGAGTAGCCAGAGAGCAGGTGAAAAACCAGAAGACTGGTATTATATTACCTAACCCAAGGATAAGAATGAAGAAGGGGAGTGGCCATCAGGGTTGGATGCTGCTGGAAGGTCAAGTGTGATGCCTGAAAAAAGGCCATGGGGGGATTTCCCTGGCGGTCCAGTGGTTAAGACTCCACACTTCCATTGCAGGGGGTGGAGGTTCGATCCCTGGTCTGTGAACTAAGATCCCACCTGCCATGTGGCACAGCCAAAAAATATTTTTTTAAAAAAAGGCCATGGGATTCAGTGACTTACAAATCATTGATGACCTGGAATGATAAGGAATGAAAGCCAGACTGGGCTGAGAATGGAAACAGCATAGACAACTTTTCAGAGAAGTTTGGCAGTGAAAAAATGGTGATGATAAAGGGTATTGGGGAAGGATTTTTTTTAATATGAGAAATACTAAAGCATGTTTAGAAGCCAAAAGGAAAGAACTGAGAAAGGATGAATACCCAGGGGAAGTGATAACCACTAGTGTAGGTTTCCTGAGAAGGCAGGTGAAAAGGGAACCTGTTGGCAGCTTAGGAGAAGCATCACCCCAGCACCATCAGTCATGAGTTGGCATCACTTGCCTCTGTACCCAGCCTGGGGCCCGTTGCCAGCCCTCTCACAGTTGTTTTCATGTCAGTGCCTCCCTCTCTTGTTCTGCTTGCTGCCCAGTCCAACTCATTAAACCACACTTCCCCACCCCCTCTTTTTTTTCTTTTAACTAATTAATTAATTTTTGGCTGCGTTGGATCTTCATTGCTGCATGTGGGCCTTCTCTAGTTGTGGCAACTGGGGGCTTCCCTTATTGCAGAGCACAGGCTCTAGGCACGCAGGCTCTAGAGCGCAGGCTCAGTAGTTGTAGCGCATGGGCTTAGTTGCTCCGCGGCATGTGGGATCTTCCCAGACCAGGGCTCGAGCCCGTGTCTCCTGCATTGGCAGGCGGATTCTCAACCACTTTGCCACCAGGGAAGCCCCTTCCCACCCCCTCTTAAATTTCTTCCATTCACTTATGTATTCACTTAACATTTACTAGTCACTGACTGTGTGGAGGCCCTGGGGTTCAAGGACTCAAGTCCTTGTCCTTGAGGAACCATGGGCCAGTGGTGTCAAGAGACAACCAGAAATAACCAGGGCACAATGCACCATGTGAGAGGGGCTGTGATGATGGCCTGGGGTGGGAGTCTCCTTCCCCTAAGCTGCCAGGTGTTGTTGAAGAAAATCCCTAAACCAGACAAACTGCTGAGACTGCAGGAGGGCCCTCCCTCTTGATAAGCAGTTGATTCCATTTTTGCCTTCTTCGGACACAGGTTTGATTTCTTTGGAAATGAAGACAGGATGGAGACAGCTCAGACACTGGATATCTGAACATTCATCTAGCACCTCCTATGTGTTGGCACTAAGGCCACAGTTGTAAACAAGGTCCCCACCCTCCAGATGCTGACAGCCCTGGAGAGTTTGCTGCTCTGGTGGAGAGAAGCGATTCTAAGGGAAGTAGGCATGAGAAGTTCAAGGAGTGAGGGCAGTGGGAATAACTACCTCCAGGGCAGTGAAAAGGGAGTGGCTTGGGCATTCATGAGGCTTTCATGCCTTCAAAATCGGGAACCACACCTCCTTGCCCAGCAGGCATATACAAGGTAGTCCTGAGGCAGTAATTTAACTCATTATAAATTAAGATCTAGGGCTTCCCTGGTGGCGCAGTGGTTGAGAATCTGCCTGCCAATGCAGGGGACACGGGTTCGAGCCCTGGTCTGGGAGGATCCCACATGCCGTGGAGCAATTAGGCCCGTGAGCCACAATTACTGAACCTGCGCGTCTAGAGCCTGTGCTCCGCAACAAGAGAGGCCGTGATAGTGAGAGGCCCGCGCACTGCGATGAAGAGTGGCCCCCGGGCTTCCCTGGTGGCGCAGTGGTTGAGAGTCCGCCTACCGATGCGGGGGACACGGGTTCGTGCCCCGGTCCGGGAAGATCCCACATGCCGCGGAGCGGCTGCGCCCGTGAGCCATGGCCGCTGAGCCTGCGCGTCCGGAGCCTGTTGCTCCGCAACGGGAGAGGCCACAACAGTGAGAGGCCCATGTACCGCAAAAAAAAAAAAAAAAAAGAGTGGACCCCGCTTGCCGCAATTAGAGAAAGCCCTCGCACAGAAACGAAGACCCAACACAGCCAAAAATAAATAAATAAATAAATAAAGGAGTTCCTTTAAAAAAAATCACAAACCCTTTAAAAAAATTGATTAATTAAAAAATAAATTAAGATCTAACTTCCTATGGTATTCACAGACCTTATCTCAACTAGTTCCATAGGAGAAAGAATAGAGGAGTTTTGTGGCCTTTTGTTGGTATATAGAGGCTCTATATGTTGCATGTTTTTATGGAGGTGGCCCAGAATTTTCTTTACTGTCTCTGGGACTGTCCTCTACATGACAAAAATTTATTATGACCATTTATATCCTTATTAAGGAAGGCAAGGTAGCAAAGACAGGCTGAGATTTGGTGAATTCTTAGAAAATATGTACCGACAATACCTAGGATTGGCCATCCTTAGAAATCTCACAGAGCTCATTTATTCATCCACCAAATATTTATTAAGCTTATACTACAGAGGCATGGTTAAATACATGATTGTTTATTGCTACTGTAATGCATGATGTATTATCTATATTTCCAGACTTTAAGGCTATCCTCCATACCTCCAGCCCTGACCAATCCCTTGATCTCAGATGCAGCTCCCTACCGGACATCACCCAATGACCCCAAATATCCCTGGCCCCAAATTGAACTCAACGTTCCTCCCATCCTCCTGCTTCACAGAGGATGTGAACCACCTACTCACTCAGCACTGAGGATCATGTCTGATTCCATCCTCACTCCCCAAGGCCGCTCAATCATCCTGTGCCATTCATCTCCTTCCTCTCCAGGCCTTCATTGCCCTAGTTCAAGCTGCCATCATTCATGCAGTCACTTATTCATTTGCCAATTTTTGAGCACACACCATGTACCATTCATGTTCTAGATTCTGGAATTACATCAGTGAATGAAACAGACAAAATTCCTGCCTTCATGGTACTTACATTGAAGTGGAGAGAGAAAGTAAATATATCAAGCAAAATATGTATTGTTAGAAAGTGACGGGTGCTTAGGAGAAAAAATAAATCAGGGGAAAGGAGTATGATGTTCATGGATAGGGGTTGAAAGGCTTCAATGAAAAGATGACTTTTTAAAATATTTATTTATTTGGCTGCATTGGGTCTTAGTTGCTGCGTGCGGGATCTTCGTTGCGGCATGCGGGATCTTTAGTTGTGGCAATGTGAACTCTTAGTTGCGGCATACATGTGGGATCTAGTTGCCTGACCAGGGATCAAACCCGGGCCCCCTGCATTGGGAGCACAGAGTCTTAGCCACTGGACCACCAGGGAAGTCCCGAGAAGATGACTTTTGAATAAAGAGTTGAGGAGGAAATGAGATAAAGAAGAACCAGAAAAAAGAGATTCTGAAGGAGCAGGCAGAAGGATAGGAAGAAAACCAAGTGTTCTGTCCTGGAAGCCAAGTGAAGAAAGTATTCTAAGGAAAGGTCAACTAAGATAAATGTTGATAGGTCAGATCAGATCCGAGAAATTAACTTAGGATTTAGCAACACAGAGGTCACTGATGATCTTAAGTACAGTTTCAGCTTGAGTGCTAGGTGAAAACCTGATTGGAGTGGGCTCCAGAAAGGATGGGTACCCACTAGGATGGCTGTAATTTTTTTTAATGGAAAATAATAAGCATTAGTGAGAAAAATGTGAACTCTCATGCAGTGTTGGAGGAAATGTAAAATGGTGTAGCCATTGTGGAAAATACCCCAGCAGTTACTCAAAAGGTTAAACAGAGTTACCATATGACCCAGCAATTCCACTCCTAGGTATATATCCAAAATAATTGAAAACAGTTACTCAAACATAATTGCACACCACTGTTTATAGCATTATTCATTATAGCCCAAAACACAGAAGCAACCCTAGTGTCCATCAACTGATAAATGGATAAACAAAATGATTATGTCCACACAGTGGAATATTATTCAGCCATAAAAAGGAAAGAATTACTGACACATGCCACATGAAGGAACCCTGAAAAATTGTGAAGGAAGCCAGACACAAATGGCCACATAATGTATGATTCCATTTATATGAAACGCCCAGAATATTCAAATCCATAGAAACAAAGTATGTTAGTGGTTGCCTAAGGCTGTGGGGGAGAAGGGGAATGGAGAGTGACTGCTAATGGGCACAGGTTTCTTTTGGGGGTAATGAAAGTGTTCTGGATTAGATACCAGTGGTGGTTGTACAACCTTGTGAACATACTAAAACCCACTGAACTGTACACTTTAAAATGGTGAATTTTATGGTATGTGAATTATAGCTCAAAAAAAAAAGAATGAGGAGAGTAATTGGAAGTAGTAAATATAGACAAATCTTTCAGTTTTGTTGTAAAGGAAGGAAAAGAGCAGTAGTTGGAAAGGGAGTCGAGGTAAAGAGCAGGTTTTTAAGATGGGAGAAGCAACGGCGTATTTATTTGTGTGTTGATGGGAACAATCCAGGGAAAAGCAGGGACAGAAAGGGAGGAACTGCCAGAGGCAGGTTTCTGAATAGGTGACGGGGGTTAGGATCCATTGTAGGAACGGGATGAAGGCAGAGCATTCGAGTACAGTGCTGGTAGCTGGGATGTGGTAGGTGAGTTATGGAAGTTCTCCTGTCATTGCTGAAGTTTTCTCGGTGGCTAGGAAGCAAGGGCATCCCTGAGAGTGAGAATGGAGGAAGAAGGGTTAAAACTGTCATTTAGGCCAAAAGTGAACCAAGCCTGGCCACTGCCTATTTGTGTACAGCCTGCTAAGAATGGCTTTTATATTCGTAAATGATGGAAAAAATCAAAAGAATAATATTTTGTGATACAAAAGAATTCTACGAAATTCAAATTTTAGTCTCCATAACTAAAATTTTATCGGAACCTGGTCACACCCACTAGTTTATGTACTGTCTAGCTACAGCAGCTGAGTTGAATAGTTGTAATAAACATCATATATATATGTCGCCTGCAAAGCCTAAAATATTTGCCATCAGAAAATGTTTGCCAGCCCCTGGCCTAGGCCCTTGCTGATCACAGGCCAGCAGCATGCAGGTCACCTGGGAAGGTGTCAGAATCTGTAGTCTACGAAGATCCCCAGGTGACTCATGTGCACATTAAAGCTTGAGGAGCACTGCTCTAGGAGAATGGGAGGGTGGCTGCACTGGAGAAATGTAGAACTGTGGGGTAGTCTTCAGGGCCCACTGGAAGTCAGTGGTTGTGAACCTGGAGCGAGGTCAGTCGGTTTCCTCCAGGCTCATTCAGCTGTCAGCAGCACAGGCTGTCGGGCAGGTGGAGGACTGGATTTACTAGGGTTATGGTCTCTCCAGGCAAGTACAAAGAAGGGCAGGGTGCGGACGAGTGAGCGGCTGATACAATTTAAGCTAAATAAGGAGGGAAGAGGAGACACGGAGGGGCAGCGGAAGGAACAGGGAAATGGCATAGCTTCAATGGAAGGGTGGTCCCGGTGGGGTGGGAGCATCGTCGTCAGTGCTGGGGTCCTAGAGAAAGTCAGCTGCAAGGACATCAGAGAGTGGGATCATGCCAAGGTCAAAGGGCTGGCAAGGGAGCAAGTGGCTGCGGTGCAGCGGAGGACGGGGTCACCGGAGGAGAGGAAGCCAAGGGGCCGCAAGTGGGTACTGAACTCACCAGGAACCATGACAGGAGCAGTGTTGGAGAGAGCGGCAGTGAGCCAGGAGCTAAATCTGCAAGGAATGACAGGGAGAGACTGGGAGGGACTGGGAAGCAGCTGCAACAAAAAAGAGCATCTTTGTGCTGGGACTGCAGCAGTGGCCCCCGTGGGTCTCCTTGCTTCCACTCTTACCTCCGCTACCATCTGCTCTCGGCACAGCTGCCCAAGCGATCTTTCTAAAATAACCACATAACTGCTGCTTGCCCTTCAAAAGCTTTCAACGGCTCCCATTTGCCTTCAGCAGTCATTTTGAAGCTCTACTCTGAGGAACCCTCTTGGCTGGGCAGAAGTGCTTCAGGGGTTCCTCAAACAAGAAGTGTCCAAGTCAAACAGTGAAGCTGTCAACTGCCCTGAGGGGCCTGTTCTTCTGTTTTGTCTGTTTGAGGTATTTGACTTCATTTGTTGATTCATTCATTCATTAAATATTTATTGAGCACCTACTATGTGTGAGGCACTGTTCTAGGCTCGGAGAAGACAGCAGTGAACAAAACACATAATCCAAGCCCTCATGGAATTTACATTCTAGGGAGGGAGTCAGGCAATAAAGAAAGAAAATAGGGACTTCCCTTGTGGTCCAGTGGTTAAGACTCTGCACTTCTAATGCAGGGGACTGGGTTTGATCCTTGATTGGGGAACTAAGATCCCACATGCTATGCAGCCAAAACTTAAAAAAAAAAAAAAATATATACGTGGTGTTGTAAGCTCCACGGAGAACAATAAAGCAGGAGTGGGGGGTGGGGTGGGGGTGGGGGTGGGGAACGCTCAGTGAGGGCAGACGCTGCGCTTTTATTTTTTAATTTTTTACTTTTTTGTGGTACGCGGGCCTCTCACTCTTGTGGCCTCTCCCGTTGCGGAGCACAGGCTCTGGACGCGCAGACTCAGCTGCCGTGGCTCAGGGGCCCAGCCGCTCCGCGGCATGTGGGATCTTCCCGGACCGGGGCACGAACCCGTGTCCCCTGCATCGGCAGGCGGACTCTCGGCCACTGCCCCACCAGGGAAGCCCAACGCTGCGCTTTTAGATGAAGAGGGCGGTCAGGGAAAGCCTCAAGGAGAAGGGGGTGTGAATCAAGCCCTGAAGAGACTGACGGAGGCAGCTCCCAGGCAGAGGGAACAGCAAGTGCGAAGTCCCCAAGACAAGAACGTAACGGCCAGTGTGGCCCAAACAGAGTGAGCTGAAGGTGAGAGCAGCTGGAGATGAGGTGGGGGGGGTGTGGGCGGGGTGAAAGGGCCTGATGGCACTTGCCCCTTGCAGGCCGTTGTATGGACTTGGATTTTTACCTGAGTGAAATTAGCCATTAGAGCCCCTCTGAGCAGAAGAGTGATGCGATCTGACAGGTTTTAATAGGATCACTCTGGCTGCTGTGTTGAAAAGACAGTGTAGGGGGCAGGGTCAGAAGAAGGGAGATTTTTGTAATGATCCAAGTGAGAGATGGTGGTGTCTTTTTTTTTTTTTTTTTTTTTTTTTGGCTGGGTTGGGTCTTCGTTGCTGCGTGTGGGCTTTCTCTAGTTATGGCGAGTGGGGGCTACTCTTCGTTGTGGTACACGGGCTTCTCATTGCAGTGGCTTCTCTTATTGCAGAACACGGGCTCTAGGCATGGGGTCTTCAGTAGTTGTGGCTCGCGGGCTCTAGAGAGCAGGCTCAGTAGTCATGGAGCACGGGCTTAGTTGCTCCGCGGCATGTGGGATCTTCTTGGACCAGGGCTCGAGCCCGTGTCCCCTGCATTGGCAGGCGGATTCTTAACCACTGCGCCACCAGGGAAGCCCTCATCTATAGTTTTATCTGTAGACCCATATAAAAGTATTTTTAATTTATATTGAAATATAACACCCATAGAGAAAAGCACACGAACCTGAAGTGTACAGCTAGATGAATTTTCACAAAGGGAACACACCTACAGAACTAGCACCCAGATCAAGAAACAGAGTATGACCAGCGCCTCCTCCCCCCAAGGATAACCACTATCCTGACTGCTAATGGCACAGATTAGTCTTGCCCGGTTTGTGTCTTTATGTAAATGGAATCATACAGTATGCATGCTTCTGTGTCTGGCTTCCTTTGTTCCACATTTGTGGATGTTTGTGAGATCCATCCGTGCCACTGTGGGTAGCTGTAGTCTGTTCATTCTCATTGCTGTATAGGAGCGGTTCACAAATGTTTTAGTCTTAGGACTAAAAATTATTGCACTTAAAAATTATTGAGGACTCCAAAGGGCCTTTGTTTGTGTGGATTATATCTATCGATATTTACTGTATTAGAAATTAAAACTGAAAAATATCTAAAACCCAAGAACACACAAACACACATTCTATTATTGTGTGTCAGAGCAATGAAGTTATTACAAGTCATGGAGCCTCTTGGAAACTCCACGGTACACCCGTGAGAGGACAAGAGCGAAAGAAGCAGATGACTTCTTTGTATTATTATAAAAATAGTTTTGGGGCTTCCCTGGTGGCGCAGTGGTTGAGAGTCCGCCTGCTGATGCAGGGGACACGAGTTCGTGTCCCGGTCTGGGAAGATCCCACATGCCGCGGAGCGGCTGGGCCCGTGAGCCATGGCCGCTGAGCCTGCGCATCCGGCGCCTGTGCTCCGCAACGGGAGAGGCCACAGCAGTGAGAGGCCCGCGTACCACAAAAAAAAAAAAAAAAATAGTTTTGACCTTGCAGACCCTCCAAAAGGGTCTTGAGAATCCCCCAGAGTTCCCTGGATCACACTTTGAGAACCATTGCTGTATAGTAGCCCTTGGTAAATATACCACAGTTTATCCATTCAGCTGGAGAAAGATAGTTTCCTGTTTGGGGCTGTTAGAAATAATTCTTCTATAAGCAACTGAGTACATACATTTTTTCAAACTTTAAAAAAAAATTATTGGGGGCTTCCCTGGTGGCACAGTGGTTGAGGGTCCGCCTGCCGATGCAGGGGACACGGGTTCATGCCCCGGTCCAGGAGGATCCCACATGCCGTGGAGCGGCTGGGCCCGTGAGCCATGGCCGCTGAGCCTGCGCGTCCGGAGCCTGTGCTCCGCAACGGCAGAGGCCACAACAGTGAGAGGCCCGCGTACCGCAAAAAAAAAAAAAAAATTATTATTTATTTTTAGGTCGCACCCTACGGCATGTGGGATCTTAGTTCCCTGACCAGGAATCGAACCTGTGCCCCCTGCCTTGGGAACATGGAGTCGTAACCACTGGACCGCCAGGGAAGTCTCAGAAATGACCAATTCTTGAGCTCACCACCCTCTCTCACTGCCCTCCTTTGTCTCCTCTTCACACCCAAACGTCCTAAAAGCCTCTCCTCCCCACAAGCCCTGCCCCCACTTCACCACCCACTCTTTCTCCTCTTGCCCCCTTCCTCACATCCCGTGTATACTGCCCAACTTCCAAGGGCACCAGGGAGCACCCTATGTCAAATCCGGGAGCCTCTTCACAGCCGTTGTCCTTTCTGACCCTATGGGACCCAGCTCTGTGGAATTCCAGCCCCTGAAACTTGCCTCCCTGGCTCCAGCCAATCAGGAGGTACAGCACATTGGCTTGTGACTGGTGGCATGCTGTTCCTTCTAGCTGGAATGCCCTTCTCCCCACTCCCCATGTCCTGATCCCACCTGTCTTAGTTGGTGAGAGCTGCCATGACAAAATACCACAGATTGGGTGGCTTAAACAACGGAAGTTTCTCACAGTTCTGGAGGCGAGAAGCCTGAGATCGAGGCATCAGCAGGTCTGGTTTCTCCTGAGGCCTCTCTCTTTGGCTCGCGGGTGGCCGGCCACCTTCCTATTGTGTCCTCACATGGCCTTTCTGCATGCATGCGAGCATCCCTGGTGTCTCCTTGTGTGTCCTAATCTCTTCTGATGAGGACACCAGTCAGACTGTATGAGGGCCCACACTAGGCAGCCTCATTTTTAAAAAATATTTATTTATTTATTTGGCTGTGCCAGGTCTCAGTTGCAGCATGTGAACTCTTAGTTGTGGCATGTGGGATCTAGTTCCCTGACCAGGGATCGAATCCAGACCCCCTGCATTGGAAGCGTGGAGTCTTAGTCACTGGAACACCAGGGAAGTCCCTAGCCAGCCTCATTTTAACTTGATTACCTCTGTAACGACCCTACCTCCAAATAAAGTCACATTTTGAGGTACTGCATAAATTTCAAAGTCAAACTGACCAGATTTGCTGACAAATTGGATATGGGATGTGAGAGAAAAGAGAAGAGTGGATGGCTTCCCTGGTGGTGCAGTGGTTAAGAACCCGCCTGCCAATGCAGGGGACACAGGTTCAATCCCTGGTCCGGGAAGATCCCACATGCCACGGAGCAACTAAGCCCATGAGCCGCAATTACTGAGCCCACGAGCCGCAACTACTGAAGCCCTCGCGCCTAGAGCCTGTGCTCCGCAACAAAAGAAGCCTCAGCAATGAGAAGCCTGCGCACGCAACGAAGAGTAACCCCACTCGCCACCACTAGAGAAAGCCCACGCGAAGCAATGAAGACCCAACGCAGCTAAAAATAAAATTTAAAAAAAATTTTTTAAAAAAGAGGAAGTATTTTTTTAAAAAGAGTGGAAAATAAATTTTGGCCTAAGCAACAGGAAGAATGGAGGTGCCATCTGCTGAGATGGGAAGGACTTTTGAGGGAGCCAGCTGATGGTGAAATATCAGGAGTTCTGTTTGGGACACATTAAGTTTAAAGACATCTATTAGACATCCAGGTGGGGACGTTGAAGGTAGTAGTTCAAGGAGACATCCAGGCTGGAGACATACATTTGGGTGTCGTCAACCAAGAGAGTATTTAAACTTTTCTCTTTTTTTTGGCCGTGCTGTGTGGCATGCGGGATCTTACTTCCCTGATCAGGGATCAAACCCGTGGCCCCTGCAGTGGAAGCGCCGAGTCTTAACCACTGGACCGCGGGGGAAGTCCAAGAAAACATTTAAAGCCATGATGTTGGATGAGGTCACCAAGGAAGGGAGTGTATATAGAAAAGAGAAGAGGTCCAAATCTGAACCTCAGCGCTCTCCAATGTTAAAAAGTAAGTGAGATAAGGAAGAATCAGCAAAAGAAACTCAGAGCGGGTGCCATGCAATGCAGAAGGAAAGAACAACAAGTGTCCTATAAAGCTGTAAGAATTAAAAGGATGATTTATATAAGCTCTTAGCACAGTGTCAGTCCCACTCTAAACCGGAGGAAATGGTAGCTATGATGACGATGATGATGACGATGATAATTCATCTACTAAAGGCTTATTTGTTGCTCCTTCCTTCTGGTCACCAAAAAGAAAATACTGGCTCTTAAGTAAATAATAAAAATCCAAGGTAAGAAGCCCAAGGTCTCACTTGAATTAAATGTAAATTTGGATGAGGGTCTGAATCTAAAAACTGGGTGGGATTAAAGTAACTAAACTGTTGCTGTTAAAAACTGGTAATTATTCGGGAATTCCCTGGCAGTCCAGTGGTTGGGACTCCGTGCTTCCACTGCAGGTGGCACAGGTTTGATCCCTGGTCGGGGAACTAAGATCCCGAAAGCCACATGGCGTAGCCAAAAAGCAAACAAACAAAACCCCGGTAATTATTAAATTGGGCTCAAGCTTCCTATGGTTTCTGTATTCCCTCTCTAGATCTAAGGCACCAGCATCCAGTTGCCCAAGGCAGAGACCTGGGACTAAGACCTGTTAACTTTATGTCACAATCACCTTTTTTTTCCCCACATATGTAACCATTTGAGAACATTCAAAAAAATATGGAACGCTGCCCCAATTTGCGTGTCATCCTTGCGCAGGGGCCATGCTAATCTTCTCTGTATCCTTCCAATTTTAGTATATGTGCTGCCGAAGCGGGTACCACAATCACCTCTTGATCTTGTTTCTTCTTATTCAACGTCATGGTGACTACCTTACTTTGTGCCACCATCACTTCTTTTTTTTTTTTTTTTTTTTTTTTTTTTTTTTTTGCGGTACGCGGGCCTCTCACTGTTGTGGCCTCGCCCGCTGCGGAGCACAGGCTCCGGACGCGCAGGCCCAGCGGCCATGGCTCACGGGCCCAGCCGCTCCGCGGCACGTGGGATCCTCCCGGACCGGGGCACGAACCCATGTCCCCTGCATCGGCAGGCGGACCCCCAACCACTGCGCCACCAGGGAAGCCCTCACTTCTTTTTTTTAAAAAAATAAATTTATTTATTTATCTAACTCTTTTTTTAAAAAAATTAATTAATTAATTTATTTTTGGCTGTGTTGGGTCTTCGTTTCTGTGCGAGGGCTTTCTCTAGTTGCGGAGAGCGGGGGCCACGCTTCATCGCGGTGCACGGGCCTCTCTGGTTGCGGAGCACAGGCTCCAGACGCGCAGGCTCAGTAGTTGTGGCTCACGGGTCCAGTCGCTCCGCGGCATGCGGGATCCTCCCAGACCAGGGCTCGAACCCGTGTCCCCTGCACTGGCAGGCAGACTCTCAACCACTGTGCCACCGTGGGAGCCCCCCACCATCACTTCTTGTTTAGACTATTTCCAAAGCCTCCTACTTAGTTTGTTTGTTCTACCATCTGTCACTACCCCAATCCAGGGATTCGAAACCATTTTTGTGCCATAGAACCATTTGGCAGTCTGAGAAAGTTTCTGGACTTATTTTCAGAATTAAAAAAATATATTTTATTTTATTTTTGGCTATGTTGGGTCTTAGTTGCGGCATGCGGAATCTTTATTGTGACATGCGGGATCCTTTGTTTCGGCACGCGGCTCTCTAGTTGTGGCTCACATGCTCAGTAGTTGTGATACACAGGCTTAGTTGCCCCGGAGCATGTGGGATCTTAGTTCCCCAACCAGGGATCGAGCCCGCGTTCCCTGAATTGGAAGGCAATTCTTAACCACTGGATCGCCAAGGAAGTCCCTCAGAATCGTTTTGTGTTTTTTTTTAATAAATTTTATTTATTTATTTTTGGCTGCATTGGGTCTTAGTTGCTGCAGGCAGGCTTTCTCTAGTTGCGGCGAGCGGGGGCTACTCTTCGTTTCGGTGCGCAGGCTTCTCATTGCGGTGGCTTGTCTTGGTACGGAGCACGGGCTCTAGGCGCGCGGGCTTCAGTAGTTGTGGCCCGTGGGCTCCAGAGTGCAGGCTCAGTAGTTGTGGCGCACGGGCTTAGTTGCTCCGTGGCATGTGGGATCTTCCAGGACCAGGGCTCGAACCCGTGTCCCCTGCATTGGCAGGCAGATTCTTAACCACTGCGCCACCAGGGAAGTCCTTCTCAGAATGTTTTTAAATGCATAAAACAAAGTACACAGGATGATAAAGAAAACCAATCACACTGCGATACAGCTATCAAAATATTTTCTAAAAGAAATGTGTACTATAGCAACATACAGGATTAACAGAGTTCTTGTGGGTCTACTGTAATTTCAAAGAAGTGATGAGTACATAAATGATATTTCGAGACATCTGCATCAACTGCAGTGTGATATGAAACCATCTTTGATTTCTATTGGTGACCAAGTCACAGGTACTGCTAATGTCACTGTAGTTTGTTGTCTACATTTGTAAATAAAGAAAGCACTACATTTCAGAGTTTGATGAAAACGAAGTTGTGATTTTTTTTCCATCCACGTTCGTACCCTGTGAATTCTATACATTGACCCTTGTGGACCCCAGGTTAAAAACCCTTACCTTAATCTATTGGTGCAAAAATGCTTGAAGTGACTGTAGAGATCTTTATTCCTAAATGGGGAGAAGAAAAAGATGAAAACGGGGAACATCCAAAACACGTTAACATCCAAAACGTGTGCCATTAATTCCTGTACATTTTGCCAAAGGTGGGTTACAAAGTCAGTCTGAGCTTCCTAGCAGCCAAGGGAATGTTCTGTCCAGAACTTTCTCAGTTTAAAACCTTGATTGGGGCCGTGATCCTTAGTACTCTGCGTTGTGTAAAACCTTGATTGGTTATACAGTGCTGTATGTCAATTATATCTCAATATAACTGGAAAGGAAAAAAAAAACCCTTGATTGGCAGCCTCTTGCCTAGTCTAACGCCCCATGGCCAACACCACTGTACATTCCCATCCCGCACGGCCCAGCCTAGTGGACACAACCGCCGAGAAAGAGCCGGGGTCCAACCCCCTAGTCCACTCCGGCGGGGCGTTCCTAGCCCCCACCCCTAGGCGCGCTCCCTCCCAAACGCAGGACCGAAGTCCCTTGCGCCGGGACATAACCTCTTCCCCGCCCTCCTTGGAGATAGCCCCGCCCACTCCGCTCCTCCCGCCTTCGGAAGGGTTTCTGCCTTGGCAGTTATCACGGACTGTGTGTCTCACCCATGACACAGGGTGCCCCTGGCACACTAACGGGGTCCTGAAAAACCCGATTACGGAACTGAAGCAAAGGGAATTCCATTTCGCACGAATGAGCGCAGTTTCCCACGGCCTCACGGTAGCTTGCGCAGAGAGCGGCCGCCAGGGGGCGATGGTTGGCTCATGGCGTGTCCTCCCCAAGCCCGGCCCCCGGCGGCGCTCTCTAAAACACGTACTTCCGCTTGATTCTCCCTCTTTTCTCTTGTCCTCCATTCTATCTGCGGCTGGATTTGATCATCGCCATGGTAAGTCCATCCATTACCATCGGGTCTGGGGTGGCTTTCCGAGATCTGAGGTCCCCGCGAGCTCGCCGGTGCCGCGGGCTGCGCCGATGTGCGGGACCCTTTTTAAGGCCTTTTCCAGAGGAGATGGAGTTGGGCCACGGCTCCAGTCCGTGGGCCTGCTGGGAAGCGAGCGAGCACCTGGGGAGGGGCGGGCTGTGCCGGCCCCGCGAGGTCCGAAGGGGCGCTCTGTGCTCCAGGCCACTGCTCAGGCGGGCAGGGATTCCCGTTTTTCCCGGAGCGAACTCTGTTTCGGGGGCAAGAAGAGAAGTCGAGGGGGTACCCCAGAAATCGTGGCCTGACTTCGGGCTGCCTGCGACACGCGGGATGTTCCTGGCATCGAAAAGGCAATGTAGGCTGCTGGTTTTCGAAGAGTGTTTTTACTTGGGTGCCAGGATCCTTCCACGCTATGAGATTACAGGACTTTTTAGCCCTTTGTTAAGGGACTTGAACGTCACCTCGTAGAAACGCCTGGATCAAGGAGTGATGTGCTCTGAATGTGACGGGAAGCTGGGAAAGTCAT
Source organism: Stenella coeruleoalba (assembly GCF_951394435.1). NCBI lineage: Eukaryota > Metazoa > Chordata > Mammalia > Artiodactyla > Delphinidae > Stenella > Stenella coeruleoalba. The sequence goes on along the minus strand of NC_137152.1, from coordinate 97,014,282 downwards.
CCTTGGGAAAGTGACGTTTTAAATAGAGTTAGAATTAATACCAAAATGGTCAGAGGGCTAGAACAGATTTACCGAAAGTCAGGGACTTTGTGTAAATCTTTTTTTTTTTTTTTTTTTTTTTTTTGCCGCTCCGTGTGGCTTTTTGGATTCCCGACCAGGGATCGAACCGGGGTCCCCAGCAGTGGAAGCGTGGGATCCTAACCACTCGACCACCAGGGAAGTCCCAGTACTCTGGTGTATAAAATAGTGCGCTGAGACTCACTGACTTGCAAGGGATTGTTCCTGAAAACCACGTGATTTAGTCCCCGCCATCTCTGACTATAGTCCTCTCAGTCCTGGGTTGACAGCAGGGAAGACTGGAACACGCCCTAGCCTTGGAGCAGAGAGGACCTGGGTTTGAATCCCAGCCAAATCTGCACATTAATACTCTGCTTTGGGGCAGGTTACCTACCTCCCTGACTACTGATTTTTCTTTGAACAGTGGGAATTATGGTATCTGCCTCCGGAGAAGTGAGGAACAAAGCAAAGGGCAGTGATGGGTTTAGCATCGAGAGGGTTGTTCTTGGTATATGTTAAGCATTTGAATATTTGTTGGATTTAGGGAGTTCTTGACTTTGAATCATTGGAGCAAGTTCTGGTATTGCTGTTAAATTGATTGCATTTCCTTCCCAGTCTTCTCACAAGACTTTCAGGATCAAGCGATTTCTGGCTAAGAAACAAAAGCAGAATCGTCCCATTCCCCAATGGATTCGAATGAAAACTGGTAATAAAATCAGGTAAAGGCAAACACTCCCCACCCTTGTGTTTTGTTGAACTTAGGATTACTTTGGGGGTGTAAATGCACAATTGAAAGTTATATGCAGTTTAATTCGTCCTGAGCCACCATTCTGAAATTCTTTTGGGTTTTTTTTTTTTAATGTGCTTCTTCTGGGTTTCTGGACACAGTCAGCCCACAGCTGAGCTTAGGGGCAGACACTCCTCCAATATTTGTTAATTTCCTTGTTGTCTTCAGTCTGAGCCAGAACATAAGATGGAAGGCCCATTTCCTTAATTCATTTAGCCAGTTACACATGTGAAATCACCACCCACTGTAGCTTTATAGGCCAATTAATTGCAACCTTTGGTTTATCGTGTCCTCATCCAATGATGGTAGGACCTGCCTTTATAGTTGTGAGGAGTGAAAGAAATGTATATAAAGCTCAGTGCCTAGCTCAATAGAGGGTACCTGCAGTTATCAGATGCTGGTCTCTTGCTCTGTGGTCTGGCTTTTTGTGTGTGTGTTGTCTAACTTTTAAAATGTATTGAAAGCAGGTTGCAATTACAGTGCTCCGTTTCGTGGAAGTACTGACATAATCCTGCTGAAAGAAAATCTGTGTTGATCATTTTTGATTTTGCCTTTTATGGGGGTAAAATCATGACAGATTGACATGAACATTTCTGAGATGGCCTTAGCTCTGCAAATAACTTGGCTGTGGTATTGAAGTGACTGAGGGTGTTAATGTAGTATTAAAATTATGCAAGAGCTTTTTTGTATGTGTGACCTATTATGTAGAATTACTGGTTTTGATATAATTTAGAAGGGAAGGTTATATGTCTCTGGGTCTACCCCAGGTCTGTTGAATCAAAAGTGAATGAGTGTACACTTGGGGAGAGGAGAGAGCTTCTCCACTACTTAGTCCCTATAAGGAACCAGTGTATGTTTTCCTTAGCCTGGAATCATTTTGAGAGGTAAAAAATTGCTTTGACTAGTTCTTTAACACATCTAGCAAATTGTTTTTTACTCTCCAAAAAGAGCTCCAAACTTGTTAACGGTAGGGAAAGTGGAACGCTTTTTCTTTCAAAGATTTTTATGGTACTTCAAGGCAAAGTTTGTGGTCAGTAAGAGCAGCTAAATTGAGGTCAGACTGCCTTTGTAATTTGTGATTTCCTTCTGTGTAGGTACAACTCTAAGAGAAGACATTGGAGAAGAACCAAGCTGGGTCTATAATGAGCCTCACATATGAATTCACACACATTATCAGAACATCACTAGTGTCTGGAACAGCTGCCTGTGTTTGATGCTCTCTCCTCTTGAGCTTTCCTCATCACTGCTCACTGTGTAGCTCTGTAATAAACATGTGAACCTTTTGTTGGAACTGTTATTGTATTATTCTGGTTTGTGATGATGTACTGAATAAATACTCCTCCTATCAGATGTAACACAGGACTGTCCAATGATAGAAATGTTCTCTAGTTACCAGGTACTTAGAAGTATGTCTAGTAAAAGTAAGGAACTGTTTTTTTTAGATTTTGTTGTTTAATAGCTCCCTGTAACTTGCAGCTCTTATACCTACTGTTATGGGAAGTGCATGTATGTGTCATCCTCATACCTGAGGGTAGCACCTTAAAATAAAAGGCTTTTGTGGGTGGGGGGCATGCCACGATGCAGGCAGGGTCTTAGTTCCCTGACCAAGGATCGAACTCGTGCAGTCTTAACCACTGGACTGCCAGGGAAGTCCCATAAAAAGCATCTTCATATACTATTCTGTGGTGCCAGTCCTCAGAGTAGGAATCATGTGAGCCAGGGATTGGCAAACTGGTCTGCTGACTGTTTTCGTATGGCCTGTGAACTAAAATTATGCATTTTAAAATTTATTTTAAAATAAATTTATGTATTTATTTTTGGCTGCGTTGGGTCTCTGTTGCTGCGCACGAGCTTAGTTGCTCCGTGGCATGTGGGATCCTCCCGGACCAGGGCTCGAACCTGTGTCGCCTGCATTGGCAGGCCAATTCTTAACCACTACCATGCCACCAGGGAAGTCCCTCCATTTTTATTATTTATTTATTTATTTATTTATTGCAGTATATGGGCCTCTCACTGTTGTGGCCTCTCCTGTTGCGGAGCACAGGCTCCGGACGCGCAGGCTCAGCGGCCATGGCTCACGGGCCCAGCCGCTCCACGGCATGTGGGATCTTCCCGGACCGGGGCACAAACCTGTGTCCCCTGCATTGGCAGGCGGACTCAACCACTGCGCCACCACGGAAGCCCGGCCCTGCATTTTTAAATGGTTGAAAGAAATCAAGAGTATTTTTGACATGTAATACATTCGAATTTACAGGCCAGGCACTATTCTTAGGTACTTGAGTTTAACTGATGGATAGACAGATGTACGTTAGGCTAGTAATGGGCCAATACACAGGCCATATCTAATGTCTGGGAAAGATGGGAGAAAGCCAGAGTGCCCCAGCTAGTTACCTGTGGAATTAGGCTGGAACTGCCGCAGAGGAAGGGGGTCAGGTTTAGTGCTAACTCCCTACCCAGCTTGTAGGGAGCCTGCACTGGACAGAGCCGATAAAGCAAGTGACAGGAGCTGTCAGAGTGCAGCAAATGGTGGTTGCACCCCTTGCACAACCGAGGGGCCCCTGACCTGTAACCAAACTAGGAGGCTCATGACCACGGTCCTTAAGAAGCACCACTGTGCTCACCAGAATTTTGAAGGGTGGGCTGCAGAATACCCACCAGCCCAAGAACGTGGGAGCTGCCAACAGATCTTGGAAAAACACTTCCACTTCCTTTACAAGCTCCTAGATTTCAAATATTTTCTCTTATTGCATCAGTGTTTCCTTCATATTCAAAGACAGCTGCCACTGTGTGAACAGCAGTTGGTAAATGTTAATGTGCTAAAAATGTTATTCAAGTCCAAGGCAGAGGGACTTGATACAATTAACAGTCATGTGATGGAAATTTCTAACCATTTTGGAGTATTAGGAATACCTCACCCTCACCATTCAGAGTAGGTAGGCTCCTCGCTGAGCCCGGGGAGGTTATGACAAGGCCAAGGTCACACGGCAGAGGGAGCTTTCTCTATAGACCTTGAATAAGGAGGATTAAAATTGAAAGGGAAAATGATGGACACCAGGGTTGGTTGGCCGTGTAAAAGGGGTTTCTTTTGAGCCTGGGGTTGGACACAGGTCCTGGATCCAGTGGTTCCTCACTGCCTCGTGCAGTAAGTGCCGGTATTTGTTTCCTCGGTGGACTAGATTGCTGCTTCCTGAAGGGAGGAATGGGAGCTTTGAGATATTTAGGACTTATATTTACCTATAAGAGGTGCAGCATAAGATCAGCTTTTAAAAGACAGTCAACTCCGTGGTGATGCTGGCCATCCCTCGATGGCCTACTGAGAAGCAGGCAGCAGCAGAGTGGTGGCCAAGAGTTAGCAGTCTGGAGTGGCAAGACTGCATAGTCTGCATTCAAATCCGGCTCTTCATGCACCAGCTGTAAGCCTCAGTGTCATCTGCAATGTGGGACCTCCCTCAGAGGGCTTTGAGGATGAAGTTAATAACGCACTGAAGCAGTTGACTCAGCGCCTAACTAGGAAACGGGGAAGAGGAATGGGGAGTAAGCAGGATTAAAGTTTTGGTGTGGACCCCTCCCCAGCAGACGTGGGCTGTATGCTGGATAAAGCAAAAATAAGACACAGGGACCGAAGACAGTGGGAAGGGGCAGGTTGTCAGGGGGGACATCAGGCAGAGCTGGCATGGAGTTGGTGCTTAGTGTCAGCCTTTGGAGAGATGCCAGTTCCCTTCTAGTTCCAGGATTTGAATTTGGAGTAGAGTAACCCCTCGAGGTCTTGGAAAGAAAGGAGGTAGGGTGACTTGAGGACGAAAATCCTGGGCCTTACACTCACCTCCAGGTGAATCCCACCTCTGTTACTGAACCAGCTGTGGAAACATCAGGAGACTTATCCAGAATCATACCTACTTCGGGTTTGTAAGGATTGAATGATAATGTCGGTCAAGGATCAGTCCTAGCAGATAATTCTCCCATTTTACAGATGAAAAAAAGTTAAACAATTCTCAAACAAGAAAATAAAATTTAAAAAAGAGAAGGGCTTCCCTGGTGGCGCAGTGGTTGAGAGTCCGCCTGCCAATGCAGGCGACACAGGTTCGTGCCCCGGTCCGGGAAGATCCCACGTGCCGCGGAGCGGCTGGGCCCGTGAGCCATGGCCACTGAGCCTGCGCGTCCGGAGCCTGTGCTCCGCAACGGGAGAGGCCACAACAGTGAGAGACCCGCGTAACGCAAAAATAAATAAATAAATAAATAATAAATAAATAAAAAAGAAGAAAGGGGAATTCCCTGGCAGTCCAGTGGTTAGGAATTGGTGCTTTCATTGGCCAGGGTAAAAAAAAAGTCCCACAATTCTCATTCCTGCTGATAGCAACTAACAGTTTGAGTACTTAACATGGCAGGTAGCTGCTGTCAGCAGGAATGGCAATGAGAACCAGATTGAACAGGAAGTAGATTTTCTTGGAAAGAACAGGGTGAAGTATTAACCATTTACCCTTCCCTGAGGGTGTTTTAGCCCAGAGAAGCAAACATGAAGCCCCTGCTTATACAAAACGTTGGGTATTTGGGGAGCCAGAGGCAAGTATGACCCTCACAGGTATTGCAGTCAAGAGAGCGTGCCGTGCATCTGTACCTGTGCACATCAGATATGCCCGTCTGGTAACGGAGGGAGAGAGGGTGGGTGGCAAACCCTCGGAGAAAACTAATCGATGCCTTAACGTGTGTTTACAAAGGGTGAAGGAGGAATGACTTGCCTGAGGAGTTGCGGGAAGGCCTCACCCAGGTTCACGAGGAGGCAAATGGTGTGTGTGTGCGCATGCGTGGTTGGTAGGTAGGTAGCTGGGGCTTAAGGCACTAGGGAAAGAATGTGGAGAATCGGGCACATCATGAAAACTCAGGCATAACGAGTAGGGAATGGCACTGTTCTCACTACTCACCCTCTGTAGGAGCACCTCATTCACCACACTGGTGGGCCAACACCTGCACTTGAACTATGGTCACTGATGAGGCCACCTGCAGCTGCATGTCCAAAGCTGTCACTTGAGACCCAGGAGCAGTGGGACAGGACTTGTGCCTCAGCCTGACCCTAAGTGGAACTGCGTTCTCTCTTTTTTTAATTAATTAATTAATTGATTTAGTTGTGGCTGCATTAGGTCTTTGTTGCTGCGCGCGGGCTTTCTCTACTTGTGGCGAGCGGCGGCTACTCTTCGTTGCAGTGCACGGGCTTCTCATTGCGGTGGCTTATCTTGTTGCGGAGCACGGGCTGTAGGCGCGCGGGCTTCAGTAGTTGTGGCACTGCGCCACCAGGGAAGTCCCAGCCCCATTTAATGTTAACACATGGCTAATCGTGAAAGCCACAGTCACAGTGCAACCTACCTTACCGTTTAAATGAAAGAAGACAGGCATTACCAACAGTTAGGTGCCAGAGTAACTGAAGTAAGACAAGATATAGTCCCAGTTTTACAGCTACAATGAGCCTGCTACTAACAAACCACGTCAGCTTTGGGGACTTCAGTTTTCTGCCGCTCAAAATGAGGAAACTGGTTCTAAATCATGAACCTCTAATGCTACATTTGTAAGTCTCTAAATGTATATCTGATTCATTAGAAAAAGTGTTTCCACTGGGGCCACCAAAGGGAGAAAGGCATTGGAACAGAACGCAAATGACCTACAAAGAAACAACTATTAGTTTAATCAGAAAGCCTGTGGCTCTAGTTCAAGGTCAGCTGCCTCCGACTCCCACTTGTTCATTCCGCAAACACCCAACACAGACTACGAGGTGGATGCATGGCGCTGGGTGCTGGGTGCTGGGCTGCAGGGGTGAGCCACATCCACAGGCCCCAATTTTCACCGGCTCACAGTCTGCAGGGGACAGACGAATGTGCAGACAGCCACAGCCCCCGATGCTAAGTGCTGTGCTGAGGAAGGCACTAGGTCCTTGGGAACCTGACCTGAACATGGGAGTGAGGAGCTGAGGAAGAGCAAGCTGAGCCCCGAAGGCCAAAGAGGAGTTAGATCTGGCGGGTGGAGTGTGGTGTGTTCATGTGCTACACAGAGGATACAGACTGTGAAAAGGCCCAATCAGGAGAAAGCTGGGAGGGACTTCCCTGGTGGTCCAGTGGTTAAGACTCCACGCTTCCACTGCACGGGGCGTGGGTTCGATCCCTGGGCGGGGAACTAGATCCCACATGCCATGTGGGCAACCCCCCCCTAAAAAATAAATAGAAAGCTGGGAGAATTTAGGGAACTGAAAGTCACTCTGTGTGGCAGAAGTGTGGGAAGGGGACATACTCGGGGGTGGCGGGAGAGGGGTGCCCAGAGGAAGTAGTAATGAAGGAGGAAGCTGGAGAGTAAGCAGAGGCCAGATCAGTGGGAGGCTCAAAGCCTTGAGACAGAGCTTGGATTGCATCTTGAGGCCCAGAAAAACATTGAAGGGCTTGAAAATGGACAGATGCCTATCGGGTTTGGGTTTAAGAAATAACCGGGGTTAGTGCGTGGAGTGCTAAGATCAGACTGGCTGGGGATGGGGCAGCATAGGCTAGAAGTAGAGACTAGTAAGAGGCTGTGGTTTGTAGTCCGCATGAGAAAGGATGGTGGCCAGCACTAGGGCAGAGGCAGTGGAGATGGAGTTAAATGGACAGAGGAGAGATTTCATAGAATCAACAAGACTTGTGACTGAGTGTAGGAGAAGAGGTAGAGGGAAGTGGCAAGGATGATGCCCAAGTTTCTGGCTTGAGCAACAAGGTGGTTGGTGGTGTCATTCGCTGAGAGGGAAAGACCATGAGAATAGTTTTCTGGTGGGAAAGCGGAGTGGTCAAGGGTTCAGTTTGGGGTATATTTAGCACAGGATGGCTGTAAGCCTTCCAGGTGAAGATACTCAATATTGACAGTTGAGTAGTGAATATTCGAGTCAAGAGAGAACTGGAGAAACCTGTGGGGTTAGAGGAGGGGTTTTGTCTTGACCCGGGGAGTGACAGCTTGTTTGCATAATGATGTGAAGGGCACAGAAGGGAAGAAGTAGGAACACAGAGTGGACAATACAAATCGTCAGTGGATCAAAGCTCCCAAGGGCTGGGAAGTGATGAGTCAGAGCACAGGAGTAGGGATTTGTCTCACAGAGGAGGAGAGCCTAGGAGTTAAGAGGTCAGACTCTGGAGTCTGGGTTGGAACACTTGGTTCTAACACCTTCTAGCTGTGAGAACTTGGGCAAGTCACTTACTTTCCCTGAGTCTCAGTTTTCCTTGACTATAAAATGGGGAAATTATGAGAACCTCGGAATTTCGGTGTGACGATTAAAGGAGATAATGCATGCAATATGCTTACTATCGACTAAAAAAAAAACCCTCAAAAACTCCCACAAGCTAAAAGTTGCAAGTTATGTTTTATTCGGGGACCTTAGTGAGGACTACAGCCCAGGAGAGATAGCCTCTCAGAGAGCTCTGAGGAAATGTTCCAGAGAGGCAAGGGAGGAGCCACGATATAGGGGAGTTTTTGCTGGAAAAAAAATATCGTCAAACATCAGAAGATTACTGCTAATCACTAAAAAACAGACCTCTCAAGTTAATGATTTCAGCACTTTTCTATGTATGGGAAGATGCAAGAGTCTGGGCTCATGGAAATCATTCCTTAGATATGCATCTTAACTATCTAGGGCCAGTATCCTGTTTCTCTTCATCCGAATTCCCCTCAGGGCGCGCGGTCGGGACGTCTGCAGTGGCTGATGGTTTGATGGCGGGAGACATTCTTGTTTACTGAAATGGCACGCAACCTGCATTACCATAGTGCCTGGCACACAGTTAACACTGCATCAGTGGTAACTGTTATAACAGGAGCACAGGAAGGGAAAAATGGGTGCACATGCAGATCAGTTCATAGGTTTGGTTGCAGGAAGCTGAACAAATTCTTTTTAGGTGATTTCCGTCTTTTTAATGAAATAGAAAGTGAGGTTATCTACTGGGGGGGACTACCTGCTCAAGTCTCTTTGGGGTAGAAAAGCCATTCATTTGGCACTGACTAGGAGAGAGGACAGTCTCTATCAACAGAGGGTCAACAGACTGCCAGCCACTTAAATCATCAAGACTTGCTTTTTTTTTTTTTTTTTTTTGCGGTACGTGGGCCTCTCACTGTTGTGGTCTTTCCCGTTGTGGAGCACAGGCTCCGGACGCGCAGGCTCAGTGGCCATGGCTCACGGGCCCAGCCACTCTGTGGCATGTGGGATCTTCCCGGACTGGGGCACGAATCCATGTGTCCTGCATCGGCAGGTGGACTCTCAACCACTGCGCCACCAGGGAAGCCCCTAGACTTGCTTTTAAATTAAAGTAAAAATGAAAACAGCGGAATGACTCCTCATTTTGTAGTCTAGTACCAAAACTTGTAGATTACAGGGAATTCCCTGGTGGTCCAGTGGTTAGGACTCGGGACTTTCACTGCCGTGGGCCCATGTTCAATCCCTGGTCGGGGGACTAAGATCCCGCAAGCAGCGCAGTGTGGCCAAAAAATAAAACAAAATAAATTTAACTCAGTTATCTTAAAAAAAAAAAAACTTGTAGAGTACATATTCAGAAGTATTTGTTCATCTGATTTTTTTCCTGATCTAGTTTTTTAAAAATATATTTATTTATTTACTTATTTGGATGCACCGGGTCTTAGTTGCAGCATGTGGAATCTTTTAGTTGCAGCATGTGAGATCTAGTTCCCTGACCAGGGATCGAACCCGGGCCCTCTGCATTGGGAGCATGGAGCCCTAGCCACTGGACCACCAGGGAAGTCCCTCTAGTTTTTTAATAGACTTTATTTTTTAGAACAGTATTAGATTTCGAGAAAAGTCGAGAAGATAATATAAAGTTCATAGTTTATTCAGATTTTTTTTTTTTTCGGTACGCGGGCCTCTCACCGCTGTGGCCTCTCCCGCTGCGGAGCACAGGCTCCTGATGCACGGGCCCAGCCGCTCCGCGGCACGCGGGATCCCGGGGCATGAACCCGCGTCCCCTGCATCAGCAGGCGGACTCCCAACCACTGCGCCACCAGGGAAGCCCCTATTCAGATTTTTTTAGTTTTTACCTAATAGCCTTTTTCTGCTCCAAGATCCCATCCAGGATACCACTTTGGCATATAGTAGTTATGTCTCCTTAGGCTCCTCTTGGCTGTGATAGTGTCTCAGATTCTCCTTGGTTTTTTTTTTTTTTTTTTTGCGGTACGCGGGCCTCTCACCGCTGTGGCCTCTTTCGCTGTGGAGCACAGGCTCCGGACGCGCAGGCTCAGAGGCCATGGTTCACGGGCCCAGCCGCTCCACGGCACATGGGATCCTCCCGGACCGGGGCACGAACCCACGTCCTCTGCATCGGCAGGCGGACTCTCAACCACTGCGCCACCAGGGAAGCCCTCTCCTTGTTTCTGATGACTGCTGTCGAACCCAAGTTCGTGGGCCCAATGTACAGTGAGGCCAAACAAACCAAAACGTTTGAGTTTGGATCAGAACTCTTTGCTTGGCCCTAGCAATAAACCGTTCTCTGCTCCAAACTCTGATGTTTCTATTTGTTTGGCTTCACTGTGTGTCAGGCCCATGAACTTGGGTTCAACAACATGAGCTTGACAGTTTTGAGTACTGGTCAAATATTTTTTAGGACGCCTCTCTACTGGATTGTGTTTGATGTTTTTCTCATTATCAGACTGAGGTTATAAGTTTTGGGGAAGGAAGATCACAGGGCCGTTCTTATCAGATCATTTCAAGGGTATGTACTCTCACCATGATTTATCATCATTGATGTTAACCTTGATCAACTGGCTGAAGTAGTGTTGGTCAGGTTTCTCCACTGTACAGTTACTCTATTTTCCCCCTTCCCGACTGTACTCTTTGGAAGTAAGTCACAATGTGCAGCTCTTAAGAAGTGGGGAGTTATGCTCCCCCTTCTTTAACTCTTCAAGAGACAAGGAGCTCCATAAATTACCCAGAATTTTCCTGCATGGGAGATTTGTCTCTTCTTCCCTGTTTACTTATTCTGTCATTTGTTTATATCAAAATGGACGTATGGATTTTTATTTATTTATTTGGCTACGTCGGGTCTTTAGTTTGCAGCAAGCGGGATCTTTGAGTTGCGGAATGAGAACTCTTAGTTGCGGCCTGTGGGATCTAGTTCCCTGACCAGGGATCGAACCTCAGCCCCCTGCATTGGGAGCGTGAAGTCTTAACCACTGCGCCACCAGGGAAGTCCCAGTATGTAGCCTTTTTGAATTGGCTTTGTTCACTTAGTAATAATGCATTTAAGGTTCTTCCGTGTCTTCCACTGGACCACTAGGGAAGTCCCTGGATGTTTATTTTATACTTATGGTATAAATCCACTACTTCCCCAGCCCAGAATCAGCCATTTCTCCAGGGAGACAAGGAACCTTGGTTCCTTTTATTGGAGAATGGTATTAGAAACCACCATCTAGGCATTAGATATGTTCCATCTGAATAAACTTTAATTTGATCACAAATTTATTATCTTGGAGTAACACAGTTGCTTTTTTATGAGTCAGTGTTCACCCAGAGAAGCACGACAAGTAGGAGATATATAATGAGGGTTTTATTGCAAGGAATTGGCTTCTGTGATTTTGAGGCCTGAGAGGCAAATTGGGAACTCCCAGGGCAGGCCTTCAGGAAAGGCAGACAGGATCTCACAGGCATGGCTGTCCACTGGCTGAAGCTGCTGCCCACAGGCAGAATTTCTTTTCTTGGGAGAGCCTCAACCCGGCTTTTAAGGCTTCGCACCTGATTAAATCAGGCCCACCTATGTTATCTAAGATAATCTCCTTTACTTAAAGTGAGCTAACTGTGGACTTTAATTACATCTGCAAAATACCTTGACTGAAACACCTAGATTAGTGTTTGAGTAACTGGCGGCTGGAGCCTTGCCAAGTTGACATATCAAAAAGACCATCACACCCTTAAAATGTTCTGAATTCAGGAGGACCTTATCTGTTGAGTGTGCTCCATAAACGTACATTTTCTGGATGACTGAGGAGTGCGCCCATATGAATCCAAGCTTTTAGACTGTTACCTATTTAGGATGTGTCATAAACTTCTCTGCCTTCTTCAACAGAGATACTAAACACTTTAAACCAAGTTGTAATGACCCAGGGCCCCTATGTGAACACCATTTATCACACTGAACTGAGCTTACAGGGTTGCTTCGGGGCCTCTGAGGCCTGGAAGGAGCCTTATCTCCACACCCAGGGACCTCATTGCTCTAGTTCTTCTAATTCCTCTGTCAGCTTTCTATTTACATACTTCTTCCTCCTTCCGTTTCTGAAGGCCGCCCCTCCTCACTTCTCTTTCATTAATTCAGTAACTCTGTTCTCACTGCTCTCTAATCTAAGAGGACATTTCTCTCTGGTTCTTTCTGTTTTTTTTTTTTTAAGTAACAGTTTTAATAAGATATAATTCACGGAGTATACAATTCACTCATTTAAAGTGTACAGTTCAGTGGTTTTTAGTATATTCACAGATATGTGCAGCCATTACCAAACTCAATTTTAGAACATTTTCATCACCTTAAAAGGAAATTGCCGGGAGACTGCGGGTGGCGGAGGGGGAAAGCTTCAGAGCCGCGGAGGAGAGCACAGCAACAGGGGTGCGGAGGGCAATGCGGTGAGATTCCCGCCCAGAGGATGGGTGCCGACCGGCACTCACCTGCCCGAGAGGCTTGTCTGCTCACCCGCCAGGGCGGGTGGGGCTGCGAGCTGAGGCTTGGGCTTCGGTTGGAGCGCAGGGAGAGGAATGGGGTTGGCAGCGTGAACACAGCCTGAAGGGGCTAGTGCGCCACGGCTGGCCGGGAGGGAGTCCGGGGAAAAGTCTGGAGCTGCCAAAGGGGCAAGAGACTTTTTCTTACCTCTTTGTTTCCTGGTGCTCGAAGAGAAGGGATTAAGAGCGCTGCTTAAAGGAGCTCCAGAGACGGGCGCGAGCTGCGGCTAAAAGCGCGGACCCCAGAGACGGGCATGAGACGCCAAGGCTGCTGCTGCCGCCACCAAGAAGCCTGTGTGCGAGCACAGATCACTATCCACACCCCCCTTCCGGGGAGCCTGTGCAGCCCGCCACTGCCAGGGTCCCGGGATCCAGGGTCAACTCCTCCGGGAGAACGCATGGCGCGCCTCAGGCTGGTGCAACGTCACGCCGGCGCAACGTCACGCCGTCACGCCGGCCTCTGCCGCCGCAGGCTCGCCCCGCACTCCGCGCCCCTCCCGCCCCCCGGCCTGAGTGAGCCAGAGCCCCCGAATCAGTGGCTCCTTTAACCCTGTCCTGTCTGAGCAAAAAACAGACGCCCTCCAGCGACCTACACGCAGAGGCGGGGCCAAATCCAAAGCTGAGCCCCGGGAGCTGTGAGAACAAAGAAGAGAAAGGGAAATCTCCCCCAGCAGCCTCAGAAGCAGCAGATTAAAGCGCCACAACCAACTTGATGTACCTGCATCTGTGGAATACATGAATAGTCAACCAATCATCCCAAATTAAGGAGGTGGACTTTGGGAGCAAGATTTATGATTTTTTCCCCTTTTCCTCTTTTTGTGAGTGTGTATGTTTCCGTGTGAGATTTTGTCTGTATAGCTTTGCTTCCACCATTTGTCCTAGGGTTCTATCTGTCCGTTTTTTAAAAAAATTTTTTTCTTAATAATTAATTTTAATAATTTTATTTTACTTTATCTTCTTTCTTTCTTTTTCTTTCTTTCTTTCTTTCTTTCTTTCTTTCTTTCTTTCTTTCTTTCTTTCTTTCTTTCTTTCTTTCCTTCCTTCCGTCCTTCCTTCCTTCCTTCCTTCCTTCCCTCCTTTAGACAACAAATCATCCCAAATTGAGGAGGTGGACTTTGAGAGCAAGATTTATGATTTTTTTCCCTTTTCCTCTTTTTGTGAGGGTGTATGTGTATGCTTCTGTGTGAGATTTTGTCTGTATAGCTTTGCTTCCACCATTTATCCTAAGGTTCTATCCGTCCATTAAAAAATTTTTTTTTCTTAATAATTATTTTTTAATTTAATAACTTTATTATATTTTACTTTATTTTACTTTATCTTCTTTCTTTCTTTCTTTTTTCCTTCCTTCCCTCCTTCCTTCCTTCCTCCCACCATCCCTCCCTCCCTTCCTCCTTGCTTTCTTTCTTTGCTTCTTTCCTTCTTTTCTTCTTTCTTTCTTTCTTTCTTCCTTCCTTCCTTCCCTCCTTTCTTTCTTTCTTTCCTTCTTTCGTTCTTTCTTTCTTTCTTCCTACTTCTACTAATTCCTTCTCTCTACTTTCTCTCCCTTTTATTCTGAGCCATGTGGATGAAAGGCTCTTGGTGCTGCAGCCAGGAGTCAGTGCTGTGCCTCTGAGGTGGGAGAGCCAACTTCAGGACACTGGTCCACAAGAGACCTCCCAGCTCCACATAATATCAAACGGTGAAAATCTCCCAGAGATCTCCATCTCGACACCACCACCCAGCTTCACTCAATGACCAGCAAGCTACAGTTCTGGACACCCTATGCCAAACAACTAGCAAAACAGGAACACAACCCCACCCATTAGCAGAGAGGCTGCCTAAAATCATAATAAGTCCCAGGCACCGCAAAACACAGGCACCCCAAAACACACCACCAGACGTGAACCTGCCCACCAGAAAGACAAGATCCAGCCTCATCCACTGGAACACAGGCACTAGTCCCCTCCACCAGGAAGCCTACACAACCCACTGAACCAACCTTAGCCACTGGGGACAGACACCAAAAACAACGGGAACTACGAACCTGCAGCCTGCAAAAAGGAGACCCCAAACACAGTAAGATAAGCAAAATGAGAAGACAGAAAAACACACAGCAGATGAAGGAGCAAGATAAAAACCCACGAGACCTAACAAATGAAGAGGAAACAGGCAGTCTACCTGAAAAAGAATTCAGAATAATGATAGTAAAGATGATCCAAAATCTTGGAAATAGAATAGGCAAAATGCAAGAAACATTTAACAAGGACCTAGAAGAACTAAAGATGAAACAAACAGTGATGAACAACACAATAAATGAAATGAAAAATACTCTAGATGGGATCAATAGCAGAATAACTGAGGCAGAAGAACGCATAAGTGACCTGAAAGATAAAATAATGGAAATAACTACTGCAGAGCAGAATAAAGAAAAAAGAATGAAAAGAACTGAGGACAGTCTCAGAGACCTCTGGGACAACATTAAACGCACCAACATTCGAATTATAGGGGTTCCAGAAGAAGAAGAGAAAAAGAAAGGGACTGAGAAAATATTTGAAGAGATTATAGTTGAAAACTTCCCTAATATGGGAAAGGAAATAGTTAATCAAGTCCAGGAAGCACAGAGAGTCCCATAAAGGATAAATCCAAGGAGAAATACGCCAAGACACATATTAATCAAACTGTCAAAAATTAAATACAAAGAAAGCATATTAAAAGCAGCAAGGGAAAAACAACAAATAACACACAAGGGAATCCCCATAAGGTTAACAGCTGATCGCTCAGCAGAAATCCTGCAAGCCAGAATAGAGTGGCAGGACATACTGAAAGCGATGAAGGAGAAAAACCTGCCACAAAGATTACTCTACCCAGCAAGGATCTCATTCAGATTTGATGGAGAAATTAAAACCTTTACAGACAAGCAAAAGCTGAGAGAGTTCAGCACCACCAAACCAGCTTTACAACAAATGCTAAAGGAATTTCTCTAGGCAAGAAACACAAGAGAAGGAAAAGACCTACAATAACGAACTCAAAACAATTTCGAAAATGGGAATAGGAACATACATATCGATAATTACCTTAAATGTAAATGGACTAAATGCTCCCACCAAAAGACACAAATTGGCTGAATGGATACAAAAACAAGACCCATGTATATGCTGTCTACAAGAGACCCACTTCAGACCTAGAGACACATACAGACTGAAAGTAAGGGGATGGAAAAAGATGTTCCATGCAAATGGAAACCAAAAGAAAGCTGGAGTCGCAATTCTCATATCAGACAAAAGACTTTAAAATAAAGACTATTAGAAGAGATAAAGAAGGACACTACATAATGATCAAGGGATTGATCCAAGAAGAAGATATAGCAATTGTAAATATTTATGCACCCAACATAGGAGCACCTCAATACATAAGGCAAATACTAACAGCCATAAAAGGGGAAATTGACAGTAAAACATTCATAGTAGGGGACTTTAACACCCCACTTTCACCAATGGACAGATCATCCAAAATGAAAATAAATAAGGAAACACAAGCTTTAAATGATACATTAAACAAGATAGTCTTAATTGATATTTATAGGACACTCCATCCAAAAACAACAGAATGCACATTTTTCTCAAGTGCTCATGGAACATTCTGCAGGATAGATCATATCTTGGGTCACAAATCAAGCCTTGGTAAATTTAAGAAAATTGAAATTGTATCAAGTATCTTTTCCAAACACAATGCCATAAGACTAGATATCAATTACAGGAAAAGATCTGTAAAAAATACAAACACATGGAGGCTAAACAATACACTACTTAATAACGAACTGATCACTGAAGAAATCAAAGAGGAAATTAAAAATTACCTAGAAACAAATGACAATGGAGAGACGACGATCCAAAATCTATGGGATGCAGCAAAAGCAGTTCTAAGAGGGAAGTTTATAGCAACACAAGCTCACCTTAAGAAACAGGAAACATCTAAATAAACAACCTAACCTTGCACCTAAAGCAATTAGAGAAAGAAGAACAAAAAAACCCCCAAAGTCAGCAGAAGGAAAGAAATCATAAAAATCAGATCAGAAATAAATGAAGAAGAAATGAAGGAAACGATAGCAAAGATCAATAAAACTAAAAGCTGGTTCTTTGAGAAGATAAACAAAATAGATAAACCATTAGCCAGACTCATCAAGAAAAAAAGGGAGAAGACTCAAATCAATAGAATTAGAAATGAAAAAGGAGAAGTAACAACTGACACTGCAGAAATACAAAAGATCATGAGCGATTACTACAAGCAATTCTATGCCAATAAAATGGACAACCTGGAAGAAATGGACAAATTCTTAGAAATGCACAACCTGCCAAGACTGAATCAGGAAGAAATAGAAAATATGAACAGACCAATCACAAGCACTGAAATTGAAACTGTGATAAAAAAACCTTCCAACAAACAAAAGCCCAGGACCAGATGGCTTCACAGGTGAATTCTATCAAACATTTAGAGAAGAGCTAACACCTACCCTTCTCAAACTGTTCCAAAATATAGCAGAGGGAGAAACACTCCCAAATTCTTTCTACGAGGCCACCATCACCTTGATACCAAAACCGGACAAGGATGTCACAAAGAAAGAAAACTACAGGCCAATATCACTGATGAACATAGATGCAAAAATCCTCAACAAAATACTAGCAAACAGAATCCAACAGCACATTAAAAGGATCATACACCATGATCAAGTGGGGTTTATTCCAGGAATGGAAGGATTCTTCAATATACGCAAATCAATTAATGTGATAAACCATATTAACAAATTGAAGGAGAAAAACCATATGATCATCTCAATAGATGCAGAGAAAGCTTTTCACAAAATTCAACACCCATTTATGATAAAAACCCTGCAGAAAGTAGGCATAGAGGGAACTTTCCTCAACATAATAAAGGCCATATATGACAAACCCACAGCCAACATCATCCTCAATGGTGAAAAACTGAAAGCGTTTCCACTAAGATCAGGAACAAGACAAGGTTGCCCACTCTCACCACTCTTACTCAATATAGTTTTGGAAGGTTTAGCCACAGCAATCAGAGAAGAAAAGGAAATAAAAGGAATCCAAATCGGAAAAGAAGAAGTAAAGCTGTCACTGTTTGCAGATGACATGATACTACACATAGAGAATCCTAAAGATGCTACCAGAAAACTCCTAGAGCTAATCAATGAATTTGGTAAAGTAGCAGGATACAAAATTAATGCACAGAAATCTCTGGCATTCCTATACACTAATGATGAAAAATCTGAAAGTGAAATCAAGAAAACACTCCCATTTACCATTGCAACAAAAAGAATACAATATCTAGAATAAACGTACCTAAGGAGACAAAAGACCTGTATGCAGAAAATTATAAGACACTGATGAAAGAAATTAAAGAGGATACAAATAGATGGAGAGATATACCATGTTCTTGGATTGGAAGAATCAACATTGTGAAAATGACTCTACTACCCAAAGCAATCTACAGATTCAATGCAATCCCTATCAAACTACTACTGGCATTTTTCACAGAACTAGAACAAAAAATTTCACAAGTTGTATAGAAACACAAAAGACCCCGAATAGCCAAAGCAATCTTGAGAACGAAAAATGGAGCTGGAGGAATCAGGCTCCCTGACTGCACAGTATACTACAAAGCTACAGTAATCAAGACAGTATGGTACTGGCACAAAAACAGAAAGATAGATCAATGGAACAGGATAGAAATCCCAGAGATAAACCCAAGCACATATGGTCACCTTATCTTTGATAAAGGAGGCAGGAATGTACAGTGGAGAAAGGTCAGCCTCTTCAATAAGTGGTGCTGGGAAAACTGGACAGGTACATGTAAAAGTATGAGATTAGATCACTCCCTAACACCATACACAAAAATAAGCTCAAAATGGATTAAAGACCTAAATGTAAGGCCAGAAGCTATCAAACTCTTAGAGGAAAACATAGGCAGAACACTCTATGACATAAATCACAGCAAGATCCTTTTTGACCCACCTCCTAGAGAAATGGAAATAAAAACAAAAATAAACAAATGGGACCTAATGAAACTTCAAAGCTTTTGCACAGCAAAGGAAACCATAAACAAGACCAAAAGACAACCCTCAGAATGGGAGAAAATATTTGCAAATGAAGCAACTGACAAAGGATTAATTTCCAAAATTTACAAGCAGCTCATGCAGCTCAATAACAAAAAAAACAAACAACCCAATCCAAAACTGGGCAGAAGACCTAAATAGACATTCCTCCAAAGAAGATATACAGATTGCCAACAAACACATGAAAGAATGCTCAACATCATTAATCATTAGGGAAATGCAAATCAAAACTACAATGAGATATCATCTCACACCAGTCAGAATGGCGATCATCAAAAAATCTAGAAACAATAAATGCTGGAGAGGGTGTGGAGAAAAGGGAACACTCTTGCACTCCTGGTGGGAATGTGAATTGGTACAGCCACTATGGTGAACAGTATGGAGATTCCTTAAAAAACTACAAATAGAACTACCATATGACCCAGCAATCCCACTACTGGGCATATACCCTGAGAAAACCATAATTCAAAAAGAGTCATGTACCAAAATGTTCATTGCAGCTCTATTTACAATAGCCCGGAGATGGAAACAACCTAAGCGCCCATCATCGGATGAATGGATAAAGAAGATGTGGCACATATATACAATGGAATATTACTCAGCCATAAAAAATAACGAAATTGAGCTATTTGTAATGAGGTGGATAGACCTAGAGTCTGTCATACAGAGTGAAGTAAGTCAGAAAGAGAAAGACAAATACCGTATGCTAACACATATATATGGAATTTAAGAAAAAATAATGTCATGAGGAACCTAGGGGTAATACAGGAATAAAGACACAGACCTACTAAAGAATGGACTTGATATGGGGAGGGGTAAGGGTGAGTTGTGACAAAGCGAGAGAGAGGCATGGACATATATACACTACCAAACGTAAGGTAGATAGCTAGTGGGAAGCAGCCGCATAGCACAGGGAGATCAGCTCGGTGCTTTGTGCCCGCCTGGAGGGGTGGGATAGGGAGGGTGGGAGGGAGATGCAAGAGGGAAGAGATATGGGAACATATGTATATGTATAACTGATTCACTTTGTTATAAAGCAGAAATTAACACACCATTGTAAAGCAATTATACCCCAATAAAGATGTTAAAAAAAAGAAAAGAAAGAAAATTGCTGATAGAAAGCCCAGAAAGAAACCCATGTGCTTATGGTCAATTAATCTATGACAGGGAGGCAAGAATATACAATGGAGAAAAGACAGTCTCCTCAATAAGGGGTGCTGGGAATAATGGACAGCTACATGTAAACGAATGAAATTAGAACATTCTCTAATACCATATACAAAAAATAAACTCAAAATTAAAATAAAAACTCAACATGGATTGAAGACCTAAATGTAGGACTAGATACTATAAAACTCCTAGAGGAAAACATATGCAGAACATTCTTTGACATAAATCACAGCAATATTTTTTGGATCTGTCTCCTAGAGTAATGGCAATAAAAACAAAAATAAACAAATGGGACCTAATTAAACTTAAAAGGTTTTGCACAGCAAAGGAAACCATAAACAATGAAAAGACAACCTACCGACTAGGAGAAAATATTTGCAAATGATGCTACTGACAAGGGATTAATTTCCAAAATATACTAACAGCTCATACAGCTCAATATCAAAAAAATCCAATAAAAAAATGGGCAGAAGACCTAAATAGACATTTCTCCAAAGAAGACATACGGATGGCCAACAGGCACATGCAAAGATGCTCAACACCACTAATTATTAGAGAAACACAAATCAAAACTACAATGAGGCATCACCTCACACCAGTCAGAATGGCCATTATTAAAAAGTCTATAGGGGCTTCCCTGGTGGTGCAGTGGTTAAGAATACCCCTGCCAATGCTGGGGACATGGGTTCGAGCCCTGGTCCGGGAAGATCCCACATGCCACGGAGCAACTAAGCCCATGCGCCACAACTACTGAGCCTGCACTCCAGAGCCCGCGAGCCACAACTACTGAAGCCTGTGCGCCTAGAGCCTGTGCTCCGCAACAAGAGAAGCCACTGCAATAAGAAGCCCGTGCACTGCAACTGGGAGCAGACCCTGCTCTCCGCAACTAGAGAAAGCCTATGCGCAGCAACGAAGACCCAACGCAGCCAATAAATGAATAAATAAATAAATTTATGTAAAAAAAGATCCAATGCAGCCAAAAGTAAATAAATTTATTAAAATAAAATAAAAAGTCTACAAAGAATAAATGGTTGTGAGGGTGTGGAGAAAAGTGAATCCTCGTACACTGTTGGTGGGAATGTAAATCGATACAGCCACTATGGAGAAGAGTATGGAGGTTCCTTAAAAAACTGAAAATAGGGGACTTCCCTGGTGGCACTGTGTTTAAGAGTCTGCCTGCCAATGCAGGAGACACGGGTTTGATCCCTGGTCCGGGAAGATCCCACATGCCGCGGAGCAACTAAGCCTGTGTACCACAACTACTGAGCCTGTGCTCTAGAGCCTGCGAGCCACAACTACTGAGCCCGCATGCCACAAGTACTGAAGCCCGTGCGCCTAGAGCCCATGCTCCAGAAAAAGAGAAGCCACCGCAATGAGAAGCCCGTGCACTGCAACGAAGAGCAGCTCCGCTCGCCACAACTAGAGAAAGCCTGCGTGCAGCAACGAAGACCCAACACAGCCAAAAATAAATAAATAAATTTATTAAAAAAAGCAATTTGAGGGCTTCCCTGGTGGCACAGTGGTTGAGAGTCCGCCTGCCGATGCAGGGGACACGGGTTCGTGCCCCGGTCCGGGAAGATCCCACATGCCGCGGAGCGGCTGGGCCCGTGAGCCATGGCCGCTTAGCCTGCGCGTCCGGAGCCTGTGCTCCGCAACGGGAGAGGCCACAGCAGTGAGAGGTGTACCGCAAAAATAAATAAATTTAAAAAAATAAAAATAAAAAAAGATACAAATGAACTTATTTACAAAACAGAAATAGACTCACAGACACAGAAAACAAACCAAAGAGGATGGGGGAGGGGAGAGAAATTAAGAGCTTGGGATTAACATATACACAACTATTATACATAAAATAGATAACAAGGACCTACTGTATAGCACAGGGTATTACATTGGATATTGTAATGTATTGGATATTACAAGATATCCAATATCTTGTAATAACCTATAATGGAAAAGAATCTGGAAAAGAATATATGTATCTGAATCACTTTGCTGTATACCTGAAACTAACACAACATTGTAAATTAACTATACTTCAATTTTTAAAAATGATTTTTTTTTTTTTGGCCGTGCCCCGCTGCATGCAGGATCTTAGTTCCACAATCAGGGATTGAACCCATGCCCCCTGCAGTGGAAGTGCAGAGTCTTAACCACTTGGACCGCCCGGGAAGTTCCAATAAAAAAATGATTAAAAGAAAAGAAATTTCCTACCCTTTAGCTATCACCCACCCCCAGCCCCAGCCCCCATCCTCTTCAGCCCTAAGCAACCATTAATCTCCTTCTGTCTCTTATGGATTTGCCTGTTCTGGACATTTCACATAAATGGAACCATATAATATGTGGTCTTTTGTGACTGGCTTATTTCACTTAGCGCATGTTTTCAAGGATCATCCATGTTGTATGTTGAATCAGTACTTCATTCGTTTTCATGGCTGGATAAGATTCCATTGTATGGCTACATCACATTTTGTTTATCTATTCCTCTGTTGATAGACAATGGGGTTGTTTCCATCTTTTGGTTATTATGAATAACATTGCTATGAACATTCACATATAAGCTTATGTTTTCATTTCTCTTGGGTAAATACCTAGATACCTTAGGAGTGGAATGGCTCAGTCATATGGTAAATAGGTTCTGGTACCAATTCCAGTGGGGAGAAGTTCCCTCACACTAACGAGGAGCAGTTTTCCAACACCAGCTGAGTGTCCTACAATTCAACTCAATTCTGACACTACATGGAGACAGCATCAGATTCCAAAGGTTCAGGGTTCAGTCCCACAAGACTGTCCCTCGCCCCCTCCCCCTTCAGATGCTTGTCACAAGCTGTCACCTGTGCTTCTGACTGATGGGCTACAGATCGGAGGTTCCAACTACCACACCCCTCGGGTTTCACATGCCAGTTGCAAGTCCAGGTTGTTACCTGTACTTCTGACTGACTGTAAATCAGAGGATCCTAAGACCCACTCATGGGTTCAATTCATTTGCTAGAGTGGCTCACAGAACTCAGAGAAACATCCTACTTACTAGATCACCAGTTTATTATAAAATGATGTAATCCAGGAAGAGCCAGATGGAAGAGTTGCATAGGGCAAGGTATGAAGAAAGGGTTAAGAGCTTCCATACCCTCTCTGAAGGTTCCACACTCCCCAAATCTCCATGTATTTACCAACCTGGAAGCTCTGAACCCTGAGCCCTGTCCTTCGGGTTTTGATGGAAGCTTCATTACATAGGCATGACTGATTAAAACACTGGCCAATGACTGATTCAGCCTCCAGCCCCTCTCTCCTCGCAGAGGGTGGAGGGGGGTTATACTGAAAGTTCCACCCCTCTCCTGTCGCCTTTGCTTCCCCTGGCAGCCAGTTCCTAACCTTAGGTTACCTAAGGGCTTTCCCCAAAGTCACCTTATTAACATACAAGGGACACCTTTATCACTCTTATCATAGGAAATTCCAAGGGCTTTAGGAGCTCTGTGCCAGGAATGGGGTTGAAGACCAAATATATGTCTGTTATTATAAATCACAGTATTACGTATGGTAACTCTGTGTTTAACTTTTGAGGAACTGCCAGACTAGTTTCCAAAGTGACTGTATCATTTTACATTCCTACCAGCAAAATAGGAGTGTTCCAATTTCTCTATATCCTCACCAATGCTTGTTATCATCTGACTTTGGTTTTTTGTTTTTTTTTGCGGTTCGGGGGCCTCTCACTGTTGTGGCCTGACGCGCAGGCTCAGCGGCCATGGCTCACGGGCCCAGCCGCTCCGCAGCATGTGGGATCCTCCCGGACCGGGGCACGAATCCGTGTCCCCTGCATCTGCAGGCAGACTCTCAACCACTGCACCACCAGGGAAGCCCTCATCTGACTTTTTGACGATAGTCATCCTAGTGGATGTGAAGTGGTATCTCATTCTGGATTTGACTCGCGTTTCCCTAACAACTAAGGGGTTGAGCACCTTTTCCTCTGCGTGTTGGCTATTTGCATATCTTCTGAGAAGTGTCTATTCAAGTCCTTTGCTTGTTTTTAAATCAGGTTTTTTATACTTTTGCTGTTGAGTTGTAGGAGTTCTTTATATATTCTGGATACTAGACCCTTATGAGATATATGTTTGCAAATATTTTCTCCCATTGTGTGGGTTGTCTTTTTACTTTTTAGTAGTTTCCTTTCAGGCTCCAAAGTTTTTAATTTTGATGAAGTCCAATTTATCTATTCTTTTGCTTCTTGTGCTTTTGAGGTCAAATCTGTGATTCCACTGCCAATTTATTGAGCGCCTTCCATCTACCAGGAACTAGGGATAATGTGGTGAATAAGACAGACTTGGTTCCTGCCCTCATGGAATTTATGTCTAGTGGGGCAGGGGAGATATTAATCTAATAACTGCATGAATAACTTCTCAAGTGTGATAAGGATTAGAAAAGGTACAGTTCTAACCTAGCCTGAGGGTCAGAGAAGACTTCCCCAAGGAGGTGACATTTAAACTGACATTTGAAGGATGAGTGGGAGTAGGCCAGGTGAAAGGGGGCAAGGAATAGAGGGAAGAGTGTTTCTGGACAGGGAACAGCATGTAGGAATCCCAGAGTTCAGGAGAACAAGGCTCTTTTGAGGAACAGCAAGGACTGTGTGGCTGGAGCAGAGTTGGGGGCAGGGGTGAGTGGGGGAAGGGATGAAATGACTTAGGGAGAGAATGTAGAGTGAACTTTCCATGACTTCAACCTGGTAAGTGCCAGCAACTAAAGCCATAGAAGGTCATGGAAGACTAGAGAAGAGAGTTTCAAGGAGGAGGAAGTTGCCCACATTGGCCAGTGCTGCCAAGAAGTGAACAAAGGTAAGGACTTGCATTTGGCAGACGGGAGGTCATCATGGGAGACCTTTGTGGAAGCAGCTGTGCTGGGATGACAGAGGCAGAAACCAGAATGCATAGGAGTGATTAAGAGCTGAGTAAGTGGAGATGTTAAGGGAGGAGACCTCCCTGTGGAAAAGCTTGGCTGGGAAGTGTTTGTCACCCAAAGAGCCTGGCTCCTAGTAGGTGCTCAACAAACGTTTATTGCACTGAACTAAACTGAGGGTGAGCTCCAAGATACAGGAGAGGGACAACTGATGGAATTAGGCTGTGGGAGGAGGCGGGCTTGAGAGCATGAGTTACATCTTGAAAGGAGACAGGCGTGCTCCTTCCCTTCGTTAAAATGAACAGAAAGAGAGAAAACAGGGAGGCTGGGTGTGGAATGCAGGGTATGTTGGCTGGGATGGGAGGGGGCATTTCTATAGATAACAGGGTCAAGAGACGGATCGACTTGTGTGCTTTTATTCTCTTCAGAGGATTTCAGGTTTAGCCCTGACTCCAGTTTATGGCTTTATCTGGAAATAATATCTAACCTATTTAATAGTTGGTGGGCAATTACTTACTAAGTTACTGCTTTTACTTCTTCTGGGGGCTGAGAACAAGGTAAGTCGGCTTGTTTCGATTTTGTCTAAAGGAAAAGTGTGTAGGCTGTGAAGACATCAGCAGAGGAACCAATATCTCCTTTGAGGAGCAGCCACTCATCTAGTACAGAGGGAAAATAATTTGCAATGAATGTGGACACATTTTAGAGGTGGGATAATTCAGGTAACCACAAGATCCCTCCTGGGCTACCCTAGCAGATAAAGTAGTTTCACCACAAGAGCCTGCTGAGTACCTTAATTTTTCCAAACAAGAAGTTATTTGTTAATAAATTTGTTAATAAATACATTCTCTGTTATTTTCTATTTCCTATGTGTCCTGCAGCGCTGTTAGGCGTTGCATATGTATTTTCTCGAATCATCAGAACAACCATGCAAGGGAGCTTGTATTGTTCCCATTTTACTGATGAGGAAACTGCAGCTCAGAGAGGTGAGTGATTTGCTCAAGGTCACTAATCAGTAGCAGGTTTCGGAACCCAGGTTAGGCTGAGCGCTTTTCACCACGCCAGCAGTTTTGGCAATTTTGCTCCCGGGGCCACTGTGCGACCCCCGCCGGTCTAAGACAGGGGCACGGGATCGGGGGGCGGGGGGGGAGAGGTCCCAACCCAGCTTCACCTGAGCGGTTCCGCACTTAGTTTTACACCTGGTGCTCTGAGGTAAGCTCCATTTGAGCAAAAGAGAGAATAAAAAACAAGTTTGAAGGCCACTGCCTTCCACAGGGGGCTTTGAACTTCCCAGCAGAAGCGTGGCTTTCCTTGAAGCGTTTCTCCTGAAACGCTTTGCTTGTATGATGCATTTTCCCCCACTTGGCTCTATCCTCCACGTGACCGGAAGAGTGATTTTTCTAAAATCTCATCATGTTACTCCCCTGCTTAGAAACTTCTATGGCTCCCAGCTACCTCTAGGTTAAAATCTGTATTCCTCTTTCAGCATGACCTATGAGAGCCTTAGTGATCTGGACCCCCATCCACCTCTCCAGAGTTGCCGTTAATTACTCCCCAGCTCCCACCTTCCTTTCAAACCGGCTGACTCACATCTCCTGGTACTTGCTATGTGCATCCGTGTATACTCCAGTGGCCCTGCCAGGAGGCTGCTCTCCCGTCTCCACTGAGCGACTCCCACTCACCCCTCCAGCCTCAGATCAGGTGTACTCTTCCTCCACGAAAGCCTTTCCTGCACCTTTGGCCTGGGTTAGGCCCCGCCCTCTTTGCAGCACCCCCTACTCCAACCCCCATGCTTACCTGTCAGAGCCCTGCTTCTGCCTCCTTTTCTTGTCTGCCTGTCCCACTAGAATGCAGATTTGCATCATCTGCTTAACTCTGTTTTGCTCCCCTGGAAAGAAGTTTCTCAGGGAATTTGTTCTTTCTCTTGGGGTGAGCATACCATATTTGCCTCGGAAAAGCATACCAGAAATGCCAATGGCTTGATGTTAGGCATGGAGAGTTTTCAGCATGGGGGTTTGTCCCCTGCAGCCAAACCTCAATTTTACATGGAGGAGGTAGGCTAGGCAATATCACATGATGAGAAAAATCTGTGGGGAAGAATAGCTGACTACAGGAAAAACTCCAGAAAGCCGCTTTCAAATCCTCCAGCTGACTTGGTGTGCATTTTGGAAAGAGCAGGGCAGATGCTTGTCTTAGGTCCCCAAATCTGCTAATAGTTAAGATGCTTAGGTTCAAACTTTTCCTATGAAGAGGGGACTACTGTTAAAAGTGTCCTTTGAATGTTGGACGAAGGCACATGCCAATCTTCCCTCCAAGCCAGGAGTCCGCAGACTCAACCATGTGGCAGGAAGGCCCTGCCCTGACGCCTTCACCAAACCCAACCCACCTCGGCAGCTGTCAAGGGAGAGGTTGTGGAGCAGAACTCGCGGTCCTGCATCAGTTAGCCAATTTGCATCTATAAAATGGGCATGGGGGTGGAGGAGGGCTATGCTAGATGCCCGTTCCAAATGCCACAAGCCAGGAGCTGCTCACCCTCCCACTGCAAACATCAAAGTTCATTTTTGTTTCTTTTCTTTTTTTGGCTCTGCCGCGCGGCTTGTGGGATCTTAGTTCCCAACCAGGGATTGAACTCAAGACCCTACAGTGAAAGCGCCGAGCCCTAACCACTGGATGGCGGAGGAATTCCCAAAGAAGTTCATTTAGAAGAAGAAAAAGGAAATGCTACATTACACTGTAAATATGTTTAAGGTATAGTTCCTAGAGACACGGGACAGGCTGAGAATCAATAGGAAAGATTTGGATCATTTCATGGATGGGAAGAATCTAATGCGTTATTAAGGGCAGGTGGGAACGTTTTGAGCACAGAAGGGGCAAACAGGCCCGCCAGGCAGAGATGGAAACCTGGACAGATGGGCTCAGGGTGGTGTCTCTGGGCTGTGTTTTATTGTGACTCAGTTCCTCCCTGGCCTTAGAGGACTGGGATGGGAGGGCTGGGGACACAGCAGTCCATTGCAAGGGCTACCCAACCCTCCAGGGATACAGTGCTATTTTGAAAATATGCTGTTCTCGAAAGCAGCACGGATTTCCAGCCACCAACTGCTTCTCCCTCCTTTCAGCTCAAATCAACCCACCTGTAAATGTAACTAAAAGAAACCCACAATGCTGATGATTAAAGCCCTATCTTGGAAAAAATGCCAGGGGGTGTGTCTCATTGGAGGGCAGAAGTCAAGGTAAATTACATGACTCACCAGGAAATATTAGAAATACATATTTGGAGGCTTTTTCCTTTTACCTCCCCTCTGCTCCCTGCAGACAACTCCTCTGGGATGAGACTTGTGCAAGAGGCCAGACCTAGATGCTAAAGAGCCCAGGAGACAGGTAAACTGTGTGTCTCTACTCAGAGCCAAGGGGAAAGTAGCTCCTTTGGTGCACACCTTGGCCACTTGCTGTGCAAATGAGATCCAGAGACTGTTCCGGATCACTAGCTCGCAGCCGTGGGTTGGTGACCTCTTCCCTGCAAACACAGGGAAGAGGTGGTTGATGGAAAAAAAAAAAGTCATTCAAAGGACAGCTTTGTAATGTGAAAGGAAAACATATGCCACTTTAATATGCTTAAGAAGTCATTCATGATACATTAGAAACCAAACCGTATGGGTAAGGCCTGGTTGTCTCAGGAGCAGGTTGACAGGGGCTGAGCCTGCCCTCACAAAGTGACCCGTTAACAGCCGAGTCAGACCCGTTAACTGCAGTTAGGCGCTTCCTCTGCGTCAGTGGTTTACAATCTTAACTCATTCTTCTAGCAAATGTTTCCTAATAAACCCAGAGCTTCCACCTGCCCAGAAATGTCTACTGGAAGCTAACTTTCCCTCTCCCAAGCAGGACCACGCTTCTGCTCCTAACTCAATCCTGTAGTTTGGGGATTCGGCGCCAGGAAGGCTTGGTCCTTGGTCTCCCTCGGTTAGGCGTGCCCTGGTCCCCGCGTCTCCTGGCCGGTGACTGTACTCCTGAGACAGGTGCCTGAGACGGACCCCGAGGTGATCTGCTCCCTGCAGGACCAGCGCCCACGGCTGCGGCCCGAGCTGCGTCCGAGGCGCCGCCCCTTCGGTGGGACCCGGGACCGCCAGGGACCACCCGGGACCACCCGGGACCGCCAGGGACCGCCAGGGACCACCCGGGACCACGGCCCCGCCGCAGCGTCTTGGTCCCTCCACGCTCTCCAGTCTCCGTCTCCTTCAACGGTCCTGGAAGAAGGGGAACATATGGCGGAGAAGGCCTTGAATTTGCGCCACCCGTCTGCCCACGGAGTCCTTCCCCTTGGCGGGCGCCGCCGCCGCTGTCTCCACGACCGACGCGCCCACTGCGCTGGAGGCGCGTCTCGGCGTACACGCGGCGCCGACGCCGCTGCTGTTGTTGTTGGCGTTGTTACGCTCGCTGCTGCCCGCCGTCTCCCAGTCCTCGGCCCCCGACAGCTCCCGCAGGCTCCAGGGCGCGTCGGGCCGCAGGTAGTGACAGGCCCGGTGGCCGCTGTGGTCGCGGCGCGTGGGGTCTGCCCCCAAGGCGCCCACCAGCACCTTGACGACCATATCGTGGCCCTGCAGGGCCGCCAGGTGGAGGGGCGTGAGGCCGCCGCTACCCGGGGCGCTCACGTCGAGCCGCAGCCCCCTGCGCTGGGCGAAGTCGTGCACCAGGATGAGTTCCTCGTGGCGCCCGTGCTTGGCCAGCCAGTGCAGCACCGTGTAGCCCGTGATCGGGTCGCCCCGCAGGAGCAGCCCCGGCTCGACCTCCAGCAGCTCCTGCAGCGCCTCAAAGCGGCCCTCAGCGGCCGCCAGTATCCACGCGTGCTCCCGGGGCTCCAGGCATAGCCCGCTACCGCTCGGTGCGTTCGGCCCGCCCGGGGACTGCTCCTCGGGGCGCTCCTCCGACAGCCACCCGGCGGGAGCCGCCCCCTGCAGCCCCAACAGCTCCCGCAGCGCTCCCCGCCGGCGCCCCGAGACTGTTCCCGAGGGCATCACCGAGCGGTGGAAGGCGGTGGTGGCGTTGCCCCGGTACCTGCCCAGGCTGACGGTGTCCACTCTCGAGGGGCGGGGCTGCGGGGCGCTCCGCAGGCTGAGCTCGGTCGGTGCGAAGGAGGCCTTGGGTGCCGGCTTCGCGGCCCCTCGGGGCTCGGCCATGGTCCTGCCGCCGCGGCTGTTCCAGTGTCTAGCGTTTGCTGCCCTTCCCGGGCCCCACCAAGAGAGGAACTGGCGCTGGCGTTGGGGAAGGAAGCGGCTTGAGCAATTGGGCTCGGAGGGAGGGAGCGAAGGAGGGGAGAAGAGGGAGGGAGAGCGCGAGCGAGCCGAGGGAGGGCCCCCGGCACGGGCGGTGGGGGGGCCTGGAGGGGTGGGAGCTCCGGCCATGCCCCCGGGTAGAGCCCCTTTCCTGCACCCCGGGTACCGCCGCCACCTACGCTTCCCCGGGTCGCGGGCGGCCCCGCCCCAAACGGCCAGGTGAGCTGGGCGGCCCCGCCTCCCGCACGGCGTGGGCAACTGTGGGGCGGACGCGGGGGCGGGCTGCGCGCTAGCCCCGAGCGCCAACGGGAGCAGCCCAGCTGCCCCAGCAGCCGGGTTCTCAGCATCCCCGCAGTTGCTGGGTGAAGAGGCTCTAGGGAGCCCCCTCCGCGGTGGGCTGAGTTCGGCTTCCAGCCAAGGCCTCCGGCAGCGCGGTCCTTACAGCTCCGGGGCGGTCGCTCTCCGCCCCTTCCTTCGCCCTTCCCTCTTATCTCCTCAGGAGTCTCCCTGCACTTTGTCCCCGAGCCGTCTTTGTCCCGCGCCTCGCATTCACGGAGGCGGCTTGGCTGCCCCATGTGACTCGGGTTCGCTTGCACTGCCCTTTGTGTGGCCTTGACCCTTCCCGCAGCGCCGGAGCTGCCCGGGATTCCTACAGAGAAATTCGAGAAAGTGTCCAGGCGTAAAAGCCCTTCCAGGGAACTGAGAAGGGCTACCCCCTGCTTCCCCGAGGCTCCCTACTCCTCTCTCCGCCCTCTTCTCTTTAACCTTTCCCAGCTTGGCTTGAAGAAGCAGGTACTGGTGAATCTGAGCCATCGGCCACGAACGCCTTACCCTCTTCAGAGATGCATCCCGCTCTCTCCCTGAGGGACCTGCTGATTTCCGCGAATTCCGAGTTTCAAGGCTTTTAAAAGAGGAGGGTATTTTACCTTTTTAGTCCTAACATTAGCATCCTCTTGGCTCTTCTCTCAATAAATGGTAGTTCTTGCCTCCCCCCCCCCCCCGCCCCATGTGAGGGAGTTCAGTCATGAGCAGTGGGGAGCCATAGAAGGTTCTTGAGCCAGAGAGGAATACAGCCATGATTAAGGTGGTCTTTAGGAAGATGATTATGGGAGAGGCAGAGGCAGAAAGCCAGGAGACTATTCCAACAGTCTAGGCCAGAGGGAATGGGGACTCAGGCCAAGCCAGCCCACTCTACTGGGTCCCACAGTGATGGAAGGTATCAGAGGCTTTTCCACCTTTGCCCTCAGATATTTGGGGTCAGCCCTAAAGAGCTGGAGCTTTCCTTCATGACAGCCTATGCATTTGTAATCCATTTTTTAAAATACTTTTTATGTGCCACTTTGCTAAATGCTTTATATATGTTCATTCTATCACCCGCCCAAGGATCTCAAGAGCTAAGTATTGTTACTGTCCTCGCTTTGCAAAGAGATTAGGCCATTTGCCCAAGGTCACCCCGAAGGAAGTGGCAGAGCAAGTCTGTGTGACACCGCAGCCTTTGTTCTGGCGCAGAGGATCTGGCCTTCAAACCAAGCTTATCAACAGCAAACCATTCACACAAATCCCAAATTCCAGCCAAACGGATGGACTTGTTCTAACCTGAGCATATCTTGAACTTGCCCTCCTCTACCGAGAATGTCCTCCCTCATAGCTTCTATTTGGTGAAGTTCTCCCCCCTGTCCTTCAAGGTTGGCCTCAGTTGCCACCTTCTCCAGTAAGCCTCCTCCGATTACCCCATCCCAGAGTGATCCCTCGCTCCCCCAACCATCTGTTTGTATTACTCCTCCGGCACCCAGAACAGACAGCCTTGTGTTGTATTTCTCTCCCTTTACTCTGACATAGGCCAATTAAACTAAACTCTTTGATGACTAGTCATACTACCCTTGTGTACCTAGTAGTGTGTGAGAAATAGGTTACCTCGTTCTGGTCTGGCAGCCTGGGGAAATGTAATCGTGTGTGTACGTGTTGGGGGAGGTGTCTTCGGCCAGAACCTCGATGCCCACTCCCACATCCCTGCCTCAGACTGAATCTGCAGGACACCAAAAGCAGCTCATAGACTTGGTCAATTCGTAAAAGAAAAAGGCAAAAGGTGATCAAGTGGTTGCTTCACTGAGCTGACTAACCAAAGGCAACTCCTGGCTTTTGCCGGCTCCTCGGAGACCAGGCCCAGGCCCAGAGTGGGCCCCAAGCTTTCAGGCTTTCATTTTCAAAATGAACCCTGACTGACAAGCAGCTACTTCCGTTGCTCTGGAAACTCCCCTCCACAACCCCAAATCTGTAAACACTAAACCGCACACATGCACACACACTTCTAGAATATGCAAACAGCTGCAGCAGTATTTCTTTTAATCAAAATGCCAGCATGGAGAATGCAGGATGGGAGAACGCTTGGACTATTAATTTTCCTCGCCACTAAGCAGGCAGTTCCCTTCGCTATCAGCACTAATAATATCTCTGGTTCCGGTTCAAAGACTGCAAGGGCAGTCGCCTGACCAGCATCACAGACCCAGGGCACACGTGCCCTTGCTTAACTGTTGCCAGAGACCAGAACCAAGGTGCTTCCCTAGCAACTCTTTACTTATTACCAAGTGCTTTGTCTAGGTCACTAATTGCATACATGGTTCCCCGGGACCACAGCACCCATCTCTATTTCGGGAGAGAGGGTCTGTAGACAAAGAGTATCACCTGCCATTCCAGTAAACAAAGAATGCTGCCTGCTAGTCTAGTGAACAATGAAAGTCAACTACCATCAAGCCAGGAGCCCCTGCAGCCACCGTCCCCCACGGCCCCACGGCGTGCCCTGAGGGGAACTCAGGATGGAGAAAAACAGGATACTGGCCCTAGATAGTTAAGATGCTTATCTAAGGAATAATTTCCATGAGCCCAGACTCTTGCATCTTGCCATACAGAGAAAAGGGCTAGGGAATTCCCTGGTGGTCCATTGGTTAGGACTCTATGCTCTCACTGCTGAGGGCTCTGGGTTCAATCCCTGGCCGGGGAACTAAGATCCCACAAGCTGCACGGCATGGCCAAAAAAAAGGGGGGGAGGCTAAAATCACTACTTTGAGATGTCTGTTTTCTGTGATTAGCTGTAGTCTTTGATGTTTGAACACATGTTTTTATTTTTTCTTGCAAAAACTCCCGTATATCGTGGCTCCTCCTTTACTTCTTTGCCACAGTTCCTTAGAGCTCTCGGAGAGGCTGCCTCCCAGGCTAGAGTCCTCAGTAAGTCCGCTGAATAAAACATAACCTGCAACTTTTGGGTTGTGTGTTTTTCTTCAGTCAACAGGTCTCTGGAATCTGACACCTGGGAGTGGGGTGAAGAGAACAGAAAGCAGAAGGGTAGTAAAGATCCTCCTAAACTGAAAATGCCCATCCCCCGAGGCAGCTGCTGCCCCCCAAGAGAGTGGGGCAAAACCCCTCAAGCCCTTGGAAATAACCTCTCCAAAAGCTGGATGTAGGGTGAGGGTTTGCGGTTTGAATGGTGGTACCTGGTGTCTTTTCCAAATGGCAGCCTCTCTAGTGTATTTTTTATAGGTCCTGGACTATTCGAGAATTCTTAATGTTTCCTCGGTCAGGTTCTTCATTTTCCAGATGAGGTTTAACTGTCAGAGAGGATGGCAAGAGGCAGAGAAACTTCAAGCTGAAGTGTTGAAAATCAATCTTGAGGAGGAGAGAGCGCAGCTCAAAAGTCTCATTGGAAGCCGGTGGGGAATCATAACTGACCTGCAAAAATTTAATTTGCCCGCAACTTTTCAGGAACATGCTCCTGGGGTGAAGCCAAAAGCACATGTATCTTTGGCTCGCAGTGGAGTTTGCCAATGGGGCTCATGGATTCAGAAAAATCCATGGCTGCAGAGCAGGCATGAGGGGAATGTGTGGAATATGGGAAGTAAAGTCCCTCAGGCTTTCATAGCGGTAGCTGATGGAGGGAGCAGGGAACTTTTTTTTTTTTTTTTTTGCCACGCCGCGTGGCATGTGGGATCTTACTTCCCCGACCAGGGACTGAACCCACGCCCCCTGCCATGGAAGTGTGCAGTCTTAACCACTGGACCACCAGGGAAGTCCCTGCAGGGAACATTCTTGAGGTTCCAGATATAAAATATAAGTTTTCTTTCCTCCAAAGACCTGAGCTGATATCATCACATGATTCTCAGTGAGAGAGAAAGCCACGAGAGAGAAAGCTCCCTGAGCAGAAGAGCGTGTGAGAGTGTGTAAACATGTGTTCGTGTGCGCGCGCACGCAAGCACGCACTGCCAGACATCATTGTCTCTGATCATCATTTACCCCTTCCCAGGTGTCAGGACTTTCCATGAGGAGACCCCTGTGAAAGGTTTAACATTCTCGATACCTTTTCCTTAGACTATAGAACAAATCATATATATATATAGTTTTACTATATATAGTAAATATATATATATTTATATATATATATAATATATATATATAGTTTTATATATATAGTAAACACTTAAAACACACTTTTCTATTATTTTGGATTTACTTTCTTCCCTTTTTAGAAAAACATATGATCTTACTTTGGGAGCTGGATAAGCTTGGAATAATAGAAGGTGGTAAGACCAAGTTGACATCTGTGAACGGTGAGACCAGGGTTTTTCAAAATGACTGAGGAGAAAGGTGTGGGCAGGGAGCAGGAAGAAATCTTTAGGCCTGAGCGCAAGCAGGAAACCTGCCTAAGACTCGGGCTGCAATGGCTTAACTGGAGTCCAAGTGTCAAGCATGGGCCATGAAGTGTGACGAGAAAAAAATTTCCATTACACCTTTTACTGAGGCTGCGATGAAAAAGTCACCTCTCAGGAAAGACCTCAGGTATTACCACGTGGAGACACACGAGGGCGCTCTAACCAGCTAGCTATTGAGAAAACCGGAAAGGTCGCACAGATTTCTACCTGGAAATAGAGACATGGCAGGCTTTTTCTTGATGTGAATTCAGGTTTTTACCCAGGATCAGGCTGCTCACCCTTGGCCCTTAAGTAGATGCAAGGAAGGAGGTACTAGCATCAGGGGCTGTGGTGAGAAGGCCAGGGTGTCATGTTGAAGAGAATGTGAACAAGCTGGAGAGAGAGGGAGAATGGTGAGCGGAACAAAGTGCTTCCTTACTCTATTCGAGAGCCGTTAGTTTCTGTAATATGTAAGGTTTGGAATAATAATGCTTTATGGTTTTCAAAGTGCTTTCATTTTTTTTTTTTTTTTTTTTTTTTTTTTTTTTTTTTTTTTTTTTTTGCGGTAGCGGGCCTCGCACTGTTGTGGCCTCTCCCGTTGCGGAGCACAGGCTCCGGACGCGCAGGCTCAGCGGCCATGGCTCACGGGCCCAGCCGCTCCGCGGCATGTGGGATCTTCCCGAACCGGGGCACGAACCCGCGTCCCCTGCATCGGCAGGCGGACTCTCAACCACTGCGCCACCAGGGAAGCCCCATATTTTTAACTTAACTCTTTGACCCAGGCAGCAAGCCTGTGAGATATGTAGACAAGACTAATTATGTCCAACTTACACACAAGGTTGAGAGAGGTTAAGTGACTTGCCCGGCATCACACAGCTCAAAAGTGGTGGAGTGGGTCTGTGCTCATGCCTCTGTGTCACACTGCCTTACTTATTTGGGTGAGGTGGGCAGGGACAGCTCTCGGTGACACTGTGCAGTAAATGAATGCTGTCCTTGGTGACTTTCACCTACCCTTTTTGACATCCAGGCACTCTGGGTCCCAAATCTCCCAATGATAGCACTCCCTAATGATAAGGAGAGCAACCACCTACTGGTATTGAGCACTTAGGTGCCTGGCAGGCCCTGTGCTGAGCATTAAACATGCCTTATCATGCACGAGTATTCATAGCCGCACTATTCACAATAGCCAAAAGGTAGAAACAGCCCCAGTGTCCATCAGCTGATGAGGGGATAAACAAAATGTGGTATATCCATGCAATGGAATATTATCCAGTAATAAAAAGGAATTAAGTAATGATGCTTGCTACATATAACATGGAGGAACCCTGAAAGCACTGTGCTATGTGAAAGAAGCCAGACACAAAAGACCACATATAGTCTGATACCATTTATATGAAATGTCCAGAAGAGGCAAGTCCACAGAGACAGAAAGTAAGTTAGTGGTTGCCTAGGCTAGGTGGGGGGAGTAGGGGAGGGGAAGGGAGCATGGGGAGCGACTGCTAATGGGCACAGGTTTCTTTCTGGGGTAATGAAAGTGTTCTGGATTAGATATTGGCAGTGGTTGTGCAACCTTGTGAACATACTAAAACCCACTGAATGGTACACTTTAAAATGGTGACATTTATGGTATGTGAATTATATTTCAATGAAGCTGTTACCAAAAGAGTGCATTATCTCTCTTAATCTTTATAACAACTCTAAGAGATGGGGACTAATGAGAAATTGAGGCCCAGCGAAGTTTGTTTGTTTTTCTTTTAAAGGAAGTGGGAAGGAGAAAGGATTTTTAAATTAATTAATTAATTTATTTATTTTTGGCTGCATTGGGTCTTCGTTGCTGCACGTGGGCTTTCTCTGGTTGCGGTGCGTGTGTGTCTCATTTTGGTGGCTTCTCTTGTTGCAGAGCACCGGCTCTAGGCGTGCGGGCTTCAGTAGTTGTGGCATGTGGGCTCAGTAGTTGTGGCTCGTGGGTTCTAGAGCACAGGCTTAGTAGTTGTGACGCACGGGCTTAGTTGCTTCAAGGCATGTGGGATCTTCGTGGACCAGGGCACAAACCCGTGTCCCCTGCATTGGCAGGCAGATTCGTAACCACCGCGCTACCAGGGAAATCCTGCGAAGTTCATTGGTCACATTCTCTCAGTTAGTAAGTGGCAGGGGAACGCATCCAACTTTGCCTGACTGCAAGGCTCTTGCTTTTCACCATCATTTCACACTGCCTCTAATGCATCACTCGTATAGAGGATATCATAAGAGCCAAAGAGCCAATACTCACTGAGGACTTAATATGTGCCGAGCACATTGCATTCATGACCTCGTTGATGCCCTAAAACAAGGTAGACACTATTCAAGCAGTGGTCTCCCAACTTTTTTTTAAATTTATTTTTGGCTGAGTTGGGTCTTCGTTGCTGCATGCAGGCTTTCTCTACTTGCAGCGAGCGGGGTCTACTCATCGTTGCAGTGCCCGGGCTTCTCATTGCCGTGGCTTCTCTTGTTGCAGAGCACGGGCTCTAGGTGTGCAGGCTTCAGTAGTTGTGGCATGTGGGCTCAGTAGTTGTGGCTCGCAGCCTCAGGAGTTGTGGCTCGCGAGCTCTAGAACACAGGCTCAGTAGTTGTGGTGCACGGGCTTAGTTGCTCTGCAGCATGTGGGATCTTACCGGACCAGGGATCGAACCCGTGTCCCCTGCATTGGCAGGCGGATTCTTAACCACTGCGCCACCAGGGAAGTCCTCCCAACTTTTTCGATTGCACACCCCTCTACTAAAAATATTTTGAGAAGTATTCTCAATGCTTGAGTGTTTTATAAAATCATGTGCATGTGTTACTCTACTAATACATTATGTATGTTCTAAAGCATACACAAAAAGGACATTTTAAAAGGATGAGACAAGGATGAAATAAACAGTATTTTCAAACAGTTTAAACTTTTTATAATATTTGTAGTACAGAAAACTATTTTGACTCTCACTAAAATGTTATGAGGGCTTCCCTGGTGGCGCAATGGTTAAGAGTCCGCCTGCCAATGCAGGGGACATGGGTTCGAGCCCTGTTCCGGGAGGATCCCGCAGGCTGTGGAGCAGCTAAGCCCCTGAACCACAGCTGCTGAGCCTGCACTCTGGAGCCTGTGAGTCACAACTGCTGAAGCCCGCGCGCCTACAGCCTGAACTCCACAACAGGAGAAGCCGCCGCAATGAGAAGTCTGTGCACTGCAATCAAGAGCAGTTCCCGCTCGCCGCAACTAGGCCCGCGCGCAGCAACGAAGACCCAATGCAGGGCTTCCCTGGTGGTGATGTGGTTGGGAGTCCGCCTGCCGATGCAGGGGGCACGGGTTCGTGCCCCGGTCCGGGAAGATCCCACATGCCGCGGAGCGGCTGGGCCCGTGAGCCATGGCCGCTGAGCCTGCGCGTCCGGAGCCTGTGCTCCGCAACGGGAGAGGCCACAACAGTGAGAGGCCCGCGTACCGCAAAAAAAAAAAGACCCAATGCAGCCAAAAATAAATAAATAAATAAAATGTTATGAATACATTTTTTTCCTACAGAGAATGTGATCGCATATGCTTCATTAAAAAAATATCTTGGGTTAATATAGTAATACAGTAATACAGCTATAATTATACGCTATAATACAGCTGTGTGAAGGTGTGGTTCTAAGTTTAATTTATTTCAGCACTTGGTTTCAGCAGCTGCCATAGATGAGGAAGATGTCTGAAAAAGATGCACAGCTCTCAGTGGAAGACAAATTCCATGGGCTGAGTTTACCACATCGTCATGATTCTCCTTTTCCTATTCCACCCACCAATTATGAAACAGCTTTTGATGAAATTCAGCTGGTAAACCATCACCTTTCCTGATGCCAATCATTTGTTCTTGCCAACCAATCAGCACTTGCTGCACTTTTGTGTTTTATGTTTTTTTTTTTTTTCGGCACGCGGGCCTCCCAATGTTGTGGCCTCCTCCCATTGCGGAGCACAGGCTCCGGACGCATAGGCTCAGCGGCCATGGCTCACGGGCCCAGCCGCTCCGCGGCATGTGGGATCTTCCCGGACCGGGGCACGAACCCGTGTCCCCTGCATCGGCAGGCGGACTCTTAACCACTGCACCACCAGGGAAGCCCCGCTTTTGTGCTTTTAACAAATGTGTTCAAAATCCATCAAAACTCTACATTTGAAAGACATTTTCAGGGTAGATATTTTCAGTCCCAGGTTTTAAGTGTGTAGATATGAGAGGTTTTCTAGGTATGCAACTTAATCATTTTTGGCAATAAAATTACATAACAATGAAAACACAAATATCTGTTCTCCAAATGCTCTCTCCATGAACTGAGTTTCCATCCAAAGCAGTAATTTTCTCACTCAGTGTTAAAATATCAACTTAACCTTGAAGAGCTATATTGAGTGTGTTTATTATAATGGTTTTTAAAAAATAGCCACTGGGACTTCCCTGGTGGCGCAGTGGTTGAGAGTCCGCCTGCCGATGCAGGGGACACGGGTTCGTGCCCCGGTCTGGGAAGATCCCACATGCAGCGGAGCGGCTGGGCCCGTGAGCCATGGCCGCTGAGCCTGCGCGTCCAGAGCCTGTGCTCCGCAACGGGAGAGGCCACAACAGTGAGAGGCCCGCGTACAGCAAAAAAAAAAAAAAAAAAAAAAAATAGCCACTGACTGTTAAAGGACACCACAGAAAAGGTCAGTATATTTGAAACACGTACCTTTGTGTGAAAGGAAGCTATCTTTTAGTTTGAAAACTCTTTTAAGGAGTTTGCCACAAAATAACCAGCTAACCTCTGTGTGGTGGGGAAGTGACAAAGGGAGTGTCACTCACTACCTTGTTACAAAATAGAGTACTATGAACATATCAAAAGTCTAGTTTCTGTAGGATATTCGTGAATCCTATAGCAGTTTGTACATTCCAGGCTTCAATATCTTTGCTGTGAAAGGTTGCCAACTTTTTCAGTAAACTTACCTTGAAATTCACCCCCACCTTTTGAAAAATATTCCTGTCAAAACAGCACTTCATTAGAGTAAAAAACTGCATTTCCTCTTTTTCTGTAAGGCGTTTAAAAAAGATTAAACCATCTCAGTACTCTGTAATGACCTATACGGAAATAGAATTTAAAAAAGAGTGGATATATGTTTATGTATAACTGATTCACTTTGCTGTACACCTGAAACTAACACAACATTGTAAATCAACTATACTCCAATAAAAATTTAAACAATTAAACCAATCATTTTTTGTACATACTATATCTTGTTCTTTATATCTTTCCTTTAGTAGCCCACAAAAAAGTAGTTCTTTGTGGATTTCATTACTGAGACAGAATCTAGCAAATAGAAAGCTGAAAATGTTAGAAAGATTTTACCCAGCTATACAGCAAACCTCCCAAACTCCATCATTTATTCTAATACTGTTTGTTCAAATCTTCAGCAGTGTTTTCTAGATGCCTTCCAACACTATTTGCTGACAAAAGACTGGAGTTGAGTTTGTCATCATGTTGTTTCACATGGTTTTATTTTGCCCATTTTTACCATGATGGGAAAAACAAGTGGTTCCCTAAAGGGATCTGTGAACTTTCGTTTTTCTTTATTTAGTATGAAACTTCAAACAAAGCTTCTAAGCATGTATCTTTACGTTTAGTGAGATCTAATAAAGTACTATATTGAAAATCACTTGATGTTAAACATTGATAAAAAAATAGTAGAGGGGCTTCCCTGGTGGCGCAGTGGTTGAGAGTCCGCCTGCCGATGCAGGGGACGCGGGTTCGTGCCCCGGTCCGGGAAGATCCCACATGCCGCGGAGCGGTTGGGCCCGTGGGCCATGGCCACTAAGCCTGCGCGTCCGGAGCCTGTGCTCTGCAATGGGAGAGGCCACAGCAGTGAGGGGCCTGCGTACAACAACAAAAAAAAAAAAAAAAAAAAAAAAAGTAGAAATTTATTTTTATGTCCTGGATGCCCAGTTTTTTCATGTAAACTTAAAGAAACTATGACATACATATAGAAAAGTGCACAAATCACAAGTGTACAGCTTGACAAATTTTTACAAACTGAACACACTTGTATAACCAGCAGCCAGGTCAAGAAATAGAATATCGGGAATTCCCGGGCGGTTCAGTGGTTAAGACTTGGTCTTTTCACTGCCATGGCCCAGGTTCAATCTCTGGTCGGGGAACTAAGATCCTGCAAGCCCGGCGGCGCAGCCAAAAAAAAAAAAAAAAAAAGAATATCATAGCACCCAGGAGTCTCCTTTGTGCCCCCTCCCTTTCATTACCCCTTTAGTTCTTATTGCTGTGTAATGAATCACCCCAAAATGTAGTGAAAATGACCATTTTTTTATGCTCATGGATTCTGTAGGTCAAGAATTCAGACAGGGCACGTGGGGATGGCCTCTGGGGATTTTCTGGGAAGACACGATGGCTGGGGGTGACTGGACACCTGGCGGCTGAAATCTGGAGATGTCTTTCCTCATGTCCATCATTTTATGATGGCTGTTGGCTGGAACTTCAGCTGGAGCTGCTGGCCAGAACACCTATAGATGGCCTCTCTATGTGGTCTACGATCTAGCATCACTTCCACCATACTATGTTGGTCACTCAGATTCAAGTGAAGGAAACACAGACTCCTCCCCTCAAAAGGAGAACTTCCAGACATGTTTCAAAACTGCCACAAAAAGTAATCACCATCTTAATGTCTACCGCCATTGATCAGTTAAATAGATGCTTAGATTTTAAAGATCTTGCTAATCATTATAGCTTCATATCATTATTAGCTAATATATCAAGGCAAAGTACACACTTAAAGTGAGTTTATTAACAAAGTGGACGTGAACCATACTTTAATTAGCTTTCTTTTTTTTCAAGTTGAACTTCTCTTTTTCTTTTCATTCCTTTTTTTTTTTTTTGGCTGTGCTGCACAGCTTGCAGGATCTCAGTTCCCCGACCAGGGATTGAACCCGGGCCCCAGCAGTGAGAGCGCAGAGTCCTGACCCCTGGACCGCCAGGGACTTCCCTAAGTAGCTTTCTTGATGTTTTCTTTTTCTTTCTTTCTTTCTTTCTTTTTTTTTTTGGCTGATTTCTTATCAGAACCAATTTGTTCATTGTTGTTTTTATTTTGGAATGGGGCTGATGGAAAACTTATACTAGGAATGGGAGATGAATCAGTTCTGCCACTTTCCTGTTGCCCACTTGTCCTTGTATTCTTCATAGTATCTTCATTCAGGCTGTGGTTTATTTGTCGGAATCTTTTCAAGCCAGTTTTCCATTTGGGGAGGACTGGTTTAGTTAAAACCAGATGATATAATCTTCAAATTCACAACCCAACACAGACATTGCAGAACTTTGCAATAGGCTAAAAATAAAACGAAAGAGGGTGGACGCCACCATCAAACCCTTCTGTGTTGTGAAATTCCCATTCCTCCTTCAGGATACCCATCAGCAGCCGTGTTACAAATAGACCAAATGAGGGTGCCAGTGTCACCGCATGTCTTGGGTACATTACAGTTTAATTTCTTTTATCCTTTTGTTACAAAATAACTTTAAATAAAAGTTGTAATATTTTCTTCCCACACCTCAATGAATCACCTTGTACTCCTCACTTTAGAGACAACTGGTTTATTGCGTTTGTCCCATTTTACAAATGAGACAACCGAGATCCCAACAGGTGAAGAAACGAATTCGAGGATACACAGCTAGTACGTGATGGAGCCAGTATTCAAACAGGTCTGTTTGGTTCCAGTGCCCATGCCCCCTCTATTACAACCAAAAGATTCTGGCTGGTTCAGTGACACAAAGTTTCTGGTTTCAGACATCAGAGGGAGGGAAGACTAATGATCTTACTCTCCCAGCTAGGGGCACGTTTCCCTCTGCGTGGTCTATGGCAGAGTAGGGGTCAGGCTTAGAAGGAGGATACTGGCAAAACTGGGATCTAACCGCCAGTCATCGGGCACTTACTATGGGCAAGACCCAGAGCCGAGCACTGAATCCTCCTCACGGCCCTGTGAGAGAGCTCCAAGTGGTGCGTCCATTTTTCAGATGACAAAATGGAGTAGGTGGCCCTGCTGGCACTCCAAGCCGAAAATGGAATGACTCCCAAACCTGGGCTCTTAACCAATACACAGTGTAGCCTCTAGTAGACAGTGCCAGGCACTGTGCCAACTGCTTTTCATGTATTATATCTCATTTAACTCTCACAACAGCCTCATGAGAAAGGTACTGTTAGACATTATCTTCATTTTACAGGTGCAGAAACTGAGGCTCAGA
The DNA here is from genome assembly GCF_951394435.1 of Stenella coeruleoalba. Taxonomy (NCBI): domain Eukaryota; kingdom Metazoa; phylum Chordata; class Mammalia; order Artiodactyla; family Delphinidae; genus Stenella; species Stenella coeruleoalba. Next base: position 96,971,381 of record NC_137152.1, on the reverse strand, counting down.
GAGGTTAGGTAACTTGTCCAAGGTCACCGGGGGCTGCTAGCAAGTGGCAGATCTTCTAGCAGTCTGGCCTCCCTTCCGTCGTTGCTTTGGTCAGGGAATGGGCAGAATCTCCCAGAGCCAGCCTTTCTTGGGGAGTCCACATCCATCTGCCAGCATCTCCTCATTGAGCACATGGAGTCCAGAGAGGCCGAGAATGGTGTGGTCTGTGGACAGATGCCAGTCCAACGAGATAAGAAAGGACATTGAGAGCTTGGCAACATTTACACAACCTTGATACTGCTGCAGCATCCGAGTGCATGATTCATTTTTTAAAAACTTTTACAATAGTATCTGTTCATGACAGATTGGAAATTTAAAAACCAAATAACCTATCTTTCACCACAGATAGTTTGAGAAGCACAGGTATAGACAAATCCTGTCCACTATCCATGCCCATGATCTGTCCCTGTGAGAGCAAGAGTGGTCAGTTCCGAGCCAGGGGAGGGGGTGAGTTGCCTGCAAATGGTTCCCAAAGGATTGTGGGAAAGACTTGGTTCACCCCAAGTTGAACCTGATGCTGAGGGTTTGTGAAAGACAGTAAAGACCTGATCTTGTTCCTTTTGGGAAGCCTCCAAGAAGAATGAGGCTGTCGGCTTTAAATGATGATGATGCTGGCTTGGAAGATCCAGACTCATTTTTATTTCAAGGGGTCCCTCAGGAGTTCTCCAATGACTAGCCATCAACAAAGGGCATCAGGGGCTTCCCCGGTGGTGCAGTGGTTAAGAGCCCGCCTGCCAATGCAGGGGACACGGGTTCAAGCCCTGGTCCGGGAAGATCCCACATGCCGTGGAGCAACTAAGCCCGTGCGCCACAACTACTGAGCCTGTGCTCTAGAGCCCACGAGCCACAATTACTGAGTGCATGTGCCACAACTACTGAAGCCCGCACGCCCTAGAGCCTGTGCTCCACAACAAGAGAAGCCACCGCAATGAGAAGCCCGCTCACCACAACTAGAGAAAGCCCACACGCAGCAGCGAAGACCCAACACAGCCAAAAATAAATAAATACATTAAAATAATAATAATAAATAAATACGAATTTAAAACAAAAAACAAAGGGCATCACTGTGACATCCTCCGATCCAGAGATGCCACTGCTGTCCTCAGTTTCGGTAGGCATTGCCATCTCTGCAGATATAGGACATGACCCAGTTAAATGCTGTGGGACAGGACAGGCAGTGAGGCACTGGGAACCAGAACAAGATTGTAAAGTGAGCTTTAGGGGCCTAAGCTAAAGGCCTAGGCAGGTGACCAGACTCGTTTTTCCCTTCCACCTTCTGCCAGCACAGATGCTACCTATCACAGCTCTGCTTCCTCCAGGCAGCTCTAATCCTAATCACTTCCCTCTTCACAGCATCCTTGTTGCCTGTCACACCCAACGTTTCATCGTATAGTATCCTGAGTGGTTCTCATATGACTTACATCTCAATTTCTCATCTAGGTTAAAGGTCCCCAAAGCAATCACAGGGGAAAAGGCAAGGATTTAGCAACCAGAACTGAGGCATGATGGGATGTGGGGCTGGGCTTCAGGAGTAAGGGGGCTGCCCAGTTGTCAGAACTGAGGTCTGAAGTCAGGGCTGGTCCAGTAGTAAGGATGACCCCAGGCAGAATCCGAGAATGCTGGGCTGGAACTGCTGACATCCTTCTGAGCTAGAGCCTGGGGCTGGGCTGAGTCTGTAGCTAGAGGGTTGGTTGATCCTCAGAAAGTGGCTCCAGTCATGGAGGGGGAGGAGGAGAGTCTGGGAACCAGGCAGGACCTGAGCCTGCATTGTTCCTTGGCCTCCCATTCAAAGCCCTTTACAATGTGACCCCATCATAACGATAACAGTTAACATCTGGTGAGCACTTCCTATGTGCCAGCCGCTGCTCCAAGTTTACGTGTATTAGCTCATTGAATCCTCAGACTAACCTTGTGAGCAGGTTCCATTATTACCCCCATTTTACAGATGAGGAAACTAAGGCACAGAGAAGTTAAGAGGTTAAGTGACTTGCCCAAGTTTGCACAGCTAGCATGTGGTGGAGCTGGGATTCAAACCCAGGCAGTCTGGCTCAAGGGGCAGATGTTCACCCAAAAGCCTATGCTGAAATATTTGCCTTGTGACAGGGGCTTCAATGCCTTAGCCTGAAGGATTGCTCGAATGGCGGAGATCTCAGGCGCGCGGGAGCCTGATAGGGGAGGAAACTCTGATCTTGGAGACTTTAAGTTAGAGGCACACTCAACTCTGCCCTGAACCCTAAGTTTCATGGAGGCTCCTCTGTGAGACCATATCTGATTCTTACATGAGATAGATGAGGAAGAGAATCCCCTGCTTGGGTTTGTGGTATCTTTCTTTTCTTTTCTTTTTATTTTTTTGGCCACGCCACGCTGCGTGCGCGATCGTAGTTTCCCAACCAGGGATCAAACCCGTGCCCCCTGCAGTGGAAACGCGGAGTCCTAACCACTGGGCTGTCAGGGAAGTCCCTGTGGCATCTTTCTAAATGACCCAAGGCCTCCAAGCCATGGCCTTAATGTTTCAATGGCCCTTGTTCGGGCTGAGACTGAGTTCGCCTGAACATTGTTTCCGCTCAGATGGGCAGAGCCTGGTGAGATCTCAACTTGAAGCATTTTTGGTAGTATTTTGTATCGTGCCTCTTTGTCATTCATTCTGTTTCTGGAGTTCAAGAAATAGGGCCTGTGCCTTTACTGGCACCGAGTCTATCATCATCTGTGTATTCTGTGGCTTTGGGGAGACCATACTCTGTTTTCTTTCTTTTATTTATTTTTTATTTTATTTTATTTTTTTGCGATACGTGGGCCTCTCACTGTTGTGGCCTCTCCTGTTGCAGAGCACAGGCTCCGGACGCGCAGGCTCAGCGGCTGTGGCGCACGGGCCTAGCCGCTCCGCGGCATGTGGGATCTTCCTGGACCAGGAAACGAACCCGTGTCCCCTGCATCGGCAGGCGGACTCTCAACCACTGCGCCACCAGGGAAGCCCTCTTTCTTTCTTTCTTTTTTTTTTAATTGAGGTATAGTTGATGTATACTATACCTCAACATGAGTTTCAGGTTTACAACCTAGTGATTCACAGCTTTTAAAGGTTATACTCCAAAGATAGTTACTATAAAAGATATTGGCTATATTCCCTGTGCTGTACAATATATCCTTGTAGCTTAGTTATTTTATACACAGTAGTTTGTACCTATTAATCCACTGCCCCTATCTTGTCCCTCTCCCCTCTCTCTCCTCACTGGTAACCACTAGTTTGTTCTCTATATCTGTGAGTCTGTTTCTTTTTGTTATATTCACTAGTCTGTTGTATTTTTTAGATTCCACATATAAGTGAGATCATACAGTATCTGTCTTTCTCTGTCTGACTTATTTCACTAAGCATGATACCCTCTCTGTCTACTTTCACCTATTGTTAGGGCAGGTACGGGCAGTCCCTCACGACTGGTCTGCTAAGAGCATGATCCCTTTGTTCGGTGTGCTGGGGGTTTGGTCCAGGTTTGTAGAGGGGCAAGGAGGACCTCAAGCTGGGCACGGGCTTTCATGAGAAGACACTGTCCCTGGGTCAGCTCTTCCAGTGGGTGGCTAGGGAAAGGGAGAAGGAGAGAGCATCGCGGCTGGTCGCAGTGCCATTGCTAAAGGATTTGCGTGCCATCTTTGGCAAGCATGTCACAGGTTGCCAATCCCTGGAAGAAAGACAACCCTGCCTGGCCCTGCCAGGACAGTTGAGGGATCAAGGTCAACTGCCTGCTGGGTGCACTAAGACCCTGGAGGCGCCAGTTCAGTAATCCCTATCCCGGGGTGGTTCCCATTCTTTTGGAAGTTTAGCTGCTCCCTGAGGGCACAAGGAAGAACCCGCCCCAGTTTGGCCACCCTTTCCAGTTGGCCAGCTGGCATCATCAGGAGTTCTGTTCCTAGGGTCCCCTGGCAGCCAGTTTGGCAAGAGCAGGCTGGGAAGAATAGTCAGTTGATTTGTTTCCTGTCTGCCAGAAGCTCAGAGCTGCTGGAAATCCAGGCGGATGCAATAACCCGACAGGGTTTCATTCATCAAGATCTAGAGGGAGGACACACTCCTTCCGAAGACAGATCGGGCGCACATGCCTAATCTAGCAAGTCGGGTAGGGTTCACATTTCTCCACACATTTCAAATTATAATTAAATGTCAGGGCTGCCTCATGCACCTCCTTCTGTGCTCATAGAACACTTGTTTCTCAGGGGTCCTGGGGACAGAAGATTTTGTAAAGGAACAAAAGAGACCAAAAACACATATACAAGTTATTCATATTTATGAGTGAAAAACGAGCAAGACAACAGATCGGTGAGGCTTCTTTGCCAAGGCAGGAATTGGATTCCAGGCTGCGGGAGTGGCAGGACAGCGCCCAGAGCAAAGCGGGTGGGGACACAAGAAGAATATTGTGCTCAGTTTTTGGGACCCATCTACAGGGGTGACCAGCAGTGAAGGGACTTCAGGTGAGAAGTGATTGAAAGTTGGGAATGTTTAGCTGGAAGAGGAGAAGGCTCACAGGGAACATGACAGCTGCCTTTAAAAAACCAGACGGCTGGGCTTCCCTGGTGGCGCAGTGGTTGAGAGTCCGCCTGCCGATGCAGGGGACGTGGGTTCGTGCCCTGGTCTGGGAGGATCCCACATGCCGCGGAGCGGCTGGGCCCGTGAGCCATGGCCGCTGAGCCTGCGCGTCCGGAGCCTGTGCTCCGCAACGGGAGAGGCCACAACAGTGAGCGGCCCGCGTACCGCAAAAAAACAAAAAACAAAACCAGACAGGCTGGCCTGTGGGAGAGAGGAGGGGACTTAAGGCAGAGTGGAGGAGTGGAAAGTGTGGGCTATGGGTTCAGGAACCCTCAGTTGAAGTCATTGCTCTGCAATTTACTAGGCCTGCTCTCTTTGGTCATTTAATCTCCTTGAGCCTCAGTTTTTCCATCGGTGCAGTGGTTTGGAAGATAATACCTTCCTCCCTGTGCTGTAAGGATCCAGTGAGAGGGGGTCTACAAAAGAGTGCTTGAAATCTGCAAAATGCTTAGCAATTGATATTACTATCAGTCTCTGTGGTCCTGGAGCACAGAGCCTGGTCCAGTGGGTGAAACTGACAGAGAGGCAGACTGTGGTGCAGTACAGTTATGAAGAGGTACCTAACCACTATAGGGGTCATAAATGAAAATAACTGCTTTGGGTAGTAGTCAGTTCATCATCACTGGAGATGTTCAGGCAAAGGCTGGACCAGCATTTTCTGGGAGGCTGTGTGGGGGAATTACTGCATATGGAAGAAAGTTGGAGTAATCACCTCTAAGGTCTTTTCCATCCCTTAGGGTTGAAGATTCTATACTGAGTTTCTGCCAAGACCCGTTGGCACTCGATGCCATTCCCTCTCACTTACCTCAGGACCTTGCTCCAGCAGTTGCCCTCTCTCTCCTGTGTCATTTTTTCCCTCTCTACTGGATCTTTTCTATCACCACACAAATATGCTGTTTAAGCTCCAATCGAAGAAAAAGAAAAATGGTTTCCTCTAGCTATTGCCCCATCTCTCTCCTTCCCCTTTTCTAACACTTGCAGAATCATGGTCTGCATTTGCTTCCCCCCACTCAGTCTATGTCCTCCAACTCTCTCTTTCACATACTCTCGAAACTGGCTTTTGTCCCCTCCACTCCACCAAAGTTGTTCTTGTTAAGATCACTGTGAGATAATAGAGAATATATATATTGCTCTCTGTCCTGGTTCCTGGCACAGAGCTCCTAAAAACCTCACAATTTCCTAAGTGATAAGAATACTCGGAGCATCTCTTGTTCTAACATCTGTCTTCGACCCCATCCCTGACACAGGGCTCTTAAAACCGTTATAAATTCCTAAGTGACGAGAGCAATGAGGAACATCTTTTGTTCTACTGAGGTGGTTCTGGGTGGGCTCTTGGATGGGGGCTGGTCACCAGAGAGACCAAGCCATGATTAAAATCTTGGGATTTTCAGCTCCTCCCACATTCTCCAGAGAGAGGAGAGGGCCTGGAAATGGAGTTAATCATGGATCATGCCCATAAAATTTATGAAAGCCTTCATAAAATCCCAGTTCAGGGGGTTCAGGGAACTTCCAGATTGGTGAACACATCCATACCGGGAGGATGACACATCCCAGCTCCACAGGGACAGAAGCTCGTGCACTTGGGATCCTCCCAGACCTCAGCCTCTGTATCTCTTCATCTGGCTGTTCTGTAGCCTTTATCATATCCTTTGATAAACTGGTAAATGTGTTTCCCTGAGCTCTGTGACCTGCTCTAGAAAATTAATCAAACCAAAGAAGGGGGGCATTGGAACCTCTGATCTATAGCTGGTTGGTCAGAAGCACAGGTGATAACCTTGGCTTGCGACTGGCATCTGAAGTTGGGTGATTCACTGATTAGTTCACCGATTAGTACCCAAGTCTAAGTTTCTTTGTCTTGTCAGTTCTTCACACATTTATTGTTTCTTTGTCTAAAAGGTATAAAATCTGCCTGCTTTGGTCATTTCTTTGAGTCTCATATTTCTATGAATTTCTGTAAGTACCAAATTAAAATTTGATTTTCTCCTGTTAATCTGTCGCACTTCAATTTAATGACTAGATCAGCCAGAAGAACCTAGAAGGGTAGAGGAAAGTTTTTTCCTCCCCAACAGTCATTACGCATCCCACAGACAATTCCTCAGCAAATCCCGTCAGCTCTATCTACAACGGGTATCCAGAGCCCGGCCACTTCTCACTTCTCGGTAAAACATAAATGCGATCAGATAACTTCTCTGCTCAGAGCTGCCCAATGGCTACATCTTACTCCAAAGCCAAAGTCCTCATCTCCAACTATTCTCCCCATCACTCACCCTGCTCTGGGAATCAGTTGACCTTTTTGTTATTCATTTAACATGCCAGCCAAGCTCCTGGCCTGGAATGCTCTTTCCCCAGATGTCTGGTTGACCTGCTCACTCACCTCCTGCACATCTTCTCGGTGAGGCCTTTCCTGACCATTCTATTTACAATTGCAGCCCCTCCTGCCATCCCCTCTCTTTTACTTTCCCTTCTCTGCTTCCCTGCTTTACTTTTCTCCTTAGGACTCATCATCACCTAGCATACTATATGTTTTACTCACTTATTTTATTCCCCCCCTTAGAATGTAAGCTCCGTGAGGGCAGGAATTTTTGTGTTGTACACTGAAGTCTCTCCAGCTCTTAGAACAGTGCCTGGCACAGGATAAGTGCTCAATAGATGTTTGTTAATCTCCCAGACGGACTGGTAAGTGACAAACGCAAGTTGCAGAACAAGAAGAATCAGTGTGATCTAATTTATGTAAAAGAATACCCACAAAGCACCACTCTGTACCTGTATATATTCATGCATATGGATGTCAATGCACGGAATAGGCCCTGGAAGGAGCACACCAAAGCACTAACACTGGTTATAACTAGGGCTCTTCTCAATGGGCCCAGGAGTGGGAGAGGGGTGTCCAAGGAGATTTTAGTCATATCTGTAATGTTTTCTCTTTTTTTCCAAGGAAAATGTATCCCTGTATTACTTCTGTGGGATTCAAAAGAAATAAAAATGAGTCAATTAAAAGTTATAATTAAAAGTTATATTTTGCAGTAGTTTCTGGAAAGTGAACAGAAGAGTTTAAAGGACTCAGTAGTGCTAAAAGCCATTCTCAGGGCTGGGGCATCTAGGAGGCACCCCTCCTCCACTCTCTTCCTACCCCCCCCCCCACCCCATAAGACACATGATTTTTGTTTGCTTGTTTGTTTCTTTTGGCCACACCGTGCAGCTTGTGGGATCTTAGTTCCCCTACCAGGGATTGAACCCGGGCCTTCACAGAGTCCTAACCACTGGACCACCAGGGAATTCCTTCTTTTAAAAAATTTATTTATATTTTAGTTATTTTATTTTGGCTGTGTTGGATCTTCGTTGCTGCGCGCAGTCTTTCTCTAGCTGCTGCGAGCGGGGGCTACTCTTCGTTGCGGTGCGCAGGCTTCTCATTGCGGTGGCTTCTCTTGTTGCAGAGCACAGGCTCTAGGCGCGCCGGCTTCAGTAGTTGTGGCACGTGGGCTTCAGTAGTTGTGGCTCGCGGGCTCTACAGCGCAGGCTCAGTAGTTGTGGCGCACAGGCTTACTTGCTCCATGGCATGTGGGATCTTCCCGAACCTGCCAATGCAGGGGACACGGGTTCGATCCCCGGTCCGGGGAGATCCCACATGCCATGGAGCAACTAAGCCCGTGCGCCACAATTACTAAGCGCTCTTGCTGCAACTACTGAAGCCCATGCGCCTAGAGCCCGTGCTCCACAGCAAGAGAAGCCACTGCAATGAGAAGCCTGTGCACCACAATGAAGAGTAGTCCCTGCTTGCCACAACTAGAGAAAGCCCGAGTACAGCAACGAAGACCCAACACAGCCAAAAATAAATAAATAAAATAAATAAATTTATACATAGAAAATATATGTATATACCACCCCAGAATACACCTCTTTGGCATATTGATTATCTTTACCTGGTTATTTTTTATTTTATTTTTTTGTGGTATGTGGGCCTCTCACTGTTGTGGCCTCTCCCGTTGCGGAGCACAGGCTCCGGACGCGCAGGCTCAGCGGCCATGGCTCACGGGCCCAGCCGCTCCGCGGCATGTGGGATCTTCCCAGACCGGGGCACGAACCCGTGTCCCCTGCATCGGCAGGCGGACTCTCAACCACTGCGCCACCAGGGAAGCCCTACCTGGTTATTTTTAAGAAACAGCAGACACAGGTGAAGCTCTGAAAACTGAGTGGAAGTTACCCTTTTGTAAGAGACTTTTACATTTGTAGGGGACGTCTCCAAATGTAAGGATGTCTCCCCCTCTGTACACGCTTCTCTAAGCGTGACTCTAAATCTCTCGAAACTTATCAATGCAGAAGGCAATGACTTGAATCTGCATAACACCCTTAATCTGGTTTACTGTTTACTGTGCTTCTCCTGCTAACCTCCCCAAACTGTTTCCCACACCCCCATCTCCCCAATATATTTTGTCTTTAGCTGGAGATGGTATTTAAGATGGCAGCTTGGGCCATTTCAGGGAGTTACTCAGTTTTCCTGGTTATCTCTCACGTGTACAGGAAGCATATATATTATTAAACTTCTGTTTGTTTTTCTCCTGATAATCTCTTTTATTACAGCCTGTCTCAGCCAAGCACCTAGAAGGGTAAAGGGAAAATAATTCTTCCTCCCCTACAGTCTGTAGGGGAAAACCCAGTTCTTCCCCACTGCACGTTTCTTCCCTGTGGGTCTCCTTTACTACTCGTGCCAAACACTTCACTTCTGGTCACAAAATGTGTGGATTGTTTTTTCCTTTTTTATAAATTTATTTATTTATAGTAGTGGCAGTTGCTCCGCAGCAACTAAGGGATCTTCCTGGACCAGGGATCGAACCCGTGTCCCCTGCATTGGCAGGCAGATTCTTAACCACTATGCCACCAGGGGAGTCCCAAATGTGTGGTTTTTTTCCCCACATCAAACAATTCTCTGTGACACCAGCTAGGTGTTCTACAATTTAATTCAGTTCTGATATTGTGTACCAGTGATAGCCTCAGACCCCACAGGTTAAGGGCTCAGTCTCACAAGACTGCCCCCCACCACTTCAGCTGACAGTGGCGAGCCCAGGGTATCACTTCCGCTGCTAGCCAACAGGCTAAAGGGCTATAGGTCTGGGAGGTTCCAATGATCCCCTCCTTTGGTTCAATTAATTTGCCAGAGTGGCTCACAAAACTCAGGGAAACACTTACCTCCGTTTACCGGTTTATCAAAGGATACGATAAAGGATACAGATGAACAGCCAGATGAAGAGATAGGCTGAGGTCTGGGAGGGTCCTGAGTGCAGGAGCTTCTGTCTCTGTGGAGCTGGGATGTGTCATCATCCCGGTGTGGATGTGTTCACTGACCGGGAAGCTCCCTGAACCCCCTACTATCGGGATCTTATGGAGGCCTCCTCATGCGGACATGATCCATGATTAACTCCATTTCCAGCCCCTCTCCACTCTCTGCAGGATGGGGGGTGAGGTTAAAAATGCCAAGCTTCTCATCATGACTTGGTCTTTCTGGTGACTGGGCCCCCATCCAGGAGCCCTTGGGCAATTTGCAAAAACTGGGCCCTCTTCCTCATTCTACACAAAGGAGTTTCCGGTTTGTAGAAGGAAGGTGGTAACGACGATAATACCTACTTCTGAGGTTGTGGTGGCAATTAAATGAGTTTTGTACTGCGTGTAAAAGCTCTTAGAACAACGTCTGGCATATAGTAGGTGCTCAGTACAAGGAGGCAGTTATTTTTACTTTGATTGAAATCACCTTTTATTTAATTTACTGGTTATAGGGATTTCCCTGGTGGTCCAGTGGTTAGGACTCCACATTCCCACTGCAGGGGGCGTGTGTTCGATCCCTGGTCGGGGAACTAAGATCCTGAAAACGGCCCCCCCCCAAAAAAATTTACTGGTTATACAGCCCTGCAGGAAAGAATGAACAGAGTGGGCTTTGAAGTCAGACAGACCTGGTTTGAATCCCAGCTTGGGGACTTAACTAGGTGACCTTTGTAAGGCACTGCACGGTTCTGTGCCTCGGCCTCCTCCGCTAGATAGGTCATAATAATTACGTCTGCCTTCTAGCAGTGTCCTAAGACTTGAAGTTGCTCCTCCAAAGACAGCAAATGATGCTGGCGTGTGGCAAGCCTTAGTTAATGGGAGCGGGGTTTGGTTTTGGTTTACAATCTCCATTTGGCTGTGAGCTTCCTGTCTGGCCTTGGGCTCGCCGTCCTCTCCCTGGAGCTTGTCTGCTTCAACTGTCATTCAGAGAGTAGTGTCTGGCTCTCCCCTCCTGCAAACCGAGCCACTCAGCCTCGGCACGCCCCTTGGCTCCTGCCTGATGGGCTGTGACGGGCCCTGCAGGAGAGTTGCTGGCCCTGCCCACCCTCTGGCCCCCTTTCCAGCATCTGGGTCACTCAGCTCCTCCGAGGAGGGGACTTCAGCGCTCCTGGTCTTGACTTTGGTGACTAGACATTGAGTGCTAAGTCTATTTGTCACCGAGATGTCGAGATGGCACAAGTGCGGCCACCTGCAGCCCCAGCTCCTAGCTTAGGAGGAGGCGGGAGCAGGGATCACTGTTGTGCCCCCCGCCATTCCCAGGCCTGCAAGTGACATCTCTCTGCTCAGTTCACTGTCACACAGGAGGGTTCATGTGCGGTTTTCTCCAGAGCCTAGACTGCCCTCCCACCCACTCCCGCCACTCAGCTCAGCTTGTCACTTCCATCCCTCAAGCAGCGCCTCACACTGCCATCCCGATACAGCCTCAACGCGACAGCCACTGTCCTGGGCTCACTTCATGTGCCCCTTTGCCCGCGCCTGCTCAGCAGCCGCATAGAGGAGGAGACTTCTCCGGGGCAGAAGCACACAGCCTGAGCTGGTTGGACCCCGGGTCCCTGCAGTGTCCTTCACAGGGCTGTCGGCTCCAAGTGGGTCCTCTTCATGAGCCCCGCTGGCTGCCAACTGGCCCACTCCAGGGAGGCAGTCCTGCCAAGGGCTGCCGCGATCGTTGTTGTGAGAGAAGCAGCTTGTCCCCCATAGACACACTGGCTTCCATACTCACGGATGTGGACATGCCTCAGGAATTTGCTTCCTCCACTCCTCGAGTTTTGAAAACTGGCTAAAATGGGCAGCCGAGGAGAGAGGGAAAGACCTTACTGTGATTGGAGCCCTAGGTCTGGCGGTGACCGGCTGTGTGATCTTGGGCCATCACTTAACCTCTCCGAGCCTCTATTTTTCCATCTGAAAAATGGACATGAAAGGAATGACTTTATTACCTCCCAGGCCTTTTGTGAGACTCGAACGAGATCATGGATGTGAATGCTCTTGGCCAGATTACAGGTGATGAGGGCTGCTGCTGTGTGTGTGGTGTGGGTGCAGCATTTCCACTATGACGCAAAATGCTGATTTTGTGTGTGTGTGTGTGTGTGTGTGTGTATGTGAGAACAAGTAAAATTTGCCATTGATTCTCCTCTGAAGTACTCAAAGACTTTGCTCAAGCAAGTGTCCCCTCCTGTTCTTACATCATCAACTCCCCCCAATGGAGCATTGCCATCCATATTCAAGCATACTGTGCTGTTCCCTCTCTTTAAGAGAACCACAACTTTCTTGAGCCAATATCCCTGTCTACCCACCACTCCATTTCTTTTTTTTTTGAAGTACAGTTGATTTACAGTGTAGTGTTAGTTTCTGCTGTACAGCAAAGTGATTCAGTTTATATATGTACTTTCCCATATTCTCTTCCATTATGGTTTATCACAGGATATTGAATACAGTTCCCTGTGCTATACAGTAGGACCTCATTGTTTATCCATTCTACATATACTAGTTTGCATCTGCTAACCCCAAACTCCCACTCCATCCCTCCCCCACTCCCCTCCCCCTTGGCAACTACAAGTCTGTTCTCTATGTCTGTGAGTCTCTTTCTGTTTTATAGATATGTTCATTTGTATCAGATTTTAGTTTTAGTTTTTCGTTTGTTTGTTTCTTTTGGCCGAGACTTGAGGCTTGTGGGATCCTAGTTCCCTGACCAGGGATTGAACCCAGGCCCCGGCAGTGAAAGCGCCAAGTCCTAACCGCTGGACTGCCAGGGAATTCCCATTTGTGTCGTATTTTAGGTTCGACATATAAGTGATATCATATATTTATCTTTCTCTGTCCAACTTACTTCACTTAGTATGATCATCTCTAGGTCCATCCATGTTGCTGCAAATGACATATTTCATTCTTTTTTTATGGCTAATATTCCATTGTGTGTGTGTATATATATGTTTGCATATAGTCTTGGCTATTGTAAGTAGTGCTGTTATGAACATAGTGCTGTTATGAACATGTATCTTTTCGAATTAGAGTTTTGTCTGGATATATGTCCATGAGCCCACCACTCCATTTCTGTGCCCTCTTTTGCAGCAGGACTGCCTGGAATTCAAATTGTCTTCTCTGGCAGTCTCTACTTCTTTACCTCCCGTTGTCTCTTGGACACATTCCAATAACGTTCCTACCCCACCAAGCCTCAGAATCCGCACTTGCCGAGGCAGGACCGGCTACACCATTAGCAGGGCCCAAGGCAAAGTGAATACCTGGGGCTCTCTGTTCAAAAGTGTATTTTTTCCCTACAGTTATCGTAACAAATTACCACATGCCGGGTGGCTTAAAAGAACAGAAATTGATTCTCTCACAGTTCTGGAAGCCGGGAGTCCAAAATCAAGGTGTCAGCAGGGTAGGTTCCTTCTGGAGGTTCTGAAAAAGAATCCATTCCTTGTGTCTCTTCTAGCTCCCAATGGCCACAGACAGCGCTTGGCGTTCCTTGGCTTATAGATTCATCACTCCAATATCGGCCTCTATCTTCACCTTCTCTGTGTGTCTTTCCCCACTCTCCTCCCATTAGGACATCTGTTGCTAGGTTTAGGGCCCACCCTAATCCAATCTGATCTCACCTCAAGATCTTTACCTTAAGTACATCTGCAAAAACCCTTTCTCCTAATAAGGTCATATCCGGGTGGACATACCTTTTGGGAGAGGGGTCATCATCCAACCCACTGGAAAAAGTTGCTTAAGAGTTTCCAGATGGCGACAGAAGAGCATTAGACTAGTGCAAGACCCTGCTGAGAGCGGACTGTCCAACTGCACAGGTTGCGTGCCCGTGAGGCAGGAGCGTGCCAAGGTCATCCACGGCCTCCCTGCCTGCTGTCAAGTCCAATGGTGAGTTCTGAGTCCTCATCTTACTGGAGCTCTCCGGGCATTTGATGCAGTCCATCATTCTGTCCTCTCTTCGACCCTTGCTTCCCTTGGCTTCTGGGACAGCAAGCTCTCCTGCTTTTCCTTTGATCTCACTAGCCAGTCAGTGAATCCTCAATGCCTTCTGCTGGCTCCTCCTCTCAGCATCCTCTAGCGTCTGGAGATTGCAGAGCCACAGGGCTCTGGCTTTGGACTGCTTCTCTCTGTGCCTTCCCTCCTTTGAGGGTCTCATCTGGTGTCAGGTTTTTAAATGTCCCCCCTGCTGCTCTGAACCCTCCTCTGGGTGCTAGACAGACAGATCCAGTTGCCTGCTCGACAGCTCCCCTTCGAGGTCTAATAGGCCTCCCAAACTCAGCGCGTCTAAACTGGAGTCCTCCCCAGCTTTCCCCGAGTCTCCTCCGCATCACTTAATGGCATCTCCAGCCTTCCAGTTGCTTGGGTGAAGACCTTCGCATCACTGTAATGCCGCACTTTCCTCTCATAACCCAACAAGTAGTCTCAGCAACAGCTCGTCATCCCACTCAGAGGGAGGTCTCCGCTTCTTGCTGTGCGTGGCTCACAAGGCCCTCTGTGATCGGGTCTTCCTCTACCTCACCCACCCCATCTCCTGCTAACTTCACCCCGACCTTCACTCCCTCATGCTCTTCTAGCCCTCCCCCACCCCACCTGCTTGTTCCTTGATTATGCCAAGCACACTCCCACCTCAGGGCCTTTGCACCTGCAGTTCCCTCTGCCTGGCGTGATCTTTCTCCATTCATTCAAGATCCTTTTGCTCCCTCACTTCATCCAGTCCTGTTCAAATGTCCCCTGACCACTGTGTCTAAAATGGCACCCTCTGGTCTCTCTCTCGTCCCGTCCCCTGCTTTATTTTTATCCCTTTTGCTCTGTGTCAATCTTTCCAACTAGAATGTGAGCTCCATAGGTTTAGGGACTTGTTTTTTTTCACTGCCATCACCCCCACTACTAGCGCAGTGTGTGACACACACACACACACACACACACACATATTTGGCCGCGCTGCACGACATGCAGGATCTTAGCTTCCCAACCAGGGATCGAACCAGTGTCCCCTGCAGTGGAAGCGCAGAGTCCTAACCACTGGACCTCCAGAGCTATTGCCGTGGCACACGTATATTGAGTCAAAGAGTGACTCAATCTGACCATGTTGCCCTCCCAGCTTAAAATCCAACAATGCTCCTTCACACCTAGGTGCCTCTGCGCATGTTGCACTCTTCTCGGAAGGTGCTTCCTGCTCCTAGTCTGCCTGGAAAACTTTTATTCATCCCTTAAGACCCAACCCAGCTGTCACCAGCTTCGTGAAGCTCCCATGTCTCCAGGCAGTTAGCCAGTCGTTCCTCGTGACCCTGCGGCACCCTGCACAGGCCTCAGTTAATGTCTGAGTCTCATGCGATTGGTCTGTCTGTCCTCTCCAGTAAGCGGTGAGCTTCCTGAGGGCAGGCGCTGGGTCTTCTCATCCCTGTATCCCCAGAGTCTAGTCCGGTGCCTGCACAGCTATCAGTAAGTATTTGGAGAAGGTTTGCTGTCTGAATGAATAAATGAACCAACAGATGAGGGAAAAAGGGAATAGAAAGGAGGGAAAGGGGAACTATTTCTATCTCAGTAGGTGCTCTCAGGGTTCCTGGGAGCCCTGTTCTCCAGACTAATCCTGACACGCTCCCCTCATCCAAAGTTTCTAGAAACAGGTGCTAACCTCTCTGCCACAGTGATTTAATTTCCACCACCCCAAATTAGGACCCACGATCTGACAAGTTTAAGCATGGGTTTTAGAGACAGTAAGACTGAATTCTTGAAATCTGTCACCTGCAGGACCTATGGCTATTCAGGTTTATTTTCTGGTGAATGTGACCAAGAATCAGGGCTTGTGGATCTAATATATATTTGCTAGAGATTATTTGAAAATACAGGTACATGCAGGGAAAACCCATCCACAATCCTACATCCTAGATGCTAAACATTGTTACTATTTTGACATAACTTCCTCTGGCATGTATGTAGGCATCAACATATGTGCATGTGTGTATATGAAACATAATATACACCTGTAAGTGCATATGTGAAATACATGAATGGAATCTCCCTGCACCTTCCATTTCATACCAATGGATCATATTGTAGCAGATGCCTGCCCACTCTCTTCATTCCATGAGTAGCTGACAGTTGGGTGTCCACACCAGACACCCCAGGAGACCTGGCTCTGCCTAGACTCCCCATGCTGCCCCCACCTACAAGCAGGACCTCTAGATGTGCCAATGTGCCCAGAGGGCCAGGGCCAGCTGTGGGTAAATAGAGCAATGGGGGGCAGAACCAGGAGTTGGGGTGACCCTCCCACCTATTCCTCAGATCCTTCCTGTGAGGTCCAGGAGCTGAGGCAGGGGATGGAAGGAGAAGACATTTCCACAGAGATGGAAACTGGGACCCTGCTTGGAGAAATCCAGCAGTGGGGGGCTCTGCAGCCTGAACTGTCAGAATGCTGTGTTGCCGTGTTGCTTTTTTCCAGACATTTCTGGCGTATCATGCTGGATGGTGTAAGAGACACTCAGATTTTCTCCTCTATGTTAAAAAACAGGCAAAAAACCAGTAACAACAGTCTCCCTCAATCACTCTTTTTCCTTGCCTCTCCCAAGGTAACACCTTTCCTAGAGGGAAATTATGGGAATAAAAAAGATGGTTAAAGAAGATGTGATACAGGGACTTCCCTGGTGGTGCAGTGGTTGAGAATCCACCTGCCAATGCAGGGGACATGGGTTCAATCCCTGGTACGGGAAGATGCCACATGCCACAGAGCAACTAAGCCTGTGAAGCCACCACAATGAGAAGCCTGGGCACCGCAACAAAGGGTAGCCCCCGCTCTCTGCAGCTAGAGAAAGTCTGCACACAGCAACGAAGACTCAAAGCAGCCAAAAATAAGTAAACAAACAAATTAATTAAAATATGCTGTACATATATACAATTGAATATTTCTCAGCCATGAAAAGGAACGAAATTGGGTCATTTGTAGAGGCATGGATGGACCTAGAGAGTGTCATACAGAGTGAAGTAAGTCAGAAAGAGAAAAACAAATATCGTATATTAACACATATATGTGGAATCTAGAAAAAAGGTACAGATGATCTTATTTGCAAAGCAGAAATAGAGACACAGACGTAGAGAACAAATGTATGGATACCAAGGAGGGAAGAGGGGATAGGAGGAATTGGGAGATTGGGATTGACACATATACACTATTGATACTATGCATAAAATAGACAACTAATAAGAACATACAAAAAAAAAAAGAACATACTGTATAGCACAGGGGACTCTACTTAAGACACTGTGGTGACCTAAATGGGAAGGAAATCCAAAAAAGAGGGGATATATGTATATGTATAGATGATTTATTTTGCTGTACAGTAGAAACTAACACAACATTGTTAAGCAACTATACTCCAATAAAAATTAATAATAATAAAAAAAGATGGTTGTTTTTTTTAATAAAGTGGAACCTGGGGGTAAGAACTTGGCTGGACACTAGGGGGCAGCAAAGTGCGCCTATTCTTGGAGGAAGACAAGAAAGCCTTTCACATCCAGCCGGTAAGGGGAATCAATCTTTAGCCATATAGCAATAATGGCTCAGGCACTGAATTTACAAATGACTGGCCATCACCCACTCCAGCGTCAATATTTGGAAAAGAAATAAGAGTTTAAATCTCAGCTGAGCCACTTAGGATATGCCCTCGGGCCAGTCGCAATCTATTTCAAGTTACTCATTCTTTTATTTATTTATTTATTTTTGGCTGCGTTGGGTCTTCGTTGCTGCGCGCGTTGCTGCGCGCGTTAGTTGCGGTGAGCAGGGGCTACTCTTCGTTGTGGTGCACGGACTTCTCATTGCGGTGGCTTCTCGTTGCAGAGCACGGGCTCTAGGCGCGCAGGCTTCAGTAGTTGTGGCGCACAGGCTCAGTAGTTGTGGTGCACGAGCTTAGTTGCTAAGTGGCATGTGGGATCTTCCCGGACCTGGGCTCCAACCCGTGTCCCCTGCATTGGCAGGCGGATTCTTAACCACTGCGTCACCAGGGAAGTCCCAAATTACTCATTCTTAAACTAGGGATACCTGCTTCCCAATATCACACCTTCTTCATATAGTTTTCTTGATAATTAAGTGGATTAACTAAGGTAATAGATAAAATGCTTGGCATAAAGCAAGTGTCCATATGTTAAATATTATTATTACCATATAAAGAACCAAGGGAATAGTTATTTGAATACCTATTATGTGTGAAGCACTTTGAATCCTTAGAGCAATCAAGTGAGGAATGATGACAAATTAAATGAGAGAGTGAATGACAGATTAGAGGTTAAAGAATATGGCCAAGGCCAAGTAGCTAGCAACAGTAATAGCAGCTAATGCGAAGCAGGCACTAATTATGCGCCAGGCACTCACTGTTCTAAGTTGCATGAATTATCTCACTTCTTACAGAAGTCCTCTGGAGTGGGTACTATGATTATGCCCATTTGTCAGAAAGGGAAACTGAGGCACGACAAGTAACTGACCCAAAGTCACTGCTTTCCCTAAGGTTGGCTCTGTCTTCTTGATCTCCAATTCCCAAGTAAACCCTTATAAAATAATCATCAACGGGTATTTATTTTATGCCAACTATTTACAAGACATCGTGTTGAGCACAGTGAAGACTTGCACTGTTACTGAGGAACATAAAGGAAGACCTGAATGTTTGGAGGGATGCACCATGTTCAGGAATGGAAAGACTCAATATCATAAAGATGTCAGTTCTGGCATACAGAATTCATAGTTATGAGATAATAAAAAATATAAGTATTGGGCTTTGACCCAGTTGCTGACACAGAGCTTCTGAAACCCTGTAGTTTCCTAAGTGACGAGAGCAGTAGGAGCATCTTTTGTTCCAATATTTGGTTTTTAACCCTGGTTTCTGACACAGGGCTCCTGAAACCCTTGTAATTACCTGGGTGGTAGGAGTGTCTTTTGTTTTCATGAGGCGACTCTGGGTGGGCTCCTGGATGGCTCCTAGATGGGGGCTGGTCACCAGAAAGACCAAGCCATGATTAGAAGCTTGGGATTTTCAGCCCTTGTCCCCCATTCTCTTGAAGAGGGAGAAAGGCTGAAAATGGAATTAATGTTCAATCCTGACTATGTGATAGAGCCTCCACGAAATCCCAGTAGTATGGGCTTCAGAGAGCAACCACATTGGTGAAGAGCTGGAGATGCCGGGAGAGTAGTGCACCTGAAGAGGGCATGGAAGCTCCACCCCCTTCCCACAGAACTCGCCCTGTGCATCTCTTGCATCTGGGTGTTCATCTGTATCCATATCGTATCCTTTAATAAAACTGGCAAACGTAAGGAAGTGTTTCTCTGAGTTGTATGATGAGCTGTTCTAGCAGATTAATTGAACCTGAGGAGGGGGTCATGGGAACCTCTGATTTATAGCCGATTGGTCAGAAGCATAGGTGACCTGAACTTGCAATTAGCATCTGAAGTCGGGGTGGGGGGCATCTTTTGATACTGAACCCTTAACCTGTGGGATCTGACACGATCAAATTGTATCAGAACTGATGTGAGGGAGTTCCCTGGTGGCCTAGTGGTTAGAATTATCTGGGCTTTCACTGCCATAGCCTGGTCTGGGAACTGAGATCCCACAAGCCACCTGGCACGGCCAAAAAAAAAAAAAAAATTGATTTGAATTCTCAGTCACCCTGCTGGTGTCCAAGAATTGCTTGTTGGTGTGGGGAAGCACCACCCCCCACACACATTGGATTTGTGTCCAGAACTGAAATAATAGCTAATGAGGGTTTAAAAAAATGTTGTGCCAGACTGTAAATACTGTTTTGCAATATTTTTTCGTTTAACATTATATCTGAGTTCGCTCCCTTTCAGTGCACATATAGATACACATACAGAGTCAGCGCTTTAGAAGGATGTATGTCAAACACTGGTAACCTCTAGGGATGAGATTAGGTTTGGAGATGACTGATGAAAGGGAACTTTTACTTTATTCTTTTGTTTTTGTTTTCTTTTTAAAATAAGAGTGGAGGGGCTTCCCTGGTGGCGCAGTGGTTGAGTCCGCCTGCCGATGCAGGGGACACAGGTTCGTGCCCCGGTCCGGGAAAATCCCACATGCCACGGAGCAACTAAGCCCATGTGCCACAACTACTGAGCCTGCGCTCTAGAGCCCGCAAGCCACAACTACTGAAGCCCGCATGCCTAGAGCCTGTGCTCCGCAACAAGAAAAGCCACCATGATGAGAAGCCTGTGCACCACAACAAAGACCCAGAGCAGCCAAAAAAATAAAAATAAATAGAAGACATTTAAAAAAAAAAAGAATGGATTCATGTAGGATGGACCTAGAGATTATCATACTGAGTGAAGTAAATCAGACAAAGACAAATATCATATGATATCACTTATATGTGGAATCTTTAAAAAAGGCTACAAATGAACCTGTCTACAAAACAGAAACAGAGTCACAGGTGTAGAAAGCACACTTATGGTTACCAAGGGGGAAGGGGGAGGAGGGATAAATAGGGAGATTGGGATTGACATATACACACTACTATATATAAAATAGATCACTAATAAGGACCTACTGTATAGCACAGGGAAATCTACTCAATACTCTGTAATGACCTATATGGGAAAAGAATCTAAAAGAGAGTGGATATATGTATATGTATAACTGATTCACTTTGCTGTACAGCAGAAACTAACACAACAGTGTAAATCAACTGTACTCCAATAAAAATTAATTTAAAAGAAAAAAAGAATGGATTCATGTGTTACTTGTGCCATTAATAATAAATTTACATTTATAATATAACGATACAAACTTAGTGAATGGGAATTGGAATCAAAAGGGTTTGCTGTCCTTCTTAGAATGTTCTAAAATGTCAAGGCAGTTGCTTGTGTTTAACTGTGAACAAATAAAAATTTATTGTTTTGTACTAAAAAAAAAAAAGGATGACTCCTATGATTCTGATCTGTGTGACAGGCTAAATGGTGGTACCATGCTCTGAGAGGTGGGACACTGATGAAAATCAGGTTGAGGGTCAAGAGCAGGGAGGAGATGATGTATTTGTTCTTGAATTTGTTGAGTCTGTTTCTTTTGAAATATCTAAGTGGCAATGCCAGACGGGCACCTGCATACATGAGGCTGGAGCTGGACAGTTTGGGCTGGAGGTGCAAATATGTACTATATTGGATACTGTCCTTAACAATATTTTTTAATAGTCAGCAAAAAAGCATTTTACATGACTCTTTATTGTAATGATCAAAAGTGGAAGGTATATGGCCTTCCCTGGTGGCGCAGTTGTTGAGAGTCCGCCTGCCGATGCAGGGGACACGGGTTCGTGCCCCGGTCTGGGAAGATCCCACATGCCATGGAGCGGCTGGGCCCGTGAGCCATGGCCGCTGAGCCTGCGCGTCCGGAGCCTGTGCTCCGCAACGGGAGAGGCCACAACAGTGAGAGGCCCGCGTACCGCAAAAAAAGAAAAAAAGAAAAAAAAGTGGAAGGTATAGCATTAGAAGTAAAACTCAGGGAAAGTGATCCTGCAAAGGTGACCAAATACACAGGTTTCAAGTGCTCTAATTTGACTGAAGAAGAGGACTTAGAGTACCCAGGAGAGTGAATGGACATCCAAGGTGTCTGACACGAAGCTTGCAGACCCAAACATGGCCTGGGAAAGGGGGAGTTGTTGTTTGTGCCTGCCTGAGATTTTTAGCTAAATTAACTAATCTAATTTACTTAATAACTAATACTTAACGGCTTTTATTATATGTCAGTACTGTTCTAAGCATTTTATAAATTTTAACATATTTCATCCTCATAATAACCCCCTAACATAGGTAATCTTATTATCATCACCTGAATTTTACAGGGAAAGAAGAAATTGGGGCACAGAGAGGTTAAGCATTTTGCCTAAGACATATAGCTAGCAAGAGACATACTGAGATTTAAACCTAAAGGGTCTGGCCCCAAGGTCCACGCTTTTTTAAAATTTATTTATTTTGGCTGTGTTGGGTCTTCGTTGCAGCATGCGGACTTCTTAGTTGCAGCACGTGGTATCTAATTCCCCGACCAGGAGTCGAACCCATGCTCCCACTGGACTGGGAGGGAAGTCCCCATGCTTTGTTTTTAAGGCCAACGCACATGAATTAGGAGGTCGCAACCAGCTTTTTTTTTTTTTAAGTATTAACTTTTTTTTTTAAATTTTTATTTATTTATTTATTTATGGCTGTGTTGGGTCTTCGTTTCTGTGCGAGGGCTTTCTCTAGTTGCGGCAAGCGGGGGCCACTCTTCATCGCGGTGCGTGGGCCTCTCACTATCGCGGCCTCTCTTGTTGCGGAGCACAGGCTCCAGACACGCAGGCTCAGCAGTTGTGGCTCACGGGCCTAGTTGCTCTGCAGCATGTGGGATCCTCCGAGACCAGGGCTCGAACCCGTGTCCCCTGCATTGGCAGGCAGATTCTCAACCACTGCGCCACCAGGGAAGCCCCTAACCAGCCTTTTTAAAGGACTTTAAAAAGTTCTAAACATGGAAAAATTCACTTGTTATACATGGAGCGCCTGCTTTGAAAGGCAAATAAGATTTAAACAACGTATTCAAGCCAAGAGAAATTTGGGGGCCCAGCTGTCATTGCCTCATACCTCATGCCATGAATTTTGCAAGTCCAGTTTACCACATGGTGGGATGGAGAGAGCAATGAAGATTATGAATTTCCTCTGTGCTCACGCCTTTAATCATGAGCAGTTTAGGAGCTGTTTAGAAGAGATTGATCCCAAGTATGGAGATTTACCGAGCTGCCATCTCCAATCAAGGACTTTTTGGAATGAGTCCCCAAGTCCAATTTGTTAGACTTCCAGTGATTCACAAGCTTATATTTTCTTATGGATGTGACAAGACATCTGAGCACATTGAACTTGAAACCGCAGGGGACAAACAAAAGCTCTGTTGATTTGTTCAAGGAAATGCAGACTCCAACTGGACATGTGGATTGGGCAGATGGTGACTGGAAATCCCTCATTTTCCATCGCTGAGCCTTCTTGAGTTCAAGGCATTCATAGATTTTGAAGAGTTCTGCACTTTATTGGTGGAAAATAAGTCACCATTGTGCGAAGATCCCTTCCCTGGGTGCAAGGGGAGGGGTGCAGAGGAGAGTTTAGACCACAGGATCCTGAGAACCCAGGAATGGAGGAAGGAGCCTCTTACCTTAGTCCAGATACGCAGAGTCAGGCATCTGTAAGCCAAAACAGCAAGAGCAATAACAGCAGGGTCAGAGGCAGCTTCCAGGCCTGGGCCATGCTTGGCCGGTGCCAGGAATTATTGATTGTCCTGTATTTCGCGTAGCCCGGTAGGATGCAGAGGGCCCAGGGGAGTTTAAGGCACAGTGGTGAGGTGGTCAGAAGAGGCTGATAGGTTTTATTTTTCTCTAGTATAATAGGTTTTTTTCCTGGCCAATGCCACGCAGCATGAGGAATCCCAGTTCCCTGACCAGGGATCAAACCCGTGCCCCCTACAGTGGAAGCACGGAGTCTTAACCACTGGACTGCCAGGGAAGTCCCTCTAGTATAATAGTTTTTGTTTTTTGGTTTTTTTTTTTTTTTTGTGGTACGCGGGCCTCTCACTGTTGTGGCCTCTCCCGTTGCGGAGCACAGGCTCCGGACGCGCAGGCTCAGCGGCCATGGCTCACGGGCCCAGCCGTTCCGCGGCATGCGGGATCTTCCCGGACCAGGGCATGAACTCGTGTCCCCTGCATCGGCAGGCGGACTGTCAACCACTGCGCCACCAGGGAAGCCCTAGTGTAATAATTTTAATGAGATATAATTCACACACCACACAATCCATCAGGTTCATAGGTTTTGGTGAGCACACACAATCCTTTAATTTCATAAACAAACAAAATATACTTTATTTTTTACAATTTTATGTATTTATTTATTTATGGCTGCGTTGGGTCTTCGTTGCTGTGCGCGGGCTTTCTCTAGTTGTGGCGAGCGGGGGCTACTCTTTGTTGCGGTGCGCAGGCTTCTCAATGCAGTGGCTTCTCTTGTTGCAGAGCACGGGGTCTAGGCGCACAAGCTTCAGTAGTTGTGGCGCACGGGCTCTAGAGTACAGGCTCAGTAGTTGTGGCGCACGGGCTTAGTTGCTTCGCAGCATGTGGGATCTTCCTTGACCAGGGCTCAAACCCGTGTCCCCTGCATTGGCAGGTGGATTCTTAACCACTGCGCCACCCTGGAAGCCCCAAAATATACTTTAAAAGACAATTTTATGACTGTCTTGGGAGTACAGGCAGTATTAGGTTGTCATTTATTCATTTATACTTTGCTTACAACTAAATTTTCAAACCCACTACTAGTGTGTGTCAACGTTCAGCTCAGTGAACTGGATTCACCCAGAATTTTGCAGGTGAACATTATCCCAACGTCTTAGGTTGGATGGCCAAGCTCTAGACAAGGTTAAGTAAGGTCCTCCTGATGCAGCTTAGAGTGTGTTCTCTTTCTTAAAACTGCCAAAATTGAAGCCCGCATCAGGAGTCTGTCTCTGAAGTCAGCATAAGACAGCCCCAGACTGAATTAGGTCTCACTGTTCCAGGTCATTTTGTTAAGTGTCAGTGTTCTACTCTTATTATTGAATCAATCAAAACTGACCAACGACCAACAGACTTACAAATGTGCGCTTTTGAATGAATACAGTTGGTTAAACTTTTGGGGGATGCTTTTGTATTACTGTCTCTACAGTCCATATAGTTGACCAGCCAACAAGCCATATTTCACTATTACTATCAATGTATGCAGCCTGTACATATCTCCATCTTTTATCATGTGACCTACAATGGAAAAAATGTGGATGCCACAACCCAAGCAAACTTCCCTAAAATTTCAGTTCTCTTATCTAGATTTGTGATCAGAACTACATGGCAGGGGACTTCCCTGGCGGGCCAGTGGTTAAGAATCCACCTTCCAATGCAGAGGATCTGGGTTTGATCCCTGGTTGGGGAACTAAGATCCCACATGCCGAGGGGCAACTAAGCCAGCAAGCCACAACTAGTGAGCCTGCGTGCCACAATGAAGAGCCCATGCATGGCAGCTAAGACCCGACACAGCTAAATAAATAAATAATTAATTAATTTTAAAAGAAGAACTGCATGGCAGGCCATTTAAACCTGTCATCTCTGATAATGGCTTAGCTAGTATTTTCTCTCTGTTGTTTATGGAGGACTGATCCATTTATTTTGGAAACCTATAGAGGAGGTGGTTGGTAGATATTCTGTTACGAAAATTGAGAAGCTCGACCTCTGGTCTCACCTAAATGGTAGGTCATATGCCTTCTGGAGGTGGGCCATGAAGCTACTTATAGTGAAGCCCAGATCTTCCTCAGGAAGCTACTTTGACTATTTGCCAACAGGTCAAAAAACACTGCGTTCTGTCCCTGAGTTCTACAATATGGAGCATGACATTAATCAATAACCTGCCATAATCCTAGCAGAACCTCTGTACTATTCCAGCTCAGCAAAGGTCACATATGTTCCCTCCAAGGAGTGGGAATGGGGCATTCCATATAAAAGCAAGCTTCCAGAAAGGGTGTTTGTCCTTTCTGCTAAGATCTTACCTGCACTTGAGGCATGCTTATTTTTGCCTTGCTTACTTTTTTTTCAAATTTTATTGAAGTATAGCTGATTTACAATGTTGTGTTAATTTCTTCTGTACAGCAGTGACTCAGTTATACATATACATATTCTTTTTCATATTCTTTTCCATTATGGTTTGTCACAGGATACTGAATATAGTTCCCTGTGCTATACAGTAGGACCTTGTTGTTTGCTTACTTTAAAAAGTACTTGCTGGGACTTCCCTGGTGGCACAGTGGTTAAGACTCCGAGCTCCCAATACAGGGGACCTGGGTTTGATCCCTGGTCATTGAACTAGATCCCACATGCATGCCGCAGCTAAAGAGCCCGCGTGCCGCAACTAAGACCCAGTGCAACCAAATAAACAACTAAATTTTTTTTTTTTTTTTTTTTTTTTTGCTGTACGCGGGCCTCTCACTGTTGTGGCCTCTCCCGTTGCGGAGCACAGGCTCCAGACGCGCAGGCTCAGCGGCCATGGCTCACGGGCCTAGCCGCTCCGCGGCACGTGGGATCTTCCCAGACCGGGGCACGAACCCGTGTACCCTGCATCGGCAGGCGGACTCTCAACCACTGTGCCACCAGGGAAGCCCTAAATATTTTTTTTTAAAGTACTTGCTCTTCAAAGTCCCCACGCCCCATGTCTCTGCAGGAGAATGAAAGGTTCTTAATTCTGGAACCTACTCCCCCACCTGCAATATACACATCCATGCTCACCCTTGTTTTTTTTTTAATTAATTAATCTAATTTATTTATTTTTGGCTGCATTGGGTCTTTGTTGCTGCATGCGGGCTTTCTCTACTTGTGGTGAGCAGGGGCTACTCTTCGTTGTGGTGCGCGGGCTTCTCATTGCGGCGGCTTCCCTTGTTGCGGAGCACGGGCTCTAGGTGCGCAGGCTCCGTAGTTGTGGCGCACGGGCTTAGTTGCTCCGCGGCATGTGGGATCTTCCCAGACCAGGGCTCAAACCCGTGTCCCCTGCATTAGCAGGCAGATTCTTAACGACTGTACCACCAGGGAAGCCCCACCCTTGGTTTTTGACTCTAGCTCAAGATAATGGACTCACACCACTGGAACCCACCTCTGAACCTTTGCTGACCATCTGGCATTTCTCCACCCATTTCTGGTTACTAGTGTTTTCTTCTTAGACCTCAGCTTGATGAGATGATCATTGCCTTTGTCTTGTTCGCCCAACTCCTACTGCCATTCAGGCCTCAACTTAGTTATCACTACCTCTGGAAAGCCTTACTTAATTACCAGAATTAGGTACCCATCCCCTGGGGGCCCCGTAGCATCCAGTGGTTCTCTTTATCACGTTGTATTATAATAGCCTGTATGTCTTTCCCTCCACGCCCACCTAGACTGTAAGTTCCATAATAGCACTTGTTCACTGCTGTATCCCCAGCGTTATGTACAGTGCTCTGTAAACCTTTATTGAATAAACAAATAAGTGAATTCATTCCACTGGCTTCCCAACCCTGGAAACCCTGGCCGTATCCATTTTTTTTTCTTTTCTTGCGGTACGCGGGCCTCTCACTGTTGTGGCCTCTCCCGTTGCGGAGCACAGGCTCCGGACACGCAGGCCCAGCAGCCATGGCTCACGGGCCCAGCCGCTCCACGGCACGTGGGATCTTCCCGGACCGGGGCACGAACCCGTGTCCCCTACATCGGCAGGCGGACTCTCAACCACTGCACCACCAGGGAAGCCCTGGCCGTATCCTTGACTTGATCCTGCAGCTGGTGATTGACACTATGGGATGTCTGATTTTAAGTAACATGAATTACCCATGAGCGGGCTTGGTTGAATTAGCTGCAAGTCAATATGGCCTGAGGTGAATGAATCTACTTTATCAAGTTATTTAATATTGACCAGTTGAGTATGGAAAATATGTGCTAAAGTCAATGGTTACAATTTTACTTTACTTACTTCTATTAGGAGCAAAATACTAGGTCTGATTATCTCTTGAGGTCCTTCTCGGCAGGTGATGATAGAATCATGTCACTAGCTTACTAAAAGTCCCTGAATGTCTTATTTGCCGTGGTAGGGAGAATATCTGTGCAGGTGATTGAAACGCAGATTCAAATTATTGGAGTAGAAATTTTAAAAGAGAGGGCAGGCTCTTGGCAAGTGCCTTCTGTCTTAGTATGATATCTGAAATAAGGAATTGAAAAGATGAGGTTAGAGGTGTTACCTGGCCACCAGAAGAACTCACAAGATGGTTAGTACCTTGGTGGATTCACTAAGAGCCACAGTCTGTTCATCACCTTTGAGATTTAAAACACCTCAGCCTCAGGAAAGCTAGTTCATGAGAGCCAATTTCACATAAATCAAAGCAGAGGGCCAATTTACTAATTCACAAAGAAGGGCAGAACACCAAGGGAAAAAATCATAAAGGGAAATACTGATAGATTTTGACTGTACAAATATTTTAAACTTCTTTCCACAAAAGTCTGCTATAAATAAATGACAGTGTTAATATCCATATATATAAAGAGCTCATATGAATTAACAAGGAAAAAAGTGTTCCAGTATAAAAGCAGGCAAAGGACACGTACAAGAAATTGACAAAAGAAAAAGGTAACTGATAAATATTTCAATGCTTTCTGCCGTTGGTGGTGTGCTGGAGCCTACTTGCAGGGCTTGAGAACGCACTCACATTGAGAGCTTGAAATCAGTTGTGGTGAGAATATTTACACCACGGAAATAAGCAAATGCTGCATATCAGGGTTTTTTTCTTTTTTTTCCTTCTCAGAGAACCAGCTGTCAAACATTTAGCAGCACATTACTGCACATCTTCTATCACTCTCTCACCTGGATCCTTTCCAACAACATTCAAACCTTCGCAGGTCTTTTCTGCCATCTTTAAAGAAACTCCAACCTCCCACATCCTTCTCTAGCTACCATCTCTGTTTTCCTTCACAGCCAAACTTCCCCAAATAACTGACTATATTTCCTGAATCCATTTAGTCATTTCCCAATCGTTCTTCCACACGCTCAAGCCATTTTTTGCCACCATGTCTCCCCTGAAACAGCTCTTGTTGAGCTCAATGACCTCCATGGACCCCAAAGTCTGTGAACAGTTTTCCCTTACTTCCTTTGACCTCTTGGCAGTATTCAATTCTGTTGACGACCTTCTTGAAATCCTCTTGTCCTTGGGCTTCGGCAGCCCATGATCCTGGTTTACCTCCAACCTCTCTAGTTTCTCCTTTGCAGTTCCCTTCTCAGGTTCTTCTTCTCGAAATGCTGGTGTTTTTCAGGGATCAGTCTTGGGTCCTTTCTTTACTTTCTCCCTAGGTCATTTCATTTATTCCCATGGCTTTACACACTACCTATACACCAATGACTTCTAGATTTATAGCTCTGGTCCTGGCCCCTCTTCTGGGAGCTCCAGTTGCCTACTCGACATCTTCCCCTTCAATGTCTCAAAAGCATCTCAAACTCAAGCTAATCCCAAACTGGAGCCAAAGACTTTCTCTCTCTTCCTCGAACCTGAGGTTCTCCAGTGTTCCCCATTTCAACGAATTGCAGGACCATATAAGTCAGAAACTTAAGAGTCAACTTCGGCATATCTGTCTTCCTCGTCTCCCACATCACCAAATCTGGGTTGTCTTTACCTTCTAAATAGCTCCCCAATAAGTTCTCTTCTCTCCATCTCTACTTCTACTGCCCTAGTACAAGCCTCCATGATCTTTCAGCTGGAAGACTAAAAGAGCCTCCTAACGGTTTTTTCTTTTTTTCTTTCTTTCTTTTTTTGGCCGTGCCGTGCAGCATGTGGGATCTTAATTCCCAGACCAGGGATCGAACCTGTGCCCCTGCAGTGGAAGCTCCGAGTCCTAACCAGGACTGCCAAGGAATTCCCCTAACTGGTATTCTGCCTCCATTTTCTTCTCTTCAATATGCTCTGCATACTGAAGCCAAGGAACTTTTCAAAACACGAGTCTGATCATGCCACACTCCTGTCACAAACTCCTCAGTGGCTCCCATTGCTTAGGGTAAAAAAGTCCAAACAGCTCTGTACAATGGCCAAGGGCCCTGATTATCTGGCTCTGTGCCTATGTCTGCAGCCTCATTTCATTCCCCTCCAGTCTGTCTGTACTCCAGGAACACCAGCTTCCTTTCCGCTTCTTTTTTTTTTTTTCCTTTCCGCTTCTTGAACAGAGCCTTCGAACATGCTCTTTCCTTTGCCTGGAATGCCCTTCCCACTCCCGTCCTCCCTTCACCTAGCTGACTCTTATTTAATCCGCAGATCTCGATTTAAACATCACTTCCTCCACGAAGCCTCCTACACTGACAAGCTAGACTAAGTCAAATCTGCACCGCCCCCCCAATAAGTATGTCCTTAATTGCTCTTACTGCAGTTTTATTTCTTCATTTTATGTGATTATTTGATGTTTGTCTGTCCTCCCTACTAGATCATAAGCTCCATGAAGGCCAGGACCAAGTTTGTTTTTACTCACCAATGATCTCCAGCACCTAGTCTAAGACTTGGCACACAGTGGGTTATCTATTAATATTTGTGAGATTAATGAATCAGGGATCCCTGTGTACAGAAAATACGTAAAACTAAGCCAGCTAGTATTTCTCCTTTTGTTATATCTTCCAAGAAGCTAAGAATCCTATTTAAAGCTTAATCATGGCAATTATATCAACCCACTAGGTTCAGCATATCTGAATTCTCCTTTTTGATACCGATGTTCTATTCCCAGTTTATTGATCCATAAAATCTGTTTTGGAATAAGACGCTGTGCGTGTGTGTGTGTGTGTGTGTGTGTGCACATGTACGCGAGCACACGCCTCCATGTGCACATGTATATGAATGCAAAGCTAAATCAATACCTAAATGCAAAGCATTGACAGATTGATGAAAAAAGACTTCACCTTAACTGATGACTAATGGTGGTGATGGTGAGGCCAGTATCTCACTGAGTGTCGTTACCATCTTGATTCCATCTATGTGGCTCATTTCAATCCTTTCACAGTGCTGGTGGCTCATCTGTGGAAGACTGCAGGGTCACTGGGTAGAGACCTTCTTTCTCTAGATTCTGTACCATGTCTAGGGGCTGTGGGTGAATGTCATTCAACTCACAGAACTTATTGTCTTTTTAAACCTTCTTTTATCTCGTGAAATGTAACACATATCCCAAAGAGTTCCTAAAGCAGAAAGATAAAGCAAAAATCAATATTTATAAAGCAAACACCCATGTGATCACCACTAGGTTAAGAGCTAGAGCCCTGGGGGAATTCCCTGGCAGTCCAGTGGTTAGGACTCGGCGCTTTCACTGTCGTGGCCCAGGTTCGATCCCTGGTCGGGGAACTGAGATCCTGCAAGCCGCACGGCGCAGCAAAAAACAAAACAAAAGAAAAAGAAAACAGAAATAGAGCATTGTATTTATTGTCTATGCTTCATATTGGATACTGCCTTAAGACACATTTGTTATTTACTATTTGACTTTTAGTGCATATATATCTCGTCTCCCCAGTTAGACAGGAACTTCCTTCAGAACAGAAGCCATACCTCATATTTCTCTCTACCTCTCTCCGTGCCTAGTGCAGTGCCCTGGTAGGTACACAACGCATCTGACATGATTACACATCTTAGACTAACTCTGTGATTCTGGGAAGACCACTGAGGACTAATTGTGGTGAACAAGAATTGTTTGAGGGGGACTTCCCTGGTGGTCCAGTGGCTAAGACCTGGCACAGCCAAAAAGAAAAAAAAAAGAATTGTTTGAGGAAACACAAGATTGTATCATTTGTCTAAGTCTATGTGTACAAATCAGGGTCTAAGGACAATTAGTATCCCTGATATGGGCAGTGTGCCCAGCCTTCTCTTGAGTTCTGGCTCTTGCCCAACACAGAAAGCCAGCCTAGGACTATGGCAGTAGCCTCCTAACTGGTCTCCCTGTCTTTGGTCTTGCCCTCATTCAATGAGTTCTTCTGTGGTGACTCAAGTGTGCTGTGTAAACATAGATCTCACTGCCATGTCACTGCTCAATAACCTTTACATGGTGGTTCTCCAGCTGCGATGCACCTCACAACCACCTGGAAATCTTCTTACACACCCATACTTCTACCAAACAAAGATTCTGTCTCGGCAGGTCTGCGGTGGGGTCTAGGCCTTGGCCTCTATAAGAAGCAGTAAGGGTGATTCTGATGCAGCTCGGGTACCGTCCACCAAGAAACACTGCTGCAAAGGCTCTTTATTCCCTACAGGGTGAAACCTCAGCATCCTTAGCAGGGCACACAAGGCCCTTAATGGGTGGCCCATTTTAAAGCAGACTCTGTTCCCTCCATGCTACTCCAGTCCCATGTCACTGTCACCATCATTTCTTGCCTGAACTGCTACAACAGTGTTCTGGTTCCTGAGTCCTAATCGCTTCAATTGCTCTCTGCTCCAATCTTCTCCCCAACCTGGAGCCAGAGTGACCTTTCAAAATTGCAAATGTATTCATATCGCCCCCCTGCTCAAAACCCTTCGGTGGTTCCTCACCAACTAATGGACAGTTTCTCCAACTGGTTCAGGTGGCACGGCAGCTGGAAGTCATGATGGTCTTTCTAGAATGCCAGGAAATAATTGATATAGGATATCGCATCAGATGAAATAGAACACTTTTCAAAAGAACACTTCTGCTAGCAGAAAATACGTCTACATTATGTGTGTGCAACACAAAATCATAGCCACAAGCACAGATGTCCATGAAAAAGAAATAACCTGTTGAATTAAGCATAATCAGTCCTGGGATTGTCTTTAATATTCCTTTGCTACATGTTCATTCATTTTGTTGCTTGCTAGCAGATAAGAAGGAGCATCTGTCGAAGACTGAGCAAAACTTTATGGTTAAAAAAATTAAAATAGAGAAGTTTCTACCCATTAACTGATTTGTTTTTCACTGTGCGCATCCGTCTCATTTGCACCGGGCCTGGTTCCAGAACGAGCAGGCGTTGTCCCTGGAGAGCACAGCTCGAGAATCCCTACTCTTGAGCATGAAGGCTAAGCTCTTTGGCATATGACCAACGTGCCCCTTCCGGCTCTGGCCCCACCTTCTCTTCCAGCCGCATTTACAACCGCTCTCCTCTCCTCCACCACTCCCTCTGGCCAAGAGTTGGAATTCCCTAAATGTTCTGTCCTTTTCTTCTGTGGTTTTACATATAGTGTTCTTCTACTGTTCCCCCCACCCCTTGATGG
The DNA here is from genome assembly GCF_951394435.1 of Stenella coeruleoalba. NCBI lineage: Eukaryota > Metazoa > Chordata > Mammalia > Artiodactyla > Delphinidae > Stenella > Stenella coeruleoalba. The sequence continues at coordinate 96,938,729 of NC_137152.1, read as the reverse complement.
CCAGATAAGCTACTACTCTTTCTTCAAGATTCAATCCAAATGGGTCTTTTTTTTTTTTTGGCCACACCGCACGGGCATGTGGGCGCTTAGTTCCCCGACCAGGGATCGAACCCACGCCCCGGAAGCGTGGAGCCCCAACCACTGGACCACCATGGAAGTCCCCAAATGGGCCTTGAGGTGCCTTCCCTCACCTCTCTGGGTCTCCACCTCTCCAAGGTCTTGCTCCTGACTGATTATATCACTTATCACGTTACTGGTTGTTTGTGGAACCATAATCTGGCACCTGGCCTGGGTGCTCCCTCAGGTCATGGCAAAGGTGCTTGGCACCCATTTTTCTTGAGTCCTCTGGCACTGAGCACAGTGGCTGATATGCAGCTCATATTTGTGGAATGAAGAGTAAAATTTCAAAGGAAGCAAAGTTTATCTTTAGAAACTTCCAGCTCCCTACAGGGGTCCCCTCTCCATCTTTCTGGTACCTCTTCTCCAACCCTAGGCACTCTGTATTCTCATGCTGCCCACTGGTAGAAATCCACCAGGATCTGCCATTATCGCTACAGCCCAGGCTTCAGAATTTTCCCTCAGTATCCTGCCAAACTTTACCCAGTCCTGTGTCCCATCCCTCCATGGCTAGATTTCAGATAAACCAGTGGTTCTCAAACCTTAGCATAAATTAGAATCCCCTGGAGGACTTACTTATTCAAAGGGTCCCAGTCCTCAAGGTTCTGATTCAGTAGGTCTGTCTGGCCTGGGGCCTGAGAATTTGCATTTCTAACTTCCCAGGTGATGCTGAGACTGCTAGACAATGACATATTTTGAGAAGCACTGGAATAAAATAATGTAAAGCCAGGGGCGACAGGTAATGATGCACAAAGGAATCCTTACTTCATCCTGACTCAGCCCTTCACTGAGTTTCTGGTTCTATCAGCACTGTCTGCATTTGGTTAATCTCAGATCATTTTCCCTCTGCTTCACCCTGTCCTCTTCCTCCAGCTTTCTGAACTTACTTTTCAGATGCTTCTCAGAGCGTCTCCACTTTAGACCAACTCTAGTATCCTCTTTCTCCTTTCATAAAGCCACAGTTTCAGGACAAAGCCCTTTGCTGAGCTCTTAGCTCCACTTCACGGCTCTCCTCCCCTGCCCTGTCCCCTTCCCCCATCCAGTCTGAGCACCCCCTGCCCCAGCCGTCAGGGTGACTTTGCTAAAGCTTGACTATAATTAGGCCCCCTCCTATCTAGCAGGGAGGGCCATTTCCCCTCCCCGGGGAGTCCGGTTCCACAAACAACATTAGCAAATTAATGACAGTCACCTGCTGGCCTGGGGAAGTCGCTGCTTGCTCCAGCTTCCTTAAGGACAGTGGAAACACTGAAAACACCACATTTACAGGCTTCCGTTTATTCATTCACTCAACAAACATTGAGCACCTGCCAGATAACTGTGCTGCGCCCAAGGGACCCCACCAGGACACATCGAACATGAAGACATGTTCATGGCAGGGCCTGAGGGTCCACAGTGCCTCTTCAGGAAGGGGATCTTTTGGTCCCACTCATCAACAGGGACAGACATGCAAGAAAGCAACTGACCACTCGTCAGTTGGTCGGAGCAACTGACTCTTGCCTCGGCCCTCCCGTGTCTGCCCCGTGCCTGGGCAAGTGACCCAGCACCGAAGACAAACCCAGCGAATTTCCAAATTTCTTTGTTTTCATTTTATTTTTTCCCCTCCCTCCCTCCAAGCTTCTTTGTTTAAATAAGTATTATAATCCACAGCATTCAGTTACTGGCCTCCTGCATTGAGTCAGGTAAGGTATGTAAAGCCCAGAACGCAGTGAGCTAAAACCTCTCTACACATACGCACACAGCCACTGACACACACATTGACATGCACACACTAACACACACACAATACTGGCACGCACACCTTCTCATACATACCAACACACACCAAAAATTCACACTGACACACACACATCGACACAGACACACTCACTGAAACACACACACTGGCAGGTACACAAGAACAAATACAAACATAGGAGTAAGCACATGCCCGTACACACACACACTGACATGCACTGAAACACACAGACACAGCTGACGCACACTGACACAGACAAATGCACGCCTACTCACACATCAACAGCAAGCCACACCCCACGGAAACCGGGAAGCCCAAGCCCCGGGAGGCACTTGCAGACGCAGGTGACAGGTCTTGCAGGGACCAAGGGGTTGAGGGAGACTTGAGTTACACACTTGGTTCCAGTCTGCGAGGTCTAGCGTTTTGGAGGCGGAGGCCTCCGCGAGGTTCTGAGGGTCCCTAGGGACAGGTGGGCAGAGGGGGGCACACTGGCGGGGCACCAAGGGTTCCCCGCTAAGGTACCCCCAGCGTTGGGCCGAAATGCACGGAGCTTTGGGGAGCGTGGAGCGCTAAGGCGGGAGGGCGGTGCTGCTGGGGGCAAGCAGGATTCCCCGGGAGCCCCGCAGTCAGCCAGCCCAGCTCTGCTGGGCCCTCCGCCGGCTCGCCGAGGCTCCGGGTATCAGCTCTCAGCTCTGCTTTCCAAATGTGCGCCTCTCGTCCCGCAGTCACCCAGATCCCACGTCCGGGTCAGAGCTAATGAGCTCCAGCCCCTCCCCGTCCTCCATGCCCCAGCCTTTGCAGGGAAGACCTGTCTCCCTGCCAGACACCCAGTCTGGAAGCGGCCAGTCCCCTCTGACTCCCCGCCCCCATCCGGTCCCGGCCCAACCTTACAGCGGTTCCTCATATACAGCCCTGCCCCCGCACATGGCTGCCACCCCAATCCAGGGCCTGGCGCCTCGCCCAGGCCCTGCCCCAGCGCCCTGGTGGGCCTTGGAGACAACAGCCGCCCCTCTTCTCTGCCACCACCATCTGCCCTGTGGGCCTGCGCTGTCTGTCTACAGAACTCCCCTGTACTGTCCCAGATTGTGCCAGGCCCTTCTCTTTCGGCGCCTCCTAGGTCTCCAGCACAGTTGGCACCTCCAATACTTGGCTCTTCTGTCCCTACAGTCACCTCTTGATTGTGTCTCTTCTTTCTTCTGTATCCCTCCTCCCAATCCAAGTCCTCTGCCCGCTTGTTCGGGAAATGCTTAATTGGGCGCTTGGTGGATGCCAGGCCCCGAACTAGGCACTGGGGGACGCATTTTGCGGAGTCCTTGTTCTCAAGGTTCACACGCACGTAAAGAGCTCCCTGAGACAGTGTGAGCAGCACTGCCCCGGCAGGTGAACACTGCCAGGGGAGCGCTTCATATGGCCACCCCAATTTCTCTGCCTTCCCCCCTCCCCGCGCGCACGGGCCTCTGGGTTGGGTCCCTTCTCCTTCTCTCTCGTTGGTTCCCGTTTTTCTTCTTTCCTCCCTCCTGCCCCCGCCTCAGCCGCTCCGCCTTGGGCCATTTCCCACGCTGCATCCCAGCCCCCTCGCGGGCCCAGCTTTCTCCCATGGATCTGTCTCCCCCCGCGGTCCCGGGTTCCACTCGAGGGTCTGAGTTCCTCTCCGAGACCAGGGCACCTGTCCTCTTAAGGAGTGGAGTGGAGTGGATTGTCCCGCCCGCTCGGGCCTCGGGCACGCCAAACCTGCCAGGGTTCGCCTGTCACTAGAAGCTAACAAGGGGCCACTCCCAGGAGAGGGGGTGCGGGGCGACAGGCCGGAGACGGGGAGAGGTGCCGAGGGCAAGGGAGGGGACCCGCGGTGGCGGTGGGCCGGGAGGAAAAGGAAAGCAGGCGGGCAGAGCCTCTGCCTTCGGAAGGTCTCCTGCACGCCGCGGCCGCCTAGTCTCGGGCTGACCCAAGGTTAAGGGGAAATCAGGGGGCGGGACAGAGTCACCGGAGGCAGCTCCGCGCTCCTCCCCAATATCCCCTTCAGTTGAGCTGGGAGCCTTCAGCCCCAAGCCCCTCCTCTGAGACTCCCCGGCGGTCCAGGCACTACGAGGGAGTGAGTCGTCTGAGTCTCCGTTCACACGCTGAGCGTCTAGGGCTCGGTGGGGAGAGGAGGCGTGGGGTCCGTTTGTATGAAGTACCCAACGGTGGTGAGCTCGGAAATGACAGCCCACAGCACCCGCCGCGTGGAAACCCCAGGGCAGAAGGGACGTCTCGTCTCAGACCGCTGGCCTCGGACTCCGCAGGTCACAGCTCAGCTGCTGGGCCCGCAGTGCGGCTCCCCCCAACCGCCTCCTTTCTAAGCTCCACCGTGGGGCGGCAGGTGCCGCAACTCGCCCCCGCCCCAGCAGCACTCCCGGGCCGGGATGGGGGAGGTGAGGGGAGGTGTGGTGGAGCAGCGAGACTCCAGCGGCGGGCGCTCCCCTCCAAGCACCCAGAGATCTCGGTGAGGAGGAGGAGGGGGTCCAGGGGGCGGGGATGAGGGAGAGGATGACCGCAGGGCTCAGCCGCCGAGTTGTGCGCGGCGGGGGCGAAGGGCGGGGGCTCCCTTCCAGCCTCCGGGGTCTGGGGACTCAGGGATGTAAGGCGAGAGCAGGGGGGTGTGTGACAATTCAGCAGAGGTCGGGACGTACCACGGAGCCCAGTGGCGAGGGGGGGGGCAGAGGACGTGGTCACCGAGGGGAGCCCCCGCCCCCCTTCGCAAAGGCCTACAACTGAGGCTGCAGGGAGAGCCGGAACTAGGCTCGCGGGAGAGGGAAGCGGCGCGTTAAATCCGCCCCCTTCCCGCACCCCACTTCCGAGGGGGTGGGCGATAGAGGAGAGGTTGGAGCCGCGGTGAGGGGGCCCCTCCCTTGCACCTCCCCCCACCGGACTTGGTCGCGCCCGAAGTGTAACACTTTCTCTTTGTCGGAGGAGCTCAACGGTTTCCTGTAGCTCGTGCTGAAGCTCCCGTTGCGGAGGCGCCGGTGGCAGCCCTGGCGGAGGCAGGAGCGATGGCAGCGACCGATATAGCTCGCCAGGCGGTGAGTGCGGGGCGTGGGTGCCAGCGCCGGGGCCGGGGGCCTCGGAAGGGCCGAGGGGACCTGGCCGCCGCCACCTCCACCGCGAGGAGGGCAGTGGGCAGCGTCCAGGAGCCAAGGCGCGGGGTCAGCGACTCAGTCCCCTAGCCTCCCGTCCCCCAGAACCGTGGTGGCTGGCGTGCGGGTGGGGGGCCTGGTCCGGGTTGCGGGTCAGCGACTGAACTTGCATTGCCCAAGAGCTGCAGTCGGCGCCGCCGCCTCCCTGGCTGCAGCTGCGGCCCCGCCGCTGGGGCGTTGCCGAATGAATGGCCGCACTGGCCGCCAAGCCCTCCGGGTCCCGGCACGCTGGCCTCGCTCCCTCCGGCTGCCGGGCCGCGCCCCTGCGCCCCGCAGCCCGCCGGGACCCGGGCCTCCTCAACCAGAGGGGCTCGGGGCTGGGGTGAGCCTGGGGCAGGAGGCGGCGAGTGGTGAGGGGGGCGGGGAGGTGACTGGCTGGGGTAGGGTTTCTCCATATGCATTACATATGTGACTGCGTCTGTGTGTGTATCACTGTGTGCGTATGAGTGCACGCGCGCGCGCTCCTGCCTCCCCGGGCGGGCGGCGGTGCCCGGCTTGTCTGTGACCCTAGATGAGTCCGCCAGTTTCTTGGAGTGTGCTCGCCTCTCTGGTGCTTGTCCCTGTGTCCGGACGCTTCTCTCGCCGTCTGCTTGTGCTGTGTGCCTCTGGGTCCCATTTGTGCGTTTTGTGGGGTGCAGTCCGCTGGCCTGTAGGTGGTTGGCTGCGTACTTTGGCGTGTTTCTGAGCACCTGACCAGGGTTTTGCGGGCCTCTGGGCAGGGGGATCTGTCTCCGGTGCGTGTTCAGTGTAACTGGCTTGTGTGCCAAAACCTGTGGAGCTGGCTTCTTGTTATGGGGACTGAGGAAAATCAGTGCGACGCTTGCAAAAGCGGTGCCCTCTCTCTCTTTTTGTTGGCAGCCGACTCTGGAAAAAAAAAAATCTTCATTTAACGAACTGAAGTTTTCCAGACTGGGATGTGCAGAGAAATTATACTGAAGTGACCCGGGGCTCCATGTTTGTTTTTTTAGACCAGAAGTTTCGTTGCCAAGGGAGGGGATGATTCCATTTGAGGGAACAACCTAGCCTTTCTATTCATCCATGGGTATCTGGGATTTTAAGAAACCCACAATTACCAGCACCCTGAGGTGAGGAAGGAGAGTGAAGTAGAGGAAGGTCAGATCCCATGACACTACACACACACACACACACACACACACACCCTAAACCTTGTGGCTTACTTATTTAAGGAAATACTCCATGCAATGCAATTTCAGTGCAAAAAATATACATAGCCTCTAGGTATTTGGTGTAATTGAAACTGATTTGTTTTCAAAATCTGAATCCAGAATCTGATAGCATTTCCTCTCCAGGAAATGGATACATTTATTCCATCCTCTTGTTCTTGTTTGGAAGGGCAAGGTGATTTCTTTGGAACCTCCCCCACCCCCCTGAAAGACCCCAGCATGGAGCTCCTTATGCAGTCATGATATGGAAGGACCAGCAGAAGATGGGAGGCAGTGCTCTGTGATAATGGAATTTGAGAGAATTCTCTTCTCCCCAAGATTGGCACTGTAATATGTATTGCTTTAGTGTTTTGAGGGTTCCCAGAGTACCTTTCTGCTCCTCCATTATCTGCATTTTAGAGATGGCATGCCTTAAGTAGAGGACTTAGTCTCCTGGATTACACTTGCTCCATCCTTAGTGACCAAGAAGGACACTAGTGATTTTTCTTGTCAGCTAATTAATTTGCATCGACCTGCCCATACTCTCTCACCAGTCCCCCTAACCTGAATTAAGATTGCAGGGCCGATGTAGCAAAGGGGAACATTCCAGAAGGTTGTGTTTCACCTCCGGCAACCCAGAGATCCCCTTTGTTCTGCAAATGGAGGTGGGGGCGATTTAGGGCCACTTGGTTTGCTTTGGTTGTTTCCAGTTTGCTCTGGCGGGCCTTGCCCTACTGTATGATGAAGAACATAATTGTATGCCAGATTCTGAAGCTGAAAGAGCAGCCCGAGCACTTGAGACCTTGTTATGGTGATAAATGGGTTTCTGGGAAAACTGACGTCACTCTCCATGCCCCCCTCCCCCAGCCAGTGAAGCCCTTGTTTATGTGTCATTTGTCTCTCTGCCTGCCTTTGTGTCTGCAAGAAGTTGTAATTCACCGGGGGAAGATGGAATTAACTCGGGAGGCCTTTGGACGTCTGGCTGCTGATTGTTTCTTCCTGGGAACGAGTATCCAGGATTTGGGAAAAGAAGACTGGAGACTAAACCTAAGTGTGCCTGGCTTAGGAGTTCTTTTTAATGAGCTCTGAGACATGGTGCCCTGCAAATAGTGCTCTGGTGTGTGTGTGAGGGATGGGCTGTCCTTTCCAGAGTCAGCTGAGGGTCACTGGCTTGTAAGGTAACATTATTAGTGACAAAAACAGACCTTAGAGTTGCTGGATAGGATCCTTATTTGGGCATACATGCAACTTGGAAGTTCAGCTTTTGTGTACATAATACAATCCCATCCCATCTGAATGAACACCACAAAGATTCTGTAGGACAAAACTGTTTCTTCATCATGTCCACAAGTGTTTATTTGATTAACTGCTAAGTGTCCAGCACTACGGCTGGCTCCGGTCAACTATACCAGAAAAAAGTAGTAGACACAGTTCTTGGCTTTTACGCTTATTGCAGTCTAGTTGGAGAGGCAAATTGTGGACACGGTGAAATAATTAGAGAACTATAGAAGATTCTTGGGATGTTTCCATCCCCAACCCCTGCCTGTGAGGTGGCTTGGGCTGCTGTTAATATATACTCTGAGAGGTTCCATGACTTGTCCAAGGTAACTTGGCAAGGCACGGTGCAGCCAGGTAATGGTCTTTCTCCCTAAAGAAAGAGCTTGCAGGGCCTAACGCTGCCCTAGCTGTGCTGGTCCTGGGGCAACTGTCCCGGGGCAGCTATCCCAAGGCAACCGCCTATAGGTGGCTGCACTCTGGTCTTGCTATCAAATGACACTTAACCTTGATTCCCATTGAAGTGCCCTGCCTCAGCCATCTCCCCACCTCGCACTAAAAGTCATATGGTGCCCCAAGCAGGGAGAGGAAAACCCCAATATCCACACATACCTCTACTGTGAATACAGCACTGAAGAAAATTTGCATGGCCCCAAATATTAAAAATTCTTGAATCTAGGTCGTGGGTATATGAATGATCATTGTACTATTTTCCAACTTTTCTGTGTGTTTGAGACTTTTCAAAATTAAAAGTTGGAGGGAAATTACAATGTCCGCCCTCCTCCCCACAAATGCACATGGCCCCTGCCCTCAGGGAGTTTACAGTCTAGTAGTGGAGGCAGACACAAATAATTATAATTATCTTTGTGATGTGCTGCAGAGGAGTGCTACTGCCCGCTAGGATAATTCATTACAAGGGGACCTGATCCAGCAGTGGACAGGGGCGGTGGGTGACAGGAAAGGCTTGCTGAGGGTTTTAACTAGGAAAAGGGTAGGTGTGAAGATGGGTGAGATCTCACTTCTGCTCCCAGGCTGGGTACATTTCATTTGTTAATTCACACACTTTTATTTTCATTCATTCCTTCAACATGTGTTTATTGGGCACCGACTCTGCCAGGCCCTGTGCCAGGTGCTGGGGATATAGTGGTGGCCACGGCACACACGACAGCCCTCTCAGAGCTTCCCCGTGAGAGGCCGGTATAAGCCCCATTTCCTCTTCATATCCTAAAACCTGGAAATGTGAGTGTTCGCGGCATTCTTATTACAAAACTGCATTACAGCCGAGCGATTTGTCTGTATAGTATAATGAGATTTTGATCTGCAGTCATGTGCACAGCATTTACTTTGTAGAGTCTCTGCTGTAAATTTTCTATTAATTGCTGGCTTTGTTACCTAGTATGGCCCCTCCCTTTTTGTGCTGTAAGGGAGCGAACCCGTTGCATTAGCCTTAGCAAAACTAATTAGAAAGATAAGTCCCCTGGATAAAGGTATTCCAGAACTAAATAGGACTGATTTCTGGACTTGCATGGGTTTCTGGATTATCGGAGCCTTGGTTTTGTATTATCGTGCGCAATTGAGGAGCGCTTTCAGTTGCATTTATGTTAAAACCACATTCCAGAAAGAAAGAGACAGAGAAAAGAAAAGAAAGAAAAAGAATACCGTAGATAAGTGTAACATGTCTCTTTCAACGATCTCAAAACGCTTCCATCTGTATGATTTCATTTTCCCCAGCAGCTTCCTGGATGAGTATTACTGTTCTTTTCATTTTATGGGTTCAGGAAGACCAAATGACTTAGTCCGAAGTGTTACTGCTGGTCAGTGGATGAAGCAATGAAACACCTTCCAGATGACACAGATTCGTTGGTTTTTTTTTTCAGATTCGTTTTTATATTAAAAAAACTCTGGCCTTTTCATCATGTTTCCAAGAAATAAAAATCCTGCCATGTCCCCTCTTCCCCCTCTTTTCACTGCGACCCCCCCACCCCCACCTCAGTATACTCATGGAGGTTGAGAAGAGTATACTTGGGTGCTTTGAAGACTCTGATGTTAAAAAAGATTCTCAGCTTAAACCCCAGATAGCACAGTCATGGCTATGTGGGCTTTCTTCCTTCCTTCCTCCCCTCCCTCCCCTCCCCTCCCTCCCCTCCCTCCCTCCCTTCCTTGCCCTCCCTTCCCTCCCCTCCCTCCTCCTCCCTCCCTTCCTTCCTTTCCTTCCTTCCTTCCTTCCTTCCTTCCCCTCCTCTCCCTCTCCTCCCCTCCCTCCCTCCCTCCCTTCCTTTCCTTCCTTCCTTCCTTCCTTCCTTCCTTCGTCCCTCCCCTCCTCTCCCTCTCCTCCCCTCCCCTCCCTCCCTCCCTCCCTTCCTTTCTTCCTTCCTTTCTTTCTTTCTTTCCCATACTTTAAATAAAAATCTTGGAGCCACCAGCCACGTAATGATGGATTATTTTAAGTAACAACTGGAGGAGGCGCGCAGAATAAATTTGAAACACAGACCCTTCCTCCTCGGTGTGGCAGGAGGAGGCTTCTGCTGCCTGCACAGGGGAAGGACCACATGCTCGGGAGGGGGAGATAACGTTCCCGCTTCTGCAGTGTCTTCTCATTAGAGGCAGCCATCTGCTGAATTATGCAGCACGCTCTCCGCTGGCCCTGCAGTGGGGTCATCCCTTCCACTCACTTAAAGGTGACTGGGCGAAAGATTCACGGGCCTTCTCGGGGACAGGACCCAGGGCTCAGGTTTCTCCTGCCAGGGCCCTCTCGGGAGCAGAGCTCTGCGCTTTCACGGCCCTGATGAGGTGTGAGGTCGTGTTCAGTTTCCTTTCGCAGCAGAGGCCCCCAGCTCTGAGCACTGGCGCTGAGGCAGGAACTGGGTTTTTTCAGATCCCCTTTAAATGAGACCAGATGGAGGCAGAGGCAAATTCAGGCTCCCCAGAGGACAGCTGGGCGTTCATCCAGAGGCCTGTGAGTAAACCTTTTTTTTTTTTCTCTTTTTAACAGATTGGAGATAACAATGACCAGAACACCTAGGAAACTCTAAATGGCCTGATTTGAAGGGAATCTGTCAGGCCTTTGTGGGAAAGTTGACCCACCCTGGGCAAGGGTCACCCCTGGCTGAGGTGGAGCTATTTCACCTAGAATCTGGCTGGCTGGGTTCGGTAACCCTGGGGCTCTTGAGCAGAGGCCAGGCTGAGGCTCAGGCTTGAGTCAGCAGTGAAGGAAATAGGAGCTAGAGGTGGGAGAGAAGATGCAGAAGAGGGGCACCAGCGTCTCCTGGCCTCCACCGCCTCAGTTGCCTTGTGTGGGCCAGAGGCGCCTTGGTGAGCCCACGGGCTTCTGGGTCATTTTCCATGACCCTTCTCCTCCCGACTGGCATCAGCCACAAGCCCAATGTCCCAGAATTCTAGCAGCAGAAAGAAATCTATGCGCCACTTGAGTCAGCTTTTCCATTTGAGAGCGGCGGTCTGCTTGACAGGGCCCTGGGTCCCAGCACCACTCTCTGCCACTAAATCACTCTGTGACTCGGGACAAGTCACTTCCTGCCTCTGAGTCTCTGTTTCCCTTTTTGTCAAATGCGCGGGTTGGATTAGGTGATCCGTAAGGGTGTTTCCAGCTCTGACATGGTACACTTCTTGTGTTTCCTCCAGCCTGATTTCTTTTAGGTCCTTGCCTGCTTCTGCTTCTGCTTCCAAACGAGGTGGCGGAATTTAACTCCACCCCTTCCCTGCTTTGACTCCTTGAGCTGGGTGGGGAGACGGCTGTAGAGAAAGCAAGTCTGTGCTTTTAGCTCAGCAGGGTCTCTGGAACTGGAATAGAAACAAACAACCCTTCGCATATTGTCTGTCCGGCCGTGTAGGTGTATATAGCTATTGACTTCCTATAAAGGTACGTGACAGCTGAATTTTTGTCTGTTGAATCCCCTTTTACATGCACTAGGAGAGCTGGCTATCTAATAGAATCCTGCTGTGAATCCTATAGAATGAAAAGCCACTCTGGAATTGATCCGGTGTATTAAAATCCAGAGTTCCATCTATTGGATTTGCCAAAACTGGGCCTTCTCCCTGTATGGTGAGGATGGTTTCCTTTGTGCTTCGTCAGGATCCCCTAAGCTGCTCCCCCACTGAAAGGTACTGGGGCCCCTAAGGGGTGCTGCTAGCTTTGGCAGGTTTTATTTCTCCTCCGAAAGGCCCCCAGATTTCTCTCTCCCAGTTCAGGGCATCGCTACTACTGTCAGTTTCCTCTCAGCTCAGCTTAATTGGAGCCAGGGAAATCGTGACGTTTGATGTGTTAGGCATACTGGAGTTGTTGTTGTTTTAACCTCTGGGAACTTAGCAGTGCTCTTGTGGTTCTTATGGCTGATAATATGGGATAATAAGTGGCATTCACTCCCTTGGTAACACCGGAGGTAACAGATAGGGCTATCATCCACCTGATTGTTTCAGCAAGACTTTTTGCTGCATGTTTCAGGGTATGTGATTTGACTTTGACTTCTGGTTCACATGAATCTTTATAAGAATAAGGCATACTGTATAATAATGTTATATTGCATATAAATATGTTATAATAAGAAGAATAATAAGGTTTTATTGTGTTATTGGGAAAATAAATGTTTTATATACAATAAAACTGCCAGAAAGCTGAATACTTCACCAAATTTTCTGGTTATCTGTACATAAAGCAACTTTTTGGCTGTAACTAAAGATTTTGCTAAAATATCTGAGGCCACTTTCCTGCCTAGGAAAGTATCATCATAGAATCTTAAAAAAATAATATTTTAATTCTGATTATAAAAGTAAAATATGGGGCTTCCCTGGTGGCGCAGTGGTTGAGAGTCCGCCTGCCGATGCAGGGGACACGGGTTCGTGCCCCGGTCCGGGAAGATCCCACATGCCGCGGAGCGGCTGGGCCCGTGAGCCATGGCCGCTAAGCCTGCGCGTCCGGAGCCTGTGCTCCGCAATGGGAGAGGCCACAATAGTGAGAGGCCCGCGTACCACAAAAAAAAAAAAAAAGGTAAAATATGCCTACTGTAGAAAATTTGGAACAGAAAAGCAGCAGCTCCTACAGCCCCTCCAAGCCAAAAGCAACCATTCTCACCATTTTGGTATATAGTCTTCCAAGTTTTTAAAAATGCATGCATACTTTTTTTCCTCATGATTGGGATGATCTTGTATACACAGTTTTTTATCTAACAGTATTTGGTGATCCTTTTCCTATGCCATTAAATATTCTTAGAATATGTTTTTATCAGCTGTTTAATATTCCATCATGCATCATTGAACTATTCATTGAGTTTGAGCGTCCTGAAGATTTGCAGGGTCTCTCAGAGATTGATAGTCAGAGCTGGGGAGGGAAATAGAGGAAGGGAAGGTGTGAGAGATCGGGCCCACCAGTAAGTGACACATGGGGCTGCCGGAGATAATCCTATTTCAGTGTTTCTGTCCTTTCCTAGCATCTTTGTGCCAAGGCCAGAGGAGAAAGTTAAGGACAAGCCTGGTCTTTGGCCATGAGTTCCAAACTTTTTGTTTTGATCTTGTCCTTCAGAATGACAGCTACTAACTTGGCCACCCCGGTTTTAAACGGAGGCCAGAAATTCTCCGTCGACACAGATGCGCCCTCGGTTTCCGGAGGCTTCCTACATGGCTTGCGTCCTATGCCACAAAGGTTGGAAGGGGGGAGGGGGGCAGGGGTTGCCCACTTGGGTGCTTATGGGACCCTTTATTTTCAGAATCACAGCAAGGGGAAAACGATGCACAGCTGGAACTGCCCTCACTCGTACTTCATAACACGAACCTCCGACTATTCAATTAAAACGCGCAATCGGTGTGTCCTCGGGGGAGGAGGCGGAAGAGAAAGCGTTGTTTCTGCCTGTGATATGAAATGTGGTATATAACGTATTTCAAGACCGCAGGTGACTGCAGATGAGGAGAAAACAGGAAACGTAATTGGGGAGGGGAGTGGGGCCTCTCCCAGTTCTCAGGAGCACGCTTTCATTTTTGCCTGCCTTTTAGCTCCTCTCAGACGCTGCAGCCTAATTACCCCTGCTGCAAAGCTGAACCAGAACTCGCTTTTCGTGTATTAAAAATGGTTTTTAAATTACACAGGTAATGTGTGAATACATTCATGCTGTAAAAGAATCAAACAATGCAGAAGCACACTGACTACCCCCGAGGAAGCCCCTAGTTCCAGTCCCCTCCCCTGAGGTACCCTGAGTTCTAGGTGTGGTGGGTGCCTTTTTAGTCCCCTTTCTCTCACATACATTTAAGTGCAAATACACGCAGAGGTTTTTTTTGCATATATGGCCTCATACTGTGCTTATTGTTCTGCAGTTTCTTTTTTTCTATATTATAATATGTCTTGGAGATATTCCGATCAGTACTGCATTCTTTTTTTAAATTATTAGACCTACTGCATTCTTTTTTTAAATTATTATTGGAGTATAGTTGATTTATAATGTTGCGTTAGATTCAGGTGTACAGCGAATGAATCAGTTATACATACACTTATATCCACTCTCTTTTAGATTCTTTTCCTATATAGGCCATTACAGAGTATTGAGTAGAGTTCCCTGTGCTATACAGCAGGGCTTTATTAGTTAACTATTTTATATATAGTAGTGTGTATATGTCCATCCCAGTCTCCCAATATATCCCTCCCCGCCCTTACCCCCTGGTAACCATTAGTTTGTTTTCTACCTCTGTGACTCTGTTTCTAGATCTACTGCATTCTTCTTGATGGCTGAGGAATATTCCAGAATATGCACGTACCATAATTTAGTTAACTGGTTTTTCTGTCACAACATATGAAACACCCGAATGAACTTTTTGGCCAACCTAATATTTTTCCCCATTGTCGGACATTTAGGTTTTTTTTTCTAGGTTTTCAGTATTATAAATAATTCTGTAATGAGTTTCCTTGTACTGTACGTGGACCTTTGTACAGGCATGTGAGTCTCTGTAGAGCAGATCCCGAGGGGAGGTTGCAGGTCACGGGAGGTGGGCCATTTAACATTTTGGTGGCTGTGACCTTTCTAGCCTCTCAGTTCAAAGCGTCAAACGTGGCACCACCTGCTACTCAAGATGATAACTTAAGGTTTTAGTGTCAGACGTCCTGGGCCAAGTTGCCAGTTCCATCTCCTTTTGTGCACTTTGTAATCCAGGGAACATTCAATTGACTGCAATCAAAGCAGTCAGGACCTCAATTAATCAGGCCACGTTAAGGAGAAAGAGGAAAGAGATAAGCTATCGGAGGTTTAGAGAGGGAAGAGGGAAGAAATTTCCAGGGGCTGTCCAGGGGTCAGTGTCCATTCAGCCCAGTGTCCTGTCGTTTTCACCATTACGTATTTACCTCTGAACAATGAGGACTGATGTTCATAACGGTGACCTTGACATCTTCTAAGATTCATCAAAGCAGAAGTGAATGGTGCTCGCTAGGCAGGATTTCCTAAAGCAGGAACTGCATATACAAATTCATTTTCGAAGCTTTCTCAACTACAAGGATTGAGACATACAGTTTGCTGCTTAAATCTTGATTAGCAAGAAAGACGCATTACCCAGATTCCATGTTCCCTAGTCCCCAAACCTTCCAGTTAACTTAGGTGTATTGGACACCGGGTAAAAAGATACAGAAGAAAAAAGGATTCTAAAAGTTACCAGTGGACTTTACCAAATCCAGACCAATGGTCGTTTCTCTGTAATTCTTCCTGACTTCAATCTTGGCCTCTGGTGATAGAAAACTATTGGGTCATCTCTTACTTTTCTGATCATCCCCCCACCCCTTGGAAGAATTCTCTTCATCTTCCCATTCCTTACTTGTGGGCATTGCTTATATTCAGTCCTTAATTCTTTTCTCCCTGTACTGTCTCTTGAAGAACACATCCAGTTTCATACCTCTCACTGCTAAATTTATATCTCAGTCCTGAATTCTCCCTGAGCCTACAATCCCATATTGCTAAGTACTTAGTGGGTAGATGTGTCACCATAAAATCAAAACTATCTTGTTTTCTTTAGTATAGAAAATGCTTTTACAAATCCAGAAGAGAAAGACAAGCACCCATTTTAAGAAAATGGACAAAGACGTGAATAGTTAACTCGCATATACATAGACACAACACACATATGTAGTTGAACAATAAAAAAAGTTCACTCTCACCAATAAAATGCAAATGAAATTACATGATGCCATTTTGCAGTGATTCAATTCACAATGGTTAAAAAGCCTCAAACTCAGTGCTGGTCTAAGTATGTGTAAACAGACACTCTCGCATACTGGCGTTAGAAATAGACATTTGTAATATTCTCTGTTGAACGATTTCTCAGTGTGTACCAAAGTCTTTCCAATGTGTGTGGCCTTGCACCCAGCAGGCTTTAATTCTAGGAATTTAGCTTAAGGAAATAATCAGAGACTATGCAAACCTGTAAGAACAAGAATTATTACTTATAATGTTGAAAACTTGGAAACACGCTAAATGTCTAGTAGTGGAAGACATTTCACTGGTTGAGAAAATGTGGTAAATTTCCACAATGGAATTCTATGTGGCCAAAAAAGTAATGTTTTAGAAGTATACTTAATTACTCAAGAGAACATCCATACTATATTAAGTGTCCGGTTATTAAGCCAGGTGATGAAAAGGAATATACAGGATTATCCCTATTTTGTAAACAAAAAAAAAAAAAGAAAAAAAGTATTATATATAGACTGTAGGGAAATACATGTAAATACTAATAGTGACTGTCTCTGGAGAGTGATATTATGGGTGATTTTTATTTTCTTCTTTATAATTTTCCATATGTTTTAAAATTTCTACAGCGGACATGGATTACTCTTATAAAAAACCTGATAAGTGTAATTTTAAAATAATGGCTATTTAAAACTAGAATCTTCGACTTTTCCGCTAATGCACCCTCTCCTGGCTTCCCTCTTTCTGCCCTTGGTGCCATCGATCCAAGCTCCCAGGCGCAGGACCTTGCAGCCTTACAGCTTTGATTGCTCCCGCACTCTGCCCAGTCATTCACCGAGTCTCATCCTTTCTTTAGGACGGCTCTCAAATTTGTTCCTCCCTCCTGAGTCCCAAGTCAGATCAGTTCACTTCAAGCAGCATTTATCGTCACAGTGCCTGGCTGTCACTCTGCCAGTTCAGCGTTATTGGAGTCCTCTCCTAATATGTCTTCCTGCCCCTTCTCCCGCTCTCCTCCCATCCATCAAGCGCCCTGCAGCTGGAATGATCTTTTGAAAAGACTACTTGTGTCATGGCCCTTCCTGCTCAAAACACTCAAAATGCCCCTTTTAAACCCCATTGCCTAGGGAATAAAGGCCATACTCTTCTTCTGCTATTTAGGGCTCTCACAGCACTGGGCTAGGTGGGAGATAACTGTGGGCACGTGGGAGGTGCTTGGGTGAGACTTGACAATGAAATAAATCTTTAAGAATAAGATGTGGAGTTCTCCCCGCTGCCCTTCACTGTCTTCAGTTTGAAAATTCCCTTTCCTCATCTTTTGGCACTTGGACCAGACGCCCTGGAGCACTTGAAGTTTCATGGTGCTGAATTTGGACACAGGAAGAGGCAGCCGGGGGTGATGATATATGGCTCAGGAAACCTCAACTCTGAGTCCCTCCCAATTTCCGATGCCTGCTGAGTAGGAGACTCCATCGAGAAAGCATATTGGCTCTTAGGTTTCTGTCTCCCCTACAGTCTTGAGGACCAAGAATGAACAGTGGGAAACTTACATCTTTTTTTAAAAAAAAATAATTAGTTAATTAATTTTTGGCTGTGTTGGGTCTTTGTTGCTGCGCGCGGGCTTTCTCTAGTTGCGGTGAGCGGGGGCTACTCTTCCTTGCGGTGTGCGGGCTTCTCATTGCGGTGGCTTCTCGTTGCGGAGCATGGGCTCTAGGTGCGCGGGCTTCAGTAGTTGTGGCATGCAGGCTCAATAGTTGTGGCTCGCAGGCTCTAGAGTGCAGGCTCAGTAGTTGTGGCACACGG
This sequence comes from Stenella coeruleoalba, assembly GCF_951394435.1. Classification (NCBI taxonomy): domain Eukaryota; kingdom Metazoa; phylum Chordata; class Mammalia; order Artiodactyla; family Delphinidae; genus Stenella; species Stenella coeruleoalba. The sequence goes on along the minus strand of NC_137152.1, from coordinate 96,921,301 downwards.
GCTTAGCTGCTCCGTGGCATGTGGGATCTTCCCAGACCAGGGATCGAACCCGTGTCCCCTGCATTGGCAGGCGGATTCTTAACCACTGCGCCACCAGGGAAGCCCCTTACATCTTTTTTTGATTGCTTTGATAAAAAGATGGCGAAAAGGGTGAGGGAAAGCAAAAGGGGGTGAATGTAGCCCTGAGTGATGCAGGCCACTCATAAAACCCAGCTGTCTTCGGGTACCCCTCTGGGGCCCAGAATATACCACCCAGGACTGAATGATGGCATATGGTTGTCTGTTGAGACTACTCCACTGGAGGGTGTGGGGTGAGATATGTGAGGGTAGCAGTCTTGCCAGATGGCAGTCACGGGCATGAGGGATCTTTAGTTGTGGCATGTGTGTGGGATCTAGTTCCCTGACAAGGGATCAAACCTGGGCCCCCTGCATTGGGAGCGAGGAGTCTTACCCACTGGACCACCAGGGAAGTCCCAAGAAGAGAAATTGCTTTTTGAAGTCCCTTTGTCGTATTTACTGAACACTTATACATATTCCAGGCATTGTACTAAGCTCGTTACATGTGTTGGCATATTTGAGTCTCCCAATCATCTGTAAGGTAATATTATGTCATTTGACAGATGTGAAAGGAAACTGAGTCTCTGTGAGGAGAATTAACCCAAGGCTGGGAACCTTCTCATCCCCTGACCTCCCCCCCCGCCCTCCCACCCCTTACAAGCCGCCTCTGTAGTTTGCTGTGTCTGGAACTATGTGACGTTCATTATGGAGCCTCAAGGATGACTGTACCCAAGAATCCATGATTTCTAAGCGAATGGGTCATTTTGCTTTGGATCAGGGACTAGCTAAGGGGAGATGGGCCCCAGTGGGTGTTAATTCCTAGCACAGAGAGCATTTGGATGGGGAAGTGAGACCCAGGTTGCTTTTAAGCACATTTTCATTTTCTCCCCTCCCTCCCCTTCCAAATTAGGGTGAAGGTTGCCGAACTGTCCCCCTGGCTGGACATGTGGGGTTTGACAGCTTGCCCGACCAGCTGGTGAATCAGTCAGTCAGCCAGGGCTTCTGCTTCAACATCCTGTGCGTGGGTGAGTATTTCCATAGCAGGAAATTCTATTACAGAATATGGATCCTTAATGGCTGGGTGTGGCTCTGCAGGTCATTAGGTTCAATAGTGTGTCATTCTGATCTATTTGCAGGAATTTTTCTGCCCCTCTTCTTCTTTTGTCCCTCTGCTTGTTTTGGTGAGCAGCTGGCTGTAGTTACATTTTTCCCTGCCCAGACCAGAATGCGGGGCCATACCCTGGGGGGAGCTGAGCTGCGTGACACCCAGTGGAAATTCTGTAAGGGAGCTGGCTGGCTCAGCTACTCTTATCAGGTTTGTTCTGACTGCAGAAAATAGGAGCCAGGGCAGAATTGGGAGGGAGGTAATGGCTGTGGAAAGATGCCTGCTTACCAGCTGTGGGCAGTGGGTTGGGTCTGTCTGTTTCCTCTGCAGCCCTGCTGTGCTTGGTACAGTTTGAGCTCTGTGCAGGCACCACACAGCTGTGTGCCAAGTTCTTTTTATTCCCTTTAAGTGTATCTGTGCCTGGACCTTTAGTCTCAAGTGTGGGAACCATGTCTTAGTCACCTCTACTGTGCTAATTACAGCACAAAGAGAGTTCAATAATGTATGTGAAATGAACGCATGAATTATCCCCGCAGGAACCACTCACTACATTTCTCAAACACTTTCCCATGTTAACAGTTTGGGTCCTTACTAGGACTCTGGGAAGTGAACAGACTTCATATCCTCATGGAACAGACGGAGACCAAGAAACTCGGGCGGGGGTATAAGGGACTTAGCTGAGGCAACACAGAATAAGTGGCAGAGCCATGACAGGGACCCAGGTCTGCCTGACCTTTTGTCCCTCCCACTGCTTTGGTAACCGCTGCCAGAGACATCTCTTGAGAACGCAGAGGCACTTTGGAAACTGTCAAGCACTAGTCAAGCAAGTCTCAGGAACAGCGGTTCCTTGACATTCTTTGAGAATCTCTCCTTAGACCTTAAATAATCCCAAATTTGCAAACACGATCACAGTGTAAAATTTTCACTATACAGTGCAGTAAGGCGTACCTGCATATTTTTAGTGACATACCTCCAAACCTTAATGATTCTATAAATACCATAATAATGGCAGTTTTCATGCCCGGTCGGAACACTCAAAACACTTTTGCTAATTGCCTTTTCCTGTTTTTGTACAGAGCATACGGGGAATTCATTCCTACTGAGGGTGTGAACCACTACTGAATTGGATATTCTACTCTCTAATGTAGTCTAAAGTTCTGTTTTGTAACTAAGGCCATTCATTTTCTTGGACTCTGTTTTTTCTTCTCCCTCCCTGGCACTCCTCAGATCATTTTGTGTCGGAGAATTAGCTACACACTCGAGGACAAGTAGAGAAAACAAAGCCACTTCTAAGTATGGTTGACAGGCAGTCAGCTAGGCTCACTCACTAGTGAAATGACTCACTCTCACGCACCAGCTTTGGAACCTATGAGATGAAAATATGTGCTTCACGGATTTACATATCGTGGGCCTGAGAGTCCAGATCTAGGCTGTTAATTCTTCAGATGCCAAAAGTCTACCCATGGTTACGATGAGGTGCTATTAGGAGAGGGATACAAAATAAACAGCAGTCATGGTGATCGACATCAAGATCAAATACCATCACGTCCAGTATTAGCACTGCCAGATCTCTCCCATCTTTGGCTGATGGCCAACTTATTTCACATAACATTTGATTACTGAAAAACTTCCACACAAACATATTGGAGTCCCTTGGCATTCCTCCCAGAGCTCCGGGTGACCTGCATTGAAGCTGAGGGGATGAGAAGTGAAGTGACAGGCCCACCCCCATCAGCCTCTCAAACCAAGTGCAATTGGGTGGGCTAGTAAAGCTTTAGGAGGGAGGCCGCATAGGTCAGGATGGCTCTCTGAGGGCGGCAGCGTAGGGTAGTTGGACATGTGGTCCACAGGCTCCCCTAGGGCCCGGAGGAAGAGGCAGCCAAGCTCAAGGCAAAGTGAGTGGGAGAAATATTTCTTTATTTCTTTATTATTTATTTTTATTTTTGGCTGCGTTGAGTCTCCGTTGCTGCGCGCGGACTTTCTCTAGTTGCCGCGAGTGGGAGCTACTCTTCATCGCGGTGTGCAGGCTTCTCGTTGCGGTGGCGTCTCTTGTTGTGGAGCACGGGCTCTAGGCGTGCAGGCTTCAGTAGTTGCGGCTCGCAGGCTCAGTAGCTGTGGCTCGCGGGCTCAGTAGCTGTGGCGCACGGGCTTAGTTGCTCTGCGGCATGTGGGATCTTCCCGGACCAGGGGTGGAACCCGTGTCCCCTGCATTGGCAGGCGGATTCTTAACCACCGCACCACCAGGGAAGTCCCAAGTGGGAGAAATAGTAAACCCCTACCCACCCAGGCATCGTACATATGCAGCTGCTTCACTGTGCACCTGCGGGCATGGAGTCGCTCAACTGCCCAGGACAGACCCTCCAAGAGGGGAAGGGTAGAAAGGAGACCCTCACACCCAAGGAGTCACCTCCTCTTTCTCTTTCTACTTATGAAGTTTCAGGAAACGGCTGCTCTAATAGCTCCCCTCTTAGCCGTGCAGGTGCACCCCTTGGATGTACCCGCCCAGGCTGGTTAACTGCACTCCCCATCCCTGATCCAGAAAAGCCTGCAACTCATGCATCCCCCGCTCTGGCTGGGCTCAGAAGCCTGTCATTGCTCTGAACCCACAATTTGGGCCAAAGTCACAGGTGGCTTACGGTGGCTCTAAGGCTGCAATCTCAGCCCAGCCGTGGGACTGGGTAGCGTCACCGACGTGGCGAAGGATCCATAGCTTGGCTGCTGAAGGTGGTCGTTTCTCTCGCAGGACCTTCAGCGACCATACTTTCATGCCTACTGCCTGTGCATAACCGTCAGCTTTACTCCCTTAATGACGATTATAAAGCGGTTCTGTTTGGGCATAGAATATGTTTCCCCAAAGGATTTTCTTTTCTTTTCCGATAGGGCATTTTAAGTGTAAAATTATGGTAACACTGGCTTTGGTTATTAACAGAGATCTAGAATATTTTTATCACCGTATTGTTTATTGTGGTGCATAAGTGCGCATGTGCATGCTGGCATGGAGAGGGAGAATTTTTATGAATCAAGAGCGTAATTTATACATAAGGGCACTGATGATGACACCTACAATCATTATTTTTAGAGGGCCAGGCACATGGGTGTGAGCACATTATGGCTCCTCTCCAACAGACGCTATGGTTGACAGTAATTACCGAGCGGGCTGAGGTCCCCCTCCTGTTCTAAACAGTCTACTAGCCCACTCCCAGTCTACTAGCTTAGCTTTGGAAATCACTCGGATCCCAGGATTCTAGATATAGCACAGGAGGCGTTGGAGGAACGACTAGAGTCAGCAGTGCAAACGTTCTGCTGGGAAAGAGCCCCAAAGAGACTCAGCCCTCGGAACGTGCCAGCAACAGAGAATGCCTGACGAGCGCGAAGGGTCATAAGGCTAATATTTACTTTGAAACTGCTCAGGATTCCAGGCTCAACTAGGCTCTGTTGAACTTGGAAAAACAAAACATACAAGAGAAGCAGGATTGAGGCTCAGTGCAGGAGGAGGGGAAGGGCAGCTAGCATTCTCTCAGGGTTAGGGAGCGATGGTTTCTTCTCTCCATCTCTGGGAGAGGCAGCCGTCCACCTGTCTGAGACAGGCTGCCAGCGGTGGTGTGCTGGTCAGCGTCAAACCACCCACTCTCAGGAGAAAAGTTGCCGTGGTTTGTAGCATTTACCAATTTTTGTGCTGTCATTATTCCCACCATAGCTGGTTTTAAGCTGCCAACATGACATCACTGCACATGGGCTTGGGAAGAACTGCAGGAAGCCGGGCGAGCCGGCTCCAGCACACCCCTGTTTGCTAGGTCTCTGCAAGATCAGGAAGAAGTAGAGGGCAAGGTCACAGAGCCAGGCAGGACCTCGTCCCCATCCATAGGCTCCCTTGGCCAACAGGAGTTCCTGGAGAGTTCCCTTTTGGACACCTTCCGGTTGAACTCAGAGACGTTTCTCTTGGTTTATTCCAACATTCGGAGCCGGAAGAGACTAGCTCCTGATCATTGCTGTATCCCCGGCTCCTAAACCTGTGCCTGGCTCCTGTTAAAGGTTCTAAATATTTGTCGAATGACTGAATGAAACAACAAATCACACCTATGGGACACACTAGAACATGCATGGGCTCCAGTGTCAGACTGCCTGCGGTCAAATGCTGGCATTGCCACATACTACTTTTGTGACCCTGGGCCAGTTTCTTCCTCCACATTTTATAGATGAGGAACGTGACGTGCAGAGAGACTGAAGAGCAGGGGCACATTCACACAGCTAGGAAGTGGCTCGGTTAATCCACCTGTAAATTAAGGACAAATAGTAGTATTATCTAATACACAGTCTTACTTTAGGGAATAAATAAGGGAATATATGTAAGGTATTTACAGTGGTGCCCACGTAGTAAGTGCTCCAGGAGCAATAGCTGTTACTATTACTACTCAAACCTGCTCATTTTATGGAAAAAGAGACTAGAGTCCAGAGAAGGGGAAGGGCTAGGCTTAGGTCAACCTGCCTGGGACTCTGCATTTCATCACTTGCAAGGACTTAATTGCACAAGGTACCAGAGGATGCAAATGTTAACAGCAGATGAGGAAAAGGGCTTAAGCTTTTCTTTGTCACAGCGGTTTTGAACTCCCGGTAGAGAGGTCAACATCAGACTAGCCCAGGGAGTATAGCTTGAAAAAGCAGATTTCATATTGCATGTTTTAAATTGAATTCTTTTTTAAAAAGCTGGTGTTTCCGGGATCCTATCTACATTAAGTCAAGTGAGAGGAAATCCTCTGGGCTGGTGGAGATGACTTAAAAAGGGTTAAGAAACCCCGCTGTACACTCTGAGGAGGGAGGAGGAGAGAGAAATTGACCCCTCGGGACTGTTCAGGTTTCCTGCTGGAATCTAATTGCCAAGTCCCTACCTTCCTGCAGGGGTGTGGAATCTGCTGACCTGATCTGAGTTGAGCCGAGAGTGGCTCCCCTCCCCCGCTCAGTACCGGGCCCAGGACAACATCCCAGGCTCAGGCTGGGTCTGTGGCAGCCATCCAGAGAGAGAGAACTCCCACCCCTCCCCGCCCCCAGGCTCCACATTGATGGAAAACTGGAACGGGACAAGCACACTTGATTTTCTGCCCTCTTCTCATGCTGCATTTATCACAATTCCCTAGACACCCGCCGGGTCTTTTCTTCCAGACACTCATCATTGAGCATCTAATTTCCACAGCCCTTTTGCACTGGCAGGCGTCCGGGTGGTCATTTTCTCCGTTGCCCTGCCCTGCCCGGCCCACCCGGCCTGCCTTTCTACAGCTGCGCAAACAGGGCGGGCCCTTGCCTCTGTGGTACTGCTCCTGAGGCCTCTGTGTGAGCCTCTTGCTAGGCGCTCCGGGGAGTACCAGAAGTTGCCCATCCCCTGCTCTCTGGGAAGTCTTAGGATCAGGGAGTCAGGGAGCCAGCTCTGGGTGCTGGGGAGTCAGGGCCCGCCACGATCTAGGAGCTGCGGGGCGTTCAGCAAAGAGCTCACAGAACGGGAGAGAGGGTCTGAAAGTGGGGATGTACATGGACACTGTATTAGGCACGGACAAAGACCGGCGAAAATGTAGCTTAAGCTTCAACGCCCAGAGGGAAGGCGAGTTAGGGAGAGGCAGCCACCCTGTGTTCCCGTTTCAGAGGTGCCGGCCCCTTTCCAGTGGAGCGGCACCCGCACCTTGGGCGGGGAGGGGGGCGATTTCTTCCGTTGCTTAGCCAAGTCTGCCACTTCCCATGGCAGCCAAGTCTGCCACTTCCCACCTCACCAAGTTTTTCTGGGGACCCAAATACTTCCTGTCCCTTTAGGGAGGGAGAAAAGGGCCTCTTCTGGGAGAGTCTTTGCTGCTAGTAGGTATAACAGACCCTGGCTGGAAGCAGGATCTGTGTGAGGAACCATTTCCCTGCATCCTGGCAATCAACCACATTAGTCAGACCTGGCTATGAAATCGGGCTGGGGAGCCGGGTAGCCAGGCTGAGTTGAATGTTCTCCTTGTTTTCTCTCTCTCTCACACTGATCCCTCCACATACAGAAAGCTCTCAGCATAGACACATATTTTTAAAAGCACCTCCTGCATTCATAGCTCATTATTCCGGATAAAAGAGGTTTGCAAGATGCAAAGCTAGACACACCCAGAGGTGGGAGGGGAGATGGACCATTTACGGTTATGGGTTGTGCAGCTCGAACCCTAGCCCTGGACTGCCCTGCAGATATGTGCTGTCGGTCACAAGAGGGGACCTTCCAGGCCAGGATTGGCCCAGGGCAAACCCACTCCCCCCATTCCCAACTGGGAAGGTGTGTCAATTCCCACATCTCAAGGGTTGTGAGCAGGGAAAGGGAGAAGAGGGGTGATGATAGCGCAACAGCAGGGTAGCCCGGGTCTTCAAAGCGCAGCCCTTGGTTCCTGGCAGTGACTTGACATCCTTTGCGTCTCTCAGGAATAACCTCCACAAACCTTCACCAGTCCCCGCAGCCCTTCCCCGACTCGTTGCCCTGGTGCGAAAGCCAGTGGTTTTGAAATTCCAGGGGTTTAATGTATTAGTATCCAGCAGCCTGTTAGTTAAACAAACAACTGACTGGCTTGTTTGAAATTTAAAGGGAAGAATAACTTGTGGCCTGCTAAATTCCCTCTCCATTAGCTAAAAATGGTCTCCCCACTGGGATGCGTCTGCGGGTGCTGTCTGGGCCTGGCTGGGAGAGGTGGGGACTGAGAGGAGAGGATACTTATTTGATGAGGGACTGCTGTCCCTTTCTTGTAAACTTGAAAATAGCCCTTAAATTTTTATTATGAAAGCTATACACGTTCCTTGTAGAAAACTTGGAAAATAGAGAAAAGCATAAAGAAAGAAGTGAAAAGCGCACATAACCCCACCACCCAGACATGACCGTTGGTAAGAGTACATTGTACGCCCTTCCAGTGTTTTTCTAGGCGTAACTCTACCTCGCCATCACTGCCTTTAACACCGTTTCTTTTTCTGACTATAAAAACAATGCATACTCAATTTTCAAATAACACAAAAATATGAAGACTAAAAGAAAAATGACCCCAGTTCCACTGTCCTGAGATGACTGCTGCTGCTATGTTGGTGCCGTTCCTTATACTCTTTTCCACTTAACTGAGATCAAATAGTCCATGTAGTTCTACGTGCTCCTCACTTAGTGTCTTACCGTGTACATTTTCCCATGTCAGTGAATATGCATCCAAAACATGTGTAATGGCTGCGTGGTCATTGTGTGAATGCATCATAATTCATTCTTTTGTTTTTCAGGAGAGACAGGTTTGGGCAAGTCCACCCTCATGGACACCCTGTTCAACACCAAGTTCGAGGGGGAGCCAGCCACCCACACACAGCCGGGTGTCCAGCTCCAGTCCAATACATATGACCTTCAAGAAAGCAACGTGGGGCTAAAGCTCACAATTGTTAGCACAGTGGGCTTCGGGGACCAGATCAACAAGGAGGACAGGTAAGGGAGGCGGTGGGGTGGGGAGGCTACTGGGAGGCCACGGGGAGGAGCTCACCACTGGGGTCCCGCTGGACCTCTCAGATGACGCAGGCAGGCAGCAGAGAGCTCCCTAGCGCCGCCTCCGCCCAGGGTCCCCGTCTATTTCAGTGTTCTACTCCACACGCTTTGCCAAAAGCAGGCTGCTTTTCTATTCCATTCGACAGACATTTATTGAGCCAGGTACTGCCGTCCTCCAACAGTCTAAAAAGGAATGACCTTGTCTCTGCCCTTGAGGCAAAGACTCACGGGAAACCTGGTCTTAAACAAACAAGTTCCTTTGAGTGCGACCTGCTCTGTAAAGGACAGGGTACACAGAGGTAAAGGACAAGCTACAATGAGAACATGAAGGAGAGAACAGTCAGCTCCATGCAGGGAGGTCAGGGAGGCCTGCACAGAGGAGGTGCCCCTGAGCTGGCCTTTGAAGGGTGAACGATTTTGCTGGACAGACAAGGGAAGGTTGGGAACCCCATCCCGGGCAGGGACAGCTGCTTGTACAGAGGCAGAGGGATGTGGAAGACTGTGGCATGTTCTAGGGGACTGAGCTTGCTCTGTTTGGCTAGACCAGGGGTAGAGTTACTGTGAAGCTAGTGAAGCTTGTTTCAGGGCCCTCAGTTGCTCACGCACCTCCAAAGCCCTGGAACTAATTTCTAGTCATTGTGGTGTTTGATCTTTCTTGGAGGGCCCTTCAAATCGTGTAAACCTAGGGCCCCGCAATGCCTGCTGTGCCCCTGGGCCGGTGCTTGGCGTGAGCTGGGGGAAAAGTGAGGGGAGATGAGCCTGAAGAGGTAAGCAGCGACCAGATCATGGAGGGGTTTGTAGAATGTGTGGATAAGGAGCCACTGAAAAGCTTTATGAAGTAGAACGATGTAGTCGAATTGGCCTTTGAAGAGGGGGCTTTGGGATAGTATGGGATGGGCTGGAGAGCAGGAAGACCAATTAGGAGACTGTTGGACCAATTTGATCGAGGCCAGCGATGACACAGGTGCTGAGACAGGGAAGAGGAGACAGATTTGATAACTACTGAGTAGGTAGACTCAACAGGACTTGGGGGTTGGGAGGGCAAAAGAAGAACCTAGAATGAGGCTTGGATTTCTGGCTTTGGAGGGTGGACAGATGGTTGGCAGCATTCAGTAAGAGTTGCCATAAGAACCAGGTTTAAGAAGAATCAGCTCTGTTTAGGAAGTGTTGAGTTTGAGCTGCCTGCGGACCATAGAGGATAGGCAGCTGAATATGCAGGGTTAGAGGTCAGGAGAGGGTCTGCGCTGTAAACAGACTTGGGTTATCAAGGTATAGGTGATATGTTCCAGCCACAGACACACGTAAGATCATCCAAGGATTGGAGCCGAGTGAGATGAACGCTGGGCTAAAGATAAAAACCTGAGGATGTTAAGTCAGCAGATGGAGGAAAAGACATCCTGGAAAGAGACCGAGCTGGAATAAGCAGAGAGGTAGGAGGAGAGACTGTGGGTGGTTGAGAATGGTGTGCCAGTGAGGGCTGGAGTGAGGCTCAGATGAGGACGAGATGAGGGCTGGGTTGAGGGAGGGGGAGGGCGTCAGGCACCGTCTGCATTTAACTAAAAGTCACATGGTTATCACAGGTGCTCTTCACAGAAAAAGTCATTCATCATTTTGAGCAGTGCTCATCCTTTGAGGATTCCCTTGCTTCTCAGATGAACTGTATCCCAAATTCTTCTATTTCTCCCTTAAAATAACAACAGCCATACTCATTTCCTTATAATGAGTAAATATATTTAGCTCCTTAATAATTGAACTGAATTCTGTTTTCCATTTGAAATTCTAGACGAAGGACACCTCTGCTTTGTATAGGCCTGCTTATTGTGCTAATCTTGTTTGGTGGAGAATAAATTAAACCCTGGGGAAAGGGGATATTTGGGTCACAATATGAGTGATTAATCTCAGCTGCAGATGGCTCAGCATCTCGTCCATTAAATTTTTCACAGTTCTCAGTAACATATAGTCGACATATCTAACATTGGAAAACGCCTGCATAATGATGGCTTGGGAGGGCCAAACTGATAGAGCCCCTTAGAGGCTAATCTACTTCTCTTGCCCCTTAGAGGCTAACCTACTTCTCTTATATTTTTAATATCCTTACTGTTTTTCCCGATTATAAATGTGATACGTGCTTATATCAAATAATACAAACTCGCATAAGTAAAAATGAGAAGCCTCCGGGAAATGGACTGGGGAACAGAAGTGGAGTAAGCGCCAGGGATTTGTAATAAAAAGCTGTGTTTTCTCCATTCTGACAGGGCCATGAGGACATAGATAGGTCAGTGCAGCTGCACTGAAAGAGAGCATCAGAAGGCCCTGCTTTACCCAGGGTGCAGGGGCAAACTGAGAAGAGCAGTGACGAAGGCCATATCGTGAAGGGCACCATTTGAAAGCTGCTGAAGCAAAAGGAACTCAAGAGGGAGACAGAGGACAGGCTGGAAAGGGGTGTGCTTAGGAACTCAGGCTTTGGTCTCAGACAGACCTGGGTTCAAATCCCATCCTGCTACTTATTAGCTCAGGGATCTTGGACAAGCGTTTTGTGCTGGTCTCGGCCTATCCATAACCAATGTTGCGGCTGGACCGGCCCTTGTGGTTCTTATTATGATTGCAAGACGCCCTCAGTAATAACCGTCAGGAAACTTGGAGGGGAAAAAAGGGTTTATTACTCACAGCTTCTGGAAAGGACAAGGCACACCCGGGGCTACACAGCGAGGTCGAGGGTAGAGAAAGAGAGAGAGAGCACCTGGGCTTGGGGTTCTGCTTTCATAGGGATCGAGGGTAGGCGGCCTGTGGTTTTGCGGGCTTACTCTTTATTGGTGAATGTAAAACATAAGAGCGGGAATTTAACACGTGGGGAGAGAAAAAAAACAAGTGGCCTAAATGGTCAGTTATAGAAATCCACCAATATCTTTAAAACAAGGACGCCTGGGCTGGGGGGGTGGACGGGGCTGGTTCCTTATCTTTCTGTGGCTGGCAGTGTGTTTATTCGTGATAGCTGTCCTTGAAGTAGGTGCCTTTTTGAAGTGGATGCCTCCGAAATCAAAGCTTCAATCAGACACTTGGGTTACAAAAATGCAAGTTACAACTGTCAGGGCTTACACTACAACTAGGCACTTAAATTCTTTATGCCTCAGTTTCCTGTGAAGTGGGGATGGTGATAATACTGATATCTACCCAGAGGGTCATGGGTGAGGCATACTCCACGTGTATGGCATAGGAAACGCTTAAACAGTGCCTGGCACGGGGTAACTAACGAATAGAAGATACTGTTATGATCGTGACTTTTATTGGTAGAAGAATCAAGGGAGAGTTGTATTATGTAGCATATGTGAGGGAATGATAAATAGTGTCCGGAGAGATAAAAACTGAAAAATATCCATTGGGTTTGGCAACATGAAGGTCATTAATACACTTAGGAATAATAATTCCAGGGAAATCGTGGGTAGAAACTAGATTGCCATGAGTGAATGGGAGGTAAGGAAGTAAAGGCATCAGAATAGCAAAAGGAGGGACTTCCCTGGTGGCACAGTGGTTAAGAATCCACCTGCCAGTGTGGGGGACAGGGATTCGAGCTCTGGTCCGGGAAGATACCGCATGGCATGGAGCAACTAAGCCTGTGTGCCACAACTACTGGGCCTGCGCTCTAGAGCCGGAGAGCCACAACTACTGAGCCCTCGTGCCACAACGATTGAAGCCTGTGCACCTAGAGCCCGTGCTCCACAACAAGAGAAGCCACCACGATAAGAAGCCCGTGCACCACAACGAATAGTAGCCCCCGCTCGCCACAACTGGAGAAAGCCTGTGCACAGCAACGAAGACCCAATGCAGCCAAAAATAAATAAATAAATTTATTTATTTATTAAAAAAAAAGAATAGCAAACGGAACAGTTGAACAGAAAAATGAGTCCAAGATCAAATTCATGTTTCTATGGGCATTTAGCATTTGTAAGTTAGCAAGGAAAGAATGGACTATTCAAGAAAATGTGGGCTTCCCTGGTGGCGCAGTGGTTGAGAGTCTGCCTTCCGATGCAGGGGTCACGGGTTCGTGCCCCGGTCCGGGAAGATCCCACATGCGGCGGAGTGGCTGTGCCCGTGAGCCATGGCCGCTGAGCCTGCGCGTCCGGAGCCTGTGCTCCGCAACGGGAGAGGCTACAACAGTGAGATGCCCGCGTAACACAAAAAAAACAAAACAAAACAAAAAGAAAATGTGCTGGGAAAATAGGCCATCCGTTAGGAAAACATAAGATGAGACCCTCCCACACAAACACCATTCACAAAAATAGATTCCAGTTGGATTAAAAACAACTTCTAAAAATATGAGGAAAAAATATAAGAGAATATTTTTATAACTTTGGGGGTAGAGAAGGCTTTTTTTAAAACATCTTTATTGGAGTGTAATTGCTTTACAATGGTGTGTTAGTTTCTGCTTTATAACCAAGTGAATCAGTTATACATATACATATGTTCCCATATTTCTTCCCTCTTGCATCTCCCTCCCTCTCACCCTCCCTATCCCACCTCTCTAGGTGGTCACAAAGCACCGAGCTGATCTCCCTGTGCTATGCGGCTGCTTCCCACTAGCTAGCTATTGTTTTTTTGTTTGTTTGTTTGTTTTGCTGTACACGGGCCTCTCACTGTTGTGGCCTCTCACATTGCGGAGCACAGGCTCCGGGCGCACAGGCTCAGCGGCCATGGCTCACGAGCCTAGCCACTCCGTGGCATGTGGGATCTTCCTGGACCTGGGCACGAACCCATGTCCCCTGCATTGGCGGGCGGACTCTCAACCACTGCGCCACCAGGGAAGCCCACTAGCTATCTATTTTACGTTTGGTAGTGTATATATGTCCATGCCACTCTCTCACTTTGTCACAGCTTACCCTTCCCTCTCCCCCTATCCTCAAGTCCATTCTCTAGTAGGTCTGTGTCTTTATTCCCATCTTGCCCCTAGGTTCTTCATGACCTTCTTTCTTTTCTTAGATTCCATATATACGTGTTAGCATACAGTATTTGTTTTTCTCTTTCTGACTTACTTCACTCTGTATGACAGACTCTAGGTCCATCCACCTCACTACAAATAACTCAATTTCGTTTCTTTTTATGGCTGAGTAATATTCCATTGAATATATGTGCCACATCTTTTTTTTTTAACATATTTATTGGGGTATAATTGCTTTACAATGGTGTGTTAGTTTCTGCTTTATAACAAAGTGAATCAGTTATACATATGTTCCCATATCTCTTCCCTCTTGCATCTCCCTCCCTCCCACCCTCCCTATTCCACACCTCCACGCGGTCACAAAGCACTGAGCTGATCTCCCTGTGCTATGCGGCTGCTTCCCACTAGCTATCTGTTTTACGTTTGGTAGTGTATATATGTCCATGCCTCTCTCTCGCCCTGTCACAGCTCACCCTTCCCCCTCCCCATATCCTCAAGTCCGTTCTCTAGTAGGTCTATGTCTTTATTCCTGTCTTACCCCTAGGTTCTTCATGACATTTGTTTTTTTTCTTAAATTCCATATATATGTGTTAGCATATGGTATTTGTCTTTCTCTTTCTGACTTACTTCACTCTGTATGACAGACTCTAGGTCTATCTACCTCATTACAAATAGCTGAATTTCGTTTCTTTTTATGGCTGAGTAATATTCCATTGTATATATGTGCCACATCTTCTTTATCCATTCATCTGTTGATGGACACTTAGGTTGCTTCCATGTCCTAGCTATTGTAAATAGAGCTGCAGTGAACATTTTGATACATGACTCTTTTTGAATTATGATTTTCTCAGGGTATATGCCCAGTAGTGGGATTGCTGGGTCATATGGTAGTTCTATTTGTAGTTTTTTAAGGAATCTCCATACTGTTCTCCATAGTGGCTGTATCAATTTACATTCCCACCAACAGTGCAAGAGGGTTCCCTTTTCTCCACACCCTCTCCAGCATTTATTGTTTGTAGATTTCTTGATGATGGCCATTCCGACTGGTGTGAGATGATACCTCACTGTAATTTTGATTTGCATTCCTCTAATGATTAGTGATGTTGAGCATTCTTTCATGTGTTTGTTGGCAATCTGTATATCTTCTTTGGAGGAATGTCTATTTAGGTCTTCTGCCCATTTTTGGATTGGGTTGTTTGTGTTTTTGATATTGAGCTGCATGAGCTGCTTGTAAATTTTGGAGATTAATCCTTTGACAGTTGCTTCATTTGCAAATATTTTCTCCCATTCTGAGGGTTGTCTTTTCGTCTTGTTTATGGTTTCCTTTGCTGTGCAAAAGCTTTGAAGTTTCATTAGGTCCCATTTGTTTATTTTTGTTTTTATTTCCATTTCTCTAGGAGGTGGGTCAAAAAGGATCTTGCTGTGATTTATGTCATAGAGTGTTCTGCCTATGTTTTCCTCTAAGAGTTTGATAGTGTCTGGCCTTACATTTAGGTCTTTAATCCATTTTGAGTTTATTTTTATGTATGGTGTTAGGGAGTGTTCTAATTTCCTACTTTTACATGTAGCTGTCCAGTTTTCTCAGCACCACTTATTGAAGAGGCTGTCTTTTCTCCACTGTATATTCTTGCCTCCTTTATCAAAGATAAGGTGACGGTATGTGCGTGGGTTTATCTCTGGGCTTTCTATCCTGTTCCATTGATCTATCTTTCTGTTTTTGTGCCAGTACCATACTTTCTTGATTACTGTAGCTTTGTAGTATAGTCTGACGTCAGGGAGCTTGATTTCTCCAGCTCCGTTTTTCTTTCTCAAGATTGCTTTGGTTATTCGGGGTCTTTTGCATTTCCATACAAATTGTGAAATTTTTTGTTCTAGTTCTGTGAAAAATGCCAGCGGTAGTTAGATAGGGATTGCATTGAATCTGTAGATTGCTTTGGGTAGTAGAGTCATTCTCGCAGTGTTGATTCTTCCAATCCAAGAACATGGTATATCTCTCCATCTATTAGTATCATCTTCAATTTCTTTCATCAGTGTCTTATAATTTTCTGTATACAAGTCTTTTGTCTCCTTAGGTAGGTTTTTTTTTTCCTTAGGTAGGTTTATTCCTAGATATTTTATTCTTTTTGTTGCAATGGTAAATGGGAGTGTTTTCTTAATTTCACTTTCAGATTTTTCATCATTAGTGTATAGGAATGCTAGAGATTTCTGTGCATTAATTCTGTATCCTGCTACTTTACCAAATTCATTGATTAGCTCTAGTAGTTTTCTGGTAGCATCTTTAAGATTCTCTGTGTATAGTATCACATCATCTGCAAACAGTGACAGCTTTACTTCTTCTTTTCCGATTTGGATTCCTTTTATTTCTTTTTCTTCTCTGATTGCTGTAAACCTTCCAAAACTGTGTTGAATAATAGTGGTGAGAGTGAGCAACCTTGTCTTGTTCCTGATCTTAGTGGAAATGGTTTCAGTTTTTCACCATTGAGGATGATGTTGGCTGTGGGTTTTTCATATATGGCCTTTATTATAATGAGGAACGTTCCCGCTATACTACTTTCTGCAGGGTTTTTATCATAAATGGGTGTTGAATTTTGTCAAAAGCTTTCTCTGTATCTATTGAGATGATCATATGGTTTTTCTCCTTCAGTTAATATGGTGTATCACATTGATTGATTTGCGTATGTTGAAGAATCCTTGCATTCCTGGGATAAACCCCACTTGATCATGGTGTATGATCCTTTTAATGTGCTGTTGGACTCTGTTTGCTAGTATTTTGTTGAGGATTTTTGCGTCTATGTTCATCAGTGATATTGGCCTGTAGTTTTCTTTCTTTGTGACATCTTTGTCTGGTTTTTGTATCAGGGTGATGGTGGCCTCATAGAATGAGTTTGGGAGTGTTCCTCCCTCTGCTATATTTTGGAAAAATTTGAGAAGGATAGGTGTTAGCTCTTCTGTAAACGTTTGATAGAATTTGCCTGTGAAGCCATCTGGTCCTGGACTTCTGCTTGTTGGAAGATTTTTTTTTATTATTTATTTTTGGCTGCGTTGGGTCTTCATTGCTGCACACGGGCTTTCTCTAGTTGTGGTGAGCGGGGACTACTCTTTGTTGTGGTGTGTGGGGGCTACTCTTCGTTGCAGTACGTGGACCTCAGTAGTTGTGGCTCGCAGGCTCTAAAGAGCAGGCTCAGTAGTTGTGGCACACGGGCTTAGTTGCTCGGCGGCACGTGGGATCTTCCCAGACCAGGGCTCGAACCTGTGTCCCCTGCATTGGCAGGTGAATTCTTAACCACTGTGCCACCAGGGAAGTCCTGTTGGAAGATTTTTAATCACCGTTTCAATTTCAGTGCTTGTGATTGGTCTGTTCATATTTTCTATTTCTGCCTGATTCAGTCTCAGAAGGTTGTGCATTTCTAAGAATTTGTCCATTTCCTCCAGGTTGTCCATTTTATTGGCATAGAGTTGCTTGTAGTAATCTCTCATGATCTTTTGTATTTCTGCAGTGTCAGTTGTTACTTCTCCTTTTTCATTTCTAATTCTATTGATTTGAGTCTTCTCCCTTTTTTTCTTGATGAGTCTGGCTAATGGTTTATCAATTTTTTAAATCTTCTCAAAGAACCAGAATTTAGTGTTATTGATCTTTGCTTTCATTTCTTTTTGATTTATTTCTGTTCTGATTTTTATGATTTCCTTCCTTCTGCTAACTTTGGGGTTATTTTGTTCTTCTTTCTCTAATTGCTTTAGGTGTAAGGTTAGGTGTTTATTTGAGATGTTACTTGTTTCTTAAGGTAGGATTGTATTGCTATAAACTTCCCTCTTAGAACTGCTTTTGCTCCAACACATAGGTTTTGGGCCGTCGTGTTTTCATTTTCATTTGTTTCTAGGTATTTTTTGATTTCCTCTTTGATTTCTTCAGTGATCTCTTGGTTATTAAGTAGTGTATTGTTTAGCCTCCATGTGTTTGTATTTTTTACAGATATTTTCCTGTAACTGATATCTAGTCTTATAGCATTGTGGTTGTAAAAGATACTTGATATGATTTCAATCTTCTTAAATATACCAAGGCTTGATTTGTGACCCAGGATATGATCTATCCTGGAGAATGTTCCATGAGCACTTGAGAAGAATGTGTATTCTGTTCTTTTTGGATGGAATATCCTGTAAATATCAATAAAGTCCATCTTGTTTAATGTATCATTTAAAGCTTGTGTTTCCTTATTTATTTTCATTTTGGATGATCTGTCAACTGGTGAAAGTGGGGTGTTAACGTCCCCTACTATGATTGTGTTACTGTCGATTTCCCCTTTTATGGCTGTTAGCCTTTGCCTTATGTATTGAGGTGCTCCTATGTTTGGTGCATAAATATTTACAATTGTTATATCTTCTTCTTGGATCGATCCCTTGATCATTATGTAGTATCCTTCTTTGTCTCCTGTAATAGTCTTTATTTTAAAGTCTATTTTGTCTGATATGAGAATTGCTACTCCAGGTTTCTTTTGATTTCCGTTTGCATGGAATATCTTTTTTCCATCCCCTCACTTTCAGTCTGTATGTGTCCTAGGTCTGAAGTGGGTCTCTTGTAGACATCATATATGTGGGTCTTGTTTTTGTACCCATTCAGCCTGTCTGTGTCTTTTGGTTGGAGCATTTAATCCATTTACATTTAAGGTAATTATCGATATGTATGTTCCTATTACCATTTTCTTAATTGTTTTGGGTTCGTTATTGTAGGTCTTTTCCTTCTCTTGTGTTTCGTGCCTAGAGAAGTTCCTTTAGCATTTGTTGTAAAGCTGGTTTGGTGGTGCTGAATTCTCTTCCCTTTTTCTTGTCTGTAAAGGTTTTAATTTCTCCATCAAATCTGAATGAGATCCTTGCTGGGTAGAGTAATCTTGGTTGCAGGTTTTTCTCCTTCATCACTTTAAATATGTCCTGCCACTCCCTTCTGGCTTGCAGAGTTTCTGCTGAAAGATCAGCTGTTAACCTTATGGGGATTCCCTTGTGTGTTATTTTTCCTTTGCTGCTTTCAGTAATTTTTCTTTTTCTTTAATTTTTTATAGTTTGATTAATATGTGTCTTGGTGTGTTTCTCTTTGGATTTATCCTGTATGGGACCCTCTGTGCTTCCTGGACTTGGTTAACTATTTCCTTTCCCATATTTGGGATGTTTTCAAGTATAATCTCTTCAAATATTTTCTCAGTCCCTTTCTTTTTCTCTTCTTCTTCTGGGACCCCTATAATTCAAATGTTGGTGAGTTTAGTGTTGTCCCAGAGGTCCCTGAGACTGTCCTCAGTTCTTTTCATTCTTTTTTCTTTATTCTGCTCTGCAGTAGTTATTTCCACTATTTTATCTTCCAGGTCACTTATCCGTTCTTCTGCCTTAGTTATTCTGCTATTGATCCCTTAGAGAAGGCTTTTCTAATCATGACACAAGATCCAAAAGTCATAGAAGACTGACAGATTTAAATTTGTTAAAATTAAAAACAAAACAGAAACAAAAACCTTTTTCTTGTGGGTGAAAAGTGTCGCCTGCTTTTTCAGTAAACAAAGGATATTGAGGCCATCAAGCCAGCAGCCACTGAGGCCACCTGCAACAGTGCACCCTGCGGGGACTCAGAATGGATGGAGAAAAGCAGGATACTGGCCCTAGATAGTTAAGATGCCTGTCAAAGGCATGATTTCAGTGAGCCCAGCCAGACTCTTGTCTCTTCCCATACATAGAAAAGTGCTACATTCATTAACGTGAGATGTCTGGTTTTCTTTAATTAACAGTAATCTTTTGATGTTCTGACTACCTGGTTTTTGTTGCAAAAACCCCTGTATATCCTGGCTCCTCCTTTACCTCTTTGGAGCAGTCCCTCAGAACTCTCTGAGAAGCTGTCTTCTGGGCTTAAGGCCTCAGTTTTGTCCACCAAATAAAACATAATTCTCTACTTTTAGGTTGTGCATTTTTTCAGTCAATAGTCTATTGAAACATACTATAAACAAAAGTAAAAACAAACTACAGATGGGGAGAAAATATTTGCAACCTGTATAGCAAAGGACTTTTCTAAAATGTAAAAAGAGCTTCTACAATTCAATGAGAAATAAACAAGTAATTGACAGAAGGGGAAATGTAAATGGCCCATCAACATATGAAATGATTGTCATTCAACTTCATCAGTGAGTAGGGAAATGCAAAATGAAACAATGAAGTATTTTTTTCATCTATCAGATTTGCAAAAATAAAACATAAAAATATAATATCCATTAATACCAGGTAATTTTATTCATGTTGCTGGGAGTATAAATTGACACAGATTTTGTAAAGGTCAAATTTGATGGTATCTGTTAAAATTTTAAATGTGAATATCTTATGATCCAGCAGGTCCACCTTTAGGAATATAGCCTAGAGAAACAACTGTACATGTTCATAAAAAGCATAGAAAAACGATGTTCACTGCAGCATTGGTTATGGAACGAAAAAAAATTTTTAAACAGTCTAGATTTCCACCAGTAGGGCAACTAAATGATCTATAGTACAACCATACCATGGAACCGTATTTGGCAGTGTAAAAGAATGAGTTAGATCTATATATACTTACATAAACATGTTGTTAAGTGAAAAAAAGAAGTTGAAGAATGATACACAGATCATGACGCCATTTGTATAAATCTGCCCCTTCCCAGTAAAACAAACATTTCTCTCTCTGTTTATAGAAGCAGAGAAAAAAGTCTGCAAGAATAATCAACAAACTAAAAATGGTAACTACTATTAGTAGTTACCTCTGAGGAGGGTAGATTAAGTACATGTATTCTTTGCATAATTAAAAATAAATTTTGGGGACTTCCCTGGTGGCGCAATGGTTAAGAATCTGCCTGCCAATGTAAGGGACACGGGTTCGAGCCCTGGTCTGGGAAGATCACGTATGCCGTGGAGCGACTAAGCCCGTGTGCCACAGCTACTAAGCCTGCGCTCTAGAGCCCACATGCCACAACTACTGAAGTCCGCGTGCCTAGAGCCTGTGCTCCGCAACAAGAGAAGCCACCACAATGAGGAGCCCGCTCACCGCAATGAAGAGTAGACCCTGCTCGCTGCAACTAGAGAAAGCCTGTGTGCGGCAATGAAGACCCAATGCAGACCCAATTAATTAATTTAAAAACTAAAAAGAGTTGAAAAAATTTAAAAAGAAGCAGATAAAGTGGATATACATTGCTCCTTTAAAAAGCTTTTCTGAGCTGGGAAAAAGATAAAGCAGTGTATGGAGGAAAGCAAGAAGGTCACAGGTGAGTTTTATGAGGATGAGAGAGATGACAAGGGCTTGAACAGGAGAGAAGCTTCCAGGATGGAGAGGAGGGGGCAGATGTGAGAGATAGAAAATAGTAACCAATTGATGCGGGAGATCTAGTTCAGTTTATAAAATACTAAATGCCTACTGTGTGCCAGGTACAGTGTGAGGTGCCAGGGCTACTGAGAAATAAGACACAGTCTCTAGTTAAGGAGCTTGTAGTTGAGTAGAGGGGGCAAATATGTATACAAACTCTACATAATGTGGTAAGTACAGTAACAGAGGTATGTGGAGGGGGCCTGTGCGCACAGGAAGAGCAGCAGTCAAGCCTGGTGGCGGGAGTATAGGGTGCAGGTTGCTGAAAGGGGAGAGGAGGTGATCAGGAATGACTGGGCTAAGTCTTGAAATCTTGCAGGATGAGTACAAGCTAGTGAACTGGCTTAGAGTGGGTATTCAGTACACATTTGTTGAATGAATGAATGATATATACATTGATGGGAAAAAGAAAATAAACACCTCTAACTTTTCATCATTTAAAACCCAAAGTATCCAACCCACAGACATAGAAAACAAACTTATGGTTACCAAAGGGGGAAGCGGGGGAGGGCTAAATTAGGAGGTTGGGATTAACAGATACACACTACTATAGACAAAATAAACAACAAGGACCTACTGTATAGCACAGGGAACTATGTTCAATATCTTGTAATAACCTATTATGGAAAAGAATCTGAAAAAGAAGATATACAGTATAACTGAATCACTTTGCTGTACACCTGAAATTAACACAACATTGTAGATCAACTATACTTCAAACAACAACAACAAAAAAAACCCCAAAGTATCCATTGAAGGTTTCAACTAGGATGCTGGTGAGGGTGGAAAACAGTCTACAGTGCGTTGAGGAATGAACGAGAAGTAAAAATAAATAAATGAGTAGATTATTCTTTCATCTACTCCATCCATGCATTAAATATTTATTGGGCACCTGTTACATGCCAGACCCTGTGGTAGGTGCAGAAAAGAAACTTGACTGCTAAGGGGAGAAAAGACACAGGGCAGTAGTTGGGGAGAAATGTGTGGTTGAGGAGGACTGGGCTGTGGAAAGATCTTTCTTTTTGGTCGTTGTTGTTGTTGTTGTTGTTTTGCGGTACGCGGGCCTCTCACTGTTGTGGCCTCTCCCGTTGCGGAGCACAGGCTCCAGACACGCAGGCTCAGCGACCATGGCTCACAGGCCCAGCCACTCCGCGGCATGTGGGATCTTCCCGGACCGGGGCACGAACCCGTGTCCCCTGCATCGGCAGGCGGACTCTCAACCACTGTGCCACCAGGGAAGCCCAGATCTTTTTTTTTTTTTGAGATGAGGGGAGACTTAAGCCTGTTTATAGGTTGCGGGGAGGGAGTAGTCAGTAGTAGGTGAGGAGCTGATAGATGAAGCCAGGTTCTCAAAGAGCCTGAAAGAAATAAGATCAAGTACACAAGGGATGGTGGACCTTGAACAGGATGAGGGACCCTTCATCCTCAGAGACCAGAGGGGAACAGGGAAGGGGAGGGAGTGAGGTGGGTTGGGGCAGTGTGAGCCTGGTGACCTTGATTTTGTTGATAAAGTAGAAGATAATACCCTCTTGTGAGAGGGAAGGGACCGTGAATAAGTTCTGAAGCTTGAGGAAAGTGTTGAAAGTTTGGCATGGTCAATGAAAGCAGTAGGAATGGAGCCAATCAAGGCCGGGCAAAAGGATTGTCGTGCTGTTTTAAAGGCCTATAATGAGGTTGGAGGCCAGGAATTTGGGTACCAAGACCCAAAGGTTTTTGTTTGTTTGTTTGTTTAATATTTATTTATTTATTTATTTTGGCAGCGTTGGGTTTCAGTTGTGGCATGCACGTGGGATCTAGTTCCCTGACCAGGGATCGAACCCGGGCCCCCTGCATTGGGAGCGCAGAGCCTTACCCACTGGACCACCGGGGAAGTCCCCAGGACCCAAAGTTTTGTGATTGCTTCGAGTCAACTTCAGCAGCAGTGGTGTAGGAGCAGAAAGCAGATCCTGAAATTTATTCCGCCCAGCAGGTTTGCTAGGCAGGGAGGGTAGAAAGCAGGGGTGTGGTGGGAGATGAGCTGATAAAAGAGCGTTTTGGACAATCAGTTATGGGGGTCAGCCTGGGCCGAGAAGGAGATGAGGCCAGGAGGGGGTTG
Organism: Stenella coeruleoalba; assembly: GCF_951394435.1. NCBI lineage: Eukaryota > Metazoa > Chordata > Mammalia > Artiodactyla > Delphinidae > Stenella > Stenella coeruleoalba. The sequence continues at coordinate 96,898,247 of NC_137152.1, read as the reverse complement.
GTATCCTGTGAGATAACGGAGAGGTCAAGGTACCAGTGGATTCTATGAGGTGAAAGATCAGGTTTAGGCAGACTGAAAGCATAGGAGAGCTGGGAAGTTGTGCAGTGGTGGTCAGATAGTGGGGCGTTAGAAGCTGTCTTGGGTGAAGCTGGCCTGGCAAATGCTTTGATGTGTAGGTGGCTGAAGTAGAGGGAGCTGGAGGTTGGTGAAGTTGAGGCGATCAAGGAATAAAGAGGCTGAAGGTTGATGGCCTGTCCTCAAGCACATTGCAGTCACCAGAACAGGGAGAAGGACGGGGTCAGGCACCACCAGAAGAGGATGGAACAGGCCTCAAAACGGAGACAGTTTTTTACACTGAGGTAGAGGAGTAACGCCCTAGAAGTGGCGCTGAGGGGCTACCTGAATGCCCACACACTGAGCCCAATGTACACAGGTTGTGGGAGAATAAGAAGCCTACACAGGGGGCTTCCCTGGTGGCGCAGTGGTTAAGAATCCGCCTGCCAATGCAAGGGATACGGGTTCGATCCCTGGTCCGGGAAGGTCCCACATGCTGCGGAGCAACTAAGCCCGTGCACCACAACTACTGAGCCTGTGCTCTAGAGCCCGTGAGCCACAACTACTGAGCCTGCACGCCACAACTACTGAAGCCCGCGCGCCTAGACCCCGTGCTCCACAACAAGAGAAACCACTGCAATGAGAAGCCCGCGCACTGCAGCGAAGAGTAGCCCCCGTTCGCCACAACTAGAGAAAGCCCGCACGCAGCAACGAAGACCCAGCACAGCCAAAAAAAAAGAAGCCTGCATAGGAGGGGGCTGCCAGGCAATGGGGTCCTCAGGGTTGCGGGATCCTCAGGGTTGCAGGGTCCTCAGGGGAGAATTGGGTTACCAGTAGTGTGAAGAGGTAAGGCAAGTTCTGTGAAGAGAAAGATGATATAGGCCAGCACTTCTCAAACTTTAAAGTTGCATACAAGCCACTGAGGCTCTTACTAAGATGTAGATTCTGATCCTGTAGGTCTGGGTTGGGGACTGGAGAGTCTTGATTTCTAACAAGCTTTCAGGTGACCACAGTGCTGCCTATTCAGGGACCACACTCTGAGTGGCAAAGAGGTAGGCAGTTTTGTTTACCATGGTTCAGGGGTTTCAGAGCGCACAGTGGACACATTTTTGAGGGGTGATGAGTCCATGAGGAGAGAGTGGCATAGCAGTGAGCATAGAGGGAAGAGGTGGCTGGGAGGATGGAGTAGATTAGGTGGTGTCACTCTGGGCACTGTTCCGGTAGACCTGACCTTATGGTATCTTGGCTTTGATGGCTGAGATGGTGCTGTTCAAGTATAATGTCTGTGACCAGGCCTTCTGGGTTTCTAGCAGGGGAGCTTCTGACAGCTGCGTTTGCACTGAGGACTGGCACGTGGGAGAAGGAGACTGGGATGACTTCCGGGTGTCTAGGAAGCAGATAGGAGACAGTGATAACTGAGGCCATGGGAGTGACCAGGACCACGCAGGGCTAACGGGCATGTGATGTGTAGAATGACAACAAAAGATGGTCCAGGGGCTTCCCTGGTGGCGCAGTGGTTGGGAGTCCGCCTGCCGATGCAGGGGACGCGCGCGGGTTTGTGCCCCGGTCCGGGAAGATCCCACATGCGGCGGAGCGGCTGGGCCCATGAGCCATGGCCGCCGAGCCTGCGCATCCGGAGCCTGTGCTCCGCAATGGGAGAGGCCACAACAGTGAGAGGCCCGCGTACCGCAAAAAAGAAAAAAAAAATGAAGTAAAAAAGTTATGTAATGGAGGGAAAAAATGTAGCAGTGCCATAATTAGATCACTCAAGTAAGCCTGTCACCTGAAAATTAATTGGATAAACCTAAGGGATGTATCCCCCCGCCCCCACTCCTGATTCTTCAGGAACCTTCTAAGGATCTCTGCAACCAACAGATTCTTTGATGCTCTTACCCTTCAGAACAATTGTTTGACTCATGGGGTCAAAGGAAAAAGAAAGGACTATATTTTTAGATTTTTCTCTGAGGCTCCAGAGGTACCCAGCATCTGGCGCTCTCTGTATGTAGCTCTCAGAATCTAGAATTCTGTGATTCTTTTTAAAAAAGCTCTTTTGCCTTCTCTACTAGGGGGATCTTTCAAAAAGGCTCACGGTGGGAGCTGCTGCTCCTCCTTCAATCGTGTTCCCTTCCCACAGTGGTCTCTGCAGACTCCCTGTCCCGGGCCGGATGCTAAACCTCTTCCAGCCTGAAGGGAGAAGCCCTGGAGGGAGGGGCAGCTGACAGACAGGGAGATGAGAACAGAGGCAGGGCGGAGGCTAAGATGACCTAGCTAGAGCAGGAAGAGGCTGCAGGGGTGGCAGGAATGGCCTGGGAGAGAACAGAGAAGCTTCCCAGGACAGATAGGAGACTCCCAGCAAGACTTGGAGCCACACGGGAGCGCCGTGCCTGGAGACTCAGTGAGCTGGGGGGTGGGGCGTGTGGAGTGTGTGTGTGTGTGTGTGTGTGTGTGTGCGCGCGCACGCGCGCACATGTGTTAAGGTTGTGCAGGCGGGACTATCTTTACCAAATTTTGTCCAAATACGTAAATTTTAAAGTCATGACCTTAGAGGAAATGAGAACTGGAAAAATATCTGGACCTTAGGGGAGCCAAGTGGGGAGCGCCTCGAACCCAGGAAGATTGAGCAGAACCCACTGTGTTCTGGAAGATTCCCCAGCAATGGGTCAAGGAGAGGTCCTGACCACCACTGGGTACCAGCTTGAGTATTAGGCATTGCGGGGGAGACGCAGGAAGTGGAGACATGAGCCCAGCCTGGTGTGCAGTCAGCCCATCCACAGATACTGCCAGTGGGCTCCACACTGCATCGGGGCCCCATGGGGGCAGAGAAGGGCCCTTCACTGTCCCTGCCCTTCACGAGGACACAGTCTATTTGAGGGAACACTAATCCTTGTGAAGCAACAGTAAGCGATCCAATAGCATAATTCTTTTTCACACTCCTGGGTCACAGAAGGCATTTCTGGCATAACTGGGGAATTGTGGAGGAGATGGGCATTCATCCGAGCCCTGAGGCCTGGGAGGGCAGGATTGGGATGAGAAGAGAGAAATGCGTATTCTAGAGAGAAAGCGCGCTGACGGGCATATGGTTGGCTCACGTGGGGACCAAAGAGGTGGCCAGTCTGACGGGAGTTGGAGGCCCCACTGAGAGGAGATGGAGAAATCCAGCTGGATGGGGAGAGTCGGATTACCAAGGACATTTGCAACTTCTAAAAGAGTTTCGAAGCCTATCAAAATGCAGGTTTTTGAAGTGGTCTGGCCATTCCCCTACTCTCTCCTTTAGCTACAGGCCCATTGTGGAATTCATCGACGCCCAATTTGAGGCCTACCTGCAGGAGGAGCTGAAGATTCGCAGGTTACTGCACAACTACCATGATTCCCGCATCCACGCCTGCTTGTACTTCATTGCCCCCACGGGTCATTCCTTGAAGTCTCTGGACCTAGTGACGATGAAGAAGCTGGACAGTAAGGTACCGAGGCCTGGGAGGCAGGGACCAGGGCAGGCGGGAGGCAGGGCAAGCTGGGCTCCCTCCTGCTGGTCTCTTGTGCAATGCAGATGCCAGAGCTCAGGAGAGGTTTTGTGGCATCTTCATCCTTCCCTTCATTCCCTGTCCCTCCATAAAGATGGTGTTGATTGACCCAGCACCTGAGTTGTATGCTTTGCGATGTTTTCCCAGCACTGGGCATGAGTCTCCCCTGAGCTGTCTTTCTGCCCTGATCCCTCTTGGGAATAAAGGTGGATGCAAGCAAGACGGCTGTCTGGGTCTAGGGCCTTAGGCTTTGGCGATGCAAAGGTGTTTTTCCTTTGTCCTGATGTTAACTGACCTTTACTCGAATCAAACATGCAAACTTGACTTCAAAAGTTACTATTCTTATTATCAATAATAATTTTATCATAGCAGCTGACATTTTTTAAACCCTTATTATATGTCACCACTGTAAAAGTACCTCATGGAGTATCTCATTGAATCCTCACAACAACTCGGTAAGGCAAACACTATCATTACCTCCCATTTTATAGAAGAGAAAACTGAGGCTCTAAGAGGTTAAGTGACATGCCCATTGTCATATAGCCAGCTCCTGGCAGAGCCTAGATTTGAACTCAGATCTGTGGCACCAGGTTATATTGCCTCCATACCCAAGGAAGATGGCTGTGGGAATCAGGCACATCCTGCTTTAAGATAAACTGAAAAATGCAAGTCCCACATCCGATATAAATTAGACAGTGATTCTTCACATTAAAGAATTATTGGCTGTGCAGAAGAGTCGACCACAGGATTCTTTTTTTTTCTTTTTTCTTTTTTTTTTTGCGGTACGTGGGCCTCTCACTGTTGTGGCCTCTCCCGTTGCGGAGCACAGGCTCCGGATGCGTAGGCTCAGCGGCCATGGCTCACGGGCCCAGCCGCTCCGCGGCATGTGGGATCTTCCCGGACCGGGGCACGAACCCGTGTCCCCTGCATCGGCAGGCAGACTCTCAACCACTGTGCCACCAGGGAAGCCTGACCACAGGATTCTTTAAAAAGCCTAATTACTAGTACGTTTCCTCCCCTAACATTTCATATGTGTCTGGCACTGTGATGAGTACTTTATAGGCATTGTTTTTATTTCCTCCTTCCAATAATCCAGTGTGGTGGGTACTATTATTATCCCCATTTTACACAGGAGGAAACTGAGGCACAGTCAAGTAGCTTGCTCCAGGTCAGACAACTTGTAATGGGTCTGGGATTCAGACCGAGCTCTCTCTGACTCCAGGGAATTTATTTTACAAAAAAAAATCTACTTTATATGCAGTTGTTTAGTAGCACATTCACTATAAAAACGGAGTTTCAGCTAGCATCGAAATAGGAGCAGTTTTTCGTTTTTCACAGCAGTGAGTTCACTGCCCACAAGTAACGGGCCGCTTGGGAAGTGTCGCCACGTCCTGCATGTCTTGAAGAGGGTAGCAGAGTGATGCGGCTGGCGGCCTGGCGGAAGAGCTGAGTTAGGTAGGCCTGTGTTTACAACGTGCCAGTGGGGGACGTGGCGAAAAGTGTTGCCACCTTGCCAAGGGCTTCGGTCCCCACGCCCCAAGGCTTTAAGGGAGGTACCTCCAAGGTGCAGTCTTTCTTTGACCAGCACCTGAAGCTGCAGTGTCAGCCTTGAGAGGCGCTCCTGAGGCAAAGAGCAAAGGAGGTGGGATTTGTCTTAAGTCTAGAGCTCTTTTCAGGGCCCAAGTACCATCCATGCCAGCCCATTGGAGTCTGCTGGCAGGACCAACTGTGCTTTCTGTGTGAACTTGAGCTTAGCTGTGCTGTGTCTCACTCAGGCATGTAGGTTTCTTTACCCTCCAGCAGTAAAAGCCTTGTCACTTCTTGGAGGTATTTCAAGGATTGAGGTTCAGGTGGATTGAACTTTGGGTAGCATTAGTCCTTTCTCCTGCTGTCCAAAATTGGGCATTTGTACCTACTTTCTTTTTTTTTTTTTGCGGTACGCGGGCCCCTCACTGCCGTGGCCTCTCCCGTTGCGGAGCACAGGCTCCAGACGCGCAGGCTCAGCGGCCACAGCTCACGGGCCCAGCCGCTCCGCGGCATGCGGGATCCTCCCGGACCAGGGCACGAACCCGCGTCCCCTGCATCGGCAGGCGGACTCCCAACCACTGCGCCACCAGGGAAGCCCTGTACCTGCTTTCTTTATGCAGAAATTAATCATGAGACTCTGGCAGTATAACTCTTTTTGGCTAAGTCTCAGATCAAATTGGTAACACAGGGTCATCATCACGTAAGTGGGTAGGTTCATCAGTGTTTGCTGCCAGAAAGAGGGCCAGGTGTGCATCTTCACAGAGCCCTGCCCTTCTTCCCTTCGCATGTGGTTCCTTTCATACTGGCTGGGGCTAGCCTGCGCCGATGGGCTGGGACAATTTACTGTTAGCAAGGAGTTGCCACCTCTCCCCTTGTCCACTGTCGATTCCCAACTCTCATCTTTGTGCTTCAAATCACCCAAGCAGTTCCCTTGATATTAAGATATCACATAGCTCATCAGTTTGGATCTGAGCTGGCAGGTTAAGACTGTGGACTTAGGAATAAGGCTAAACTTGGATGTGGATCCCAGTTCTGTTACTTACCTGCTCTGTGGCCTTGGACAAGCTCCTTAGCCTCTCTGTGCCTCAGTTTCTCATTGTGGTACTAATACCTCCTGGGAGGGTTTTTTGTCAGGGTTAATTGTGTTAATTCTTGTAAAGCACTTAGTTCAGTGCCCAGCAAACAGTAAGCACTCATTGTCGTATATTATATTGCTGTCTGGCCATGGAGGTGGCCAGTCCTGGACTACTGTGTTGAGCTGCTCCCTCTGGTAGCTGGTAGAAGTCCTAGGTCGTGCCGCTATCAGCTGCAGATTACCAACAATGACGCCGCTTTGCTCCTCCCTTCTCTAGGTAAACGTCATCCCCATCATTGCCAAATCAGATGCCATTTCTAAGAGCGAGCTAACAAAGTTCAAAATCAAAATCACCAGCGAGCTTGTCAGCAATGGAGTCCAGATCTACCAGTTTCCTACAGACGATGAGGCGGTGGCAGAGATCAACGGAACCATGAACGTGAGTGGGAGTACAGGGCTTCAACTTTCTGGCCATTTGCTCTTTATTATTATTTTACCAAATAGCAGTCAGACGTCACCATCCATCTTAATGTAGTCAACTTTCATTATCCGAGTCTCAGGGATTCAGACTTCTCCTTCCACCCTCCTCTCTGATGCCACACTGGTCTAGGCCAGGCAGCCCCCATGGGACTGCCGGCAAGGCAAACGGTCCTTGTCTCTGACCAATTGATGCGGCGAAAGAAGGCAAGGCTGAAAAAGCTGGCTGGCTTTGGAGACTCGAGACTAATCTGTACTCAGATAATCAAGCCCTTTGCCCCTGGGACATGTAGCCTCCAATTTTTCTGGTGACTAGAGAAATGTTATTTTTAAATTTCAGGGTTACGCTCTGCTTTATGAAGTGTGAATGAATTGAAGAAAAAAACCACAACCAACCGCTTGCCATCTTTCCTCTCACTCCCGCATTCCCCCTTCTTTACAATGTGTCGACGCTGTTGCCGCGAAATCGTCAATGTTGTGATTTCAAGGAGACAGATAATAGCTTGCAGAAGGCCTCTGCTTTGGGAACAGCTTTTTCTCTGTTGAGAGGCATCAGTTTTTCCTAATGACATAATGCCTGGGTATAGCCAAACTCAGGAATGCCTTATAATAAAAGCCATTTTTAGAAAACTTTCCTGCTGCCGCCACCCCCGAAGTTATCATTAGAGCGTCAGCTGCCACCTCCTATGAATCGGCCAACAAATTAGCATAGCGGGGCAGCAAGTCACTGTCTCGCCTGACTTCCTGCCCATCAATACACCCGAGATATGTCTGTGATGAGAGGTCCCTCATCATCTTTGACAGAAATCTGGCCCAAGGGTAGAGCTGTGTGGATTGTGGGAGGTGGAGTTGTAGCCTCTCTGACCCGTCATGAGCATTAAAAAAAAAAGATTAGTGTTTATCCTCTCCAGCAGTCAGGGCGTTTTGATGGAAACTAGCTTCTGTCATGATGAGAAAACCTGAAAGGGTGCCTAGTCTGCAAGAAAATTGGAGCCTAGAGAGAAGCGTCATCAGGCACTGATGTCTGGAAGCGCCTAGTCACCTCAGAACAGCAGGCCCCATAGATACCTTCTGAACGTGGATTCCATAAGTCACTAGGCAGGTTTCAGGCTTGTGGCTTGCTTTGCTAAGGACAGATAGGGGCGAAGAGTCCTCAGCAATCTCAGGGCATCACACAAAACGACCTCTGGCTGCATTGTGGGTCGGGAGTGGCAATCCCGTTGGGCTCTGCTCTCGACTTAGCTCTGGGCCCTTGCTTGGAGCTCGGGCAGCCTTGGCCTCAAGGTCAGAAACTTCCCGTGCTACGAAGCAGCAGTCCTCAACCATGCTGTTTTGGCTGTGAAGGGGTTCTGGGTCCTTTCTTACATTAGTCCAGTGTTTCACTTTGAAAAACTAAATTTGAGTGGGTTCCGGGTTAGCCCTATAACGGCATCACTCAGCACTCATCCCCTTGCGTTCCCCCAGGCTTTTTTGAGTGGGAAAGACGGGTGGCTCACAGCTAGCGTGCCTGAACTGGGCATGTGCACGGGAGGGGGCGTGCATGTGAACGCTGTGTGTTACATGTGTCGTGATGGGGGAAGGGTGGGGAGTTGCTGCTATAAAATATATACACAGGTTTGCTGAGCCTGCCTGCCACTGGAGCAACTGTGTCAAACTGGGTCTTCGGACAAGCCGTGCATATGAAGCTGCATCATCAGAGAGCCGGGCTTGGCTGGTAGGAGGAATGGGTGCTGGCCTTTCAACTCTGAATTTGACTCTAGCCTCACAGCCTCGGCCACCCCAGCCAATTGTCATGGGAACTGGATTGGAAGAGGGGAAGAAGCCTCTTGCCCAAGTGCAGAAGAGCCCCCAGTCATCCTGCAGCTCCCCACTAGGGACTTTCATGGCAGGAAATGAGAGTCGTGAGGTCTAGCCTTCCCCTGGGCTTCTGGGTGGCTCTGAAAACCCTTATTTCAGCTTGAGGGGCAAGAGAAGGGAGGGAAAGGTCTTGTTGCGTGCTCCTTTCCACCTATGCTCTGAGAGCTCTCAAGGTTGTAGATTTTAATGCTTAAAATTGCTGTGTGGTTCAGATTGAATGTTGTTCTTTGAATGCTTCAAATCATGGCCAGGGACCAGGGACTAGGCCCAGTTACTCGACTCGGCTCAGTCAGTTGGCTGCCTATGAGGTCTTGGGTTTGGCCCCCACAAAGGCATTTGGGCCCAGTGAGAGCGCATGGGTGACCGGGAGGGTCACAGGGAGACCCATAGGCACAAGCCTGTCTCCTCCTGAGGCAGCAGTGCCATTTCCATTGTTGGCACATACTTTTGTGGGCATCACCACCAAGGGTTGACTTGAGAGAATCAGACAATTCTCGGTCACTGGTAGGAGCCTAGAATGGAGGCCAGCATAACCGGCAGAACGACTGGGAAATACTGTCCGCCCGGGAGGGAACCACACCCATTCGGGATATTACCAGATGAGGGATAAACGGTGGTCCTGACACTCTATTTCACGAGGCTTAGGGGGATGGTCATCTAACCTCCCTAGCAGAATGGGTGTCGTGGAACCAGAATACAATAATCATGCCAGTTGGATCATCAAACACTTTAAAATGTACCGAGAGGAATTTAAGGTACATGTGAGGCTGCAAGGGTAGTGAGTCTGGGAACAGACTCCCGGGAGGAGGCTGAGACTGGGGCATCCGAGGTCTCTTGGGCGAGAGAGGGTAACACGGAGTCCCCTTAGGAACTTGTCCAGGTTTCAGCAGCTGCGCCGTCTTGCATCTCCCCTCTCCTCCCTGGGCCCACACATACAGAGTGTCAGCCCTGGAGGTGGGGTTGGTTGGAGGGTTTACCTTTTCCCTGCTCTGCTCGACTCTATTCTGGTTTTCAGAGCCATCAGTGTCTCAAGAGCAGCATGGTTAAAGCTGAGCTGACTTCCAGCCCTGGGTGGTTGGGAGAGGCTGGCGGCTACAGCGCGGTGTCCTCACTGCTCCCTGGGAAGATCTGGGCACGGGACTTAGGGACCTGGGCAACTCGGTTAACTTTTCTCTGCACCAGTTTTCCAAATCACGAATGGGGTTTATACTAACCGCCCTGTAAGCCTGTTGTAGAATCGAATGAAATCTGCCTGGGAGCACTTGGAAATGATATCCTTGCATGTACTTATCAGGACAGACTTTGACGCCCGTTGCAAAGGAGTGTGTGTGAGGCCTCAGGAGCGCTCTGGAGCTGCCGTGGCAGGGGCTGTGTGTCTTAGAGCAGGGAGGGATAAAATGACAGCAGTTTAAGGAGGAGGGAAAGTAAGTGACCCTGGCATTCTAACTAACAATGTTTTCTGGAGAGAAAAATAACAGTCCCAAGGGAATACTGACATATTTTTTTTTTTAATTCCTTTATTCTCGTCTTGGATTTTGTTTTCTTTTTTTTTGCTCTTAAGCCCAGAGAAGTACTTCCCACTTCACATGCCCTCCTCCTCCATCACTTGCGTGAGAATGATGCAACATCTCCTCCCTCGGTCTCGCCCTCTGCTATGGCTGCCCCTTCGTGTGACTGAAGCTTTGGGCTGTCTGCAGGAGGGGCAGCCTTTTCCTTGAGAGTGTTTGGGGGTGGATTTGAGGCTCCCGATGTGTCTTGGGTCTCTGAGGGGGAATGAGTTGTGTCCAGATGACCCCCCCCCCCCGCAAAGCCAGCTGGCAGAGGTCACAGACACTCTGGCACTTAGGCAGAGTTTTCAGGATTTCATTGCCCCCCATCCCATGCTCTATATGTCGCACGCCCAGTGATCCTCGTGATCGGTCCCCTACTAGGACTGATGAAACATTTCCCACCTCCACCCATCACCCACCTTCCATATCCATAACCTCATCTTTCCCTCTGTCCTCTGTCCGCACTTCGGGGACAGTCATTGAAGTGGGAACACCTGAGAGGATCATTGGAGAGCAGCTGAGAGGGGGTGAAGGGGGAGCTGCTTCAGCTGGATAGCCAAGCACCTCGGGGGGTTAGCAGGTGTCCTGGGGCTGAGCTCCTGACTAACGCCTGTGTTCCTCCACTCTGAAGAACATTCTTGGGGTGCAGAGTTAGAGGAGAATGGAAAGGAAGGATTGGCTGTGAGATCAGATTTCAACTGCCTCTTACAATCTGGCCTTGCATGGCCAGTTCACCCCCAGGGTTTAGAGTGTTCCCCTCATCTGCTGCTCGAACCCCGCAAAAGGGAGTGGTAGACCAGCAGGGGTGGGCTTTGAAGTCAGAGAGACCTGGATTCCGCCCCTAGCTCTGCCTCTTACTGCGGTGTGGCTGCTGGCAAGTCATTTAGCCCTTCCGGACTTCAGTTTCCTCTTCTATAAAATGGGGATAATAAGAATACCTACATCCTAGTGTTGTAAAGATTCAGTGAGATAATACAACGTAGAGCACCTGGTATGTGGGAAATAGAGCTGCTGCTAATATCAGGTCCATAGCTCCCAATCCCGTTAGTACGATTGCTACTACCTACTCTGTGAAGCCTGCTTTGACTTCCCACGGAATTAGCTTCTCCTTCCTCTGAGTTCCTCCAGCCCTCAAGCCTCTGTTCATAGTCTGGACCTTGACTGTATTATCACTGTTGGTGCGTCTTTCCCCTACCACACTGTGCACTCGCCAGGGGGAGGCTCTGAGCTTTTTCGGCGTTGTATTCTTCTTAATGCCTGGCACATAGTAGGAGCTCAGTAAATATTTGTAGACTGGATGAGTGAGCAAGTGGGTCAGAATATCTGAGATTGAAGCCTGTTTCTCCAAGCAGGCTAAGAAAGCTTGTTCCAGGGGACTTTTTCCTTCTCTGTGTAAAGCCCTTTTGGCTAAAACTCCACCCAGGATCACCTGGTTTGTAAACAGTATTTATTCAGTGCTTCCATTTGGCCGGTGGTGACTCAGACTTATAACCTGGCCGGCTCCCTGTGGAATGGGGTGCAGTGCCGGTGTCCCAGGTCCCACGCTACCAGATGGGGGTGGCTGCCTCTCCAGGCCTCGCTCCTTGTTACCCCCCTCCCCTGCAAGCATTTGTACTTTTCTTTCCTCTGCTATTCCTGTGGTCGTGCCACTGCCATTCAAGGAGTATTTATTAAGCACCTACTGTGTGCAGGGCACCAGACCATACACTTGAGCCCTTGGGCATATTCTGTCTTATGTGATTTGGGGTATGTAATTCAGTCTTCCCCAACCAGAGTGTAAGCTCCCCGAGGGCGAGAGAGTGTGTCTTCTACTCCTTTTGCTTCCCTTACAGCCCCTGACACAGAACCCCGCACAGGGATGGGCATGTGGGTAAACGCTTGGGGACTTGACTTCTAGGCTCAAGAGCTCAATGCGAGCTCTTGCTCTGGGGAAGGAGTGTCCATGTCAGTCAGCAGTGTGGTCTCTGTATGTGCCTATTCTCGGCGCTGTCACACGCCGGGAAGGGGGGGCAGTGATCCCAGCCCCTTGGTTCTCCTTTAGTCTCTCTCCACACATAGCCCCCCTCATCCCACTCACCTGCGCTCCAAAGGCTCTTCCCCTCGGCAACTGTGAAGACTGACCAGCTGGCTGATCTGTGTATCTGCTTATTATCCTGCTTACTTACTGTCTCTGTTCCCTACGCACTTGGCCGTGTCCTCGTTACCTTCGATTGTGAATTTCTGAACAGCAGGAGCTTGGACTAGGCCTGTTCTCCCTACACAGCTCGGGAGCTTAAGAAAGGTCTCTTGATAATGGCGACAGCGAGGGACACTGCAGCTGGAGCGCCGAGGCCCCGGCGATGACCAGCAGCTGAACTGGGGGTCGCTCAGTGCCTTTCCCGGAGTTCAGAGCTTTTGTCTGCCTCCCGTTCCAGGCCCACCTGCCGTTTGCTGTCATTGGCAGCACAGAAGAACTGAAGATAGGGAACAAGATGGTGAAGGCGCGGCAGTATCCCTGGGGCACGGTGCAGGGTGAGTGAATCTCCAGGAGGGGGGCTGCGCTCAGGGATCCCCTTCTGTCTGTCTCTTTGCTTGTCCTCAGCCCCTGTGTGACCAGTCCCTAGCTTGTCCCCAGTCTCTACTCATTCAGCTTGGGCCTCAAACATCCGTAGGTGTTGCCAGCAGGCAAACTCTGGCTCCATACCTGGATTCTCTGCGGTGAGCAGGCTCTCTTTGTCTGTAATGGAGAAAGCATTCTTAAAACAAAAATAAATGTACTTGGAGTAAGGTAGCAAGGAGTGTGTGAGAAAGCATGTGTACTCGCCTGAGTGTACCAGGAGACCGACAACAGTGTCCACAGCAGCATTGTTCATAATAGCAAATAATTAGAAACGAGCCAGATAGCCATTAAAAATAGATTGGGAGAATTGTGGAATGTTCAAATAATGCAATATTATTCAGCAACGAAAATGGATGGACTTTAGTTACATCTACAGCAATGCATCTCAGAAACATAATGTTGAGCTGAGTAAATCATAGAAGAAGACAGGCCGTATGATTCCATTTATACGGATTCCAAAAGTAGATAAAACCAGACTTTAGGAATTCATGCATATGTGGTAAAACTATAAAGAAAAACAAAGGAAGGATAAATCCCTAACTCAGGCTAGTGGTTAAGTCTTGTTGCAGGGAAGGAGAGGCATGAGATCAGGGACTCAAAGGGACTTCTAGGGCCCTGGTAACGTTTCACCTGGGCCATGGATACATCGGTGTTCTTTTTTTTTTAAACCTTTAAATTGTATATTTCAAGCACTTTTTTGTATGTATGATTATTTTGCAAATTAAAAACAGACGTATTGCCTACGGGCTCAGGAAATTTCCTTTTGTGGTCTGCCTGACACACATTATGTGGTACTAGTCAGTTCAGTGGATAAGGCCCAGGACATCGCCATGGGTGTACGAGGTGTCTGGTCCTCCGAGTCTCCAGCCATACGCTGGGTGGCAGATGGCAGGGGCACCGTGTGAGAGGGTGGCTGGTTTACTGTAAACTCATTCCGGCCACTGAGCAAACAACCAGAAGCTGATGGGAAGTTGTCCACATCACATCAAAGGCTGGCAGGCTCTGGGGCACGCCAGACACCCTCCGGCGATAGCTGGCTTTTCTGCAGGTAAGGACAACGCTGGTCATCAGAACCATGCTAGGTTTTGGTCTTCTCTACCATTTGGGTCTGGGGATGCTCCTCCCAGAACATTTGCAAATGCTTTCTGGACCAACAGTCCCACCCTGGGAGTGAATTTTGGAGTCTGAGAGACAGGAACCTGAGGTGAAATGAGGAGAAGCTAGCAGACGTGGTCCCAGTGACATACTCCGATTCAGACCACCCCACACCCAACCAACAAAGGGGGTTTTCCAAGTGTTTCTTGTAAGTCGGAGTTCGTGGTTCTGTTTGAGTGAGAGAAGCCATGCATTGTCTGGGCCTTGCAGGGCCTTAGAGTCACTCCTTGTGACTGGCCATCAGGGACCACTCTCCAGGGATGGAGGAGGAGATTGTCCTGAGGAGTTGCCTGACTTAACGCTGATATGTTCTGTGACAGCGAGGGGCTTTCTCCCAGAGGCAGTGTGTCTTAGGCAAAGGGGTTATGTGAGCTGATTTGGGCTTTGGAAAGATTGCTCTGATGACCGCAATGCAATCTGCTGCAACCCTGCCCCACCCTGTCATCCTCGTGTCCCTCCCTGTCCCCACGACCTTCTCCCAGACCCGTGAGACAGAATCTGGGGTGACTGTGCCTGTTCATCATCTCAGATGCTACTCTTTTGAGGAGGGGGCTTGTTCACTCAGGCTGGAAAGTGGGGCCCACTCTGTCCTGGTCATCATTGCTGCCATCAGGCCATTATCCACCCTCTGAAAACACCTCCTTTGAAGCTTCTGCCATACAGATGGGCCACACCTGTGGTCCACATCCCTCCTTGTCACTGTCATCTATTGATGTCCTAGTTCTTCTCCCTTATCCTTTGGACTTTGGCACCTGGTCATAGCCTTTGTCTCTCCTTTAGAGGACCTGGATTGCAATCCTAACCCTGCGACTTCTAGTTGTGTAACCTTGCCTGACCTCATTGAGATCTTGCAAGGATGAGTCCCTTATCTGCCTGATTAATTCCTAGCCTTCCTTCAAGAGTCATCTTAGGGGTCGGTCATCTCTTTGTTGAAGCCTTTACTCTCCCTGGAGTTCTCAGGCCCCCGGGCTTTTCTGGGCTTTTGTTGCACCTTGGCTACATACCTCCATGTTGGTAATTTTTGCATTGTATTATGTTCTTCCACTAAACTGGAAGCTCCTACGGGCAAGACTCCATGTTTTTGAATTTCCAGTGCCTCACATGATCCTGGGAACAGAAATTTTGCAAGTATTTATCACATGGATGGTTGAATGTGCATTTGCCGTCGTCCTAAAAGTGGTGCAGAGCAAACATTTCTGTGAATGTCTGGTGGGTGAATTTGGGTTGAGGTGCTAATGAATGTCTTCTTAGATATTTTTATGGTATTGCAGTTTTCCATTAGTGTCATTCCTGTAACTTTTCATTTGCCTTTTTAGTAGAAAAGCCAATTAGGAGGCAAAATTGCGAGCTCTATATACACAGATTGAAAGGCGATGTCACTGTTAGACATTTCCCGTCTCATTTTGTCCATTTCTGCTTCTTGTGACCTTCCTTTCCAATACCCCAACTGCTGCTATGCAGTTGAAAATGAAGCCCACTGCGACTTTGTGAAGCTGCGGGAGATGCTGATCCGGGTCAACATGGAGGACCTCCGGGAGCAGACCCACAGCCGGCACTATGAGCTGTACCGCCGCTGCAAGCTGGAGGAGATGGGCTTTAAGGACACCGACCCCGACAGCAAACCCTTCAGGTACCTCTCCCACCAGCCCGGCCCAGCTCAGCTCAGCGCACACGATGCGGGGCGGGGCGGGGGTGCGGTGGGGAAGCCTCGCCCTGGAGAATTCACAGGGGAGGTGAGACACGGGTGCCCAGACCTGGAGCCACAGGGCTAAGTCGCTCGCCACTTCCACTTGCCCGTCCCTTCTCTGCCTCGGCACACCTGCCAGGGGGAGCTGTGGCAGGACGGGCTCGGTAAGCATTGCTGTCCTGCTTATAAGGGTGGGGGCAGGGAGGAGGCCAGGGGATGGGCGAGGCCGATTGTCTCGCCGCCACAAGCATTCACACGGCAGCTGCGAGCCCTGAACCCGGGCCTTGTTCCGCCACGTGGCAGTTTGTGTCTGGCCACTGCCCTACTTTCTACATCAGGCTCCTTCTGCTCTGTCGGGTTTCCAGTCTGTTCTTCAGCCCCCTCCCTGTTATCAAAACCAGATGGGACCAGGCAGCAGTCATTGCACAAGTGTTGATGAACTTCCGGCTCTTCGGTCGCTGTCCTTAGTGTTTGTGTTCAAGGGCAAGTTTTGTTTTGACCACAGGATGTTAATAATCATTGACATTTCAAATCAGAACCAAGATGCTTTCAGAGAAGAGGAATGTTTTTGAAAACATTGCTTCAAATGCTTTCAAATAACTATGCTGATGGGAGCTATATGTTTAAGTGTTTGATCTAGATGCATGGTGTGTGACGTAAGCCCCACATTGTAAATTACCATGTGGTGTCCTTTATTGGAGCTCAGGTCCCCTTTCAGGAGCTGTCAGGCCTCGATAAGCAAGTTAGGGGGATGCTTGTGGGATAAGATGGCCTTCAAATGGCCTCTGAGATCCCACAGTACTTGTTCACAGCAGAAAGCCCACCTGGGGGCAAAGCATAGCCATTCCTTTGGGGATGCCTGGTTCTGGAGGGGCGAGTGAATGCCCCTTTCATGGACAGGGGCTGCCGGAGCCCCTGGAGTTGGAGGAAAACATGCTGGTCTCTCTGGTGGGCGTTGCCTTTGCTTTCTCCCTCCTTCCCTTCCGACAGCTTTAACTGCACCTGCGGGGGAAGAGGTGTCGTCTAGTCCCCTCCCCTCCTAGGTCGCCTCCAGCCTGACTACCTCTGTTTCCCGCGTCTTTGCCCTCTGCACGTTTTCTCTGCTGGCTCCTTTCCACGTTGCAGGCAGACATTCTCATCCTAAAGAAACTCTCCCTCACCCTGCTCCTCGTCACCAGCCTCCGCCCTGTCAAGGAGTTTGGCTGTGATGGGAAGGGGAAAGAATTGTTCCGTGTTTACTGGCTTCCGCCTCCACTGCACCACTGAATGCAGACGCCTCTCTCCAAGGTCAGCAGTCACATACTCACGGCCAATTCCACTGTGGCCTCTGAGTCCCATCTCTTTTTAATCTCAACATAGCATTTGATACTCGTCCCCTCTGCCTCCTCCCCGAAATTCTCTCCGCCGTTCGCTTTTCTAGCACTGGTCTGGCCGGTTTCAGTCCTCTCGCGCGCGCTGCTACTCCTTCAAAGCCTCATCGACAGGTTCATTTTGTTCAGCTTCTGCCTTTCCCTGTTCTTTCTGATGGCCTCTGCTCCTTTCACTCTCTATGTTCTTTGCAGCTGGTTCTTTCTACTCTCACAGCCCTAATTACCACCTAGAAATAGATTACTCCCAAGCTAACATCTTACTTTTGAGCTCCAAACCCGGTGATCCCACTGCTTACTGGATATTTTCACTTGGCTGTCCCATAGAGGATGTACCTGAAACTCAAGCTGTCTCAAATTTAATTCATCTCCTTAAACGTACTCCTTCTCCAGTGTTCCCTGTCAGAGTACATAGCACCACCATCCACCTGGTTGCCCAAGTCGAAAAACCAGAATCATCTTTGACTCCTCCCAAGTCCTGGGAGTTCTGCTTCCCTCGCTTGTCTCCCATTCCCACATTCCTTCCCAGCCCTTGACGTTAATTAAGATCCTGTCATTTCTTACTTGGATTGTCGGAAAGTCCGTCCTTCACACGATGCCCAGAGTGGTCTTTCCCATTTTCAAAACGTATCAAGTCAGCCCTGCTTAAAACATCTAAGTCTTAACATGGCATCCAATGCCTGCTCTCTCCTGCCACACTCAGGAGCCTCGTCGCCCACTACTCCAGCCAGGTGTGCCGTTCCTTCTCCACATGTGCCCTTCCACAGGCTGCCCTCTTCGGAGCACACATCCTCTTCATGTTCACCAGGCTAACTCCTATTTCTTTAAAACTAAGTCCAGGCCGGGGGCAGGGAGACTTAACCCAGGCATCTCTCACTAGACTGTGAGTTCCTTGGCAGGCACAGTGGCTGTTGGCTCTAGATATTGAGTGACTAGCATAGTATCACTTATTTCTGTGTCCAGCACATGGTGGAGTCTCATCAAGTGTTTGTTGAAATCGTTCATCAATGTGATCAGTTTCAGAGCCAGGACCTGGCAGCATAGTGCAGGTGGAAGGACCTAGATTATGAGACGAAACCCAGCTTCCGGTCTCAGCTCTCCCTCTAACTAGCTGTGTGATCTTGAGCGAGTCACCTCACTTCTCTGGGCCTCTCTCTTTATCTGTAAATCAGGGAATAGAAGCAGATGTTCTAAGTCACTCCCAGTTCCAGATATCTCTCGGGTTCACCGGGGTGGCCCCATAACCCCGCAGCACCCTGTGACCCTGCTGTCACGTGCCAGTCCAGGTGCCCACAGCTCTGTGCTTCTGCTTTTGCACGTCCCACAGAATTGAGGAAGAGAGGGTGGGAGAACCCAGGGAGGATCACTGGGGCCAGTTTTCAGTGAGCAGGAGCCATTCCAAAGGCAGGGGAATTAACCTGACCATGTTCGCAGCTTACAGGAGACGTATGAGGCCAAAAGGAATGAGTTCCTAGGGGAGCTCCAGAAAAAAGAAGAGGAGATGAGACAGATGTTCGTCCAGAGAGTCAAAGAGAAAGAAGCTGAACTTAAAGAGGCAGAAAAAGAGGTAAATGTGAGCCTGCGTGCCAGGTGGGAAGGAAAAGGAGGCTGAACTTGGGCAAGACAGGGGTTCCTGCCCCAAGAGAGCAGCTGGGGGAGTCTTGCAGCCTCCGGGCAGGAATGGGGCGCAGCATCTGTCGCCGTGCCTTGGCTGGCACAGAGGAGGCTGTGAGATCTGTGTCTTCTCCATCCCTCATTCCCCAAGGCCGGGATGTTTTCTCGTTCTCTGTTACTTAGTTCACTAGAGCCGCACTGTCCCATAAGGTAGCTGCTAGCCCATGTAGCTATTTAAATTTAAATGAATTGAAATTAAGTACAGTTTAAAACTCAGTTTATAAGTTGCATTAGCCACATTTCAAATGCTCAACCCTCATGCCACAGAAAGTTCTATTGGGCAGCGCCACTCAAGAGTCAAGACCTGACCTAGCCCCTCGAGGTCAGGGGCGGGCTGATATTCCCCCCCCTTTCTGGGAGTTCGGAGCCCAGTAGGGACAGTTGATCACTTTCTTCGCAGTCCTGCTCCATCCTGCTTGCCCTGAGGGCCATGGGGAAAGATGGTCCCAGGGAGTCCTAGGTACCTTGCTGAATCCTAAACCAGTGACAGCTGCTGCATTTCCCCGTCCACTTGAATATTCTATTCCATTTCATGCTAGCATTAAAGAAACATTGGTGCGGCTCTAGCAAGTTTTTAAACTAAGGCTTGATGGTCTGTCTGGAGTTTTCATTACTTAAGCCGTGACTAATAGAGTAGAGTGCATTTAGCCCTCTAACCATTGCCTTGCCTCCGAGGTCCCACTACCGATTCCCCTACTGCTGCCAGATTAATTGGCCTCAGGCACAGTTTTGGTCACGTCAGCAACTGCTTCAGCTCTCTGGGCCTCGAAACCCATAAAGAAAGGAAGCACTTAATTACTTCCCAAGCCTCTTCCTCTTTTAATCTGCTGTCCGGTGTTATTGCCAAAGCCCATGGCAAGAGAATTGACTTCATTTCAGTTTCACTTTTCAGAAGAATAATATCACCCAGTACTTTTAGGAAGACAGGTGAGGGGATCTCAACGATAAAGAAAATGAGTGAAAGGCCAGTGAACAAAAGCCAGACGAAAGCAACTGATCAGCAGAGCTTCCACCACCAGCCTGCCCCAAGTGACTAGCAAAAGCTGGTTTACACAGCAGGTCTGTCATCCACCACCCCTTACTCAGTGACAGTCCCAGATACCTGTAGGACACGTGACCTCCTTCACAATGTACTGTGAGTACTGCAGAACCCTCCATTCCCTCCTGAATCCTCAAAAGAAAGTGAAATGATGCTTGGGCTGCTCTTACTATTCAGGGTAGTTTATCACATTCTAGTTTGTTACCACCTACACCCCTAGCGCTCTGATCCACTTATCACAGTGGCATGCCAGAATATTCTTGCTCTTCTCCTTTGGGTCTCTGGCTCTATTCAGGGCTAGTTAAGCCTCCCCTTGATCAAAGCTGAGGTTTCCGCAATCATCCCATTTTCTAAAATTCTTTTATCTCCTTCCATGTCCAAGAACAAGTCTTGTCTTTGACCAGCTTCGGCACTGCTGAAATTTTCTCTGCAACTCCCCATGATCTCCCTGATTGGAGGGAATAAGAAAAGGCAGGGGCCCCTTTCATATTGAGAGAGATGTCATTATATAATCATCTAAAGAATGAGTTGAAGGACTTCCCTGGTGGCGCAGTGGTTAAGAGTCCGCCTGCCGATGCAGGGCAGGGGACACGGGTTCCATCCTTGGTCCGGGAAGATCCCACATGCCACAGAGTAACTAAGCCCGTGTGCCACAACTACTGAGCCTGCGCTCTACAGCCCACGAGCCACAACTACTGAGCCCACGCACCTAGAGCCCGTGCTCTGCAACAAGAGAAGCCACCGCAAGGAGAAGCCCACGTACTGCAGGGAAGAATAGCCCGCGCTCGCTGCAACTAGAGAAAGCCTGCACGCAGCAAGGAAGACCCAGTGCAGCCAAAAATAAATAAATAAATAAATAAAAAGAATGAGTTGACCTTGGGCAAATTCCTTAACTTCTCATACCTTCTATTTCCTTATAAAATTCAGACAATAACAGAATCTACCTCATAGGGTTGTTGTGATGATTAAATGAGTTAATACATATAAAGTGCTTATAAAAGTCAGTGCCTGGCCTATAATAAGCACTCAGTAAATGTTCTATATTATCACTGCTGTTATTTTTATCCACATGTAGTAACTCTCGGGACTCTTTTAAATAAAATGCTTGATTAAGCAGAATGCACGGTTCCCTGACCATATTCCGCAGCAGAAACACAGAGGTAAGATGGCAGAAGGGAACTATCCAGAACATGGTGCCCTTTGGCGCTATCATAGCCGTCCCTGGCAGAAATGGCCCGTCAGGTCCCAGGGTCCTGAGGGTCGCAAGCCTGCCCATCCCCCCCCCCCCGGGCTCAGCTGGGATCTGCTCACAGGGGGTCTCCCCAAACTCCCTGTGCTTCCCTGCCAGCTGCATGAGAAGTTTGACCGTCTGAAGAAACTACACCAGGACGAGAAGAAGAAGCTGGAGGATAAGAAGAAATCCCTGGATGATGAAGTGAACGCTTTCAAACAGAGAAAGACGGCAGCCGAGCTGCTCCAGTCCCAGGGCTCCCAGGCTGGAGGCTCACAGACTCTGAAAAGAGACAAAGAGAAGAAGAAGTAAGTAGTGGGCTGCTCTGGGGCGAGGGCCTCTCTCCCCTCCTGCTCATCCCCTCAGGGCGGTGACCGAGGCCAGCTGTGGGCTGATCTCGGTGTCCCCACCGGACCTTCGGATTCCCTGAGTTTGGGGAGCTGAGAGTAGGGGAGGGCGGTGTGTGGCCCCAGAGGCCCGGCCCCTCTGCTCGGCCCGCTTGGGAAAACCCTGCAAACTCAAGGTAGGAGGAGAGGGAGGGAAAGGGGGAGGAAAAGCAAAAGGAATGTGAGACAGGAGAAAGAAGAAGGGAGGAAACAACGAGAAGCTGCAAAGTTACAGGAAAGAGAACAGGAAGAAGCGCAGAGAGAGGGTAGCAGGAGCCTCCGGGCACCCTCTTTCCCCCGGGAGGCTGGAGCCGATCCAGCTCACAGGCCTCTGCTCGCTTGTCCTAGGTCTAAGGTGGTTCACCTCTCCATGCCTGGAGACCCCCCCTCGCCCCCCCGCTCAGTTCTCACGGCTGCGGCCAACAGGGTTCAAGTGCTGCCGCTGAAGGCTGCAACCTGGTCCTGATTTCTCACCCCTTCCCGTCCCTCCCTCTTGGCTGCTTTGTTGTTCCCAGCCTGGGGTACCGGGGACTTGGTGGGGAACCCTCAGATGCTAGTATCCTCCGCGGGCACCATCCTCCACGCCGGGGATGACTGTACAATCCATCTGTCTCCCCTGGCGTTTGGTGAGGCAGGATAGCATGAGCTCTTGGTTACCATGTGGGTCAGTATCCCTGACCCAAGCCCAGGCCTTGCTTGCTGAAGTTATCCATCCCTTATCCCAGAACCAGAGAAGAGAAAAGCATTTCCGACGGGACCTGTACAACACCAGGAAAACATCCGGTGGTCCCTTGCGCTCTAGTTGTTTGTGCAGTGTGACTGGAGGAGCCCTCATTTGCAGTGTCAAGCAGTGTCCTTAGTAAAGCGGCCCGAGGATCTGAAACATGTCCCTGGTCATTGCCTTCTGTTCTTAGCCACTTGTTGCTGGACTCAACTATTGGATATTTGCCAGAAGGCGGAAGCATCCTTTCTTCTGTGCCTGGCTTATCACTTAAGGATAAAACAGTATAACATTTCACCAACAATAAAATACAACAGTAAAATAGCTTATATTTAAAGGCACTCAGTTTTGCCATCTGAATATTCTTTTTTCAAAAGTGTAATTTGGGTATTTTCACCAATTAGTCCAGAGATTTTTTGTTACTGAATCTCACACTCTATGTCAAAGTCACAGACTAACTCTTTGTGGTATTACCTGATAGATAAAGTTCAGGTAGCCCGAAAAAAACCTCTTTGGGCGCACTGTATATTAACTGACTTGTGTTAGTTGCGCCGGCAGGAATGGATTCCTATTTTTAAGATCAGAAAAGTCTAAATTTGTCTTCCGGCCTTCCGTAGTCCTGTGGTGTTTGTTAACTCAGTCCCTGGGGCAGTTTCATGGCCTGCTGGCAGGAATTAGGAGATTCATTTGTTGGGACCCCACTGACACTCAACTATAAATAGTCCCTATTGAGCTGTTCAGTGGAAGTTCCTCCCAGGCCAGGCTTTCTCCTCGTTGCCCTCAATTAACTGACTGCCACCCCACCCCCAGGCAGAGGACCCCAATAAGGGGTCCTCTTCTGTATTTCCAGATATATAAGTGGCCCCAGGTGTGGGCTTCTTATGTAATTCCCTGAACAGTTGGCTAACCTCTGGAAGACCCATCATTAGACCTGTGTCACCCTTGTCCCGTGGTGATGATGGGGGGGCGGGGGTTGAGGGCGGAAGTAGGGGTAGAAGCATTTCTTCTTGAGAGATGGTGATCGGATCTAGTAGAGTCACATACTGAGAACTTCCTTTGGCTGCCCTTAAAGAGGTTAAGAAAGAGTACCGGTGTTTCGGGGGTCCCTACCAGCACACCCTCCCTTCTTCCCCTCCCCACTCCTCCTAATCTCCTCTGACCTCTAACTCTTCATTGTTCGTGTCAGCATAATATTATGTTTGATTCATAATATTTGATTTCTCCCCAAGCTCACTCCACCTTCATCAGCTTTTACTGTTTTACAGTTAACTCTGCTGTTTGCTGCATGCTGCATGAGACCCAGGGTCCCGGTAAGCTTCATTAACTCTAAATAGAACTGCCAGTGGCTTCTAGAACACGTCTCCCCGAATCCCACCCCCTGCCCAACACACGTATCTAATATCAAAGAAGCTGCTTCATTGTTCTAGCTGGTATTCTCTTGTGACTTATATTATGAAAAAATAGGCTGGTGTGATTTCAGGTATACATGTGGGAATGTTTGCCTTCCTGATGACAAGTGGGGTGTTTTCAGACTTTTGCTGCTAGAACAGCTAGGTAGCATAGGTAGATCCTGTGATCAATATTTGAAGTTTCAATTTTGGCCATTTTTTTTCTAAAGGCGCCTTCATCATTACTTTCAAAATTAACTAAACTGCTGTGACGAGGGGAACTGTTGAGTTCACAAGCCCTGTTCTGCAACGTCACGGTCAGCCTTGGCGCCCAGGTTTGGGAATGTTTTGAGCCAACGGAAACTTGCTTCTCTGTTTCCCTCTGGTGGCTGTTTCTTACCTGAGGGGTTCAAGTTCTCTAATTTCGTTTGGCCCCCAAAACTATAATAAAAGTGGAAGAAAATGAAGGTTCTCAGATATTATAGAATATTTAATTCTACAAGTACCAGCTTCATGAACACCTTTGATAAGTAGGTAAGCAGGTAACCGTTGGTAAGATGGATTCCTCAGGGCTAGGTGTTGTGTCTGCAGGAGTGAATAAAGCAGCCCCTGGCATCACATAGTTTATACGTTGGTTATAGCGATGATTAAGTTGCCTCTATCTTTTTAACTAGACTCAGGTAGTGAGTGGGGAGGAACATAAATATTTTAAATCTAACATAATTAGGCTTATTACCATTGTTAAACTTTACCATAGAAACTTTCAAGCAGGAACGAAAGAAGAGAGAGGACAGTACAATGCAGCCCCATGTACCCACAACACAGCCCCCAAACAACTGTCAGCATACGCCAATCCTGTCTTATCTATTGCTCCAAACCGGCTGGATTACTGCAAAGCGAAACCCATATCATTTCATTTGTAAATACTTCAGCATGCATCTCTAAGAGCTCATGACTCTTAAAAAAAAAATAAATAACGACAACGCCACCATTATCACACCCCCAAAATGAACAATTCGTTCACATAAAATTTCTAGTCAGTGTTCAGAATACCCCGGCTGTCTCATAAATGCCTTTTACATTTGCTTTGTTTGGGTCAGGGACTATAAAATATTGAGAAGACTTCTCCCCACTCACCCATGGAACTTATGATTTAAATGGAGAGCCTGCTGTTAGTCAGCGGACTAATCGCTGCAGCTACTGCCCTGGGGACTTTGGGCAGCTGGCAAAACATCCTACTTTCAGGCAAATCCCGAAGAGGAAGTCCATAGAGGCTTCTGAAACATAAGGCCCGTGAAATTGGGCCAAAGGAAACAACCCGAAAAGAACAATGAAATGATTTATTGTCTGGCTTAAAAGCAAGTCTCAGCGCCCTGGTAGTTGACTTGAATGAAACAGCAGGTTTCCACCTAGGAAGACTCACAACTCCGAGAGTGTCTGTCCATGGCTGCAGTCCCAGTGCCCAGCACAGAGGCCGGCACTCAGTTCATGTGTATTTTCTTTGCCCCCCCCCCATTTTCAATGAGGACAACAGGAAAGTTGCATCCTGTTCAGTTAGATTTCAGTTAATGAAACCCAAATTAACGCTCTTTGACACACTTTGGTTCAGCCTTCCCAGAGTAAATCATTGGTAATGGCCATTACTAAAATGAGTCCTGGCAAAACTATAATTAAAGCCATACTTTCCAAGTGAGAGGCAATTGGCAAACAGTGGGAACAGCCAACCCCGACCCTGAGTAGGTTGGCTTTTTCTGGCATGCTCCTCGCCAGCACACCACAAAAGCCGTTCCAAACCAAATAGGGGAAGGAGGCCTTGGCTCCCTGGGGTCTGAAAGCAGCAAAGGCAACCCGTCCATCCCCCAAAGCCCTCATTTCAGGGGTGGATCACAAAGGCCACCCCTCATTAACTAGAGTGCAGGCAGAGTGAGGCTTACTGTTCCTTGCTGGTTTTGAAATGGCCTGAGGCACTGCTGGCAGCTGTCTGCAGTTGCAAGAGAAATCCTTCCTCTGTGACCCGCACACAGTTGCAGGTGCTATGTCTCAGTGGTTGCTGGCCCCTTGACCCTTGGTTGGGGGTGCCCAGTGCATGGACGGTACACACATATCAAAATATTTCAGCCTTCCCGTGCAGCCCAGGACGTAGGCTGTTGCAGTGTTCTATAGGTTTCTCTTGCCCTAGGAAGTAGACAAAGAAGAAAAATAGAGCTGAGCAGTTGTATTACATTTTCACACTCTTCAAAGTGTTTTTCCGTATGGTACCTCATTTCCACATTACAACAGTCCCGTGAGGTAGAGGAGAAAGGGCTGACCTTCAGTTGACAAGATGAACAAATGGAGGAGTGGGGAATTTAAGAGACTTGCCAATGCTCACATAGCGAGGAACAAGAATGCAAAACGCCTAGTTCCTGGTATACACTGCCACTCACGTGAGTGTGTGTGTGTGGGTGTGTAGGCGTGGATGTATTCACTCCGAGGAAGTGACTGTACAAACATACTCAGCATATGCTTTTAACTGTCCCTCCCCAGTATCTTTATTTAATGAGATAAATGTGTTCAGGTAAAAAATAACCAGGGGCTTAGATCCACAGGCAAGGAGTTCTCAGGGACACTGTGGCGTGAAGGAAAGAGTCTTGATCAAACAGCCAAGGGATTCAGGTGCTGCGCCTCTTGGTTGTGACTTTCTCTGTGACCTCAGGCAAGTCCGTTGGCCTCACCGTGTTTCTCAGCCTCCTCATATGTCAAACTTGCGTCACAAGGATGAAGTTTAAATGGGAGAAAGTTCAAAGTGCAGTGTGAACACAAACCAATAATGGATTTCCGTAGTTCAGGTTTTTAGGTGACTGTGGTCGGACCCTAGTGCAGAGCCCAGTTACTGCCCCCAGACACGTCTCGAACAGATCTTGCCCCAGGGGTACCAGGTAGTGGACTGGGACTCTCCGAAGGTGAAACCTCTACCTCCTCTGCTTTCCCTATGGGGCGAGGCACTCAGTGGCTGAGAGCCTGGCGCGCTGTGCCGTGGCCTGAGGCCACCTGGAGATTTGCTAAAGGTATTCCTCTACAAGGTGTCTGGGTGGGGGGCACTAGTGAGGACCTAGGAATTAAGAAGAGAGAAGTATTCTTGTGGCTGTTGATAATTGTTTTGCTAGCTAATGCCACTGTGGTCGCCACTCAGAGGTGTGTGGGTGAATGAGAGAGAAAGCATGTTCCCAGAAGCCAGTGCAATAAGGACTTAAGACCATCTAACACAGCTATATTCTAATTTATCCATTAGTCATCAAGACATTTTCTTCTAACCTTTTTTTTTTTTTTGACATTAATCCATCCATTCATTAACCCAACTTCTGTTTTCATTTTCAGTTTGGGCTTCCTGTAGACGCCCTTTTCCTGTGCAACAGAGCTGGGCTTCCCTGTCTCTAATTCCCCCTTAACACATCTGTGGGCACAGAACCCGTGCCCTCCCCTTTCTTCCTGCCAAGGTTTATAGAAGCCGGAGAGTCTGAGGACGGCGTCTGGCCTCTGGTCAAGAAGCCATCAGTCACGTGGTTCAAAGATGCATCCTGCATTCCAGTGCCCCTCCCAGCGCCCCCAGCCGGCCACTCCCCACTCCATCTTTGCTGGACTGTAACATGTTCAGGGGTCCCACCTGCTCTTCTATACCACCAGCTTCCCTGGTCCAACTCTGGCTGCTGCTTGTTCCCCTGAGGTATTTGCATCCACCATGGCTGGGTGAGCGCCAGTCGGCACGGCTTTCCCCATGAGTCCGCAGTCACTTGGCTTCCCCAACCATCCCTCAGCCCCCAACAGAAGAGCCGCAGCCTCTTCTCAGAGGGTTCCAGAAGGAGAATCCTTTGGTGCCTTCTCCTCCTGGCCTGTCAGCCCAGCCCTCTCCAGTTTTGATTCACTCAAAATAATTGCACTCAAGCTGTGTTAAAAACCTGGAACGAGTTTACTTACAGCCAGCCCTTCCCAGACAACACGACTGCTGAAGAAAGTAGCATGAATTTCCCCTCTCTGTTATTCTGAGTACCCCACAGATGCAGAAGGCAGAATAAACCTGAATATTAGTACCAACCTAGTGTCTTAGGGAATTGTCACGAGGTGTCTCAGCATCTCCTCTGTAATTTCCCTTAGGACGCCACACCATCCCAATAAGGCAGGGCCAGTAGCAGGTATAACCATCCCCTGTCACAAACTGCTAAACTGAGTGGTCAAAGAATCAGTGTTTTCAGTTTTGCTCTGATGAATCTTCCAGTCTGTTTGGTGAATGTGATGATGAGTTTCAATCTGTATTTTGCGCGTGCCACACAATAAGAAGAGGTGAGACTATCAGTTGGAGAGGAGAAAAGAGGTGTGCCTTGGAAGGTCCCTAACTTTGTCTCCAGTCTAAGGATTTGGTATTTTAAAAATCTTCCAGCCCTGATTTGTATGATGGGGCCCATCCGATAGTGGCTTTGGGAGCCCCTTTGAAGTTGAGAGCCCTCCATTGTCAGGGCCATGAGGCACAGTGGCCTTTGGTGTTTGGCCAGTGAGAGAGTGAGAGCTGGAGTGACCTGGCAACGATCTGTGGCTAACACGCCGTTTCTCTGCCCTTCCTTTGCAGTAATCCATGGCTGTGTACTGAATAGTATTCCCCGCTACAGCTGGACTGGACTCCATTTAGCCTTTTAAGCCAAGGTTCCTATTGTAACTGACAGCTTTCCTTTGGAGCGCCAGGCAGCTGGGTCCCCTGCCCCTGCCATGTACTTCCACTTCAAGCCCCACCTCTTCTTTTGATTTCTGCCTCACAGTCCCACTGGCACTGACCATGACCTTCTTTTTTATTTTTGAGGGTTTTTTTTTTTTTTGGTCACTTTCTTTCAAAACACACAAACAAGGCTATGTGAAATTTTCAGGCCTTTTTGAAGTATTGAGAATGGGAAGGGGAGTTCTCTCTTCAATAATAGATAATGACAGGAAGCAAAAAGCAGAAAAAAACGAAAAGCAAACAAATGCACACACTTTATCTTTTCTTGTTGGCAAAGCAAGAGTGCAGTTTTGACATGTATTGTTTGGTGAGTCACTGATTGGTGAGTGGCCAGAAGCAAGTATGAAGGTGGTGCTGCGAAAGCATAAGCTAGTTTCTTGAGAAAATCCAAGTCACACCGTGGAGCATTTTCGGAGACCCTGTGCTCGGAGATTTAAAAAACAAAAAAGCTTGGGTACTCAGCCAGTAGCTCAGGGACATGCTAAGCTAGGGCTGTCAGGTCTTGGGAAAGGCTGCTTATTTGTAGCTTTGATGTTTCTGTGACCAGTTTCACGGCTGCTTCCCAAGAATCCCAAACATAAACAACGAATCGGTCTCCATCCGCTGTAATTATTTGCATTACAAATCGGAGGCTCCCTCATTTGCATTTGTTTACAGATTAACTGCTTGAGGCGTGAGGAGCTCTGAAAACTTCAAAAGGTATTAGAGCCACCCAGCCTTTGAGAGACCTTCAGAGACTAGGCAGGAATTTCGTATGAGGGGAGACATTTTGGTCCAGAAGACAGATAGGACCCACTTTCTTGTAAGAGGAAATTGAGGCCCCGAGAAATGAAGGGACTTGCCAGACGCCCCAGTCCTGTTTCATGGCAGAAGCCAGGCTAAATGCAGTGTGTCCTGAGTCCCGAGCCATTTTATAGATGGACTCAATGTGTTCATGTATGTTCCTAGAGACAAGTCTTTTGATGTTCCAGAGAAAATGAATAGTTAGTATTAGAGGGCCTTTGAGGTTTTTATCCCATAAGAAAATATTCGAGGATGGGGTGGGAAGGGACACGCAAAGCAGAGGGCTCTAGGCCAGCACTGAGCACTTCCGCTGACGATAAGAGTCACAGGCACCTGTTAGCTGCTCAGCTTTCCTGGGAGTCTGGAATGGGGCGTGCGGACGGATGTTTAACAGGTGCCCTAGATGATCCTTGTCATCAAGGAAGTTTGGTAAACAAAAATCTACCCTGTGAGTGAACACGAGACCTTTAGGAAGTCAACCAAGGCTATTAAAAGAATTAAAATGCTTATTTTATTGGGTAGCTTGTCTCACTGTAGACAGAAAGGTTTTCTTCCTTCTTCAGTGAAAAGACTTTTTAAGTGGTACAGTTATTACTATTTTAAAAAATACCCTAAGTACTCTGTTTACTTCTGGTGAAACAAAACCAGTCGTTAGAAATGGTCTGTGTCTGGCTCCACGCCCACCCCAGCCGAGACTGGGATAGAACGGTTTTCTTGAAAAATCCCCATGTGTACACACACACATCCCTCATGTCTCTTAAGCCAGAAGCTTGCTTTTCCTAGCTGCAGTACAGATCACTTTTTTGTTGTTTATGTTTTTTGTTTTAATTATTTGGCATTCACATGTGGCTGTTAATATGTGCTCTCTCTCTCTCTTTTTGTTTTAATTAAAACAAGAAGCTTTTAACTGGTGTGTGGTGTTCTTAAAACCTCAGCACATTTCCCTGTGGTGATGGCCCATCAGCGACCCCATTTCTCACCTGTCTTCTCCAAGTATGCTCTGTGCTACCTCACACTGCCTACTTCCCTCACCCTGTCTTATTCTGAATATCCTTTTTCTTTAGCTAATTTCATGTTTTCTTTCTTTCTCTCTCCCTCTCCAGCTTTTTTTAATCTTGTCTTCAGCAGCTGCACTAAGTCTAAAGGAGAAGACTGCCATTGTAGAAGAGTTAGGGTTCCATATTGTCTCAAATCAGAAACCAACCAATTCCCTCTCCCTCCAAAGTGCGTGCGCATACACACACACACACACACACACACACCACACAGCAAGTGTTCATTGTGTCCCTGTGTCCAGGCAAGACGCTCTCTCCCGACTTACGTGGTATTTTAAATGGAAGTGTCTTGTCCTAACCTAACAAGGCATGCAAAGAACCATCCGAGCTGGAGAATGGACCAAATGTAGCCTCAGAGAGACAACTGCAGGACGACTCACCCAAGTGTAAGTGACTGAGGCAGGAGACCTCAGCTGTGGGTGTGGAAGTACTGTTCACAAGTTTTCGTTTGAGTTTTCTGTTTTTCTTTTTAAACACCAATTCTCTGGTTCAATGGGTTGACTGTCTACAGCCACTATTAAACATTTCTGAATATGGATGAGAAAGTCGAGCAACATTCATGTCTTCTTCAGCATTCACAGACCTTCTGCAGACCCCCCAGCAAGTGGGGGAAGTGGATCTACTAACTCTCAGGTGGAGAAGGGAGAGTCGGGGGAGTTTAAGCTTAGTGAGAGCAAAATGACTCCGTTCAACCTTCCAAGGCCAGTTGGGGTTTTGAGAGAAGTTTCTGCTCAACTTGGGATCTGGAGGGAGAGCTTTGATGTCGATAAATCTGCCTTGAATTCATTGGTTTAACTTGCATCAAAATACCATGTGAGTGTGCTCATTCCCATATATCCCTACAACCATTGCCATTCCACTGTTCTGTGTCTCTTGAGAGAGCCTCTTTGCATGTTTTCCAGAGTCTGTTTTTCCTTTCTTCTCCTTTGTTCTTTTTGCTCAGAGATGTGACCAGTCATTGGCCCTCTGGGGCTTTCATTCGCCAGGAGAAACATCCCGAAACCAGCATTGTTTAGCTTGATACCTTTCTAATGTCCATGTCAATTTTCAATAAAATTCAAAGAAATGCTCAACGGCTGTGTGATCATTAGGTGATGGGCCCACCGCGGTTTGCCTTAGGAGGAGTGGGTGGCTTCCTTTCAAAGGGGGTGACCGAGGAGCTCAGGGAGGCACCATCAGCCAGTTTGCAACCTTCCTGGGTAGGCTGCTGGGCCTACTCCCCCCACCTGGGCTTGAAATTTCCATGGGGTGAGGTGGAGATGAGCAGGAAGTCCTTTACTTTTCCTTCATTAGCATGGACTTAACTGATGCGTTGAGCTCATTATCTTCCAGGATAATAAATAGATGGAGAAAGTGGAGTTGCCAAACCCTACAGAATAAGATTCGGGTGAGTTTTAATTCCAGAAGGAAAAGAACTCTGCGCTGCATGTCTTATTTAATACTGTGATGTGAGCATCCCTAAAATTCATGGATATGACTTGAAAAGCCTTCTATGGATAGGGTCTCCTAGGGAGGGAATCCTCCTTTTGTCCCTGCCAGCATTAAAGCGGGCAAGAGGGAGAGTGGTCAGTTTTCATAGTTCTGGTCGCCGTCGAGGTGCGGTTTCCTTTCCTCAGCTTCATTTCCCGAATGGCCAGATG
Organism: Stenella coeruleoalba; assembly: GCF_951394435.1. Classification (NCBI taxonomy): domain Eukaryota; kingdom Metazoa; phylum Chordata; class Mammalia; order Artiodactyla; family Delphinidae; genus Stenella; species Stenella coeruleoalba. The sequence goes on along the minus strand of NC_137152.1, from coordinate 96,866,717 downwards.
CTGGAGACCGGAGGGTGGTGGATACCCTCTTCGAACCGAGGCCTGGAGGCGTCTGAGCGGGTACCGGGGGAAACGACACTGGCCTGCGTCTGCGCAGCTCGCACACTAGGGGGCAGCCGAGCGGGAACAACACTTGCCTGTGACGTCACCGAGCCCCGGCAGGCACTGAGGTGTGGAAAAATACCGGCTGTGGAGCCAGACAGACTTGCCAGCTGTGTATGCTCTGGGGCAAGTTGTGGTCAAAACTTCCCTGTAAAAGAAGAATATCAGTAACTCCCTTGCAGGGTGATTGCGAAGGTTCCATGAGCTAATGTAAATTAAAGATCTGGGTGTTCACTAAACGGAATCCCTGTTAAGGATGGAGTTTCCCCTTTACTAGAAGTATCTTAGGTTCTTCCAATCCACGGTTTCTCAACCTCAGCACTATAGTCTTCTGATGCCGGATAATTCTTTGCTGTGGAGGCTGTCCTGTGCACTGTAGCATCCCTACCCACTAGATGTCAGTAGCACACTATACCATCCCATCCCCAGCTGTGACAACCGAAACTGTCTCCAGATAATGCTAAATGTCCCCTGGAGGGCAAAATCGTCCCAAACTGAGAACCACTGCTCTAGGGCAGGGGCCAACAAACTTTTTCTGGAAAGGGCCAGCTGGTAACTATCTTAGGCTTTGCAGGCCACGTGGTCTCTGCAACTGTTCAACTGTTAGCTATAGAACAAAACCAGCCATTGATAATATGTAAAAGGATGAACGTGACTGTGTGCCAATAAAAGTTCATTTGCGGACACTGAAATTTGAAGTTCACGTGTGGGTTTCATTTTCACATGTTCTGAATTATTATTATTTTGATTTTTTCCAACCATTTAAAACGTAAAGACCACTCTGAGCATGAGGGTCATAGAAATGCAG